>NC_083728.1:57849844-59080677 GCF_028564815.1 Eubalaena glacialis | reverse complement strand
GTTACAGTAACATAGGACTCTGGTGTGTGTGTGTGTGTGTGTGTGTGTGTGTGTGTGTGGTTTCTCTCCCTAAGAAAAGAAAGGGTGATGTAAAGTGCAGGAAATAATCATAATAAAGGAAATGCTGACCTATTTAAGTGCTCATTGCCACCAAACTGGCCATTTAATTTCTAAAGGACTTTGGGGAAGGGTGTTTGCTTGGCCACAGCCAAAAAGAACTCCTAAGCAGACCAGAAACAAAAAACTACCCTCGTGAGAGCTCTCTCCTCTGTACTCGGTGGCACTAGGAATTGTCCTCGGCGCTGTTTTTCTAGAACGGAATGAGGCCACGCTACTCCATCAGTCACAATAAGGCTATTTCCCCTGTGAGTGAGTTTTGAACAAAACTGTAACTCCCCTGAATAAATCCCTGAATTTGGGCCCCATTTTATACCCCATAATCCAATCAGTTGAAATAGCTTGTCCACGTGCTAGCCATAGAAAGCACTTACAGAAAGGAGACTGATTCTTAATTATCCCTGTCCTTCGGATCTCTTTGGGGCATTACTAATAGATAGCTCCTTAATTTGTCAGCGCCTCATATCAAATGGATAGAGGGCCCTTGGTGACTGCAGCTCCTGGTTGGGTGCACTTCTCACTTTCTTGTAACCATTTCAGGTATTTTCTTAAGTCCCCAGTGTGCCTCACCTCTTGCCAGTTATCACAACAGCCACTTAGACCACGGAGGTGAAAGCTTGAACGTTTCTCATCTGCAAGGGACATCACTCACCCCTCTGTGTGACTCAGCAGATTATGTAAAGCGACGGAAGGGGAGGTAGCAAAGCGCAACTCTTGTCATTTGGACAGAAAAGGCACAAAATCTAAATCTCTTGTTCAGTTGAATTTCTTGATGGAACGGTTTATAGGTTTACCACCATAAATCCTGGGTTTGACTTTGGAATTTCTCTTTTTAGCTCTGATTAGCTTTTCCAGCAAGGATGTCATAGATGAACAACTAAGCATACACCTGAGGGATTGGGGCTCTAATCCTTTTCTGCCTTTGATTTGTCAACACTTAGTACTTTTGTGCTTTCTTTTTCTCGTTAACTGGGTGTCTGTCACTTAAAGAAATAATACCGATGGCTTTCAGAATAATGGGACTGCAACTAATTTTTCCAGGCTTAGAATTGGTCACTTTCTCCAAAAACCCTCTCTGCCTTTCTCCCGAATAGGCTGGGCTCTCTCATTAGCCAGGTACCTGTGCCTGGTGAGCCCCTGCTCACCTTCTAAGAACCAGCTCTGATGTCTTCTCAGCTGTGAAGGCTTTCCTAAGCCCCAGGCAGAGTGCAGCATTCCTGTCTCTGCGTTCACGCAGGATGAATTCTAGACCTGTATTTAGTTCCTGTTGCTCTGACCAGTTTTTGGAGTTGTCCCTTCCCTTCAGTGGACCGTGGGCTGTTGGGGACACAGTTTACAACGTTTTTGTATTTCCGGTGTATGGTACGTAGCGGGTACTCAGTACTTAGGTGTTCATGGAGTGCATGCTTTCAGGGAAGCAAAGTTCCTGTAAATACATCCAGTTTTCCTTCATTATTTCTACTGTAAATTAATAATCCTCTGGGGTTTAAAATATTAATGTAGGGATAAAACAAGGAGTTAAAATCAAGCATTAACAGTACTCAGAATGTCATCATTCTTTGTTTTCTTTAAACTGCATAAATAATAATAAAAATAAGTGCCTCTGTTGCACAGTTCTCAGTGTTGGCAGTGCAGTCTCATGGCTCACTTTGTCGATATTCTGCATGAAGTGGTTTCTTAAAGTTTATTGGTTTTACTTGAGTTTTTGTTAGTTTCAAAATAACCTTTTGGATTTTCCATACAAAGAAATATTTGACTTCTCTTTTCCTCTATCATTTTTAAACTTTCCTCTCTGTAGACAATCTGCTGGTATGTTTCCTTCTCACATCCTTGGATAAGAGAGAGGGCGCAGGAGGCTGGGACCAGCACCCACTCCTGGTGGGGAGGGTACCTCCCTCTGTGTCTGGGAGACAGTTGTCCAGCAACCAGTGAGCGTGTGACAGCAGTCACCCACGGCACCTGCGTTGACTGGTCTGCTTCCAGTCTCATGTCTTACTTGTTCAGCTGGGCACCTCGTTAGGCTGACCAGTGCACCAGAAGTGTGTTTGCAAAGTGCAGGCACTCTCAATACCAATACTGGGGAAAAGAATCCTGTAAGACCCCTGCCCTGTTTTAGCAAGAGCTGGTTCTTAAATGCATTTGTGACTCGATTCATAAACTCTTCAAATTCAGAATCCTGTTGGATTTTGTTGAAGAATGGACTTTAGGGTTAGACGAATCTGAACTTAAATTGATTCCTAGTTTTACTGCTTATAAGCTGTGTGATCACCAGCAAGGGATATCTGTATTTGCACAGTTCTTGGGAACTTCGCAGTCAGCGAGGCAGCCTAGAACTTTTCAAATATAAAATGATTCTATACATATAGTGAAATAAATATTAAGTCTACCTCTGTTGTGGGGCCTAAATTAACTAATTTATCAAGACAAAGTCTCCTTGGTTATTTCTTTTTCTCTCATTAAAAATAAAAGTCAGGTTTAGTGAGGCATAATTTACATACACTAAAATTCAGCCTCTTTTGGTGTATAATCTGGCTGTTGGTAACAGGTATTATGCCTTGTCCTGTATATTCTTTGTTCCTTTTTCCTCTTTCTTTTTGGATTGAGTATTTTTTTCTGATTCCATTTTTGTCTCCTCTATTAACTTAATTGTTGTATCTCTTTTTCTGACCTATTTTATTTTTTAAATTATTATTGTTAATTTATTTTCAATAAATTTATTTATTTTATTTATTTTTGGCTGCGTTGGGTCTTCGTTGCTGCGCGTGGGCTTTCTCTAGTTGCGGCGAGCGGGTGCTGCTCTTCGTTGCGGTGCGCGGCTTCTCGTTGCAGTGGCTTCTCTTGTTGCGGAGCACGGGCTCTAGGTGCGCGGGCTTCAGTAGTTGTGGCACACAGGATGAGTTGCTCCGCGGCATGTGGCATCTTCCCAGACCAGGGCTTGAACCCGTGTTCCCTGCATTGGCGGGCGGATTCTTAACCACTGGGCCACCAGGGAAGCCCTTTTTCTAACCTATTTGAGCGATTGCCTAAAGTTTACAGTATATATCTTTACTTTATCACAGTCTGCCTTCAGATATTATACTGCTTTATCCACTTTATAACAACCTTGTTATAATACTTAATACTATGATTGTCATACTACTATATTTTATATATGTTGTAAACCCCATAATACGTTCTTGTTATTTTTGCTTTAGACAGTAAATTACCTTTTAGAGCAGTGTTTTCCAGTTGAACTTTCTGCAATAACAGAAATATTTATATTTGTAATGTACAGTATGGTAGCCACCAGCCACATGTGACTCCTTAGTACTTGAAAAGTGGCTAGTTGTGATTGATGAACTGAATTTAAAATTTTATTTTAATTAATTTTTTCCTGACTTTCTTCTTTAAAACCAGTTCAGGAACTCTTAGTTTCTTGTGTAGATCTAGTTTTCTTTCTCTTCTTTCTTTCATCTTCTGACTGAAGAACTTCCTTTAACATTTTTTTCTTTTTTTTATAAATTTATATTTATTTTTTATTTATTTATTTTTGGCTGCGTTGGGTCTTTGTTACTGCGCGGGCTTTTTCTCTAGTTGCGGCAAGCAGGAGCTACTCCTCGTTGCGATGCGTGGGCTTCTCATTGTGGTGGCTTCTCTTGTTGCACGGAGCATGGGCTCTAGGTGTGTGGACTTCAGTAGTTGTGGCATGCGGCCTCAGTAGTTACGGTTCGCGGGCTCTACAGCGCAGGCTCAGTAGTTGTGGCACACGGGCTTAGTTGCTCCGCGGCATGTGGGATCTTCCTGGACCAGGGATGAAACCCGTGTCCCCTGCATTGGCAGGTGGATTCTTAACCAGGGATTCTTAACTTGCCACCAGGGAAGTCCGTTCCTTTAACATTTCTTATGGCTCAGGTCTTCTGGGAATGAATCCTCTCAGCTTTTGTTTGTCTGAAAAAGTGTTTATTTCGCATTAAGTTTTTAAAATTTTATTGAAGTATAGTTCATTTACAATGTTGTGTTTAATTTCTGCTGTACAGCAAAGTGACTCAGTTACACATATATATTCTTTTTCATTTTCTTTTCCATTATGGTTTATCTCAGGCTATTGAATATAGTTCCCTGTGCTATACAGTAGGACCTTGTTGTTTATCCATCCTATATGTAATAGTTTACATCTGCTAATCCCAAAATCTCTTCCTGTCACATTAATTTTTAAAATATATTTTTTCAGGGTATAGGATTCTGTGTTGAATCTTTTTCTTTCAATACTTCAAAGGTGTCACACCTTTGGCTTCTAGCTTGCATTGTTTTTGTTTTAATTTTTATTTTATATTGGAATATAGTTGATTTACAATGTTGTATTAGTTTCAGGTGTGCAGCAAAGTGATTCAGTTATACATCTACATATATTCATTCTTTTTCAGATTCTTCTCCCGTATAGGTTATTACAGAATATTGAGTAGAATTCCCTGTGTTATACAGTAGGTCTTTGTTGGTTGTCTATTTTATATATAGTAGTATGTATATGTTAATCCCAAACTCCTAATTTATCCCTCCCCCCCACCTTCCCCCTTTGATAACCATAAGTTTGTTTTCGAAGTCTGTGGGTCTGTTAGCTTGCATTGTTTTTTTTTTTTTAATTGTTTTATTTATTTATTTTTGGCTGCGTTGGGCTGTCGTTGCTACGCACAGGCTTTCTCTAGTTGGGGCGAGCGGGGACTACTCTTCATTGCAGTGGCTTCTCTTGTTGCAGAGCATGGGCTCTAGGCACGCGGGCTTCAGTAGTTTTTGCTCACGGGCTCTAGAGGGCAGGCTCAGTAGTTGTGGCGCACGGGCTTAGTTGCTCCGCGGCATGTGGGATCTTCCCGGACCAGGGCTTGAACCCATGTCCCCTGCATTGGCAGGCGGATTCTTAACCACTGCACCACTGGGGAAGCCCAGCTTGCATTGTTTTTGAAGAGAAGTCTGCTGTAATTCTTCTCCTTTGTTCCTTTGAATGTAGTCTCTCCACTTCTTACCCCAGCTGTGGCTGCTTTTAAGATTTTTCTCCTCATTTTTAGTTTTCAGCAATTTGGATGTGATGTGATTTTGGTATTTATCTTGCTTGGGGTCCTCTATGCTTCTGGGATCTGTGGTTTGATGCCTTTTATTATGTTTGACAAATTCTTGGCTATTATTTCTTCAAATATTTCCTTCCGTTCTTTCTTTCTTCTGGGATTCTGTTGACCTGTTCTCAACCTCACTGATTCTTACCTCAGCTGTGGTGAGTCTGTCTCTGGTACTGTCTCTGATGCTGTGCTTTTTATTTCTGTCATTTCCACTTGATTCTTTCTCATCCTTTCCATCTCTCTGCTCTGATTTTCAGGCTGGTCATGCATGTTGTCCATCTGTCTCACTAGATCCCATTTGTATGGGAGGCATGTCCTTCTCTTCGGCTCTGCCACTGGTAGGACAATCCACCTGTCCTTCCTCTTCATGTGTGAGAGGGGTCTAGGACTTTAGGCTACTTGGTTGCCTTGTGGCGTTACCTCTTTGTTGGATTCAAGAAAAGTTGTGATTTTGTAACTTATCTTGGTTTTAATTTTTATTAATGTGGAATGACACTCTTTCTAGCTTTCGAAAAAAAACTTCTCCTTGGTTATTTTTCAGAAATTAAGTTGAGCTCAGAAATTATATAAGATTTATAAGATAATGTTATTTAAATTTTTAACTTATGTCTTTTTTTCTTTACTGATAGGGAAAAGTCACATATAGGAAATACAGATGTGTGTATGTTTATTTATAAATTGATGATATGCAATTTTCCAGTTACTACTTGTAAAAGAAGGATTTTTTCAGGTCATAATTTGGAGAAACATATATACGTGAAAATTATAACTGTTAAAGTCTTATTTTCCAAACTGTGAATAATGAACAATATGGAAAATGTGTATCCTTATTAGCAATTTAAAGAATACAAATAAGAATGCTTTGAAGCACCATTATTTACGTCTTAAATCAGAAAAAAATCATAAAACCCGTTGGGTGGCATATTGTTGCTAGTTCACTTTTTCTAAAGAATAGAAGCAAGAACTACAACACTCTTTAAATCTTGGGAGAAGAGCCTTAGAAAATGGTTCTAAAAAAAAAAAGAGCAGTTTACCCAAAGATAGTGCAATTGATAATAGCAAAAAGTGAATAGCACTCAAATTCCCAGCAGTGGTGATTGTTGAGATTACTCTGGCAACTCTTCGTGATAGAATATGATATTTATTCATTGTTCAACAATGTTGTTGAATTCCTACTGTGTGTCAGGCTCTGTGCTAAGTGTCCTAGATGCCTTTACTCATTAGATCTTTACAGTTCCCCGAGGAGAAAGACATTAGTCATATTCTTATTTTACAAAGAAGGAAAAAAAGGCATGGAGAGATTAATTACCTGCCAGGGTCACATAGCTGGTAACGTGGAGGACCTAGTGCACAATCTCCCTGATAATCAAAAGAGCAGACTGAAATGAGCATGATAAGAAATGTTTAATCTCTTTCATTTGCAAAGATTTAAAAGATTGGTTGTAGTTGTTGATGGTGAGGGGACAGGGAAATCAGGTGCCCTGAAACACTATCGGTGTTTGGAAGTACAAACTGAGAAAAACTATTTGGAGGGCATGTGGCAATATCTTTCCAAATTTTACCATTTGACCATGACATTCTACTTTTAGGATTTTACCATGGAAATACTTGTGTAAGTGTGCAAAGATGAATTTAGGAGGATCTAGGTTACCATCTTACTTGTAACAACAGAAGACTGGAAATCACTTGAGTTTCTTTCTTTATTTTTTTTGGCTACGCTGTGTGGCATTTTAGTTCCCTGACCAGGCATCAAACCTGCACCCCCGGAAGTGGAAGCACGGAGTCCTAACAACTGGACCACCAGGGAATTCTCTGGCAATCACTTGAGTTTCTATCAAGTGTAAATTCAGTCAGTCTATCCATAGAGTGGAATACTTGTCAGTATTTGTATGAAACTGGTAGATCTCTGTGTGCCAATGTGGGCAAAATAGCCATCATCAATTATCCATTGAAAAAAGCAAATGACTGTACCATATGTGAAACATTATTTCATTTTCTGTAAAATGATGTATTTGAGAGTATGTGTACACAGAGATTATGATACGCATTAAAGGATGTATCTGAATCTATAAATAGTGGTTGTCATTAGGGTTGGATTAGAGGAACTTCTAATTTTATATTTTATACTTCTCAGTTTTTTTCTACAATGGACATGTATTACTTTTATTAGCAAAAAAAACTATTAAAATTAAAAAAAAATTATATGAATTACCCTAAGTGGCAGAAATGCATGTTGAAGGCATAGGTGAGGAAAAGTGAATTCAGAATAAACCCTGGCTCTACACTGGGTGTGGATCAGATGTGTCCTGGTGTGAAAGTATCACATTCTATACATTCTTTCTTTCTTAAGTTTCTTGAATTATAAATCATAATATCCAAAGACATTTTCCCCACAAATAGAAAAATTCTTATTTAAACACCTTCAAATTTCAAAAGTGAAAGGGGAAAAAACTGTTTCTGCTACCTTTTTTCCCTCTAGCCTATTTAATGAAAGAAGGAATCAATTTTTCACCAAAGGTGTAACAGTAGACTTAGTTCAGTCACCGAAAACAGGTCCAGAGAGTTGATTCTGTTCACTTAGTGAAGATGTACAAACTCACAAAGTAAATATTTGCATACATTAGCTCACGAGGAAGAGTGTGTCTAGGGAGGTGACATCTCACTGCTGGTGGCGGAGATCCCATCCTCTTGGTCAGCTTGGGACCTGACTTAACCTGCTATGAGGGTCACCTGGAGGCTGTGTTGGTTTTGGAACTCCTCTGGGGGTCCAATTATGTTAGGACAGACCCTAAGTACAGCCCTCTGGGCTGTGCAGGGTTACCCCAGAGCAGGCATTTTAGCCTTGAATTGACTCAGCTGCCTGTGCAGGATGACTCAGTTGAGCCAGAACTATCTTAATTTGATAACTATCCTAATTTGAACCTTAAGTCTTGGGTTTGACCCAGAACCCTCTTGGTCTACAGTGGAGTTGTTGTGTGTGTAATGCTGTCAGATTATGTTCATTGTTAGAAGCCTGGGGAGAGGAAGTGACTTGCTTGGCCAACACAAAAATAGCCATGGTACAAGAAGAAGGATTTTAAAAATTAGTATTTTACTCTGCTTGTGAAGTAATGTTGGTTATAAATATTGTTTCAATCTGTTTCATAAACCCAGTTTTTAAAAAAAACCTGCGCTTAGAGCAGGAGTTCACGTTTCTAACTTGGGGTGCGTTTTTTTTCAATCCCTCCCCTCCCACCCATTATTCTAATTTTAAAAAAAGGTTGTCAGTTCTTAAAACTCTTTTTCATGAGAGCTAAGCATCAGCAACAGTTTTCTCTAATTCTGTCTCAGGTGATGAATTTCAGTTTAATTGTATAACAGATAAGGAAACTGAATAGTAAAGTTGCATTTGCTTTGATGTAATAAAGAATCTTTTCTGCCTCTAAAGAAAATGGAAATTTATGGAAAAGCAAATTCTTTCTTTGAATTGTATGTAAATGAGAAAGTTGGGATGGACAAGATTATGTTTAACTGGGCATTTTTGAAATGGCTCCTATTTGAAGCTAAGTTTTTTTATACGAATTATTTGTTATTCTAAAGAGTGATATTCACCTCTTCATGGGTCTCATGGAAATGTTATTTGACATATGATCTCTGTCATTAAAAAGTAAAACTATTGCTCTAGCCTAGGGAGAGAAAATTAAAATATAGTCAAGGAGTAGAGGGAAGTTTGCAGTAGTAGATCAAGAAGAGAAAACCAAGTGTGTTTTTTTTTCCAGACAAAAGATTTATGGGGTATTATGTATTAGAAATATTTAATACTTTTTAAAACTTCAAGATTATATATTTTTATAAATTTGTAAGGGGGATTCCATGATGAGATGTAGATGGAACTTCCCAATTGCCCATCACAGATACTCAGGCAAATTCTTACCCATCATCCCTAGGATAGGCCCCCTTATCTGTTGCTAGGAAGTGCCCCTGTGCCTTGGAGGCAGCAGCAGGAAGTGGAAAACACATCCCGCTTGTTGAAGTCATGGGCCTGGACAGGAGGCTATGCTGCTATGTGACATTGGACTTCACCATTATTTCAGATTTAATACCTTCCCTATCTGTGGTGTGGTGGTGTTGTAAGGATCTTAAGAGGAGGTGAATAATGCGTAACAAATGTCAAGTATTATTCCATTAGGGAAGAAAGAAAGAAAATTGGAAAGCACCAAATATTTGGGAGGAAACTAAAACACAGCTTACTTTCCCTTTCAGCCAGGGCTTTAGGGTGTGCACTTGGGAAGAAAGCGAAAGGAATGTGCAGGTGTTCCAGACGGGATGGGGTGGGGCAAGGCAGTGAAGATGACAACGTTAAAGCCCTGGATGCTTTGATCTTAGAGCACCACTAATTTGTACTTAGCTCAAATCCAAGTAAATTACTGTGCAATTGACATAACAATAGAGGGGCATTTTATAGCTGACTCTGGTAGCTTCCAGTCTGGCACGTGGATCATTAGAGATTGACACGTGCGGTTGTGGAGTGGCTATAAACTGCCAAAAATTTAAGCCTGGTGACAGACTAGACTACAGGAACACCTGTCACTAATGCTTCCGATCTTTCGCTTATTCTTCCTTTGTCACTCTGTGTATTTGCCCTCTTAGTTTTCCCCACCCACGCAGCCACTAGCCATGAGTACTAAGTGTGGACTCCAAGCAAGGATCAACCTATAGGTGAGTGATGTAAGCAGAGGGTGAAGAGTGAGGAGTATTAAGGCAGCCCCAAATTAGTTGTTAATTTTTTTTAAAAAATTTTAAAGATCTCATTGGCTTTATTCAGTGATTGATGAATTGGGCAGCATCCCATCTAGCAAAAAGAAAGAAGCTCTGCTAATTTTTTAAAAATTAATTAATAAATTTATTTTTATTTTTGGCTTCTTTGGGTCTTCGTTGCTGCGCGTGGGCTTTCTCTAGTTGCAGTGAGTGGGGGCTACTGTTCGTTGTGGTGCGTGGGCTTCTCATTGCAGTGGCTTCTCTTGTCACAGAGCATGGGCTCTAGGCATGCGGGCTTCAGTAGTTGTGGCACACGGGCTCAGTAGTTGTGGCTCTCCAGCTCTAGAGAGCAGGCTCAGTGGTTGTGGCTCACGAGCTTAGCTGGTCCACGGCATGTGGGATCTTCCTGGACCAGGGCTCAAACCCCTGAATTGGCAGGCGGATTGTTAACCACTGTGCTACCAGGGAAGTCCCAATTTTTTTTTTTTTTTTAAACAAAAAACGCCATGTTATGGATAATTTCAAGCATACAAAGGTGAAGACAATAGTACAGTGAACTCAGGTACCCATAACTCAGCTTCAAACAGTTATCTACTCATGGCCATTCTTGTCAATTTCTATAAAAAAACTTACTGGATTGTGTTGAATCTGTAGCTCTGTATGGGGAGAAATACCATCTTAACAATAGGGAGACCTCCAATCTAAGAACACAGTGTCTATCTCCTTCCTCTTATTTAGATGTTATTTAATATCTCAACAATAATGTATATTGTTCAGTGTATAATTTTGCACTTCTTTTATCAAATTTATCCCTAAATATTTATTAATTTTAATGCTGTTGTAAATAGAATTGTTTCTTAATTTCATTTTTGGATTGTTCATTGCTGGTATATAGAAAAACAGTTGATTTTTGGATATTGATCTTGTATCTTGTGAACTTGCTAAAACTCACATTCTAGTAGGTATTTTTTTTGTAGATGCCTTAGGATTTTCTATATACGGGATCATGTCATATGTGAATAAGGACAGTTTAACTTCTTCCTTTCCAATCTGTATATTTAAAATTCTCTTTTCCTGCCATGTTGCACAGCCTAGAACTTCCAGTACAATGTTGACTAGAGGCGGTGAGAATGGACATCCTTGCCTTGTTCCTGATCAGAGAATGAACTTTTGGTTTCATTGATTTTCTCTGTTTTTTTTTCTAATTCATTGATTTCTACTCTAATATTTATTCATGCCTTCCTTCTACTGCTTTTGGTTTTAATTTGCTTTACTTTTTCTAGTTTCTTAGGGTGGCAGCTTAGGTTATTGACTTGAGACTTTTCTGTTTTCCCTACAGGCTTTTTATAAAAGTAATAAATTTCCCTCTCAGTACTTTCCATAGCTGTATCCCATAATTTTGATCTGCTATGTTTATTTTCAATCAGTTTGAAGTGATTTCTTCTTTGACTCTTGAATTACTTAGACATGTTTTCTAATTTCCAAATATTTGAGGCTCCCCCAAATTTCTTTCTGTTCTTAATTTCCAGTTAGATTACATTGTGGTAGACAACATACTTTACATGATTTTAATCCTTTAAAATGTATTGACACTAATTTTTTTTGACCTAGCCTATTGTCTGCCCTGGAGAATGTTACATGTGCACGTGAAAAGAATGTGTATTCCACTGTTGTTGCTGGAAGTGTTCTGTAAATGTCAGGTCAGGTTGGTTGTTCAAGCCTTATATATCTTTGCTAATTTTCTGTTTAGTTGTTATATCAATTAAAATATTATTTTGAGTTGTCTGTTTCTCCCTTCAGTTCTGTCAGTTTTTGCTCCATGTGTTTTGGAGTTCTGTTTTAAGTATTTGTATGTAATTGTTATATTTTCCTAATGAATTGATCCTTTTATCATTATAAAAATTTCTCTTTTTGTCTAACAACATTTTTTGTCCTAAAGTTGATTTTTCTAATATTAGTATAGCTACTGCAGTTTTCTTATGGTTTTGTTTGCATAGTTTCTTTTCCCATCCTTTTATTTCGACCTTTTTATGTCTCTTGTAGCCAACATATATTTGGATTTTGTTTCTATTTTTTAAATTTTTTAAATTTTTATTTATTTTTTATTGAAGTAGTCGATTTATAATATTGTGTTAGTTTTAGGTGTACATCATAGTGATTCAGTTTATTTATTTTTTTTCTGCAGATTATATTCCACTATAGGTTATTACAAGATATTGGGTATAATTTCCTGTGTTATACAGTAAATCCTTGTTGCTTTGTTCTTATTTTTTATCCAGTCTGACAGTCTTTGCCTTTTACTGGAGTGGTTAACCCACTCACATTTAGTGGATTTATTGATATGGTTGGATTACTTCTACCATTTTGCTATTTGTTTTCTCTGTCTTGCATCTTTTTTTGTTCCTCTGTTGCTCCTTACTGTCTTCTTTTGTGTTAAGTAGATATCTTCTAGGGTTCTATTTTAATTCATTTGTTGAGTTTTTTTTTAATATAAATTTATTTATTTTATTTATTTTATTTTTGGCTGCGTTGGGTCTTCATTGCTGTGTGCAGGCTTTCTCTAATTGTGACGAGCAGGGGCTACTCTTCATTGCGGTACATGGGCTTCTCATTGCGGTGGCTTCTCTGGTTGCGGAGCACAGGCTCTAGGTGCACAGGCTTCAGTAGTTGTGGCTTATGGGTTCTAGAGCGCAGGCTCAGTAGTTGTGGTGCATGGCCTTAGTTGCTCCGCGGCATTTGGGACCTACCCAGACCAGGGCTGAAACCCGTGTCCCCTGCATTGGCAGGTGGATTCTCAACCACTCCGCCACCAGGGAAGTCCCTGAGGATCAATTCTTTAAAAATCAAATGTGGGAAGTTTTGGCTTTTTGTTTTTCAAATATTTTTTCTGCTCTTCTCTGTCTTCTCCTTTTGGGGCTTCCTTTACATGTATGTTGATATTCTTGATGGTATCCCTCATGTCTCTGAGGCGCTGTGCATTTTTCTTCATTCTTTCTTATTTCTTCATCAGATTGGATAATTTCAACTTTGCTGCTTTTTTTCTTCTGCCGTCTCAGGTCTGCCATTGAGCCTCTCTAGTGAATTTTCACTACATTTATTGTACTTTTGAATCCAAAATTTCCATTTGGTTTATTTTTATAATTTCCATCTCTTTTTTGATATTCTCTATATGATGAGTCATTGTGTTCATACTTTCCTTTTTTCTTTGAACACAGATTCCTTCATTTCTTTGACCATGTTTATAATTGCTGCTTTGAATTTTGTTAAGTTCAACATCTGGGCCCCCTTAGAGTTTCTATTGATGGCTCTTTTTCCTGAGTATAGTTTCCTGAGTATAGTTCACAGTACTTTTATGTTCTTTGCAGGTCTCATATTTTATTTTTTAAACTAGGTATTTTAGGTCACATAATATAGCAACTCCAGATTCTGATCACCCATGACAAAATCCAGTTTTGTTGTTGTTGCTTTTTGTTTGTGACTTGCAAGGTTAATTCTGTAGAGTCTCTCTTCTTAGCAGTATGCAGCTGCTGCTGATCCTGTTCATTTTTTTTTCTTGTTTTTATATTTAAGCCTGGCTTCCTAAGGCTTGCCCCTGGGTCACCATAGCATAATGGTCAGCCAGTGATTGTTCAGAGTTAGTTTAAACACCTTAAGCTGGCAAAGCTTCATTCTGCAGTGGATCTGTGTGTGCATTGAGGAATGCGCTCAAAGTTCAGGCCATTTACAGGTCTGCCTTGGTTTACTTTCTGCCGGACCTTCTTCTGCCTCCTCTGTGCAGGTGCTAGGCCTCACTTCAACCAGGGATGAGTAGATAGCTAGGGCCCTCTCCGGTCTCTCCTGCATGTGTGTACCCTTTGAGGACACCAGGGACATGTGGGAGCTTATCCTTGCCCACTATGGCTCTCTTGTTTTTGCATGTACGTAATGTATTTTTGGCTAGTCTGCTGGTCTGTTGCTTATCCCAGTCAGTATTGTGACCTAAGGCTCGCGGAGATGTTGGCCTTGTATAATTTTCCGTGATCACTGTTGTTTATGATAGTGCCCTTGGGCATGTGCTCTACTCCACATCAGTCATCCCCCACAGCAGCAGAGCCACCAGTTTTCACAGCTTGTCCTGCCCTGGTGGATCCAACACTGTTGATAGAGCTGGGGTGAGGGGTGGAGCACACCAGACTAAAATGCCATAGATCCACTGCTGGGGCGCAAGGTTCTGTAGTTATTTTTGAGTGAATACGTCTCAATTTGTTGTATGCCTTCGGTTGATTTCCATTCCTGAAGTGGTTGCTTTTGACAAATTTGTCCAGTTTTTCATTGCTTTTGGAGAAGTTTTGCCAAGCTTCTCACTTATTATTTCAGAAGTTCTCTCCCTTCCCCCCAACCTGCCTTTTTATATCTTTTTCCCCCCAACTTCCTAGGTGGTATAAGTTTGTTATAAAAACACAGCAGTATGAAATGTATAAAATGGAAATGAAAAGCATTCACTGTTTCCATCCTTAAAGGTAGCCACTGCTGATAGGTTAGTGAATTACTTTCCAGACCAAAGTCTTACTTTAGTCATTGTATTTTTGGTTGTATCCCCTCACCACACAATTCCCTTACCCTTTGCCACACGGTTTTTAATTCAGGGACTTTTAGCTCCTTGATTCAAGGAGATAAACTTAATTAGCAATAATTAGTTTGACTAAAAGGAGACTAGGGGCCCTCTGCTGGCAAGGACAGAATACTAAGACTGGTATGATCTATGTATTTTAAGTAGCCCTAATTCTGCCTGCACTTCTCACAGCGCTCGCCTGTCTAGTCCCCTCTCTACAGTGTCCCAACCCCCGTCCTTTATCCCACCAAGAGAGTATCTCTTCCCAGGCTCTCCAGGAAAGTGCCCATCAGTCATTTTCCCTGTGATGTCACTCTGGCATGACTGCATTTTAGAGAGTTCTGTGAAGGAAGAGGCAGCGTGGTGCAGGGTTAAGGGCCTGAGCTCTGGTGTCACACTGCTCGGGGTTCAAATTTCAGCTTTCTTTCTTCTAAGCCTTTGTGACCTTGGTTTTCCGAGGCCTTGGCTTTCCCGTCTCTGCAATGAGGCTGGTAGCAGTCCGTGCTGTACTGGGCTGTGAGAAGGATGTAGCGGGATTCTTTGTGTAATGTGCTTTGGAACAATGCTTGGTACTTTGGAGCGCATAGCAAATGCTTCCGTGTCCCTCCTCCTGTAGTCTTTGTCGTCATCATCTTTATTTATTTATTTATTTATTTATTTATTTATTACTAACAAGGAATCACCCCTTAACAGTGACATTTCAGATAGGAGAGGATATTGTTAAGTGGGGCCTCATATGTTCTCGCAGCAGCTTCGGAATTAGTTAAACCTCTGAGTGGAGTCGAGACTTCCCTACAGGGCAGGGTGTGGAAGTGCAGTCGCTGGAGGACGGGTTTGAGGAGCTGGGCTGTTGCTGGGAGGCATGCGGAGGAGGCCAGTGGCTGGGCGGACAGGAGGAGTGTGTGCTGCTGGAGGGCACAGGGTTTGTTCTTAGGACGACGAAAACATTCTCCGTCGACCGTGCCAGTGGTTGCACAGCTCTGTGAATACACTGAAAATCACCAGCTTCTGTGCTTTAAATGGGTACATTGTATGGTATGTGAATTTTATCTCAATAAAGCTATTATTTAAAAGTGGTGGAAAGGAAGTGAGGAAGTTAAGAGTGGGTTGATCTCTCCGGTTGGGGTTGCTGATCATCTTTATTTTTTTCATTACCCTATACTTTTCCCTTTGTTAGGTATTTCCAGAAAAAAAAAAATATATTTATTGCCTTTTAAATGAGAAAACAAGCATCAGTTTAAAAAAATCATGTTATTTTATCTGCCGAAACCTATGATAGATGTAAAATAGTAGCAGAATAAGGTTGGGGTGGGTTTCATCCGTGCAGGTGACCTGAAAGAACTGAGGTCTTAGGCGGAGCTCTGCTGGAACCAGCCCCGCGTCAGCACTGGCCGTGGCCCTCAAAGCAGGTCTTCCTGGACTGGTGCTCATCTCCTCCCAGGCCTGAAGCGGGCGGGGGTTGCTGTGGTGAGGCAACTTCAGAAATCACAGGGGTAGGGACTGGGCAAGGGGGGTGTGGACTGCTTGTCAGCTTGTGGGACTGATAATAAAAACATGTAAAGCTCTACACGTCTCTGGCCTTCGTTGTGCTCGATATAACAATGAAGTACGTTTCCTGAGGACCCACTATGTGCAGGCGTGGCATTGAATGCCTGCTGTTGATGCAGAGATGAATTGAGGCGTCTGTTGGTCTGGTCATCGCGGATCATATGCTGCCTCCCAGTGTTCCCAGGAGACCAATTTTGAGGTCAGAATTCTGCTTTTTACATTGAGGGCTGGTTCTGACTCCTGGGAGGACTAACGCCCCTTTTAAATTTGCTTTGGAGCCACAGAATTTTTGTGCAGGTAGGAAAACAGCTGTGCACGAGGCAGGTGTTCTGTAAATGTTTTGAGCTCTGATATTGAGGAAATTATTCAAGACTCCAGGGTATTGCAGATTTTTCTGAAGATGACCTCTGGGGGGAAAAGAAGAGTCTTTGGGGGAACTTGACCTGCTCTCTCTTGGTTGTCGACTTTCATATTCTCAAGCCCTGACAGAGAGCTCCCTGCCTGTGTGTTTCAAACACTGCTCGTCATCAAGGGTTAAGAAGTGACTTCAAAGCCATTTGCCTGGGATTCTCAGTAAGCCAGTCATCTTGCCCATACCTGCAGGGGGCTTTATCGCTACTCAGGCATCTTTGATAAAGAGTTACTCACATTTAGGAAGCCACACCTTTATTCCGCTAGTGAATTTTTCCCCAAAAAAGCATTTCTAAAGGCTTCCTCACCTGTGAATTTGCTGAGTAGAACCAGCTTTCTGAGCCTGGCTGTGCCTGTACAGCGTGGAAGGAAGGCTCGGTAGAATCCCCCAGGACACCCCCACTGTGTCCCCTCCTCCCTCTGCCCTGTGCCCCCTCCCCTTCCACTGGGGCCCTGATCTCTGCCTCTTCCTGACCTTCCAGAATTTCTGAGTGGTGAGTTGAATTTTATTTACCTAAAATCGTTAGGTTTTCATGATATACTGAGGTAAAACCCTGAAAAAGACTAAAATCTCAGGAGTCGTTTGTTGTACACAGTAGTGTCCCTTTTGCGTAACTTGATGCTTTTAATACTCGTTGAATTAGGGCCACGCTTTTCATTAGCACCAGTGTTTCCCAAGTCTAACACCTCCAGCAGGAAGGTTTGCCGGATGGATGAGCAGTGCTCTTAAGAGTTTCAGAGATACAATTTGGATGAATATGACTTCAGAATCGAGCCCTGTGAGGTATTAGTCTTTGCGTCCTACCACAGTTTGAGGAAATCAAGTATTTTATGAAGTCCATTTCTGTTTTTGCATGCCGTGAATGTGTGAACAAAACTGGAATCTTTGTGGTAGGGGGAGAATTCTGGACTCAAACACTGGTCCTCAGGATTCCCATGTGCTTCCTGAAACCACTGTCTCTGCTACTTAAATTAAGTCACTTTACGAGTATGCACTTGGCAAATATTACATGCCAGGCCCGAGTCTCGGTTCTGTAGATCCATCAGTGAAGAAAACAAACACACTGCCCTGTCCCTGCTTTTGTGGACCATACGTGTAGAATGGGGGAGTTGAAACACGGACTCGCATCTTAGAGAAATACGTGGTATGTCAGTGGAAAGCGCTTGGAGAAAATGCAGCTGGTACGGCCGGGGTTTGGGGGAGCTGTGGGGTGAGGGCAGCAAAAAGGCCTGGAGGTAGTGGTTGCTACGGGAAGCGAGGCCGCCAGGGAAATCCTCATCCCCTTGGGTCCTCCCTGTCAGGGAGACCCTCTGCCGATGTGTCAACTGCACTTTCATTACCAGGAAGGGGTAGTCTGTGAGCGCTCCCAGGCAAATAACTTGCAAAGCTGGCGGTGGCGGATGTTGTGCAATCGGGCTCGCTGGCTGAGTCCCAGGCCACCGATCTGAAGGGCCCGCAACAGTGCACTCGTTCCCGTGCCATCCAAAAATATTTCGTGACCTTGCTGGTTGGCAGTTTTTAAAATGTTATTTTAAGTCTCCAAAAAAGGGAAACATCAAAGTGCAGGCTGTCCACGGCCACCCTTCTTGATACACACAAACAGCTGCACAATACAATCACCCATTGTGGTGCCCTGTGCCAGCCGTTATAAATAGACCTGTGGCTCCACGTGAAATGCTCTGGAGGAAGGGTAAGTGCTCTCTTGATGAATGTGAGCTGCTGTTCCCATCGAAAGCCCTTCTCAGACATCAATATTATTTTATGTTTCACTGACTAAACTGAAAA
Organism: Eubalaena glacialis; assembly: GCF_028564815.1. NCBI lineage: Eukaryota > Metazoa > Chordata > Mammalia > Artiodactyla > Balaenidae > Eubalaena > Eubalaena glacialis. The sequence goes on along the minus strand of NC_083728.1, from coordinate 59,062,400 downwards.
AACAGCAACTGTGTTTTCTGCAGAAGCTCTGCGTAGTTTAACTATTTCCAGTCCTCTAATCCAAACATGTGTACTGTCTCTACCCTAAATCACAGAGAGATTTGTGCTCATTTAGTAACGGTGGCCAGCTGGGCCACTTCACTGCATTTTAAAGTTTCACATGGCCCAATTCTACATGAGAGGTTTACGTATCACTGTGCTGTGTGTGTGGTATGATTCATGGCTGGAAATGCATGCCTATTAAATATCGTGTTCATTCCCACATTTTAACCCCTATTCCAGGAAGTTTTTATTGTGGTTTATTTGTAACACGTCAGAACGTCTAAAACTGTGCCATTCATATAGTAGGCTGTCAGTAATTTAGAAATCAGTTTGTCTCTTAAGGAAAATAAATCAAACGTGCACCTCTGACAGTCTCTACTCTTCCCAGGGCAGGTTAAGAGCTGCTCAGTGTCATAAAGAAACGATGCTTACGTGGTATGTGGTGTAAGATGCTGTGTTATATTCACTTAGCTGAGATACGAATACATTAAAGTGATTTACCTTAATTAAGTTAACATGTTAAGTGAGATTTTAGTATTGTTGACAAAGCCATTTTACATATTTTTTGAGTAGTATATTCATTTCCCAGGGCTGCTGTAATAAAGTACCACACACTGGGTGGCTTCAAACAACAGGAATTTATTCTCTCATAGTTCTGGAGGCCAGAAGTCCAAAATCAAGGTGTGGGCAGGGTTGGTTCCTTCTGGAGACTCAGGAGAACCCGTCCCAGGTCTCTCTCCCAGCTTCTGGGGCTGCTGGCCATCCTGGGTGTTCCCCAGTTGTAGATGCAGCGTTTTAATCTTGCCTCCATCTTAACATGGCTTTCTCTGTGTCTCCGCATGTCCTCTTCTGTCTCTTGTAAGGACACTCATCGGAGTTAGGGCCCACCCTAATCCACTGTGATTTCATCTTGAACCTTAACTACTCACATCTGCAAACACCCTATTTCCAAATAAGGCCACATTCCGAGGCTCTGGTGGACATGAATCTAGGGGGACACTGTTCGGCCCACACAAGGAGCTTGTATTCAACACATATTGGTTGAGCACCCAATGTTTGAGCATTTATGAGAGCCTAAATGTGGTGTGGGCGTGGGGTTCAGAGATAAACGACACGGCCTTTCCCTTAGGAGTTTGTGGTGTCCTGGTCTCTACTCTTAGCATAGATGATCAAATGCCACTTAGCATTTGGGGTAAAAGAGGCACTACTGACACGCCTTTCAGTCCAGTCGGCCGGCCCAAGTGGGTTGTCTTAAGAGCTGCCCCCAGTGTGTGTGACCAGAACTGTGTGGTTGGGGTGTCTGTGGTCCCCACCAATCCTGTGCCAACCCTTCACCAGATTCCCTAAATGTTAGTGTTCTGCGACATTCGTCTCTCTCTACACACACATGTTCTTTCTTCTCTGACCCATTTGGGAACAGATTGTAGACAGTGTCCCTAAATATTTCCCTGTGTATTTCTTAAAAACAAGGACACATTCCTGTGTAGTCCCCGTACACCCACCCAAGTCATGAAGTGAACGTTGTTACCGTACACCTCCCAATCCATAGACCCCCTTCACATTTTGCCGCTTGTCCCAATGATGTCCTTTATAGGCCCAGGAGCCAACCCAAGCTCACACGTTGCATTGCTTGTCATGGCTCTTTGGTCACCTTCAATCTGGAACAGTTCCGTGTCTTTGTGTTCCATGACCTTGACATTTTTGAAGAGAACAGGCCAGTTACTTTTGTAGAATGTCCCTCAGTTTGGGTTTGTCTGGCAGGACTGCAGAATTGGGGCTGCATCCTCCTAGGTGTTTCGTAATAGGAGAGCACACAATTTTGATTTGTCCCGTTTCCAGAGATGTTAGTTAGCAGTTATCATTAGTTGAGAAGGTGTCTGCCAGGTTTCTTCACTGTAAAATTAATTAATTAACCTTTTGTAGTTATTAAATAACTATTTGATGGGAAATATTTTGAGGCTATGTAAGGCTACGAGGCAGTTTTTCATTAAACTTTTACCCACGAGTTTTAGCATCCTTTGATGTGTCTTAGCTGAATCAATTAGTGTGATGGTTACCAAAGGGCAGTTTTCTAGTCACATCATTTATTTTGCATTTATTGGTTGGTGTCCCACTGTAAGGTAGAGCTTTCTTTCTTCCTTGCTCCCTCCCTTCCCAGCAGTAGACTTATAGATCTTACTTTATTCATTGGGTTATAATCCATTACTGTCATTGTCTACTCTGATGCTGAGATTGTCCCAGATTTGGCCAGTGGGAGCCATTGTGTACTTTTGACGTGTCTATATCATCCTTACTTTTTTGGCACAACACATTCAGGCTTATCTTTTTTTGTTTTTAATGTAACTATATTTTTATTTTTTATATTTTGGCTGCACCGCGCAGCACGTGGGATCTTAGTTCCCTGACCAGGGATCAAACCCACGCCCCCTGTAGTGGAAGCGCGGGGTCCCAACCAATGGACCGCCAGGGAAGTCCCCATTCACGCTTATCTTGATCTTTCTTTTCCCCAGCCTTGGAGTCAGTCATTTCTCCAATAAGCTCTGGTTCCTTTGAGTGGAGGATAGTTGTTTTTATTTATTTATTTATTTATTTTTGGCTGTGTTGGGTCTTCGTTGCTGCGTGCGGGCTTTCTCTAGTTGCAGTGAGCAGGGGGCTACTCTTCGTTGCTGTGCGCAGGCTTCTCAATGTAGGGGCGTCTCTTGTTGCAGAGCATGGGCTCTAGGCACGCGGGCTTCAGTAGTTGTGGCGCACGGGCTCAGTAGTTGTGGCTCTCCGGCTCTAGAGCGCAGGTTCAGTAGTTGTGGCGCACGGGCTTAGTTGCTCCACGGCATGTGGGATCTTCCTGGACCAGGGCTCGAACCCGTGTCCCCTACATTGGCAGGCGGATTCTTAACCACTGTGCCACCAGGGAAGCCCAAGGATAGTTTCTAGAAAGCAAGTTCTGAGTGCTCTGTATGTCCATGGCTACTGGGACATTATGGCAACTAAGCCTTTTCAGTGGATGTAGTTAGGAAACTCACGTGTGTGTATACTCTCCTCCACACATGCGTACAGTATATAGCTATATGCATGTGTGCACATGTACATTTATCGTTCTCTATCTAACGAGGTAGCTATGAAAAGCATGATGTGTCCAATTACAGTTCAGATCACATGGTTCATTTTTGCTTTCCCCCTTCCCCTGGTCCTACCTCTCCTCTCCCATCATCTGTGATACATTTATTTGATCAGTACCCTTGTAGGTAACTGGTCTTTTTATGGATGCATCATCTAGGCCTTGGCACTAACTCCCCAGCCCAGGGGTGTCCCCTGCCCCTGTGCCTCCAGTGCTGGGCAGACTCCCCCAGCCTGTGCCAGCGAGCAATACATGTACTTTAAAGTCTAACTTTTGCTACAAAAAGGCATTCCGTTAGTCTAGGGATGTTGTTTATAGTGGTGGCCTGAACAGAAAAACATATCCAACATAAGCTCAGAAAAAGGTCTTCTTTATCAGTATTTATGTCTCAGTCGAGCCCAAAGATGTTGACACTTGGAAGAATCAGCTGGCACTGTTGGTGAGGGGCCCGTGGAAGTGACAGCTCCTTGGCAGAGCTGGATTGAAGTGTGGGCCGGGTTTACTGGCGTGTCGGAGGAAAATTCTGTCTGTACTCAGTTTAAGCTCAGAAGAGGCTTAGAGAGTTACTGCAGAGATTCCAGTGACTGTTTTTGAGGATAATCTGGCAGAAAGTGTTCAGTGTTTTGTTAGCCGATATCCTTGAGCTTGGCTTGGGTCTGATGAGGTCAAGAACGCCTGTGGGGGGTGGTGTTCAGCACCAGTGGGGCGCCTGGGCCTGGCTGGGTAGCCAGCTAGATGCTTGCCCTTCCAAGTTGTGCCCTTATGGCAGCGAAAGCTTGGAGCTGTATTTCCCTGGTGCTTTGCTGTAGCTCCAGGTTAGGTTCTGCTCAGCTGTGGGAGGCGGGGGAGAAGTTGCTGGGTCGTCCATGGTGTTTGAAGCAGACAGGTGGCAGGTGGCACACCGGCAGCGGCTCTCCTGGAAGCTCCTGTCTGTAACGCCTCATGGTGAGTGCTGCGTTCTCCCGACCTTTGCTCCCTGGGCCCCCTGCTTCCGTGTATGTAAAATCTTTCCGTTCCGGGATTACTATTTCCTTATTGGAGTCATAACCGATATAGGACCCTTGGTCATTTCAAGTCCTGATGGCCCCTGGGAGTTTCTGGTCACTTGCTTGGGCTTTGAGTCATGGTCTGGAGACCAGGGGTTTCAGTTGATGGGGACGTTGTTGGGTTTTATCCAGTGAGTGACCAGAGGCCCTGCCCAGGTGCCTCCTGAGAGCCCCAGGGTTATGAGTGATCTGGGGGCTGGAGCGGCCCTTCTGGAGGGTCAGTGGAAACACTCGGTAATGGTGGGAAACCAGCATTACCGAACACTTGCTCCGTGTAGGACACTGAGTCACTCTCTGAGGAAGAGAGAGTGGTGAATAATAACACACGTTCCTAACTTCAAGGCATTTCTAGTTTATCTCTAAAGGGCAGAAATGGGCCCTAGGAAGGCAGGGAGCAGGCCATGGCCGTGACTCTGCTCCTCGTCATTCCCGTTTTGGTCTTCCTCTGGAGGTGGGGCGAGGTGCCAGCCTGAGCCGTTCTAGAGGGTGTGCTGGCGTTTCTTTCACCTCCTTTTCAAATCACAGAATTGTAGTGTTGTGTTATTCTTAGGTAGGTTTTAATGGATCCATTTTCATAATAAACTCCATCTTGACATTGTACCGCAGTTTGTTGAACAAAGAGAAGTTATATAAACTACAGAAGGGCGAGAATGTGACAGAGGGATGAACCGCTGTGTTTCCCAGTAAGTGTGTGTAACTAATTGAGGATGGTTTTTCAGTGTGGAGCAAAGAAGTAATTGAAATTTGAACAATATGTCGTCACTTTCCTTTAACAGAGACTTCATTCTCATGTTATTAGTGTTATCTCCTTTTAAAATGGCAGTGTAAATACAACTTTAAAGGAGTATTTATGATTAATTAAATCTCTTTTATGTCTGCCTGACAATTTCTGATCGTCGGGTGTTTCCTTTTCCCTGAAAAATGACAGGGAATAGAAACCAGTGAAAACATCTCTGCTTGGCGCCCTTCCCAGCCTCAAACCTGTTTCTATCCAGGATGAATGCTGTGGAGAACTGGGTCCTCCCGTGGGGCTGAGGGGAGGATGGCATTACAAGTCCAGGTGGATCGGTTGGGGCCTGGGGAGAACAGAAGTGCGGCTTGAGAGCCGCTGCCACCAAGAGGCCTCCTTGCTGCCTGGTGAGAGGTCCAGGGGTAAGTTAGGGGAGATCTGCGATTTAAACAATGGCGAACACTTGAGGGGATGCGAGTTCATTCCAAAACAAAGGTCCGTTTCTCTTGTATTCTCAGAATATACTCTGCGGTTTTCAGACACTGTCAGCAAAGTCTGTGGGTAGCCTTGGACCCATCTCCCACCCTACTGTTCAGGAAAAAAGGCTGTCTGCCAGTCCTGGAACCTGCATGTGTGCAGTGTTGGAAGCAAAGAATTAAAGACGTCCAAAATGCTATTTATGTTTAAAGAAGTGTGTGTTGGAGGGGGTAGGACTGTGGTCACCTGGCTGCTCTTGCAGGGAAACGCTTCAACCCACAGCAGCTTCTCAGTTTCCCGCAGGCAAAGCTTTAAAGACTGTCACTGTAGACACCCATGTCATGTCACTTTCTATCCTGAATGAACACCAGTATATGTCTCAGGGTCCACACAGAAGTGAGTTGGTTGCAAAGGAAGACTCTTTATCAATCTAGTTGTTCCCCCCGGCCCCGCCAAAAAAAACAACTACAAGATTTTTTTACATAGTGACTTTGTAACAGATATATATAAATCCCCTGGTCATTAACTGGAGAGAAATATTACCTTGATAAGGGAGGATAGTAAAGAGTCTTGGTTTAAGATTATCTACGTTGATGACGTGCCTAGAATTTTTAGAGGCTCTTATTTGAGAGGCACGTGTCCTAGATTTAAATGAAAGGGCATTAGAACAGTTAACTTCAACCCTTTCCCATGAAGTACACACATTTAACGTGGCTTTGGAAGTAACCACTAGCCTACTCATGTAGAATTGATTCCTCCTGGATGAGTGGAAACATTGTTGGTTTCTTCATTTATATCATTAGTGCTTAAAATACACACATGCACTGTGAACACACACATGCACTGTGAACGCACACAAGCAACAAAGTTGCCTGGCTGATACCATTTTGTCCTTATTTACAAAGCTAGTATGAAAAATGTAGCTGTGCTCACACATGAATCTGTGCAAAGTATGTCGATTAACATAAACGTGGGAAATACAGGAAAATGCATGTGCTATTGTTCAGGCTAAGCCCTGCCACTGACTACTCAGGTGACCTTGGATAGTTAAAGCTTAGCCTCAGTTTCATAATTCACATGAATTGCAAATTCATAAGGATTTTCAAAGCTAGTTATTATCTGAGGTCTCTTACACGAATCAAGAAAATTGGGAAGCAAAATTGCTTGGCTCCTCCTTAATTAAAACAGAGCTCAAACTGATTATTCTTACCTAGGCTTTGATTTTTTTCTCAGTAACCATTTTATTTTGGTCTTATTTTTGTCCTCAGCTTCCCCTTAAATGTCGTCAAAGGATCTAAAAAATGGAACTGGGCTTTTCAATTCAGGGCTTTGTTCGGAGTCACTTATAATGATTTTGTAATCTGTATTTATGCCCTTAAATTAAGAAGATTATATTAATTTATACGAGTTTATTTTAACAAATGTTTATTGTGTGCTTGCTTCACGAACAATGCAAAGCCAGTGCAGTCTCAGAGAATTTATAGTCGGTTAAGGGAGCCAGGAGCCAATCACTGTGATGCTGGGGAGAAGAATGTTTGTCTGGGGAGAGATGGATTGTTCTGGGAATGACAGAAGGATGGAGAGTCCATCCGCCTGTCTGCAGGGCTGGAGTGGCCTCCGAGCGAGGTCCTGGAAAATTGGTAGGGTTTAGATGCAGGCTCCCAATCGAGAAACATTATTTAAAAGTATTAAGGTTTGGAAGTGATACTCTCATGCTGTTTCTCTTCAAATAGTCAGCCTTCTAAGTTGGGATTTGTGAATATCCAGAGACAAAGCTGATTTCCAGGAAAAACAGCTGCATGCCTCTGTTTCCAGGATTAAATGCAATACATTTGTTGATGCTGAGCTGTGCTGTCACTGGTGGCTAGATTGTCAACAGTTTGATTCCATAGGTTTATGATAGAGAAGTCCAAGTCTCTAAAATAGGCCTTACTGTTCAGGAGCCCTTGTTTAGATTTCCTTTGCCAGGCATTGCTAAACATCTTAGACAAAAATGGCTCCATCAAATTGTAGAATTTTATTTATTTTATGAATCCTTTTTTAAAAGAATTAATAAAAGGCATTTGTAGTTTAGATGATTCTAGTTAAACTATCTTATTTTTTTAAAAGGGAGAAACTGAGTTCCATGGAACTTCGGTGCCCTGCCCAAAGTCACAAAGGTTTTTAGCACATTGTTAATGTGCTCCTTTTGTGATGAACAGAAGTTCTAAGCAAAGAATCAAAGACTACAAATTATTAGAAAATAAGGAAATCAGGTTTCTATTTTGTTCCGTTGGTATGTGCCTTTTCTTGTAATGACGCTTTATGTCTGTATATAAGATTATAAAATAATCAGATAATAATGGGGGGGTCATATATTTTTTCCTTTTTCTTTCTTAAAATGAATTCAGATAAATAAAAACAAAAAGAAACTTTAAACTCACAAATCATCAGCTTTTTCTTTACACATCATTTTCTTTTTTTTTTGGTACCAGCACAGCAGTAAAATGATAGAACATGAAGATGGAATTTGCTAGTACTTTATTTGTGATTTCAGAGTTCTGTGCTGTTTCAGTCAAGTGTTCCTTGAGTTTGGCAATAAATCTAAAAATTTAGAAAAGAGCATAGCTTTTTAGAAGGAAAAAATAAGATAGAAACACAGAGAATTATGAGTGGGGGCAGCTCCCTTCTTACTGAGAGTGAGCTCCTCTCCAACCTTGTCCTAGAACCCCCTGTTCCTCGGGAAGTGTTATGACACTGCTGGTCTTTAATGCTCCGTATATGATTTTCCTCTCTGAGCTTTTATTTTTCTGTCTTATCATACATGGTCTTTTCCATCCGGACATTTTGGATGGATATTTACCTCCAACTTAAACCTGACCCCTGTGGTTAGGTACTGCCCCCGCCACTTCCGCGCACCCGTCTCTATTGGAGGCAGGATTATTTCACCTATCTCATCGGAACATCAAATGAGGGAATGGAAATGAAAAGTGCTACACAAGCACAGTTATTAAAGACAATTCAATCAGCAGGTAAAAGGCTTGTTTTAATACTTTATTTAACCTGGAATCAATATCTTGCACTCAGTAGACCCTCCTTAAAATGTTTGCTTAATTGAATGTCATTTTAAAGAGCAATTCCTTTTTTTTTTTTAAAGATTTTTGTTGTTGTTGTTGTTGTGGATTATTTTTAAAGTCTTTATTGAATTTGTTATAATACTGCTTCTGTTTTATGTTTTGGTTTTTGGCCACAAGCATGTGGGATCTTGGCTCCCCGACCAGCCAGGGATCAAACCTGCACCCCCTGCATTGGAAGGTGAAGTCTTAACCACTGGATGGCCAGGGATGTCCCAAATGAGCAATTTCTTTTTAAGGAAGGAAGAAACCAGGAATATGATAGTGCCCAGCAACTTCACCAAGTGTTTGTCTTCAAAGCTGAGTGAAAAAACGTTCTGGAGAGTATTACTTTGTAACTTCCCTGCTCCTACAGAGGCTTTCTTGGTTAAGAAAGAATGAAAAAAGAAGGAGAAACCTCAACAGCAAGACAACAAACCACCTTAGTTTGAGCTAATTGCACTGCTTAATGTCCTAAACCTAGATTCTTTTGGAGAGAGGGTGAGCATGGTTTTGGCTGTAAGAGGGATGGTTGCATTACATCAGGTGGAAGCCTGATTTTACCCTTGACTTCATTTGGAAGTTGATTATGGTTAAAAAGAGACACGTGTATGTATATATATGGGTGTCGGGTTGACAGGGGTGGACTGTAGTGGATTCACATGTCAGCTTTGCTAAGTTAGATCTCTGTATGCAGCTTGGGCCACAAGGGACAATTTGCACAAGATCTGGAAGGAAGAAGTGAAGTAGCAGCTGCATTCTTTTCACACTCAGAAAGTCAGTGCAGGGGCATCGAGGTCACTGTCCTGACCTGCTGGCTTCCCTTGTTGGCAGGGACAGCAGCTCCTCCAACACCCACGCGTCTTTGGTTGGTCCTCCCATCTGCATCCGTGATGAACAGCTTCTCTCTGTCTTCATCCAAGCTATCCACCAAATGATAATCTAACTTGCAAATAGGTCAGAATCAGGTACACAGCACCATGTACTGTCTAGGGTGGCAGACTGCAGATATCCTGCTATGAGAGTAGAGGAAGCGAACATTTCCTGAGTGTTTACTACATGCCAGGCATTTCCCATACATTATTTAATTCTCACAATAATCCTGCAAGCTCCTAACTTTTACTGCTCCAGTTTTACAAACGAGTAAACTGGGGCACAGAGAGTGTTAAGTAACAGGTAGTTTTAAGGTGGTAAAATTAGTACCTAAAGCCAGACGGCCTGATGCTAGAACCCATGTTCTCAGGTTCCAGAGGAGTGTGCACCTCTCCAGAGCCTGTTCTTCACGTCATCTGTGATCCGTTTGGCCACACTCTCTGGGTGTGGTTGTTGGGCCATTTCCCTTTGAACAGACCCTTGTATAATGCCTGTATGTGCCAGGCCTGGTTCTAAGCACACTGTGTGTATTTGCTTGTGTAATCCTCAGAACAACACTGTCAAGGAGGTGCTGTTTTCACGTCCTTTCAGATTAAGACGCTGAGGCACAAAGAGGTTAAGTCATTTGCTTAAGACTCCACAGGCTGCATGTAGAGGAACTGGGGTCTGAACCCAAGCAGCTTGGCGCTGGAGTCTGTGAGCTGAAATGGAACACACATACTATTGTCGTTTGTCAAGAATGACTTCGGTGAGAAGCTGTTGAGGGTTCCTCCGTTTTGTGCGTGGAGACGATTTGTCCTCAACATGGAATCTTGCAGATTTAGCTCTGCAGTAAATGAGTCTGCTGACCAACTCGTTTGGAATTAAATTCCAAGCAGCTGTAAACAATAAATATTTTGTTTCCAGTTATTTTTGTAGCAATATCAGGAGAAGAGAATTAAGGACCAAAACTTATGGGAGTTTTAAATATTTTTTGCTAAGTTTTTATTTGTGATTTATGGGAAAATGACTTCCTGGGAGACAATTTTTTTTCATTAAAAAAAACCCACCATCTTGCAACACCTTTAATAAATCAGTCTTCGCTGTAAGTTAGGTGTGTTTTCATAGCAACCAAATCGTGAGAACATTTGGCAGCTAAGAGGCAGTAATGCTGTTATGATTGTGTTGCCACGCCAGAAGCTGCCATGCCAGAAGCAGCTACACGGTGGGGCCTGCAAAGTGTGGTGGCAGAACCCGTGGCAGCCGGAGCTGAGTGGCTGAGCTGCTCTCTCTTCCTCCAGCTCGATTATAACTGCTTCTCTCACGCTGCACACATAGCTCTACCCTGCTCAATCTCTTTGTTCTTGTAAAACCACAATTTTGTAAAAATCATGAAATGACACAGCTACAGAAGACTACATAAAATACACGTACGGTCTGATTAAAGTGTACACCCTTGTATCTGTTGACCAGGTTAAAAAAGAGAACACTGCCACTGCCCAGACACCCCATCCTGTCCCCTCCCTGCCAAAGGTAACCATGGTCTGGCCCTCACCGGGGGCTACTTCTTCTCTTCTTTGTGGTTTTCTTACCCAGTGTGCCTCCTTAAACACTTGACTTAGGTTGTTTGGTTTTGCCAGATTTTTGATTCGCTTTTGCTTTTTTCCCAAATTTTTATTTTGAAAAATTTCAGACCTACAGAAAAGTTGAAAGAATAGTGTAATGAATACTAATATGCCCTTCCCCTGGATTCACCAATTGTTAACATTTTACCAAATTTGTTTTCTTTCTCTCTATATAAATGTATGTATATATTTATACACACAAATACATATGTGCTTTATATATGTGTGTATACATATACATGCCCTTTATATGTATATATATGTGCGTGTGTACATATGTGTGTATATGTGTATGTGTGTATCTCCTCTTTTTTCTTTCCTGAGCCACTGAACCATTTGAGAGTAAGTTGCAAGCATTATGGCCCTGCCCCCTTAAATTCCTTAGCATGTATCTTCTAAGGACGAGGACATTCTCCTGCATAGACAGAATTACTGCATCAAGAAATGTAACACAGTACTCTTAGCAGATGTGTCGTTCATAGTCAGATGTCCCCAGTTGTCCTGTAGTATCTTTTAGAGCTTTTCTTACTTTCATCCAGGGTCTAGTCAGGGATCGGATTGTTCATTGCACATCCATGTAGTCTCCTTCGATCTAGAACTGTTCCCCAGCCTTTTTTGTCTCTAATGATATTGGCAGTTTTGAAGACTTCGGATGCCTGTTTTTTAAAACAAACTTCTGCATTGACGTATAATATGCATAAATAAAAATGCACGAATCGTAAGTGTACATTTGAAGAATTATCACAAAATGGACACATCTACACACCCAACACCCAGACGAAATGGAATGTTGCCAGCATTCCAGAACCCTCTTGTGCGCCCCTCAGTACTACTCACTCCCTCCTCCTGCAGGAACCGCATCCTGACTTCTGGCCCCATCAATTGTTTTTGCCTGAGTTTAGATGTCATATAAATGGAATCTGCAATATGTACTCGTTTGGGGCTGCTCCCGTCACTCAATATCATGCTTGTGGGATTCATCCCTGTTGCTTATGATTGTAGTTTGTTCATTTTCACTGCTGAAAGGTGTTCTCTGTGTCTGTACTGCTGTCTCTCTCTCTGTCTTGTTGATGGACGTGTGGATGGTTCCCATCTTGGCTCCTACAGAATGACTGTGAACATGTCTGTGCCATGTCCTGGTGACACTTGCATGCACTTCTGTTGGGTAAACAACCATCCAGGAGTGGGAGTCTTGGGTCATAGAGTATGAGTATCTTCAACTTTAATAGACAGATAATACCAAACAGTTTGCGAATTTACCGACTTTTCCTCCCACCAGCAGCTCCTCACTGCCCCGCGTCCTCACGGGCGCTGTCAGTCTGTCTGATTTTAGCCACTCTGGTTGGTGTGTGGGGTTTCTGTTGGTAGCTTTAACTTGTGATTCTCTGATTTGGTTTGCGTTTCCCTGGTCGAGTGCCTTTTCTTACGTCAGCAGGCCATCTGGTTTTGTTCTTTTGTCAAGTGTCTGTCTGAGTTTCTTTCCCATTTTCCACTGAGTGGTCTGGTTTTGTTTGGTTTGGTTTTCTTATTGATTTTTCGGAGCTCTTTATATTCAGGCTGCTGGCCCTTTGTCAGTTATAGTGAAGCAAATGCCTTCTCCCACTATGGTCTTGCCTTTTTACTATGAAATTGCCATTCTTAGAGATCAGAATGATTAAATATTGGCAATTTCATGTGGTTCAACCTAGTATGAATTTTATCAGTCTTTTTCTTTGTTAGGTTAATGCTTTTTGTGTCCTGTTTAGGAAACCTTCCTCGACCTCTGAGGTCATGAAATTATTCTTCTCTTTTGTTTCCTAAATACTTTATTGTTTAGCTTTTCAAATTTATGTCTATAATCCACATGGAATTAATTTTTTGTGTGTATTCTGTGAGGTAGGGGCCAAGTTTTCATGAAAAAACATGAATATCTAATTGAGCACAGTTTTATCAAGGTGTAAGTTACACACCACAAAAATCACCTCTTAAAAGCGTACACTTGACTTATTTTTAGAAAATTTATAGCATTGTCTAAGCATCACCAAAAGTTGATTTTAGAGCATTTCTATCACCCCTCAGGCCCATCATGCTCATTTGCAGGCAAACCTGCTCCCAAACCCAGCACCTGGGTATTCACTTTCTGTCCCTGGAGATTTGCCTTTTCTAGACATTTCATATAGCTGGAATCATACACTATGTGGTCTTTTGCATCTGGCTTCTTTCACTTAGTGTCCTGTCTTTGAGGTTCACCCGTGTTGTAGCGTGGATCAGTATTCAGTTCCTTTTTCTTGCTGGGTCAAGTTCTGTTGGATGGTTAGATCACAGTTTGTCCATTCACCTGCTGATGCACATGTGAATTATTTCCACATCTCGGCTGTAACAGATAAAGCTGTTCTGAATATCTGTGTCCAGGTCTGAGTGTGGATAGATGTTTTCATTTCTCACGAGTAGAGACTTGGATTGGAATTGCAATGTTGTGTGGCAGTTCCTTTTTGTATAATTTTATTTTTCAAATTGTCATTTGTAAATTGATATTTTTGTGTACAGTTCTATGAATTTTAACACATGTATAGATTTTGTAGCCACCAGTACGACCAGGATATAGAACAGATTCACCTCCACCCCCCTCAAACCTTTTCCTTGTGTTGACCCTTTATAGACCCACCTCCTGCCCCCACCGTCCCCTTGGAAGCAACTAATCTCTTATCTACCCCTGTAGTTTGCCTTTGGGAGCATGTCACTAAAATGGAACCAAACAGTATATACACTTTTTTTTAAAAATTAATTAATTAATTAATTATTTTTTTTATATTTATTTTTGGCTGTGTTGGGTCTTCGTTTCTGTGCGAGGGCTTTCTCTAGTTGCGGCAAGTGGGGGCCACTCTTCATCACAGTGCGCGGGCCTCTCACTATCGCGGCCTCTCTTGTTGCGGAGCACAGGCTCCAGACATGCAGGCTCAGCAGTTGTGGCTCACGGGCCCAGCCGCTCCACGGCATGTGGGATCCTCCCAGACCAGGCCTCGAACCTGTGTCCCCTGCATTGGCAGGCAGACTCTCAACCACTGCGCCACCAGGGAAGCCCAGTATATACACTTTTAAAACTGATTTCTTTCACTTAGTATAAGTTGTTGCATCTTAGTTGTTGCATGTATCTGTGGTTCATTCCTTGTAATGCTGAACGGTATTCCATCCTGTGGATCTAACACTGTGTGTTTATCCATTCACCCACTGAAGGACGTTTTAGATTGTTTCCAGGTTTTGGAAATTATGAATAGAATTGCTGTAAACATCGTATACAGCATTTTGTGTGAACATAGGTTTAATTTCTCTAGGGTAAATAGCCAGGATTGGAATTGCTGGGGCACATGGTCAGTGTATGTTTAGCTTTATAAGTAAGTGCTGCAGGTTTTTCCAGAGTGGTTGTACCATTTTGTGTTGCTACCAGCAACATATGAGTGTTCCCGTTGCTCCTCATCCTCATTAGCACTTGATATTGTCAGTGTTTTTCATTTCAGTCATACTAATAGGTGTGTAGTGATATCTCATGGTTTCAATGTGCGTTTCCTAAGCAGCTAATGATGTTGAATATCTTTGCATGTGCATATTTACCAGCCCAGGACTTTGGGGCTGGCTGTAAAGGAAGCAACAGATATCCAGTCTGAGCTGAGCACTGATCTTGAAAAGGCCATCCTTTTCCCATGTCCCATAGTGTCACTTTTGTCATAAATTGTGTCCATATGTGTGAGAGTCTATTTCTGAACACTTTGCCATTTCATCTATTTGTCTGCCCTTGTGTGGATACTCCACTGTCTTAACCGCTGTAGCTTTGTAAGACCTGTTGGATTCCTGTAAAACAAGCTTTCCCCTCATTTTCCTTCAGGACATGTCGTAGAAATGGAATCATACAATACGTGGTCTTTTGTGACTGTCTTCTTTCATTTAGCATGAGATTCAAGATTCATCCATGGTGTAGCATGGATCAAAACTCCATACCTTTTTATGGCTGAATAATATTTTGTTGTATGTATAGACCATCAATTGATGGACCTTTGTGTTATCTCCACTTTGGGGCTGTTATAAATAATGCTGCTATGATATTAGTTTACAAGTTTTTTTGTGGACATGTGTTTTCATTTCTCTTGGGCATTTACCTAGGGGTAGAATCACTGGGAACTCATATGGTAATTCGAACATCATATGGTAATTCTATGTTTAGCATTTTGAAGAATTGCTGGAGTGTTCAGCTGCCTCATTTTACTTTCCCACCAGCAGTGTATAAAGATTGCAGTTTCTCTTCATCCCTGCCAACACTTTCTATTGTCTGTCTTTTTTATTTTCTTAAAGCTTTTTAAAAAAATTTATTTTATTTATTTTTGGCTGTGGTGGGTCTTCGTTGATGTGCGCAGGCTTTCTCTAGTTGCAGTGAGTGGGGGATACTCTTTGTTGTGGTGTGCAGGCTTCTCATTGCAGTGGCTTCTCTTGTTGCAGAGCACGGGCTCTAGGCGGGTGGGCTTCAGTAGTTGTGGCTCGTGGCTTTAGAGCACAGGCTCAGTAGTTGTGGTGCATGGGCTTAGTTGCTCCACAGCATGTGGGATCTTCCCGGACCAGGGCTCGAACCCGTGTCCCCCTGCATTGGCAGGCAGATTCTTAACCACTGCGCTACCAGGGAAGCCCTGTCTGTCTTTTTAATTGTAGCCATCCTAATGGGTGTGACGTGATATCTCACTGTGGTTTTGATTTGCGTATCCCTGATGGCTAATGATGCTGAATATCTTTTCACATGCTGTATTGGTCATTTATATGTCTTCTTCGGAGAAATGTCTATTCAGGCCTTTTTGCCTTCAAAAAAATAAAATTGGGTTGTTTGTTGTTTCACTGTTCGTGGTGCGAGTTCTTCACGCACTTCTCCAGGCGTCCACAGCACATCACGCTACTCCACTCTCCCATCTCCTCTCATTCTGCCTTCAAAACAGGCTTCACTTTGTGAGTTGATTAATTAGCACATCAACTCATCTGTTCATTCATTTATTTATATATTTATTCAACAGATACTTAAGTGCCTCACTTGTGCCTTTGCTCTTTCATTGCCTTGGAGTGCTGTTCTGGAAGAGCCAGCTCCCACTGCCATTTGTCTGGCTGGTAGCACTGTCACCTTGATGACTCTAGATATTCTCCCTCAAGAGCATCTATCCCAGCCTGAACCTCACATCCCGACGTGACATCCTCTCAGCCACAGCCAGACCTCAAGAGTCCTACTGTCCTGCCTCCGCTCCCGCCAAACCAAATACACTCCCTTCCTGGAAAGCCTACAAATGGTTATGTCTAGTTTTTTTCTTCTTTCTTTTACAGAAGAAGTTTGCCTCCTTCTGATAATGCCCAATCCCTTCACTTGAGTTATGGGTTCTATCTTCTCTCCCCTTTTCAGCAACGTTGCCCCTCTAGCTGCCTTCCTTTTCCTGCACCTTTAATCTCTCTGGATCACTCCCTCAGTCCACAACATTCTCTAGCATCTCCGCCCTGCACAAATCCCCCCAGGATGCCACATCACCTCATTTCTCTGCCACACTTCATGACCAGACTTCTCCGAAGGATTGGCACGTGCTTTCTCCACTCTCCACTCAACCCACCCAGTCTGGCCACTCAGGTGCATCCCTACTTGGCATGGCACTGCCAGTCTCCGTGCTACCAAACCCAGGATCACTTCTCAGCAGCATTCAACACAGTGGCCCATTCCTTCTTCTTGAGATACTCTCCTTTCTTGGCTTCCTCAGAATCCTGTTTGCCTGACTGTCTTCCTTGAACTTCTTTGCTGGGTCCCCCTCTGCCACCATCTCGTGACATCAGAGGTCCTCAGGCTTACTTCCTGGCCCCTCCTCTCTCGTCGTCCTCTCCATGGGTGTAGTAGCGACATCCCTTCTCTAGTCTGAATCTCCCCTCTGATTGGGACGGTGTGGCTGCCTCTTGGACGTCTTCATTTGGGAATTTCACAGGCATCTTACAACTAAAGAGTCCAAAACTGAGCTTCTAATCTTGCCCCCCAAACCTTTACCTGCCCTGGTCCTTCTCAGCCAGGGAGTAAGGCAGAACCTGGGGAGTCTGCTTTGTTCCCCTTCCTCACCCCCACGTCCAGCCTGTTGGCTTGTCCTGTTCAGTTCTGCCTGGACGTTGTATCGGGAATCTGCTTGCTTCTACCCTGCAGTCATCCTAGGCCAGGCTGCTCTTACCCTCTGCCTGGGTCACAGCAACAACCTTAGGACGAGTCCCGCTGCTCCTCTCGACAGCTCCCAGCCATCCACTACCCCCAGCCAGCCAGGGTCTGGGTAGGATCTTGGAAGAGAAATCAGACCAAAAATTGGTGACATTTGAATAAAGTCCATAGTCTAATTAACAATATTGTACCAACGTTAACTTCCTTTTCTTGATTATTGTTCTATGTTTGACGTAGCATAAGACAACAGTAACATCAGGACAAGTGGGGTGAGGAATAGAAGGGAACTCCTTTGTACTTTATTTGTAACTTTTCTGTATGTCTAAAATTACTTCAAATTAAAAAGTTTTTTAAAAAATTAAAGTGGAAAAAAAGAGAGAAAATTGGATTGTGTGCACCCATGCTTAAAACTCCGCTGAGGCCTTCCAGGGGCCCAGCGCCAACTCAGGCTGCTCCCGACGGCTGCAGCCCTGCCTGCCGCTCCAGCCTCACCCGGGCCACCCTCCTCTCCCACTTTGCTTCAGTGAGGTGCGGTTTATTGTTTACTCTCCTACTTCTAGTTCCTTGGGGTCAGGGACAATTATCTGTCACGCTCACAGTTTTGTCATTAGCATTCACCTGGCATATAGCAGGTGCTCAGATAGAATCAGTAGACAAGTAACTTTTTGTTCCTATTGTGTAAAAAGGAAAGTTTACTGTATAGTTCAAGAAGGTACAGTACTTTCAGTACTTTGTTCTGCCCTCGCTTGCTTTTCATGCTATGCAAATGGACCACTGCTGTAGGGGTGTGGTCAGCTCTTGCCGAGTTTGAATGCCCTGTGTGCTAGGCCTTCAGCCGGGTGCTGGGGTGCTGTCGGTACTCAGATGAGTAAGACAGAGGCAATGTACAGTACTAAGAGCATTTATAATGGGCCTAGCCTCATTCTTGGCAGATTTCAGGAGCTCATTATTTGTTGAAAGAATGAATAGGATATGTTCTGAAGTCTTTTCCTTTTAAAATTGCTGCAGATACACACACACTCACATGTTACGTATACAATTTTGTAATAGATGCACATACAGCACTGTGGAATTTCCAGTCTTTTTATATATTTTTTTATTCATTTCTTTCTTTCTTTCTTTTTTTTTTGGCTGTGTTGGGTCTTCGTTGCTGCGCGTGGGCTTTCTCTAGTTGTGGGGAGCGGGGGCTACTCTTCGTTGTGGTGCGTGGCTTCTCACTGCAGTGGCTTCTTTTGTCGCGGAGCACGGGCTCTAGACACCTGGGCTTCAGTAGTTGTGGCACATGGGCTTAGTTGCTCCACGGCATGTGGGATCTTCCTGGACCAGGGATTGAACCCGTGTCCCCTGTGTTGGCAGGCAGATTCTTAACCACTGTGCCACCAAGGAAGTCCCTTCAGTCTTTTAAATATCCTTCCAGCTGGTTCTCTCTTGGCAGGGGGAGGTGTGGGAAGAGAACTATGGAACTTCTGGCTGCTTGTAGGGCAAGAGGCCCTGCCGTGGCCCAGCACCCACTTTCCCAAGCTCCCCCTGCTGTGTCCTAAGGCGGCTTGGTGCAAGGCCACGCAGCAGGAGATTGGTAGAGGTGTTTTTGGTGGTCTCGGTGATGAAGGGTTATGTATGGTCCATGAATTTAATTTTATTCAGGAGGGTAAAGAGGACATTGCAAATGAAGTATGCAATAAAAATGGGATAACACGGGGCCATTGGGTCTGATCAGGTTGAGAACCCATGGTTCACCATCTGGTCTCCAGAAGGTGTCATTATGGGTCCTCAAGGAATTTAAAGTATTTCAGAGAATCCAGCGGGAATGCCATGTTTCGTGATGATCCCAGATGAGGCACAGCTTTACGCTGGGACCTGCCCTCGGCGTGGAGGCCCCCTCCTGCTGTGCCCGGCAGAAACTGTGCCTGGATGTTGGTGACACAGGAGTTTCTGGGCTTTGACCGAGGACCAGATGTTTCACTGCATTCGAGTCAGGAAGGCACAATATGCAGATCAGTCAGCTGCAGGGGTGAATTCCTTGACCACTGCGGGCAGCTCATGGGAGCAGGGGGCAGGGGTGTGGTCCCCAGGACTCCCTCCTCTCTCTCATCCTGGGTGATGTCACAGCACCCCAAGGCCCTCGATCATGCAGACGCTGGTGGACATTCAGACAGCAGGTGGCAGGGCGGAGGGGACCCAGGAGGAACAGAAGGAGAGGGAAGGTTGGCCGAGGCGACCAGTCAGTTTATCTGCTTCACATATTTGCCTGGAGCTGGGCCTCAGCAGAAAGGCCGGTACAGTGATACGCTCGTGAGACGCCTTCTCTGGCCTGGCCTCAGCAGTTTGTGCCAAATCCATTAGCATCATGGCCACGTGCCTAGTTCAACATTCAGGCTGGTGGAGACAGAGAACCCCCACGAAATGGTAATCTGTTCAGTGGTGTGTTTTACTACGTGTTGCTTTTAATGGGTGTGAAAGATCAGAGAGCTCAGTGTTCGTTTTACAGACTGCTTTTAGGAATCATGCAGTACAACTTAAAGTGTATAAAAAGTGGAAAATACAGCATATCTTAAAACTATTGATATTAAAAACATTTTTAGGAATAATACATGTCAAGCAAGGTTGAACTATATACAGATGGGCTCTGAATTAGATTTTTGAATCAAATTTTCAAACCATTTTAAGTTTTTATTGGAAAATGTTCAATCTTTCCAAGCTCTCCTGTTTTCTTTTTTCTTTCTTTTTTTAAATAAATAAATTTATTTATTTATTTATTTTTGGGTGCGTTGCTGCGTGCAGGCTTTCTCTAGTTGCAGTGAGCAGGAGCTACTCTTTGTTGGCAGTACATGGGCCTCTCATTGTGGTGGCTTCTCTTGTTGCGGAGCACGGGCTCTAGGCACCATGGGCTTCAGTAGTTGTGGCGTGCGGGGTCAGTAGTTCTGGCCCGCGGGCTCAGTAATTGTGGCCCGCGGGCTCTGGAGCGCAGGCTCAGTAGTTGCGGTGCATGGGCTTAGTTGCTCTGTGGCATGTGGGATCTTCCTGGACCAGGGCTCGAATCCGTGACCCCTGCATTGGCAGGCAGATTCTTAACCACTGCGCCACCAGGGGAGTCCTCTCCTGTTTTCTTATTCTTAGAGATTGTCTACCATTTTGTTTGCTAGAGTATCTATTTCTACCCTGTTTTCCAATTGGCTACTCCTGCTCTTAGTGTACAGGGTAATTTGCCCCTCGTCTTTGCTACTAAATGTCATCTATAATAAATAAAAGTTCATGCTTATTGGTTTCACATTTAGTTTTCCTCTTTGCTCCACCCATTCTTTTTTTAATGGTTCTTATACCTCTTCTCTAGTTGGTAAAGATAAGAAGGAGCTTTCTGTTGCCAATTCATTCCTGTTTCCCAATAAGGAAGGATCTGGATCTTCACTGTTCAGTGTGGTAGCAGTGAGCCACATGTAGCTATTTAAAATTTGTTATAATGAGAAAACATTAGAAATTTAGTTCTGGGCTTCCCTGGTGGCGCAGTAGTTAAGAATCCGTGTGCCAATGCAGGGGACATGGGTTCGAGCCCTGGTCCGGGAAGATCCCACATGCCGCGGAGCAACCCGTGCGCCACAACTACTGAGCCCGTGCTGTAGAGCTCATGCTCCACAACAAGAGAAGCCACCGCAATGAGAAGCCCATGCACCACAACAAAGAGTAGCCCCCACCCGCTGCAACTAGAAAGCCTGTGCGCAGCAACAGACCCAACGCAGCCAAAAATAAATAAATAAATAAATTAAAAATAATAGTTTAATAATATTAAAAAAATAAAGAAAAGAGTCCACCTACCAATGCAGGGGACACGGGTCCATGCCCTGGTCCGGGAAGATCCCACATGCCATGGAGCAACTAAGCTCGTGTGCCACAACTACTGAGCCCACGCTCTAGAGCCCATGCACCGCAACCACTGAGCCCACGTGCTGCAACTACTGAAGCCTGCGGGCCTAGAGCCTGTGCTCCACAACAAGAGAAGCCACCGCAATGAGAAGCCCGCGCACCGCAACGAAGAGTAGTCCCTGCTCACTGCAACTGGAGAAAGCCTGCGTGCAGCAACGAAGACCCAAAGCAGCCAAAAATAAATAAATTAAATAAAATAAATTTTTTAAAAAATAGAAAAGAAATTTAGTTCTTCACTTGTATGAGCCACATTTCGAGTGCTTGGTGGCCGCTGAACTGACAGCCGTAGGGCATTTCTGTCATGAAAGACAGTTCTCTTGGACAGCCCTGGGCCACATTCTTTACACCCCCCCCAATAGTCCACTTCCTGTATTATCTCATCAACCCCCCGAAAGCCTCTTCAGCTTTCTGGAACCGTCTGGAACCTTCTCCTCCAGTTCCTCCCAGCCCAGCTGTGTATGGCTGAAAAGTCAGGTGGAGCCGTACTGCTGAGCCTTTGACCTGATTGGGTTGAGTCAGCCTGGTCGGGAGTTCTTCCCTGGGACCCTCTGTCCATTTCTTCATTTGGGAAAGTGGCAGGCATATGACCTAACTACGGCAGTCCCGAGGGTCTTTTTAACCAGGGTAATGGAATTGTCACCTCTCAACCTTGTTAACTCACAATTTGAGGAGCTCTGTATTCCTCTCATCTCCCTATTTCGTTTTTTCCATTTCAGTGTGATCTTTGTGGTGCCTGGCCTGCCATCTTCACTGAGTTTGATTTCTTTGACTTTTTTCCAGCAACTTTTCTTCCATCCTTGAGCTCCTCTCCTGATTTTTTTTGTTTTTACTAGTCTTCACAAGTTCCATTTCATTCTTTTTTTTTTTTTTTTTTAATTCATTTTTATTTTATTTTTTTGGCTGTGTTGGGTCTTCGTTTCTGTGCGAGGGCTTTCTCTAGTTGCGGCAAGCGGGGGCCACTCTTCATCGCGGTGCGCGGGCCTCTCACTATCGCGGCCTCTCTTGTTGCGGAGCACAGGCTCCAGACGTGCAGGCTCAGTAGCTATGGCTCACGGGCCCAGTTGCTCCGCGGCATGTGGGATCTTCCCAGACCAGGGCTCGAACCCGTGTCCCCTGCATTGGCAGGCGGATTCTCAACCGCTGCGCCACCAGGGAAGCCCCCCATTTCATTCTTAAATGTATATTTATGATGTATTCTTTGAATCGGTGGTATTTTTGCGTTTAGCATGTCTTTACCCTATTGATTTATCATATTTCTTTCTTATTTTTAACAGAACACAGAGTTTATCATTGGTGTTAACATAATACTTGGAGGTTTTCTTTTTTGAATCATGGTGTATTTATTCAGTGGGACGTTTCATAGTGTTGAAAATAAATGAATGTGGGTCACATGTATCAGTATGGATGATTCTCAAACATATTGCTGGACCAAAAAGAGCAACTTTCAAAAGAATACTTGTAAAATGATGTCATTTATGTAAAGGTAAAAAAAAAACACCACATATTAATGCTGTGTATTGTTTAGCATTACATACGTATGTAGTGAAAACTTAAACACATGGGGAGGAGCCTGTGGCCGTGGCGTTCCAGATAGTTCTGTGCTCTGTGCGGGAGGAGGGGTGTGGTGGGGAAGGCCTGCAGGGAACCTGGATGGTACAGGCGACCATCTGTTCCTTAGACTGGAGGGACTCCGAGTCTTCAGCTTACTTTTCCTTACATGTTTCTATGTCTAAAATATTTTGTAATAAGTTCAAAACTTTATGCTTATTTTAAACATAAATAAGAAGAAGATTCAATATAGAAAGTGAATTTCCATTATCCTGTTGCCCTGTTAATATTTTGGTGTATTTCTGTGTTTTTTTCCATAAAATTTTTCAGTTTTATTGAGTTATAATTGACAAAATTGTAAGATATTTAAAGTGTAGATTGTGATTTGATATATGTATACATTGTGAAAGGATTCCCTCATCTAGTTAATTAACACATTCATCATCTCATGTATTTATCTTTTTTTATTTTCCGGTGGAAACATCTAAGTTTTATTCACTTAGTAGATTTCAGTTATATAATACAGTGTTATCAACTGTTGTTACCACATTTTACATTAGCTCCTCAAGCTGTATTTCTGTGTTTTTAACAGTGGTCTAGTGTTATTCAGAATAACACTTTGTTTTTTTCTTGTTTCTTTCCCTGTGATACTAGCTGGTCTTCATGCCTCCTTCTCTCCAAGTATTCAGCTATGTGGTTTGGGGCCAGCACCTCTACGGGGCAGGGACCTGCTTGCTGGAGTGTCTGCCCCTCCTTCCTGGGGAGTCTGAATCCCTGGCCTTCTGACTGCGTCTGCGTCTCCTTTAGGGTCTTCCTCACTCTCCGCCTTTAGACGGGGGACTCCTCAAGACTCATCCACCCCCTTCTTGCGAATGAGGGGCTGTTGACTGCAGCCCCAGGTCACGTTTTTATATAAGTCACATCTCTGCATGTCGATGTGCCCCATGGACCGTCCCTCGACCTCTTCTCATATGTGGGCACTCACTACTCAGTGCCTTGGTTTCACTTTCAGTTTTGCTTCTGTGAGAGTCTACAACATAGCTGTGATTTTCTTGAGGCAGGAATTACAGTGTGAGGCTAGAGAGGAAGAGGGGACCACCCGGCCGGTGACCCCTGAGTGGAGGGATGGGCCCTCAACTTCTTGTCTGATGCCCAGCAACACTTTTCAGGTTCTTAAGAATATACCACACAAACACAGCTTTGATTCTCCTGAAAAAGGTCTAAGAAAGAAAGACCACCTCCAGTGCTGAAATGAAATTAGAGAAACTGGAAATATCTAAGAAGATATTGCTTCTTGATCAGAAAGGAGAGGTTTGGGTTTCCCAATTCTGTGGCTCGAGCAAGTCTGCCTATGGGAAAAAGAAAATGCAGTTTGGGAAATTGTTTCTGGCAGTGTTCCAGCCAGTATGCAAGGCACTCATCAAAAGAGAGAAAACTTTGATGTGACCTGAAAACTGGTTGACTTGGAAAGTGAGGAAATTCGCAGCAAGCGTGTGACTGTGCTGGAAATGTGATTTGGGAGCCAGCCAGAGTCTGGATAAACATTGCCACGAAGGAACAGGTGGTAAAGGCGCGGTTACTCCCAGGAAGGGCTAGTCAGGAATGGTAAGAGTTGTGGTTTTTGTTTTTGTTTTTGTTTTTTTTGCATAATACAAAGTTTCCGGGTGAGGTTGTCTATGTTGCCTTTCTTCCCATCTAAAGATGCTCCCAGGAAGTGTCGCTGGTGGTGGTGCCCCTGCCCTTTGCAGGTGAAAGTCCTGGTGGGTGAGAGGGGAGCAGCAGTACTGGGGCAGCTGGGAGAACCCTGCCTCTACTGTGTTGCGGTGAGGCTGCAGCCCTGGTGCTCTGGCAGCCTTGCCGTGCAGCGCGGTGAGCGCTTGTCATCTGGGGGGGAATCGCGTTGGTGATCTAGGAAGACAGCCTGGGTGTCGGGCCAGCTCTTCTGGACTAGCCTGCAGCAGTGAGTGTTGCAAATTTGATGATTCTTGGAGCTATCTCCTGAAGGTCAAACTTTTGTTTAATGTCTCCCAGACTTCTGAACTCATGCCATGTTGATTTTTTAGTTCTTCAAGGTTATTTAGCCTTATTTCTTATTTATATGTTTTTCCATCCTAGCTCTACTACGTTATCTATTTCCAAGCCTTTATTTGTAACATTTTTCTTTTACCTGCTACTGCCCACTCCTTTACTTTGAATTCCCAAGGATAGTGTATTTCTTACTGTTTTTTTTTCATTTGTCCTCTGAATCTCAGGACTGTTACATCTTGATCTTTGCATAGTTTTGTTTTGTTTTTTAAAAACAGCTTTATTGAGGTATAATTAACGTACTGTACAGTTCATGCTTCCAAAGTATGTAAGTCAGTGGTTTTTAGAGTATTCACAGTTGTGCAACCATCACCACAATCTAATTTTAGAATATTTTCATCACCCCTCAAAGGAACCCTGTACCATTAACAATTGCTCCCCATCCCTCAACCCCCAAACCTCTGGCAACCACTTGGCTACTTTCTGTGTCTGTGGATTTTTGCCTATTCTGGACATTTCATATCAATGGAATTATGTAGTATGTGGCCTTTTGTGACTGGCTTCTTTCACGTAGCATCCTATAGCTTTATTTCTATTTTTGATGTATTCCCTTTTTTTTGGCTTCATTTTTCAATTATTTAGCTGCCACCTATTCCCAGATTTTAAATTGAGTCTTTCATTTATCTTCTTTCTAGAATCTGTTTTCCATTGTCTATCCTGTACATAAATCTGCCACTCTTAAAATTAATTATTAATTTAAAATTTATTTATTTATTTATTTATTTATTTATTTATGGTTGCATTGGGTCTTTGTTGCTGCGCGCGGGCTTTCTCTAGTTGCAGCGAGCAGGGGCTACTCTTTGTTGTGGTGCGCGGGTTTCTCATTGCGGTGGCTTCTCTTGTTGCGAAGCACGGGCTCTAGGTGCGTGGGCTTCAGTAGTTGTGGCACGTGGGCTCTAGAGTGCAGGCTCAGTAGTTGTGGCACATGGGCTTAGTTGCTCCACGGCATGTGGGATCTTCCCGGAGCAGGGCTCAAACCCGTGTCCCCTGCATTGGCAGGTGGATTCTTAACCACTACGCCACCAGGGAAGTCCCTAATTATTAATTTTTAAACTGTTAGTTTAACTTAAGTTAAAATCTTAAAATTAACTATTATTTCTCAATTCTCCAGGGAAAAGAATACGGTCTGTGGCTCCTCCTGTAATTGCTCCAGATGTGACCTCACGTGCTCTCTTGTGTCTGATGACCACTCTCTGGGTTAACATTTGGTGAATAACAGTTTATTAGTTGTTAGTCTGTCTCAGTTCCCGACACCCTTCCTTCTAGCTGTCTTGTTTCATAGTCTCTTCTGATTATTTCAACTCTGTTGTATACAGTATTCCAAGATAGTTGTCATAGACCTTCACTTTCCTTTTGTTTTCTAAAACTCACTGTAAAAACGCCTTTTGTCACTTGCGAACATCCCGCCAGCACACAGACTTGACTTCACATGATTTGCTCTTCTTGTCGATGCGTCATCACTTACTCATTGTTCTCTCCCTAACTGCCAGCCTCCCATCCTCCCATCCTCCCATGTAATTCTTTATGAGCATTACTTCATGCCCTTCCTCAGTCTACTCTGAGTTACTCCTGAGTGTTCCTGAAGATGCTCTAAGGAAAAGCATTAACTCATTTAATCCTCACAGCAGCCCTTTGAAATGGGGTCATCATTAGGTGACTGGTATTTCCATTTTGGGTCACGGTTTTCATCCGCACTGTTGCTAACACCAGAGCATTCCTTTTTCCTATCCATTTCTTTCAACACTCAGCCCAGGTCCTTACCCTTAGTAGGTACTCAATAAATGTTTCATTTGCTGGGTAAGTGAATGTGTGAATGAGCCAATGAATAAATGAGTTGGTTAGTACCTGGCAGACTGTTTCCATAAACAGCCAAATGCTACCTTTCAAAGAACTCGTTTCGTAGTTTTTGAAGGCCTGGGTATTAAACCCTAATTCGGGAGTTTTTTAGAGGTGGGAGGAGTGGGTCTTTGAAGGCAGTTACACTGGACTCTCCCAGCATTAGTTCTGAGCATTGAGCAGGGTAGCCCTTATTCATGTCAAGTAGGAAAGTTCAGAAGAAGGCAGCTCAGGGGAACGTGGTCACGAGGTGACTGCCCAGTCACTCACCTTTGGCCGTGACATGTACCCATTCCTGCAGAGACATGGAGGCTGGTGCAGAGGACGCCCGCCACAGGAGCAGCTGTGGGGTGGGCGTGCGCACGTGCATGTTCTTGAAAGAGTCTGTTGGTTAGGCTAAAGGTGTAGTCAAGATCAAGCCACTCAGGCGTGGTGCCCACCCTTTTGTTTCTTTCACCTGCTTGGGTTAATCTGTCTCGTATTTTACTGTTTGGGACTTCACTTTTTAAGAAGAAGGTTAAGTTTCACCCACAGCCATTTGCTGTCGGAACTTGTGATTTATTGTCAAGTGTTGGGACAACGAGGACGGATCACCTCCTTGTGATTAATTGTTTCACATAGGAGCAGAGAGGACTTAGGCCCATCCAGAGTGTTTTGATGTTAACAAGGTGGAAAATGCTTTTTTTTTTTTTCCACCAAAACTTTTGGTTTTCCTAAGCAGAAGCAATAGATAATTATGAAATATCATATCTATAGTTTTTAGGCCCTGGTTATTTGGTAGATTAAGATTGAGCGCTTTTAATCTTTATTTTCCGTATTGACTGACTACATTTTAGTTTAAATAATCCTCATGCTACTCGGCCATTACAGATAGCATTAGAAGGAAAAATTCATTACAAAGTGAATAAGTTTTTAGACCCTTTGGTTTGTGAACCGGCCCAAACTGGTTGCCTCCCTTATATTGATTGTTTCAGATCATCAGTGATGCAAGCTCCCAGGCGTTTGCTATGTCACGCTGCTAACTCCCAACACACCTCCAGACATTCTTTCCTTCCTGATTATTCTCCTCTTTCTGTTGGGTTGACACTCGGGCCCTTGGTTCTTGGATTGAGGGTATCGCCCTCCAAAGCAAGAGTCCTGCAGAAAAAGACCGTGATAAAAAGGCCAGAATAGTCTTTCTTTTCCAAAATGGACTTTGGCACTCACTCAAATCACACTCAGCTCACGAAAACTAAACACAAGTTGTGTGCAAGGCTCAGTTTTTCTCCTCGAAGAATTGATGCTATAGTTAAGGCTGTTAACCACGTCAGCCTCCTGGGCACACACAGCTGCAGACGACGCCTCCGTCAGACAGGAGCTCATGGGAACCGTCTTCCCCACTTCTCCACCTGCTGTGAAATTAAGCCGATGAAAGGCATCCGTGCCAGTGAGGTTTAAAGTCAATTACTAGGAAAGAATATAAGAAACCTTATTAATTGTTCTCCTGTTTACACTGTACTTAACGAAATAAATAATCTAGCTGCCTTTTGACTTTCTGCTCTAAGAGAGCCATTCTAATGAACTTGGACCCCAAGGTCCATGTGTGTAGTTACTCATTAAATCCTTATGTCTTATGACCTCTCCTGACTGCAGCCAGTCACCCGGCCCTGATACGTTCCCTGGGACCTTTCATATCCGGTCTGACTTTATCATTACTGATATCACTCCAGTTTTGGCAAAACATTTCACTTTAAATCTAACTTTCCATATTGAAGCATAAATTAAAAGTTGCTTAATTTGTTCACCGATTTTTTGCTTGCCATGGACACATCTGTGCGTTTGTCCTTTGGAACACTCGCATTGCTGTGTTACTAATACAGGTTGATTGTTAGGAGCTACCCAAAGAAAACTTCAAGTTAGGAACAAATTTGGAGCAGTTATTGATTTAACAGTCCTGCAAATGCTTTTGTACATATAAGGAGCATAAAAAAGACTCCCAGCGATAAGCAGGTCAAACACCCACATTGATAATAATAGCTAATGTTACTGAGTTTTTACTGTGCGCCAGGCACTGCCGTGAAGGTTTCATGTGTGTTAATCATTTAATCCTCGAGTCAGCCCTGTGGGGTGAGTCCTGTTCTTAGTGAGATGTGGAGCCATGAAGTATCTCACTGCATCACACGTTTAGGCGGGACAGAGCCTGAATCCCAGGGCTTCTCCCCGGAAGCCACACGCCCTTACCCGTTACACTCGTGCTTGCCGTGGCAGCCTTGCCTGTTGCCCCCGCACTTCGAGAGGAGTAGGTCTCACTATTATTTCCCACCTCCCTTGTCCCTTGACTCCCTCACCACCCACTTGTGGCTGGTGTTTCCAGGGCTCCCTGGCCTTTCCTCAGCCTGGTGCCTGCTCGTTACTCCTCCTCACGCCTGTTGCACCCAGAGTGAAGGCTCCTGGAGCTGGTCTCCCTGGTGCCCTGCACGGACTTCAGCTCCTCTCTGCCCGCCCCCACCGCCGCCCCCGACATGTTCTCTGTTCCAGCCACACGACACTCACCTCCATCCCTCTACTCTGCCTGCTGAAGGCTCCCTTTTTGGAGTCCGGTTCATCGACTATTCTGGTGACACCCACAGCCTGACCACGCTGTCCCAGCCCCTGGTCCTGGTGGCTTTCACTGGGCTGGCCTCTCCTCATCTTGTAGCCCTCAACGTGGAGGGGACTTCACCCAGGAGGCCTTCCCAAACCTCTGAGGCTTTGTGAGATACACCCTCCTGTGCTTCCTGGTCCTGGACCGGGTAGGCGTACCCACTTGCTGCCGAGATCCCCCTGCAGGAGCTGCCCCGCACAGGGAGGGTCACGGCTGCCATGTTCACGCTTGTCCCCTCAGCACCCTCACAGTGCATGGTAAACAGAGGCACTTAATAAATGTTTGAGCAATGAGCGGCAACTCAGTAGTCACAATTCAAAGCAGCAACGACAAACCTCAGGGGTGCCCACCCCAAGGCAGGCATCAGAGCCTGTGCTGCGGAGCTGGCTCCATGCCCAGGTGGAGGGAGCACTCCTGCTTGGAGGACTGGCTGCATCATCATCATGTCTTCGTGGCCCTGCGGGGCTGCAGGCTCAGCCCTTTCTCTGCTGTAGTTGTCACGCCTCCAGGAAAGGCCTCCTTCACCTGCTCTTGCCCGAGGAGCCATACAGGGAGGGGATAAGTGCTTCCCTGACTGAGGACCCCTCCTGGGGGTGAGAGAGCTGACTGGGAGCAGGGCCCAGGGGTGCAGAGCCCCGGGCAGGGGAGCCCCGAGCTGCCGGCCTCCCCATGGGAATGCAGTTCTGGGGTCGGGGCCAGCTACAGACACGATGGAAAACCTTCCCCTGCAGCCTCAGCTCCTCACCCCTGCAATCCAAAAAATGCCCTTCCTTTGTCTGTTCCTCAAGGCAGCCCCTGCAGCGGCTGCGGGTGCTCGCCGGGCCCCCCTCCCCACCCGCTGCAAGTGACTTACCTGCCACACCCGGGAGTTCGAGAGGGACTAGTTACAGCAGCTCCAGGGACCAGGCCTCTTCATGCCCTGGTTGGGCGAAGCCAGGGATGAGATGCCACGGCAGGTCAGAAATAGGGCTTTTCTCTCCTCAGCCCACAGAGCTTGTGTTTTCTGACTCTCCCAAGGCGAAATGATAAAATCAGTGTTTTCTGTAACAGAGTCTGAGAAATTCACGCAAAGCTGCTTTTACCCTTCTGTTGTATTCTAGTTAATGCTTCCCTTTCAAGTTTATACATGTAGCTAGTCAGAACTGTGATTGATCCTATATATCATTTGGGATGTATATTTTTGGTTGGAAAAAATACATGAAAGTTCAGGACCTTAGTTAAGAGTGAGCATTTAACAATCTCTTTTGGGGTCAGTTAGCATCTAAAATTATTTATCTCAGTCTTTGGATCCCACCTGTGTTTTGGCTACACTCCTGGATGTCTCTAGGTGTCCTGGGACTCTTGCCAAATTCTCAGAACGGTTGACCTAAAAACGTACGCTATACAGTATTTTATAAGGAGGGAGGGAGAGGAAGAAAGATAAAGTGATGAAATGGTGGTTTAATTATAAAATGATTAAGGATTACTGATTAAGTAGTCCCAGGGTTATTTGCTTAATTAATTCTGGAGCATTTATTAAATATGTACTGAGTGCGAGAAACTGTATGGATCCAGCAGCGCAGACACATGTCACCTCTTGATTGGGTCTCTCCATGATGGCTTTTCTTTTCTTTTTTTTTTTTTTTTAAATGTACTTTATTTTCTTAGATAGCATATAGAGTCTTTTATTTTTTTAAGATTTTTTTTGACATGGGCCATTTTTAAATTTCTTTATTCAACATGTTACAATATTGCTTCTGTTTTCTGTTTTGGTTTTTTGTCCACACGGCATGTGGGATCTTAGCTCCCCGACCAGGGATGGAACCCGCATCCCCTGCATTGGAAGACGAAGTCTTAACCACTGGACTGCCAGGGAAGTCCCATGATGCCTTTTCTCTACCACCTTCTGCTGAAGCTTAAACTCCTTAAGAGGGAATCCTGCTTTGTTCTGATTTTATTCTCTGTGTACAGCATACACCAGGCCTAAAATAAATGTTTATTGAATAAATCACATTGTCACTCCCTTTCATAAATTCGTAGTCTGGTTAAATTCCAGTAAGGACTAACAATGGATTTCTTTAAATAAGGCTTGCTTCTTTTTCAGAAAACCCTTGAGTTCCATCTGGAAAAGCTGCTCCTTACTCCCCTCCCAGCAGATTGTCCTGTACACCAGGAACAGGGCCCAGCCCACCTGTTACAGCTCCTTAACACTATAGCATATATTGTTACTTCAGCCTTTAATGGGGATTGTAAAGTTGTAGGTTAATAGTCCATTTAACCAACTTTTTTTTACAGTGGGGATTTTGTGAGAGAATAAAATTCACGTAGACTGCAGCTTGACAAAAAGCTGATGTTCTGGGACTTCCCTGGTGGCGCAGTGGATAAGACTCCGCACTCCCAGTGCGGGTGGCCTGGATTCAATCCCTGGTCAGGGAACTAGATCCCACATGCATGCCACAACTAAGAGATCGAGTGCCACAACTAAGGAGCTGGCGAGCTGCAACTAAGGAGCCCTGGAGCTGCAACTAAGGAGCCCACGTTCTGCAACTAAGGAGCTGGCGAGCCGCAACTAAGGAGCCCACTGGCCACAACTAAGACATGGTGCAACCAAATAAATAAATAAATAAATATTAAAAAAAAAAAAAAAAAGCTGATGTTCCTGCTGTGTGAATGTTTGGATCCAACAGAAAAGAGATACTTGATAAGTCTGAATCGAGGGAGGGCTTAGTTCCCCTGCTGGTGCGCATTCTGGTCTCCCTTTTCATGGTGGTTGACAGTGCCTGACGTAGGTAACATGGTCTGTAGTCACCCTCACATCTAGACTGACCATTATGAATGTTGGCGACTGGTATTTACAGATAGAAACAAACCCAAGAAATGTATAGGGTCCGCACTCAGTGGGCTCTGCTGCCGTCAGAAAGAGGCCATGTGACCCTTCCAAGGAAGGACTTTTAAACCCTTGTTTTAGCCCCAGAAGATGAAGCATGCAGCCTCCATTCAGCGAAAACACAGTGTGAATACATGGTGTGTTTTGGAGGCAGTCGTTCTCCCTGAGGCTGCGCATCTCTGGAAAGGTCATGGGAGTAGTAGTAAAATATGACCTATTCTCATTTTCACTTTACTCTCAACTTTCTAGGAGCGTGTCCGGCGTAGAGAGCAAGACGGAGCTGCGTTTCGACCAACGCTGGTGTCCACCTGTGCTGACTGTAATTTTTATCCATAGGTTTGAAGACATACCTGATAGCGGGTCAGAGAGCGAAGGAGTCTCATTGCAGCTGTTCAGAGGCCTTGCTTTCTGGCTTTGAGGTCATTGACGGCTCACGGGTGTCCTCAGGCCCTAGGGGACAGGGGACAGCATCGCCAGGGAGTGTCAGTGACTTGGCGCAGACTGTCAAAACCTTTGATAACCTTAAGGTTAGTTTTTTTTTTTTTTTTTTCCCTACTTCTAAAACTTGATACTAATTCTGCAGTAGAACATGTGAAATAATAAACAGCCTTCGGGTCTGTGGCAGACGACTTGGAATGCCTTTCCATTTGGTTTTTATGATTTTTAAATTTAGTATAAAGTTAGCAGCATTTTGCATTTTTAATATCTTTGCTTTTTTGACATATGCACCTCCATTTTCTTTCTACACTGCATAGAGTTGCTTCTCACTTGAGTTATTATTTTCTTTTTCTGCAACCTATGATGTCTTTTGGGATTTCTGAAAGCTAACGATAAATGATAAGAGTAAAGGTGATTCTCCCAGCATCTTGCTTGGAGGGCTAGTTTGTATCTTATTTCAGAGACCACTTTCTCAAATACTCAAACATCTCTTGAAATTCAGTGTTTTATGATTATTTTAAATCTTGTTGGTGTGGGTGAATCTCGTGCTGTAGCTCATTGGAAGAGTGCAGGCTTGCCAAGAACATTATAATGTTTCATCACTGGGACAGAGATCTCCTGGTGGCTGCATAGATGCTCCCATTTCTGTCCCAATAAACTACCGGGGAATTAACACGATGGACCCTGGGCATCGAAATCACTCTGGCATGTGAGTTGTTCCTCAGATTTCACATTTGATTTAGTTCCCCCACTGATACCTCTTGTTTATTTTTACAGTTTAAATATTTGCCGTTTCCTTTTTTTTTTTTTTAAAGAGAGAGACGGTTAAAACAGTTCCACATCACTGTTTTGTGCTCTCAAATAACACAGTGATGTTTGGTCAGGACGATGGCCTATTGGTATGGCTGTAATCCAGTACATTCCTGCCTATCCACATCATTAACAGAGTTGAAAGCTTGCGATCTTGGTACTTCAGCTGAAGGCATCATAATGGGGCACTCAGCTGCAGTGTCCAGATTATTTCACTGTGTTGGACTTCATGGTGTCTCTCATCCAGGCACTGTGTGCGGTTCCTGTGTTCAGGTTTGTGGACAGCACACACGTATTGTTTTCATCGTGTGCTTTGTTCACTTAGTGCAGGGTTTCTCAGCCTCGACACCATCAGCATGTTGGGCCAGAGAACTATTTGTGGAGGGGACGTCCTGTGCATGGTGGGGTGTTGAGCAGCATCCCTGGCCTCCACCCACTAGATGCCAGTAGCATCCTCTCTTACCAGCGTGGCAACCAAGGTCTCCAGACATGACCAGATGTCCCCTAGCGGGGAAGGGTAAACTCACACCTGTTGAGGATAGGGTATTAGACCCTGTCCTTCCCCGTGCTCTCTGGCACATGCATAGCAGCGGATGTAGCTGAAATTTCCTTAATGCCTGCACTCTTTGCCCGGGCTGCTGTCTTGCAGGAGTCAGAAAGAGGAACCCCCTGCTCACAGGCTACCACTGAACATGGGCCGGGAAGAGCTAGGTGGGGAGGGGAGCAAAAACATGGCTTCCAAATACGGCCTTATTATTTGGGGAGAAATTGTTTCCTCAGGCTTCCAACTGAGCTGTAGTCAAGTAGAGAAATAGAGCTCAAAGCCAAAAATAAATGTTTTGTTGTGTTTGTCTGCCACTTTAGGTGATGTGTGTGTGTGTTTCTATCCATGCGGGCGTGTGCCCTTGAGGACCTCACTGTATCACACACCTGCAGTGTTAATGACAGGCATTCTGCGCTAAATTGCCTTAAGAAGGTTTTCTCTCCCCCCGACGGAACATTTCTTGTTCTAGTCATAAACCTATTTATATATTTATTTGTTTTTGATCTGATTGGGCAAAAACTATTTAGCATACTCTATTGCCATGTATAAATTTTCCAAATAATCTTGTGATCTATGAAGTTAACTGTGTTTACCAAAAGGAATTTGAGAAAAAAAAAAAAAAAGGATCTTTCTGCCCCTTCCAGGAGGGAAAGATGAGTGGATATGAAATATAATTTTGGGGGTATTTTGATGGTGTTTGGGGGATAACAGGACATCTGAGATGAGGGACGCCCCTGAAGCATAGGGTTCCTGGGATTCACGGTTGGAGTGGAAGGAGCATGAGGAGATAAGAGGCCCGGTCTCCATGCCAGGCTTTGCCACTTGGGGTCCCTCCTCACAACCCTGCTCTGGGCCCTGGTTCCTGGGTGCAGGTCGGGCCAGGGCAGGCGCCTGAGAGGCATAAGCACCGGGGAACCAAGTGAATCGCTATGAACCGTCATCCTAGACTTGAAAGGCAGAAAACTGAGGTCTCCTTTAAAGATTACATAGATTGTAATCTGACATACAAGGCCTTCCCTCAAGTAAGAGTTTTTGAACAATACAAAAGTGAAATCGCAGTCTCTTGCTCCAGGTTCTCTGAGTAGATTTATCCCACAAGCGTGTCGGCGGCTCATGTGTGCCACTGGTTTGTTGCTCCATGTTGTCTGCACCACAGTGAGCTGTTCTGATTCGCTGCATCACAGACGAGTTCCTCCTCATCCTTTCCCAGGATCTGTTGACTCTTTCTGTCAACAGACTTCTTTCCCTTTGTTGCTGCTGCCGCCCCGCAGCCAACAGGAGTTGACTCCCATGGGGATTTCTGTCTCCCCACATCTCCCTCCTCCCCCTGCCCAGCGCCGGAAGCCCTGACCAGTGGAAGAGGCCTGGTCTAAGGAGGATTCCCCAAGTAGGTTCCCTTGAACAGTAGTTTCTCAGGATAGAAATGGGCGTCCAGTACGGAAAAAGTGTTCTGTGGTCAATATGGGTGAAACAACACTGAAAGGGTTTCTTTACTGCAGGCCTTCTCAGAGCCTTTAGCATGCTAACATGCATGGATAGGTCTCCAGAGAGGGAAGTGGTATGCAGCATTCTCTGGCCTCTTGACCAAAGATTTCTTCTTTCAAGCTGTACCTTTTGGGGGTGTGCTTATCTAGTGGAAGGAGTTTTGTAACCAAGCAAAAGGGCTCTTTTGCCCACAGTGCAGAAAGCCTAACTCTGGCAGTGGGTGTCTGCAGCAAAGTCAGGGTTTATTTGCAGGGCACCAAGCAAAGGAGTGGGAGACAAGCCTCAGATCCACTCCAGCTTGGTCTTTGAGTTAAAGGGGGGAAGAACAGTGAAGCTAGGGTTAATCATCGTGTTGTGACATTTCTGTGACATTTCTTAATCGTAGTTTTGGGAGCCAGGATGTCTCTGGTTTACGATTCTCAGGCCAGGTGGTCCATGGATGGGGGGGGTCTGTTGCTCATCTTGCCCTGGAGAAACAACCTGAGTTTGTACCTTAACAGTGATATCGACAACAGCAGTTTAGTGCGTTAGTGATGTTATTGATGATAGCCATCTTAGTCACCTGACTCTGGCTGAGGAGTGTTTAGTTAGCACAGAGTTGAGGTTAGAGGGGACAAGAAAAGGAATAAAGTTTGGGACAGAGAGATTAATCATAAACTCAGCAGGAGAACTCGGTTTTAGAGGGCCTTGGTTTCCTTAGTTCCTTGAAAGAACCAAGGAATTAGAGGAAAGGTGTTCTGTAAATTCTCATCGAGTGAATCCACAGAGGCTTGGTCCTGTTGCTCTCGCCTGCAGTGCGATCGCTTCCCTGTCCCCATAAACTCCCCTCTTTTCTCACCGTGCAGCTTCCTTAGTTTCCTGTGACTCCTCTAGCTAGTGATGCCGCCACCCCATCTCTGAAGCCTTAATTCAGTAGGTCTGTACCTCTTGGTTATAACATACGCAACCTGAAATACTTGCTTGTTTCTTACGCCCCTTTCTCTGATCTATTTGAATGCAGGGCCTGTTTGTTACATAACTTAAGTTTTTCCGAAGGGTCCAGCATGGTGCCTGGCATGTAGTAGATAATTACGACTTTCTTTTGGCTTATGTTTTTAGTTTTTTAATGACACGCAGAGACACGTAGCTCTGCAGAGTTAGACTGAGGGCTGAACTGGAAGCCTGGGCAGAACCAAGGTGATGCCCATGAAGCACTTGTTTTCTGCTCCTGGCACACGTACCCTGTGTGTCTGTAAGTTATCTCCCAGTTCACAGCTGGACAATTGCCACCTGATATTTCGTAAATAGTCTGAGTACTATGATGACCTGCTAAGAAACAGTAGTGATGGCAGAGGTCAAGGGCTTTGGCCTTGAGGTCATACGTCAGAGGGGACCCTTCACACCTAAGCCTTGGCTTCTTGAGTGGCTGGTCGTGAGAGCTGCTCCCCAGGAAGGACCTGACGTCACATACTGGGGGGAGGGGGGTCCCACCAGAATGGCACTCAGCTCTCTGGGCTGAGCTGCAGAGGTACTGGAGGGTTTGGGGTGAGGAGGCAAGAAGGGAGCCAAGGAAGGAGACAAGGCCTTGCCACGTCAGTGTCACGGAAGGTGGCTTGGGTGCCTCAGAAAGGCTGGAACCTAAAGCTGAGGATCCATCTCAAAGCCTTGGCTTTGGGATCGAACAGGTCACCTCGTGGCTGTAAGCCACAGGGAAATGGCAATTTCTCAGGGCTGTCGTGAAGATTAACTGAAGTCACGCCGCGAATGCTGGGGTTGGAGAAGCTCAGCTGACCCTGGAGCGCACTTTCCCTCAGTCCGCACGGAGTGGCGGATGCTGACCGCAGAAGGAGCAGGGAGGACAGGAGCAGGCGGAGGCGCTGTTTGGTTCGCCCACAAGGAGTCACTGAGTCTCTCGGGAAGGTCCCTGTTTGCTCTGAGCTGAAGGGGGTCCTTCAGTTGTTGCAGCTAATCGTTGCTGTAAGGGATGTAGACACGGCACACGTGCAACCTGTTTTGTGTGGCCCCAGCCCTGCTGTGGTGTCTGCTGCTCATTTATCATGAACCCTGTGGGTGACGGATGGAGGGAGACTGCGCATGCCAATAAAAATAGCCAGGCTGACGTGTTTGCAAAGAGCAAAGAAATGCAAACCAAAGATGTGGATGGTGTTTTATCACATCCGTCCTAATCATTGAGCCACATGAGCTGTGAGAGCATCTTATGTCATCCCTGAAAGACCTCCGTGGGATGCACCTGCTTGGCTGGTCTTCGTGAGTTTGCCTTAATCCCTTATTCAGAACCCAGGGCATGTGCTCATGGGGTGTTTCTCCCTGTTTACGGTTGGTGATATGAGGCTGATAAAGTGGATTCACCCACGTGAGGGGATTCAGAGAGGGCCTGTCCTGTCTCACAAGGGTTATACTTTCCCTTTGAGGTCACTTGCCCTAGGAACACCCTTCTGTGACAGTCGCTATGGCTTTTTAAATGATTCTAAGAAAATGATCACTTCTCTTATCTCCTTGTTATTTGTATGTAAAATCATTATGAATAGGCTTAGTCAGTTCAGTTTGAGGAAGTGAGGGCCTTTTACTTTATTATAGATGGAAAAAGTAATAGATTTCTCTTTCTCTGTCTCTCTGTCTCTCTCCCTCTCTCTCTCTCTCTCTCTATCTCTCTCTGTGTGTGTGTGTGTGTGTGTGTGTGTGTGTGTGTGTAGTTTAGACATTAAGTATTTATTGTAAATAGTTGTCTGAGTTGATAGTGGTGATGGTTGATGGTTGCACAATTCTGTGACTATACTAAAAACTATTGAATTATAGACTTTAGATAATGAGTTGTATGGTACGTGAATTATATCTCCATAAAGCTGCAACACAAATAAATAAATAGTAATCTGAAGGCTGCTCTGAAATGTGGATGTAAAGTAAGTTTTTTTAAAAAGGACTTTTCAAGTTGTGTCTATATTTTGAGACGTGTGTGTTTCCTTCAATTAGGAGGAAGCACATCACATATAAATTGACAACTCTTCCTTATAGAAGAATTCCAGCTAATAGATTGTAGAAGGAGTGAGGGAAAGAAAAATCACCTTTAGAGCATCACAGTAATAAGTGCTACAGGCAAGATCCATCAGTGAATTCTAAAATCAGCAGGTAGACGTTTAAGGAGAAACAGGACATTTGCATAGCCTCCAAGCATCTCCCCTTAGATATTTATTCATTTTAAAGGGAAGAATAGTTAGGGAGTTCCCTGGTGGTTAGGATTCTGGGCTTATACTGCCGTGGCCCAGGGTTCAATCCCTGGTGGGGGAACTGAGATCCCACAAGCCATGCGGCACAGCCAAAAAATAAAGAAAGAAAGGGAAGACTAGTAACTCGACAGTGGAAAACCTAGCAGGGCCTACCTTCACCAAATGATGATGGTTAGCATCACAATTAAGAAAACCAGCGGTATCATGTACCACCCCCCACCCTGTGTTACATGCAGAGAAGGGCATATCACCTCTGTGGGTTTCTTCCCTCAAATCCTAAACCTCAGTCAACTCGTGAGAAAACATTAGACAAATCCAAATTCAAGGACATTTTACAAAATACCTAACCAGGACACTTCAAAAATGTCCCAGACTGGAGGAGACTAAATGTGCGTGGGATCCCGGAACAGGAAAAGGACATCTGAGTAAAATCTGCAGCGTGGTTAATAGTACCGTGCCAGTGTTAATCTGTTAGTTTTGGTAACTGGGCCACGGTTCATATAAGATGCTAAGTAACGTTAGGGGAAGCTGGGGTGGACGTATGGGGACTCTCTGAACTGTCTTTCCCACTCTGTTTAAGTCTAAATTTGTTTCAAAATAAAACATTTTAATACATATGTATAAAATATTATGTTTATATTATTTTTATGTAATATAAATATGCTTGTTGTTGTTATATATTACGTGTGAATTGAAATGGAAAGGTTAGTCCAGCTCATTTAATTGACATCATCAGGTAGTAAAGTACTGCACATGAAATAAATTTCCCCAAATACCAAATATCTTCTTCCTTTGACTTTCTGATGGAACTTTACCACACCATGGTGACACTTTTCTTGTCTTATCAGCCTCGATTATTAAACTCACTTAGGTCGCTTAGGGCTCAGGAATCTGTGAGGTTTCAGTGGTTCTACACTCTGTGGCTTAGAGATTTTGCACCTGGTTTTTACAGGTGTGTGTTTTGTTTGTTGTTTTGCCTCCAGTATTCGCAGGCTGTCCACTTTTCTGTTCTTATCGCTTCTGGATGCCTTTCTTTTTCTGTAATAATTACCGTTTCTATTTTCCTCTAATATCCGGCTTCTACTTTCCTCTAGGATTTTGTTAGCAGAAGTCATCTATTTGGGAGTGTGAATGCCTGTGCCGATCCGCTTGCTTGGGGAGGGTGCCTGACCTGCCCGTGGCAGGTCACAGCCGGGGCGGCCTCTGCCCCGCACGGCAGGCTGTCCCTGTTCGCGCCGAGATGTCACATGTGTGGCTGGGGTCAAGGGCGTTGTCCCCCTGCCATTCTCTAACTGTGACTCTGGGCCAGTCCCTTCTCTCTATGCCTCAGTTCCCTCTTATGTAAAATGGGCTACTCACAATATGTTTCCTGGGTGCTTGTGAGGACTAAACAAAGTAATACAGGAAAGAGCTTAGAACTCAGAATGGGCCTCAGTAGGTCGTATGTGCTCTGGCTACATGCTCCTGTCTGCCATGTTCAACTTGGGTTTCGAGTTTGGGAAGCAAGGGATGCTCCTCCTGGTCTGAGGACAGCTCGCTCAGTAGTCATGTTCAGCAGACTGACCAGGCAAAGCAGGACTTTTCTGATGTTGTTTCCCCCTCGTTTCTCAGAAAAGAGGTTTCCCTGCTCCCTCCCTTGACAGTTATGAAAAAAGGACAGCTGTTGGCTTAGAAGTGATTTATCTTGTGAAGAGAAATAGCCTTGAAGAAAAAACTATTTTATAGCTCAGTGCCATGTATTCTGAAGAGGATGTAGGGTGTATGTGTTGAAATGTGTTAAAAACAATGCAAAGGCACCCAAGCGTGTTAGAGAAATCGTTATAATCTTCCCTCCAGAGCCCACATCCGAGATGGGGGGAAGCGTGGGTAATCTGGGAAGATGAAGAGTTTGCTCCTGGCTGTTCTGCAGGGGATCTCGGGTTTCCCAGGCAACAGCCAGCACACTCCTTGGCTCGGAGAGTCCTCTGTCCTGGAGACCTTAGCTGGTCTTGGTGAAGCTCCCCTTGGTGCCGGTGTCCAGTGGTGCCACTTAAAGGAACCAGGAGGTGGCCATAACTGCTTGGGTCACTTCAGGGGAACAAGGCAGAGGAGATCAAAGTGCCAGGATTATTCCTGGGTCCTCTTTGTGCCAGGAAAGGAGGCCAGAGAGAGGCTGCATGGTGGTCAGGGGCCAGGAGCCCCGCAGTCTGACCCCCGCTGTTGACAGTCACTTCTGCCTTGCAGCGTCGATATGAGGATTAATGGAGATCAGGTGCACGAGACCGTGGGCATGGCGTGGATAAGGACCTGACAGTGTTCGTTGGCACGTCCTGGGCACTGAGGCGTTTCCACATCGTGGCAGCCGCTCTCATTAGAACAGTAGCTTTGACCCACTGTGTCTGCAGAGGGGCTGCCCTACAAGTCAGTTGCTCAGTTTGGGCGTGCCCCCCAGAGTCCCCAGAATCTAAACCCCTCTTCCTGGTAAGGGCTTCTTGGGGTCTGAGATGACAGCAGCTGCTCAGGGGGAGAGATGGGCCTTTAATGGGTTGGCAAACATTTCACAGAGGTATCTGCTTGGCAAAAACCAGTATGTGAGACGTTTTAACCTGATTAAAACGAAGCTGGAAATAGTTAAAGGAAAGTTGCTCGGGGGAGGGGGTGGACAAACCCACCCACCGTCCCACCGTTGCTTGGCGGGAACCCCGTGGAGCACAAGAGGCTCCCCCTACAGATCGAGGGAATGTCGAGATATGAGAACGTTTCCATCAGGGCAGACAGATTTCTCTAAAGTTTTTGTTTCATTTGTTTTTAAGTTAGAATCAGTACAGTTTCCCCCAGAAAAGGAAAGTAGCTGAGGAAGAAACAGAATGACAAAGAGCCACATCTTCACAGTACAACGAAATGATCTGCTGCTGGGTCCCTGTGCTGCAGGAACCACCCTGCCACAGGAGGGCCTGGGTCCACAGCTGGCATCCTCCCCAACCCCCGGGTCCCCACTCCCTGGATGAAGCTGCTGTGAGTGTGCGGAGTGAGCACCGTTCAGACCATTAGGAGTCCCGCTCACGGATCCTGCTCTACCCCGGGGCTCCCTGAGCACAGTCTCCTAGACCGTTGTGAGCATCCGGGCTCTGACAACACACGTCCTTGCTCCCTGAGGTTCTTTTGTGGGCAGCTCTGCGGGACATGCATTAGAATGGGGTACAGGCCCGGCAGCCTCTGTTTGCCAAAAGGGTGTAGACTTGAGCTGCCCATCTGTGAAGAGCCCTGCCCCCGGCCCCCTGAGATCAGCCCGGTCCCCACGGGCAGTCCCAGTCCCCACTGGCCCTCCCACCCCTTCCTTCACAGCCAAGACCTGTCAGAGAGGGGATGCAGTGTCTGACTGGGGTGGCCTTGACTCCTGTCCAGGGACTCCTTTGCAGCGGGTGTATGCTCTCTGGTGTCCGATAGGTTTGAGAGTCACTTTTGCATATTTGTGGCTCTAAATGCATGAAACATCATCCATATGCAAAGCCAGCACACCGTGAGGAATTCCTAAGAAGCAGATGGCCTGTTCTTCAAGTGCATCAGGTGTACTTGAGGAGAGGAAGATACTTAGGAGCAAGCTGATGCCAAGAGATGCCTGAAAACACAGGGCTGGGCAAGAGCAGACGCCCGGTGGCTGTCCGGTCTGTGATCAAGGACTTTAAATGATCGTATGCACCGGCTTCAGAACCAGAGAGAATAGTGACCCGATGTTTCAGTGTTAAGGACCAGTGTTTACTGAGCACTCCCCAACACTGCAGGCGTGTGTGGAGCCAAGTGTGGTCAATGCACGCACGCTCACACACGCAAGCCCTCACCCACGGCAGACATCGCCCGCCCCCATGGGTCCCCTCCCTCGGGGCTAGGACGTGACCTCATCATCCTTCTCAGTTCAGCATTCTAGGAGGTCAGTGCCATGGGATTAGAGCTGATCTAAATACCTCTGACCGGCCTTACATGTGTCTCCTCATTCTGCCCTTACGATACAATCCCATTTAACGAAGGAGGAAACTGAGGCTCAGAGAGATTCCCATACTATTAAGTGGTAGAACCAGGATTCAGTCTGTGACAGTCTGATTTCAAAGCCAGTGCCTTTAATCACTGTGTTACACTTGTTCTCTAGACTTAACGTTTGAAAAGTGGTCAGAGAGGGCTTCCCTGGTGGTGCAGTGGTTAAGAATCCACCTGCCAATGCAGGGGTCACCGGTTCGAGCCCTGGTCTGGGAAGATCTCACACGCTGCGGAACGACTAAGGTCGTGCACTTCAACTACTGAGCCTGCGCTCTAGAGCCTGCGAACCACAACTACTGAGCCTGCGTGCCACAACTACTGAAGCCCGTGCGCCTAGAGCCTGTGCTCAGCAACAAGAGAAGCCACCTCAATGAGAAGCCCGCACACCA
Organism: Eubalaena glacialis; assembly: GCF_028564815.1. Classification (NCBI taxonomy): domain Eukaryota; kingdom Metazoa; phylum Chordata; class Mammalia; order Artiodactyla; family Balaenidae; genus Eubalaena; species Eubalaena glacialis. The sequence continues at coordinate 59,019,457 of NC_083728.1, read as the reverse complement.
CAACGAAGAGTAGCCCCTGCTCGCCGCAACTAGAGAAAGCTTGTGCGCAGCAATGAAGATCCAACACAGCCAAAAATAAAATAAATAAATAAATAAATAAATACTTAAAAAAAAAAAAAAGAAAAGAAAAGTGGTCAGAGAATCTGTTCACTATTCCATCGTGTCTTTACGAGATTGGTGACAGACAGTCCCTGGAGCCTAAGGGTTTGGCTCAGAGGGTCTCAACCCTCCACACCCCCCTGCCGCTCCAGGCTGTATCCATCCTACCCCTGGGCCATCAGTAGGCCCCTGAAAAGGCTGTGTTTCCCTAGAGAAGCAAGCCTGCCACCGCTACCACCACCAAAGCCATTTACACACACACACACACACACACACACACCTGCTAGGGAGGACCTTGGGAATCTTGCTGGCCTGTCACGTGGACGCACGCACTTTTTTCTGGGGGTGGGGGAGTCGCTTCATGTGTGTGGTAGTGGATTTTTTTTTTCCATTTGAGAAGATCATTGGCCCCATTGGCAACATGTTCTGAAGTTTAACTCAGTCAATACCAAGAGGTGCTTTAAAATAATTTTACTGTATGCCATTGACAATTAGAGCATCTTGCCCCTGTTAATAATGCCAGTTTTTTCCGAGCTACAAGCAGATTTTACCTAGGTACTGCTGTTTGCTTGGACATGATACTCCCTGATTTGGCCAGCTCTTTTGGCACGTATATTTTCACTTCTTGAATGAATACGAACATTCGAATTTAATGGGTGCATTGCGTCAGATTCCCAAATTACACAACTCTTTAGAATCTTTATTTCTTTTATTGAATACAGTACAGGCCTGAAATCTAACTTAGGATGTGATCTGGGTTATATCCTTGCCCTAAGGCACTAAGTGACATTTATTTTATTTAAATTTTATTATTTAAAATTTCTGAAATAATATCTAGCCTCCTACAGTGTATTCCAGTGCTTAACGATTCTTACGCTAGGAAATTGTTTTTGAAGCCTAATAAGTCTGTCTTCTCCCCTGGATGCTGTCAGTTGTTATCTCAGTGATGGTTGATTATCTCAGTGGTCTAGGTTACCAGATCATATTAATAATAAGAGCACATTTATTAAGGATACACTGAGCGCCAGGAGCAATGCTAGGCTTTCTACATGCGTATTCATAAATCCTTACAATATGTCTTCAAGAAAAGTGTTTTCACTCTCATTTCACACAGGAGAGAACCAAGGTGAGGGATTTGAACAGGGGTCTCCAAACCAGTAAGGAATCGAGGATTTGAACCCTGGTTTGTGAGAAACGAAAGCCTTGCCCTTTCTACTATCCATGGTGGTACTTTTTTTTTTTTTATTGAAGTATAGTTGCTGTACAATATTATATAAGTTACAGAAGTACAATATAGTGATGGACAATTTTTAAAGGTTATGCTCCATTTGTAGTTATTGTAAACTACTGTCTGTATTCCCTGTGTTGTACTATATGTGGCGGTGTTGAGTCTTGCCTTGTTTTTTCTAGGTCAGCTAATTCCCGCAAATGAATAAGAAGGGCTGGGTCTGTAAGCTCATCCCTCCGATTGTCCTGCTTTATGAGAACAGCTCACCTTCACAGAGAGCTTGAGAACCTTCGCTTAGTGTTTGAGTGTGGGTTGGCGGCTAGTTTGTTTAACAACAGCTTTATTGAGTTATAATCCACCCTTTTAGAGTGTATAATTTGGTGGTTTTTAGTATGTTTGAAAGGTTGTACAACCATCACCATGGTCAGTTTTAGAACATTTTCATCACCCCAAAAAGAAACCCCACACCGGTTAGAGTCGCTCCCCATTCCCTTGTGTCCGTCACCGCTGGCAACCACTAATCTCCTTTCTGTCACTGTGGATTTGCCTTTTGTGGATATTTTATACAGATGGAATCCCACTATATGTGGCCTTTTGTGTCTGGCTTCTTTCACTGAACGAGTTTTCAAGGTTCATCCACGTTGTCGTGTGTGTCAGTGCTTCATCCCTTTGGATAGCTGAGTAATGTTTTGTTCTGTAGATATGCCCCATTTTGTTGATCCATTCATCTGCTGATGGACATCTGAGTTGTTTCTCCTAAAAAGTAGAAGCTGTTAGGGCACATTCACGTACAGGTCTTTGTGTGGTTTATTTTCCATTTTCATGCTGCCAGTTCTTTTTTTCTGGCTGTGTTGGGTCTTCGTTGCTGTGCGCGGGCTTTCTCTAAGTGTGGCGAGTGGGTGCTACTCTTCATTGCGGTGTGCGGGCTTCTCATTGCCGTGGCTTCTCTGTGTGGCAGAGCACGGGCTCTAGGTGCGCGGGCTTCAGTAGTTGTGGCGCGTGGGCTCAGTAGTTGTGGCTCGCAGGCTCAGTAGTTGTGGCGCACGGGCTTAGTTGCTCCGCGGCATGTGGGATCTTCATGGACCAGGGCTCGAACCTGTGTCCCCTGCGTTGGCGGGCGGATTCTTAATCACTGCACCACCAGGGAAGCCCCAGCCAGTTCATTTTTAACTCATCTTGAGTGGTTCGGTAAGCCTTCCATTTGGTTGCGCCATTCTGTGTGACAGCAAATTGCAACAGCAGCTGACTTGTTTGAATCACGTAGTGAGGTCATGTTGCCTGAGTGAGCTCCTATGGTCTGTGTTTTTCTCGTAGACCTGCCCGTCGTGCAGAATCACATTTGCTCCCAAATTGGAAGCTGGCGCCGAAGGCGGAGCAGTCCAGAATGGCTGTCAGGAGGAGCCCAAGAACAGCACCAAGGTAACCCGCTCTGGGCTGTGGTCCCTGTCAGTGCCTCTCCTGGTGCACCCACCTGAGAGGACATCCTGTCTGGTCAGCTTCTCAGTTCCGAGGGCAACTCCTCTTGGGTGACACCACTGCATACCTTCGAGTCCTCTGGGTTTTGAACAGACCGATAAAGAGCAGGATGGATGCTGACCTGCATGGGATACCCTGACGGGCAGTGAGACCTGCAGGGCTGGAAGCTGGACTCAACGGCTGGTGGGATGTGGATGTGGAAGGAGAAGAGGGGAACCCTTAGGGTGAGAGGTGGGGCGTGAGGAGGGCTTGGGTTAGGCCAGCAGCAAGGGCAGTGCAGAGAAGTCTCGCCTGGAGACCAGACCCAGGAGCCTCCAAGCAAGCTTCTGAATCAGACGACTCTCCAGGGAGGCGCAAATCTGTCATCCTCACCCTCGGGTCGTTGGCCCACGGACCTGCATGATGCTGGGTCATTCCACATCATTTGTGTCAAGTCACCCCTTCTTTTTTTTTAATTGGAGTACAATTGTTTTACAATGTTGTGTTAGTTTCTGCTGGACAACGAAGTGAATCAACTTTATATATACATATATCCCCTCCCTCTTGAGCCCGCCTCCCATCGCCCCATCCCACCCATCTAGGTCATCACAGAGCACCAAGCTGAGCTCCCTGTGCTATACAGGAGGTTCCCACTAGCTATCTGTTTTACACATGGTGGTGTGTATATGTCAATCCTAAAAACCCAAAGCATCCCACCCTCCCCTTCCCCCACTGTGTCCACATGTCCGTTCTCTATGTCTGTGTCTCTGTTTTTGCCCTGGAACTAGGTTCATCTGTACCATTTTTCTAGATTCCACATATATGCATTAATATACGATATTTGTTTTTCTCTTTCTGACTTACTTCACTCTGTATGACAGACTCTAGGTCCATCCACATCTCTACAAATGACCCAATTTCATTCCTTTTTATGGCTGAGTAATATTCCATTGTATATATGTACCACACCTTTTTTATCCATTCATCTGTCAATGGACATTTAGGTTGCTTGGGGTGACTGATTATTAGAGAAATGCAAATCAGTCACCCCTTCTTAAGCCGCAGCCCTTACAGCTCTGGGTTTCCTTTCCCTGGATCCACCCCTGCACTTCCTTCGAGTCTTCCTGGCTTCTGGATTGCTGGTTCTGTGGTCAGGAAACTCTGGGAGCCTCCCCAACTCCTGCCTTAGTCTTCCCTCTGACCTCCTTACCGGCTCTTCCCATGACACCACTGTCCTGGGCGCCTGGAGGTGTGTTTGGAGGAGCCAGGGGGAATGGGGAGAAGCGGACCGGCAGAGAGGCAGAGCGCTCGGGTTAGAGCAGAGATCCAAAGGTGCAGGTTGTGGTGTGCGGGGCGCAGTCCAGGGGGCTCCGGTATGGCCGTGTTACGGGGGATAGTGCTGCTGCATCTCACGCCTCAGCCTCTGTGTCTGTCCCCACCCCCTTATCCTGACACAGGCTTCTGGAGGACCCAGTTCCAAAACGCAAAACGGACTGCTGAGCCCTCCCCCGGAGGAGAAGCTCACCAACAGTCAGACCTCCCTGTGCGAGATCTTACAGGAGAAGGGAAGGTGGGCAGGTGTGAGCTTGGACCAGTCAGCCCTCCTTCCGCTGAGGTTCAAGAACATCCGGGAGAAAACGGATGCCCATTTTGTTGATGTTATCAAGGAAGACAGGTAAGATGCAGCCACCTGCCTCAAAGCAAAGATTTGCAGGTAGAAGCTCCCCCTTTTCTGAGTCACCTCACCCCCCACGCATTTGCCTTCCATTGTCAATGTATTTTGAAATAATTTGAAACCTACAGAAAAGTGGCATGAATAATACAAAAGATTCCCTTTACACCCTTTGCCCGATTTACCAACTTTTAACATTTTACTCTGCTTGTTTTATTCTCCTCTCTCTCCCTGTGAAATTTATTATTTTTTTTCTGAACCATTTGACAGTAAGTTAGACACATCGTGCTCTCTACCCCTTAAAACTGTGTTTCCTGAAAACAGGGGTGTTCTTGCACATGATCATAGCTACCTACTTCAGGAAATTTAACACTGATGAGGTGTTTTACCCAGTCTGCGGTTCCTATTCCGGTTTTGTTGGGTGGTCCCACGTGTCCCCCATAGCACGGTAGAGAATCACATGCTGCACCATTCGGTTGTCAGGCCTCTTCAGTCTTTAAATCTGGGGCAGTTCCTCAGCCATTCTTGATCTTCCATGACATTGACATTTTTGAAACATGCAGGCCTGGCTCTTTTATAAAATATTCCTGAAGTTGGATTTGTGTGACATCTCCTCACGATTCTGTCCAGGCTGCTTGTGTGTCCAGATCCCACGGTGGTGATGTGTCTTCTCAGGCACCAGATCCAGAGGCCCATGGTGCCCCCTTTGACCTTCATCAGGGGCAGTGATGTTGATCAGCTGGGCGAGTGTTGCCAACTTCTCCAGTCTGTACTCATTTTCTCCCTGTGACTAGTCGGCCATCTGTGGGAAGATGCTTTCAGATCATGTAAAGATCCCATTCCTCACCACACTTCCCTAGACTTAATCTCCATTGATGGTTCTTGGTTGAAACCGTCTTTACTATGTTGGTCAAAATGGCAGTTTTCCTGCTTCAGCGCTGACTGTGCATTTATCATTTGGGGCTTGGCATTCTGCAGTAAAGAAGAGCTCCTCCCCACTTATTACTTAATGTATCCATCTATAGATTTATAAATCCATATAAACCCTCATGAAGTCCTGTTTTACTTAACAGGACATCATTTATCACTGTCCTAATTAGAGTTTGATGCTCTAGTTGTCCCGAATCTGGCCTTTGGGAGCCCCCCTTCAGGCTGGCTCCTGTGTCCTTTCGACACGGCTCCTTCATTTGTTTTGAGTGATTTCTTACTTTCCAGCACAACAGGCTCATTTTATATCTTCCCTGCCTCAGCTCAGGAATCAGCCGTTTCTCCAAAGAGCCCTGGCTCCTTTTAGTGAAAAACGGTATTTACATATGTTAGTTATTAATGTTTGATTTAATGTCATTGTAGTCAAAGGCATATACTATGTGACTTCATTCCTTTTACATTTATTGAAACTTGTTCTGTGGTCTCACATGTGGTCTGTTTTGGTAAACATACCATGTGCATTTGAAAGAATGCATATTTTGCATTCTCAGGATGTTGTGATCCATAAACCTCAATTAGGTCCACGTGGTTGGCAGTAATGTTCAGATCATCTGTCTCTTTACTGACTTTTTTGTCTCTTGTTCTATCACTTATTGAGATAGGGATGTTAAAATCTCCAGCTGTGGTTGTGGAATTGTCTGTGTCTCTCTGTAGTCCTGACAATTTTTGTTTCAGGTATTTTGAAGCTCTTTTTTAGGTACATACACATTTATGAGTGTTATATATCCCTGGTAAATAATCCTTTTATCATTTTGAAGTGTCTCTCTTTGTGCCCAGTAATACTCTGTCTTGAAGACTGCTTTATCGGATATTAACATAGTCACTCTAGTCTTCTTATTCTTACTGTTTGCATGCTACATCATTTTCCATTTTAAAAAATTCTAACCTGGGTCTTTATATTTGAAATACATCTCTTTTGGGTCTTGCTCCTTAAATCATTCTGACAATCTCTGCCTTTTTAATTATATTTTAATATATTTATTTGCTTTTTAGCCATACCTCTTTGCATTATTTTTCTTTTAATGGTTGCTCTAGGCAGTCTTTTATTTTTATAGTCTTCTTATGTTAATGTTGCATCATTTCACTTTTTTTCTTTTTATAAATTTATTTATTTGTTTATTTTTGGCTGCGTTGGGTCTTCATTGCTGTATGCAGGCTTTCTCTAGTTGCAGTGAGCGGGGGCTACTCTTCGTTGTGGTGCGCGGGCTTCTCATTGCGGTGGCTTCTCTTGTTGCAGAGCATGGGCTCTAGGCATGTGGGCTTCAGTAGTTGTGGCGCAAGGGCTCAGTAGTTGTGCCTCGTGGGCTCTAGAGTGCAGGCTCAGTAGTTGTGGTGCACGGGCTTAGCCGCTACGCGGCATGTGGGATCGTCCCGGACTAGGGCTTGAACCTGTGTCCCCTGAATTGGCAGGCGGATTCTTAACCACTGTGCCACCAGGGAAGTCCCTGTATCATTTCATTTTAAATGTAGAAATCTTACAACTGTATAGGTACATTACTCTCTTCTCATTCCTTATGTTACAGTTTTCACATGTATTATATCCATATACATTATAAACCCCAACCTCCAATTCCAACCTCTTGGTAATCTCAGGTTGGTCTCTATTGATTGCTTTTTTGTTGAGGATGGATCATGGTTTCCTGTTTCCTTGTTTGTCTAGTAATTTTGAATTGCATTGTGCACATTATGTACAATGGTTAGAAAATCTGGATTCTGTTACGTTCCTTTGAAGAATATCAACTTTTTGTTTGTTTTAGTAGACAGTTAACTCATCTGAACTCAAACACCAAACTCTGTCTCCCCTGAGGTGGGCAGCCACTATTCCTTCTATTTTCTGGTTTTCCAGGTCAGTAAAACTGTAGTTTTTCTGAGTTTTAGCCATCCTACACGTGGTGCTGACTAATGACTCTCTTTAGGCAAAAAAGAAAAGAAAAAAAAAACCCCACAAGAAATTCAACCTGTTCCAAGTGTGGCTTTCCTCCATTTGCTTACTGCTTTGGTCAATTGCCAGTGCCTGCCAGGAGTTGTTTTTATATTTTGTTCAGGGTTTATAGTTGTTATCTGAGAGACGATTGATCTAACAGGAGCTAATCTCCATTCCCAGAAGTGGAACCTCCCAATATTAATCTCAAATGAGCAGTACATTTTATAGTGTGGATCCTGCCACTTGACTGCAAAAATGAAACCATTACATTTCCTTCTTATAGCTGCTTTGTTGTTTTTCCCTCTGTCCATACTTGCCAAGTGGAGGGGAGGATAGGGGGTCAACATTAGGGGATAGAATTTTCTCTTTTATAAGTCTGAGAGCCCAGTAAGGTATTGCACACTTAGCACAAAAAGAGAGCCCACTCTGCTTCAGGGAAAGGAGGAACTACAGTGAACTCTACTGTGTGTCAGGCACATGATAGGCTCTTTACATATATCATAGGATTTAATTCTAGTAGTTATTATGTGAGGGAGAGAGACATCCCACAGCTGCATTTGCCTTCTGAAATTATGCTAACATTCCCTTAAATTTATAGTAATTTTCTGCAGGATAAAAAGGATATGACTATTTGCTAGCAGTCCGTAAAAGAATGAAAGAGTCACGTAAAGCAGGCTTGATTTCTCTGCTATTAAAATCATTGAGCATTATCATTTTTCAGGTTTCACATGCAATCTGCATATGTGACAATAGCACCAAAATTACACTAACTATAAACACAATTTTGTGATAACAACCTGTTAGCGGTGACAGTGGTAATTACTGTCAGTACTCTGAGTGACAGGACAGCCGGTTCTGAATTATGTTTGCAAGGAAGCCTCCAAATCAACATAAGTACGCTCAGTACAGGGATCTGCTGGTCCTTTGGAAGGGAGCATTTTATAGAACAAAAAAGCTGCTGCCTCCTTCTATTCTAATTCTGGACGTTAGGAAGATGTTTTCAAAAGCACGGTTCTGATGATGTGTGTTATATTAATGGTGAATGGGCATTCTTTCGTGGAGGTGAAACCTAAAATGGGATTATGTTTAGAAGCATGAAGGACTTTCCAGAGACATGTTCTAAGAGGGGCAGTTGAGCAATGTCTATTGTATGGTGACTTTTAGGTACAGCTTTTGTGACACGCTTCACAAATGGCGTTTCAGTAGGTAACTGTGATCTTCTGATAAAATAAATATAACGATTGTGCTGCACGTTGATTGATTGCATTTATCGTCTCTTCTAGCCTGATGAAAGATTATTTTTTTAAGCCACCCATTAATCAGTTCAGCTTGAACTTCCTGGATCAGGAGCTAGAACAAGCCTACAGGACCAGCTATCAAGAAGAGGTGCGTGGCTCCTTATAATTTTACCAAAGACATGCGTCGTTTTCACTGCACAGTTCACGATTAGTCTTGTGCTTTGGAGGCCATTTTTGTTTTCCTGAGTGACAGGAAATTGACGGCTCATATTGATTTCCCACAGTCCGTAAGCCCTAAATTTCACCTGTATGTGAATTTATCCCCACAAGGGAGAAAACCCCAAATCTCTCTACAACAACCCAGGCTTGTCATCTCCCGGTCCCTCTCCTCTGTAGCTGGTGCATCCCCAGGCGCCCTTGGCTGTGCTCCAGCCCCTGGAGGCCTAGTACGGGGTGAGAGGGGTGATGGGGAGCTCCAGCCCCACCTATTCTCTGTTCTCAAGCAGGATTTCTCCCCCTGTTCCCTGTCGGCTTTCTTCCTACTGAAATGGGACAAGAGCTGAGAGGGCTTTCACCTTGCTCCGCTCTCCCGCCTGCTTTGGTGCTGAGCCCTCCTCCACTGCCCCTCCCCTGCCTTAACTCCTGTTGTCCTGTAACTCTCAGCCCAAACATCACTTCCTCTAAGAAACTCTCCCGGACCCCAGACTGGATTTTTTCCCCCGTTATACTGTTTCTCCGCAGCTGCATCCCAGTTTGTAATCTCTTCTTGTGGGACTGTTGAATCGTATGCCTCCCCCTGGACTCTCCACTCTGGGAGGCAGGACCCTGTCTCTCATCTCCACTCTACGTGGCATCCAGTCCCCACACCCACAAGTGCTCAGTAGAGCTTGGTGGAAACGATGAATAAATACGAGAACCTAGAGCCTGGTTTGAGTTCCAAGAAGCCAGCTCCCTGCATTTTTCCCAAATCTAACCCAGCTTAGTGTTCCAAGGTCAAAAATGCATACCCTCCCAACCCCAGAGCCAGAAGGATTTCTCATTTGACTCCATTCGTTCATCCAGCAGATCATCCCTCAGTGTCTGTTACATCCAGGCCCTGACCAACCCCGAGAGTCCTGGTGAACCAGACAGGGCAGTTCATGCCTGTGGGGTTGAGTTTCGTCAGCCTCCTGGGTGGTGAATATCCGTTAATACCCCAGGCGAGGCTCCTCTCGTGGACTTGGGAGTTGGTTGGTTGGTGCCTTTAAGGCAAAACAGCAACCTTAATCCTCACAGCAACCCTTCAAGGAAGCTTATGATTATCACCATTTTACCAAAAGAAAGCCGAGGCCAGGAAAGGCCGAGTGGCCGAGATCCCATCGCTAGGATTGGGCACCCGCCTGATTCAGGGCCAGGAGCTCCCACCCACTCCCGGTGCTGAGTACAGAGCCTCCCCAGCAGAGGGCACAGGTCACCAAATGCTCACTGAGCGTCTGCACCGCCGGGTCCTGCTCCTGAGGCTGGGGTGTAGCGTCGACAGACACAGGGAAGCAGTAACTCGGCAGAAATGAGAATCCAGACCCAGGGGCCCCGTAATGGCCACAGAGCACACCAACCCCAGGTTGAGGGCCCAGAAGGAGCCTGTGTTAGTGGGAGGACTAGCAATTAACTGAATTAAGGAACGTTCCAGAGGGGAGCCAGCACCTGCAAACCTAACCTTGGAGATAAGACAGAGCCTGGGTGCATCCAGGGGAGCTGTGGGCGCTTCTGTCTGGCAGACGGGGTGGAAGTGGCAGGTGGGCAGGGGCCCGATGACAGCTTCCCACACTGTGGACGTTATGCTAAAGGCCAGGGGAGCCATTGAAGGATCCAGAACAGGAGTTGGCACCATCAGACTGTGTTGTATAAAGGTCACGTGGCTGAGTTGTAGGTAACGGGAGTAGATGAGCCCGGAGGCCTGGGGCGCAGGTGGGACACTATCCCTGAACCACAGGGCCAGCTGGCGAGGACGGGAGCGATGCAGGAACAGTGAGAGGCTCCAAGCCGCCCCCACATTAGGCCCCCGCTGCACTTTGTGATTTCCCATCTAAGCATCCCCAGTACCCATAAGGTGCAGGGTCCCATTTTATCCCTCTTTCCAGATAAGGAAATGGAGGCACAGGGACAGTAGGTGACATGATCAAGATGCCACAGCCCCTGGCCGGGCTCCTCCTTGGCTGTGTGACCTCGAGTGGCCACCTCACCTCAGCCTCCCAGCCTGTGCCCTGAGATTGGGAGCATTTCCTCCTTGAGGGCTGTGTGAACATTGATTGAGGTCGTGCCCCCAAAGGGTCCACATGGTGCCTGGAACCAGTCTCTCTCAGACTCTGGTGTTGTCGTCATTTTCTCCCTCCTTCCCGTGATTTCCTGACATGATGTGCATATCGCTTTGTTACACTGATGACACCACCCATCTCAGACTCCTGTCTGTCCCACCATTAGGCCATGAGCCCCCAAGGGGGTTGTTTCATGCCTGCCCTCGAGCCCTGCACAGCGTCCAGGCCCAGAGCAGGCTCTTGCTGTCACTGTTGCTATTGACCTCCTACTTCTGTATGAAGCCAGCTTTCACATACCCTGAGCCTGGGACCCAGCGTTCAGTGGAAGCTTCTAGCATGTGGCTTTCCTGCTACTGTCTCTACAGACGCAGAGTCACTGACTTTGCCTGTGGATAGCTCGCCTTTCAGGCTCAGGGCGTCACATGCCTGTGAGAACTTAATTGGTTTGTAATCAGTTGCTGTGTGACCTTGGACAAGTTTCTTCACTTCTCTGTGCCTCAGTTTCTTCACTGTTAGGTGGGGTAGGAGACGGCCTGCCTGAAGCACTACTCACCCTGTACCTGGTCCGCAGGAGGCAAGTGCTCAGCAAGCATCTGCTGTTTTTTCCGCCTGGGTTATACTTCTCCAGGAGGATACATCCAGCAGCATCTGTTCACACTCCCTCCAAACAGGTTATAAAGAATTCTCCTGTGAAGACTTTTGCCAGTGCTACCTTCAGCTCCCTCCTGGATGTGTTTCTGTCGACAACAGTGTTTCTGATTCTCTCCATCACCTGCTTCCTGAAGTATGGGGCCGCCTCCATGCCACCCCCGCCGGCTGCCCTGGTGGTCTTCGGAGCAGCCCTGCTTCTGGAGGTCCTGTCCCTCGTGGTCTCCGTCAGGTAAAGGCCCACCTGCAGGGCTGCCCAGCTGTTAGCCTTTAGCTCCCTCTGCTGGTGGAACAGCCAGCTGTCTCCATAACCCATTTCGGGGATGGTCCTCTTTTCTTCCCTCCCCCAGCCTGCTTCACTGGCTCCTCCCTCACCAACCCGGGCCCTCAGTACAGGTGGGCACTCACCTTACCAGTGGGTCATTGTCCTCTGCAGCCCTAATGCCACCAACTAGTCTGCTGATCTCCCAAATCAGATACTTAAAGAGAGAAAGTGGGAAGATAGGGAATAAGAAAGCAGGGCAGAGAAAGAAAAGAGGTAGGTGTACAGGGTACAGCTGGTAGGGGGCTGCCAGCACATCAGCAGGTGCCTCTCTTGAATGTAAGGGTGAAACCATAAACCCCTAGAGGAAAGCACAGGCCCAAGTCTTCATGAGCTCGGATCAGGCAACGCTTTCTTAGATACGACATGAAAAGTACAAGCAACCAAAGAAAAAATAGTTAAGATGGACTTCATCAAAATTTAAAACTTTCATGTTTCAAAGAACACCATCATCACTTTTCACCCTAAAGTGAAAGAGAACCTACAGGATGGAAGAGAGTATTTGCAAATCATATCCGTGACAAGGGTCTAATATCTAGAATGTTAGCTCAATAATAAAAAGACAGTCAACCCATTTAAAAACGGACAGTGTCCGAAGAGACTGCAGAGTCCCTCTGGGAGGCTGGGCCCTCAGCACTAGCCCAGCCTGCCTTCAGTTTCAGGCTCCACCCCACTCAGGAAGCTCACAATGTTTCTACTGATACAAACAGGGCCTCCACTCATGCTGGGTCCTTGCACCAGGCCCACCCCCTTCCTCCAGCCCTGTCCTCTCAGCAGGACAGCCCCACACTGGGGATCGGAGAGAAATGGGCTAAAGGGCCCTGACCTTGAGTTTCTACTCCTCCCCAACATCCCAGGACAGGAAACCACAGCTTCAGGTCTGGCCCTGAGACTCCCAAATGCAAGATCCCTCCCTTTGAAATGGATGAGCTGGACACCTGCCCCCTCCCTTCCACGCTCACCCCCTCCCCCCCCCCAACTCCTCACTGAGGCCCGTTCAGCCCTTTGCCAAGGGCTTTCTCTGGCTGCCAGGGGCTCTTCCCTTCCCTCCCCCTCCTCCCAGTGGAGAGAACTCTAAGGCGCATCCTCGCCATCTCCCCAGATTCGCCACCAGCGTGGAGCTGCATTGCCCACAGCAGGTGACTCCTCCCCAGCACAGCCCTCCCCTGGGCCTGCCTCCATCCATGTCTCCACAAGCTGCCTGGGACCCACTTCCAAACGAACTGCGCCCTCTGTGGGCCTGCCCTGGGCCTGGGGACACCCGAAGGGACCAAAACAAGGCATCCTCTGGCCCCTAGTCTTTTTTTCTTCTTAAAACAAGCTTTATTGTGATATAACTCACAAATAATAAGTTCACTCATAAGTGTACAATTCACAGATTTTTAATAAACTTACAGAATTGTGCAAACGTCACCACCATATGATTTTAGAACATTTCTGTCACCCCAAAGAAAAGCCAGTACCCACTTCCAATCACTCCCCTCCCTGCCCTGAGTTTCTGTCCGATGCGGGGCCCACAACTGGTTAAGGCTCTTGATCCCTCTGAGGCAAGCGTTTTCTCCATACCTTTTCTAAAGAACCCTTTACATGATTGTTCCCTGTTCTTCGGACCCAATTTGAAAAAATCTGGGCTAAGCCAGGTTAAGGACTGCAGAGGACTGCAGGCCATGAGGGCGCCAGGCCTGGCTGTGCCCGGAGCACCCACGTCTCTGCAGGGCCACTCTGCTCCTGCCCGAGCCTCTGGTGTGATGTCCTTGCCCAGGAGAGGGCGGGGCCTGGGGGATTTCCTCTGGCCTCACTGAGGGTGGATATGGGACCCTAGGTCAATAAGGACCTACACTAGTAACTGAAGGTGTGGACGCCTGGGTGGATGCGAGAGGCCCTTGACAGGCTTTGTGCCTTTGAAGGCAAGGGAAGTGGGCCTGCCCCGCCTGCACCCTCACCGAGGTGTCTTTAGAAGGGGCTGTGTGCATGGGTCTCGCTCCGGAGGCGGACCCCCAGTGCCCTCTCCTCCACCTCCCGCTGCTGGTGACCCAGGGATTCTTCCTGCAGAGCAGCAGTTCTCGGCCCCACGCACTCAGCTCCCCATTCTCCATGAAAAACGTTTTATGATGCCACATCCCTACCCTGAAGTATAGCCCACCTATACACACAATTTCAGAAGCAATCAATGAAATGCCATCACTCCAATGTGAAGGAGAAATGGCAAGAAAGCCCTTTAAAATAATATACGTGTAGCGCTTCACCTCGAATATGCCAGGGCATCGCCACCTGGGCAGCCATGCCAAAGTCGTCAGCTGTTTGCCCTTGTGCACTGATAATATGACAGCTCCCAATGCGGACTGTTATGGGTGTGCGGGTTTGGTGGTATGAGCCCCAGGAGCCTGTGATGTGGTTTCTGAGATGCTGACGACTCTTGGTGGTGTCCCAAATAAAACTACGGGTAATCTTGTTTGGTTTACCCAGTAGCTGCACTCCTGGAAAATTCGGTGTATATTACTGCCATACAGAAACCACTTTCTGTTTGTAAATGAAACGCAGTTAGGCTCTAGGCTGAAGTCATCGTCAGCAGGTTTTCTCTGTCCAGGGGGTGTGTAGCAGTCATGTGGGGCTCAGGGCAGAGCCTCGGTGTGCATCACGGGACATCACCCATCCCCAGCTCCTGCCCGTTGGTGCCAGTAGCACCTGCAACCACTGAGGCACCAAAAAAGCCCCACAAAATTCCGAACACCTCCTGAACCACCCACTTGAGACCTCCCTAGAAGCAGGCAGTAACAGGTGACAGGTGACCTTTTTCGGGACCTGTTAGTATTTGCCTGCCTGGTTCTTACATGCTCCATTTAGACTCACAGAGGCCTATGCTTGTCTTTTACAAGCACATCTTATCCGAATGCAGCAAGTAACCTTAAAATATGGTATGGTGAGCTCAGTGAGTCCAGTTTACTTGCCATTGATCAAAAATAAGGGAGGCGGGGGTTCTGCCCACCGCCCACACCAGCGGCCACAGCATAGGCCAGGGTTGGGAGTGGCCCTGGCTGTGGGTCCCCCACCCACAGATACCCCATTTCTCCTTTCTCCCCCCGCTCCCAGGATGGTGTTCTTCCTGGAGGATGTGATGGCTTGTACCAAGCGCCTGCTGGAGTGGATAGCTGGCTGGCTCCCGCGCCATTTCATCGGGGCCATCCTGGTGTCCCTCCCCGCCCTCGCGGTCTATTCACATGTCACCTCCGAATTTGAGACAAACATACACGTAAGTAAAGTCTTGGTGATTTTGTGTCGGTGCTCTTCTGGACTCCCTGATCACTTTTTTAAAATATAAGCCTGATGGCTTGGGACAGCAATTTAAATATAGGCCCTTAAAGAGGCGCAAACTCTTTGTCAGTCCTTTGAACTTGTCTTTTTAAAAGACTTGCCTGGGACAGAGGAGCGGGCAGGGAGGTCAGCCCGGGGGCTGCCCTGGGGAGATTCCCTGGTGGACCTGTGTCCTCTCCAACCCCTCTTGGTGTCCCAAATCGGTTTTTTTAAAATTTTATTTTATTTATTTATTTTTGGCTGTGTTGGTTCTTTGTTGCTGCACGCGGGCTTTCTCTAGTTGTGGAGAGCGGGGGCTACTCTTCGTTGCAGTGCGCGGGCTTCTCAGTGTGGTGGCTTCTCTTTTTTTTTTTTCGAATTTTATTTTTTTATACAGCAGGTTCTTATTAGTTATCTATTTTATATATATTAGTGTATACATGTCAATCCCAATCTCCCAATTCATCCCACCACCACCCCCACCACTGCTTTCCCCCCTTGGTGTCCATACATTTGTTCTCTACATCTCTGTCTCTATTTATGCCGTGCAAACTGGTTCATCTGTACCATTTTTCTAGATTCCACATATATGCGTTGATATACGATATTTGTTTTTCTCTTTCTGACTTACTTCACTCTGTATGACAGTCTCTAGGTCCATCCACATCTCTATGAATGACCCAGTTTCGTTCCTTTTTATGGCTAATATTCCATTGTATATAAGTACCACATCTTCTTTATCCATTCATCTGTTGGTGGGCATTTAGGTTGCTTCCATGACCTGGCTATTGTAAATAGTGCTGCAATGAATATTGGGGTGCATGTGTCTTTTTGAATTATGGTTTTCTCTGGGTGTATGCCCAGTAGTGGGATTGCTGGGTCATATGGTAATTCTATTTTTAGTTTTTTAAGGAACCTCCATACTGTTCTCCATAGTAGCTGTATCAGTTTACATTCCCACCAACAGTGCAAGAGAGTTCCCTTTACTCCACACCCTTTCCAGCATTTGTTGTTTGTAGATTTTCTGATGATGCCCATTCTAACTGGTGTGAGGTGATACCCCATTGTAGTTTTGATTTGCATTTCTCTAATAATTAGTGATGTTGAGCAGCTTTTCATGTGCCTCTTGGCCATCTGTATGTCTCCTTTGGAGAAATCTCTATTTAGGTCTTCTATTAGGTCTTCATTTTTTGATTGGGTTGTTTATTTTTTTAATATTGAGCTGCATGAGCTGTTTATATATTTTGGAGATTAATCCTTTGTCCATTTATTATTTGCAAATATTTTCTCCCATTCTGAGGGTTGTCTTTTCGTCTTGTTTATAGTTTCCTTTGCTGTGCAAAAGCTTTTAAGTTTCATTGGATCCCATTTGTTTATTTTTATTTCCATTACTCTAGGAGGTGGGTCAGAAAAGATCTTGCTGTGATTTATGTCAAAGAGTGTTCTTCCTATGTTTTCCTCTAAGAGTTTTATAGTGTCCGGTCTTACATTTAGGTCTTTAATCCATTTTGAGTTTATTTTTGTTTATGGTGTTAGGGAGTGTTCTAATTTCATTCTTTTACAAGTAGTTGTCCAGTTTTCCCAGCACCACTTATTGAAGAGACTGTGTTTTCTCTATTATATATCCTTGCCTCCTTTGTCATGGATTAGTTGACCATAGGTGTGTGGGTTTATCTCTGGGCTTTCTATCCTGTTCCATTGATCTATATTTCTGTTTTTGTGCTAGTACCGTATTGTCTTGATTACCATAGCTTTGTAGTATAGTCTGAAGTCAGGGAGCCTGATTCCTCCAGCTCTGTTTTTTTCCCTCAAGATTGTTTTGGCTATTCGGGGTCTTTTGTGTCTCCATACAAACTATAAGATTTTTTTTGTTCTAGTTCTGTAAAAAATGCCATTGGTAATTTGATAGGGATTGCACTGAATCTGTAGATTGCCTTGGGTAGTATAGTCATTTTCACAATATTGATTCTTCCAATCCAAGAACATAGTATATCTCTCCATCTGTTTGTGTCATCTTTGATTTCTTTCGTCAGTGTCTTATAGTTTTCTGACTACAGGTCTTTTACCTCCTTAGGTAGGTTTATTCCTAGGTATTTTATTCTTTTTGTTGCAATGGTGAATGGCATTGTTTCCTTAATTTCTCTTTCTGATCTTTTGTTGTTAGTGTATAGGAATGCAAGAGATTTCTGTGCATTAATTTTGTATCCTGCAACTTTACTAAATTCATTGATTAGCTCTAGTAGTTTTCTGGTGGCATCTTTAGGATTCACTATGTATAGTATCATGTCATCTGCAAACAGTGACAGTTTTACTTCTTCTTTTCTGATTTGTATTCCTTTTATTTCTTCTTCTTCTCTGATTGCCGAGGCTAGGATTTCCAAAACTATGTTGAATAATAGTGGCGAGAGTGGACACCCTTGTCTTGTTCCTAATCTTAGAGGAAATGCATTCAGTTTTTCACCATTGAGAATGATGTTTGCTGTGGGTTTGTCGTTTATGGCCTTTATTATGTTGAGGTAGGTTCCCTCTATGCCCACTTTATGGAGAGTTTTTATCATGAATCGGTGTTGAATTTTGTCAAAAGCTTTTTCTGCATCTGTTGAGATGATCATATGGTTTTTATTCTTCAATTTGTTAATATGGTGTATCACATGGATTGATTTGCATATATTGAAGAATCCTTGCATCCCTGGGATAAATCCCACTTGATCATGGTGTATGACATCCTTTTAATGTATTGTTGGATTCTGTTTGCTAGTATTTTGTTGAGGATTTTTGCATCTATATTCATCAGTGATAATGGTCTATGATTTTCTTTTATTGTAGTATCTTTGTCTGGTTTTGGTATCAGGGTGATGGTGGCCTCATAGAATGAGTTTGGGAGTGTTCCTTCCTCTGCAATTTTTTGGAAGAGTCTGAGAAGGATGGGTGTTAGCTCTTCTCTAAATGTTTGATAGAATTCACCTGTGAAGGCATCTGGTCCTGGACTTTTGTTTGTTGGAAGATTTTTAATCACAGTTTCAATTTCATTACTTGTGATTGGTCTGTTCATATTTTCTGTTTCTTCCTGGTTCAGTCTTGGAAGGTTATACCTTTCTAAGAATTTGTCCATTTCTTCCAGGTTGTCCATTTTATTGGCGTAGAGTTACTTGTAGTGGTCTCTTATGATGCTTTGTATTTCTGCAGTGTCTGTTGTAACTTCTCCTTCTTCATTTCTAATTTTATTGATTTGAGTCCTCTCCCTCTTTTTCCTGATGAGTCTGGCTAAAGGTTTATCAATTTTGTTTATCTTCTCAAAGAACCAGCTTTTAGTTTTATTGATCTTTGCTGTTGTTTTCTTTGTTTCTGTTTCATTTATTTTGGCCTTGATCTTTATGAGTTCTTTCCTTCTACTAACTTTGGGTTTTGTTTGTTCTTCTTTCTCTAGTTCCTTTAGGTGTAAGGTTAGATTGTTTTTTTGAGATTTTTCTTCTTTCTTGAGGTAGGACTGTATTGCTATAAACTTCCCTCTTAGAACTGCTTTTGCTGCATTCCATAGGTTTTGGATCATCGTGTTTTCGTTATTTGTCTCTAGGTATTTTTTGATTTCCTCTTTGATTTCTTCAGAGATCTCTTGGTTATTTAGTAATGTATTGTTTAGTCTCCATGTGTTTGTGTTTTTTTACATTTTTTCCCCTGTAATTTATTTCTAATCTCATAGCGTTGTGGTCGGAAAAGATGCTTGATATGATTTCAATTTTCTTAAATTTACCAAGGCTTGATTTGTGACCCAAGATGTGATCTATCCTGGAGAATGTTCTGTGTGTACTTGAGAAGAAAGTGTAATCTGCTGTTTTTGGATGGAATGTCCTATAAATATCAATTAAATCTATCTGGTCTATTGTATCATGTAAAGCTTGTGTTTCCTTATTAATTTTCTGTCTGGATGATCTGTCCATTGGTGTAAGTGAGGTGTTAAAGTACCCCACTATTATTGTGTTACTGTCTATTTCCTCTTTTATAGCTGTTAGCATTTGCCTTATGTATTGAGGTGCTCCTATGTTGGGTGCATAAATATTTACAATTGTTATATCTTCTTCTTGGATTGATCCCTTGATCATTATGTAGTGTCCTTCCTTGTCTCTTGTAACATTCTTTATTTTAAAGTCTATTTTATCTGATGTGAGTATTGCTACTCCAGCTTTCTTTTGATTTCCATTTGCATGGAATATCTTTTTCCATCCCCTCACTTTCAGTCTGTATGTGTCCCTAGGTCTGAAGTGGGTCTCTTGTAGACAGCATATATACACATCTTGTTTTTGTATCCATTCAACGAGCCTGTGTCTTTTGGTTGGAACATTTAATCCATTCACATTTAAGGTAATTATCGATATGTATGTTCCTATGACCATTTTCTTAATTGTTTTGGGTTTGTTTCTGCAGGTCTTTTCCTTCTCTTGTGTTTCCTGCCTAGAGAAGTTCCTTTAGCATTTGTTGTAAAGCTGGTTTGGTGGTGCTGAATTCTCTTAACTTTTGCTTGTCTGTAAAGCTTTTGATTTCTCCATTGAATCTGAATGAGATCCTTGTTGGGTAGAGTAATCTTGGTTGCAGGTTCTTATCTTTCATCACTTTAAGTATATCATGCCACTCCCTTCTGGCTTGTAGAGTTCCTGCTGAGAAATCAGCTGTTAACCTAATGGAGTTCCCTTGTATGTTATTTGTCGTTTTTCCCTTGTTGCTTTTAATAATTTTTCTTTGTCTTTAATTTTTGTCAATTTGCTTACTATGTGTCTCAGCATATTTCTCCTTGAGTTTTTCCTGCCTGGGACTCTGTGCTTCCTGGACTTGGTTGGCTCTTTCCTTTCCCATGTTAGGGAAGTTTTCGACTATAATCTCTTCAAATATTTTCTCAGGTCCTTTCTCTCTCTCTTCCCCTTCTGGGACCCCTATAATGCGAATTTTGGTGTGTTTAATGTTGTCCCAGAGATCTCTTAGGCTGTCTTCATTTCTTTTCATTCTTTTTTCTTTATTCTGTTCCGCAACAGTGAATCCCACCATTCTGTCTTCCAGGTCACTTATCCGTTCTTCTGCCTCAGTTATTCTGCTATTGATTCCTTCTAGTGTATTTTTTCATTTCAGTTATTGTATTGTTCATCTGTTTGTTTGTTCTTTAATTCTTCTAGGTCTTTGTTAAACATTTCTTGCATCTTCTCGATCTTTGCCTCCATTCTTTTTCCAAGGTCCTGGATCATCCTCACTATCATTATTCTGAATCCTTTTTCTGGAAGGTTGCCTATCTCCACTTCATTTAATTGTTTTTCTGAGGTTTTATCTTGTTCCTTCATCTGGTACATAGTCCTCTGCCTTTTCATTTTGTCTGTCTTTCTGTGAATGTGGTTTTCATTCCACAGGCTGCAGGATTGTAGTTCTTCTTGTTTCTGCTCAGTGGCTTCTCTTGTTCTCTTGTTGAGCATGGGCTCTAGGCACTCAGGCTTCAGTAGTTGTGTCACACGTGCTCTGTATTGTGGCTTGCAGGCTATAGAGCACAGGCTCAGTAGTTGTGGCACATGGGCTTTGTTGCTCTGCGGCATGTGGGATCTTCCCGGACCAGGGCTCAAACCCATGTCCCCTGCATTGGCAGGCGGATTCTTAACCACTGCGCCACCAGGAAAGTCCCCCAAATTAGTTATTTTCTTACACGTTTTACAAAGAAGCATCTGACCCATGTTTCCAGATGATACAAGGTAATGTGCTATTGTACATCAACTATACTTTATATATTTTTTAAAAAGTTAAAAAAAAAAAAAGATAACGTTAGTCTGCAGAACTGGCACAAACAACTGACTGGCACCTGGATCGGCTGCTGTTGATCAGGGAAGGAGCATTCAAGTTAAACCCCATAAAGAGTGAATTCATCCTGCTGTGGAAGATTATATTTTTGGTGCCAGCGAATATAGCATGAAGTACTGGGTGGGCTGGCTGCATTTGATACTTAAAACCAAATCACATTTCTGCTGACACACAGCAGGGTGCCTGGAGGACAGGCTTTGGGAGGTAACTGGTTACATGGTGGAAGTTCTCAACCAGGGCAGTCTACCTTTCCTCTCCTCCAACGTGACGTGTGCAATTTGCACGCGTCAGGAGAGGAATTTTAGTGCCAGTGAGACTTGTAACCGAAAGCTCTGGTAATTAATCTAATGATTTATGATCTGTCCCTGAAACCACCAGATATTTTGTTAAACAGAAGGACAGGTAAGTGAGCGTGTCGTTTGCTCTCGGGGTGCCCAGGTGGAGGGACGGCAGGTGAGCCCATGTGGCAAGGAGGGGGGCTGGGGTCCTCACCGAGCCTGCCCCTCATTGCAGTCCACCGTGTTCACGGGCTCGGCTGTCCTGATCACCGTGGTGCACTACTGTAACTTCTGCCAGCTCAGCTCCTGGATGAGGTCCTCCTTGGCCACAGTCGTCGGGGCCGGGCCCCTGCTGCTGCTCTACGTCTCCCTCTGCCCGGACAGGTACGTGCACCATGCCCTCCACAGCAGGACCACCTTTCTTCTTCTCCTTCTCACTTTTTCTTTTTGTTTTAATTGAAATATAATTGACATAGAACGTATTAGTTTCAGGTGCAGTATGTAATGATTTGATATTTGTGTATATTGTGAAATGATCACCACAGTAAGTCTAGTTAACATCTATCACCACACAAATTTTTTTTTCTCGTGATGAGAACTTTTAAGAGTTACTCTTGGGGGAATTCCCTGCCGGTCCAGTGGTTAGGACTCTGAGCTTTCACTGCCGAGGGTGCGGGTTTGATCCCTGGTCGGGGAGCTAAGATCCCACATGCCTCGCGGCCAAAAAAACCAACATAAAACAGAAGCAATATTGTAACAAATTCAATAAAGACTTTAAAAATGGTCCACAACAACAACAACAACAAAATCTTTAAAAAAAAAAAAAGCCCTCTCACAGATGGTGTGAGGAAAAGAAACAGGAGCTTTGTGAAGACCCCTGGGGACAGGATGTGTTCTTACTGCTGTGCTACAAAGAATTTAAAAATTAAAATATAGAGGATGGCAATGATAGGTGCTGTATTTAAAACATCCTTTGTTAATGAAATCCAGTAAGACCCCTACCTTTCATGTGTTCTACGAATTAAATCACGTTTGGTTCTTAGCTGTTAAAATGAGTCTGAAATTACCTGTTGCACATTTGCAACTGGTTTTGTGGCTTTTAACCTTTTCAACTAAATATGTAGTTGGAAATACGATGATACCTTGGATAACAGAGTGCACACGGTGAGTAATTTATTCAGAAATTTCAGGGGAATGTCTCAAAGCCATTAAGCTTCTGTTTCTGTAACAAACTTCTCCTAAATGTTGGACTTTTTGTGTAACTGCTTATGTTTTATGTTAGCACATATTAAAGAATCATTTATTTAAAATTACAGTGGGTTTAGGTTAGCAGGATATTTCAGAGTTACATGGGACATTTCTCTATTGTGCTTTGCAGGGCATCTAACATTCCTGGCTCCCCAAACAACCAGAGGGACCCCCAGTGTTTCCAAAATGCCCCCTAGGAATGGTATTACTGTTGCCGAGAACCATTGCTTTAGTAAACTCAAAAGTAGAAAGTGGTCCAATTTGTCTAAATATCAGATGAAATCGCCATAGTGCATTTTGGGTATTACCAAAGCAGTGGTCAGTAATGGACAGGGTGAGTATCCTTCCTCAGTTTACTTAATAAAATAATAACTACATGAAAGATATTCAAGTTCTCTGCAAATTAAGATCAAAAAGGAAATAGAAATGTCATTCAGCATTTGAAAGGAAACTTTAATGAATAGTTAAATTACTTGAAGCAAAACAAAGTGTCATTTTTCCTTTCTGAAGGTGCGGCCTTCTGGAATTATGGTCATTATAAAGCTCTTTCCCAAGAGCATGAAATTCAACAGTCTGACTTTTAACCTTTTAGATCCAACACAAATACCCCATCAGCCATTCACAGTGTCATTTAGTCACTGGTGCGGGCCTTTTCCACTTGGATCTAGAGAGCCATAGCGATGGGGAACCCATCCATCACCTTTTCACCTAGAAATCAAATAGCAGGTCTTGAGGTAGGGCTGGCGGTTGAATCTCTGCTGGACCCAGTATACCCGCATTCACGCAGAATCTTTTCAGCCCGTCCACCCTGTCACTGCTGAGCCGAACCCAGGGTAGGGAACATGTGGGGAGGACAAAACATAAACTCAACTCCTGTGAAGCTGGGGTGGGGGACTCTTCCAGCTTTGAGGGGACACAGACACGTGGGTTACAGCAGTGTCACAGTCACGTCTGGACAGGGTGAGAAGAGGACAGTTTGTGTGTAGCTCTTGCTTTTCTTTCCTTTTCTGTGAAGTCATTTAATACCTCCTGTAATCAAAAAAGCCGCTCTGAGCCCTCACTGGCCTTTGTTGCCCAGGAGAGCTGCTCTACAACGTCCCCTTTGCAGGGAGCAAGGCTGGGGGACCTGAAGGACGAAGCATCAGGGCACTTGCCCCGGGTGGAGAGGTTTGGGTGATTTGTGGGCCTGAGTGGACGCTGGGTAACATGACCCCAGAGGAAGCTGTGCAGCATGTGGAGAGAATGGGGCTGGGTGTCTTGGGTACCTTCCCCAGCACCAAGAGAGAGGTCTTTAGTTAGGTGTGGTTTCAATGTCTTAAAATTGGGGTTTGATTGCTTTGGGCATCACCAATAGCAAAGTCTGGCTTCTCCAGTAAGTAATCTGCCAACACCTCCAGCGGGGCCTTTTGAAATTGATCCTTTGTCAGTAGACTTCGCTGTTTGAACATGACTGAAGTTTCTAGCCTGTAGGACACGACACCATAGATAAGTCCTTAACAGCAAAATGAAGGCCTTAGAGACTCTTCCTTGATTTCGCTTTTTAGTGGTTGTGCCTACTTTCCACAGCTGATATAAAGGCTTTTACATCGTTGTCTTTACCATTTTGTTATTCTTCATTAACACACAGCATCAAATTATAATTGAAATTTACTATCCTTAACTTTCTACCTTGATCTCCACCTTAAAAATAGGAAAGTTGTTTTTATTTAAACTCTTCTCGGATTGCTTTGTATAATGCCCTCTTTGCTTTTTATAATAATAGTTTTCTGCATTTTAATTTCAGTTCCATAGTAATTTCACACCTGGATGCAGTACAGAATTTCAGGTAAGCTTTTAACATTGTGCCTATATCTGAATAAATGAGTGTAACTGTATTACTGCTGGTTATTTCTAAGTTTCCTGAAAAACAGTTGTATCTTGAATTAAAAAGAACAACATATGCATTCTTAAAAGAGTAAGTGGAAGATATCTATTTGTTAAAGTATCAGTTCATACTTATAATATCTTTGGGAAAATGAATAATTGTTAAGACATAGACAGGGGACTTCCCTGGTGGTCCAGCGGTTAAGACTCCATGCTTCCAATGCAGGGGGCCCAGGTTCAATCCCTGGTCAGATCCCGCAACTGAAGATCCTGTACGTGGCAACGAAGATCCCGAGTACTGCAATTAAGACCCGGCGCAGCCTAATTAATTAATTAATTAAAAAAAAAAAAAAAAGACGTAAGCAGGTTTCTCCCGCTCTCTGAAAGTAGAGCGTTCCTGTGAAAACTTTCGTAAGCCAAAAAGCGAAGAAGCAGTTCCGTTAGGACACAGCTCGCTAACGGAGGCACAGAGTAAGTTGAGGTAAAGCACAGATGCTCACAGACACAGTTCAGAGCTGTGGCGGCTGATGCTGCGATGCTCAGTGTGGTTCCCGGGAAGGAGCTTGGCGGGGCCGCTCCTGCCGCTCAGGATGGCGCTGCCTCTGTAACACTCGCTGCAAAATAAATGCTGAACATTAGTTTTGCTTTTTGCCTTTTTTTCTTTCTTTTTTTTTTTTTAATTTTTAAAAATTTATTATTTATTTATAAACTTATTTTATTTATTTATTTTTGGCTGTGTTGGGTCTTCGTTGCTGCGCGCGGGCTTTCTCTAGTTGGGGCGAGTGGGGACTACTCTTTGTTGCGGTGCGTGGGCTTCTCATTGCGGTGGCTTCTCTTGTTGCGGAGCACGGGCTCTAGGCACGTGGGCTTCAGTAGTTGTGGCGCATGGGCTCAGTAGTTGTGGCTCGCGGGCTCTAGAGCGCAGGCTCAGTAGTTGTGGCGCACGGGCTTAGTTGCTCCGCGGCATGTGGGATCTTCCCGGCCCAGGGCTCCAACCCGTGTCCCCTGCATTGGCAGGCGGATTCTTAACCACTGCGCCGCCAGGGAAGCCCTTTGCCTTTTTTTCTAAAGGCAAAAATCCCCTTCAGATTTCTTTCATTAGCAAAAACAGGTACTAATGTAGGTCTTCCATCAAAGCAAAGCAGTGAAAAGCGAACTTTCAAAAAGCGAGGGTTTCCTGTGTTAGATTTGGTTTAATTTTATATAAGACATTAGAATGTTACAAAGGAGATCTCACAAATCAAAGAAAATTTATTCCCTAAAATATTTTGAAATAACCGACTAGAAATTTGAAACAAATAAATGTTGGACCCTTGCTTTACTATAAACATCAAAATTAATTCTAAATAAATTGAAGTCAAAAAATTTTAAATTATATAAAACTATATAAACATCTAGAAAAAATAAAATTAAGCAGTTCTTAAGCCTCTAAGACAGACATAACTTTCCAATCTTACAAATAATAAATAGAACCACACGCACAAAAAAATAAGACTGACCGAGGGGATGATAAAAGCAGACTGAGAAAAATATTTGTGAGACTGTTATGTAAAGAGCTAATTAAGACCTGTGTAGATAAAAGACAAAAAAAATCACAAAAGAGGAAATGTAGTAGAAAATAAATAGGCTACTACCCAAGTCATTGCACTATTAAATAACTACAGAATTCCCTCTGATCTTCAAATCGTACCTTCAAAATGTTACCATGTGACTACCCAGTGTAGGCCAGGGTGTGGCACATATATGAATTGATGGTGTTTAATATAGGTTTGTTTAATCTACACAATAACCTGATATATTAGGTAACTTTGTCCCCATTTTCCAGATAAGAAAGCTGAAGCTCAGAGAAGGAACCTGCCTATGAATACTGGCAGTGTTCAAACCCTGGCCTCCCTCACTACCAGGCCATGCTTTTTCTGCCATGCCTCATTACTTTTCAGAATGGTACAATAGTTTTGGAAAGTAACTTGGCAATCTATAAAAAATAGTCATAAAAATGTCCATCACCTTTAAACTAATAATTCTGTTTTAGCTTATCTGCTGAGGAAATAATTCAGCATTTGGTAAAGGCTGCATGCCCCAAAATATTGATCATTGTGATTGATAATATTGAAAGTTCATCAGCAACTTCAGTTGTCAGTAAAAAAGAAATTAATTAAATTATGATACATATACCCAAATATTACAACTGTTAAAATGCAGCAATGTGGAAAGCATTTATGGTTTTCATTTTTCATTTATTATGTGAAATTACCTAGGTCTTATAGCTACAGCTAGTTATTTCATCGTATATGAAAAAAGTAAGACATGTAATACTTACGATCTAATGATGAGTGATGATTTTTTTCTCTGTTTCTACAATTAAAACATTAAATATCTGTGGACATTTAGATGTTGGGAAGGAGAATTAAAGTGACAAAGGAACAAAAACAGAATACAGATGTTTCTGTGTATGATTGACAATTATAAGATTTAGTAGCAAAGCACCTAACATCTTTTTTTAAGTTAACTTTCTATTGACGTATAACACATACACAGAAAAGCCTCCAGATCATGAGGACAGCTCAGTGAATTTTCACAAGTGAACACACCCATTTAACTGCCACCCAGACCAAGAAATAGAACACTACCCAGAAGCCCCCCTTATGCCTTCTCCTGGTGCATCCCGCCCCCATCCTAGGCATAGATTTTAAATGGCATGGAAATATACCAGAATTTTAATGCATCCCATGTTGAGCTGGCTAGGACAACGAGTGGTCTTTGTTTTCCGTTTTTCTCTTTTGTAATCCCTCTTTTCCGTGATAATGAACTGTACTGTATTTTACTCTGACTTCCATTTGTCCATCTATTAAGTTATCTCTTGCATTTAGTCACAAAATTCCTCCTTTTGGGACTGACCTTTACTATTTGAATTTAGGAGTAGAACCATCGCCTTCCTTGTTCCTTCTGCAGTAGAATAAGAAGTACAGGTTGTAGAGTGGAAATAATTCTCTCATCCGCTGGTTACAGATCTTCTGTTGCAAGGCAGCCCCTTGGGCACAACATGTCAGCCTGTGCATTAGGACCCTTCCTTTTAAGCAAAGGTAAAAGCAAGCAGTGCAGTTGTTTCCCTTTCCCTGTCACACCTGCCCACGTTTCGTATTCACCTGCTCCATCCAGAGGGCACTGGCCTGTGCCCATCCCAGACTGAGGCCACACTGCTGGCTTTAGCTACAGCACAATTGAGGAAACCGAGACACGCCACCCAGTTCTACCACCGGGTTCTACAATGCCTGGTTCTAGGATGACCTTAAGCCTTGGTGACGTCTCCTAATAAAGAGGCTGTTCCTCAGTGTTACCACTTTGGAGAAACCGGAGGAAAGGTCAACTCCTAAGCCAAGGAGATGGGCTCATGTAGAGAAGACTCACTCCCTCCAGATTCTCTCCCTACTCTGAGCCAACCAGAGGGCTTGAGGGGCTGGACATAGATCTGTTTTAGTATCTAAAATAGTTATTTTGTTTAGTACTTTAGATTCATAGTAAGTACTGCCATTTGTTTAAATGACAGCTGGCAAAATAAATGAGTGAAGTGTGGTGCATCTTGCCATAGAGGCCATTTTTGGTTCCTGGTTTTTAGGCATTAAGCCATAGAACCTCTGTCAGGGTCCCCAAGACCACCCTCAGGTCTGATCATTCACTTGGAGGACGCAGGACTCAGCACATGGTTGTACCCGTGGCTGTAGTTTATTACAGCAAAAGGACACAGAGCAAAATCAGCAGAGAACAAAAGTGCATGAGATGGAGTGCAGAGGAAACCAGGCACCAGCGTTCAAGAGTCCTCTCCCAGTGGAGTCGTATGAGATGCACTTAATTCTTCCAGCAATGAGCTGTGACAGCGCGTGTGAAACACCCTCCCAGGAAGCCCATCAGAGACTCCAGGGTTTTTCTTGGTGGCTGGTCACATAGGCACCCTCTGCCTGGCATGTACCAAAATTCCAGATTTTCGGAAGGAGGGCAGGTGCATAAACCGCGTTGTTTGTACTAACAGTCCAGGCACAGTGAGCCCCTCCCATCAAGGACTGGTGGGAACCCTCCCCAAATCCAAGCTCCCTGATGCCAGCCTAGGGCACCCTGCTGGTTCTACAGACATAGCCTCAGGCCCTTTCCGCACAGACCCTTAGGCTGGTAGAGACTTAGCGATACTCCAGCCCATCTTCAGTTTACTCGTGAGGAAACTGAGACCTGAAAGATGGTGTGACCTGCCCAAGGGTCTCAGAGCTCTGTGGGGGGCCAGCCTGGCGTCGTTACTCCAAAGCCAGGCTTTTGTGACTGTGTTTCATGGAAGGCGTTATGACCAGATTGGTCAGTTTCATTATTTTTAATATGCCTAAGTACAGGTAACAGTAAAATTCATTAAAAAACACTCTGATGGTGGAATTGAGCTTTCTGTGCCATGGTACTCTCTAAACTCAGGGTCCATCTGTTCTATATATAATTATATTCATATAAGTGACCCAGACCATTGTTATGTAAAATCTAGCGGCCTGCTCTGTGCATTTTAGCGTACATCAGGGTACAGTTTACATGAGCAGAGCAATCACAGCATTGTAAACAGATAAAAGAGAGACGAGAAGGAAATTCAACAAACATTAACAGTGATCGCCTCTGGATGGTGTGATGATGGGTGAATCTTTTTTTCTTTCTACTTTCACCCTAAATTTTATATGATGAGTATGTAGTATTTTTAAGTGCAAAAAATTATATTTAAAGAATAAACTTTAGAAGAGACTGCTGCCCACGCTAATCTTCAGTCCTGGGGTCCCAGCTGTGCCCCTTCGGCGCCGTGGAACTGCAGAACAGACCAAGCAGACTTGGTCATCAGAGGGAATAGAAATGGGCTCAGCCCTTAGAAGGGCAGTTTGGAAATTTCTAATGGAATTCTAAGTGTATTTTAAATGACTCAGCAGTTCCACTTCCAGGAGTTTATCCCACAGACAGGCTCATTCATATGCACAAAGACGCTCGGGAATATCCACTGTAACCTCGTTCCTAGTAGTCAAAGATGGACACAGCCGATCGCCCTCTGCAGGGGACTGGTTGTTACAGCACAGCCGTGTGTTAGAATAGTGCGCAACAGAAAGGTTACCTCATAGGAAAGACAGTTATTTTCCATTGTTTATACTGTTTGAGTTTCTTACAGTGTGTTACTCTTAAAAGTATACATTTTATATTATTTTAAAAAATGTTAAAGTTATCTTAAATGACTTTAGCAAAACAGAACTAACCCCAGGGCGGGTGGGAGGGAGGGGGCAGGGGAATTATATCAGAGTGTATCAGAGGACATGAAATTTCTTGGGTGGGACAGTGGTGGTGTGATTCCATGGGGAGACGTCCTTTTTCTTAGGAGATTCGTACTGAACTCTTCAGAATTGAAGTGGCCTGATGTCTGCAGGTTACTTTCAGACTGTTCAGCAAAGTATGCCTGTGTGAGTGTGTGTGCGTGCGTGCGTGTGTGCAGTTTGTGTTGACAGAGGGCAACAGCAGAGTAGCACAATGTTGGCAATTGTTGCATCCAGGAGAAGGGTATACAAATGTTTGTTTTGCTAGTCTCTTAACCTTTTTGTGAGGTTGAGATTTTTCAAAATAAAAAGTTGGGAAAAAAGATTTTAAAAATCAAGGAGCTAAAGACTTCTGAAAAACAAAGAAAGTACAAAGCACTCATTACAGGAATCTTACAAGAGTGACTCTTTATCTCGCCACATCTTTCTAAACAGAAACAGGTCACTCTGCAGCTGCAGGTGGTTGAAGGTTTGAGCTGCACAAAACTCTGTGCAGGATGCTGGTTAGCTGGGCTGGTTCAGAACCTGGAAGCACTGGGCAGTAACCTTTCCCTTAAAGATGCATTTCAGAAGGCACGTCCTTTGTCCTCTCTTTCCTCTCCAGCTCCGAGAGGAATCCATGCAACGCCTCGCTGCCGCACGACAGCAGGAGCCCAGCCAGCCTGATCGGCCAGGAGGTGATTCTTGTCTTCTTCCTCCTGCTCTTGTTGGTCTGGTTCCTGAATCGAGAATTCGAAGTCAGCTACCGCCTACACTACCACGGCGACGTGGAGGCGGACCTGCACCGCACTAAGATCCAGAGCATGAGGGACCAGGCCGACTGGCTGCTGAGAAACATCATCCCCTACCACGTGGCCGAGCAGCTGAAGGTCTCCCAGACCTACTCCAAGAACCACGACAACGGAGGAGTCATCTTCGCCAGCATCGTCAACTTCAGCGAGTTCTACGAGGAGAACTACGAGGGCGGCAAGGAGTGCTACCGGGTCCTCAACGAGCTGATCGGGGACTTCGACGAGCTCCTGAGCAAGCCGGACTACAGCAGCATCGAGAAGATCAAGACCATCGGGGCCACATACATGGCCGCGTCAGGGCTGAACGCCACGCAGTGCCGTGACGGCAGCCACCCGCAGGAGCACCTGCAGATCCTGTTCGAGTTCGCCAAGGAGATGATGCGCGTGGTGGACGACTTCAACAATAACATGCTGTGGTTCAACTTCAAGCTCAGGGTGGGCTTCAACCATGGGCCCCTGACGGCGGGCGTCATTGGCACCACCAAGCTGCTGTACGACATCTGGGGAGACACGGTCAACATCGCCAGCAGGATGGACACCACGGGGGTGGAGTGCCGCATCCAGGTCAGCGAGGAAAGCTACCGCGTCCTGAGCAAGATGGGCTACGACTTCGACTACAGAGGGACGGTGAACGTCAAGGGCAAAGGCCAGATGAAGACCTACTTGTACCCCAAGTGCACGGACAATGGGATGGTGCCGCAGCACCAGCTCTCCATCTCCCCCGACATCCGAGTCCAGGTGGACGGCAGCATCGGACGCTCCCCCACGGACGAGATCACCAACCTGGTGCCTTCCGTACAGAACCCGGACCAGGTGTCCCTGGGCTCCGAGAACAACACACAGGCCAGGGACACTCACCCGTCTTCTAAGAGGCCCTGGAAGGAGCCCATCAAAGCCGAAGAAAGGTGTAGGTTCAGCAAAGCCATAGAGAAAAGCGACTGTGAAGAAGCGGGGGTGGAGGAAGCCAATGAACTCACCAAGCTCAACGTCTCAAAGAGGGCGTGATGCGGCCCAGCGCCGCCCGCGGTGCTCTGTCCGTCCAGGTTCCACAGTTCCCGTCCCCGGACGTGGTGTCCTGTGGTCATTGCAGCCCTAACTTCTGTGTGGATCACAGTTATTCAGGGTTCATTTTCATCCATTTTTTTCCTCTTCTCCCTTGGTGTGACCGTTCAGCAGTGTGGAGAACAAGTGCCTTCAGGGGCTGGCGCGGCCTGGAGTCCAGGGAAGGTGCGGCCAGGGTGTGGCGCTCGGTGGTGGTGGACGTTAAAACAGAAGCTGTGGTTAAAATATTATTTTTATTGCTTTTTCTCACGAGACACTTTTTTTTTTTTTTTTGCTAATACAATGTTTTTGAGGTTTTTTTCTGTATACGTACTAGTGTTTTTCCAGTGACCTGACCTTTCTGTGTAAACACATAGACGTACACACACTTGCATTCATGAATCTGAGATCAAGTGCCAGTAACTCACTGGGCGGGGATGCTGGGGGGGTGCAGGCTGAGGACTGCAGCGGGCCATCAGCCAGGACACCGGTGTCCCCTGACCTGCGCCTTCCAGGCCCTCAGGGGCTGTGGCTGCACCCACCGCCCCCCACACCCAGCGGCTTTAGGGCTTCCTCCTCGTGCAGGCCGAGATTCCAAATGCTTACCGGCCTCACAGCTCATGAACCCAGGCCTCAGGTATCTAAAAGCCCTTTTTCATTCTGCCCCCGCCCCAAGGGGTCTTCCAGCTGGAGCGGAGGGGCTTGTCTTGGAAGCTGACTCAACTGAGAGGAAACGCAAAATAAACATCCAAGGGTTGCATTTATTTATTTATTTATTTATCAGGAAATGTGTGTGTCTTGGGGAGGGTTGCCAGGTCATTCTGTCTGGGGAAGGGAACTAGGCTGGGGGGGTGGATTGTGGTCACAGAGGGCACAGCAGAAGGATGAGAAGGTGGCCGTTAGTGCTTCAGCTACTCTGGGCCGCCTCCCCCGCCAGGGGCTGAGCAGGACCCCAGTGGGCACGGCCTGTACACTTTGGATCGGGGAAGCCCTCGGCCACCACTTTTAAAGCAAAAGCCCTGCTTCTGCCCCCCACCCAGGGGGTCTGCTCACGGCAGGGGTGGGATCAGAACCGGCTCGCTGTGAAACAGGTCTGGGCAGAGCACCAGGGCCGCGGGCAGCGCTTGGCTTCCACATTCAGGAAGCTTCTCCATCCTTTCCTCTTCTCAGCCTGTGCAGGGCACATTTGTGGTGGGGTTGAGCCTGGTGGGTGGATCCCAGCCCTCTTTAGATGGAGCTCTTACCCTGTAAGTAGGGACAGAATCGTCTGGATGCAAATGAGGTGTGGAACCGGGGAAGTACAGAAAACCGAAGGAAATTGCTTCTGTGCCCTTTGTTGCTAATCCTGCTTGTAATTATGTTTTGCCACGTTGAGTCTGAAGTTTATGTAGAATTGAACTCAGGCCAGAGTTGCCCTGTCATAGTCATATGACACCTCATTCTTCAGGTGGCTGCAGCTCATGGGATATTTGAGGACTGGCTCCTTCTCTGTGTAAGGTCTTCACCGATGTGCCCTGTGTATTTTCTTTTCACTGGTAAATCTCTGTGTAGCTTTCACATCTGCATTAAGTCCTGTTATCACTCCTCGCCAAATACGTACAGAATCTGCCCTTCCCGGCATCATGAAGTATTGATTCTGATCAGCCAGCTCCCCAGGGACATGCATGGCATGGACCCCGGCAGTGCAGTTGTAGCCAGGATCTCCACGTCCAGGGAGATTTGCCTTCAGGTTTTACTGTCAGATTGTTGGTCTTCCAATGCTAGAGAAATAGAGAAAGGAAGACTGTGACATTACCTCTTCTAAAGAATGTATTCTTATAAAATCCTGCAGAGATTTTATTTTTATTTTTTCTGAAAAACACTACCTGGTGCTCTGCTTGTCTGTCAGGCTTGTGGGCACGTCAGGGGTTCCTTCCGTCAGTATTAAGACGTTGGGCCTCGCCCTCCGCCATCTGGCTCCAGGCTCTGCAGCTTTGGCGGCGGCTAGGGGCCTAGGCGCTTCCTGCTGTTCTCCGTGTCTCTGCTGTTCACTCACAACGTGCTCCACAGACTTCATCTCTGCACACGCTTCCTCCCTATCAAACTCTTTTTTTTTTCCCCTTCCCCTCCTGCGATTCCTGGGAAGCCAAGAGGCTGCGGACGCAGGGAGAGAGTGGTGACGTCCACCTGTCCAGTTCAGCATTGTGCAAATGGGAGCCTTTGTGGACGGTTTAAATTGTCTTTAAAAAAACACCCCGAGCGAGCCTTCCTAAGCAACCAGTACAGATGTTCTCTTTGGGCCACCAGTGACCTGGGTCCTTCCCAGCCCCTGCTTGGAAGCATACCTCAGCACAGAACCACGGAGTGCCTGCAGCCGCAGCGCCAGGCCTCTGACTCGGTGGGCATTGAGCAGACGGTGGCTGAAGACAGACGGGCTTCTGAGCAGCGGGTTCAAGCGCTTCCGATTAGGTGGAGGCGTTCTTCAGAGCGGCAATACCTCCTGTGAACTTAGGGCAGGAAGCAATACTTCAGAATTGAATGTGTGTAAATAGTTGCTTTGAGTTGCAATTGCTAGTTTCTTCTTGGCCTCAGGTCAGATCAAATTATATATGTATAAATATATATAAACAAGCACACATAATTGCATTCAATGCAAACAAATGCAGAGCATCAGTTATGAAACCCTCACGGAGCTTGGAGGCTGCTCACGGCTCCGTTACCCTGACTGCGCTGTGGAGACACCTGCACATTTGCACTTGACATTGAGAGCCAAAAGGCCGCGTGCTTCCCCATTATGTGGGCTGTAGTGATTTGTAGTTTCCAAAGATCTGTCCGCGTTTGCACTTCTAGACTTTCGAAGTAAGCGCTTTTTGGTGGTGGTTTCGAAAAATCACGTCATGCCTAGAATCTGAAATTAAATCCACGAGAACCAATTGTTTGCGTTCTCCATCTTTCCTTTGCTCTACCCTTTTTAAGTTGTTAATCCTAATAATTTCATAATGCACCCACTGAAGAAATGGACATTAAAATACTCTAAAATCTCAATATTTGATGCCTGGTATTTCCTCATCGACAAGATCATTACCACTTCCGAGACTAGGGCGCTCCTTGTTCCCTGCCATTTGTGGCTGAAATAGGAAGCTTTGCAGGTCTTTTACATTGTGACTTTGAAAACAAGGCAACTAAAAACTCTTATTGTGTGTGTATGTGTGTGTGTGTGTTTTAAATGGACATATTTGTTACAGTGAACTTTGGCTGAGAATTATTTATTTTTACATGGAACAGAAGCAGGTTGCAGGACAAATTTTGCTTGCGACCACATCCTGATTTTTTTAGACCTTCTAAATAGTTTTTCCCGCAATATCTTCAGCAACTGACTGAGAAAATGAAGTAAGTTTTCTGAAAAGATGTGCCTGCATAGCCTCTTCCTTACAGAGTCCTGGGGTGCCCGTATGATGGGGAAGTCACAAACCCATTTCGGAATCTGTTTAAAGTCACAGAGCGTCTTTGCCGAAAAACACACATGCCATTTTACATGTCATAGGGGCTCACAGCACCTCCAAATCTGGAGCCAAACGCTGGCTCTGCTAGGGGTTAGAGCCTCTTCCCCCAGGGTTTTTCCTGGAGAGTTCAGTATTTATGTGCAATTTCAAAGCACAGGACCCTCTTGTCGACTCAGCAAAAGGGGTGCAGATGTGGCCCCAGGCCTTGCTCATCAGCGCTGAGGGATCCAGCTTCTAGGTGATCCTCCACTGGAGCCTGGTACCCGTGAGGACACTGCTTGTTGACGAGGGCGCTCTTTCCTCTGACTCTGTGCTGCAGGCATCCCTAGGAACCTTCCGGAGGTAAGGGAATAGCTGTCTTTGTTGCGTTTCTCTACTAGAAAGGACACCCCAGGGACTTTTCGGGGGCTTCTCAAACAGTCTAAAAAGGCAGCCTCTAATTTTTGCAGTAAACCTCAGGACTTATCACTTATGGTTTCTCTTTCATCTATTCTTTTTTAATCTTTTCACTCTCATTTTAGGGAGAGTTTTAAAATAAGTGTAATGGAGAATCGACCTTACCCAAATTGAGGGCTGGCCTTTTCTCTGGTTTCTTGGGAAGTGATCTCTGAGCTCTTGGAATATCATGCCTGATAAGTGTCTCTGTTTAACTGGGGGCTTTGGGCCCCACCAGGTAGTCCAACGGTGTCGTTTAGTGTGGTGATCACATGGTATTCACTTGACCTCTGCAGGGGCTGGAGACGAGTTATCTACTTTTATCTAAAATCTCTTTCACACGTGGTTGCTTTTCTCTGCTGTGGGGATCTGTTGTTGTGGCCGCCTGGGGTGGATCCCAAGTACCAGGGAGAGGAAGCTAACTGGGGCAGGAGATAAGTGAGAGGAAGTGATTAAGAAAAAGTATAGAGTTGCACACCATGTAGGCGTAAACTCAAAATCTTCCCAAGTGTCTATTTTTATACTGTTCCTTTGTAAAAATTCGTTTTTAAATAACACGACTCCAAAGAGTTGTTACTGTATGTCAGAATAACTTAAGCGTGGGGAATTCTCACATCCCTTCTGGGCCTGAAAGTCGGAAAGAGAAAGAAATTACGCAATCAGGTATTGAGCAATCTGAGTGCCTCCTGAAACCTCAGTCATCAGCAGCAGCGATTCCTAACCTTTTTTTGGGCTCACAAAGCCTTTGATAATTTGATGAAAGTTGTGGCTCCTTTCTCCAGAAAAAAAAGATGCACATCAAAATAAACCCACTTCGTGTTCCTGGATCCAAATCCAATACCCATGATCTACAATAACAGGAGGAATGGTGATTTTTAATTATGAGTATCTGCAGGTGAGGTTTCCAAGCACTTCTGGACTCTCCATTGGAAACGTGATTAAACAGGTTAATGCTGCTTGTTTATATATGCATTTCCAACCCAATTATATTTTAGACTTTAATGTGTGAGTTACCTAAGTACATCTGAAGAGCCACTCAAAGAACTTTTCAATATAAAGACAAAGTTCATCAGATTCTTTCCAACAGATAAATAATGATCAGATGGTGTTTTACTGAGTAGCCTACTATGTGCCAAAGCTCCTTTCACTTAGGTGGTGACAGTGCTGTGATACTTGAGAATATTTGAGGAGCACCTGTGATTAGTCACTGTTTTTCCCGACGGCTCTCCTGTTAGGAATCCCACCAAGAAACAGAAGGGAGTTTTGAGACATCCCTCTCCTTGTTGACATTTTTAAACGGTGGCTCCTTAGTGTCGTCTGTACCCCATCAGAGATGATCTTCGTGTTCATGGTCTTATGGAATATTCAGTCTCTCAAGAACGAGCAACAGATGAGGACCATTCAGGGAAAACAACTGCACCAATATTGTGTTGGTCCCTCCCTGAGAGAGGGGCCGCTCCACATGGTCATATATTTTATTTTTAAAACAATCCTGATGGCGACTGGGGTCCCAGCTCGAGGGTCTCAGAGCTGAGCAGAACAAGGCACTGGCTTGGACTGACTGGGCTGGTGGTGGCCTTTCAGGAACCACACCCCCAGTGAAGGGTCTCCCTGCCACCCCACCCCCGGCCCCCCCCGCGGAATTGCAGGGGGTTGGAGGACTAGAGCCTCTGCTGACCCCACCTCCTTCTGAGCGACCTCCAGCAGGCTGCAGTCTTCTCAGAGCTGCTCTTTCTCTGTCTTCCTCTGGGCTTCCTGATCTTCTCAGCAAACAAAATTCTTGCCCTCTAGGTTGACAGGGCGAGGACTGATAGCAGAAAGGGGGAATTGTTTGGACTTGTCCATGTGATTCCAGGGAAAGGAGCAGAATGGGGGTGACATGGCCTCACATGCTCCCCTTGGAGTCCCGTGGCATAGGCACCCTCGCACCCAAGGCATCCGTCTCAGATCCTGCCAGGTTCCCACCCTCTGAGGTCCCCAGCTCTGGTCTCCCCGTCTCATGGACAGCCACCACCTCCATTCCACCATCACCTTTGATCTCCCAAGTAGGTTTCAGTGCTGTGTTACCTCACTCCCAAACTTCAGGAGTACAGATAAACCTATGGCAACACGGTGTGCTGGGCACTTCATTGATTTAAAGAAAGTAACTCTTCAGCTGCGAAATTCAGTTCTCACACATGCAAATGTGCCTCTACGCATAAGGCAGCCTCCCATTATATGATAGTTTTCTGCCAAGGAACTCAAGACACCTGGAACCCCTTCTGTCCTCACGATGCCTCACCGAAGGCAGAGATGGTTTTTCCTGTCCAACAGATTCGAAAGTTCAGGTTCAGCATAGCTGAGCAGCTTGCCCCCCTCAGCCAGTCATTGCCAGCGATTCCCAGCTGCACAGCCAGAGACAGAGCATGCTGCTGGTCCAGACCATCTCATGGCTTGGCCCCCCCTTCCTTTGCAAGAAAAGAACAGAGAATCCAGGTGGTGGGGTGAGACATGGTGCATTTAAATGGTGAGATTAGACAGTAGGTCAGCAAGTGACCGACAAGGTAAATCCATCTCCCCTTCTCTCCCTCTCCCCTTCTTTTTGTAAGACGGGATACTTGAATTGTGTGTGGAATGTTTAAGGTATTGTCTAGTGTCTGCTTAGAATGGAAAAGTTTTCAAATTATTCAAGTGTCTATATGGACTTGTGTCCATCAGCTAACCAAGACCATCAGGGAATTGAGGCCAAGTTTACAACACGTTGGTGCGTTGGGAAAGATCTGTATAAAACACAGATTATGCTGGTGTCCTGTGCATCCTGCTAATGTAACAGAACTAGATCAGGTACCTTGAACACAAGATCCGTTTTTTTCTCCAACTGTTGATTACACATTAAATTTGTTATTATGTGTAATGTTAAGTTGTTTTTAAAATGCCCTTGTATAGCTGCACATCTCCAGAATTTCAGGGAAGTATTAGAGGGGAAAGAAAATAACTAAATATTTTTTGGCCATTTAACTTGAACTATAAAACATAATTCACAATTTCTATGCCAATTTGGGGACCTTGGGCAAAAAACCAACTTTGTTGACTACAAAGGAGCAAGGAAGCCAATAGTTTAGAAGCAAGTCTTATAACATGGTGAGTTGGTGGAACTTTTCTTTTGTAATTCTGATTTGCTGGAGTGATACCTCTTCTTCCTCAAGAGTAAAGACTTCTGATGGCATCACAGATACATCTACAGTGTTCGCTTAGCACAGAAGAACGTGGCTAAATGTTGCCCTTGGTCTCCTATTTCTATTGTTAATTGCATGACAGGTTGTACTTTCCAAAAATTTCAGTCAAGGACTTCCAGAGACTTCTAAAGGTCCTAATCTACTGTAGTACCTGGAGAGCTTTTGGATTTGGTTGGTTGTTTTTTAATATTGAAGAATGTGATTTATGTGAACTTTCAGGAAATTAATTCAACTAAAACCTAAATCTAAAGATAAGGTAAAACTTTTTGGGGAAAAAAGAGATTTGAAGCACTTATCCAGATAATTTAGGATAAAAGCATCCTTTTGCCTAAAATATTTCAAATGAGACAAAATGAATTTATTGCATGAATCACATGGATAGTGATCCAAATTCTTCAGTTCACTTTTCTTACGTAGGCAATACAATGGGCCGCTTCAATCCCTTCAGCATCTCATTTCCAAATTTCCTCATCTCCTTCTGCCACTGTCTGTTTTGTTGGCAGAATTACAATAGGATCAGACCTGCGTGCTTTGAGGGAAAACCTCGCGTATTCTTGTGAACTAGCCATTCAGTAGTTACCGGGACTCCAAAAGAGTTTGCCTGTGTTCCTGACTGGTGGTTTCTGTCACCGACTCAAACACAAGACGTCCCGCATCTGTTCCCATAGCAACAGCCCCATGGACGACCTCTGGCAGGAGCTCTGTAGTGCCAGCGTGACTGTCCCATGTGCCCGAGACAGTCTGGCAGCCAGGAGGAGACTGGCCTTCCTCCCTCTCTTCCCTCTGAAGTGCAGGAAGGCAGCCTCACGCACTGGCCCAGCTTGAGACACTCCAAAACACTCACCATAAACTGCCACCAAGTCCTGGGCAAGCCTGTGGTACCCATTACCCTTCAGAAGATCGTCTGCAAGTCCCTTCTGGTTTTAGCCTCAAGAAGCTGCCAGAGCAGCGAACTGGGACTTTGGGCCTGATCCAGACTCACAAAGAGGCTCTTCATCCATCCAGTCCTGGGCTGGCCCAGGCAGCAGTGAGCCAGACTCTCAGACCAGCGTGGAAGCCAAACAGAGACCCCTGCCAATCCCACCAATGGTCCTGGGGTCTCTAAAGCGGTTCTTGGACTTGAGGGAGGTCAGGACAGAGCAGAGGACCTGCTGGGAACACCCAGAAAAGTGGATGTCGGCAAAGTGGGGTCTCCAGCGTTCAGTGACCTAACGCAGCAGGGGCCCAGCCCCTTGGGTGCCACCACTGCAGCTGCATCGTAAGCCATTGGACGGGGTGTGCCAGACAGGGCCTCCACGGGCACACCCTCTTCACGCTACCGCATCCAACCGAAGCACCAATAACACATAAATGAGCACCAGTGAAAAACCCAAAGCCTTAACATCATCTAGGAAACCCCATGTCGTTTTCATGGTTTGTAACAGACAGCGTTTTAGGATGGAGCCATTCCTGAGATGATCCAGTTACTAACATCAATGCCCACCGTCTCAATCCATGCACTTATCCTCATACCAAAACCAGTTCTGTGAGGCTCCCGAGTTGTGATGTAACGCAACAGGTCAGCATTGCCCCATTCTGACAACTTTGTCCTGACAGGTCGCCAGAGCGTGTTTTCCTTGTTTACGGTGTTGCATCACCACGAAGGGGCAACAATGGTTTGTTCCAGCAGCGTTTTGGCCATGGGTGGTTGCACGCTCCATCCTAGAACGGTCGTTCTTGCACGTGGCCCCTTGCTTGTCATGGAATACAGAAAGCAATCACGGAAAAGTGTAAATCAGCTTTCCGTTGCAGAAGCATGGATAGTTTCCTTTTTTAATCGTCATGTTTTCTAGAAACTGCTCGTGGTTCTTCCTTTCCTCCCCTCCAACCTTCTTCTCATCTGCACTTTCCCATCACCTCTTTTCCACAAGATGAAAGCACTGCTGAGAGGGGAACTCCGTTTCCTTTCAGATAAAGGGAAGGAGCCTAATTGTAAATTTTAAACATATGTAAGAAACTGCTTATGTTCTGTCAACAACCCAAAACAGGAAGAATTGTATCTGTGAACTATTAAGCTGTATCTGTATATAGATAAAAAGCCCATTATCTTTAATTCATCACTACAGACCTTGTAATCTGTTGTACATTAAAATGTTTTACTGTATCAGAGAAAACGTCACGCTACAGATCCAGAGAAGCTGGGGAAATAATTCAAAATACAGTATAATTAACTGAAATCTTGTTGTTTGTTTATTCTCGGCATGGCACAATTTCAAGTGGAAGATGTGCTGACTATAAATTATCAACCAGAAACTGAATTTATCTGCGAGACTCCTGAGACCTCTCCTTAAGGCAGCGCCACTCACAGAGATCATGGTGTGTGGGTTCACCGTGCAGCCCAAGGGGTCGCAAGCTGGTCGTTGCATTTTAATCCAGATGCAGGCATTTCGGGGAGAAGGTGCTGCAGCCTGGGCCCAGCCTGCCTCCCGCCTGGCCTCTGTCAGCAACCTTTAGCTTGAAAAGAAGTGTTCAGAACAGAGAGTGGCTGCAAATGTTCAGGACCTCGAGTGCACTCTTGGGATTGGAAGGTTCAGTACCTCCTTTCCTCCAGCAGAATGTGTGCAGACAGGCAAGTAGAGAAAGAGAGCAAAGAAGCCCCCCTCCCTGGGGGTCTCTCCCAACGCTGAAAGGGCCGGAGAGGCCTCCCTGCTAAGAAACATGGATGGGGGAGTGGCAAGCTTTCTCCGTGATTTCTCTCGAGTTTGTTCAACCCTGAGCTGAGCTCATGGACAGGAGTGAACCAAAACTTGTTTTCTTTGGACTGTTTTGAGCCAAAATAGAAGAAAAGGGCTCATTTTTTCCAGTGATTTTTTTTTTTTTTTTTTTTGATCAATAGTACAAATCCAAAGTAAGTGTTTAGTCACTGGCCCAGTTTCCCAATCTTTTCACTTAGAAGCATGACGGCCAATTCCATGGGTTGTAAGAATATTCTGAAAACGAGCCCACAAGCTGAGGCGTCCAGGAATCATAGAATGTTCTTTCCCTGTGTGTTTGGGTCAGATTTCCTGCACCAACTGTGAAGTATATAATTCTTGACTCTGAGCTTGACTTTTTTAGCTGGTGTTGGGTAGACAGGTTTGTGAAGCTGATTAGCAAACACGATACACAGAGAAGCTGCACTCCTCCTGGGAGGAGACCTGCCTTTTTTTTGTTTTTAAAGTCAGACCAACCATCTAGAAAGAGAAAAGTCTTACCCTCCTAGCAACCTAGTGATGTGCAGGGGCAGGGGGGAGAAAGGTGTTTAATGTGCATATTAACAAATGCCCTGATGGCTAAATGTTTTTGTCCACGAAGGAAACATTGCTCACCTCTTTTTTTCCAGTTATGAAGCTCGTGTGAAAATAAGAAAGCATCCCTTTAAATAGTATCCCTTTACATGCCCTGGAAGGGACCTTTCCAGCCAGGTGGCTCTCCTGACACTGAAATAGTCAGCTGGGGGCCCCTCAGACCTTCCCTGTGTGGTCAGAGACCGGGCATTCCTTGTCCATCACCACCTGGAGAGACGCAGCCAACACACCGAGGCTGCGTTCTTCTGGAAACGTTCTTCTAGAAAACAGGAAAGTACCTTATAGAACAAACTCTCATAGCCAAAGGGATCTGGGAACAAATGTTAAAATTGAAGGGTATCATTCTCCATTTTTAGAAGGGTATTAGTTTGAGTTTTGATTTATCAATTCGCTTTTTTGTAGGGCTTTCTTTTTTTTTAAATTAAACTACTCTGCTCTGTTGTTAGGTAGTCATTTTAATTTCATGGCTTTCATAAGTTTACAGGAACATAAAAATTTGATGCCAGTGAAATTCATTAGAATTCTCCATTATCCTGTGGATTTAGCGCTCATCTGTCCTGCATATGTTTCCAGTGGTGGCTTACCATGGTCCTCACCATCTATCGGCCATATGCCCACGCATCATGCACGCAGAGACACGCACAAGCACGGGGACCCAAGGCTGGTCATAAAACAAGGCCATCTCTGACGTGGGTTCAAACCCTCACCAAGGCGAGTGCCAGGGAAAGGCAATTGGTGTGCTCTGGACAATAGATTTAGAAACAATCCTTCCAGCTCAGCAAATGTCACTTTGTTTCTGTCTGCTTTCCCCTTCGTTTGCAATAAACCTGACAAAAACTTCCAGAATGAGAATGAGAGTGTTCTTATTGGAAGGAGACGCTGGCAGGCAGCCACAGACTCAAAGGACAAAAGCTAATTTTGCTCTTGTGTTTCCGCCAATGACTCCTTGGCCCCCACGCACTCTGCACAGGCTGAGCCTGAGGGGGATCCTGATGGGTCAGCTGCACGCAGGCCACCGAAAACCCTCAGCGGAGAAAGGGAGCTTCCTCTGCTCTGGAACAAACTGTTTCCCTGCTAGTCTGGCCACTCAGCCCACATAACTGAGCGATCCCACCTCCCGGGGTCATCAATCACTCAGCTTGAGCCCAGGGACGTCCACTTGCCTCTGGCCTCCCTGACCTGCTCTCCCCACCCCCCCCGCCCCGTTAGAGGGGATCCTTCACTTTATGAAGGAAGGAAGGGAGGGGGGGAGGAAGGAAGGTTAGAGAGAGAGATGGAAGGAAGAAGAAAAGGAAAGAGAGAGGGAAGGTTGGGGGCGGGGAGAAAAGAAAAGAAAAAGGGAGAAAGCGAGCGAGAGAAAAGGCAGGCAAATGCTTTTACTGCCTTTAAAGTGGATTTGATTTTTAAAATGCATTTCTGGATCATGTTTTCAGAACCCGTCTCCTGCAGTAAGTGTCCTGCCGCTGGTGACAGAGGAGAGCTGGAGTTTAACACCTTGTTGGGGGCAGGGGGGTCCTCCCCGTTCTGGTTTCAAGCTGAACCACGGAAGGCACTGGGGTTGGTTTGTTCCCTCCGCAGCTGGCGAGGTGCCGCACCACCACCCTTCCGATGTGGGGGGACGGGGAGGAGCATCCTAGTTTTCCGAGAAGAAGAACAAGACTAACTTGGGCCTAACAGGCCTTGGAGAAAAGACTCAAGGCTCCTGAAGGACGCTGCCATCAGGCCCCACCAGAAGAGGGGTGGGATGAGGGGTGAGGGTTTAGCCCCTAACGAGCTCTCCTGGACCCTGGAGCTCCCGCAGGACACGGCCAGCAGAGGAGGCCCAGGGCCAGGAGGCCTACACCAGGCGTAGGAGAAGCTCGGTGGATGGGCTGGCGGCCTCTTTAGCCAGAGGCCCAGGAGACCCTGAAGGGGAGAGGCCAGGACCACCATCGCACTTCCTGGGAAGGGACCGAGCCCTCCTCAGCCTCCTAGTGGCTGTTCCTTCACCCAGAGAGACAGCCTGGCAGCTGAGGGCCCAAGACCCCGGGGCCTGGCCTGAGTCTGTGAGAAATAAGCTCTCTCATCCCATCCAAAAGCCCTTTAGAGAGTTGAGGGCACGTCAGGAGAGGTGAGCCCCAGGAATCGGCTCTGCAGGGGAGAACCCCCCCAACAGTGACATGTAGCCCAGCAGTGGGACCTGGAATGTTCCAGAAACATTAAAGCTTGGGGTGGGGGGTGGGGGGAGAGCGACTCAGGAGCAGAGTTGAAGTCAGGAGGAAGGAGCCACTGAAAGAGGCTCCTTTCATGCGGAGCCCAAGGCTATAAATAACCAGGCAGCTGCTCCACAGCTGGTGCAGAGCAGTCTGGGCAGGGGGAGGTGGCTCAGGGCAGTGAGACAGCAGCCCCCCTGCACTTGAGCTGCGGGGGTGTAACCTGGACGGCGGAGATGCAGCAAGCCTCCCCTCCTGACACCTGGAGCCGGCAGCCGGACAAGGCGGAACGAAGAGACACAGGGGCTGCTGCGCGACCCTTCTTTCCAAGGACGCTCCCTGCTACCCTGGCCCTGCTGTTTCCACATCAGCGTTGGCGCTTTTTTTTAAAAAAAGCCTTTTTTTCTTTTTATTGAGATGTAATATCAGTGACGCACAAATAGCTTGGTGAGTTTTTATGTATTTCTACACCTACCTACCTATCACCCGGATCAAGGTAGAGGACATATTGAGCAGCTCAGTAGACAATCTTGTGCCGTGTCATCAAAGCCCCCACCATCCAAGGCGAACCCCTGTTTTGATCTCTACCATTGTAGATTGCCTCTTCCTTTCAACTTCATGGCTGATTCATCTCACTGGAATCCCACAGGAAGCACTGCTTTGCATCCGGTTTCTTTCAGGCACTGACATGCCTGTGAGATTCCTCCACCTCGTGGGTAGCAGAACTTTGCCCTTTTTCACTGCTTTGTATTATTCCATTGTATGAGGAGACCATGATTTATTTCTCCATCCTCTTGCTGAGGGTCACTGG
This sequence comes from Eubalaena glacialis, assembly GCF_028564815.1. Lineage (NCBI taxonomy): Eukaryota > Metazoa > Chordata > Mammalia > Artiodactyla > Balaenidae > Eubalaena > Eubalaena glacialis. The sequence continues at coordinate 58,974,470 of NC_083728.1, read as the reverse complement.
GCTGTTTCCAGTTTGGAGCTTTGATGAATAACACTGCATTGGGCATTCTTGTCAGTGTTGGCATATGTCAGAGCAGGTTTGGAAATAAATTCTGCTGGGGATCTGTCAGGTACACCCTCAATGGACGGCAATTTGGCAACAGTGGTCAAAATTAGAAAAGCACACACCCTTCTGGGAATTTATTCTGCAGATATGCTCAAACATGCAAAATACCTTGTGCACAAGGTTCTTCATTACAGCATTTACTTGTAAAAGCTAGAGTTCTGTCTTTTTGTTGTTATGTTCTTTATATAGTCTGGATACTAGACCCTTATCAGATAGATAATTTGCAAATATTTTCTCCCATTCTATAGGTTTGTCCTTTCACTTTCTTGATAATATCCACTGATATAGCTTTTCATTTTGATGAAGTCCAATAGATCTAGTTTTTCTTTTGTTGCTATGCTTTTAGTGTCCTGTCTAAGATTCTATTGCCAAAACCAAAGTCACGAAGATTTACCCCTAAGAGGTTCATAGAACATAAACCCCACTTCTTAAGTGTGGGCTGCACATCGTGATTTTGCTCCAAAGAGCACAGTATGGAAAAGGAAAAGAAAGGGAAAACTGTATAGCAGAGAAACCTGACCAACATACCTCGGCCAGGTGATCAAGGTGGTAAGTCAACAGTGATAAGTCTTGTTGATGGCACGGACCCTCAATATGATGAGAACGGCACTCTTATGGGCTAACCTGTGTCCCCCCCAAAATTCATATATTGAAGTCCTAACTCCCAGTACCTCATAATGTGAACATATTTGGAGAGAGGATCTTTAAGGAGATGATTAAGGTTACATGGGGTCATTGGGATGGGCCCTCATCCAATATGACTGGTGTCCTTATAAGAGGAGAAGGTTAGGACAGAGATAGGCACAAGGACAACCATGTGAGGACACAGGGAGAAGGTGGCAGTCTACAAACCAAGGAGAGAGGCCTCAGAAGAAACCAACCCAGCTGATAACTTGAGCATAGACTTCCAGCCTCAGGAACTGTGAGAGAATAAACTTCTGCTGTTTAAGTCACCCGGAGCAGAATAAACAGGCCCTTTACCTCTGAGGAATTCCACTCAAAACCCATAACCCCATTCTAATCATGAGAAAAAGACGAGACAAATCCCAGTTAGGGACATTCTACAAAATACCCGACCAGTCCTCCTCAAAACTGCTAAGGTTATCAAAAGTCAAGGTTAAAAAAAAAAAAACCTGAGAAACTGTCACAGCCAAGGGGAACCTGAGGAGACATGACAACTAAATGGTGTCCTGGATGGAACCCTGGAACAGAAAAGGGACCTCAGGTAAAAACTAAGGAAAGCAGAACAAAATGTGAACTTTAGTTCATTGTGACAAATGTACCTCACTCACGTCAGATGTTAGTAACAGAGGAAACTGGGTGTGAAGGATGTGGACAGTCTGTACTCTCATCACAACTTTTCTAAAACTATAATAAAATTAAAAGTTTATTTTAAAAAATAGACAAAAGGTTTGAATGGACGTTTCAACAAAAATATGCAAATGGCCAATAAGCACATGAAAAGGTGCTCAACATTATCATTCATTAGGGAAATGTAAATTAAAATTACAATTAGATGGGAATTCCCCGGCAGTCCAGTGGTTAGGTGCTTTCACTGCCGAGGCCGCCGGTTCAATCCCTGGTCAGGGAACTAAGAAACGCAAGCCAGGCGGCACGGCCAAAAATAAATAAATAAAATAAAATAGACTTAAAAAAAACCCTACAATTAGGTGCCACTTCACACCCACTAGGATGGCTATAATCAAGAAGAAATAACAAATGTTGGCAAGGATGTGGAGAACTGGAATCATTATATGTTACTGATGGGAATTTAAAATGGTACAGCCACTTCGGAAAAAAAAATTTGGCAGAGTTTAACAATGTTAAGCATAAACATACCATAATATCCAGTAATTCCGCTTCTAGATACTTACCAAGGAGACATGAAAACATCTGTCCACACATTTACTTGAATGTGACTGTTCATAGATGCATTATTCATAAAAGCCAAAAAATGGAAATAACCCAAATGTGTCATCAATTAATAATGGGTAAGTAAAATGTGGCCCATCCATACAATGGAATATTATTCATCCATAAACAAGAATGAATCACTGACACAGCTACAACACGGATGAACCTTGAAAACATGATGTTCAGTGAAAGACGCCGGACACAGAAGACCACATATACAGTACTTCCATGGATATGAAAAGTCCAGAAAAGGCAAGTCAACAGAGCTAGAAGGAAGATCAGTGGTTGCCGAGGGCTAGGGATGACAATGAGGATTGACTACAAATAATCACGAGCGAAATTTGGGGTATAGTAGAAATGTTCTAAAATTGGATTGTGATGATGGTTGCACAACTATCAACTCACTAAAAATCATTGAGTTGTACATTTAGAGGGGGTGAGTTTTATGGTATATAATCATACCTTAATAACACTGTAAAAAAAAAAATTACCAGCAAGGTGGCAAGGCACAGATGAAACAAGATTGGTGATATGTTGATAATTTTGTAAACTGGGTGACAGGCAGAGAAGATTCATTATACTATTCCTTCTACTTTTGTTTGTGTTTGAAATTTTTCATAATACAAAGTTTAAAAATTAATGAATTACTCCTTTATGTGTCCCCTGAACACACGTTTCCATAACATCCCCAAGCTCATGGTGCTGGTGTTATTTACGTACCTTTTCTCCTCCCCATTAGATGGTGAGTTTCCTAGGAGTAGGGACTGTTTCCTACTATTTATTGTTTGTTTGTTTGTGTATTTCCAGGGTCTGACTCAGAGATTGGCAAATAAGTGTTAGTTGAAGAAATTCCTAATATAAAATGGGGAGGGAGAAAAAGAAATAACTGGTAACATGAGAAAGACCATTTTGCAAAAGCTAACTCAAGTTTCTCAAAAGGAAATATTTTAAGTATTTAGAACTTCAAGATGACACCTTACTCCAGAATGTGTTTCGCTGTTGGGTTTTCTGGGATGTTCTGCGTTAGGGAGGGGCTACTCTAAAGAGCAGCCACAGTGATGGGTCCCTGGTTCTAAAATTGTTATAAAACACATAAAGCACTCTACATGAAAATAACTCTGAACAAAAGTGGATCCTTTTTGAGTCAGGATTTTACAGTGTCTCAGGGTCCTCATTGTGACGCTGCTATCCCAACACTTGAGTGGAGAAAATTCTTTGACTTCGTTCTGATACGTTTCCTGTGTTTTAAAAATGTGATTTTCTTGCTAATCGACAGTCCTCTGTGGCACGCGTTGAGCAGCAAAACGTTGAAGAATCTTCCAGATTTGCTAACAGAGATGAGCAACTCACCAGAAAAAAACAGGCCCCCCCAAGTGAGAGAAAGCAAGAGGGAATCAGGGTAACATGCAGTCCATCTTCTCTAGGGGTCGGGCAAGGGCTAGGTCTTGAGAAGTTCTTGCACGTAATTCTCCCGACAGTGCTTCGAAAGAGGCGAGGAACCGGGCAGCACAAGGGGCGAAGCTCTGCTGCCCAGCAGCGCAGCGGGACCCCCAGGATCCCCAGCGCCCCCAGGACTTCAGGTAGCAGGGCAGATCCGGCCCTCGGGCGCCACCTAGCGTTGGCCGCGCCCGCCGCCGGCCCTCCTGACGGGGCTCAGCCCCACCATCCACAATCCTGAGCACCTGAGTCCCAGGTCCCTGGATAAAGTAAAGCAGGAGGAATAGCCGGATTTCAGAGCCAGCCCTGCACTCGCGCTGCCTCTGACCCGCGTCCTGCAGGGGTTTCTGGTGCGCAGTGCCTGGGGCGAGAAAGGCGCTGGACTGGGAGCAGGGGTGGGACAAGGTCCTGGTCCAGCCTCAGTTCTCCAGCATCTGTTTCTTCTTGTAGAGAAGCAGGAGGGAGTGGTCCTGAGAACATCCAGGGGGGCTTCCAGCTCTGAAAGTCCGAGTCCAAGTACACAGAGTACCCCCAGCCCCTTGGGGATACTTGGAAACTTGTCGGGATGCTCCTGCAGCCCCTTAACCTTGGTGGGTCGTTTGAATCACTGGAGAACTTCTTAAAGGGTAAGTATCTGGGCTCCATCCCAGACTAATTGAACTGGGGGGGTGGGGGGGGCAGGGGGCGCGGGGGCCTGGGCATCAGTATTTTCCACTTTTGCTGGGGTGATTCTATTGTACGACTAAGAACACGGCCTTACACTTTGATATAATAATGTCGGTCCATATGCTCTTCCCAACAGCCCTATGGGATAAGACTATGTTCCCCTTTAGGTGAGGGGACATTGTGTCAAGTTTAGAGATTTTAAGTGCTTCATCCCAGGTTATGCAGCTACAAAATGTCAAAACAGGTGAACTGATCTGATCTTTCTACCAGTTATTCTGAGCTGACCCTCAACTAGTCAAGGGTAAAGGCTCTGTCCTTAGACATCCCTATCCAAGAGGGGCCAAATCTGAATTCATTCCCTGTTATGTGCTGTACTGTGTCCCGCCCAAATTCATATGTTGAAGCCCTAACCCCCAATACCTCAGAATGTGACTGCATTTAGAGATGGGGTCTTAAAAGAGACGTTAATTCAAAATGAGGGCCGTTAGTGTGGACCCCAATCCAATCCGACTGGGGTCTTTATAAGGAGAGCCAGAGTCACAGAGGAAAGACCACGTGAGGACAGAGTGAGAAAGCCAAGGGGACCTTGATCTTGGACTTCCAAGCTCCAGAACTGTAAGAAAATTGGTTTCTGTTGTTTAAGGAACCTAGTCTGGGGTAATTGTTTTGGCAGCCCAAGCAAACAAATATACCTCCACCCCAGCCCCACCTCCGGAGTTCAGAATTGAAAGGATGGAGCCCGGGAGCCCGGTGTGCACATTTCTTCCTGTCCAATCTGTTGCCCTTTTGTGCAAACTTCTCAGCGTAGGGCCTGGCACGTGGTAAGCACAGAGCCATTCTTAATAACACACAACACCTGGATACAACAAGGAGCATTCCCTCTCCGGCATCAACTTTCAAATGTTGACCCAAACTTATATTCCTGGGGTAAATCCCACATGGTTGTGATCCTTTGAATATATTGCTAGATTTTATTTGCTGTCATTCTGTTGAGGATTTTTAGGTTTGTATTCATGAGGGATATTGGTCTATAGTTTTGTTTTTTTAAAAATAATGTCTTTATTATAGAGCCCTGCTTCCTCCCTAAGTAAAATATAAGGCTTGGGGAATTCCTCCCCACAGAGGTTATTTCCAAGTCTAAGGTTCTCCCCAGGTAGAGCTCTATTCCCAGGTGTGCCCTGTGTAATAACCAGCCAATGTCAATGAGATGAGATAAGATACAAGATAAGATACACTGGCTGAGAGTTCCACCTGGGTCACTTAGTATGTACATTTGATGGGTAAAGCTGGGACCAGGGTCTGAGCTTCTACTATACAGGTTCAAGAATTCAGTTTTATCAGATCACCCAATGTTATTAATTTCCTAGGAAATTGCATCATACTGTACAAGCCCATAGAGACTAAACAATTTGATCAGTCATTTATTAATTTATAATGGAAGTATACTCTCCTGAAATATGAATATTCATGCCTTTTATTCAAGAAACCCACTCCCTGTCTTGATCTCTAAATACTCAAGATACCAGCTTAGTCATGCAAAGGGTTCTTAGCACGCCCAGAGGCAGAGCACAGGGAGCTGGGTAGTGCTATATTTGTTTTGTCCAGGCTGAGGTGGAATATGGAGTCTTCCCTGTTCCTGGCTGGTGATCCTGTGCCAGTCAGAGTCGCTCTGCCACTGTTAGCGCTGTATAAACAACAGCAAATTCTTAGCCTTCTGCAATCCTAGACTTAGTCCAGGCCACTATCTTATAGCCTTTGTCATGTTACAGTTCATTGAACAACTGCTGATTTTACATTTGCTTTCATTTTGCCTCCCTGATGTGGGGAAAACAAATATTCTATATCTTTCAAAAATCATTGTGAAAAGTGACACCCACATAGAAAAGTGCACAAAACAAAAAAATGTACTACCCAATGGCTAATCATAAGGCAAATACTTGTACAACCACTATCCAAGTCAAGAAACAGAATGCTGGCAGCACTCCAGAACACACTGTATGCTCTTTCTTTCACAAATCTTCACTCCCATCCTAATTTTTGTTTAATCTCTTCTTTGTGTTTACCTATAGTTTCCCACCAAAACAAGCATTCCTAAATCCTATGGCTGAGCGTGAGTGTGTGTGTATGTGTATGTGTGTGTGTGTGTGTGTGTGTGTGTGTGTGGTTTCTTCTTGAGAATCATTCATGTTTTGTACATTGTTAATTCATTTTCATTCCATCCTTTAGATATACCACAGGTTATTTATCCATTCTACTGTTTTGAATCGTTTCCATTTTTTGGAATCAGTTTGTCAAGTTCTATTTTTAAAAAACCTTTGAGATTTTGATTAGGATTGCATTGGATCTACAGATCAGTTTGAGAATTGATGTACTTATTATTGAGTTCTCTTATCCATAAATGTATTTATTTAGATCTTTTAAAATTTCTTGCAGTACTTTTTTTTTTAGTTTTATATTTAGAGGTCTTTTTTTTAGGTTTTGGGAGTTTAGAAGACAAATATTTATTGGTATCAACTCATACTGCTTTTTTTTTTTTACTGCGTATAAAACACACATCTAATGACATTTTATTTCAGTGAATATACTTCAGCATAGACTTTTTTTTAGTAGTTGATTTACGTCATGTTAATTTCAGGTGTATAGCACAAAGATTCAGTTATATATATATTCTTTTTCAGATTCTTTTCCCTTATAGGTTATTACAAAATATTGAGTATATTTCCCTGTGCTGTACAGTAGGTCCTTGTTGATTACCTATTTTATATATAGTAGTGTATATGTATCAATCCCAACCTCCTAATTTATCCCTCCCTATTTAGAAGTCTTTGCATATCTTTTTCTTTAGTTTTATTTTTAGGCATGTATATTTTTATGCTATTGTAGATGGTATCTTTTAAATTTATTTTTATGTTTACTATTGAAACACTCTTGATTTTTGTACATTGACTCTATATCCAGTAACCTTACTAAAATCCTTTATTAATTCTAATATTTACAGTAGAGTCTTTTGGATATTCTTCATATAGAATCCTTAGCTGAGAATAATGACTGTCTTGGGTTTTTGTTTCTTTTTTCCCTTTCCGACCATTATAACTTTTATCTCTTTTTCTTGCCTGCTGCACTGGCCAAAGCCTCCAGCAAATCCGAATAGAAATGATGGTCATAGGGATTTCCCTGGTGGTCCAGTGGCTGAGACTCTGCACTCCCAATACAGGGGGCCCGGGTTTGATCCCTGGTCAGGCAACAGAGATCCTGCATGCCGCAACTAAGACCTGACGTAGCTAAATAAATAAATAAATATTAAAAAAAAAAAAGAAATGATGGTCATAAAAAAAAAAAGAAATGATGGTCATGAGCTTTCTTATACACAATCTCAAGGAGAAAGCTTTCAACTTTTTACCAAGTATGATATTTACCGAGTATGATAGGTTTTTAAATTGATGTCCTTCATCAGATTCAGGAAGTTTCATTCTTTCCTATGAGTTTTTATTGTATATGGATGTCAAGTTTTATCACTTTTCCTGCAAACTTGAGATGATGCATTTCCTCTTTTAATCTATTAATATGGTGAACTCTATTAATTGATTTCCTAATGTTAAATCAACATGCATTCCTAGGATAAATCCAATTTGATCATGGTGTATTATCATTCTATATATTGCCTGATTTGCTTTGTTTTATTTTGTTTAGGATTTTAGCACCTATACTCATGAGTGAAATTGACCTGTATCTTCTCTTTCTGGTACAGTAGTCTGCCCATATATGCAGTTTCACTTTCCAGTGTTTCAGTTGCCCATGGTCAACCATGGTCCAAAAATATTAGGTGGAAAATTCCAGAAATAAACAATTAATAAGTTTTACATTGCAGGCCATTCTGAGCAGTGTGATGAAATACCATGATGTCTTGTTTTGTACCACCTGGGGCATGAATCATCCCTTTGTCCAGTGGATCCTGCCTGCTAGTCACTTAGTAGCGACTCAGTTATCAGACCCACTATCACCGTATCCCAGCACTTGTGTTCAAGTGACCCTTATTTTACTTAATAGTGGACCCAAAGTATAAGAGGAGTGATGCTGGCAATTCAGATATGCCAAAGAGAAGCCAAAAAAATGCGTCCTTTAAGGGAAAAGGCGAAAGTTCTCGACTTAATAAGGAAAAAAATTGTACGCTGAGGCTGGTAAGATCTATGGTAAGAATGAATCTTCTATCCATGAAATTGTGAACAAGGAAAAGTAAATTCATGCTATTTTGCTGTCTCACCTCAAACTGTAAAAGTTACAGCCATCATGCATGATAAGTGCTTAGTTAAGATAGAAGAGGCATTAAATTTGTAAAATAAGATGTTTTGAGAGAGACCACATTCACATAACTTTTATTACAGTATATTGTTATAATTGTTCTATTTTATTATTAGTTATTGTTGTTAATCTCTTACTGTACCTAATTTCTAAAGCAAACTTTATCATAGGTGTGTATATATAGGAAAAACAAAGTATATATAGGGTTTGGTACTATCCATGGTTTCAACATCTGCTGGGGGACTTGGAACAGATCCCCGCAGATAAGGGAGGACTACTGTACTGTTCTTGTTGGGTGTTAGTATAAAATGTATACAAGCCTCCCAAAATTAGTTGTTGAATCTTTTTCTACTTTCTGGAAGAGGCACATAAGTAAGCATCTTTTCTTTCTTCAGTATTTGGTAGGATTCCCCAGTGAAGACATTTGGGTCTTGAATTTTCGTCATCAGATGTTTAAAAATTACAGATTTAATTTCTTTAATCATCATAAGACTAAGATTTTCTATTCTTGTGTCATTTAGGTTGTATTTTTCTGTGAATCTGTCCATTTCACCTAAATTTTCAAGTCTTTGGCAAAGAGTTGTTCATAATATCCTCTTATTTTTTCAGCAAAGCCTCTTTTTCATTTCTTATACTTGCTATGTGTCCCTTTTCTTTTTAATCATTCTCAATGGGGGTTTATCGATTTCATTGGTTTTTTCAATTTTGGCTTTGTCGCTTCTTTGTTGTATGTTTTCTTTTACATTTATTTATACTTTTAAATTATTTCCTCTCATCTACTTTTATTGAGTTTATTTTGCCATTCTTTTTCTAACCTCTTGAAATGAATGCTTAATTCATTATACTTCAGCCTTTTTTCTTCCCTAAAATATGCAATTAAGGCTATAAATTTCCCTCCAAGCACTGCTTTATCTTTAATCCACAAATTTTGTTGTACTGCATTTTTTCATTATATATAATTTAGTTCAAAATAATTTCTAGAGACTCCAGGAGGGCTCATGCCAAGGAGTACTTCCCAGAACTTCTGCTGCCAGTGTCCTTGTCCTCACGGTGAGCCACAGCCACCCCCGCCTCTGCAGGAGACCCTCCAACACTAGCAGGTTCACAGGCCAGGAACATGCAAGAATCAAGAGCAAATGTATTTCCATCCGTGTGGCTGACAGGGTCTTGGTGCTCTGGCCTGGTGTCAGGCCTGAGCCTCTGAGGTGGAAGAGGCGACTTCAGGACACTGGACCACCAGAAGCCTACTGGCCCCATGTAATATCAATTTGTGAGAGCTCCCCCAGAGATCGCCATCTCAATGCTAAGACCCAGCTCCACCCAACGGCCAGCAGACTCCAGTGCTGGACGCCCCATGCCAAACAACTAGCAAGACAGGAACACAACCCCACCCATTAGCAGAGAGGCTGCCTAAAATCATACTAAGTTCACAGACACCCCAAAACACACCACCGGACGTGGCCCTGCCCACCAGAAAGACAAGGTCCAGCCCCACCCACCAGAACACAGGCACCAGTCCCCTCCACCAGGAAGCCTACACAAGCCACTGAACCAACCTCACCCACTGGGGGCAGACACCAAAAACAACAGGAACTATGAACCTGCAGCCTGTGAAAAGGAGACCCCAAACACAGTAAGTTAAACAAAATGAGAAGACAGAGAAATATGCAGCAGATGAAGGAGCAAGGTAAAAACCCACCAGACCAAAAAATGAAGAGGAAATAGGAAGTCTACCTGAAAAAGAATTCAGAGTAATGATAGTAAAGATGATCCAAAGTCTTGGAAATAGAATGGAGAAAATACAAGAAACGCTTAACAAGAACCTAGAAGAATTAAAGAGCAAACAAACGATGATGAACAACACAATAAATGAAATTAAGAATTCTCTACAAGGAATCAATAGCAGAATAACTGAAGCAGAAGAATGGATAAGTGACCTGGAAGATAAAATAGTGGAAATAACTACTGCAGAGCAGAATAAAGAAAAAAGAATGAAAAGAATTGAGGACAGTCTCAGAGACCGCTGGGACAACATTAAACACACCAACGTTCGAATTATAGGGGTCCCAGAAGAAGAAGAGAAAAAGAAAGGGTCTGAGAAAATATTTGAAGAGATTATAATTGAAAACTTCCCTAACATGGGAAAGGAAATAGTCAATCAAGTCCAGGAAGCTCAGAGAGTCCCATACAGGATAAATCCAAGGAGAAACATGCCAAGACACATATTAATCAAACTATCAAAAATTAAACAGAAGGAAAAAATATTAAAAGCAGCAAGGGAAAAGCAACAAATAACATACAAGGGAATCCCCATAAGGTTAACAGCTGACCTTTCAGCAGGAACTCTGCAAACCAGAAGGGAGTGGCAGGACATCTTTAAAATGATGAAAGGGAAAAACTACAACCAAGATTCCTCTACCCAGCAAGGATCTCATTCAGATTCAATGGAGAGATTAAAACCTTTACAAACAAGCAAAAGTTAAGAGAATTCAGCACCACCAAACCAGCTTTACAACAAATGCTAAAGGAACTTCTCTAGGCAGGAAACACAAGAGAAGGAAAAGACCTACAGAAACAAACCCAAAACAATTAAGAAAATGGTAATAGGAACGTACATATCAATAATTACCTTAAATGTAAATGGATTAAATGCTCCAACCAGAAGACCTAGATTGGCTGAATGGATACAAAAACAAGACCTGTATATATGCTGTCTACAAGAGAGCCACTTCAGACCTAGGGACACATACAGACTGAAAGTGAGGGGATGGAAAAAGATATTCCATGCAAATGGAAATCAAAAGAAAGCTAGAGTAGCCATTCTCATATCAGACGAAATAGACTTTAAAATAGACTATTACAAGAGACAAGGAAGGACACTATATAATGATCAAGGGATCAATCCAAGAAGAAGATATAACAATTGTAAATATTTATGCACCCAACATAGGAGCACGTCAATATATAAGGCAAATGCTAACAGCCATAAAAGGGGAAATCAACAGTAACACAATAATAGTAGGGGACTTTAACACCCCACTTTCACCGATGGACAGATCATCAAAAATGAAAATAAACAGGGAACACAAGCTTTAAATGACACATTAAACAAGATGGACTTAACTGATATTTATAGGACATTCCATCCAAAAACAACAGAATACACTTTCTTCTCAAGTGCTCATGGAACATTCTCCAGGATAGATCATATCTTGGGTCACAAATCAAGCCTTGGTAAATTTGAGAAAATTGAAATCGTATCAAGTATCTTTTCTGACCACAGCGCTATGAGACTAGATATCAATTACAGGAAAAAAACTGTAAAATATAAAAACACATGGAGGCTAAACAATATGCTACTAAATAACCAAGAGATCACTGAAGAAATCAAAGAGGAAATCAAAAAAAAAACCTAGAAACAAATCACAATGAAAACACGATGACCCAAAACCTATGGGATGCAGCAAAAGCAGTTCTAAGCAGGAAGTTTATAGCAATACAATCCTACCTCAAGAAACAAGAAAAATGAAAAACCTAACCTTACACCTAAAGCAACTAGAGAAAGAAGAACAAAAAAACCCCAAAGTTAGCAGAAGGAAAGAAATCATAAAGATCAGATCAGAAATAAATGAAAAAGAAATGAAGGAAACAAATGCAAAGATCAATGAAACTAAAAGCTGGTTCTTTGAGAAGATAAACAAAATTGATAAACCATTAGCCAGACTCATCAAGAAAAAAAGAGAGAAGACTCAAATCAACAGAATTAGAAATGAAAAAGGAGAAGCAACAACTGGCCCTGCAGAAATACAAGAATCATGAGGGATTACTACAAGCAACTCTATGCCAATAAAATGGACAACCTGGAAGAAATGGACAAATTCTTAGAAAAGCACAACCTTCTGAGACTGAACCAGGAAGAAATAGAAAATATAAACAGATGAATCACAAGCACTGAAATTGAAACTGTGATTAAAAGTCTTCCAAGAAACAAAAGCCCAGGGCCAGATGGCTTCAGAGGTGAATTTTATCAAACATTTAGAGAAGAGCTAACACCTATCCTTCTCAAACTCTTCCAAAATATAGCAGAGGGAGGAAAACTCCAAAACTCATTCTATGAGGCCACCATCACCCTGATACCAAAACCAGACAAAGATGTCACAAAAAAAGGAAATTACAGGCCAATATGACTGATGAACATAGATGAAAAATCTTCAACAAAATCCTAGCAAACAGTATCCAACAGCACATTAAAAGGATCATGCACCATGATCAAGTGGGGTTTATCCCAGGAATGCAATGATTCTTCAATATATGCAAATCAATCAGTGTTATACACCATATTAACAAACTGAAGAATAAAAACCATATGATCGTCTCACAGTATGGAGCTTCCTTAAAAAACTAAAAATAGAACTACCGTACGACCCAGCAATCCCACTACTGGGCATATACACTAAGAAAACCATAATTCAAAAAGAGTCATGTACCACAATGTTCATTGCAGCTCTATTTACAATAGCCAAGACATGGAAACAACCTAAGTGTCCATCGACAGATGAATGGATAAAGAAGATGTGGCACATATATTCAATGGAATATTACTCAGCCATAAAAAGAAACGAAATTGAGTTATTTGTAGTGAGGTGGATGGACCTAGGGTCTGTCATACAGAGTGAAGTAAGTCAGAAAGAGAAAAACAAATACTGTATGCTAACACATGTATATGGAATCTAAAAAAAAAAAAAAAAAGTCATGAAGAACCTAGGGGCAGGACGGGAATAAAGACACAGACCTACTAGAGAATGCACTTGAGGACACAGGGAGGGAGAAGGGTAAGCTGGGACAAAGTGAGAGAGTGGCATGGATATATATACACTACCAAATGTAAAACCGATAGCTAGTGGGAAGCAGCTGCATAGCACAGGGAGATCAGCTCTGTGCTTTGTGACCACCTAGAGGGGTGGGATAGGGAGGGTGGGAGAGAGGGAGACACAAGAGGGAAGAGATATGGGGATAAATGTATATGTATAGCTGATTCACTTTCTTATAAAGCAGAAACTAACACACCATTGTAAAACAATTATACTCCAATAAAGATGTTAAAAATAAAATAAAATAAAATAAATATTAATTAATTTTTAAAAAACCCATATGATCATCTCAATAGATGCAGAAAAAAGCTTTTGACAAAATTCAACACCCATTTATGATAAAAACTCTCCAGAAAGTGGGCAGAGAGGGAATCTACCTCAACATAATAAAAGCTATATGTGACAAACCCAGAGCCAACATCATTCTCAATGGTGAAAAACTGAAAGAATTTCCTCTAAGATCAGGAACAAGGCAAGGGTGCCCACTCTCACCACTATTATTCAACACAGTTTTGGAAGTTTTAGCCGTGGCAATCAGAGAAGAAAAAGAAATAAAATGAATACAAATTGGAAAAGAAGAAGTAAATCTGTCACTGTTTGCAGATGACATGATACTATGCATAGAAAATCCTAAAGATGCCACCAGAAAACTACTAGAGCTAATCAATGATTTGGTAAAGTAGCAGAATACAAAGTTAATGCACAGAAATCTCTTGCATTCCTATACACTACTGATGAAAAATCAGAAAGAGAAATTAAGGAAACACTTCATTTACCATTGCAACAAAAAGAATAAAATACCTAGGAATAAACCTACCTAAGGAGACAAAAACCTGTATGCAGAAAACTATAAGACACTGATGAAAGAAATTAAAGATGATACAAACAGGTAGAGAGATATACTATGATCTTGGATTGGAAGAATCAACATTGTGAAAATGACTATACTACCCAAAGCAATCTACAGATTCAATGCAATCCTTATCAAATTACCAGTGGCATTTTTCAGAGAACTAGAATAAAAAATTTCACAATTTGTTTGGAAACACAAAAGACCCTGAATAGCCAAAGCAATCTTGAGAAAGAAAAACGGAGCTGGAGGAATCAGGATCCCTGATTTCAGACTATACTACAAAGCTACAGTAATCAAGACAGTATGGTACTGGCACAAAAACAGAAATATAGATCAATGAACAAGATAGAAAACCCAGAGATAAACCCACGCACATATGGTCACCTTATCTTTGATAAAGGAGGCAAGGATATACAATGGAGAAAAGACAGCCTCTTCAATAAGTGGTGCTGGGAAAACTGGACAGCTACATGTAAAAGAATGAAATTAAAACACTCCCTAACACCATATGCAAAAATAAACTCAAAATGGATTAAAGACCTAAATGTAAGACCAGACACTATAAAACTCTTAGAGGAAAACATAGGCAGAACACTCTTTGACATAAATCACAGCAAGATCCTTTTTGACCCACCTCCTAGAGAAATGGAAATAAAAACAAAAATAAACAAACGGGACCTAATGAAGCTTAAAAGCTTTTTCACAGCAAAGGAAACCATAAACAAGATGAAAAGACCACTCTCAGAATGGGAGAAAATATTTGCAAACGAAGCAAATGACAAAGGATTAATCTCCAAAATATACAAGCAGTTCATGCAGCTCAATATCAAAAAACAAACAACCCAATCCAAAAATGGGCAGAAGACCTAAATAGACATTTCTCCAAAGAAGATATACAGATTGCCAACAAACACATGAAAGGATGCTCAACATCACTAATCATTAGAGAAATGCAAATCAAAACTACAATGAGGTATCTCCCTCACTCCAGTCAGAATGGCCATCATCAAAAAATCTACAAACAATAAATGCTGGAGAGGGTGTGGAGAAAAGGGACCCATCTTGCACTGTTGGTGGGAATGTAAATTGATACAGCTGCTATGGAGAACAGTATGGAGGTTCCTTTAAAAACTAAAAATAGAACTACCATATGACCCAGCAATCCCACTACTGGGCATATACCCTGAGAAAACCATAATTCAAAAAGAGTCATGTACCACAATGGTCATTGCAGCACTATTTACAATAGCCAGGACATGGAAGCAACCTAAGTGTCCATCAACAGATGAATGGATAAAGAAGATGTGGCACATATATACAATGGAATATTACTCAGCCATAAAAAGAAACGAAATTGAGTTATTTGTAGTTAGGTGGATGGCCCTAGAGTCTGTCATACAGAGTGAAGTAAGTCAGAAGGAGAAAAACAAATACCGTATGCTAACGCATATATATGGAATCTTAAAAAAAAAAAAAAAGGTTCTGACGAACCTAGGGGCAGGACAGGAATAAAGACGCTGACGTAAAGAATGGACTTGAGGACACTGGGAGGGGGAAGTGTAAGCTGGGACGAAGTGAGAGAGTAGCATTGACATATATACAGTACCAAATGTAAAATAGATAGCTAGTGGGAAGCAGCTGCATCTCAGGGGACATCAGCTAGGTGCTGTGTGACCACCTAGAGTGGTGGGGTAGGGAGGGTGGGAGGGAGATGCAAGAGGGAGGGGATATGGGGATATATGTATACATGTAGCTAATTCGCTTTGTTATACAGCAGAAACTAGCAAAACATTGTAAAGCAATTATACTCCAATAAAGATGTTAAAAAATAATAATAATAATTTCTAATTTCCATTTTTATTTCTTCAGAGACCATGCATTATTTAAAAGTGTATTTTGGAAGCATATTACTCAAAAGTGTAGTTTTGAAAGATACAGGGATTTTCCAATTATATTTTTGTTACTGATTCTTAAGCTATTTGCAATGTGATTAGAGAACATTATCTGTTTTAGTTCAATCCTTTGAAATTTGTTGGAATGTGCATTTTGGCTCAGCATATAGTCAATTTTTTTTTTTTAAGATTTTTTGATGTGGACCATTTTTAAAGTCTTTATTGAATTTGTTACAATATTGCTTCTATTTTATGTTTTGGTTTTTGGCCCAGAGGCATGTGGGATCTTAGCTCCCTGACCAGGGATCAAACCCACACCCCCTGCATTGGAAAGTGAAGTCTTAACCACTGGACTACCAGGGAGGTCCCCTATAGTCAAATTTTAAAGTGGATTATATCTTCTTGAAAATAATATATGCTTCAGTTGCTGCACATATGTCCATAAAGTCAAGCTTGTTAATTATGTTGTTTCAAATCTTCTAAAGTGTTATTGATTTCTTGTCTGCTTACTCCATTAATTACTGAAAAAAGTATGTCAAAGTATCTCACTATGACTATGGACTTGTCTGTTTCTCCATATAATTCTGTCTACATTTACTCTATATATCATGTTATTAGGTTCATACAAATTTAGAATACTCTTTTATTATTATAGAGTGACACTCTTTAATTCTAGTGATGCTTTTACCTTAAAGTATATTTGTTTGATATTAGGATTGTGACACCAGCCATCCTCATAGTATTTCAGTGGTATATGATTTTTTTCATCATTTCTTTGCAATCTTTCTTGATCCCTCTGTTTTAGATGTGTCTCTTGTACTTAGCATATATAGGATTTTATTTCTATCCAGTGTGATAATCTTTGTCTTTTAGCTGGAGTAGTTGACCCTCTTACCTTTAACGCAATGATTTTACTGTCTTACTGATGGGCTTTCTGCTCATCTCACCTGTTCTTTGTTCCCTTATCTCTTTTTTGCCTAGGTTTAGTTTAGTTGAGTTTTAATTTTTAAATTTTTTTTATTTTTAAAAAATATTTATTTATTTATTTGGCCACGCCAGGTCTTAGTTGCAGCATGCAGGATCTTCATTGCTGCATGCAGGATCTTCAGTTGAGACATGCAAACTGTTACTTGCGGCACATGGGATCTAGTTCCCTGACCAGGGATCGAACCTGGGCCCTCTTCACTGGGAGCATGGAGTCTTAGCCACTGGACCACCAGGGAAGTCCCAAGTTTAGTTGAGTTTTTAAAATTTCATTTTGTTCCTCTGTTGGTTTGATATTTATTCAGGCTTTTACCATTCTTTTTAGTGATTATTTTAGAAATTACAATATGTAGCCTTGACTTATCACCCAATAGGAATTATTACCTTTACTTCTCTCCTAGAAAAATCAATGCATTTAGAACATTTACACTTCTCCCATATTAGATGCTTTATTTTTATTTTTTCAAAACAAGCAACTTTTTATTGAAGTATAGTTGACTTACAATGTTGTGTTAGTTTCAGTTGTACAGCAAAGTGATTCAGTTATACATACATATGTATGTACATATATATATTTTAAGATTCTTTTCCATTGTAGGTTATTACAAGATATTGAATTTAATTCCCTGTGCCATATAATAGGTCCTTGTTTTTTGTCTATTTTATATATAGTAATGTGAATCTGTTAATCCCAAACTCCTAATTTATCCCTCCCCACCCTTTCTGCTTTGGTAACCACAAGTTTGTTTTCTATGTTTGTGAATCTATTTCTGTTTTGTAAATAAGTTCATTTGTATCTTTTTTTTTTTTTTTAGATTCCACATATAAGTGATATCATACGATATTTGTATTTCTCTGACTTACTTCACTTAGTATGATAATCTTCAGGTCCATCTATGTTGCTGCAAATGACATTATGCTATGATACATTGGGGTGCGTGTATCTTTTTTGAATTAGGGTTTTCATTTTTTCCAGATATATGCCAAGGAGAGGGATTGCTGGGTCATATGGTAACCCTAGTTTTAGTTTTTTAAGGAACCTCCATACTGTTCTCCACAGTGGCTGCACCAATTTACATTCCCACCAACAGTGCAGGAGGGTTCCCTTTTCTCCACACCCTCTCCAGCATTTATTATTTGTAGACTTTTTGATGATGGCCATTCTGACTGGTGAGGTGATACCTCATTGTAGTTTTGATTTGCATTTCTCTAATAATTAGTGATGCTGAGCAGCTTTTCATGTGCCTCTTGGCCATCTGTATGTCTTCTTTGGAGAAATGTCTATTTAGGTCTTCTGCCCATTTTTTGATTGGGTTTTTTGTTTTCTATTGAGCTAGATGATTTTATTGTTTTGAATTTTCATTCTCTCTGTGTCATAAGCCAAAAAAGACATTGTCTTATAAAGTTAATGTTCATTTGGACTTAATCTCACATTTGACATTTTATTCCTTCTTCTATCCCCAACCTCCCCTCTAGGACAAATTTTTCTTCTGCCTGAAAAACACCCTAGAATTCCCTTTACTGAAATATTTTTTCACCAGGTAGGAAGCTGTGTTGGCCAGGTTACTGTTATTGTGTTGTTAATTTTACTTCCAACACACTGACAATATAATCCTACTACTTCTGCTTCTCCTGTTGCTGCTAAAAACTCAGCAAAACTTGCACTTTTGAAAGTCATCTTTTGTTTTTCTTGGCTACTTTTTTTTGTTTGTTTGTTTATTTTTGGCTGCGTTGGGTCTTTGTTGCTGCGCGTGGGCTTTCTCTAGCTGCAGCGAGCGGGGGCTACTCTTCGTTGTAGTGCCCGGGCTACTCAGTGCGGTTGCTTCTCTTGTTGTGGAGCACGGGCTCTAGGGTGCGCGGGCTTCAGTAGTTGTGGCACGCGGGCTCAGTAGTTGTGGCTCACGGGCTCTAGAGCGCAGGCTCAGTAGTTGTGGTGCACAGGCTTAGCTGCTCCGTGGCATGTGGGATCTTCCCAGACCAGGGCTCGAACCCATGTCCTCTGCATTGGCAGGTGGATTCTTAACCACTGCGCCACTGGGGAAACCCTTCTTTGGCTACTTTTAAAATTCTTCATTTGGGGGTTTCTGTACTAGGTATGGATTTCTTTTTAATTATCCTCCTTGAGGTTTATTTGGCTCCTTGAATTTACAGATTGACGTGTTCCATCAATTTTGGAAAATTATCAGCTTATTTTATCCAAATATTGCTTCATTCTTCCTCCTCTCTTCCTAAAACCCCAATAAAACTTATGTTAGATATTCTTTCCATATAAGGGACGTCTTTGCTCTTCCACTATATTCTCTTTTCTTTTTTCTCTTCATACTTCACTCTAGATTGTTTTATCTGAGTATTAACTCAAGGTTGATCATAGGAACTCAAACTCAGTATGTACTGAGAGAAGTTACCGATCACACATGAGCACGCACACACACACACACACACACACACCCCTTCACCTAAGCAGGGAGCAAGTCAGTGGGGAGTAAGTTGGGGTGTCAGGCAGGCACACATGACCTTATCCGAATCCCTCAGTTTTCTCTTTCAGCCAATGCTGACTCTCAGCTGATTCATCAATGACTTCTGCTAGCACTACTTCCTTCCTCCAGCCATGAGTTTGAGTCTCCTCCTGGTTTGTATGTTGTGATCTACAAAAAACCCAGTTAGTGCTCTCCAGAGAGATGCAAGGAAATCCATTGTTCAGTGCCCAGTGGCATTAGACTGAACCTAGGTTTTAGGCTAAAATTTCTACTGGGAGGTTAGAGGTTATATTAACCAGGACTTTAGCATAGATTTTTTTTTCCTCCTTAGGCTTTTGCCAACGCAAACCATTTTCTCTTCATGTAAACATATTTTCCTCTCTTAAAAAGTTTTCTCAAGAACATCATGTTCAAAAACAAGTTTCACATAAACACATTTATGACTTTTTTTTTTGGCTGCGCCAGGTCTTAGCTGCGGCATGTGGGGTCTTTGTTGCAGCATGCGGATTTCTTAGCTGTGGCATGCAGACTTCTTAGTTGCAGCATGCATGCGGGATCCAGTTCCCCAACCAGGGATCGAACCCAGGTCCCCTGCATTGGGAGCGCGGGTCTTACCCACTGGACCACCAGGGAAGTCCCTGGATTTTGTATTTGAAAAGTTACTTGTAGGATATTCTGGGGCCTGGGATGATGCTACCTTACTCCAGAGAGACTTTTTATTTTGCCGGGTGCCTGGGGACATTAGCAATGTGGGACCTCCTTGTCTGTGCTATCTGGTGACTTGCCATTGGACTACAGTCATGCAGCAGCTGTGTCACTTCCAGGTCACCCTCTCTCCTAATGCACTGCTCTTTGAAATCAGTCCAAACCAGGGGCTGTTTTCCCATGGCCTCCACCAGTGACAGACCCTGGATTCTGACGTTTTCCCTACAGCCCCATGAAGTTGGAAAACACACAGCACAACTTCTCAGCCACATCTTCAGATCAGCAAACAGCCCTGGATGAGAGCCGCCATGATGCCAGGCTTGCCTCTCTAGATGTCTCGTCTTCCTGGATGTTGGCCCAGTGTCCTCACAGTCTTGCTCGCTCTTCACTGTTTTCTATATTTTGTGCAGCCTTTTTGATTGTTTTTATTGGGCAGGATTGTACCAATTACCTAGACCATTGTTAGTGGAAGTAGAAGTACCCGCCTCACTTTTTTTTTTTAAGCAAGTATTTAATATGTGCCTACTGTATGTGATTTACTATTTTTTAGAGACACCAAGTATTGAAAGATAAATAAATAAGAGATCTCTGTCCTGAAGGAGTTTAGAGCCTCCTGGAGAAGACGCCCTTATTCAGCTTATCCACTAGCCAGAGAACAAGACATGCAGTGATGCTGTAATGAGTACACTGGGAACACGGGAACCTAGAGAGCTGCAGGAAAGACGCAGCCCACTGGACAGAGCCTTGCAGGACGAGCCAGGATCTCACATTACTGAAGGTCACTGCACTCTCACTATGTGTGGATTCTTGTTAGTTCTGAACTTTCAGGTGCCATTTTCTTTTCTTTTCTTTTTTAATATTTATTTATTCATTTATTTATTTGGCTGCGCCAGGTCTTAGTTGTGGCATGTGGGATCTAGTTCCCTGACCAGGGATCGAACCTGGGCCCCCTGCATTGGGGGCATGGAGTCTTACGCACTGGACCACCAGGGAAGTCCCCCATTTTCTTTTCTAATCCTCACATTCTATGGGTGCCTCAGGGTGGAATCTGTACCTTTATCTCATGCACTTCGTACGATAAGAAAATCCTTTATTGTTCGCCCGGTCTGGCTTATGTCAGTCATTCAACAGACCTAGTGGTGGCTGGAGGGATTACAGGAGATCCCCCCACACAGATGACAAGAGACTCTCTGGCCCATCAAAATCCTTTTCCTTTCGACAGCTTTATTGAGATGTCATTCATATGCTGTACTATTCACCCATTTATGTGTGCAGTTCAGTGGTGTTTAGTATATCCATAGAATTGTGCATCCATCACCACAGTTATCTTTAGGACATTTTCATCACCCCAAAAAGAAATTGTACACCCCTTAATACATCATTTCCCTAATCCACCCTTTCCCCAATCCCAGCTCTAGGCAACCACTAAACTGCTTCCTGTCTCCATGGTTTACCTGTTCTGGACATTTGATATAAATGGAGTCCTACAATATGTGGTCCTTTGTGTCTGGCTTCTTTCACTGAGCATCATGTTTTCAGGGATCTTCTATGTTATAGCCTGTGTCAGTGCTTCATTCCTTTTTTATGGCTGAATAATATTCCACTGTGTGGTTAGACCACACTGCATTTATCCATTCACCAGCCTACGGACATTTGAGTTGTTTCCACTTTGAGCTATTGTGAATAATGCTGCTGTGAACCTTCACATGCATGTTGTCGTGTGGACAAATGTTTTTAATTTTCTTGGGACTATACCTAGGAGTGGAATTGCTGGGTCATATGGTGACTCTATGTTTAACCTTTTGAGGAATCACCTGACTGTTTCCCAAGACAGCTGCACCATTTTACATTCCACCAGGAGTGTGTGATGGTTCCAATATCTCCACATCCACACCAGCATTTGTTGTTACCTGTGTTTTTCATTATGGTCACCCTAGTGGGTGTGAAGTGTGTCTCACTGTGGCTCCGATTTGTGTTTCCTGATGACAAGTGACCTACTGCAAGAACAATGCTGCCTTTTGTTTCTCCTTCTGGTTCTACTTTCGGTTTCCCTGCATCACCCTCATCCACCCAGACGGAGGGGAACCCACTGAGCTCGTTCTGCAGAAAGAAAGACGTTTCCGAATCGTTGTCAGCAAGACTGGCAAACGCTCAATTCCATCCTTGTTAGAATTTGCTCTCCCTTTCAGCTTTGCCATTAAGGGGCAGTTTTCACAGGTGGTGCTTTAACACTTAAGAGTCTCTGCCTTTCCCCGTGAAACGCGTGCATCTCACCCAATTTGCATGTGCTTTTACCCATCTCCCTGTTGGAGAGTTATGGGATCAGGTGAGCAAAGACCACCTTAATCCTCCACTGGAGTCCCCTCCTCCTCTGCGCAGGGTTCCCTGCTACACAGCCTCTCCCACACAGAACAGGTTTTCCTAGTTCTGCGAGCCGGCTTCCTCCCAGCCCTCTCTGCTCTGTGGGCTCTGGCGCTGCTCCCGGGCATGTGCACAGGGGTCGGCCAGCAAGCTTATTTCCTGTGCGATGATTGGCAGCGCGTGGACCCGCTGGCTCTGCCCAAGGCTGTTCGTGGCAGGTGAGGATCGCCCTTTGCGACAATTCAGGGGGGCAATGCTAGTCTCTGTGCTTCCACCACCTCCAGACTTGCGTTCAGCTCCCGGGGGTGGGGGGGTGGGGGTTGGGGGATGGGGGTACATCCTGGGAAATACCTAGCTCAAGCCTTCCCAGTTTAGGCAACTGAAGAGCTGAATAAGAGAAGCTCTCTAGTCTTAGTATGGCGCTAAGGAAAGGATGAAATGCCACTGCTTTTTGATGTAGCCCATGCCTTTAATTAAATCCCTGTTTATCAGTCTTTTTGTTTGTTTGACCACCTTTCCAGCCAGTTGGGAAAGATTACGTATTTCTAGAGGGGGAAAAATCCTGGTAAAATAGTCAAACAGAATAGAGAGAAAAATCAAATAGCCGGTTGTTCGGTCCATGGCAATGCCAACTGTGTTACAAAGACGTGGATTTCTCCCATGTGTTGCGAGACAGGAGCTCAAAGGTGAGCCACAGGAGGAGATGTCTGTGCTGAAAAGGTCCCATCAGCGCAGCAGTGCACAGCCTGGGCAACCTTCCACTGCGCTCAGTTTCCACTTCAAAGGTCTGGCCCCTGGGGGCGCAACTTTGCCTCTTGTATTTTCAGGCAGGATCTTGTGTCCCTCGCAGCCAGACCATGTGGGTTCTCTTTGCTACAGTGGGAGGGCACCCCTAAGATCCCAGCCTCCTCAGAGAAGCCATGTTTTCCTGACCACACGAGTGGTACCCACTACCTGAATTCATAGCCAAGAAGGGAGTGATGAAATCCACATGAGGGTGGGCGTTTTGGGTCCACTCATTCCTTTGCTCATCTATTCAGTGGCTGTTTCATGAGATGTCGACGATAGAGAAGTGAGCAACAGTAGTTCTGATCCCGAGCCTCTGGACTGAGTCCGTGGGAAACTCTCATCCCTGTGGAATTAGGAACAGAGATGTGTGTCAGCAAAGTCAGGCCCTGGGAAGGATGAGTGTTCGGTGGGGACCAAGGGACCTGGACTGGCCTCAGGGCCAGGGAAGGCCCCTGAGGATGAGATGGCTGAGCTGATCTTGGAAGGATAAGGAGGAGTTTTGGGGGTCATGGAGGTTCTAGAGAGAGCAGAGACTGGGGACCAGAGCCCCAGGAAGCACAGTGTCTTCCAGGGACTGATGGAAGGCCAGGGTGGCTGGACACAGAGAAGACCTGTGGCCACTTAGGGCCGGGCCTGACCTGCTGAGGTGGGGTCTGACTTCAGCTGGCTCACACTGGCAGGGCTGGTCCAGGCATTAACATCTGAATGGTCCCGTGGCCTCCCAGCCACCCCACCCCCTCCCCAGGCACTCCCTGGACTTCCCTAAATCCAGGCAATAAAGGGCATGCCTGGTCCGGAGGGAGTCTCCAGAACCCTGTTCCCCTGCCGCGGCTGGGCCCCTTCTGGTTGGTCCTGCCCACACCTTACCTACCCGGGTCCCACCTGCCCCCTTGGGTACTGGTGTGGTTGACTCCGAGCGTCCTGCCCTCCCCCTGCAGCAGCGGTGACCTCACGCCTCTTCGCTGAAGCTGCTGCTCCCGCCCTGGCTCTACACCCAGAAGTGGGGACACACAGGGTGCCCCATGCTCAGCCACACAAAGTGGCAGAAAACCTCAAGTCCAAGCAGCTGCATTCGGCCGCTTTCCCAGGGCACCTGTTGGGTCACACCGTTTCCTCCTGACCCCTCCATCCTCTCCATTCTCCCCAGCTCTCCCTCTCCCCTGGGCAAAGCCGGGGACATCAGAGTGCCATGATCCCCAGACCATGCTGGGCCCCTTCTCTCCTTCCAGATCCAGTGAGACCTTCCCCACCCACCACGCCCACCCCGCACGCTGTCTGGGTGAAGGGAGACTGGGGATGTGGCTTCCCCAGATGCTGGCCAGTGGGACACACCTGGACACACCCTGCTCCATCCACACACATCCACCCGCTGGAGACAGAGCCCGAGACTCGCCTGAATGCTCTTCACCCAGCTCTCCAGCCCCGTCCATCATTTTCACTGCATTTCCAACCATGCTGGCCTGGCCCTTAGAGCTTCCTATTCTTTCTTTCACTCAGTGTGGTCTGAGTGTCTGCTGAGTGCCAGGGCCGCTCCCCTCCAGGTGCAGGGGTGAGGAGGACAGGCAGCATCCCTGCCCCCTGGGACTGCAGTAATCAAACCCACACATAAGAGCTGAGGCCGTGGCAGTGCTGTGGCCCCCACAGGACAGGAGTGGGAGACGGTGAAGTGGGTAGGGATTGGACTCTGCAGGAGGGCTGCTTGATCTCTTTCAGGAGATGACGTGGCAGGAACAGCCTTGTGGCTCAGGGAACAGAGATGGCCAGGGTTGGGAATAGTGTGACTGCGGCCAGCAGCAGGGGCTGGGGCTGGAGGTGGAGATTCAGCATATAGATGGGTCTGCGTCTTGAGAATAAGGGGAGTGATTCCTTCAAGCAGAGGAATGATGCGATCTTATTTGTAGAAGACGACTGTTTGTGGTTGGTACCAAGAGAAGCAAGGAGACCAGTTAGCATCAGGGTCCTCCGTGAGCCCCTCAGCTCCCCCAGGTCCTGGAAGGAAGCAGGAACAAGCAGAGTCCTCTGCTGGTTGGCCCTGGAGGCCACGGCCATCTCACCTGCTGGAGGGTGGCCCTGTAGTCGGTCCTTATCCCTGAGCCACGCCCCGCTCAGCCCCATGCTGGGTGCCCTCCCTTCTTCCAACCTCCAGGACCTCAGAATGTTCTGGCTTCTTCAGGTGGTCCCTTACTCGGTCCCTGCCCTCCTGGGGGGTGGAGAAAAGGTTTGCATCACAGAGCCACATGGTCTTTGGACCTCTGCTCCTTGCAAAGGACAGCTCGCCAGGCAGATCCACATGAAAATCCAGCCAAGGGGAAAAAATCAGGGTGTTCCAGTCCCTGTACATTACCTGGAACCAAATCAGAAAAAGATTTACTGCCTCTCAGAACACTGGCATTTCAAAATCCCTAACAAGAGCCTTCCTGGATTAAGATGATTATGATGCAGGTATGACCCGCTGTTAGAAAGTCTGGAGGTGATTCATTCCCTTTATGGAAGGATTTTCCAGAGGATTCCTCATGAAGAAAGATGCCTCCAAAGCTTTCAAAAGGGAATTTGATTGATGTTCAAGAAGCTATTTGGCCCACAAGCCTTCATCCAGTGTCTCTTGGGTTCTGGGCACCATTCCAGCCCCTAGAATAATCAGAGCAAAGCTCTGCTCTCCAGCAGTAGGTGGGCTTCAGGCAATAAGCAAGGCAACTGGTCATTTTAGCTGGTGATAAAAAGGATGAAATAAGATAATGTGGTGGACATGGCCTGGGGTGGGGCTCTAAGGAGGTGACACTGAGTGGAGCTCAAACTAATGGGGAGGCCTTGTGAAGGTCTGGTGGAAGAATGTTCCACGTGCAGAGGTTTGGCACGTTTGAATGGCATTCGGAAGATGAGAAACTGGAGCATAATAATCGATCATACAGTGGGGGTGGGGCCTATCACAGGAGTCTTGTAGCTATGGTAACAAGTTGGGATTTTTACTCTAAGGGTAAAGGGAAGCTGCTGGAGGGTTTAAAGCAAAAAGTGGTGTGAACTGATTTACAGTTTGGTCATCCCACTTGTGCTGTTGTGGGGAAGGCGAACCTGGGGGGCGAGGCTGGTACATAGTATTGACACAGGATTTGGATTGAACTGGATGCCAACCAATTTGTTTGATCCTCTGTATAAAAGAGAGAGCAGTCCTCCTCCAGTGTGTCTCTGGTGGGCATGGCCAGGAGGCCTGCTGGGCGGGGAAAGGGAAAGAAGCCAGGAACCTGCTGGAGGGCTGGCCCCTGAGTGGGCATAACCCACAGTCCAAACCTTAGCCCCACGGGGAAGGGACTGCCAAGACCACAGGGTGGAAAGGAGCTAATCAGACTCAGCATCCATCAGGCATCTGGCACTTCGTGTCTGTTATCCCAGTGAATCCTGACAAATACTTGAGATGAGTGTATATATCTGTAATCTCCTGCTGTGTAACAAAATACCCCCAATGTACTGGCTAAAAGCACCAAACATTGATTATGTCACCATTTCCACGGGTCAGAAATTCAGGAGCAGCTTCACTAGGTGGTTCTGGCTCAGGGTCTTTCATGAGGTTGTGGTCAAGATGTTGTCCGGGGCTGCTGCCATCTGAAGGCTGGACTGGGGTGGGAGGGTCCTCTTCCAAGATGGTGCCCTCATATGGCTGTTGGCTGGAGACCTCAGTCCTTCACCACTGTGCCTCTCTTCCTGACATGGCAGCTGGCTTCCACTAGAGGGAGAGATGCAAGGGCAAGAGAGGGAGCAGGCAGGAAGCCATGGTGCCTTTTAAGACCAGGTCTCCGAGGTCATGCGCCAGTACTTCTGCTTCATTTTATTAGTTGGAAGGCAGTCACTAAGTCCAGCCCACACTCAAGGGGAGGGAAACTAGGGTCCACCTCTTGAAGGGAAGAATATCAAGGGATTTGCAGACATATTTTATTTTATTATTATTTTTAAATTTTATTTATTTTTGGCTGCGTTGGGTCTTCATTGATGTGTGCAGGCTTTCTCTAGTTGCAGAGAGTGGGGGCTACTCTTCATTGTGGTGCACAGGCTTCTCATTGCAGTGGCTTCTCTTGTTATGGAGCATGGGCTCTAGGCACATGGGCTTCAGTACATGGGCTCAGTAGTTGTGGCACACGGGCTCAGTAGTTGTGGCTCGCGGGCTTTAGAGCGCAAGCTCAGTAGTTGTGGTGCATGGGCTCTAGAGCGCAGGCTCAGTAATTGTGGCGCACAGGCTTAGTTGCTCCATGGCATGTGGGATCTTCCCGGACCAGGGATTGAACCTGTGTCCCCTGCATTGGCAAGCAAATTCTTGACCACTGCAGCACCAGGGAAGCCCTGCAGACGTATTTTAAAACCACCACAGTAGACATGTTCACTCCCGTCCCAGGTTGGGAATCTTTTTTTTTTTTAATTTTTTAAAAATTGAAATATAGTTGATTTACAGTGTTGTGCCAATCTCTGCTGTACAGCAAAGTGACTCAGTTATACATATAGACATTCTTTTTTAAAAAATATTCTTTTCCATTATGGTTTATCACAGGATTTTGAATATAGTTCCCTATGCTATATAGTAGAACCTTGTTGTTTATCCATCCTATATATAATAGTTTACATCTGCTAATCCCAAACTCCCAATCCTTCCCTCTCCCCACCCCCCTCCTCCTTGGCAACCACAAGTCTGTTCTCTGTGTCTGTGAGTCTGTTTCTGTTTTGTAGATAGGTTCATTTGTGCCATATTTTAGATTCCACATATAAGTGATATCATATGGTATTTGTCTTTCTCTTTCTGACTTAACTTCACTTAGTGTGATAATCTCTAGTTGTATCCATGTTGCTGCAATTGGCATTATTTTGTTCTGTTTTATGGCTGAGTAATATTCCATTGTATATATGTACGACATCTTCTTTATCCATTTATCTGTCGATGGACATTTAGGTTGTTTCCATGTCTTGGCTATTGTGAATAGAGCTGCTCCGAACATAGGGGTGCATGTATCTTTTTGAATTATAGTTTTGTCCGGTATATGCCCAGGAAGGGATTGCTGGATCATATGGTAATTCTATTTTTAGTTTTCTGAGGAACCTCCATACTGTTTTCCATAGTGGCTGCACCAACTTACATTCCCAGATTGGGAATCTTTAATGAACTTTCCCTGTGTCACACTATAGGAAGTGGCAGGCGTGGGATTAGAACCTAGGTCTCCAGAGCCTGAGTTCTTCCTCTGGTGCCATGCTGCCGAGGGGGACTTTTCCAGAAGTTTCTTGGACTCTGTAACTAGCTTCTGGCGGGGCCAGACCCATTAGCTTGAACTTTTGTTTCCAAAAATGTCTCAGTCCAGCCATGGGCCCAGCCTAGGCCCCAAGCTAAGATTTCCCTACTGGGGCAGGGAAACACCCAGCTTCAAACACAAGCACGAGTCCAGATGCTGCCCAGCAGCGTGGTCTGGGTCAGGACTGGCTCAAGGCCGGAGGGGCCAACCCACCCAGCGGACCTCAGGTGCTCAGCAGAGTGGGGCTGGGCTCTTCCTCTTCCTGCCCTCTGTCCAGCAGCAGGAGGTGTTTGTGGAGTCTTCCAAGAGCCAGAGGGCATTGCGGGGTGGGGGGGTGGGGGATGGTAAGTGGTAGAACTTGTTTGGTCACTCCCAGCTCTGCAATTAAGATCAGATTCACACCCCTGAGGAGCTGCCTCTCTGCAGTAATGGGACCAGATGCTCTGACTTCCCGTCAGCTGGGCCTGCCCTTGAATAAGTTTCCAAGCTTTGGGTGCTCTGTTTGTAAAATGGGAACAATGGGAATAACATCTACTTCCCAGGGCTGTTGAGAGGATTAAACCAGATAAGGTGTGGAAAGCGCTAGGCTCTGTCTTGGCACGTAGTAAGCGCTCAGTGGGCATCAGCTGTCTGAATTCATCATCACCATTCAGAGCGGTGGCGCCACTTCGTACATGGGCAACACGGTGCTGGTCATGGGAATGTCTTTATGGGGCTGGCCTGCTCTCCATCAAGGGATGCTGGGATCCCATCAGTATCCACTCTTACTCTGATTGGCCTTCACCTTGCACTCTGAAGTCACACTGGGCAACTCAGAGCCCATGCCCTGATAGTAACCTAGGCACATACCTGGAAACCTGGAATTCCTTGCCCAAATAGCTCAAAGTCCATTTCCAGGACCCATGCAGGCATCTTCTCTAGATCTGTCCTGGGGACAGAGCACACTACAAATGGTTCACAACTTTATGCCTATGGAGTGGCCCAGAAACACCCTTTTGTGGGAGACAGGGTTGGAGCTTGGAGTGCCCACGTGCATGCACATGAGGCCCCTCGTGGTGTGGGATGAATCAAGAGCTGGAAGAAAAAGAGAGTGGGTGAGGGGATGTCAGCAGGGGCCAGAAATCCCCACACCTCCACGTTCTGGAGCAGAACTCCAGAGAGTCTGAGTATTTTATATCAGAACCTGGCCTTCCAGGTAGTTCTGAAGGTATACTTGTTAAGGTAGGAGGATAGAACATATTTTACTTTTTAGTTTATTTGACTGTGTATATACACTGTTGTGTGAAATATATATATATTTCATCGTAAGTGTTGTGACGTGGTATCTTATTGTGGTTTTGATTTGCATTTCCCTAATTTCTAATGCTAGTGAGCATCTTTTCATGTGTTTATTGGCTATTTGTATATTTTCTTTGGAGAAATGTCTTTTCCAATCCTTTGCCTATTTCTTAATTGGGTTGTCTGTTTTGTTGCTGTTGAGTTTCAGGATTTCTTTATATATTCTGGATATTAATCACTTATCAGATAAATGATTTGCACATATTTTCTCCTGATCTGAGGGTTGCCTTTCACTCTGTTGATAGTGTTCTTTATACATAAAAGTTTTGCATTTTGAAAAAGTCCAATTTACCTGTTTTTTTTTTCTTTTGTTGCTTGTGCTTCTGGTGTCACATCTAGGAATATGTTTAATTTTATATGAAATTGCCAAACTGTTTTTCCAAGGTGGCTGCACCACTTTATATTCACACCAGCAATGCATGAGTCCTATTTC
Organism: Eubalaena glacialis; assembly: GCF_028564815.1. Classification (NCBI taxonomy): domain Eukaryota; kingdom Metazoa; phylum Chordata; class Mammalia; order Artiodactyla; family Balaenidae; genus Eubalaena; species Eubalaena glacialis. Next base: position 58,944,082 of record NC_083728.1, on the reverse strand, counting down.
TCTACATCCTTGCCAACATGTGTTATTGTTTGGGTTTTTTGTTTGTTTTCTACTGTAGACATCAGTAGTGGGTATGAAGTTTTATCTCATTGTGGCTTTAATTTGCATTTCCCTAATGATTAATGGTTTTGAGCATTTTTTCATATACTCACTTGTTATTTGTATATTTTCTTTGGTAAAATATTTAATTAAATCTTTTTCCCAGTTTTAATTGGACTGTTTGTCTTCTTATTTAGTTGTGAGAATTCTTTGTATATTCTGGATACAAGTTCTTTTTTATTTTCCTTTTTTTCTTTTGTTTTTATCTTATTTTATTTTTAATTTTTTTATTTGAATATAAGTTCTTTAACATAAATGTATTTTGGATATATTTTCTCCCAGTATATTATCTGCCTGTCTGTTTTCTTTATGGTGTCTTTTGAAGAACAAAAGATTTGCATTTTAATGAGGTCCAATTGATCATTTTTTTCTTTTATGTATTGTGCTTTTGTTGTCATATATAAGAACTCTTTGACTAACCCAAGATCACAAACATTTTCTCCTGTTTTTCTTCTAAAAATTTTATTGAATTTATACATTTTTAATTTTTTACAAATTCCTTTATTGGGTAAAATGCAACCACTTAAAATCTTAAAAAACTAAATTTATTTTAAGATACTTTGTGGTGGGGGGAGAAATGAATATAGAATGACATGAATAAATGTTAAATCTAGGTAATGGGTGAGTAGGAAATCATTATACCTTTTGTAGGTATGGGGTTTTCTTTAATAATGCAATATATATATTAGTATTTTAGTAGGGTGTTTGAGGGAGTGGAGCTAAATACATATGTTTGGTTTTACATCTTCAAATGGAAGTCTTAAGTGGATGTTCACGTATTTATGATTTTTATGCCTTCCCAATGAGTTGACCCTTTAATCATTATGAAGTGTCCTCTTTTTTTCTGGTAATATTTGTATCTTGAAGTCAGTTTTATCTGATATTAATGTAACTGCTGCAGCCTATGTCCCTTTGCTTGTACGATATATCTTTTTCCATCCACTTAATTTCAACCTGTGTCTTTTCATTTAAAGTCAAGCTTTTGCAGACAGCATATAATTGGGTTTTGCTTTTTTAAAAAAGCCATTCTGATTACTTTTGCCTCTTTTTTTAAATTTATAAACTGTAGAATTTTTTTTTCATTTTTATTTTATATTGGAGTAGACTTGATTTACAATGTTGTGTTAGTTTCAGATGTGCAGCAAAGTGATTTAGTTATACATATACATATATCTATTCTTTTTTAGATTCTTTTCTCATATAGGTTATTACAAAATACTGAGTAGAGTTCCCTGTGCTATACAGTAGGTCCTTGTTGATTATCTATTTTGTATATAGTAGTGTGTATATGTTAATCCCAACCTCCTAATTTATCCCTCCCCCCTTTCCCATTTGATAACCATAAGTTTGTTTTCTATGTCTGTGAGTATGTTTCTGTTTTGTAAATAAGTTCATTTGTATCATTTTTTAAATTCTACATATGAGTGAGGTCATATGATTTTTGTCTTTCTCTGTCTGACTTACTTCACTTAGTATGATAATCTCTGACCACTTTTGCCTTTTAATTGGAGTGTTCAGTTCATTGACATATAATGTACTTATTTCTATGGTTGGATTTAGGTTTATCATTTTACCATTTGATTTATGTTTGCCCTTTCTATTTTTGTTCCAGTGTTTCTCCTTTCCTGCCTTTTTGGTATTAATTGAATATTTTTAGCAATATCTCTGTGCCGTATTTCTTTAGTAATTGCTCTAGGGATTGCAATGTGCATCCTTAATTTTTCCCAATCTGTTTAAAGTTAATCTTATGCCACTGCTCCCAAAATGTAGAAACCTTGTAGCTATACAGGTCCATTTACTCCCTTCCCCCATCCTTTATGCTATAGTTTTCATATATGCTATATCTTCACCCATTGTAAACTTTACAATCAAGCCAACCCTTTAAATTTTGCTTCAAACATTTATATGTATTTAAATGGAATTAAGAGGAAAAATATTCTTTTATATTTGCCCATATATATACCATTTTCAATGTCATTCATTTCTTCCTGAAAATTCAATTTTCCAGGAGATATAGTTTCTCTTTAGTCTGAAGATAGTCCTTTAGCATTTCTATAGCAAAGTTTTGCTGGCAATAGATTCTCTTAGTTTTATCTGAAAATGTCTTTATTTCACCTTAAATGTTGAAGGAGATTTTCACTGGGTACAGAATTGGAGTTGATTGATTTTTTTCTTCCTCTTAAAAATTTAAAGATGTTGTTCCATTGCGCTCTGGCCTCCATTGTTTCTGATGAGAAGTCAGTATCATCCAGATTCTTGTTGCCCTGTATCTATTGTGTCACTTTTCTTTGTCTGCTTTCAAGACTGTCTCTTTATCTTTGGTTTTCAGCAGTTTGAAATGCCTGGATGTAGTTTTCTTTGTGTTTATACAGCTTGGGTTTTTCTGAGTTTCTTGAATCTATGAATATGTCACCAAATATGGGAAAATTCCATTCATTATTTCTTCAAAAATTTTATCTGTCCATCCTCTCTTTCCTTTCCTTCTAGGACTCCAATTACTCATGTTAGACCATTTGATCTTGTCCCACAAGTCATTGAGGCTATTTTTCATGCTTTTTTTTTTTTTCTCTCTAAGCTTCAGTTTGGGTAGTTTTATTGTCCTATCTTCTAGTTTACTGATCTTTTCTTCTACAGTGTTTGATCTGCTCTCAAGCCCATCCAATGAATTTTTAATTAAATTATATTTAGAATTTCCATTTGGTTCTTTTTTTTTGGTTTCTGTACCTGTCGTCTGTCCTGAGATATCCTATATACTAAATGTGTGTGTTTATATATCTACATATACTATAAGTATCTATCTATATCTATATATCTATATATCTTTATATACATATTGTCCTTGAGAACAATTATTTTATGGACTGAATTTTGCCCCCTAATTCATATGTTAAAGCCCTAACTCCCAACTCTGACTGTGTTTAGAGATAGGACCTTTAAAGAGGTAATTAAGGTTAAATGAGGCCCTAATCCCATAGAACTGGAGTCCTTACAAGAAAAGAAAGAGACATCAGGTATGTGCATGAACAGGGAAAAGGACTTGTGAGGACACAGCAAAGATAAAGTGGCTATCTGCAAGCCAAAGAGAGAGGCTTCATGAGAAGCCAACCCCACTGGCACCTTGATCTTGGATTTCCAGCCTCTGGAATTGTAAGAAAATAAATTTCAATAGTAAAACCATCCAGTCTGTGGTATGTTGTTACAGCAGCCCTATATGGCAAATACAAGTTATAATAATTGCTATGGCATCATTGTTTTCTAGTTCTAATGTCTTGTTTATCTTGGGGTTCAGCCTCCATTGATTGTCTTTTCTTTTGAGAGTGGGCCACATTTTCCTATGTCTTTGTATGTCTAGTAAGATTGGTTTGTGAATGATATATTGCAGAGACTCTGAATCCTGTTATCTTCCTCTGAACAGTGTTGATTTTTTTTAAGCCAGCATTTAACTTGGCTGGATCCTGTTTGCAAACTCTGTCTTCCCCATAGTGGGCAGCAGCTGAAACCTCAGGTCAGTTCCTTTAGCCTTAGCTTGGTGCCAATGCATGCATTATTTATGAGTCAGCCAAAGATTTGGGCAGTTTATATGCAGAATTTAGAGCACTTCATCTCTGTTTCTGTTCTTTCCAAGTTTTCTCTCCTTCCTTTTCAGCAGCTGTGCTTGTCACAAATCATCCCCTGGTTCCTCAAACCAATAGAGCTATGAGTTTTCTATTGGAATTTTAACCATCTGGAATGGTGGTTACTGCAGCCTTCCCTCAGGCTAGAAACCATAAAAATGTGAAATATCTAATGCAGTTCCATTCTTTCAAGTGTTGATGCCCCTCCAGTATTGTTTTTGGTTTCTTTCCAGGGCCTTTAAGTAGGTGGTTTTTTTTAATGTTTGGTCCAGAATTTGCAGTAGTGATCTGCAGAAGGGTTGATCCAATAGGAGCTCCTTGCCCATACCTGAATAGAAGCCCTATATATCACCGGAATCAATACAAGTGTCTCTACTTCACTCCCTCTGCCTTAGTCTTAAGCCACCATAGCACCAAGACTAAAGCTGTAACTTCCAAACTAGTTTCTCCTAATACTTTATCCCCATTAAGCTCATTCTCCACATGCTTAGAACACTTCCGTGCGTTGACCTTGGGTCCCCTGTTCCTGCTCTGCACACCTCCTGGGATATTTCATCCACTTCTGTATTCAGTTGCCATCTCTTTGCTGATAACTCCTGAATGTGCATGTCCAGCCCAGAGTATCTCCTATGTATGCAGCTTCCTGCTGGATGTGTCCTTTTATTGATGTCAAAGGATCCTTTAACTTATTATGCCCTAAACTGACATCATTATTTCCCTTCTCAAAACTAGTTTTCTTGTGTCCCCGATCATAATGAATATCTCCACCATCCACTCATTTTCCCAAATAAGAGATCTGGGAGCCATTCTTGATCCCCCCTACTTCCATGCTTAATCTCCAAAATCTCTTGGTATTTATCTCCTTAACCTCTCTCAAAACTGCCCATGTTTCTCCATCTTCATTTCCACTGTTCCCATAGTTTCTAGCCTGGGTTGTTAGCAATTGTCTCCTAACTGCCCTTCCTTCTTCTCTTGTCCCTCCCATCCCTTCTATGCCCAGTGGCCAGAATGACATTTTGGTGATACTAGGTCCCCTTACTTTTCCATATACATTTTTTACACAGCTTATGAGTTCCTTTTTAAAAGTCCTGCTGGGGTTGCATTGACTACATAGCTCAATTTGGGGAAAATTGACATGTTAGCAAAATTGAATATTCTAATTCTTGAACATGGTATTTGTCATTAAGGTTGCTATAACAAAAAAAAAAAATCACAGATTGAGTGGCTTATAAACAACAGAAATTTATTTCTCACAGTTCTGGAGGCTGGAAGTCTGAGATCAGGGTGCCAGCACTGTTGGGCAAGGGACCTCTTCTAGTTGCAGACTTATTGTATCCTCACACAAAGAAAGGGGTGAGGGAGCTCTCTGAGGTCTCTTTTATTTTTTAAAAATTTTATTTATTTATTTATTTATTTTGGCTGCGCTGGGTCTTAGTTGCAGCATGCATGCGAGATCTAGTTCCCCGACCAGGGATCAAACAGGCCCCATGAATTGGGAGCGTGGAGTCTTACCCACTGGACCACTAGGGAAGTCCCTGGGGTCTCTTTTATAAGGACACTAATCCCATTTATGAGGTTGCCACCCTCATGACCTAATCACCCCCCTAAAGGCCCCACCTTCTCATACCATCACATTGGGAATTGGGATTTCAACATATGAATTTTAGGGGGACACATTCAGATCACAGCAGTATCTCTCCTCATTTATTTGGGTCTTTAATTTGTTCAGAAATGTTTTGTGGTTTACAGGGTATGTGTCTTGCACATCTTTTGTTAATTCCTAAATATTTCATATGATAATGCTATTTTTAATGTTATTGTTAATATCAATTTCCAATTTTTTATTACTAGTATAGAGAAATACTATTGATTTTTATATATTGACCTTGTATCCTGTAACCCTGATAGACTCACATATTAGTTCTAGTAGTTTTTTTTCTAGATTCCTTAGGATTCTGTATAGAAACAATTATGTCATCTCTGAATAGTTTTATTTCTTCCTTTAAGAAGTAAAGTTTGCATTTCATTTCCTGTCTATGCTTTGTTGCACTGGATAGGACCTCCATTAAAGTCTTAAATAAGATGGGTGAAAGTGAACATCTTTGCCTTGTTTGTAATCTAAGGGGGAAAATAATTCAATCTTTCACCACTAAATGTGATATTAGCTGTAAGTTTTCTGTAGTTGCCTCTTACCAGGTTGAGGAAGTACCCCTTCTATTCTAGTTTGCTGAGAGCTCTTCTTTTTCTTTTCTTTTTTAAAAATTAATTAATTAATTTATTTATTTATTTTTGGCTGCATTGGGTCTTCGTTGCTGCGTGCGGGCTTTCTCTAGCTGCAGTGGGCGGGGGCTGCTCTTCGTTGCGGTGTGCGGGCTTCTCATTGCGGTGGCTTCTCTTGTTGTGGAACACGGGCTCTAGGCACATGGGCTTCAGTAGTTGTGGCACTCGGGGTCAGTAGTTGTGGCTTGCAGGCTCTAGAGCGCAGGCTCAGTAGTTGTGGCACACGGGCTTAGTTGCTCTGTGGCATGTGGGATCTTCCCGGCCCAGGGCTCCAACCCGTGTCCCCTGCATTGGCAGGTGGATTCTTAACCACTGCGCCACCAGGGAAGTCCCTTTCTTTTCTTTTTTTAAAAATCATGAATAGTTATTGAATTTTGTCAATTTTTTTTTTGCATCAAAAGAGATGGTCATAAGGTTTTTCTTTTTTAGTCAGTGTATGAGTTTCCTGGGGCTGCCGTAACAAGTTACCACAAGCTTGGTGGCTTAAAACAACAGAAATTTGTTCTCTCATAGCTCTGAAGACCAGAAGTCTCGAATCAAGATGTCAGCAAGGCTGCACTCCCTCCAAAGGTTCTAGGGAAGGATCCGTTCCTTGCTTCTTCCAGCTTCTGGGTGCCCCAGGGGTTCCTTGGCTTGTAGCTGCGTCAATCAAATCTCTGTCTCTGTCTTGGCACCAATTTCCTGTACGTCTGTGTCTCCTCTTATGTGTGTCTCAAATATCCCTCTGTCTTTCTCTTATAAGGACACTTGTCATTGGATGTAGGATCTACCTGAATAATCCAGGATTATCTCTTCATCTCAAGTTCCTTAACTTAATCACATCTGCAAAGACCCTTCTTCCAAATAAGGTTACCGTTACAGGTCCCAGGGATTAGACGTGGACATCTTTTAGGGAGGCCTTTTCAGGCCCACCACAGTCAGCTAACATGTTAATTGCAGTGATTCATTTTCAAATGTTAAACCTGGCATTCCCCACTTGGTCATGATGTATTACATTTGCTTTTTGTGTCTATGTTCATTACAAATATTGGCCTGCCAGTTTTTTGGTAATCTTTGCCTGATACTAGTGTAGAGGAATGCAGACCTCATAAAATGAAATGACCTCCTCTTCTGTTTTCTGGAAAACCTTGTGTACGATTCGTTTTTTTGCTTTTTTTTTCCTTTAGATGTTTGGTCAAATTCATGAGTAAGGACACCTGGGCCTGGAATGTTCTTTGCTGGAAAGTTTTTAACTACAAATGTAATGTCTTTAATAGACATAGAAGTTAAGTCTATCTCACCTTGAGGGACCTTCGGTAGTTTGTGTCAAGGAATTCGTCCATTTCATCTAAGTTTTTGGACTTTTTGTCATAAAGTTGTTCATAATATTCTTTTATTATCCCTTCCACCAGGGTATGTTTGGTTTCTCCTCTTTAATTCCTGATATTGGAAATTTTAATTTTTTTCTAGAAGTTTATCAATTTTATTGATATTTTCAAAGAACCAGCTTTTTGTGTTATTGATTTTCTCAGTTGTATTTCTGTTTTCTTTCATTGATTTCCACTCTTTTTTTTTTTTTTTTTTCTGCATTGGGTCTTTGTTGCTGTGCATGGGCTTTCTCTGTTGCGGTGAGCAGGGGCTACTCTTCATTGCGGTGTGCAAGGTTCTCATTGCGGTGGCTTCTCTTGTTGTGGAGCATGGGCTCTAGGCACGCAGACTCAGTAGTTGCGGCATGCAGGCTCAGTAGTTGTGGCTAGCAGGCTCTAGAGTGCAGGCTCAGTAGTTGTGGCACACGGGCTTAGTTGCTCCGTGGCATGTGGGATCTTCCTGGACCAGGGATTGAACCCGTGTCCCCTGCATTGGCAGACGGATTCTTAACCACTGTGCCCCCAGGGAAGTCCCGATTTCCACTCTTATCTTTATTTTATTTCGTTCTTTCTGCTTATTTTGGTATTAATTTGCTCTTTTGTTTCTAGTGTCTAAATGTGTAAACTTAATTCATTGATTTAGGACCTTTTTTCTCTTTTTTAATGTAAGCACTTAATGCTAAAAGTTTTTCTAAGCACTGCTTTAGGTACATTCCACACATTTTGATATGTTATGATTTTATTTTCACTCAGTGCAAAACATTTCCAATATCCCTGTTATTTCTTCTTTGAAACAATAGGTTATTTAGGATTGTGTTATTTAATTTACAAACATTTGGTTATTTTCCAGATATCTTTCTGTTATTTATTTCTAGTTTCAATGATGGTCAGGAAACATACTTTATATGATTTAAATCCTCTTATTCTTATTCAAACTTGTTTTATGACCCAGAATATGGGCTATCTGGGTGAATGTTTCATGGATGTTTTATTTTTACTTTTTTAAATAAATTTATTTATTTTGTTTATTTTTATTTTTGGCTGCGTTGGGTCTTCATTGCTGCGCGCAGGCTTTCTCTGGTTGCGGCGAGCGGGGGCTACTCTTCGTTGCGGTGCGCGGGCTTCTCATTGCGGTGGCTTCTCTTGTTGCAGAGCACAGGCTCTGGGCAAGCAGGCTTCAGTAGTTGTGGCACGCGGGCTTCAGTAGTGGTGGCTCGCGGGCCCTCATGGGTGTTTTAAAACAACATGTAGGGCTTCCCTGGTGGCGCAGTGGTTAAGAATCCGCCTGCCAATGCACGGGACAAGGGTTCGGGCCCTAGTCCGGGAAGATCCCAAATGCTGCGGAGCAACTAAGCCCGTGCGCCACGGCTACTGAGCCTGCGCTCTAGAGTCCGCGAGCCACCACTACTGAGCCCGCGTACCACAACTACTGAAGCCCGTGCGCCTAGAGCCTGTGCTCCGCAATGAGGAGCCACCACAATGAGAAGCCCGCGCAACGCAACCAAGAGTAGCCCCCGCTCGTCGCAACCAGAGAAAGCCTGCGCTCAGCAACGAAGACCCAACGCAGCCAAAAAAAAAAAAAAAAAAAAAATGTGTTCTACAGTTGTTAGGTACAGTGTTCTATAAATGTTAATTTAGTCAAGTTGGTTGGTCATGGTATTTAAGTCTATATCCATATTGAGCCTCTGTGTACTTGCTCTATCAATTACTGACAAATGAATGTTGAAATCTCCAAGTCTAACTGGATTTTTCTATTTATTTTGCCAGGTCTATCAGTTTTTTGCTTCATATGTTTTAAAGCTCTGCTATATGGTGCATATACTTTTAGTTTTATTATGTGTTTTAATTAATTGACCTCTTTATCACTATAAAATGTTCCTCTTTATCCCTGGTAATATTCCTGGTTCTGAAACCTACTTTGTCTGATACTAATATAGTCACTCTAGTTTTTTGTTTTTGAAAATTAATTTATTGAAGTATAGTTGATTTACAATGTTGTGTTAGCTTCTGGTGTAGAGCAAAGTGATTCAGTGATTCACGTGTGTATATATATATTCTTTTTCATATTCTTTTCCGTTATAGGTTATTATAAGATATTGCTCTAGCTTTTCTTTTGATTAGCGTTTACATGCTCTTTTCCCATCCTTTTATTTTTAGCTATCTTTGTCTTTATAACTAAAGTATAATTAGAAATTTGAAATAAATTTTAAAATTTCTAGTAGGTAGCACATAGTTGTACCTTGTTTTTTTCACCCAGTATGACGACTTCTTCCCTTTAATTGGGATGTTCAGCCATTTACGTTGATACAGTTTTTAATATGAAGCAGGAAATAGAAAACAAAGAACCAATAAAGTGGATCAAAAACCAAATAAAAATTGGTTTTATAAAAAAATTAAGTAGACAAAACTCTGGTGAGACTGATGAATACACAAAAAAGTAGAGAAAACACAAATAAACATTATATCAGATTTTTTAAAAAATAAGAGAGCTTTGTGAATAACTTCATACCCATATTAAAAAACAGGTAAAATAAGCAATTTTTGAAAAATAATTTAAACGTGTATTAACTTACAACCATAATAATATTTGATTCAGTAGTTAAAATTCTATCCATAAAAAAAACAAATAGAAAAACAACAAACACACGCAAAATTTGTCATATAGGTGAATTCTACTGAACACTCAAGGAATGAATGTGTCCTATCTCATACAAACTATTCCAGAAAGAAAAAAAAAAATGAAGGAAAGCAGCTCAAATAATTCTATGAGACAAGGACAATTTGAATAGAGGAAATTACAAGCCAAGCTCATTTATAAAACTCAATGCAAAAATCCCAAATAAATATTAACAAACCAAGTCCAGCAGTAGATTAAAAATGATAACAACAGGGAAACAAACTCACGATCAAATTATGATCATGTAAGGTTTATTCCAGGAATGGAATGAAGGTTGACATTAGAAAATCTACTTGTGTCTTTCACAGCATTACCAGATGAAAGGAGAAAATGTATATTCATCTCAAATTTAGAAAAACTGCTTGATAAGATTCAACACTCATTTGGGTAACCCTCAGTAAACAAGGATGAGACAGGGGACCACCTTAACCTGAAAAAGTGTGTCTACTGAGACCTAGATGGGTATGTTGAGATCCAAGTCCGAACATTCTCTCCCAAACTGCTTCACATTCAGCCAGAGCTCTCCATCTCAGTTAACAGCAACTCCGATCCTCCAGTTGCTCAGAATAAAATTTGGAGTCATCTTTAACCCCTCTCTTTTTCACTCACCCTGCTTCCAGTTCATTGGGATATCTGGTTGGCCCTCAAAATACATCTAGAATCCAATGGCTTTTTACCATCTCCACTGTTAGCACTGGACCAAGCCACTACCATCTAGCTTAAGGGTCCTTCCTGGAATTCTTACTTCCAACTTTGGCCCCTCCCCATCCCCATGTCTATTCTCAATGCAACATACAGAGAGATCCTTTAAAAGAAAACAAACAAACAGCTGTTGGTATATAATTAGTTTATAATACAATTCACTCATTTAAAGTGTATAATTCAATGGCCTTTAGGGTAGGCACAGAACTGTGCATCTATTACCATAATAGATTTTTAGAACATTTTCATTACCCAAAAAGAAATCTGCACCTCTAAGCCAATAATCACCAATTCCCCATTCCCCACAACTACTGATCTACTTTCTGTCTCTATAGATTTGCCTGTTCTGAGCATTTCATATAAACTGAATCATGTAATACATGGTGCTATGTTACCAGCTTCTTTCACTTAGCACATTTTTTTCAAAGTTCATCCACTTTGTAGCATGTATTAGTACTTTATTCCTTTTATTGCTGAATAATATTACATTGTATGAATAGACCACATTTTTTTTTATCCATTCGTCAGTTGGTGGATATTTGGATTGTTTCCACTTTTTGGCTACTATGAATAATACTGCTATGAACGTTCATGTAAAAGGTTTTGTGTATAGACATATGTTTTTATTTCTCTTGGGTATATACATATACCTAGGAGTAGAATTGGTGGGTCAAGTGGTAACTCTCTGTTTAACCTTTTGAAGAACTGCCAGACTATTCCAAAGTGGCTGCACGATTTTACATTTTCATCAGTGGTGTATGAAGGTCCAATTTCTCTCCATCCTCACCAACACTTCTTATTGTCTGTCTTTCTGATTCTAGCCATCTTAGTGGGTGTGGAGTGGTATCTCATTGTGGTTTGATTTGCCTTTCTCTAATGGGTGATGAAGCTGAGCATCTTTTTTTTTTTTTTTAACTTTAAAAATTTTTATTTATCTTACTAAATTGTCCTCTAGAAAATTTCCAACTTAAAATCTCATCTCTCACTTAGAGAGTTCACTATTTCCCCCACACCCTGCTCAGTTCAGATTACTAACAACTGATTATTATGAAGCAAAAAAAACAAAAAAAAATTCACCAGATGGCCTTAACAGTAGACTGGAGAGAATTCCAAAGTGGTCCAGTGGTTAGGACTCTGCACTTTCACTGCCGGGGCCCCAGGTTCAATCCCTGGTCAGGGAACTAAGATTCTGCAAGCTGCACAGTGCGGCCAAAAAATAAAACAAAACAAAACAAAACAAACAAACAAACAAAAAAACAGTAGACTGGAGATGGCAGAAGAGTCAGTTAACTTGAAGGCACAGCAATAGAAATTATTCACTCTGAAGAAGAGAGGGAAGAGGGTTAAAGAAAAATGAACAAAACTTCAGGGACAGTATCAAGCAATTGGACATCCATATAACTGGAATCCCGGAAAGAAAAAACAGTCATTTTGAGACCGAAAAGAATTAAGAAAATAATGGCTAAAAGAAAAAAAAAACAGCAAGAAAATAATGGCTGAAAATATCCCAGGTTTGATTTGTACAAGCACCAATTTACAGGGATAAACTTGCCTTTGTTCCAAGCATGGATAAAAGTGCTGAACACCAGAGGTAAAGAAAAAAAGTCTCGAAAGCATCAGAAGGACAAAGGCACATTGCATATTTGGAGCAGCATTCTGCATGCCTGCTGAATGACTGGTGAGCAGTAGCGGAGGCCAGGGTACCATGCAAGACCACGCAAAGACAACCTTAAATTGCTGGAAGAAAAGACCCATTAGCCCCAAGTTTTATATCCATAAAAATATCCTTCAAAAATTGAGGGTGGGGGGACTTCCCTGGTGGTGCAGTGGTTAGGAATCTGCCTGCCAATGCAGGGGACACGGGTTTGAGCCCTGGTCCAGGAAGATCCCACATGCCACGGAGCAACTAAGCCTGTGCACCACAACTATTGAGCCTGCGTTCTAGAGCCCATGAGCCACAACTACTGAGCCCGCGAGCCAAAACTACTGAAGCCCATGCGCCCTAGCGCCCGCGCCGCAACTACTGAGCACACGTGCTGCAACTACTGAAGTCTGTGCACCTAAAACCTGTGCCCCGCAGCAAGAGAAGCCACTGCAATGAGAAGCCCACGCACCACAACAAAGAGTAGCCCCAGCTTGCCACAACTAGGGAAAGCCCGTGTGCAGCAATGAAGACCCAACACAGCCAATAAATAAATAAGTAAAATAAAAATTAAAAAAAAAAAATTGAGGGTGGGGACTTCCCTGATGGTGCAGTGGTTAAGAATCCGCCTGCCAATGTAGAGGACATGGGTTCGATCCCTGGTCCGGGAAGATCCCACATGCCGCAGAGCAACTAAGCCAGCGAACCACGACTACTGAGCCCGCGAGCCACAACTACTGAAGCCCACGCACCTAGAGCCCATGCTCTGCAACAAGAGAAGACACCGCAATGAGAAGCCCATGCACTGCAATGAAGAGTAGCCCCCACTTGCCGCAACTAGAGAAAGCCCGCATGCAGCGACGAAGACCCAACACAGCCCTAAATAAATAAATAAGGGTGAAACAAATTTATTTTCAGATAAAAGCTGAGAGAATTTGTTGCCAGTAGACCTGTAATGTTAAGAAATGCTAAAGGATATCCTTCTAAAGGTTGAAGGAAAATGATCTTCAGTGGGAACTCAGATGTACAGGAAGAAATGAAGTGCACTGGAAACAGCAAATAAGATCTTGTTTTCCTCTTATAATTTACTTAAAACCAATTGACTCTTTAAAATAAAAATAACATTGTTAGTTGAGGTCTATTTAATGCATGTTGAAGTAAAAGATATGACAATCACATAAGAAGGGGGATGGGTAAATGGAAATTTTTTTTTTTTAATTTGGAGGAAAGAAGTAGAAGACTACATGTACAGACAACTCAAAAGGAGTTTTGCAGCAAAATGGAGCTGAGACATGGTGGTAACTGAGAGGGGAAATGGGATCCTTTTTAAGGTGGGAGAAGTAAAAGCATTTTTATACGCTGAAGAGAATGATCTAGTAAAGAGGGGGAAGTTGATGACATAGGTCAGAGAGAATTCTTGGAGATATGTGCTCGAACAGGTGGGTCTCATTCAGAGGTGGACGGATTGGTTTCTGATATCAGCACCAGCAAGACAGATATACGGGCACTAATGCAAGTTCATGGGTGAACATGTTTTGGGGAGTGTGTACAAGTTCTCTTGTGAAGAAGAAATTCATCAGCAGGGAGTGAGGATGGGGAAGCTGGTGCTGGAGTTTTGAGGAGAGGAAAGTGGGAGAGTGACCGATTATAGAATTACAGTATGATTGCCCAGCGGCATAGCACCCATTTGAGGTTTGTGATCATCACTTAAAGGGACAATAGTCAATGTGGTCACGTGCATTTTTCCCCAGCCACATTCAACTCTCGGGTGCAAATGAAGAAGTTGCAGGGAGTTGGGTTTAACCCAGGTGGTGGTTTTGCCAAACAAGTACAATAACGTGAGAGAGGTAAAGCGAGCGTGTGGGCAGGGTGGTGTTTGTGACAGTTGACCATGGAATTTAAGCTGCATAAGAGGGGGAAAGAGGAGTCTAAGGGGATGAGGATCAATTGAAAGGAATAGTATTCATGCATTGAAGTTCTGCAGAGAGTCTAAGTATGGTTGAAGTCAGGATGCTCTAGGAAATGAGCAAAAAAAAGAAAAAAAAATTGGAGGAGGCCCAAGAATGGAGTCAACACCTCCACCATTGTTTCCCACCTTCATCCATTTCCTCTATAATCTCACCTCCTTCTACTTCAGCCTGCCCCAGCCACACCAGTCTCACTTGCCTCCTTCTGTGCCCCTGGATCTGGAGAGCTCTTCCCTGTATATTCACGCACTTACTCTTCCCCTCCTTCAAGTCTTTGCTCCAATATCATTTTCTCAGCAAAGCCTGACTCCATCACCTTATTTTATTTTATTTTTCTAAATTTATTTTATTGAAGTGTAGTTGACTTACAGTGTTGTGTTAATTTCTGCTGTACAGCAAAGTGATTCAGTTACACATATACATACATTCTTTTTCGTATTCTTTTCCATTATGGTTTATCACAGGATATTGAATATAGTGCCCTGTGCTATACAGTAGGACCTTGTTGTTTATCCATTCTATATATAATAGTTTGCATCCACTAATCCCAAACTCCCACTCCATCCCTCCCCTACTCTCCCTCCCCCTTGGCAACCACAAGTCTGTTCTGTATGTCTGTGAGTCTTTTTCTGTTTCACAGATAAGTTTATTTGTGTCATATTTTAGATTCCACATATAAGTGCTATCGTATGTTATTTGTCTTTCTCTTTCTGACTTCCATGATCTCTAGGTCCATCCATGTTGCTGCAAATGGCATTATTTCATTTTTTTTATGGCTGAGTAGATATGTACCACATCTTCTTTATCCATTCATCTGTCGATGGACATTTAGGTTGTTTCCATGTCTTGGCTATTGTGAATAGTACTGCAATGAACATTAGGGTGCATGTATCTTTTCGAATTATAGTTTTGTCCGGATATATGCCCAGGAGTAGGATTGCAGGATCATATGGCAACTCTATTTTTCATTTTTTGAGGAACCTCCATAGTGGCTGCACCAATTTACATTCCCACCAATAGTGTTAAGAGGGTTTCCTTTTCTCCACACCTTCTCCAGCATTTGTTATTTATAAACTTTTTAATAATGGCCATTCTGACTGGTGTGAGGTGGTACCTCATTATAGTTTTGATTTGCATTTCTCTAATAATTAGCATCCATCACCTTATTTTAAATTGCACCTGTCCCACATTGACACTCTGGATCATCCTTAACCTATCTTATTAATTTTCTGCATAGTGTTTATCACCTTCTAACATACGCTGTAGAATTTAATCAATAATTATATTCATCTTCTCTCTCTGCCTACTAGAATGTAAGGTCTGTGAGGGCAAGGACCTTTGATTTGTTTGCTGTTGTATTCCAACTACAGTGCCTGGCACATAATAGTTGGTCAATGAGTACTTATGGAATGAATGAATAAACCTACCAAGAACATTATTTTTACTCAGGTTGGTAACAAGACATAGATGCATCTATCACTGTTTAAATTCAACATTATTCTGAAAGACCTAACTGGCAGTGTATAACAAGATAAATAAATGGAAGTTATGAGTATTGGACAGGAGAAACAAAATTTCATTGTTTTCATTTCATGTGATCTGATGGCCTAAATAGAAAATCCAAAAGACTCTAGAGAAAAATTATTAGTGTGATTAGAACTAGTAAATAAGTAATTGGCAAATTTGTTGAATCAGCCAAAGATATGCAGGACTTTATGGAAAAAGTTATAAAACTTTGCAAGACAGAAGAAAATTTAGGGACTTTCCTGGTGGTCCAGTGGTTAAGAATCTGCCTTCCAATGCAGGGGACATGGGATTGATCCCTGGTCGGGGAACTAAGATCCCACATGCCGTGGGGCAACTAAGCCCATGCGCTGCAACTACTGAGCCCATGTGCCACAACTAGAGAGCCTGCGCAGGGCAACTACTGAGCCCGCATGCTCTGGAGCCCATGTGCCACAACTAGAGAGCAGCCCACGTGCCGCAACAAGAGCCTGCGCTCTTCAACGAAAGATCCTGCATGCTGCAACTAAGACCCGACACAGCCAAAAATAAATAAATAAATATTTTTTAAAAATGACAGAAGAAAATTTAAATAAATGAAGCATATCTGTGGATGGAAAGACTCAATATTTCAATATTTGAGAAACTTTTTATTATGAAAATTTCAAAATACACAAAAGTATACAGAATCATATAATGAATTCTCAAGTGTCCATCACTCAACCTTCATAACTATCAATTCCTGGCCAATCTTTTTTCATCTCTTTTCCCATCTACTCCTCCCAGGCATCCTATTATTCTACCTACAAATATTTCAGCCTATCCCTCTAAAATATAAGGACTATTTAAAAATATATAATCACAGTATCATTATCACACACAAAAATGTAACATTAATTTCTTAATATCATTTCATGCCAGTCAGTGTTTCAATTTCCAATTGTTTCATTATTTTAACTTGTTGGAATCAGGGTTGTTATGTTTCTTAAGTCCTCTTATATGCAGGATCTCCCTTCATCTACTTTATGTTTTTTTCTTTGAAATTTATTTGTTAAAGAAGTCCAAGTTGCGTTTCCTGCAGAGCTTCCCAGAGTTTGGATTTTGCAGATTACATCCCATAGTGTTGGGATGACATGTTCCTCTGGAAGACTCACTATATTTTAAATGGCAATTCTCCTCAAATTAATCCACACATTCAGTGCAGTTTCAATAAAAAATCCAATTTTTTTAATGGTCCTGGAAAAACTTACCTTAAAATTCATCTAGAAGAGTAAAGGGCTAAGAATAGTCAAGACAGCTTTGAAAAGGAAGAGGGGGTGGTGGAACTCTCCTTACTAGATATCTCTAAATTTGAAACACTGTAATAGAGGTGGGGGAACCTTTCAGTTGACCCTTGAAAAGCTCAGGAGGTTAGAGGTGCCCCCTATAAAACAGACCGCAGAGAGCTCCCTCACCCCTTCCACTATGTGTGGACACAGCGAGAAGACAGCCGTCTATGAATCAGGAAGCATGCTCTCACCAGACACCAAATCTGCTGGCACCTTGATCTTGGACTTTCAGCCTCCAGAACTGTAAGAAATAAATTTCTGTTGTTTATAAATCATCCAGTCTATGGTATTTTGTTTTAGCAGCCTGAATGGAGTAAGACAGAGCAGGGTCTTGAGACATTTGTACACTCAGCATTATTCACAATAGCCAAAAGGTGGAAGCAACTTAGACATCCATCAATGGATGAAGGGATAAACAAAGTGCAGCATATAAGTACAATGGATTATTATTCAGCCTTAAAAAGGAAAGAATTTCTGCCATGCGCTACAACACAGATGAACCTTGGAGTAGAACAGTGGTTGCCAGGGGCTGGGAAGAGCAGGGAATAGTGAGTTATTGTTTAATGAATACAGTTTCAATTTGGCAGGATGAAAAACTTGTATGCACATTTCATATTTAGATCAACCATATTAATTTGTTGGGGGGTGGGATCAAAAACAGTCAAGTATTGGCAATTCCACTTGGTTTGACTTAGTAAAAATAAACATCTTACATGGTAACCATATACACCAACTTCAGGAAAGTGGTGACTTTGGGGGAGAGGGGCAGGAAATAGGGGCTTTAGCTCTGTCTCTGATTCCTTAAATAAATAAGTAAAATAAAGGTCTGAAGCTGATGTGGCAAAATGTTAATGTTGTCTACCTTAACAATATAGACACAAGTGTCTATACATTACTTTCTGTAACTGGTTTGAAATTTTTCATGAATAAAAATAAAAATCGTGCCTGGGAGAAGAGAAGTGAGTCGGGCCAGTGTAGACAACTGGGTCAAGCAGCTTGACTGGGAATGGAGGAGATGGGGCAGGATCAGGGTTGACTGTGAAGGCTGCCCGTTTATTGAGGAGAAGAAGCCCCAGGGTGTGGGGAGGGGGGGACTTCACTGGTGGCGCAGTGGTTAAGAATCTGCCTGCCAATGCAGGGGACACAGGTTTGATCCCTGGTCCGGGAAGATCCCACATGCCACGGTGCAACTAAGCCCGTGTGCCACAACTACTGAGCCCGACTGCCACAACTAGTGAAGCCCACGTGCCTAGGGCCCGTGCTCTGCCACAAGAGAAGCCACCGCAATGAGAAGCCCATGCACCGTAAGGAAGAGTAGCCCCCGCTCGCCACAACTAGAGAAAGCACATGCGCAGCAACAAAGACCCAACGCAGCCAAAAATAAATAAATAAATAAATTAATTAAAAAACAAAACAAACAAAAAGAAGCCCTTGGGGTAGGGGGGAGATTAAAGGTTCAGGAAAGGGGACAGTGGGAAGTTACCCTGAGGCCCCCAGAAGAGAGTCGGGAGCCATTCCCAGGAAGGGGAGCACATGACGCAGAGCTGGAGTGGAGACAAGGTTGCGGCCTCTGTTTGGGGCGCACTGAGCATGAGTGTCCACTGGGGTCCGAGGCAGGAGCCTGAGTGCACATTCCTCAATTCTCCCCCGTCAACGTCCTCTCTCTCCAGTTCGGTCTGTGAATCTGGGTCTCTGTTTTCTTTCTGCTGAGTTCATCCCTCAGCCCCCAACTGGGAAATCCCAATCACATCAAATCCAACCCCGCCCCGCCCCCCGGAAGCTTTCACTTGGTGCCACCACGCAGACCCCTTTTTCACTCTCCCAACTGGTCCTGACTTGTGTCCTTCTGCTGGGAGCACCAGCCTCCCTCTGTCTTCCCTTGTCTCTCTTCCTTCTTCCCAAACCGACATGTTAAGAATCAGTTTGATTGAGAGAGAGTTCCCGTACCATACAATTCACCCGAAGTGTACATTTCAATGGTTTTCAGTTCAGAGTTGTGAATCATCATCACCATTAATTTTGGAACATTTTCATCTCCCCAAACAGAAACCTCATAACCTTTGGCGACCATCCACTGTCTCCCCCTCTCCCCAGCCCCCCGAAACCACTAATCTACTTTCTGTCTCCATGGATTTGCCTATTCTGGACATTTCATATAAGTGGAATCATACAATATATGGTCTTTGGTGACTGTCTTCTTTCACTAAACATCGTATTTTCGAGGTTCATCCATGTTGTAGCTGTGTCAGTGCTTTATTCCTTGTCTGGCTGAATAATATTCCATTGTGTGGCTATAACACATTGCATTTATCCATCCATCAGTTGATGGATTCAAATGGACTTTTCTCAGGAAATCTCTCCTGATTTATTTCTACCTACTCCTCCTCTCCCGGGCCCGAAGCATTCTGTAAATGGGGATTCCTTGGTGACACGGCCTCTGAGAATGGAGAGAGCAGGAGGCAACCTTATGTTTGCAACCTAGCAGAGCCCCTTAGTGGCTGAGTGACTGGCCCTCCTTGGGGCCTTATTTCCTCCTCAATAAAATGTGGACAATGATATTTCCTTCCAGGATTGTGGGAAGTCCTGATCCAAGTGGAGCATGTGGCAGAGTGGCCTGGCATACAGAAGGCACTCAGTAGTGCTGGGTCCCTTTTGTCTGTGTCAACCTTGATCCCAAGCTAAGGGTGGGCAGGCAGGAACCATACTTCCTTCCTTGCTATTCCGCTGTCGATGTCTGAGTGCAGTGTTCTTTGACAGGAGTCAGACTAAGGAGAGAAGACATAGAAAGGAAAGAAAAAGCAGATATCAAGAAATACCAGAGGAATGGAACAAAAGGATACAAATGAGATAGAAAAAGGTCTGTAGAGCAGGTATGTTTCAGAGTTGAGCATGGTGAGGTAGGAAGAACATGGGGTTTGAAGGTTTGAAGACCTGTGTTTCAGCCCCAGCCCTGACACATCCAGGTCACTTACCTCTGGGTCACAGGGACGGGTGCCCTCAATTTCCCCCTCTGGGGGTGAGGGGATGGCATGAGCTCATGGGCCCACTGTTGTGTAAACCATTTACCCAGGGACTCTGAAGGACAGGTGGTGTCCCTACTGATCCAAGCAGGTCCTGGCTGTGGCCTCTCAGTGACCTGACACGTTGTCCCCTCTGTGGGTGAGTGGCCTGAAGCTGCCTCAGGCTGGAGCCCATCCTTCTCGGTGTCCTGGAGGCCTCTAGGACTCAGGGGAACCTGACAGTGTTCATTCATTCATCAAATTTTACAAACCTACCTCTTGCAGGGCACTGTACTATGACTAAGACCTGGCTCTTGCCCTCAAGGGGCCCACAGACTTGGGGTGAGAGGGACACACAAGGCACCTTCAGATGTAGGATGCCACTGGCCTTGTGTTACTCTGTGACTCTAAACACCTTCTGCCTTCTTGTGCAAATTGACTTCCTGAATGTTTCTGTTTCTGATTTCCAGGCCTTGCTCTTTGGCCTCGTCAAATATATAGAGATTTCTTTCTTTATTCTTTGCCCAAGAGATTAGCACAGTGGCAGTGCCCTCAGGAGATTCTCAGGGGATATTTGATGGATAAATAAAAACATGAAGGATGAAAAATGAAAGTGTGTGGTATGCCTTCACAGAAGTATGCCCACAAGTGCTGTGGGAGCCCAAAACTGAGCTGGGGTGGCTTCCTGGAGTAGGTGATATTTGAACTGGGTCTTGGGATTAGTTAGAGTTTGCCAGGTATATGTATTCTCAGCACAGGGAACAGCATTTGCAAAAATATAAAAAGGTTGGAATGGTAAGAACTTCCTAGTGGCTGCGTGGGTGCTGGGGAGTGAGGGTGGAGTGAAGAATGGAAAGTGGAAGGGAGGGATGGGGGGGCAGTCAAGATTTTGAACAATATAAAGAGAAAAAAGTAGAAAGATCACTCAGTCTTGACACTTGAAGACAATCACTTTTTTGCATATATATATTTGTTTAAAACAACTATACATATGTTCTTTTTTTTCCCCAGACCATATATATACATATATATATATGGGCTTTTTTTTTTTTTTTCTATGTGTAGGAGCTATTTGTTTCAAGCAGAGTTCTTTCTCTGTTTTTCCAAGAAGTTAACTCTGATGCTGCGTGGGGAGAAATACGGTTTGCAAGGGACACTGAAGTGGGAAGCTGCCATCGTAGCCACTCGGGAGATGCGAGATGCCTCTGGGGCAGTGGGATGGGGAGGAAGAGCGGTTTGTCCAGGTAAAGGACCTGGGAAGGCAGGTTGCTTGGTGGGTGGGAGAGAGGGAGGAGTCGGCGCTGACTCACAGGATTCTAGCTTAGGAAACAGGTTGCTGGTGATACCTTTCGGATAAGGACTTCGGATGAAGCGCTGGCAAGTTGTGAGAAGCAGATAAGGAGCTGAGATGTGTGAACACCTTAGATTTTGTGGAACTGTCCTGCGGGGAGTGGCCACGCGGGCCGGTCTCCCTGGGACCCCACACCTGTCTGGAACACCTGTGGGGTCCAGGTGGTTGTCCTGGGGTGGGGGTGGGGGGCGCGCCCCGGTCGTCGAGGCCCTAAGCCCTAATGTAATGGGACCTTCTGGGCCGGGCGCAGGCTGAGCGCGTCCGGCTGGGAGGCAGCGCTCACCAACTCCCGATGCAGGTGAGGGTGTCGGACCTGGGGCCCCCATCTCATCGGGCTGGGGAACAGGGGCTCAGGAGTCTTGCGCCCCCCTCACTTCACGTGGGGGAGTTCGAATTCCGGCCCTGCCACTTCCTGCCTCAGTTTCCCCATCTGCACCCGCTCGCAGGCGGACCCGAGAGCAGTATGTAACCTGCAGAGGCCACGACACATCGCTGGCATCCGGCGAGGGGAAGTGGCCAGGCCTGGTCGCGGAGGAGGGTCGCGGGACAGGGGCATGAGGAGCCGGGACCTGGCAGAGTCGCCCTGCGGGACAGGCGGGCCCGGCCGGCGCCGACTCCGCGCCTGGGGGCCCGGCTCACGACCAGGCCGTAGCCAGAGCCCTCGCCGCCCAGTCGCCGCCAGAACAAAAGTGGCGGCGGTGCCCGACGCCCGGCGTCCCGCAGGCCCGGCCCCCGCCAGGCAGCCCAGCAGCCCCGCCGCCCGGCGGCACGACGCACGGCGGCCGCGTCTTCGGCCCTTTCCGTCCGAGCGCGCTCGGCTCTTTCCGCTGCGGCCGGCGCAGGTGGAGGGGGCGGGGCGGGGGCCGTGCGTGGTGACGCCGCGGGGGGGTGACGCACCGGCGTGCCCCGCCCCCTCCCCCTCCCCGTTCAGGCTCTGGAAAGAGAAGAAAAAAAACTTTCTTTTTTTTTTAATTGAGGAATCAACAGCCGCCATCTTGTCGCGGACCCGACCGGGGCTTCGAGCGCGATCTACTCGGCCCCGCCGGTCCCGGGCCCCACAACCGCCCGCGCACCCCGCTCCGCCCGGCCGGCCCGCTCCGCCCGGCCCTCGGCGCCCGCTCCGGCGGCCCCGCTCGCCTCTCGGCTCGGCCTCCCGGAGCCGCGGCGGCGGCGGCGGCAGCGGCGGCGGCGGCGGCGGCGGCGGCGGCGGCGGAACGGGGGGTGGGGGGGCCGCGGCGGCGGCGGCGGCGGCGGCGGCCCCGCTTCGCGCATTGTTTTTCCTCGCGGCGGCGGCGGCGGCGGGCCGCGGGCGGGGAGCGGAGCCCGGATCCCCCCGGTCGTCGGGCCGCGAGCGAATTAATTAAGTGGGGCGCGGGGGGGGGGGGAGCGAGGCGGAGGCGCGGCGGCGGCACCATGTTCCCGGGGACTGCCTGAGCCGCCCGGCCGGGCGCCGTCGCTGCCAGCCGGGCCCGGGGGCACCGCCGGGCCGCCGGGGCGCCCCCGCCGCGGAGTGTCGCGCTCGGGAGGCGGGCAGGGGATGAGGGGGCCGCGGCCGGCGGCGGCGGCGGCGGCGGCGGCGGCCGGGGGCGGGCGGTGAGCGCTGCGGGGCGCTGTTGCTGTGGCTGAGATTTGGCCGCCGCCTCCCCCACCCGGCCCTGCGCCCTCCCTCTCTCTCGGCGCTCGCTCGCGGCTCGCGGCTCGCGGCTCGCGGCTCGCTCCTCTCCCCCTCGCAGCCGGTCGGGGCTGGCGCCGACCCCCGCCCCGGAGCCCTCTCCGACCCCGCGGACCGCGCTCGGGGCTGTTTTCGCGAGCAGGTGAAAATGGCCGAAAACTTGCTGGACGGACCGCCCAACCCCAAACGAGCCAAACTCAGCTCGCCCGGCTTCTCGGCGAATGACAGCACAGGTGAGGAGGGGGCCGGGCCGGGGGTAGGGGCCCCGGGGGTCGCTGTCAGCCCCACCCGGAGGTGAGTGCCCCCGGGGGACCCGAACTCAGCGGAGGACCGCGCAGCCCCTTCCCCGGGACCCGCGCCGCAGAGGGGGAAGTTTGTCGGAAGACTGTCATGGGGCCGAGTGGGGCGACACATGCCCGGGTGCGCTCGGATCGCCCGGAGTTGGTGAACCCTCCTCGCGTGGAGACCGAGTGGTACTTCCAGGGAGAAAAAGTAAAGTGGAGCGTGTCTATTCTGCGTGGTGATTCCGTACGCCTCCCTCTGCCGCTGTGTGTCGACACACGCGTGGCTGTCTGGAGGGATGTCAGCGGAGGGTAGGTTTGCTAGTGAGAAAAGGAAATAGTGCAGCCGAAAGGGGACCCGAAATGTTTTCTGAATTGTTAACACATTCACAAGGCTGCGACCAGAAGACACTCCTAGCAGCAGCCAGCCTACGACTTAGAAGTTACTTGGAATGTGTTCCTTGGGAAAATGCTTAGTAGTTATTTTGAAAACTCTTGTTGCTGGTCACCTAAGTCATTCCATTTTTCACAACCCCAAACTTCGTTAGCAAGATGTCATGAAAGTTGCTGTGGAGTGTTTAATTTCACGTGTATGACTTCGGAAGAAAGTTAAATAGCAGATTCATATGGGCTGCAGTCTCCAAGGGCGCTTGTGTTGTTTTTACAGTGTAGATATATATTAAAAAATTATGTTCAGGAATGTAGGAATTACGTTTTTTCCCAAAAAAATTTTTAGCAGGGTACTGAATAAATCATTCTTTTAAGCAGCTTCCCTGGAAACTTTCTTAGGTAATCATATCAGTTACCTAAGAGAAGTATTTTAGTTTTTTGTTCATTTAATAGTGCTAGCTTCTTCTGGGCTGGTTCACTGTAGCATTATGAACTAGTTGTATTTCCTCTTTCAGAGCTCTCCTTTGCAGTAAAATAAAAACTTGTGCGCTGCTGTGAATGATTTGATTCCCAGCGCAGCTTGTGTTTCTCCACTACGGTCTTGAAGTAGCAGCATCTGAAAATCAGTTTATAATGAATGAGTCCAAATTAATTATATTGCTGCAGCAATGCCTTCAGATTTGCAGTAGACACAGCTGTTCAGCTTGTGCATATATTTCTGGGACTGACCACTAGTGTTTTTATACTGGTGGTCTAAAAATCTATTTCTACTGTTGAAACAAAACTTGAATTTTGTGGCTTCAGTTTTAATACAATTCCTAGACTGTTAGTTAAAGTAGAAGTGAGAGAAACAATTTTTTTAAAACAAATCAGTCATAAGAAGATTCTTGTCTGGTTGAAATAAATTTGTTAAACAGTGGGGAGGAATCAGTAAGTCTCACGATATATAAGTCACTAATAGTACTCTTTCTAAAAACTGATAAGGAGTCGAGTTTGATGTTAATTTTGTAAAACTGGCTTATCTGAAGTGAGGAATGTGGGAACAACCAAGATTTAAATGCTCTGATTTTACTGCCTGAAAAAAACTATGATTTTACTGCAGAATAGATCTCCTTTGCTTCATTAATCTTGGCATGTTTGAGTGAAAAATCTTTAATCATATGAAATGTAGATTGTACCAGACAAGTTCAGCCTTGAAGCTTGTCCTTTGAAACTGGTAACTTTTGAATGGCTTTGCAGCTTTTCTGTTGTTGAATGAGGTTATTGTAGATTTTGTTTTATAAAGAAGGACAAATTAGTAACATGACACTTAACAAAAAGGCTTGTCCCACTATATACTTTCAGCTGTTTCCAAGATGGTGCCCAAAGGATTGGCTTTTGGGTAGTTCTGTTATTGGATGGTCACATATTTACTTAATGTGCTGCTAATCACAACAAAGTTTATCAGAAAGGATTTTCTACTCTTGACCACTTTTTTCCCCTTCTTTTCCAATTTTGATCCTTGTAAGACATTGGGGCTCTTTTATAAATGTGGAACAAAAAAATCAGTTTTTAACAGTTCTGTTTAAATAATCCAAAGAATAAGTTCACCATCATATTTATGTTGGGTCCTTGGTTGCACATCATCACCATCACATTATTGTGAGAGGGTCTGTTAGCGTGGTGGGCCACGGAAGGGGTCATCATTGAGCATATTAAAAAAGGTAAAACCTTGTCTCCTATAACTACTAGTCTAAAACAGAGATCTTAAGGATGTATATTAAAGCCAATAAAGGACCAAAGCAATTACATTACACCAGTCAAAGCAGTGAAAGCATTTGGTTAGATGGAAAAGTGGGGAGAGACCTGGGAATAACATTCTTGAGAGAGACAGCGTCATTTTAATGAGGGGATGTGTGTTTGTGGCTTCTAGGATAAAACTGGGCCAGGCAGAGCAAGGTATGTTCCATGCTCATGTGATAAAATTTGAGGGAGGGGAGCTCTGCATGGGAAGAGCTGAAGGGTCAGGAGGAGAAGGAGGAGGCCTTGGTGGCCTGAGAAACAAGAGTGACTTGGACTGTCACGATGCAGTGCATGTCTCTGGGGACTGGCCTGTGGAGCCATCGGTGTCAGCTGAGTCCCCGGGGCGGTTGTGCGGGAGGGGCAGAATAGTATACCTG
This sequence comes from Eubalaena glacialis, assembly GCF_028564815.1. Classification (NCBI taxonomy): domain Eukaryota; kingdom Metazoa; phylum Chordata; class Mammalia; order Artiodactyla; family Balaenidae; genus Eubalaena; species Eubalaena glacialis. The sequence goes on along the minus strand of NC_083728.1, from coordinate 58,918,072 downwards.
ATGCTAGGGCACTTACCAACCAGGATGCTGCCTGCAGGGCGCTTGTATGTGCGTACACTCCAGTAAGGTAAGGCAGTTACCAGCCAGGATGCTGCCTGCAGGGGGAGCGTCTATGTGCGTGCACTCCAGTGAGGTAAGGCGGCATCTCTGATAAATGTCATTGCCACCAGAGACAGATGGGAGAGATCAGTGCAGGCTGGGGAGGTCAGGGAAGGTTTCTGAGGAGAGCGTGCAGAGCTAATGCAGAAATAGGGAATGTACCCCAAAGGAAGGTAACAAGAGGAAGAAGGAAAGCAGTACTTTTCACCCAACCCCAGCCTTTCTTATGGAGTGGCACAGAATTTGATGGTATCAGATGTTGTTGAAGTAGCATTTTCTTGTTTTACATTGAAGGCGTAAATGCTTTTTTACAAATGTCATCTTCCTTTACTTGGCACCCTTTATGAGAAGTAGGACTTTGTGTTACCAGTGTATATTTAGTTGTGTGTTTTGGAAACTTTTTTATTTAATATGTCCAAATTAAACCAGCGTATTAGTGTCTTTCAGCAGCAGGGATTCATGATTTAACAGTGTGGAACAAATAAATATCTAGGCAAGCAGTAGACTTTTTTTGGTCAGCTTTTTTGAAGCCAAATTTACATTCAACAGATATACTATAAAAAGGTTTTGTAGGACTGTCTTCTGAAAGTTGAACACAGGTATGTTTCATCCTGTGCTGTATAAATGTCCCTAAGCAGTTGGTGATTACATTTTATACTGTGAATCCCATTAAGTGCAAGAGAAAACTATATTTAAAGAAACTTGGTGTAAATACTGTTACCAACCAAAATACCTTTTACGGCAAAATGATGACCTTTTAGGTTTACATATCGGAGTGCTTTTCTCCCCATCACCTCAGTTTGGTCCTCACAGCAACCTGTGAGGCAGGAAGGGAAGATACTGTTCCTGCCAATTCCAGGTGAGGAACCAGACTTAAGAGAGGTGATCTGCCCAAAATAACATAAAGGGTAAAAACCAGAATCAAACCTAGATCGTTAAAGTAAATCGATAAATTCATCTTATAAATCTACATCCATAAACATGGACTCTACTTCAGTCATGGACCCGGGAGACTACAGTACTTAGCAAGTTTCAGTAGCATAACTCCAGCAAGTGAATTAAGTCCCGGTAGGGAAAGTTTGTCAGCAGCTATGGAACAGGAGAGTGTTCTTCCTATTAGGGGCCTGGGGTAGGAGCTCCCCCCTCCCTCTCATTCTGGTGCAGCAGGGTGTTATCCAAGGCCTATACTGGTCTTACGTTCTTGTTTATTGCAATGGGTAATTGAGGACCAGTTAGGTTATTTCATCTCTTTACTAAGTTTTGGCTAACTAGGAAATGTGAATTTTTGTAGAGACTTCTAGGGCTTTTCATGACTTCGCTTAGCTTTTACTTAGTAGAAAAGTAGGGATTTTTGAATAACTGTGAGAGCAGTGAGAACAGTGGCCTCATTTGAAGTTCCTTGGGGATGGCAGGTAAGTATGAATCCCACCAAGGGAGCCTTCACAGTAGAGCAAAAGATTGAGAATCATTGCTGTTTAAAGCTTGAATTTGATTCTGTAATTCTCAAACATAATTGAGAATGGCTTGTAAAGGGACTTAGGCTTAATCCTACTATTGGAAGTTGATGCTTACATTGTTAGCCTGTATTTTTACAACTTCTAACTTGTGCCATTGTATTGATAGTTGTGTAACAAAGTGATTATTTGGGGCTACATAAGTGCCAGCTTTGTGTTTTTACTTAATGTGTTTGAAAACAAAATAGTTTAAAATGATTTTGCCAAAGTATGCCTTCCTGTGTTAAGTTGAAATGTTCCTTATTGTGAGTTTTGAAGATTAGAAAAGCTTGCTTTAAGCCATTTTAGTTCTTGGGGTAACATTAGTCAGGACACTACCTCTTTATCTCATTCAAACCAGCATTTCAAGTATATTCCAAGGGCACGTGAAGAGATGTTGCTCAACAGAGGTTTTGTGCTCAGAAGAAATTGGGCAGAGCCAAGGCACTTTCTTGCGGGCCCTCCCAGCCTTAGTTTGCTGATGGGCTGTGAGGCTTGGAGAGAGGGGCTTGCAGTTTGCACCATTCCCAAATACATGGGTCATCAAGCTTTTTCTGTAAAGGGTCAGGGGACATAATTTCAGATTTGCAGGCCACATGGTCTCTGCTGCAGCTAACTCAGTGCTGCCATTTTGACGTGAAAGCAGCTCTGGACAATATGTACACGGATGTGCGCAGCTGTGTGCCGGTAAAACTAGCAAAACTCTCATTACAAAAACCGGCAGCCAGGTGGTTTAGCCCTCATGCTGCAGTTTGTGACCCTGATGTAATGTGGGACTGGTGCTCTGAGCATCCTCAGTTTCCTCATCTCTGAAAAAGAGAGGATGACCATCCCCATCTCCAAGGGTGATGGGTGAAGGTAGAATGAGATGCTGTGTGAGAAGTGCCTGGTCTGGAGTGAGTGCTCAGTGCCTGGTGCCAGCACCGTCCTGACAGGGGAGAGTGGGTGCACCCTGGTAGCCATGTTTGCTGATGGTTCTGGAAACAGTAGTAGCCATGTATGCGTGTCCACACAGGCGCACAAGCAGGCAGATCTTTTTGTAGTGTAGCACATTCAGTATATAGCCAGGAGTTCTTTAATCAATACTATTGATTTTTGCCTCCATTTTCAATTGTATTTTTTTTGTAGGAACACGATGGCCATGAAATTTTAAAATTGCAAAATCTTAAGCAGTATGGTATGTTCTGAAAATTCTTACTAATTTTGAAGTGTATTTCATGGACTGTTTAAGCAGCAAACAAATATGTGATTCTGTTTCTTTACTGTGTATATTACAGTTCAGTCTGAGGTACCCCTTATGCAGTAGCAGTGTACAAAGGATTCTGGTGATGCCTTCAAGTAGCTTAGAACTGTGTTGACAAAGATAAGACATAGAGGCAAAACTTGAGAAAAGAATATAAAATGCAATCAAGTGCCCAAATGCATGAGTCAGAAAGGGCAATTGAAGAAGCCTTCATTTATTCACCCAGTGTTTACTGAATGCTCCATGTGCATAAGCCCAGGGCTGGGTGTCCAAGTGGTGGTGGCACCTGAGGCAGGGCCTTAGTGCTCCTGTTCTATGGTGCCCCCTGGGCTTCTCTCACTGAGCCAGAGCAAGGAGCCAGGCAGTTGGGGAAGTCTGCTGGGTTTCTGTGCCTTCTGTGTGTTGGGAAAAGCACTCTGGCTACTCAGAGAGTTTCGTCTCCGTGGGTGTGAGATGGTCTCTCAGAAGCTCTCAGACTCCTGGCCATGCCCTCTGGTTTCCAGCACATGTGCCCAGTGTTCCCTGAGCCCACTCTGAGGCCTTTCCTTAGTGGCACGTCCCTCATCAGAAGACTGTCCCATGCCTGATGGGCTCCTCTGGTCTGCTGTGGCATCCACAGGTCTTACATAAATTGGGGGAAGGGATGCCATACTTTCCCAATTCAGTCTAAGCTTAGCTTTTAGGATTGTCACATTGCAGCAAGTCATTGATGCAGGAAGTCAGTGCTTGCACCAGTGTCTGTTGGGGGCTTTTGCGTGTTCACCTTTCTGTGGGGGCTGTGATTTGCTGACAGTAGTGCCGGAAAAGAGCCATGTGCAAGGTTGCCCAGCTCGAGCTTTGACTTGAAGAGATGTGAATCACAGATTGGGGTGGGAGGGTATCTTTAGGAAAGGCATGGAAGTAAGCAAAAGTGGCTTTTTTTTTTCCCCCCCAAGTTCTTAGACAATATGCAGAATGTTGCTGACTTTGAAAAATCTGCCTTCAGGGTGTTTTCTTGTTCTAATTTTGGGAAGTAAGGCTATTTTTGAGCTCTACATCTAAAAGTCAAATTCCTTCTTTTAAAACCTTACCCTTAGAAAGACCTTGGATATCATCCCATGTAACGTTTCCCCCCATGTTTCATTTCCATTAATCAAAAGAATGTTTAGTTGAACCATCACTAAGAATAGTAAAATCTAATGCTGAAGAAATTTTCACTTGGTTAAACCTGACTTTCCTATTTCTAGATGTCCCGTCTGCTGCTGTTTGAAGATCTCTTAATTTGCCAGTCTTTCTAATACACCTGTGTATATAGTAGGTGTTTCCTAATAGTTGTAGCTGTTTAACGGGATTATACAATTCTGTTGTAAAGCAAAATCTTTTTTTTAGATTTATTTTAATTAATTTATTTATTTTTGGCTGCATTGGGTCATTGTTGCTGTCGCAGGCTTTCTCTAGTTGCAGTAAGCGGGGGCTACTCTTTGTTGCGGTGTGCAGGCTTCTCATTGCGGTAGCTTCTGTTGCGGAGCACGGGCTCTAGGCGCGTGGGCTTCAGTAGTTGTGGCTCTCAGGCTCAGTAGTTGTGGTGCCTGGGTTCAGTTGCTCCGCGGCATTTGGGATCTTCCCGGACCAGGGCTCGAACCCATCTCCCCTGCATTGGCAGGTGGATTCTTAACCACTGCGCCACCAGGGAAGTCCCGCAAAATATTTTTATATTTCAGAAGCTTCCCTTTGCACTGCCCCCAAATATTTTGAATTTTCCTTATAAAAACTGTACCATCTATATGTGTTTTAATTTTGTACTTAGAATAACCAATGAAATAGCAAGAAAAATAAGCTACTGTTTCTTATGATAGCCTGTAGAGTGAGGCTTGAACAATATTTGAATAAAGTGGGTTTTGGTATTTGATAACAAACTGAATGATAACACTCAGGAACTATAGAAATATATCAAATAATTGGGGTTTGCTTTGACAGTTATGGACTGTATGCGTTTGACCCAGTTCCTTTGGATTAAAATATTTTGAGTGTTTGTCACTTGATTAAAAGTAGAACCTTCTAACCATGACTCAGAGTTGAAGGAAATGTCAGAGCTTTTTATACTGGGATACAGGTAGTAAGGAAGGAGCCTGGCCTCCACTCAGTGGACACTGGATCTCAGCTTCCAGCTCATCAGCTCTGTGCCTTGGGCCAATGACTTTACATTAGAACTTCGTTGGGGAGGGTGGGTCTCATCTCTAAAAGGGATTTTTTTCCCCCCTAGAATTTTCCATTTCTTCTCACTTTGGTTAGCTTTGCATATTGGGCTCCTGTGGTTCCTGGCATATAGCTGGTTGCAGCGGCTAGTATTATTGTATCATTGTGTGGCAAAGTACTAGACGTCACCTACCCTTGGGCTGGTAAGGATAGGGCTGATGTAGGTGAGGGGTCTGACCCAGAACCAGATCCATGGACGTTTCTTGCTGAGTACACAGGAAGATGCTTCCCCTTCCTGTTCCACATAGAGCACCAGGGCTGGTGCAGTCTCAGTACCAGCTTGCAAAAGAATGAATTACAGGCTGAGATTCAGGAATCCCACAAAACGGGTAGGAGTTTGACACACTTTACTCAGTCTGTGTTTGAAGTTAAAAAATGTTCTTTATTGGAAAATTGAAGTCTAAACGGAACTGTTTTTCCCGTATTGTTTCAGAACAGGGACTTGATTTAGGTTAGGACTTAGTGAAAAAGGAAAGGTGAACATGGAGAAGCTATAAAAATGGTCTTTCTTTTTTAGCGAACAGAGTTAGGGGAGAAAATGGCCTTTGAATCGCTATCCAGTTTAGTCAGGTTAATTGGTTGAAAGAAAGAGCAGTGAAATTTAATTTCCTCTTTGATTCAGCTACCACTGACCTTGAAAGGAATGGATTCAGCTCCTCCCTGTATTGTGGGGATTTTCTCTTTCTACAGATTCTATAATAGGAAGTTGCTTCAGTTGGAGTTTACTGTTTTTCCAGTCTCCTGGATATTTTAGGTGTGGTGATTTATGGATTTTGCTAGTAAAAATCGCCCCATGGTGGACAAAGAATTTTTGCCCCTAACATTAAATCTTATTTACATTTTATTTAATCAGTAGTTTTTATTGAAAGTAACAAGGCATAAAGTATTGATAGATTTTTGTGTTATTTTGGTTGTGCCTTTACTGCTCTTGGGATTGGTTTTTGTTTGAAGAGCACAACCTGCCCAGAGTTGAACTTCTCTTTTAAAAATCTCTGAGAAAATCATATTGAAAGATAATTCAGTGTTTTAGCTCACACTGGTGACTTTCTCAATCTCTGAAAGTTAAGGAAAAACGGGTTCCTTCTCAATGGTAAGAGTGAGTTTGGACATTTCCTTTGTTTGAAACGCTAGTGTTCTCCTGATACTAAGTCCAGCTGAACTTTCTGTGATGATGGCCATGTTCTAGACCCACACTCCCAGTACTGGATCCTCTAGGCTCCTGTGGCTAGTGAGTACTTGAACTGTTACCAATGTGAGTCAGGAACTACATTTTAAATTTTATTTAATTGTAATTAATGTAAATGTTAACAACCACATGTGGCTATTGGCTGCTGTGTCGGACAGCACAGCCCTGAGTACATTTACTTACCTCATTTGTCTAGAGTGTTCTTTAAGATATTTATGACCTAAAGGGCAAAGTCCCTTTAAAGGGACCAACTTGTAAAGATGGAAAGCATTTTCAAAAATACTCATTGGTTTAGATTTAGGATTTTTCAGTCATGTAGAAAATATTTGTTACACTGTGATGTCAGTCCTGGAGATCTAGTGGTGGGGACACAGCAGGTCCAGGGTCTGCCTTCATGGGAGACAGCTATAGTCAGCTGTGACCGAGTACCTTGGAGAGGAGGTCCATGATTGGGGCATAGGACAGAGTCTTTTCTTAAGGGTCTTAGAAGGCCTTCTGGGGGAGGTGACTGAGACCTGAGGATGAACAGGAGTCGGGGTGAGGTGCTATTCCAGGCATAGGGAACAGCGTAAACAGCAAGTGTGGAGGTCTGGAGGTATACACTTTTGAGCGTGTAAACTTTTTGCAAAAAGTCAGTTTTGTTTTTGTTTTACATTCAACAGGCTACCATTTAGAGGCAGCGTGGTCTCGCCTCTTAGATGTGGACACTGCTGGTGTTGTCCCGTGCTGAGAAGTCGAGTGGGCCTGAGCTCTAGTCTCAACTCTACCACTATTTATCTATTCTTTTATTCAACAAATATTAAAATGCTTATATAATTCAAATTATTTATATGTGCTTATTATGTGTGGGACACTCCTAGGCTGTGGTGATACCAGTGGGGGCCCCGTGTTCTTGGAACTCAGAGTGCAGTGGTGTGGGCAGGCAGTCCAGCAGTCCCACCAATGCCTGTCTATTTGCGAACTGAAATCAGTGTTGTGATGGGAAGGAACCAGATGCTTCAGGCTGGGTGGTCAGGGAAACTTCTTAGAGGAAGGGCACTGGAGCTCATTGCAGAACAAACTAGCAGGGGGAGTCAGGCTGGGTGTCTGAAGGCAAGGTAAAGGCATGGAGAGCCTGCAGTGTCTGACCAGGGAGTCCAGACCATCGTTTCAGAGCTTAAAAAACAATACAAAATTTTAGAAGCCCATCACATCCAGGGTAATTGGAGGAAGTGACTGTGATTTGTTCTCCAGAGGCTATATCATCTTTTTCCAAGGTATATTTTTCCATCTAAGTTCATACCTGCAGGGAGAGTTGACAACTGCCTTCTCTCTCCCCAAACCCTGTTTGTGGGAGGAAAAAGACCCCACAAAAAGCAGCTTAAGAATCAGAACTACAGTTGACCCTTGAACAGTGTGGGGGTTAGGGGTGCCAACCTTCCCTGCAGTCAAAAATCCACATATAACTTGCCCTCTGTATACCGATTTCTCCATATTCGTGGGACCTCCCTATGCGGTTCCTCTGTATCCACAATTCCACAGCCTCATATTCAACCAACCACAGATCATGTAGTACTATGGTATTTACTATTGAAAAAAAAAATCTGTGTATAAGTGGACCTGTGCAGTTCAAACCCTTGTTCAAGAGTCAGCTGTAGTGTTCTTATTTAAGGTATTAGGAAATTTTTGTACCAACAGGTGATTCTTCTTTAAAAAGTTTTTTTTTTTTTAATTCTTTTGACTGGGTGATGTGTTCATAGGGTTCCAAAAAGTACAAAAGAAAAGTGAAAAGCCTTCCTTTCCTGTTTACGGAGTCACCCAGTTCCCCTCCCCACAGGCAACTAGTGTCTCTTGTATATCATGCTAGACATATGCTGTGTGTGTAAGCACATGCCGTCTCTCTTTACTCCTTCTTCCCAAAGTGACATGTTATATATGTTGTTCCACTATAGGTGCATTTCAGACTGATAAATATCTCAGAGCTGTAAGAAGTATTAATATTTGAAGAGCAGGCTTAATTCTAAAAATCCTTTTTTTTTTTTTTAAATGGTAAAATGTTTTGGTGCTGTACTTCAATAACACAGAATGATTTTTGTGTTTTTGCTACACTTTTTAAATAGGAAGAATTGAAGTTCTAAAAAGTAATTTCATCTTGAAGAGTATTAGAGGTTTTGTTACTGTCATCATGTTGCACATCATGCGACCATGGTTCACACCAAAGTTCTGTTTATGGTTTCCCAGCTTCTGGAAAAGATTCTTTAAACCTGTGGTTTTTATTAACCACCTTATTAGTTGACATACAAATGTCTGTAGCTTAACAACCTACTTGTATGCCAAGTATAATAGATAAGGTAAAAATCAATCTGTTGCTTGGTAGGACTTCTAAGAATATTCATATTAATTCCAGACCTTTTTATTAATTTAGTTAATTAATCTAGATATTGCAGAACACTAAAGGTGACCCAGAAGTCCTTCAGAAGAGGAGTAGCTGAGTCCTTTGCCATTGTAAATCTGGGGAGGGAGAGTGATGGGTATTTAAGATGGAAGATAAGTTTGAGAATCATTAAATAAAAAGTCAGGATGGAGAACAGAAATGATAATTAGATCCTTTTTAGAGGTAAAAAGATATATACTAATGTGTCCATAGGGTATTTTCAGAAGGAAATCCCTGAAAATTGTTCTCCTTGGGAGTGGGGGGCTGGGGGCTCTCCACTTTCACTTTATAGTCTTCCAAATGCTTTTTAAAAAAACATAAATATACTATTTTTAAAACAAAAAACCGGGCTTCCCTGACGGCACAGTGGTTGAGAGTCTGCCTGCCAATGCAGGGGACATGGGTTCGAGCCCTGGTCCGGGAGGATCCCACACGCCGTGGAGCAGCTGGGCCTGTGTGCCACAACTGCTGAGTCCACGTGCCACAACTACTGAGCCTGCGCACCACAACTGCTGAGGCCCGCGCGCCTGGAGCCCGTGCTCCGCAACAAGAGAGGCCACCGCAGTGAGGGGCCCACGCACCGCAATGAAGAGTGTCCCCCGCTCGCCGCAACTAGGGAAGGCCCGAGCGCAGCAACGAAGACCCGATGCAGCCAAAAATAAATTAAATAAATAAATTTATAAATAAATAATAAATTTAAAAATTAAAAAAAAAGAAAGAAAAACTAGTTTAAAAGTAAATCAGATCCAAAGCAAAACATCTTTAGTATTTGTGGTTAGAGGAATCTGCTAAATGGTGAGAACTGGAGTTTTGGTTAATTCCTACTGCAAAACCTTTAGACCTTTAGCAAGAATGATTTGAACAAAGTGTAAATTAACTTGGAGGTGTCGTCCAAAGATGGGAAAATATGATTGTGTGTTAGTGTGGTGTCCAGTCATCACTTCCTTTGTCACAAGCTCTGATTTTTAACAATCTTTTTTTTTTTGAAACATCTTTATTGGAGTATAATTGCTTTACAATGTTGTGTTAGTTTCTGCTGTATAACAAAGTGAATCAGCTCTATGTATACATATATCACCATATCCCCTCCCTCTTGCACCTCCCTCCCATCCTCGCTATCCCGCACCTCAAGGGGGTCACAGAGCACCGAGCTGATCTCCCTGTGCTATGCAGTTGCTTCCCACTAGCTAGCTGTTTACATTTGGTAGTGTATATATGTCAGTGCTACTCTCTCACTTTGTCCCAGCTTACCCTCCTCCCTCCCCGTGTCCTCAAGTCCATTCTCTATGTCTGCATCTTTATTCCTGTCCTGCCCCTAGGTTCATCAGAACCATTTTTGTTTTAGATTTCATATATATGTGTTAGCATATGGTATTTGTTTTTCTCTTTCTGACTTACTTCACTCTGTATGACAGACTCTAGGTCCATCCACCTCACTACAAATAACTCAATTTCATTTCTTTTTATGGCTGAATAATATTCCATTGTATATATGTGCCACATCTTCTTTATCCATTCATCTGTTGATGGACATTTAGGTGGGTTCCATGTCCTAGCTATTGTAAATAGTGCTGCAGTGAACATTGTGGTACATGTCTCTTTTTGAATTATGGTTTTCTCAGGGTATATGCCCAGTAGTGGGTAACAGAATCCTTTTATTAGAGCTTTCTTCATTGATGTGCTGGAAGCTACAAGACCTGACAGCCAACTAATGTTTCTTCAAGTACATTGAAATAATGTCAGCTTTCCTGCCGCGAGCAACGTGTACCTTACTACTGCGTTGGGTACAAAATATGATATGTAGATTGTCACATTTCTTTAGGAAAAAAATAGTATTTTTGAAAAATCCTTTAAAGTGCTTTTTATTTTCCTGCGTTTTAAGCTCATTTGAATACTAAAAATATTTTAAACTAGTATTGAACCCATTTCAGATTTCATCCTCAAATGTAAACACTCCAGCTGGAGCCAGGAGCATCTGGAAGCATTCCAGGTATTATCACCTGGGCTGAAGCTAATCACCTGGGCCTGGACACCCCAGGGACTGCCTTTTAAAAATCAGTTTCTTTAATTACTTAAACAGGAAGTTCACTCACATGGTTCAAAAATCAGAGGACACAAAGCTGTAGAGTGAGATCCCCCCTCCTTCCCTGTGCTCTCCTCCATGGTTTATCTCTTCAAGCAGACAGCCTATTCTTAGCTCCCTTGCCCCTTTCCTGCCTTCTTCTTACTGGAGGCAGCATACTGTCCACGTGGTTACATACCTGTACACAGCAGCACATGGAGAGCTTTCTTATTATCTCTTTCTGTAGTTGCTAGTTTTGTTATGTGAGATGTGCCATGATTGATTTAATCTGTTTCCAATCTTGACCCCTCACAAACAGTGCTTTAATGAATAGCTCTGCACAGTTATGTGTATATCTATAGAACAGATTCCTAAAAATGGAATTAATGATTAAAAGGAATATGCATTTGTAATTTTGATCATATCATCGAACTGTCCTCCAAGAGCTTGTGTGTTGGTGGATCCTTAAAGCTTTAAAAGCAGCACACTTAAACCCAGCATAGACATCACTGGATATTTTGTATGTTATTAATATAGTTGATAAATACTCAAGTTATTCTTCCGCTTGTGATTCTCTATCATTTTGTACCTCTCAGTTGCTTGTGATTTATCTGTAATCTAATGGCATACTTTTTTTTTTTCCTTTAAGACTTAATTTTCTTAGAGCACTTTCAGGTTCACAGCAAAACTGAAGGGAAGGTACAGAGATTTCCCATCTATACTCCTTGCCCCCACACATGCACAGCTTCCCCATTATCAGCATCCCCCACCAGAGTGGTACATTTGATACGGTTGATAAACCTACATTGATGCATCGTAATTATCCCGAGTGCATAGTTTACCTTAGGGTTCACTCTTGGTTTGGTACATTCTCTGTGTTTGGACAAATGTACAATGGCATTTATCCATCATTATAATATCACACAGTGTATTTTCACTGCCCTAAAAATCCCCTGTATTCCTCCTATTTCTCCCCCAGCTCCCTGCCCCCCCCCCAAAAAAAAGCAGACTCCTGGCAATTGTTGATTATTTTTACTGTCTCCATAGTTTTGCCTTTTCCAGAATGTCATATAATTGAAATCATGTAGTATTTAGTCTTTTCAGATTGCCTTCTTTCACTTAGTAACGTGTATTTCAGATTCCTCCATGTCTTTTCATGGCCTGATACTCATTTCTTTTTAGTGCTGAATAATATTCCATTGTCTGGATGTTGGTGTACTTTCTGGACTTCATGCATTCATTTTCTGTTGTGGGTTCTCTGATAGCCCACACACTTCCATATGTTGTACACTGACACCTCTGTGTCCAGAAGAAGGTCTTTCCCCTTCTTCCTGACTTGGTGTTGCTGCCTGCCAGCTACAGCTCCCAGCATTTGGGCCAGGGGACCTGGTCTCTGGCTGTCTGCTTGCCTGTACTTACACTGTGGCCAGGTAGTCTGAGGTGGCGCAGCACCTGGGGTTAGGGTGCAGAGATTGAATCCTAGCTCAGCCCCCACATTCCTCCTCCTCTAGGACTTTTAGTTGGGTTGCAGGGTGGCTAGGCAGTGCCTCCTGGGTCCCAGTGCCCTTCTCAGCTGTGATGGTGGAGAACAGTGAGCCCCTTTCTACTCCAAACCACCTGGTTGTGTTTCGGGGCTGCTGGGTGGTTTATGGTTGGTTTAGTGGTGGTTGCTGCTGTGACAGTACCTTCTTTCCCACTTTTGTCCCAGGAAGGCTTTTCTCCTCCCTTCAGGGCTGAGGGAGGCAGCACACAAACCACACTCAGGAAACTTTAAATTGTCCTAGCTGTCTGAGAATGGCATCTCCCGGGAACCTCTAAGTGAGTCAGACAAGGATAGGAGGCTGGCTGCAATACCAGGACTCTCCTGATTTAGGATCCAGTGTGACAGAGAACTTCCACTCAGGGCTGTCTTATAATCCTTTTATTCAAGTTGCAAGTGAGCCTAGTCCGCTGTGCACAGAACGAAGGCCTGAGAGCCGGGACTTGCTCCCACTGAGGAAGGCCTGGGAGGAGGTGGGTTGCCCAGCCAACCCCACTTTGACTCTTAAGCAGATAGTGATCTTGAGGAAGGACATATTTTTTTGTTCAATGTAAAATCACTGTTTAGAATAAAGTAAAACCCCATTCTATACTAATTTATGTATCTGCATAAAAGAAGCCTTAATCACAGAAGGTTTTAGAAAGAATTTGCTTTTAATTATTTCCTAATAATTGTTGTAAAAAAAAAAATAAAAGATGTCTTTTAGGAACTTGATTAAATGCCTAGATAAAGTTTATTTGTAATGGCATAAATGCCAATAAAACAGTGCCTTTTCCTTTAAAAAAAATTTAACTCTCCATTGTTGGAGAGTTGTTGCATTATTTATTTGCATAATCTCCAAGAATTTTCAAAGCAAAGTAAGCTTTAATTGTAGTAGAATCGTCAGATTATTAGGGCTTTACCTTACAGAAAAGATGATTGTTGGCACGAACCCTGTACCAGGCATAGGGTGCCAGTCCTTGATGTGTGTGTATCGTTCAGTCCTCATAGCAACTTTGGAAGATGGGACAGTGATAGTGATAATAATGACTAATACTTATTGAGCCCTTACTGCATGACAGGCTAAGTGCTGTATACACATTGTGTGATTTAATTCCTTCATCAGTGATCCTAGGGGCAGGTACTGTTTTCATTTCCAGTTTAGATCTGAGGAAGCACACATAGGAGGGAGGAGTGAGTGACAGAGATGGACCTGAATTAAGCTCTGGCAGGGTACTTTTCTCACTACCCCAGACTGTGCTTCCTGTGTTGTCAGTATCTAATTAGTAATATATTAATAAATGCACTGAAGAGACCTAGAGGTCTCCAGGTCATCTAAGACTTATAACCCTGTGAAAATGTCTACCATTCTATGGATTCCTCATCTTTAGATGTGAGCTTTTTCAGGATGCATTACCCTTTTTGGGTCAAGTTTTTTTGTATCCAGTTTTGACTCAGGAATTAAAAATTCTTCTTATAAAGTTTTCCAGGGTTGATAAGTAAAAGTGCTCAGCTTTTGAAAGATTTAAGAGAAACATTTAAGTAGTCATGGTTATAGTGCAAGTAATGCCAAAGAAAATATGGAGAAATTCTGAAAAAACTCTAAAGAAAGCAGACCGTTTTCACAGGGAATAAAGACTGCAGATAGAAATAGGGGTGAGTGGGGAAGAGAAGCTATCTGTGGGAGGGGAGTTTCATGCTCAGAAGTAGAGAAACATGAACACAAAACAGCATCTAAACTCTTACATAGTTTATTTCTAACACTACCATCTCTCGTTCTCCATCATGCCATTTAATCCTTGCATCAACCATAGGATAGAGGGTCATTGATGCTGAGGTGTAGCCAGAGAGTGAAATAGACGTGGCTGGTTTTCTGGAAGATAGAGAGGCAGCAGGAAAGAGGTGTAAAGAGAAGGATGAGTAGAACAATGTAACATTTCAAGAAAATTCATTGTTGAATTTTATTCTTTGTTTCTATTTTAGGAAAGTAGTAATAGATGCTAAGATTACTACTTGATATCTTTGGCTAGACAAGTAACTTGTTAAAATTGATATTGTGTATCATCTGTAACTGGCACTCTGTAATTCATTCTCTCATTCAGCATGCAGATGTTTGTTGAGGGCCTTCTATATGCTAAGCATTGTATGGCAGGTGCTGGGTAGACAGGATCCCTGCTTTCGAGGTACTTACAGCCTCATGAGTTGTAACAAGAAGTTGATCATATGATTTTAAGATTCATTCATTATGTCTGTAGAGTGTGGAAAAGTTCATACTTCTGGCCAATACGAGGTGTGATAAACTGGTTTGTACACGTTTTGAGAGAAAAATCAGTTCTGCCAATACAGAGAATTTGGGGCTCCAAATGCAATTCAAAGGAGAAAATAAGGTATTATGACAGAAAGAGGAGAATTTAGAAAACCTGACGGAAGATGTGCTTTCTAGATGGTTTGTTTAGCTGTTGCATTTGAAAAAAGTCTTTCAAACAAAACTGTTTTCGGATGTTATTGGCTGGACAGATTGAGTCAGTCACTTGCCTGGTATTTGATTTTGTAAAACGAAAAGCTTTTTTCAGCCTACTTGATAGTAGTTCATTCCTTGTTTAAGGTGAAATGCTGACTTCTGATCGTGATGCATAAGAATGGGTCTTGCAGCATGTGTGTCAGTGTTTGGTGTGACCGTCCCCTGGACCAAGGTCTCTGTGTGTGGTCTAGGAGGGAAAGGCCCCTCGTGGTCGCGCGTGATGAAGACCTTCCGTTCCTGAGGCGGGCCAAGTTTGGTTGACTTTCTCCTTCCTAAGCTGCTGCTGTGGGCACCCCATCCTTGCCTGAGTGTGATAGAGACTGGGGAGCTCGTAGCTTCTTTTCTCAGGTCAGCTTAATTGAAAGGGGCTCTCGGGCAGGTCTCTGTGAGACCTGGCAGAGACCAGGGGAGGGAAGAGGTTCAGCCCCACCCCCCTCAAGTGCCTTCAAACCAAGAAGAGTCATTTGTGGTTCCTCAGGGAGCTGGTGACTGGAGGGTGACTCCCCCAAATGTGTATGTTCTATCTCGAGTTCCTGGATGCAGCCAGGAAGCCCCCGAAGAGAGAGAATTCCTGTTCCCAGCGGTGGCAGTGTGACAGGCTGTCTGCTGTTCGCTGTGTGACGGAGCTCGTCTTCTGCTAAGGGTGAACCCCTGGAAAGTGGGGTGTCCTCGAATCTCGTTCAGCCTCAGCTTTGCTCTCTCCTGAGTCCGTCCCCCGGTGACTTGGTGGAGAGAGAGGAATTTACCTGGGATTGGAAGTGGTGGCGCTCAATCTTGAATTTTAGGAACTTCCGATGATTCAGATTGGTATTACCCAACCTGTGTGTTGGGACACTTGGTGTGTAGAAAGCACAGCTGTGTTATGTTGCAACAGCCTGGCTTTCCTGCTTCGCTCTCTTTTATCAATGTTTTGTTTTGAACTAGAGAACAGGAGAAAGTAATGGTGAGAAAAAGGGTGATGGTGTGGGTATGGATGTGCCTTCCTCAAGCCCTACACAACCCCTTTGTTAAAAGAGCCATACGTCATATATGTGGTTGTAGACAGGTTCATACGTGTTTGGACTGCACAGGTGAGGACATAGCAGAATTTGTCAACCCTTTCTGAGCCCAAACAGCTGTGAGATGTGCTTGGACTGAAACAGGATGAGAAAAAGTGGTTAAGGTGGACAAATTGTGGCAGACCAATAAAAACCAAAACCAAAAGTGAGCACAAGCAGACATAATGCCTGCTACAAACGTAAAAGATGCATGTGCATTTGGACTAGAACAAGACTAAACCATTAAAGAAAATCAGTCAATTTGAGAATGGCAGCACACTGGGTGAATTTTTAAAGGTAAGAAAGTTTTTGTGCAGGATAGAATAACCAGTATCTGTGGCACAGAGCACTCCTTTCCTGCTTTCATCGTGTAGCCCTGGGGTACCATTGTCCCTGTTTTACAGTTGAGGGAATTAAGGCACAGAGATTAAGCAGTTTGCCCAAAGACACAGGGCTAATTGATTCAGACAGGATTTGAACTCCTGTGTTCCACTTGCGAGTATTGTTTTTGCATTTCCATTTCCGATTCCAATTCCTACACTGGACTAGAGACCATGTTCTTCTGCATTTACCTGCTCTTGTCCTGGCCTGTCTGCCCTCTCCTAGGAAAAGTGCTTTGGGACTCTTGGAAGAGTCAGTCAGGGGAGCGTCAGCAGGTTGTTCCAAGCTTTACGTGTACAATATTAGTAGCCCAGTCTCTTCTTCTGGTTTATAGTGCTTGACACCTAATTTCCTCCCGAGCAGATAGGGAGGAAACATGATCTCTATCATAACGACTTCCATTTTCTAGTTTAAATGAGTTTCTTTTTCACATTCATAGATTAAGAAGCATTACGTTAAACACATACATTGATTTCTTTTTTTTTTTTAATTTATTTTTGGCTGCGTTGGGTCTTTGTTGCTGCGCATGGGCTTTTCTCTAGTTGCAGTGAGCGGGGGCTACTCTTCGTTGTGGCGTACGGGCTTCTCGTTGTGGTGGCTTTTCTTGTTGCAGAGCACAGACTCTAGGCACACGGGCTTCAGTAGTTGTGGCACGCGGGCTCTAGAGCGCAGGCTCAGTAGTTGTGACGCACAGGCTCAGTTGCTCCACGGCATGTGGGATACTCCCAGACCAGGGCTCGAACGCGTGTCCTCTGCATTGGCAGGCGGATTCTTAACCACTGCGCCACCAGGGAAGTCACTGATTTCTTTTTTTTTTATGAGATTATTGAGTAAAAATGTGTGTACATGTGGACAGAACCTGGAAGGCAACAAACAGAAATGTTAGTTATGTTGGAGTGTTGTTTTCATTTGTTCTTACTTTATTTCATGTGGTCTTTGTGTCTGGAGACCTTAGTGAATCTCCAGGTTCAGGACAATACAATAGCATAAAAGCTGTGGAATGGAACCCACAAAGCCACCTGGAAACACAGGAGCTGGGTTGTCGCCAGCAGCACGCCCTGGTCAGTGGTTCTCTCAGAGGTGTCTGCTGTATCCAGGAGTCGAGTCCTGTTGTCTCTTCATAGTTAAGTGTCCTGTAATCGTGAGGAAGCAACCCCAAATTGAGGGGCATTCTACAAAACAACTGACCTACCCTCCTCAGAAATCTCAGAGTTATGAAAGACAAAGTGTGAGGAACCTTTCTAGAATAAAGGAGAAGACAA
This sequence comes from Eubalaena glacialis, assembly GCF_028564815.1. Classification (NCBI taxonomy): domain Eukaryota; kingdom Metazoa; phylum Chordata; class Mammalia; order Artiodactyla; family Balaenidae; genus Eubalaena; species Eubalaena glacialis. Next base: position 58,900,621 of record NC_083728.1, on the reverse strand, counting down.
AGAGATGACAACTAAGTGCGCTGGGATCCAAAATCAGATTTTGGATCAGGAAAAATAAGTGTGATAAAGGGCATTTTGGGAAACAACTGGCCAGATTTGAGTAAGGGCAATCAGTATATTAAGTGTTGTATCAATGTTAAATTTCCTGAATTTTATAAATGTACTGAGCTGTGTAAAGGGTGTTCTCAGGAGGCACACAGTAAAGTACTTGGGAGGAAGGGCTCATGGTGTCTGCAGCTACTCTCACAGGTTCTACAAAACAGAGTATGTGTATGTGCACTTGCAAGGAGTATCTAGTCCCTTACGGTCAGGCAGGAAGAAATGGGTATGTGTTCGAGGTGGTTTATGAGGCATGTATGTACAGAGAACTCAGGAGGCTGAAAAGGAACTGGTCAGTTCTGCAGGGGCAGCCTACAGAAAGTCTTCATAGTCACTGTTTAATCTGAGGGAGGGCTGGACGTGGGGTTTTCTAGACTGAGAGAGAGCGCACCCAGAAGAAAGATTGCTAATACATGTGCTGGCTCACGGTATTGTGGCTGGAAGGTAAGAGGTGCATCAGGAGGTGCCTGGGAAAGAGGGGCTGGAAAGTGGGCAGGGGCCACCTACTGATGTGCTGTGTGAAGGAGTTTGAACTTCATAGACATGATGGAGATAAGATGCCTTCAGCTGCAAGTTACCTTAAACTCCAGCTAGAATGGCTTAAATGATAGGAAATGTATTTTCTCTCATTACGAGAAGTGTGAAGATGGGGAGGCTTCCAGAGTTGGATAATTTAGCCTAGAGATGGCTTCATGAACCCAGGTGCTTGTATTTTTTTCTGCAGCCATCCTTAGTGTGTGAACAGTGTCTCCTCTCCTGGTTGAAGAGGGTTGCCACAGTCCCATGATGAAATCCAGTGAGGAAAAGAGAGATCTTTTTCTGAGGATCCCTTACCATTAGGAAGGAAAACCTTTTCCAGAACTGTCTTGGGTGACTTGCCTTCAGTTCCCTTAGCTGGGATTGTGTCACCTGGAAGGGGGAAGGTGATTGTGGCGGTTCTTGCTCCTTGCCTGAGAAGGTGTTGCCCTTCCTAAAAGGAACATCCCGGCCAGCCAGCCGAGGAGGTTGTTGGGGGAAGCAGTCAGAAGGGTTTGCGCCATGGAGAAAAAGATTTTCAGTTTTCTAAAAGTGGGTGGTGGGAGGGGGAGAGGCTTTTAAAAATTTTTTTAAAAGCCACATGGACACATCACCCCACCATTTTACCATTACGACTCTATTTTTGGCATATTACTTTCCAGCTACTGCCCACATGCACGTACTTTAGTTCTAATCTTACTCTGTGTGCTATTTTGCGTAGAATTTCCATTTGCATGTTTTTACATAACATACATTTTCCTGTATTTGTACAGTCTTCATAATTATTTTAATAGATGTATAGTGTTTTATAGTATTATACAGCAATTTATCAAACCTTTGTTATTGGATAACAGTAATAATAATAGCTAATACTTTCTGAACACTTAGCATCCACAGGCACTGTTTAAGTGCTTTACATTTATTAATTCATTTACTCCTCACAACAACCCTATAAGGTGTAGTAGCCATTATCACTCCCAGTTTCTAGATAGGGAAACTGAGGCACAGAAACTCTAACTTAACCAAGGTCCCACAGCTGGTAAGTGGGGAGCAAGAAGCAGAGCTGGCATTCAAATGGTGGCAGTATGGGTCTAGAGTTGTAATAACCACTAGGTTAAACTACCTCTGGGTATTGTTTGCATTTGTTTTGATGTTACAGGTAATTCTATGATGAATGTATTTGTACATACCTTGTCCTTTGTACTTGCATGTATAGCCAGGTTGTTGTGGGTTGGACAGTGCTTGGTCAGTGAGGAACTAGAGATGACATATATAGGCCACATTAGAGAAGTGTTACTTTGAGAGGGACTGGAAAAAAGGAGTTGCTTTAATTTTCATGCTTGATTACCAGGAAGGATGGTCTATTTTGTTTACTGTTTTATCTTCCTTTGTGATACCTGCTTATGTCCGTTGTGCATTTATTCTTGGGATTCAGTGTGCTTAGAATCTTTCTGTAAAATTGACCCTTAACCCTTTCTGTATAATTCAAGTATTTTTTAAGCTCCTATTTTCGTTTACTTTCAATTATTTTTAGTTTCTATATATGTCTTTATTTTCATTTCCTGTAGCTTCAGCACTTTGAGAAATCTCATTTTCTGTTAAGGTTGGGTTTTTTTGATAATTTACCTTTCAAATATGTAATCACTTAAGGCTAGGCTTTAATTTCCTCAAATTACTATTCGTCTAACCTGATGCCCAATTACTATTTTACACACATACGTTCTTATAAAGCATTTTAACATCCTAATTCAGTGAACTAGTTAAATTTCCATTGTTTTCCTTTAATTTGTATATCTGCATTTGCCATATACTACACTATTTAATTGTTGTTTTAGAATATATGATAAAATCTATCATTTTACATAGCCTTCCTCTTATCTCTGTTTAACTTTCCCTTCTTCAGAATTTGAAAAATATTTTTCCTGTTTTATTTTCCTAAATGAACTTTCAGATCATTTTGACGTTACTGTTAAGACGTGCTAGTGTTCCATGTTAAACGCCCCTTTAGGTTAAGATCATAGTAACGTATGACAGTTGGAGAGCTATTATGGCTGCTTAGTTTCTCATTTCCGTTTCTGTTTAATTTCTAGATTTTGGATCATTGTTTGACTTGGAAAATGATCTTCCCGATGAGCTGATCCCCAATGGAGGAGAATTAGGCCTTTTAAACAGTGGGAACCTTGTTCCAGATGCTGCTTCCAAACATAAACAACTGTCAGAGCTTCTGCGAGGAGGCAGCAGCTCTAGTATGAACCCAGGAATAGGAAATGTGAGCGCCAGCAGCCCCGTGCAACAAGGCCTCGGAGGCCAGGCCCAGGGGCAGCCGAACAGTGCGAACATGGCCAGTCTGGGTGCCATGGGCAAGAGCCCTCTGAACCAGGGAGATTCTTCAGCCCCCAGCCTGCCCAAACAGGCAGCCAGCACCTCTGGGCCCACTCCACCTGCTTCCCAAGCACTGAATCCGCAAGCACAAAAGCAAGTGGGGCTGGTGACCAGCAGCCCTGCCACGTCACAGACGGGACCTGGGATCTGCATGAATGCTAATTTTAACCAGACCCACCCAGGCCTCCTCAATAGTAACTCTGGCCATAGTTTAATGAACCCGGCCCAGCAAGGGCAGGCGCAAGTCATGAATGGATCTCTTGGGGCTGCTGGCAGAGGAAGGGGAGCTGGAATGCCATACGCTACTCCGGCCATGCAGGGGGCCGCGAGCAGCGTGCTGGCTGAGACGTTAACTCAAGTTTCACCACAAATGGCTGGTCATGCAGGACTGAACACAGCGCAAGCCGGAGGCATGAGCAAGGTAAGTGAGCTTCGGTGCTTTGAATTCTTCCTACTCACCAGGGGCACATTCCTGTCCTCCTTTAGGCTTTCCTCCTGCCCCTCCCACGTGGAAGAGACAGATTTGGTATTTAGTGTCCTTCTTTCCAGGATACAGATCTCTGCCCCATGCCTTTAAAGTGGGAATTGTTGAAGAAACCAGCGGTAGGCTAGCTTGCATGTCAGACAGTTGAAACTTAGGGAATGAGTTTGGACTGATAACCAGTTTTCAGCCTCTGAGGAGAATGTGTGGAAATAGAACCACATGGTTGAAAGAGGCAGCTTCTGCTGGGAATCAGCTTTTTGTTGCATCAGTGAATCCGGTAAAGGCTCTTTACCTTCACTTCACGCAGCCGACCAAGTCGTTAACTCTTCATGCCCTTCCCTTTTTACAACCAACTGGTGAAGTGTCTTTTGTCACAGTCTCCGTTTTACCAACAAAGAAGCTAGGTTCCAAGCTGGTCAGCTACCTGCCGTGGTTAACAGGGAAGAGATAACATGGCAGAGCCAGGGGGCAGCATGGGGCCTCGGGTCCCAGAGGAAACTCAGAGCAAGGGTTTTCAAAGTGGGGTCCCCAAACTAGCAGCATCAGCATCACCTGGGAGCTTGTTAGAAGTGCAAAGCTACCGACTCCAGATGGTGTGACGCCTGTGCGGGGTTGAGAGCTCTGCTCCAGGGAAAGGCCTTGCAACTGCTGTGTAGTGTAGGAACTGAATGTGGAGAACAGGGAAGGCAGATGCCAGGGTAGATAGGAGACCACTGGGAAAGCGAGAGCTGACAAGGGAAAGAGCGCGGGCTGATCCCACTGGAGCGCCAAACACCGAGATGCACTGAGAAAAGGCTTCTCAGCTACAGCCACCAGTGCACCTGTTTCAGGCAGTATTTGGTACAGCAGATTCCAGAACAGTAAAACAGTTTGGGCTGTTCTTTGGATTTGATTAGTCCCAAATAAGGGAAAGGGAGAAATCACAGTAGAGCACAGTTTCCCCACAAGGTTGATGCGAGCATTAGGTGACAGCTGTGAACCCTGTGACTGGCTTAGGTAAGAAGAGGAATTTTTTTTTCACTTAAGTAAAGGTGAAGTAATTCCAAACGTTAAAATTGCATTTATCTCTTTTGAAGTGTTATTAAGGGGGAATATGAACTTAATTTTTAGTTGTCCCTGGCATTTGAAGAGGGGTCTGTGTGTGAATGTGCCTTTCGGAGTTGGGTTGAGAAAAGATTTCTGTGGGCTTAGGGTTCATGGATAGATTGATGTTTGTTCCTTCCTAATTCACTCATCACTCTTGTCCACGCTGCCCAGTTACGAAAAACTATTTTGGAGAATTTAAGTCACATGGCAAAAGTAGACATAGGACTCCTGAGTAATCTTAAAAATTATTGAGGGTCCCAAGGAGACTTCTTTAAAACGTGGATATATCTGTCCATATTAGCCACATTAGATACTAAAACAGAATTTTAAAACACAAGCACACATTCCATTAGCCGTTAAGTATAGTGATATCACATGTCACAGAGCCTCTGGAAAACTCCTCTGTGTTCTTGTAAGGGAATGAGAGCAAAAAAGGCAAATAATGTCTAAGTATTATATGAAAATAGTTTTGACCCCTGAAAGGGACTGAGTCCCTCGACCACACTTGGAGAGCCATTGATAGAATATATATATATTCCTAGAAGTTAGACTTGGCATACCTGAGCACAGTGCCACTCTCACATGTAAATAAATGATTTCCTCATGTCATCAGTGTCCACTAAATATTCAGATTTCCAGTGGCTGCATATGTCATGATTTGTTATTACAGACTTTTTTCCCCCAGCTCTGAATAACCTATATTTTATTCAGTTGATATGGCTCTTAAGAATTTATTAATCTCTAGGAGTCTTACAACGTATTTGTAGGAGAATCTAGTTGTTTTGCTTGTTTATTTTTTTGTTCTGGGGGTTTCCTATAGTCTGGGCTTTGCTGATAATGTCTTCTTCACTCCATGTTCCTCTGCCCAACTTTTTCATTCCTTTGTACAGAGTGATCTTTCTTTCAAACGACACTTAGCTAGTGCTCACTATGTGGAAAGTGAGCCACATTAGTGCTTTGGGGGCAGCCATCTCTGTCCCCTGTAGGTACCCTAAAGAGGCTGATGGCGAAGGAGGAGTGGGAACTGGCATTTTTGAAAGGTTGTCATGGCCTTTGGTTGGGACAAAAGAACTAATAGTGGTGGACAAATAGTAGGAGTAAGAGACAAGTTCATTTTAAGCAGAATAAGATTTTAAAATGCACTCAGGGGAAAAGAAACTTTTTTAAAAAGGTGATTTTGTTTTAAAAATTATTGTTACAAAGGAAATGCAGATTTCCTATAAAATAATTTAAATAGTAAAAGAGAGCAGCCCCTCTCTCCTTACAGATAACCACTTCTATCTATACAGATATATTAACACAGATTCTTTTTTAGTATGAAATGGAACCAAACTATTGGGTTGGCCAAAAAGTTCCTTTGGTTTTAAAGTAAAAATAAAAGGCACATTTTTCATTTTCACCAAGAACTTTATTGAACAATGTATTCACCGTTTTGTTCCACTACCTTCTGCCATTTTTCAGGCAACTTCATAATTCCATCTTCAAAAACCTTTTTTTGAGCAAAGAACTGTTCCAGGTGCCTTTTACAGTCTTCCAGGGAATTGAAATTTTTTCCATTAAGAGAATTTTGTAAAGACCGAAATAAATGGAAATCCAAAGGTGCAGTGTCTGGTGAATACAGCAGATGAATCAGAACTTCCCGGCCAAGCTGTAATAGTTTTTGCCTAGTCATCAAAGAAACATGGTCTTGTGGTATCTCGATGGAAGATTATGCGTTTTCTGTTGACTAATTCTGGACACTTTTTGTCGAGTGCTGCTTTCAGTTGGTCTAATTGGGAGCAGCACTTGTTGGAATTAATTGTTTCGTTTTCCAGAAGGAGCTCATAATAGAGGACTCCCTTCCAATCCCAAGGGAGATACGCACAACATCACCTTCTTTGGACGAAGACCAGTCTTTGGTGTGGTTGGTGGTGGTTCATTTCGCTTGCCCCATGATCTCTTCCGTTCCATATTATTGTACAGTATCCACTTTTCATTGCCCGCCACAATTTGTTCTAAAAACGAAACGTTTTTGTTATGTCTCAGTAGAGAATCACATGCAGAAGTATGGTCAAGAAGGGTTTTTTTGCTTAACTTATGTGGAACCCAAACATCAAAGCGATTAACATAACCAAGCTGGTACAAATGATTTGCAGCACTTGATTTGGATATTTTGAGTGTGTCAGCTATCTCCCGTGTGGTATATAACGTTGATTGTTCTCAGTCTCGGTTTGATCGCTATCAGCTTCAACTGGTCTACCCAACTCTGGAGCATCATCCAGTAAGAAATCTCCAGCATGAAACTTTGCAAACCACGTTTGACACGTTCTATCAAGTCACAGCACCTTCTCCATACACTGCACAAATCTTTTTTTGCGTTTCAGTTGCGCTTTTACCTTTCTTGAAATAATAATGCGTAATATGCCAAAAATTTTGCTTTTTTCTTTCATCCTCAGTATTAAAATGGCTACACAAAAATTCACCAATTTTAATGTTTTTTTTTTAAATGCACGCTGACATGACAGCTTTTACAATACAATCTAACAAAATTGTTTCAAATGAAGTTAAAGACAATTAAGCACTACTAGAGCCATCTTACGGGGAAAAAAAGGAAAAAACTGAACAAACCTTTTGGCCAACCCAGTACATAAGCACCTTGCTGTTTTACATAACTATATACCCTGGATGCCTTTCCATGCCAGTGTGTGCAGATTTTTCCTTTTTTTCTACTGATAGCAAGGTATTGCATTTTGTGATGCACCATAATTTATGTACTCCTCTGATGATGAACATTTGGATTGTTTCTGACTTTTCATTAGTACAAACAGCGCTGCAGTGAATATATCCTTGTGTAGGCATATCCACACGCATCATGGGATAAATTCTGAAAAGTGAGGTTACTGGGTCAAAGACTTTGTTAAACGTTTTGTTTTTAGAAGTAATCATGCACATGGTTTAACAACTAACAGCCAAATTTTTTAAAAATAGCACTAAGGATAAGAACTGAAAAGGTAGTCTCCCTTAATTTTTGACCCTTGATTCTCCCAAATTGTCTCACCAAAGGCAACTATTTCTTATCTATCCTGCCAGAGCTGGTCTGTATATATAGAGGTATAGAAAGGGGGTGTGTGTGTGTGTGTGTGTGTGTGTGTAGATATCTCTTCTAAACATGAAGAGTAGTATGGCATAACATCTCTCTCTGTGTCTCCCCCCGCAACCCCCACCATGTATAAATGTAGACATACACCTCCTTTCCACCCCTGAACAACGTAAGTTGGAAGTTGTTCCATGTTAGATAGAGCTCTCAGTCCTTCTTACTAGCTATGGTACAGTAGTAGTCCTTGATTTGGCTATATCTTTTTTTTTTCTTTTTAATATATTTATTTATTTATTTATTTTTGGCCGCATTGGGTCTTCGTTGCTGCGCACGGGCTTCTTGTAGTTGCGATGAGCAGGGGCTGCTCTTCATTGCAGTGCACGGGCTTCTCATTGCGGTGGCTTCTCTTGTTGCAGAGCACGGGCTCTAGGCGCGCGGGCTCAGTAGTTGTGGTTTGCGGGCTCTAGAGTGCAGGCTCAGTAGTTGTGGTGCACAACTTGCTTAGTTGCTCCGTGGCATGTGGGATCTTCCCGGACCAGGGCTCGAACCTGTGTCCCTGCATTGGCAGGCGGATTCTTAACCACTGCACCACCAGGGAAGTCCCTGATTTGGCTATATCTTAATTTATAGGACTAGTGCCCCAATATCTGTACATTTAGATTGTTTCCAGTGTTTTGCTGCTATCACAATTTTTGACTTATATATATATCTTTGTACAGCTGAGTGTATCAGCTGGATAAATTCTTGGGGGTGAAATTTCTGGATTAAAGGATATTGACATTTTTGATAAGCATAAATATTGCCAGATCCTCTCCAAAAACATTATGCAAATTACACCCTCACCAAAGTGAATGAGTCCCTGTGCCCCAAATTCTCACCAACACTGATACTATTCTTTTACTGATTTGCCATTCTCTTAGGCAGATTGTCTCTTAGGCAGAATGTCTTTTCAGAAATTCATGGGCATTTGTATTTTGCTGTTGCTTATATTCTCTGTCAACTTTTCTGTTGCATGGTTTCCCATTTTTTTTTGTTGGTTTGTATTCTTTATATTCTTTGTATATTAAAAGCTAAAGTCTAAAGACAAAAAAAATTAGAAACAAAAAGCATAAAGCAGGATGGGAGAAGCAAAATCAAGCATAATAATTTAAAAATATGAAATGGTTCAATTTTTTGACTGAAAATATTATAATTTTAAAAAAAAGCTAAAGTCTTTTAATGAGTGAAAGTTTTTCCCCCTTTTTTATTTGCTAAAGTCTGTTTTACCAGGAGAATGGCCACATAGGTTAACAATATGATAGTCCGGAGTTTTTACCAAATGGATGTTTTCAGTTTTTATAGAAACAAATTTATCCATTTTTTTTCTTTATGGCTTTTGGGTTTTACGTCATGTTTGGAAATGCATTTCTGTTCCAAAATTATGAAATATTCTGTATTTTTTCCAGTTATGCCTTGGATCTTTAACTCAGACTTTATTTTGGCTTGAGTGAGATACAGAAATCTAGCTATATACATTTTTCCAAATTATAGTCATCCCAGTACCATTTATTTAGATACTACTAATCCAGCTTTTCCCCTCCCCCCGCCCCCCACTGCAGTGACATCATTTTTGGTATATTTTATTCAGCTTTCAAATATACAGAGTTTAGGTCTATTTCTGGACTTTTTCTTTTGTTTCACAGATCTTTATTTATTCTGTGCCAGAAACTTATTATCCTAGCTGTGTAATGAATTTTAACATATGATGGAGCCAGTTGCCTTTCACTCTTTTTCAAGAATCCAGTATTTTCTTTGCTGTCCTTATAAGATACTCTTCTAGATGTATGGTTCTCAACCCTGTCTGCGCATCAAAATTACCTGGGGTTTTTTTTTTAATGTGATGCCTCATCCCTACTGCAGACCAATTAAGTTAGAATCTCTGGGGCATGGCATGAGCATTGATATAGTTTATAGTTCCTCAGATGATTTTCATGGCAGCCGGGGTTGGGAACCTCTGTTTCAAATAAACTTTAGGACTGTTTTTCAGATTCCTAAAAATCAAACAAAAGTCTTGGGATTTGATTGGGATTATATTGAATTTTATAAACCATTTAAGGGGGATTTTGACATTCTAACAGTTTTGTGGCTTTCCAAGTTGTCTTATCCTGTACATACAAGGTTTGTATTTTTATGGAGTCTTATGTTGCTCAGAAGCATACTATAGTTTTCTTTATATAGGTAATACACCTTTTTTATTAAGTTTGTTTCTGGATGTATTAATGGGTTTATCATTGCTATTAGAGATGAGTTGTTCTATTTCATTACCTAATTGACTGTTGTTTTAATATAGGAAAGATGTTGATATATACATGTCAATTTGGTAATCTGGCCACTTTATGGAGTTCTCTTGTTTATTCTAATATTTCTTCAGGTGATTCTCTTGGGTTTTCCTAGTAGGCAGTCATCTTTTGCCTTACTGATACTTTTGTCTTCTTGGCAATATTTCTACCAGTGTTTATGCTCTTGGGCATCCTTGTCTTGTAACTGACTTAAATAGAGATGTATGTAGTGTCTTATTATTAAGTATAATGTGAGCTTTGGTTTTCAATCTTTTAAAATTGGGGTGTAATCTATTACTCATTTATTGGATGCTGGATTTTATCAAATTCCCTTTTGACATCTATAGTGGTTACCCTGTGATTTTTTTTTTTCTTCTTTGTTTTATTTATGTGACAAATTATCTCAGTAGGTTTCCTACTATCCAACTGAACCATCTCTGTAATTGTGAAATTGAAAGTTAATGTTTTGCTGAATTTTATTGGCTAGCATTCATTTAGAATTTTTGCTTCTCACTAATCAACAGTGAGATTGATCTGTAGTTCTTTTTTTGTGTTTTGTCAGGTTTTGATATCAGGGTTGTGTTAATTTGGTCAGAAAGAGTTTGGAAGCTGTTCACATCTGTTCTTTGGAACAGTTTCAAATTGAATGATCTGTTCCTTGAAGAATTGAGAAACCATCTGTACAACTGTATGGGCTTGAAGCTTTTTTCCTCGAGGGTGACTTAAGATCTTTGACAAAACTCCATCAGACTATTGGTCTCTTGAGTCAATGTATTTTTCTTTTAGAAAAGTCTAAATATATTTTTATTCTGAAGAAAAACTCAAAATGTTTAACTTCTACTCTCATTAAAAAATATAAAGTGGATACAATTCCCATGTTACAGATTAGAAATGGAGGCACACAGAATGGAGAGGAGAAATTATTTCATTAAAAAAACATATCATGCCATGTTAACATTATTGCCATGTTGTTGAAATGGCTTATGTTTTCTATTTTAAATGTTTTCTTTAAGAGTCACACAAAATTAGGAATGAGAAAGTAGAAATAACCACAAACATCAGGAAAGTCCAAAATTGTAAGAATTTTTGTATAACTCTTAATTGTAAAGCCTGGATAAAAAGAATTTTTATTAAAATATAGATTGTAAAACTGATCCAAGAACAGGCTGCACGGGTTAGTGATTTAAGAGACCCTTAGCCAGACTTCGTGGGATCCGATCCTGGCTGTGCTGTGTGATCGTGGAAAGTTACTCAGCCTCCCTCTATTCCCTTCATTCTGTGTGCCCCCATTTCAACAGTAGGAAACCTCATATGTTATCTTTTCGGTAGCATGCTCTAGTTTTCTACAGAAAATAACCCAAACACTTGTCTTTTAGGAGGAAAGCAAAAAAGATATTTAAAGATAAATTTAAGGGGACTTCCCTGGTGGTCCAGTGGTAAAGAATCCGCCTTACAATGCAGGGGACTCGGGTTCAATCCCTGGTCAGGGAACTAAGATCGCACATGCTGCGGGGTAACTAAACCCACGTGCCACAACCACTGAGCTCGTGCGCCTCAACTGGAGCCCGCGTGCCACAACTAGAGAAGAGAAAACCTGCATGCCACAACTAGAGAGGAGCTGCGCACCACAATGAAAGATCCCTCACGCCTCAATGAAGACCCCATGTGCCACAGCTAAGACCCAGTGCAGCCAAAAAGAAATTAAATAAATAAATAAATAAATAAATAATAAATCTCTTTTAAAAAAAATAAAGATAAATTTAAGTGGGAATTGGAAGCCGTACACTCAAGTTCTTCTCCTGGCTAGAGGTATTGAGAGTTGTTGCTCTGCACAGAGAAGGTGGCAGAGGGAAGCCAGACACTGGTGGAAAGAGGAAGGTATTGTGACGTATCTGGGCAAGGGGTCCAGACTCTTTATAGTTCTGAGGTTGATAAATGCTTTTACAGCCTTAGAAATACTTTCAGTCCTTTCTTATAAGTAATGTATTGGAAATAAGGGACCAAAATAGTTTGTGTGGTAAGCCTTCTTCACAGGGGGTTAGATTAGGGCTTATTTTTTTATAAGGTTTTTGGAATATTGTTCTTTTTTTAGAAAGTGGTCAGAACACGGGGAGCTAGCTTTCCGTAGAGCTCTCCCTGAGGGGTGAAGAGTTTTTTTTTTTAAATAAATAAATTTATTTATTTATTTATTTATGGCTGTGTTGGGTCTTTGTTGCTGCGCGGGCTTTCTCTAGTTGCAGCGAGCGGGGGCTACTCTTGTTGTGGTGCGTGGGCTTCTCATTGCGGTGGCTTCTCTTGTTGCGGAGCATGGGCTCTAGGCACGCGGGCTTCAGTAGTTGTGGCACGAGGGCTCAGTAGTTGTGGCTCATGGGCTCTAGAGCGCAGGCTAAGTAGTTGTGGCACATGGACTTAGTTACGCCACGGCATGTGGTATCTTCCCGGCCCAGGGCTCGAACCCGTGTCTCCTGCATTGGCAGGCGGATTCTTAACCACTGTGCCACCAGGGAAGTTCTGGGGTGAAGGTTTTGATTTTTAGATCCAGACCCCCCTGGATCCAGTCAACCAACATTTTGGTCAGATAAGATAAAGTGGTCATTCTCAGACTTGGTGTCCAGCACAGGCACTGCAGGCTTGTTAACCCAGGGTGCTGGGTCTCCCCAGAGTTCCTGATTCAGTAGGTTTGGGGTGGGACCTGAGAATCTGCTTCTCTTGCCAGCTCCCAGGTGACCGTGGTTGTGCTGATCAGCGACCACACTCCGAGAATTGGCGTGCTGAAGGGATAGATTAGCCGCATATGGTCAGTAAGAGAGGAGTAGGGCCAAATTGGCTGTTCAGAATAAGTGACTCACCTTCTCTATTTTGGAATGATAATTGGAAATTTCTAACATTTAATAGCAAGAGAAATAATACTGTACATTTGTCTGATCCTTTTCTCTTTCTCATGTAATGTCATCTCATCTGATCCTTGACATAATGCAAAGGAAACAAGGAAGTTTTTTATTAAGTGAATCCTAATTTGGCCTTTTTGAAAAAGATCATAATGGAAGTAAATGGTCAGTTTATAGAATGAAAAGGTTGAAAGCTTTGAATTAATACAGTGTGCTGTGTGATAATTATATAGCTCCTGTAGGCACAGGTTTTTGGTAGAAATGTTAAGCAGTCTTGTACTGGCTCAATAATTGTATCATGACTTTAATGGAGAATATGTGATTCAGGATGTACTGAACTTCCCATGATAATTATCCATGAATTTATTTTTTAATTTTTTTGATTAAATGAGGTTGTATATGTCTATTTAGTGGCTTTACCCGCAGATTGTACTGACCTGCTGCTGCTCCTGTGATTGTTGTTGTTGTCTTCATCATCATCATCGTTAGTAGCAGCAGCAGCCGCTTCAGCAGCTCAAACTGCCTTCCCCATATGCAGTACAGCCAAGTGCTTAAGAGCAGAGGTTGGGATCTGGAGTAAGCTGCCTCAGTTCAAGTTCAGTCTCCACTAATTTATTAGCTGTGGGAAAATAATATAATCACTCTGGGTCTTAGTTGTTTGTCTTTTAAATGAGGGTAATAATAGTATCTGCCTTTGAGAATTGTATAGATTAAGAGGGGATAGTAATAATATCTACCTCATAGAATTGTGCTGATTAAATGAGACGATGTATGTATAGTTCTTAGCACAGTGTCTGGGTTTACTGAGAAACTTTCAGAGAAGATTGGTTAGTTAGCTGGCTAGATGCTTTCTTACATAAAGGATTTGAGATAATCACATTTGAAGTGATAATGAGACTGCTTTTCTACTGTTTTCAGAGAATTATTTTCTAGTAATAAAAATAGTTGATTGTACAAAAATTGAAAGTTTTGAGAAGAAACCATAATCTTATCACCCAGTTCATAATTGGTGTTAACTTTTTGATGTTTTCCCTAGCAGTCTTTTATCTATAATTATGTATCTCTTTTTAAAGTCAAAGTTGGAGTTATATTTCTTTTTTTTCCAGTTAACTTTGTAACTGATTATTTTCTGTAGCACAAACTGAATGAATGTTTTGCATAATAGCAACTTTGAGTACTTTGATTTGATGTCTCCAGGGTGACTACTTTGAAGAGTATACTTGTAAGAAAAACCAATCAGCTTTGTTACTTTCTAACTAAAGGTCAACAATTAGGATCTGGGGTTAAAGACCTACATGTATTAATTTTTTAAATATTTTATCATTTTACTTTCATTATTAATATTTTTAAAGGTATAATTTACATAGAGTGAAATGCACAGATCTTAAGTGTTACAGTTTGATTTGTCAAAACTCATGCCCATGTAACCCATACCCTTATCAAGATACAGGGCATATTCATTACCCCAGAAAGTTCCTTTGTATTCCTCCCTTTTCCTGTTCTCTCCACCCCCATGTCTGCTGTCACTACTGATTTCTTTCACCATGGATGAGTTTTACCTGTTCTCAAACTTCATATAAATGGAATTCTGTAATGTGGGTTTTTTTGTTTGTTTTTGGTGAGGCTTCTTTTGCTCACGGTGTGTTTTTGAGATTCATCCATGTTGTTGCCTGAATTTAGTAGTTCTTTTTATTGCTAATTAGTATTCTGTTGTATTAATATACCATGATTTGCTTATCTAGTCTCCTATTCATGGACGTTGTGGTAGTTTCCGGTTTGGAGCTGTTAAGAATAAAGCTTCTGTGAACATTTTTGTATAAGTCTTTGTGTGGACATATAAATTTTCATTTCTCTTAGATAAATAACTAGGAATGGAATTGACTGGATAAGGAGGGGTCTGTTTCTGGACTCTAGTCTGGGAGTCAGCAAACTATAGCTCATGGGCCAGATCTGGCCCACAACCTAAGAATGGTTTTTATGTTTTTAAACGATTGGTTAAAAAACAAACTAACAAACAAATAAATAAAAGAATGAGGGATGGAAACCATAGGTCACCTGCTAAGACTAAAATACTTACTAACTGGACCTTTACAGAAAAAGTCTGCCACCCCTGTTCTAGTCCATTCCATTGATCTGTTTATTTCTTTAGCTTTATAGTAAGTATTAAAATTGGGTTGCTTAATTTCTCATTTTCATTTCTGTTTAATTTCTAGATTTTGTGTCATTGTTTGACTTGTTTGTTGCTAATATGGAGAAATATAATTTGTTTTTCTTTATTAACATTATATCCTGTAACTTTGCTAAACTCACTTGTTAGTTCTACTTATTTGGTGGATGCCTTAGAATTTTCTAGGTGATGTTGTCCTTGTAAAATAAAGACAGTTTTACTTCTTCCTTGCTAATCGGTATGCTTTTTATTTTTCTGGCTTTACTGCTCTGCCTGAGACCTTCAGTGTTTAATAAAAGTGTTGAGAGCATACATCCCCTGTCTTATTCTGGATCTGTGGAGGAAGACATTCAATCATTTATTAAGCATGGTGTTAGTTGTAAGCTTTTAAAGGTATCCTTTGTCAGGATGAAGAAGGCCCCTACTCTACGTAGTCTGCTGAGTCTTTTTATCATAGATGATTGCTGAATTTCATCAAATACTTTTTCTGTATCTATTGAGAGGATCAGGTGGATTTTCTTTATTCTATTAATGTGGTAAAGTACATCTTTCTGAATGTTGAACCAACCGTACATTCCTGGGATAACCTCCCTCGATCGTGATGTATTAACCTTTTTACGTACTACTGGATCTGATTTATTTTATTTATTTATTTTTTAAACCGAGTTAGGATTTTCCTTTCGTCCTCCCTCCCTCCCTCCCTCCCTCCCGTTTTTATTTGGCTGCGCTGGGTCTTAGTTGTGGCACACGGGATCTAGTTCCCTGACCAGGGATCGAACCCGGGCCCCCTGTATTGGGAGCTAGGAGTCTTAACCACTGGGCCACCAGGCAAGTCCCAGATCTGATTTATTAGAATATTGTTTAGGATTTATGCGTCTATATTCATGAGGGATATGGGTCTATAATTTTCTTGCAGTGTCCTGATACGGTTTTGGTATCAAGATTACACTGGTTTGTTCCCTCTTCCTTTCTTTTCTGAGTTTAGTATTTTTTCTTAAAATGTTTGATAAAATTCACCAGTGAGACCATCTGGGTCTGGAGTTTACCTTGTGATAAAGTTTTAAATTATAATTTGATTAGTTTAATAGGTACAGATTATTCATATTTTTCATTTCTTCTTGTGTTAATTTTGATAATTCGTGTTTTTCAAGGAATTTATCCATTTCGTCTAAGGTCTTGAATTTATTTGGCATAAAAGGATTTGTAATATTCCCCTAATTTCCTTTTAATGTCTGCAGACTCTGTAATAATGTCCATTGCCTCCTCTTTCAATCTGATATTTATAATTTTATGTTTCTCTCCTTTTTCCCTGATCAGTCTGGGTAGAGATTTGTCAACTTTATTGGTATTTTCAGACAACCAAATTTTGACTTGTTAATATTCTCAGTTTTATATATCATTGATTCTCTTTTTGTTATTTTCTTTCTTCTACTTCGGGTTTTCTTTGCTCTTTCTAACCCCTTGGGGTAAATGCTTATTTAGATCATTGATTTTAGACTTTTCCAATATTAACATTTGAGCAATAAATATTGGTCTACACTGCATTTCATAAATTTTGATAGGTTTTTATTATCATTTAGTTCAGAATATTTTTATATTTTACTTGTAATTTCTTCTCTGACTCATGTTTCTTTTTTTAAAAATTTATTTATTTTTGGCTGCGTTGGGTCTTCATTGCTGCACGCGGGCTTTCTCTAGTTGTGGCGAGCCGGGTCTACTCTTTGTTGTGGTGCGTGGGCTTCTCATTGCGGTGGCTTCTCTTGTTGTGGAGCACGGGCTGTAGGTGCGCGAGCTTCAGTAGTTGTGGCACATGGGCTCAGTAGTTGTGGCTTGCGGGCTCTAGAGCACAGGCCCAGTAGTTGTGGCGCACGGGCTTAGTTGCTCTGCGGCATGTGGAATCTTCCCGGACCAGGGCTTGAACTTGTGTCCCCTGTGTTGGCAGGCAGATTCTTAACCACTGCGCCACCAGGGAAGCCCTGACTCATGTTTCTATGTAGAAGTGTGTTGCTTAATTTTCAAATATTGGGGATTTTTGCGGATATTATTTTGTTACTGATTTCTAATTTCATTGTGGTCAGAGAACATGCTCTATATGATTTTTGTCCTTTGAAATTTACTGAGACTTGTTTTATAGCCCAGCATATGGTCTGTCTTGATGAATGTTCTGCATATGCTCGAAAAGAGTGTGCCTCCTACAGTTGTAGGGTGTAGCATTTGTAAATGTCAATTAGAGTAAGTTGATTGTATTCAAATCGGCAACGTCCTTACTGATGTTTTTTCTGTCTCTTCTATCAGTTACTGAGAGAATATTAAAAATATCCAACTATAATTATAGATGTGTCTATTTTTACTTTAAGTAGAATGAAATTTGATTACGTATTTCATGTATTTTGATGCCCTTTTATTAAGTGAATATACATTTTGGATTATTATGTTTTCCTGATGAATTGAGCTTTTTATCATTCTACATGTTTCTCTTTATTTTTATTAATATTCTTTGTCTCATTAACATAGCTGCTCCCACTCATTAATATTTGCAAAGGATATCTTTTTTACCCTTTTGTCTGTGTCTTTATATTTAAAGTGTGTCTCTTGGAAGGAACATATAGTTGGAACTTGTTTTTAATTTATTCTGACAATCTTTGTCTTTAAATGGAGGGTTTAGTTTATTTACATGAAATGTTGACACAGTTAGACTTAGGTCCACATCTTGCCATTTGTTTTCTATTTGTCCCTCTGCATATTGTTCTTTTTTTTTCTCTTTGTTCCTTTCCTGCCCTTCTTTTGAAGGCTGATTTCAGCATCTTTGTCATCTCTGTGTTTGTTTCATTTGCAGTCTTTTGTTCGTTTGTTTAAATATATAATTCCAGTTACGGGTCACATTTTCCTGCCTCTTTGCATGTTTAGTAATTTTTGATTACGTAGTGGATATTGTGGATATGTTGTTGAATAAGTTTTGTTGTCTTCCTTTAGGGAGTGTTGGATTTGTTCTGGGAGACATTTGACTCCACTCTTTGTATCCCTCTTGGGTGTTTTTCCGTCACTGCAAACATTTTAGGAACCATTCTCAAGCCCAGCTATTAACGTGTCTCTCAGACTTTAACACAGATTAGGGCACGGCTTCTTAAACTTTAATGATTTGCAGATCACCTGGGGATCTTGTTAAGGTGCAAATTCTGCTTTGGGAGGTCTTGGGAGTGGGGTGCTTTGAGTCTGCTTTTCTCACCAGCTCTAGGAGGGGCAGTTGTTGTGGCTGTGCCCTCCAGGCACTGGGAGGTCTCTCCATCTTGATGGTGTGAGCGTAAGTTAGGGTATGTAATGGGTGCCCATTGGTGATTGGATATATCACATTTCAAAAGTTATCTGTTGTTTCTTTCCTTGTTCGGTGTAGAAAGTTGGGAAGTACTAAACCTAACATTCTTTATGTAAGTGGGTCCAAAGCATGACTTCAAGGATCGACTTCTCCAAAATGTTTCTGCAATATTTTGGAAAGAGTTACATTTACTGTAGACAGTAATTTGCTGTCCATCTGTCACCAAGTTAAAACATTTAGGGTTTTTATGTTGATTACCACGTAATACTTATGGCATTTTTTCAGAATTACATAATGACTATAACATAAAATTTCAGTATGATCCTTTTATGAACAAGGATAACAATTACTGTATTTACTCTTTCTGAATTATGGTAAGAGAAGAGCAGGCAAGGAATGACACTTCTGGGCTGGGGTGCCGATTGTACTGGGCTCTGCGCTGGGTGCTTTGCAACACGATCTCAATTCGTCTCATGTTTAATAATCCTGTGAGGTACATGCCATATCTGTTTTGCACATGGAATAAAATATTCTGAGCCACTTTTCTGTCTCCCAGGAAATTATTCAAGATGACACATGTTAGAAAGTGGCAGACTTGACTTACAACCCATCCATGTCTGACTCCAAGGTCTGTATTTTTTCTACTACACCATTTTGTCTGTAATATACCAGGATTCAACATAAGATGGGGAAGTGCATAATACCTAATTTTCTGTGTATGGATCAGGTTTTACCCCCATCTACAAAATTTATAGAATAGATAACTTGGAGAGTGAGTCTAATTTCCCAGGAGTATTTTTGTTGTACAGAAGGATTTGCTGCTTACACCCTTCTAGAAACACACATGTATACTGTGGGCCTTGCCTGTGGTCTCATTGGGCTGTGGCTCTCAATCTGAAATAGTAATTCAGCCAAGCAAGTTTTGCAAGACCCATAAAGAAGTTGATTTTTCTGGCTAGTGAAAAATTGTTTACCTCCCATGTGGGAGGCCAGCATAGTTATAATTACTTTTTATGTGATTTTTTAAAGTGATCTTGTCTCTTAAAAATTTTTTTTTAAACAATACTACTACTGTAGCAAAGAAAGGTTTCATTTGTGACTTTCTGGGGTTTTTAAATTTTCAAAACACACCAAAGAACGATATAATCAACATCTATGTTTCCGTTAGTCAGAATTAACACATGTTGATATTTTTCAGATTTTCTTCACAGTTGGTTTTGGGGGTTTTTTTCCTTAATTTTTATTTTTATTTTGGCCACACCACATGACTTGTGGGATCTTAGTTCCCCGACCAGGGATCGAACCTGGGCCCATGGCGGTGAAAGTGCCAGGTCTTAACCACTGGACCACCAAGGGAATTTTCCCTTTTCACTTTTAAAGTAGACACTTTTTTTTTTTTTTAATAAATTTATTTTATTTATTTTTATTTTTGGCTGCATTGGGTCTTCGTTACTATGTGCGGGCTTTCTCTAGTTGCGGTGAGCGGGGGCTACTCTCCGTTGCGGTGCGCAGGCTTCTCATTGTGGTGGCTTCTCTTGTTGCGGAGCGTGGGTTCTAGAGCGCAGGCTCAGTAGTTGTGGCGCACGGGCTTAGTTGCTCCGTGGCATGTGGGATCTTCCCGGACCAGGGCTCGAACCTGTGTCCCCTGCATTGGCAGGCAGATTCTCAACCACTGCGCCACCAGGGAAGCCCTAAAGTAGACACTTCTTTGGAAAGTTTTAGATTTATAGAAGAATTGGAAGACAGTATTGAGGATTCCTATATTTCTTCCTCCCCCCATACTGTTTCCCATATTATTATATTTGTATATTTATCACAATTAATGAGCCAATATTGATACATTATTATTAACTGAAATCCATACAGATTTCCTTAATTTTCCCCTAATGTCCTCCTTCTTTTTTTAAGATTTCATCCAGGATACCACATTACATTTGTTATGTCTTCTTAGGCTCTTCTTGGCTGTGACATTTTCTCAGACTTTCGTTGTTTTTGATGACTTTGACAGTTTTGAGGAGGACTGGTCAGGTGTATTTAGGATGCCCCATTATTGGGATTTGTCTTATGCTTTTATTGTGGTAGGACTGGAGTTTTAGACTTACGGGGTTATGGAAGGAAGATCATAAAGTGCCATTTTTTTTAAATTAATTAATTTATTTTGGCTGCGTTGGGTCTTCGTTGCGCACGGGCTGTCTAGTTGCGGCGAGTGGGGGCTACTCTTCATTGCGCTGCGCATTTCTCATTGCGGTGGCTTCTCTTGTTGCAGAGCATGGGCTCTAGGGACACGGGCATCAGTAGTTGTGGCGCACGGGCTTCAGTAGTTGTGGCACACAGGCCTAGTTGCTCCAAGGCATGTGGGATCTTCGGGACCAGGGATCGAACCCGTGTCCCCAGCATTGGTAGGTGGATTCTTAACCACTGCGCCACCAGGGAAGTCCTAAAGTGCCATTTTTATCACATGGCAAAGGGTGCATATTGTCATCATGGCTGATCACATGGTTGTGTGGCTTACCTGGCTGAGTTCGTGTCTCTGCTGTACTGTTCCATTCCCTCCCCCTTCTAGCCTGTCCTCTTGGAAAGAAGTCACCATGCACAGCCCCCACTTAAAGAGTGGGGTTGGGCTCTATCTCCCTTGTGGTGGGGTGTCTGTGTAACTTATTTGGAACGCTTCTTCATGGGAGGTTTGTCTCTTTTTCATAGTTTTTTAAAATAAATCAAATCTAACAGATTGAAAATCGAAGTGTCTTACACACGATATACATGGTACGCTATACGTATTCATCTCATTAAAAAAAACTTGGTATTATTAAAATTGATACATATAGATTTGATTCATTTATTTTTAACATCTATTCATATGACTTAAAATTCTTCTTTAATTTTTTTGTATTAAAATTTTTCTGTATCTGTGCAGATTTTTGAGTATACACATAACACTCTGAAAACTTTGCCTTTTACAAGAACTTAAAGCAGTGGGTGTAGCTGAATCTCAGAAACAAGAGGTTTTTGTCTTAATAATTGTTAAAATAAAAATTACTCACAAATGGAGTTTCCCCCAAACATTTTTTATTTTTCTTTGGTCATCTTTGCTACAGTTGGTAAAATGCATTCTGTGCAAAAATTCCTTTTTTTCCCCCTTTTGTTGTCTGCTGAGGAGTGAGCACCTTTCCTGAATGTTCTAGTGAACAAGTGTCCAGAGTGCTCTAAACAACACCAGATCAGAGCTATGAATTGGTTGTTGATGGCATTTACTGTTCAGGAGATGCAAGTAATTAATTATCAGTGGATTGTAAGTCCAAAGCCATAGTTCTGTATAATTACATCTGTGCATATTATTGTATACTTTAGGGTAAGAGTGTGGCACTTGGGTTTGTAGCTTTTGAAAAATGGCATGATTGCCGTGGTTGCTTTGTTATTACCAAGTGGAAACTTCATGCCCTCAATAGTGAGTCGTCTAATCCTGTTTTTCTGCCCAGTGTTTGAAGAATGAACTGGAAAACAAACCATCTTAAGTCCTAGAACAAGGCAAGAGATAGATAATACTGGGAAATGCCAACTTCATACATCGTATTGGAATTACTGACCTTGTAAATTACAAGTTACAATGTATGCCCGTCTGTTTTCAGTATTGTAGAAAATTTATTCACTTTAGAGAATCCTGTCTGATATTAGAGATTTTCTGTGCTCTATTTTTGGAAAGAGATCTTAAAGGCACCTCAAGATTGCACAGTGCTTTGTGGTTTTCAGAGCATTTTCCTATGTGCTGTTCCATTTAAGTTGGAAACAGGAAGTCTGAGCAGCCCCCTGTGCATGGTGTACAGGGGTGTGTGGTCTCATTGGTGAGCGGCCATGCTGATAGGGCTATGGGGGAAAGCACTGGGGCATGGAGATAAGGGACAGACCAAGGGGAGGTTCGGAGCATTGTTTTCTCCCCTGAGAACTTGGCACATTTTGCTTGGAGATTGGCTGTAGAATGGGAGATGCTGGCCTGCTTGGCAGTTGTACTTTTAAAGTTGTCAGGGTGTGGCTGCACCTAGCTGTGCTACTGCCGCATGTGGATTCATTGAAGGAAAGGTGTGCGGAGATGGGAGTGGCCGGAAGACGGAAGGTGGTGACTCTCAGGTCAGTCTGTCAGAATCTGATTGGAGACATCATAGCAGCTTTCATTCCTGTCTGTTGATTTTGCAAGTGATGCTCTTCAGAGACAGAGCTTACCTCTTATAAGTAATTATCAACGTTAATAACCAGCTTACTCCTGCTTTTCCCAGTATTGATGTTCATTTTAATTAATACCTTCGATCTATCAGTCACCTCCCAGCCAGATGGCTGGTCATCTAGTCCGATTTTTGTGGGTATCTGAGTAGAGAGAGACTTTGAAACTGCAAGAGTAACTTCTCTAGGCCTAGTGGATACCCAGGCCCCTTCTAGAAATGTCTTACCGTATTCTCATTCATGGTGATGATGCCAAACAGCACCCGTCACTGATGAATATTACAGTTACTATTTAGCCCACTTCTCAAGACCCACCTCAAGTTAGACCACCTGAGCTGTTTGTCTGCCCACAGGGCCAGGGCCCCCTTCTCCCCCTTCAGACTCCATTTAACAGTCAGTGTTGGTGCCACCTGCTGACAGCGCACATGTGTTTTCCTTGTAGCTTGTGTCTCTTGCCTTGGGCTCGAGAGGACGTGGCCCTGCATGCTGTGCACCTCCACCACCCCGTAGTATCTCCCTTCTGGAAGATGCTTAATAGATATCATTCTAATAATTGATAACGTGTATATTACCACTGCCTTTTCAGCTTCCACTGTGCCAAAGATCAGAGCGTCATTGCTAACAGCTGAGAGCTAGGAGGCAGGTGGGCTTTAGTGAGAGTTGGGCAGATGTTATAGCAGTTGGATCATCTCCTTGCTGGAAAAGGTGCTACTCCTGAAATAGGTACTTTCCAACTGTAAATGTACCTCACTATCGAAACCTGGGAGCCAAACACATGCTGGTAAATCTCTCATGATCCAGTCTCTTGCCTGTTGCTCTCCAAAGCTCAGGTACCAGATAGATTGAGAAGAAATGGTATCCCTGCTGCCTGAAATATGAACCAAGATTCAGGTAGCAGAATAATTGTGCCTTTGTTGTATCAGGAGTCACTCACGAAATTTCCGTTGATAAACATAAGCTACTAAAGCAACATACAGCTTTTTATATCCTGATTGGCTGTTGACTATGTTTGCGTCTCTTTTCCCTCCTTCCAGCCTTCTGTGCCAATAGTAGTGGTAGATGTCTGAGTGGCTGAGCCTCATTCAGGCTTTTTTTCTGGTCACATGTATAATGCATTAGAGCAAAGTGTGACAACTTCCAACCATGTTATCACCGGGGTGAATTTGATTTAAATTACCACCCAAGAGTAATCTCTTGACAGTCATAATCAGTTTGATCTACCTAGTTTTATTCAGTGTCTGATGACAGGTTAAAATTAATATTTTAGGGATTTCCCTGGTGGTGCAGTGGTTAAGAATCCGCCTGCCAATGCAGGGGACACAGGTTTGAGCCCTGGTCCAGGAAGATCCCACATGCCACGGAGCAACTAAGCCCGTGCGCCACAGCTACTGAGCCTTCACTCTAGAGCCCACGAGCCACAACTACTGAGCCCGTGTGCCATAACTGCTGAGCCTGCGCACCACACTACTGAAGCCCACGCACCCTAGAGCCTGCGTGCCACAACTACTGAGCCCACGTGCTGCAACTGCTGAAGCCTGCACGCTCTAGGGCCTGCGTGCCACGACTACTGAGCCTGCGTGCTGCAGCTACTGAAACCCACGCACCTAGAGCCCATGCTCTGCAACAAGAGAAGCCACTGCAATAAGAAGCCTGCGTACCACAACGAAGAGTATCCCCTGCTCACCGGAACTAGAGAAAGCCGCGCACAGCAACGAAGACCCAACGCAGCCAAAAAAATTAATTAATTAATTTAATTTAATTTTAAAAAAAGAAAAAGCAGTTAATATTTTAAGTACAGGTGTGCAGCCCAACAGTGTGTCATCTTGTCACTGTGGGCAGTCATAATGTTTGAGCAGAGAATGGCTTTTAAAAGTAACTTTTCGGGACTTCCCTGGTGGCGCAGCGGTTAAGAATCCACGTGCCAGTGCAGGGGGACACGGGTTCAAGCCCTGGTCCAGGAAGATCCCACATGCCGCGGAGCAACTAAACCCGTGCACCACAACTACTGAGCCTGCGCTCCTAGAGCCCATGCTCTGCAACAGGAGAAGCACACGCACCGCAACGAAGAGTAACCCCCACTCGCCGCAACTAGAGAAAGCCCGCGTGCAGCAACAAAGACCCAACGCAGCCAAAAATAAATAAATAAATTTATTTAAAAAAATAATAATAGGGACTTCCCTGGTGTCACAGTGGTTAAGAATCTGCCTGCCAATGCATAGGACACAGGTTCGAGTCCTGGTCCGGGAAGATCCCACATGCCGCGGAGCAACTAAGCCCATGCACCACAACTAGTGAGCCTGCGCTCTAGAGCCTGCAAGCCACAACTACTGAAACCTGCGTGCCTAGAGCCGGTGCTCTGCAACAAGAGAAGCCACCGCAATGAGAACCCCACGCACTGCAATGAAGAGTAGCCCCTGCTCTCTGCAACTAGAGAAAGCCTGCGTGCAGCAACAAAGACCCAACGCAGCCAAGAATAAATAAATAAATAAAATTTAAAAAAATAATAACTTTTCCTCCTTAGATAAAATAATGTTTCGTGCAGAGAATTTGAATAATATAGAAAATGTTTAAAAAATAAAAACCACCTCTAAACCCTTTATTAAATATTTTGGTGTTCTGTCTTGCTCTGTGTGTATGTATGTGTGTGCGCACGTGTGCGTGTGTTACGGGGATTATATTTTTTTTAATGCTTTTTTTAGAAGTTAATGTTGTACAAGGACCATTTTCCCCTTGTCAGTAATGGGTGAGTTTTTATAGTAAAAGAACTGTTTTACTTTTAATGCCACCGCTACTGCCTTACATTGATTTTGCACTTTCATTTTCCAAGTGCTTTCACTTACATTATCTTCAGGAGTGAGGTGCAGCGTCTGTAGAGTGTTAAGGTACCTCTGTGTGTCCTCAAAGCCATGTCTCTGCACCAGTGGACATGACTAAGAACACTTTACTATACCAAGTATATTTTTGTTAGGACTTTACACAACTCAGTTTTTGGTTAGAAGTAGAGCCACATGTATTTGAAAGAGTGATATGTCTTTCAGTGTGTTTTATGGTTTGAGATTTATGGCATTTAATAAGCTGGGTGGGACTTTATCCTCTCCATTCCTTTTCTTGCAGCCGAGGAGGCCCCAGAAAACACTGGGTTTGTGTCCTCACTCTGCCTCCTGGGACTCACCTCCTGCCCCAGCAGTGAAGCTGATCGCCTGTCTGTTACAAGAACTTGTTTAGTTTTCCTGCCCCAATGGAGAGGAAGAACAAAATTCTCTTAAATGTCAGCTTTCTCTCTCTTTTAAATTTTGCTAGAAATAATCATGGGCTCTCTTCCCTACAGCCTTCTTTGCCTGTTCGGTCCCATCTTTACCTCTCCTTCCCCTGAATTCCTGCATTATCTGTGTGGACGTCACCTTGTTCCTCTGTTGTCTCCTCTGCCTGCTCTGTTTCATCATTTTTCAAGTGGATTGTAAATCCATGGAGGAGGGTACTTCTTGGCCTAACAGGAGAGAGCTGCCCTGTAGAGGGTCGGGGTAAGGTTTATTAAAAACTTGGCTCTCTGTTCCATTGTGCTGTAGCTGAGCTGCAGTGTAAATTAAAATTCGTCTTTCTACAGATTCATTCCTTATAAAATAAAATGCTTTTTTCTTTTTCCCTTTTCTCTCCTACTCTTTTATCATCTTTTCCTCTTTCCTCCTCTTTCTCCATAGCCACTGTGGACTTGGCTTGACTTGGCTTTGATGCAATCCTAAAGAGGCTGCTTTCCCACCTAAAAAATGTTAGGACTTGAAGAATTAGGGAAGGCAGTCAATTTAAGTTTTATCACCCTCACCTTGGCTTGGCGGTACTTCCTGTAACACTATCTGGGAAATGGCGTGGAGGATGTGAAGCTGTGCAAAGCGTGGGGGCCTGTGCAGTGCGGGTGGCAGGGAGCGCCCTACAAAATCCCAGTCTCCTGGACAGGCCGCTGGCCACCCCACAGGGAGCCTGGACTTAATGAGGTCCTCCCAGTCCGGGGGCCGGCACTTGGCCACACTGATACCCGAGTCCCCATCTGCCTCTCATTACGGGTAGGTGGGCCTTCCAGGAGTACAGACATCATACAATTCAAGGGCTGATTGTTTAAAACCAAGAAAGTCACCGGCTTTTTGGATCACAAAGAACTTTTTTAAACTAAATTTATTTATTTATTTTTGGCTGCGTTGGGTCTTCGTTGCTGCACGCAGGCTTTCTCTAGTTGCGGCAAGTGGGCTTCTCATTGCGGTGGCTTCTCTTGTGGAGCACGGGCTCTAAACGCACGGGCTTCAGTAGTTGTGGCACGTGGGCTCAGAAGTTGTGGCTCGCAGGCTCTAGAGCGCAGGTTCAATAGTTGTGGCATGCGGGCTTAGTTCCTCTGTGGCATGTAGAGTCTTCCTGGACCAGGGCTCGAACCCATGTCCCCTGCATTGGCAGGTGGATTCTTAACCACTGAGCCACCAGGGAAGTCCAGGATCACAGGGAACTTTAAAGATCACCTAGTGGTCATCTAAATGCTTCGTGTCTCACGGCTGAGGAGAACTAAAACTTAGAGGGAACGAGAGGTTTGTCTCAGTCACACAGCTGATTAGCCGCAGAGTCAGGATTAGTTTCCCCAGTGACCTTGGTCTGGTGCTTTTGCTTGTGAATTAATGCAGACTGTACCCTGGAGAGCTGGTGTGTCTAACTTTTGTGACCTCTGAGGGATACCAACAGTGTTAGGGCACCGCCTTTGTTGCTAGAAGTTTCTAGAACAATTGGGCAACTACAAATGAGGCCTGAGGTCTTGGCAGTGATCTGCTGTCCTGTCACCTTCCTTTTAGGAGTTTCCACCATTCTTTCTAAGTCACATTCTGTTCACATATCATCCAAGGGCAGTACCATGAGAGTCAGTAAATACTTCTGCCCATCTTCCAGTTGCAATTTATTAGTCTAAGGAGAGTGTTCAGACTTGGGGGCTGTGTATTTCCCTGAATGCTTTCAAAGCTGGCGTCCTTCTGAGAGTTGAGTTCAGCGAGGCGGGCTGCTCACACGCCCAGGGTCCTCATTCCCAGTTCTCTTACTCCAGGTGACACTGGACAGCCAGGCGATGGCTTTGGCATTGCGATTTGTTGCATATCTCTACTTACTTTTTATCTGCCAAGTTGAGGTACTGGAAGGATTCCAAGAGCAAGCGGGTGATAGCAGACAGCTGAACACAGCCATGTCTTTCCATGAAAACTGCTTTTCTTGGCTTTCTCCCAACAATGTTAGGTTGCCAGGAGAAAATGCTTTTGGCTTTACAAATGATATGGCCATACTCTGGGGTAGTTCTGGTTTTTTTGGGTTGTTTTTTTTGGGGGGGGGGCTTTGTTTTTTTGTTTGTTTGTCGTTTGGTTTTTTTGGTCATTGAAAAGAGTGAATACTTGTGACTCTTAAATTATTTGGCAGCATTTTGCTCATGGCATCCTAAATTGTATTGTTTTTACATACTTTATATGAATTTGTGGTTTTATATGTGTACCAGCATGTGAAGAAAGATGCTAAAAACTTCAGGTTAATAAACCTGTCAGGTTAGGTTGAAGCCACATCACATGGAACATTCGTTGCTTTGTCGTGGCCGGCTTGCAAGTGGGAGTCGCATCAATCTCTTTTTTTGTGAAAATGTTCTTTCTTGTTCAATTCTTCGATGTTTTGATTTAAATTTCAACCCAGGAAGGTTAGGCTAGGGTATTTTGATCATATATTGTTACAGCTTATGATCTATTTTAAGTTCCAAGTGAACGTTCTGAGTATTAATTATTTTTTAAGCTGGAAAACAATCTAGAGTGAAACTGGAAATTTTGTGATTTACTAGGACAATTTGAACATAGTTGTCTGTTAAAAGTATTTCTACAACTGGTGAATGCACAAGATTGTTTTTGTCACAAGTTTATTTCATGTGTCTCAGCAAATGTCTCATAATCAAATGCCAGTAATCCCAGCTGGCTTCTCCCTCTGATCCTACCTGTTTGAACCACTCCACCATCACACAGTCTCTGAAAAATGTTCAGTTTTTAAATTAGTGTCCTAAGCATACTTAGGAAAGAAACTACATCTAGTGTAAAATGATTCCCCCCCAAAGCCAAATAATAACATACTAGCCAGCACCTGTAGCACCTGCTACGTGTCAGTCGCTCTTCTTGGTGCTTCATGTTCGTGAATCCACTTAATTCTAACACAACCCTAAGAGAGGAGGTGCTATCATCTCCACTTTACAGGTGATAAAGCTCAGGCACAGAGAAGTTTAAGTAAATTGCCGAAGGTCACACAGCTGGCAAGTGGCAGAGCCACCCGCAGACCAGGTCCTCCGTACTTAACCACAACGTCCTACTGTCTCTTAGAATGAAATCTTATTTGTGGCTATGTTCCAATAAAACTTTTGTTTGTTTTGTTTTTTCAAAAACAGACATTGGGGTGCTTTGGCCCTGGGGCCATAGTTTGCTGACGCCTGGTCTTGGTGGACTGAGCCTGTCCCTTTCGACGGTGCGAGTCTGGGCAGTGCAATTCCGGGTGGGCCTGGAGGAGCCGAGGCTCTGCCTAAGTGAGGGGGCAACGAGCCTGCAGTGGCGGTGGCGCCTCTAGGAGGGGCAGGGCCGGGCAAGCATCACGGCAGGTTCACCAGCTGATTTGTTGTGTTCCTAAGCTTTCTGGGCCACCCTTTCCTCATCCACGGAGTGTAAATTTTGACTAGATAACTCTCTGAGGCCTTCCAGCTGACAATTCTAACCTGTCTTATCGTCCCTACTAAGCTTATCGTGAAAGGCCGTATTTTGTTTTCTTTCTGTCTGTTTCCTGACCAGCATCACACCAGTTACACACACACACACACACACACACACACACACACACGGCGGTACTTCCTCTGATTGCTCTGCTGTGCACACACACACACCCCGTTGGTACTTCCTCTGATTGCTCTGCTGTGTAGTGTGGTTTTAACTGTATATCAAGGTGTGAGGAAAACTGCTGAAGAATTCAGCTTTTGAAAAAGCGTGTTTAGTGGGCTCATTGAAACCACATCAAACTCAACATTTGTTGCCACTTGAAGCATTTCTGAAGCCCTGGTGGACTCTAAGTAAAATCATGAAGTGGAAGCGTGTTTCTGGCTGTCCTGCTCCAGTCCTGAACATCTTCCCTCTTACCTCCCTTTCACGATATTCTCAAATGGTCACACAGTGTGTCCCCCATCAAGCTTTTAGTTCAAAAATAGTTATGATCTGATCCTTCCTGTGAGTGTGCATATCAAGAGGATGTTTGGAGATGGAAATTGGGGAGAGTTCATTTGTGAGGGTGGTGGTTACGTGAGTGGTTGATGTCTCTGGACGGGAGTCTGCTACTGGGAAAGGCCCCTATGTGGCGGGGGTGTGTGAGGTCTGGGAAGAGGGAGTTGCCTTCCCCAAGGGCAGGCATCCTTAATCTTTAGGAGATCTTAGGACCCCTTTTGAGAATCTAATAATGGACCTTTTCTCTCAAAAATGCACATCACACAAAATGTGTACAGACGTTTCCGCCCAGGCACCCCTGCCTGCCATGGACTGCCCAGGCAGGCCCAGGCCCACTGTCTCATCCCAAGGGAGTTTGGGCTGCTGATGATGGTAGAGGAGCTACAACCTGTGGTGGCCCTAACTGCAAAGAAAGGGTTTCTCTGTCCCACTTTCCTACAAAAGAGCAAGAAAAGGAATACTTGGCTTGCTACTATTTAGAAACCTATTCTGGGGAGAAACTTACATGATCATTGTTACTTCTCCTTAACACCCCTAGTTAGTTCTTTGGGTTTTCAGTTACTACCTTATTTGATTAGATGAGTTAGGTAAGTAGTAGAGATCTTCTCCGGGTTAGTGCAGTGTAGTGGAGAGAATCTCCCTGCTCTTTTGCAGCCCACGGCTTGTTCTCTTATTATGTTGATAGTTGTCATATCATGACACAAGTAGAAAATGAAATATTTGTCCCACACTGAGGTCAGCAGAGGAGGCCGTTTGCAGCCACAGGTGACCATGGAGGCTGATGGACCATTATCGCAGTGCACCAGTGGGAAGCTCTGGGCTGGGGCCTGGCTGAGGCCTTGCACCAAAGCCAAAGGTTTGCTGGCCTAGTGCACGTAAGCACAGAGTGCCTGTTGTACAGCCAGGCCGGGCTCCCGTCTGTGCTGTCATGGGGCACAAAATCGCATTTGTCCTGTAAAACCAACTCCGAGTGCATATGCTCTTTGTACTCAACCTTTGAGCACAGGCCAGTGGACTGACAGCCTGTCCATTGCAGCTAGTAGCTGAGATCCTCATGGTGACTGTTCAGAAAACAGAAAGGAGCCTGTTCTGCTGCCTCTCCCAGTGCCCGCTACACCCAGTGGTGACCCTTATCTGTGCTTGGCTTCTGTGACTGGGGCACGGTTCTTTGATTCCCCCCCTGCCCTCAGGGCTGATGTTGGGGTTTCTGTTGTTCCGAGGGGTGGGCTGCATGATGCAGTGGGTCTCTAGGAGTGTTCATTTATTTGGTTCTTTCCCCAAATACTAATTGAGTACCCACTATGTACTGGGACCCAAGGACACAGAGGAGACGTGTGTTCCAGGAAGACAAGAAGTTTCATCCTGGTTTTGTGCCAAAGATAGATTTAGAATGGGTTGTCATAAATATTATTATGACAAATACTGCCACAGAGTCGTGTCCTGTTTTGAACCTTCCATAGCATATCTGTAGTATGTGTCTGTCAGAGTAGAGAAGCATCGTCTACTCTGTCCCTCTTCTGTGATGTCTGTCATTCACTTTCTTGCCTGACAGCTCAGAACTTCAGCAGTTTTTGGTTGATGGGCCAGGTGCTGTCAACAGAATTTGCTGCGGACACTATCTTTGTTTCATAATGAGGCTCGTGTAGGCATTGTTCAGGTTTGTTTGAACTAAACCCTAAAGACAGGTTTCCTCATCTGGTCTCATGCTTTAGAGTCATGCCAAGGCTAATACCTAATCCCATCCTGGGGCAGGGGGTAGGCCTCAGGATCTGGCACTAGTTTTGTGGGGTTTGGGGGAGGTTGTCTTTTTTACCTTCTTACCTAGTTTGTTCTTCCCTGGTACACAGGGACTGTGGTTTACGTGTCTTTATTGTCTCACTGAAGTGATAGACAAACAACAGAGTAAGTAGGTTGTCAAATGATTGATTGATACACTTGGTTACAAGAATGCGTTTTCATGGGAATACTTGGTAGACCTATAAAGCATTATTTAATTTAGATTTCCTTATGGGGGAGCTTGCCTTTTTTTCAGTACTTACCATAGTTAGCTTTTCCTGTTTTCTAAGATTGAACTTGAATTAAATGCTTAAAAGGGCTCTGGAAGAATAGAGTGAAAGGATATTTTAACATGTATGGGCTGTTGCTGAATGAGGCAGAATATAAATATTTATCCTGTAGGCTTTAATTTGTTCATATATTATATAAACTGCACCATTAACTGAACAGTTGCCTATTTCTGCTGTTCTACTTTTTGAATATTATTGAAAAGATTGTTTGCTGGTTCTGTAGCAGCCTTAAACCAAAATATGATAAACTTCGGTTGAAAATAAAGTTTACTAAATTGCTACTAAGTAACTGTTGGGAAAATAAAAGAAATACATTGATTTTATTAATTGGAGTTAGACAAACATATCGATTTATACTGTTTCATCATGAGCTAAAGAACACGTTGGTGCTAAAAAACATGTGTTAGCTAGACTTGGGAATGTTCGATCTGATCAAAGGAGAAGAGATACGGACAGGAAATCAGAAATCTAGAAATCTCTAGAAGTGAAGGGCTTTTACTCAAAACTGCAGGCTAGGACTGGAGCAGCCTTCCGGTTCTACCAGGCTCTGCCGGGGGATAGTTGGGACCACGGGGCCTAGTTGGCTGATGTGGCTGGGTGGCCTGTTAGAGGGCTGTCCTTACCTGGGCCTCTGTTAACTCTGATATTAAGGAGGGACTGGCCCTGGACCAGGGAGCTGAGCCCTGACTTTGGAGCCTGATCCTGAAGGTGGCTGTGACTTGCTTTGGTTCATCCTTGGAGTGTGTTGTCATAGGCTGAGGGTGGGATTTTCCCCAATTTTTTTTTTAGACACATAGCCTCCTGTGAGCTGGCCATTCCTTACCTGCTGTCTGTGATCTTTGACTTTACCTTGGTTCTTGCCCCATGAGGATTGAAACCATGTTGAGAGGTTTCCTTCACTATGGAATGGCCAAGAAGAAAAGGTGAGAACGATTTCCTGATGAAATCTGTCAGTGTCCACAGCACTTTGGTGCTTTGTCCCAGAGGCTCACCAGGCAAGTAGTAGCCAACTGACCAGACCACACACCCACCCAGTTTTCACCCTGGCAAGGTGATCGTGTGAACGCCGTCCCAATATTCGCAGAGCCTTAGACGTTTTTAACAGGGCTGGGGAACTTTGAGCCGCACAGGTCCCCTTTGGAAGCTCGTTGAGCTCTTGGTATTTATGTCCCTCTCTACACCAAAGGGCTGACTGCCTTGGACAGTTGGCGTCAGTGGAAGGACAGTTGCCTCTCCTTTCCCACCCCCCAGCTGCCATCCACTTTGATTCATCAGTACTAGAAACTTCCAAAACAACATTGATTTTTCTTGTTTATCAGATTGGTGGTTACATGGAGCGAGCTCTATGACAAGTAGGAAAATTGCATCTGAACGTGTTCTGAACCAGGCTTGGTTCATAGGAGGCGCTAGGTAAACGCTGGCTGACTGTGAGCACGGATTCATGGAGAGTAAATTGATGCATGTGTCTTCTGACATGTTTGGTCCTAAGTAGAGAAATTTTAAATGAAATTTAGGAAATGGGGGACTTCCCTGGTGCGCAGTGGTTAAGGATCCGCCTGCCAATGCAGGGGACACGGGTTCGAGCCCTGGTCCGGGAAGATCCCACATGCCGCGGAGCAACTAAGCCCGTGCGCCACAACTACTGAGCCTGTGCTCTAGAGCGCACGAGCCACAACTACTGAGCCCGTGTGCCTAGATCCTGTGCTCTGCAACGAGAAGCCACAGCAATGAGAAGCCCGCGCACCGCAACGAAGAGTAGCCCCCGCTCGCCACAACTAGAGAAAGCCCACGTACACAACGAAGACCCAGCACAGCCAAAAGTAAATAAATAAAATAAATAATGTAAAAAAAAAAAAAAAAGAAATTTAGGAAATGGAAATTATAACCATGTTTTTTCCCCAAATTCTTGGGGCTCTGAGAGCAGTGTTTGAGTTTATGCAGAATTCTACAAGAAGTAATCATTATGTGGACTTAATTTAGTGTAACACTTCCTGAAAATGTAGATTTTTGCTTCAGTTCTTCTGAGTTTCAGATAACAACTGAAGGAACCTAGTTGAGAATCAGAAATGTTCTTTATGTTAAAAGTTTGCTTATTAAGTCTTGCCTTGATTAAATCATCTGAATTCAGAGTTGAGCCTACTTGGTGGGCTTCGTAAAGAATTTGTTTTTGTTTCAGTTTTCTCAAGTTGACTTTGAATTTCAGTTGAATTTAAATTTGTTTCAGTTTACTCGAGTAAAGCAAGTAAGGCAAAAGTGGCAGCTAGAATGTGTTCACTTTCAAAAAATTGAGAAGTACCGCTGTGAGGGCTATATGTGGAAACCACCAGTACATATGAAAATGCCAGAACAAGATCTTTTTGGTTACAGTAGTTTGGTTTTATTTGTGTTTTTATGAGGACATTTCAGCAGGAAAGGGTCGATTGTGTTGAGCATCTGTTTGTTTGCAGCCTAGAATTTTAGAGCTGAAAGAAGTAATGCAGTTGTCTTGTGCAAGACACTCATCTTTCAGGTGAGGTAAAGGTCCATAGAAGGAACGTGAGTTAACCAGCGTGAACGGGCTGGTGCAGTCACCATGTGAGGTTGGTGGAGAGAACTGAGCTGTGATTTCTTGAATGGAAACTCTGTCCCCTAGGGAAGGGGGGGTCTTCCCTTCAGGAGACTCCTTCCTCCCAGTTTCTAAACATCAAATGCACCAGGACAGCAGAAAAGTAGAGCAGGCAGTAGGCAGCAGATGGATTGTTGCAACTTCGTGAGAAAGCAAAGCAGGCAGACTAAAAAAGCCACTCTCTTAGTAATGAGACTCTGCTTCTCCAGAGGGGGCGGCTGAGCAGCAGGGTATCACTGTGGGGATTCCCGGATTCATGCCTGTGGAGGTTAGAGCTGAGGGGTCTGGCGGGAACCTGGCTGGGGGCTCTTGACTGGAGGGGATCTCTGACTCCTGTGGTTGCTTGCTGCCCCACTCCGCGGCATAGGTGGGGTTCCTTCTTTCCATTCTTGGCTTTATCTACTATACAGTTTCTTTTATTTCACTGTAATTGAAATAAGACTTTATTATGGAAAACTTCAAATACGTATAATATTAGAGGGGCTAGTATAACAACCCCCCACACCTGTCCCCTGGTGAGGAGTCACCGACGTTTGTCCAGTCGTTTTTCATCGACGCTACCCCTTGCCTCACTAGGTTTTAAAGCAGATCCCAGACATTATATGATTTCTTTGTCAGTATTTCTACTGTGCATTTTGAACTAATGGAAACTTAAATCTGATTGGGGGGTGGTAGCTGAAAGAAACTAATTACTTACAGAGTAATTAAGGATTAAACTGAAGGCGCTCCCCTTTGTCAGTTATTCTGGAAGATTTTGTTTTCCAAATGATCTTAATGGGTCGGTGCCACTCTCAGGGTAGGGGACTTGGCGTGAGGAGTATGGCTGAGGGGTAAGGGTGGAAAATTGCTGGTTCTTGGGATGATATTTAGGAGGAGGGGACAGATGGGGTTGTTGGGAGCAGCTTCACTAGTCTTCTGCCTTTAGTCTGTAGCTGTTTGAGCAAGTTGCTCTGTTCATAATCCTAATTGTGAACCCTGAGAATGAGCCTTTAATTTATAATTGAAATGAAGATTTTACAGGAAGTAACGATTTTTGCTTCAGTGGGTCAGAGTGAGCGTTTCTGAGGCTCTTCCTTTCATATGTGGTCGCGTCAGGATGGCTGACGTTGCTCTTTTTGTTTCAGATGGGAATGACTGGTAACACAAGTCCATTTGGACAACCCTTTAGTCAAACTGGAGGGCAGCAGATGGGAGCCCCTGGAGTGAACCCTCAGCTGCCCAGCAAGCAGAGCATGGTCAATAGCTTGCCTCCCTTCGCTGCAGACATCAAGAATGCTTCGGTCACCAATGTGCCAAACATGGTAAGTTGCCCTTGGTCTCAGAGCTGTGGGTCTCCAGTGGGTGCTTTGGTGTGTGGATTTTATCGTGCTGACAGTGAAGATCTGCAACTAAAAGTGCATCATGGGTGAAAGGAAAATAACCTGTATTTCTTATGCATACGCTCTCTCAGTGAGTTTAATTTTCTGTGATGAGCTGCCCGTAAGGGGCTAGTTAAGATGATTCAGCTAGTCCTCCCGGGGTCCCTATGTGGAGGGAGAGGGTTCATGTCCATGAGTCATTTTGACTTTCCTCAGAGTCACCCTCTTGATTCAGCAGTAGAGCCAAGAGAATTGGAGAGATAGGCTTTTTTACACTTCCCGTCTGTTAGTGGTTGAAGCTGTCAGTAGAAGTCCATCCATTTCTGTTACAAAGGACATTTATCTTCAGAGAACTGTACCTTGTCTGTGAGATGTGTGTGTCCTGTCTGACTTGACAGATGGTTTCACATGTCTTCATCCTCCCTGAGATTTCCTACCTATAAAATAGAAACTACCCTTGGAACTCTCAACCTAACTAACCCAGATATTAATGGGAAAATAGCTCCTTTTGTGCCACAAAATGGCATCTCTTTTAATTCCGGCCACTAAGGGGAAGTGTGTTCTTTTGTCGGACCTCACTGTGCATACATGGCTTCTGCGTCTCTGATGTGCCTTTAGCGATGCATCAGGGCCTGGAGCAGCCACTCTCCTTTCCCCTGGGCCTGCCCTGCCAGGGCTGCCATCCACATAGTTGTGCAGAGTGATTTGGGAAGGCTCAGAAGAAAGCTGGGGGATTATGTTCAGAAAAAGTTGCTTTTTGTCTTTTGATTTTTAAAAAACTTTAATTTGAAGTATTTGTTGTAAAGGTACAGCCAAGAATTCCTCTATCTCCATCACCTGCTTCCCTTGATGTTAACATCTTCTGTAACCTTGGTACGTTTGCCAGAACTAAGGAATTGACTGCTTACAGTACTTAGAAGTTTTGAGGCTGCTGGAAGCAGGAAGAGTTGGATCTCTTTCTCTTTGTTTTTGTTAAAAATCAGAAAAAGGGGCTTCCCTGGTGGCTCAGTGGTTAAGAATCTGCCTGCCAATGCAGGGGACACGGGTTCGAGCCCCGGTCCAAGAAGATCCCACATGCCGCGGAGCAACTAAGCCCGTGCGCCACAACTGCTGAGCCTGCGCTCTAGAGCCCGCAAGCCACAACTACTGAAGCCCGTGCACCTAGAGCCTGTGCTCTGCAACAAGAGAAGTCACTGCAGTGAGAAGCCCATGCACCGCACGAAGAGTAGCCACCACTCACCACAACAAGAGAAGGCCTGTGCACAGCATCGAAGACCCAACGCAGCCAAAAAAAAAAAAAAATCAGAAAAGGGAGTGATACTGAGGTATCCTAATCAGATTCCCGAGGTATCCTAATCAGATTTGCTCTCAGTTTGCTACATTCTTCCTTCTTTAAAAAGAAAGGGTACAAGCAATGAGATCTGTTTTCAAGTTTTTACTTCTTTATTTCTTCTTCTGATCATCCCCCTGTAACTTTCCTGGATCTGCTTCTCTCCTTCCAGTAACTTTTTGTTGCCAGGATTGCCCTGTTCCCGGCCATACAAACCCAGAACTTACAACAAAGCCCACTGCTCCCTTCACGCGGCTCCTCTCAGCCCTGGGGGCGGCAGGCCAGGATCCCCAGCCCTGCTCTTCCTGTTCTCGCCTGCCTTTCCTTTTCCAGTCCTCACTGGGAGGGCAGTAGCGTGGACTTCAGTACTGTTGGTTGTCACCTGGGTTTGGTCAGTGACCTGGAGCACATTTTGGCTTCAGAGTAAGAGTGTTTGCTTTTCACAGACATTCTGTGTTTTGTAGTCTGAGAAACCCTGACCTAACATTTTCTTCCATTTTCTTTTTTTAAATCTTCTCCAGGCCCACTTTTTCATCCTTTCTCCTTTACCCCCAACTTAGTGGCAGAATCCTTTCACTGCAGGTTCCTCTGCCTGCCTCTGCGGCTTCAGGGGACTTAATTCCTGAGAGTGGTGTGCTTGTCAAGGGCAGGTTCGGACCAGACTGGAAAGAGGCTTCTGGTTGCCTCCACCTGTGCCTGGGCTGGAGCCCTTTGGGCTAGGGAAGGCTTCTCTCTCCCTTGGCACTGTTGACGTTTGGGGTGGGATCTTTCTCTGTTGTGGGGGCCATCCTGTGTATTGTGGGATGTTTAACAATATCCCTGGCCTTCACCCACTCGATGCTCACAGCCCTGCACCCCGACCCCCCTGTAGTTGGCCCCAGTTGAAAGCCCTGCTCCGGGGAATGGTTGGGGGAGGCAGTAGCAGTAACATCTCATCCTTCTGTCTGTGACATCTAACAGATAAAACCAGTTCTCTCCCCCCTCCCCCCGCCTTGGCCTTAGCAGGCTACCCGCATGGTGAACTGGGGAAGTATCTTGGTGTATGGGAGCCTAGCCACCACTTTCCCACAGGGGCACGGGTGGACTCTTGGAGAGATCCGCAGCTGGTGCCTTTGGAGTGAAGTCCTCAGACGTTTACTGCGGGGCTCGGGGCAGGCTTCACCAGGCCAGGTGACCCAGCCACGGACTTCACGCTATTGGGCGCAGCACAGGAACCAGAGGGGACTGACAGAGAAGCAGGGCAGCAAGTGCACATAATTTGCCTAATATCTTTCTAAGTGCTTTCTCACCCTGTGTTTTACCTTATTCTTTTGACAGCCTCTTGAAAGACATCATTACACCTCCCATTTTACAGATGTAGAGGCTGAGGGTCTGAGGGCTTTAGGTTCGTTCAGGGCTATGTAACTTCTTGTCTGCAAGGCCCAAAGCTTCTTCAATATGTCCTGGTGTCATGTTTTAGTGGCTCCGAGCCCTTTGGGGTGTGTTTACATTCCTTATTTGCAGTTCCTCAATCATGTTTTGTTGTCTTCCTTGAGTTTTCTAAATTGTTTCTGGCCCCTTGGAGCCCAGAGATTTTTGTACAGTGAGGGAGAGCAGTTACCAAAGATCTAAATTTCTTTAATTAAAAAAAAGAAAAATTTGGAGCCTTGAACATATTTGTGTTTTTTGCCATGCTTTGGGGAGTGGTCTTTTAAAGCCCAGCTAGGTTCAGCATGCCAAACAGTTGAGCTCAGGACTCTGATACCGAATCACCTGGTGCCCTGGTTGAGCTCTTTGTGGAACGATTGACACTTGGTCACTGACCGAGGGACTCATGCTTGTCTCCTCTCCTAGAGGATTCCCGCAGCACTGGTGATGCTCAGGAAGCGAGGGGATGTGGCCGTTCCTTTAACTCGTCTCATTTGTTGAGCACCTTCTCTGAGCCCAGGTGCATCTGGAGTGCTGGTGTGAGTTACGTAGAGCTCACCCCTCTTTCGTGAAATTGGGGGTGGTGGTGATGGAAAACAAATAATTACAAACGCAAACTGCTCCAACAGGTCTGAGTAGCACGGAGAGGTTGAGGTTGACACAGGGACCTCCTTAGGTGGAGCCATCAGAGAGAAGGCCGCACCAAATAGGGGGTTTTAAGGGCAAGATTGGAAGGATGAGCAGAAGCCACGGAGACCCCAGGGCACTGGGAGAGCATTGGCTTGTGTAGGAGCCAGCAGAAGTCCAGTGGGAAGGGTGAGAGGAAAGCGGTGTGAAGTGGATATTGGGGGCTGGGCAGGAGCCGTCTCAAGGAGGGCCATGGGTGGCAGTGGCCACTGCAGTGCTCTAAGCTAGTGGAGATGGGGGCCTGGAGGCCATTGATTACAGAGGGGACAGGAGACCAGATGAGATTTGCCACTAGAGTGGATGTGTGGGGTCACCGTGTGAGATGACTTGGTGGGAGGCGGGACCATTTACAGAGCTAGCGGAGGAACAGACTGGGAGAAGGGTGATGAAGGGGAGGGCATTCGTAATTCCACTTAAGACATGCTCCTCTTGAGATGCTTGTGAGATGTCTAGGTGAAGAGGCCAGGCAGATGGGTGGACATACAAGTAGGGCAGCCACTGTCCATCGGGAGCTGGCGGTAAGCATGCTATGGTAGAAGGGCTGTGGAGTGGATGCCATGGCTTGGAGGGGAGCACAGGGAGAGAGACCAGGCAGAGGAGGAGCTGGCAAAGGGGACAGCAAGGGACTGATGTCACTGAAACCGAGAGAGGAGATCGTTTGGACAGGCAGAGATGGTGGCGGCTGAGATGGTGAGTGAGATGAAGGCCAAAGAGCGTCGCTGGAATATGCAGGGGATCTGTGGGACGGTCAGGAAGCGTGGAACATCTTCCGTGAGACTTAAGTGTGGCCCGTAGTCATGGAGACCTGTTGATCACCACGGTCTATGGGCTGCCTCTGGGATGTGCTGCCTGGAGCTCCAAAAGTTTCAGAGACCCTATTGCAAATGGGGTCCTTTTGAGGGCATATATATCCCCAGGACAATATTCAAAAGCAAATACCACATCTCCCTAAATTTTCACCTGGATTTCGTTGCAGCTCTGTCTTTGGCCATTTTATTTGTAATTTCTTAACTTTCTACAGATTTTTGAAGCTTCTTAGAACTTTTACCATATTATTACATTGTATTTCATGATTCTGAGATGCAAATTTTTTTCACAGTTGTAGCATCTTTGAAATCAGGATGTATTTTAGAAACAAGTTTTAGGTCTAATAAGACACAGTATGTATACTAACTACGTTACTTGTTCATAATTGGAATTAATAAGAGTGACAACTATTAAATATATATTCACTATCTAGTTTTCTAGGATAGCTCACATGGATATAAGAATTTCAAAATTATGTAAATTTTACTGACAAAGAAGAACAGGTTTGGGCAGGGGTATAAGTTGGGTTATCTTTCTGTGGCCTGACTTCAAGGTCCATGTGGGCCTTCTCAAAGGAGAGATTTGCCTGAGAGTGCGTGGGGTGGGGGAGAGTTGTTCCAGGGCAGTCCTCTGGAAGAGGAGGCCACCTGATTCCTTGGTGACATTACCCTTCTTGCCGTTTTCACCTGAAAAAGTCATAACACGGAGAGCAAGGGAGCATTTGCAGGAAGGAGGGAAATTCAGACATCATTTGGCACTGGATTTGTCAATTAGGTCATTGCTGACCTTCATGATGGGTCTGGGATTGTTTTAAAGGAGCACTGTTTCGAAGTGGGACACATCTTGGGCTTATCTAATCTAAGAAGGTTTGGTGACCAAAGGGACCTTATCATCAGTTTCTCTCACAGAGTCTCCTGTGGGGCTCCCCATTGCGGTCTCCTACAAGGGTTCTTTCTTTCTATTTTTTTTTTTAACATCTTTATTGGAATATAATTGCTCTACAATGGTGTGTTAGTTTCTGCTTTATAACACAGTGAATCAGCCATACATATACATATATCCTCAGATCTCCTCCCTCTTGCGTCTCCCTCCCACCCTCCCTATCCCATCCCTCTAGGTGGTCACAAAGCACCGAGCTGATCTCCCTGTGCTATGTGGCTGCTTCCCACTAGCTATCGATTTTACATTTGGTAGTGTATATATCATGTCACTCTCTCACTTCGTCCCAGCTTACCCTTCCCCCTCTCCGTGTCCTCAAGTCCATTCTCTACATCTGCATCTTTATTCCTGTCCTGCCCCTAGGTTCTTCAGAACCTTTTCTTTTGTTTTTTAGATTCCATATATATGTGTTAGCATGCGGTATTTGTTTTTCTCTTTCTGACTTACTTCACTCTGTATGACAGACTCTAGGTCCATCCACCTCACTACAGATAACTCAATTTCGTTTCTTTTTATGGCGAACACTCCATTGTATATATGTGCCACATCATCTTTATCCATTCATCCGTCGATGGACACTTAAGTTGCTTCCATGTCCTGGCTATTATTGTAAACAGAGCTGCAGTGAACACTGTGGTACATGAATCTTTTTGAATTATGGTTTTCTTAGGGTATATGCCCAATAGTGGGATTGCTGGGTCGTATGGTAGTTCTATTTTTAGTTTTTTAAGGAACCTCCATACTGTTCTCCACAGTAGCTGTATCAATTTACATTCCCACCAACAGTACAAGAGGGTTCCCTTTTCTCCACACCCTCTCCAGCATTTATTGTTTGTAGATGTTTTGATGATGGCCATTCTGACCCGTGTGAGGTGATACCTCATTGTAGTTTTGATTTGCATTTCGCTAATGATTAGTGATGTTGAGCATCCTTTCATGTGTTTGTTGGTGATCTGTATATCTTCTTTGGAGAAATGTTTATTTAGGTCTTCTGCCCATTTTTGGATTGGGTTGTTTGTTTTTTTGATATTGAGCTGCATGAGTTGCTTGTATGTTTTGGAGATTAATCCTTTGTCATTTGCTTCGTTTGCAAATATTTTCTGTCCTCCATGTCCAGTTTCTGATCACTGAGGGAGCAAGACTTGAACTGATTGAACTTTGTGAACCCAAGGGTCTCCTCTTTGTTGTTGTCTTTGATTGGCTCATCTCACAGTTTTAGTTGCCCTGTGGAGGTGCTCATGTTCGCATACCATTGTCCACTAGCTCCTTGTACTTCACAAGCATGAATTTAAAATCACTGGTGGTCTAGTATTTCCCTCTACCCTAGGACTGGGGAGAGTGCTTCCCAGTACTCTAGTCCTTCTCTGGAAACGACGAGTGAAGAGTCTTGTCAGCTCTTCACTGTGAGAGCAGTTTCTGTAGAAAATCACTCTGTGGCTATGAATTATGCCTCAGTAATTGAATTGGAAAACAGGGGACAAGGTTGGGAAGTGAGCACTTGCCTGTAATTATTAGCCATCCAAGTGTTTTTGTAATTTTAGGAGTTTACCTTTCGTATTCTCAACTTATTGCCTTCACCTGTAACTTGAAGATCTCTGAGAAAATGTGTATGTGAGGCCTTTGAAGAATAACTTTTAGTTCTAAAATTCTTATTAGTACCTGTATAAATCCTTTCTACTGTTTTAACTCATCCCCTTTTGTTTTGGCAATAAAAATCAGCTGGGAAACATAGCCTAAGCACAAAATATGATGTGTTGCGAATATCAGGAAACTATAAATGGAGAAAAATTAACAGTATTCTTTGATATTAGGAACCAACTGTATGTATTGCAAGTACTCAATCAAGATCATTTAACGTCTTTCCAAGATGAGTTTCCATTAACCAACAGTGTCTTTTCTAGGGTCTAATTAGCGTAGCCTTTTCTTCAATGAAACTTTCTGGGTAAAACAACATAAATTATCTCCAGAGACATTCAGCCCTCTCACTTCATGTAAAGTAGAGACTCGGTAGGAAGGTTCTTCATGTCTAAACAAGCTGCGCCCACCACATACTAGTGTTGGAATTTCTGCCTGCTCGATAGCAGCAAATACAGGTGTTTCTGGAAAATGAAGTGACCATTTTAAGAAGAACTCAGTAGACACCTTAAAAGATTGTATTAAAAAAATTAAAAATAAATTAAAAAATATTTTTAAATAAAAAATATATTTTTTAAAAGGAAGAAGAACTCAGTAGATAGCACATTTAATGGATCTGGAAGGAGATAGTTGTAGCTACCAAAGATGTAAGTGCAATACTGTGTCTGAAGAGCCAGGAACCACAACAGTCTTTTTGCAGCCCTAATTACCCTAACTTCTTTTTACTTTTTTCCACAATTATCTGAAATGGCCCTAAGGCTC
This sequence comes from Eubalaena glacialis, assembly GCF_028564815.1. Taxonomy (NCBI): domain Eukaryota; kingdom Metazoa; phylum Chordata; class Mammalia; order Artiodactyla; family Balaenidae; genus Eubalaena; species Eubalaena glacialis. The sequence goes on along the minus strand of NC_083728.1, from coordinate 58,857,237 downwards.
AAGTCACCAAAAACTAATTTTTCAGTCAAATGATTAATTTGCCAAGTTATCAAAAACTTACTGTAATAAATGTTCTTGAAGAATATGTTCATATATATTGATGGTCAAGAAGATTATTCCTTAAAAGTTTTTAGTAGATTGGTAATTCTCATTCGGTGAATGGACCTGATGCTGTGAAGACCCCTTAACTCAGTTAAGACCTGCTGGTCTGGTTGGCCTGTCACCTTGGCTGTTGGAATAGATTCAGCAGCTTTTACCTTTTAGGGTTTCTTTGCACAGGTGCATTTGACCACTCAGCCCTCCATGGCAGACTGACTCTCTGGGTTGGAAGGAGTGACCTTAGGGTAGGGGAGAGAGTGGGTCTGTCCACTTGTCAGTCCTGTGCCTTTGCCCTCTGGCTCACCCATCGAGTTTTCTTTCTTGACTTAGCCATTTGTTTTCTGCTGTGAAATCACAGCGTTTCTGATTTGGAAGATTGCTTAGAAATCATTCTGGTCCAGCTTGCTCATTTTAAATTATTTCCCTATTGAATTTAAATCTTAAATTGTAAGGTAATCTTATTTTTTAAAAAAATCAACAAACACCAAGCAAAAAGGAGAAAACACAAGAAACATTATTCCTTCTATCTAAACAACTATGTTCTGTTTCTTACCAATTGATCTTTATCATCTCAGGTGATTATCACTTCTTCCTAGTTTGATAGCTCTGCATTTAATGAGCATATTCTTTATTTTATGACTGCAAAGCTTTGTGTACCCAGCTGTTCTAGGGTCCTTCTGGGGGAATCAGAACAAGCAAATATTGCAGAACAACGCTTTGTCCCGCCTGGTATTTGCTTTGGTGTCATTTTCTGACTTTTAAGTGGAGGTTGGGAAGAAGTAAAGTTTCCAGGTGGGCCAGGGGAGTATGTCAGAGGAGTGTGGGTCTGGACTCCATCAGTAATGTAGAAGGTCTGGGCCAGGTTGATCCTGAAGGGCCATCTCTAGGAATCCCAGCCCGACATGAATTGGGGGCAGTGGTTGTGTGTCAGGAGGAAGCACTTTCATTCCCTCTTCTGTCTTGGTCAGTGTCTGCTTCTTACTGTTTGCATTACAGGGTCCTTTGCAGACATTATAATCTGTTCTTGGACGCTTCATGGAAAATAACTTCCTTTTCTAGAAAGAATGCCAGAATAAACTTTATTATACATACTCCTTGTGCATATCTGTGATTCTATCCTTAGGATAGAATAAAGGGCATTTTAAAAAATGGGGTTGGTGCTGATTACTCAGACCTATGTAACAATAGCACAACCCTAATAAAAATACATCAAACTGCTTTAAAAATTAAGGAATACACCAGAATAAATATAAAATGTTTGTGTTTCAAGGTCGTGTGATGGACAGGGGTGTAAATGATGGTTGAGTTATGGTGACAAGTGACACATGCAAAGAGCAAAGATCTAGCAAAGATTGAAAAGGGGTGAGTGGGCTGTACCCTCCACAGCCCTTAGATCGTGTGCTTTGTGTTCACCTGCTGTTACTCATTGTTCAAAATGTTGACAAGCAGGGGTGGGGGGGTCACGATTGCACCAATGTGACTCCCACGCCATGGTAACCTCCCCCTTCCATGATTAGGAATTGCATGTGATCTGATGGGAGTTACTGAAATGCAAATTTCATATGTTTTAAGGCCTTTAATGGATACTGTTATATTGCCTTCCAACAAAAGCCACGAACCAGGTCACTAGTATCGCACGATGCTCCCAAGGCTGGGGATTATCACTCTGTCCTTTGATAGGAGGAAACGGTGTCTTTTTATTTTGATTTGCATTTCTTGATTACTGGTAAGAATTAAAGTACTTATGTTTAGTATGCTGTTATTTTTTGAGTTGCTTAGTTCCTGTCCTTGGCCAGTTTTTTTGTTAGATTCTCTTAGAATGCTTTATAAAGCAAGGTGGGCAACCCTCTGACAAGGTGGGCAGCAGGAGGGTTAAAAGGTGGGCACTCTGCCACAACTACTGAAGCCCGTGCGCCTAGAGCCCGTGCTCCGCAACAAGAGAAGCCACTGCAATGAGAAGCCCGCGCACCGCAACGAAGAGTAGCCCCTGCTCGCTGCAACTAGGAAAAGCCCACGCACAGCAACGAAGACCCAGTGCAGCCAAAAATAAATAAATTAATTAAATTAAAAAAAAAAAAAAAGGTGGGCACTCTACTGCTAGATCTCCCTCTCCACCACTGCCCAGTGCCACTTTGGGCCCTGAGTTAGTCCTCCCTTGGGGGTGGGTGGGTGGGTATTAAGTGAGCTGATGCTGTTGGGCGCTGAACACAGAGCCTGACACAAAGTCCTTGAGAAATAAAGACTGGCCAAGGAGAGGAAAAAGAATAATACCTGCAGTGTTATTTGCTTTGTCTTGTGTGTTTCAGATATTTTTCCTAGTTTGTTGGTTGCCATTACAGTGGCCTGGCCCTGGTGCCTTCCCGTTATGCATGGCTGCCGCTACATCAGAATCACCTGTGGCCCTTTTGCTCTTAAATGTTTTGTTTTATTCTAACTGTAAAAGTACATACATGTTCATTTTGGAAAATCTTTAAAAAGTAGAAAGCTAAATATAATAAAGCACCCCCTGTGGAACTTTAACAAATAGAAATGCCTCTGGCTCCGCCCCAGATTTGTGAATCATAGTCTCTGGAAGGGACAAATGGGGAATCTGTATTTGAAGAGGTTTTACTGGGGATTGGTTAGGAGTCACTGCTTTACATATTTTTATGAAGGCCTTTCCCACTTTTGCATTACAAAATATTCATTTAACACTTTGTAGTACCTTTACAATTTTATTTTTTATATTTAATTATTCATTGTTTTCTCCTGATTCTTCTGATCCCCACCCCCCGCAAAGTGGAATGTTTTTTGTTTATAAAAATAGTGGACACTTGTAAAACATTCAAACAATACATAATTATAAACACGATCCCACCCCTGCCCAGAGATAACCACCAAATAATCTTAACAAAGTTTTTCTAAGAACAGGTACAAAATATAAAGTTAATAAAGAAAAACCAAATGACTTTATGGTACTATTTTATAACTTTCCTTTGTAGCTTAATATGTTATAGACAGCTTTTCATGAAAGCATGAAGGTCTACATTATTATTGTTACTAATTTTGTTTGCCTCAAATAATCATTTTGCTGTATCTCACAATTTTTGGTGGGTCAAGGATTTGGATAGGGCTTGGCTCTGGGCCCTTACGTTCCATGTGGCTTTGACTGGGGTCACTTGAGGTCCACCTTACTTTTCATGACTGCATATGATTTCATGAGGTCTGTAGCCATAATTTTTTTTAATTAGTCCACCTTTGATAGGCATTGAGGAGTTTTCCAGTGTTCAGTGATTTAATCAAGGCGTGGTGGCTGTCTTTGTACATACATTTTAGCACACTAGTCCGGTTACTTCCCTAATAATAAATTATAAGAAGTAGAACTACTGGATCAAAAGAAATGCACATTTTTCTTTTTGATACATGTTGCTTTCCAGAGTCGTACTAAATTGCATTATCACCAAAATCTCTGAAAATTGCTGTCTCTATACCCTCATTGATACCATTTTTTTTTATCGTGGTCATATTGATAGGTGAAAGATGCCTCTTTGTTCTAATTTCATTTCTTTGATGATTAGTGAGATAGAACTCATTTTAAAACAGCTTTACTGAGATATAATTCATGTCCCATACAGTGTTCCTTCCCCCTTTTAAAGTGCACAATTCAATGGCATTCAGTGTATTGTGCGACCATCACCAACCACAATTTTATTTTATTTTTAAAATTTTTTCTTTTTTGATTAATTAATTTATTTTTTGGCTGCGTTGGGTCTTCATTGCTGCACACGGGCTTTCTCTAGTTGCAATGAGTGGACGCTACTCTTCGTTGCAGTGCATGGGCTTCTCATTGCAGTGGCTTCTCTTGTTGCGGAGCACGGGCTCTAGGCGCACGGGCTTCAGTAGTTGAGGCGCATGGGCTCAGTAGTTGTGGCTCTCAGGCTCTAGAGCGCAGGCTCAGTAGTTGTGGCACATGGGCTTAGTTGCTCCGCGGCATGTGGGAGCTTCCCGGACCAGGGATCGAACCTGTGTCCCCTGCATTGGCAGGCAGATTCTTAACCACTGTGCTACCGGGGAAGTCCGCCAACCACAATTTTAGAACATTTTCATATCCCAGAAAGAAACTCTGTACTTTTAGCAAGTTCCTTCCATTTCCCCCAAACCTTCAGCCAGATGCAACCACTAATCTATTTTCTGCCCCTATGGATTTACCTATTCTGGACATTTCATAGAAATGGAATTATACAATATGTGGTCATTTGTGACTGGCTGTTTTCACTTAGCACAATGTTTTCAAAGTTCATTCATGTTGTAGCATGTATTGGTACTTCCTTTTTTGTGGTTGGATTATATTCCATTTTGGATATATCACTTTTTTCCATTCATCAGTTGATGGGCGTTTAAGTTCGTTCCACTTTTTTGGCTGTTAGGAATAGTGCTGCTACAAACATTTGTGTACATGTTTTAATGTGAACGTATGTTTTCAATTCTCTTGGGTGTATATGCTTAGGAGGGGAATTGCTGGGCCATATGGTAACTCTAGGGTTAACCTTTTGAGGAACTGCCAGAGTGTTTTCCAAAGTTGCTGTTCCATTTGACGTTCTCACCAGTAGAGTGTGTGAGTCCAGTTTTTCCACGTGCTCACCAACAGTTGTTACTGTCTCATTTTTTAAATTGTAGCTACCCTAGTGGGTGTAAAATGGTACCTCAGTGTGGTTCTGATGATGGCTAATAGTGCTGAGCGTCTTTTCATGTGCTTATTGACCATTTGTATATCTTCTTTGGGAAAATGTCTGTTCATATCCTTTGTCCATTTTAAAAAATTAGGTTCTTTTTTTTTTTTAATCGGTTTTAAGGGTTTTTTTAATGCAAGTGCCTTATCACATCTATGGTTTGCAGATGTTTTCTCCCATTCTTTGGGTTGTCTTTCACTTTCTTGATGGTATCTTTCAAAGCATAACAGCTTTTAATTTTAATGAGGTCCAATTTATTTTTTTCATTGATGTGGTTTGTGCTTTTGGTGACATATCTAAGAATCCGTTACCTAATCCAAGGTCATGAAGGTTTACTTCTGTGATTTTTTTCCTAAAAGTTTTATAGTTTTAGCTCTCACATTTAGGCCTTTGATTCATTTTGAGTTAATTTTTGAGTATGATGTGAAGAAGGGGTCCACCTTCATTCTTTAGCATGTGGATATCCAGTTGTCCTATCCTTTTTATCACTGTTGGTTGGAAAGGCTATTCTTCTCTCCATTGAGTTGTCTTGGCACCGAGGTGTAGAACATTTTTTATGTTTGTTGTTTATTTTGTGAGGTATCTGTACATTTTTTTTTTGCCCAACTTTTTAATGGAGTAGTATCTTTTTTTTTTCCCTGAGTTCTTTATATAATAAAAAGTGCCACAACCTTTCTGGAAAACAATTTAGCAACATATATAAGGAGCTTTAATAATGGCCCTATCTTTTGACTCACTGTTTCCACTTCTCAAAAACAACCATTTTCCCTGTTTTTCACTTTTTAAGTTTTGCTCTGTTTTTCTTTATGTTAAGTTTTTCTTATTGTCATACTAAAAAAATATTTTTTTCTAGTATTTTTATCCATTTTAATATACTTCATTCACTTTAATTCACCTGGAATTTATTTTATATTTTAAGGTGATACAAGGATCAAAGATTGCCACCACAACCCTCCAGTTTAAAATACCACCTGTATAATACACTAATTTTATATGTACATGTATCTTTTTCTAGACTTATGTAAAGAAATCTATAGCTTTATAGTTTTGGTATCTGGCAGGATAGATTCCTCCTTCATTCTTAACTGTTTTTCAAAATTTTCTTCGCTATTGCAAAAATAAATAGTTGCATAAAATTATAAATTACTTTGGGGGGAATATGCAGGTTTTGTTCTGTATGTTTAAAGGGAGGTTCTTGTCTAAGCGCTTTTTTTCCATTCTCCATGCCCGCCTGGACAGTGGGGACTGAGCAGGGAAGTTGGTAGAGTCTGAAGGCTGCTTCTGACAGATTTCTGCAGGAGTTCATACACCTCTTCTGTCTTGTTGAACACCAGTCTGAGAGAGGAGGAACTTAAATGCTCCCTAAGTTTGTAAGCACTTTGCAAACTGGAATAGCCTTGAGCAAGTACATGGAGTTATATGGGGAAGGCCAAACACAGGGACACGAGACATGTCTTCTCTTCCATTTTGCTGCAGACTCAGCTTCACCATCCATTATGTTTTTTGAGACACATGTAAGCAGTGTGTAGAGCTTATTAAGCATCTACAGATAGACAAAGTATAGACCAAGGTTTGAATGTGCTGTATAGTTTCCAGCCATGCTATTTCTACATGTTGAGGTTTCAATATACTGTCACGTATAGTTCAAAATATGCTATATTAAGAACATCCCAGATGAGAAGCAATGTGTTAATTTTTAATAACTTTAAAAAGTCTTTTATAATTTAATCATAAGGTTGAGATTTTTACCAGATTTTTGTATGATATATTTTTTTTTGTATGTAGCATTTCTGTATTTTAAGAAATGGCTTGATTCTTCAAGTCAGTGCCATGAGAAAATGGGGGAGGGTGGCAGGAGATGAAGAACCTTAAAGACAATAACCAGATGTAGGGTTTGGGTCTGAATTGGGTCTTGATTTGTGCAGACCAGCTCTAAAAGACATTTTGGGGGCAAGTAGAGAAATTTATATAGGGACTAGATATTAGCAGATATTAAAGAATCCTTCATTTCGGACTTCACTGCTGGCACAGTGGTTAAGAATCCGCCTACCAATGCAGGGGACACGGGTTCGAGCCCTGGTCCGGGAAGATCCCACATGACGCAGAGCAACTAAGCCCGTGCGCCACAGCTACTGAGCCTGTGCTCTAGAGCCCGCGAACCACAACTACTGAGCCCGAGTGCCACAACTACTGAAGCCCACGCGCCTAGAGCCCATGCTCCGCAACTAGAGAAGCCACAGCAATGAGAAGCCCGCGCACCGCAACAAAGAGTAGACCACGCTCGCTGCAACTAGAGAAAGCCCAGGCACAGCAACGAAGACCCAACACAGCCAGAAATAAAAACAAATAAATAAATAAATTTATTTTTAAAAAAAAGAATCCTTCATTTTGTTAGATGTGATAATGATATCCTTTCCTCTCTATTTTTCCATATGTTTGAAATTTTTATAAATGCAGAAGAGACCTAAACAAGGATCATCTTACATTTCTCATATTCTTCTATTCCTATTGATTTCCGCTTGGACTTTCTAGTCCATGGGAATAAGTTGATCAGTTCTGAAACATTTAACATTGATACTGAATGCTGCTGGGGGCATAGTCACAGGCTATTGGAGCTTTATTTTAAAGTACCAGAAAAGAGAGGGTACAGTTTATGCCCAATCATGGGAGATTGGATAAACAAGTGTATAGCCACATGTTCACTACACATCATACTACAACTTAGTGGTATGGGACAGAACCTGGAGTAAATACGAAGCCAGATGGTTCATACGTACACATGTGCCTAGGAAAAAAGACTGGAAGAAGAAAAACCTGTCTACGCTTTAGTAGTGGACTCCTGGCTGTCAGGATTTCACATGTTAATTATTTCCTTAGTTCTTTTGCTTTCCACATTTTCTACCGGGTGCATATATTGCTTTTATAATCAGGGAAAAAATAGACAAGGAAAAGAGGCTGTTTTCTCTACCAGTCAGGAAGCTCGACCTCTCAGCTTGAACTTTGTTTTTGCTTTGGATCCTAGTTAGGCTTCCAGGGGTTGTGCTCCTGAGGGAAGCCAGGCGGATTTTCTACACACTTATTTTCTGAGTTCTCATCAAGATAAAACCAAAGCATAAAACCCTGTAACTTTTTAAAAATGAGCTTTGGTTCATTAAGAAATATTTTTATACTTGGTTTTCCCCTAATTGCAGGTGTATAGTTTTGATTCTTAATTTGGAAAATCAGAGTGGTGGTGTACTTCATGGGAGGCACTGAGTGTTGTGAAATCAGGCCAGGAGTGTGACTGTCAGAGCAGAAGATTAGAAATCCCTGAACTGTGGATTATATTGTTGCATATTAGGAACATTACACTTCTCTGATTTCACAAGTTTCTTTAGTAAATTTGTGTGAAGAATGTTGGTAGTTGGTAAAGAGTAAGAAGGTGGTCTCCACAGGTCACCTTTTCCATTTTCTTTGCAGTTAAGAGATGTGGTTGGTCATGCCTATTACTTTGAAAGGCTGAGAGCAGCTAAACTCTATTTTTGAATCTTAGCAGATCATCGAATACTTTTAGAAAAAATATTGTCAGATGTCTGCGTAGAAATTTTAATGGAAGGCAAAGCATTTCATAAGCATTAACAATTGTACTGGGTGGTTGTATTCAAGATAAGTGCTGTGTTATTCTTTTTTTTTTTTTAACTTTTTATTTTATTTATTTTTTGGCTGCGTTGGGTCTTCATTGCTGCGCATGGGCTTTCTCTAGTTGTGGCGAGCGGGGGCTACTCTTCATTGCGGTGCGCAGGCTTCTCATTGTGGTGGCTTCTCTTGTTGCAGAGCACAGGCTCTAGGTGCGCGGGCTTCAGTAGTTGTGGCACATGGGCTCGGTAGTTGCAGCGCGCAGGCTCTAGGGCGCACGGGCTTCAGTAGTTGTGGCGTACAGGCTCAGTAGTTGTGGCTCGCGGGCTCTAGAGTGCAGGCTCAGTAGTTGTGGCGTACAGGCTTAGTTGCTCCATGACACATGGAATCTTCCTGGACCAGGGATCAAACCTGGGTCCCCTGCATTAGCAGGCAGATTCTCAACCACAGTGCTACCCGGGAAGTCCTGTCTTATTCTTTTAGGAGAGGTAATGAATGCTCCAAGTATTGTCCTTCTGGTCACAAGATTATGAAATCCAAAGGGTGGCTGTGATTCTTATGCTCCATCAGATATTCGCAGTGGGTTGTGATTGGTCAGGCAATCTTTTTAATTAGGTTGAATCATATGAAATTGCCAATGTTTGGTCATTTGGGCCTAGAGAAACAACAGTTTCATATGGTTGAACCTAATGTAGTAACAGCTTTTCGTGCACTTGTATGTATTGTAGAGTGAATTGGGTTTTTGTTACTACAGTTTAGAATAAGCATCGCTTTCTTGCTCTCAGATGATCATACAAAAGTGAACTTTAACCAGCCTTGCTTCTGAGTTGGTTTATTTCTGTGCCTCTGGATCTTCCTTAAAGTTGCCAATGAGTTAAACAGAACCTCACCAGCTGCCTTCTCTCTGTGGCTGATACTATCCATCAGCTTTAACATTAGTTTGAAAAATAATTAATGAACGTGAATTGGAACTCTGAAAGCTTATTAAAGTATTTTTATTAATTTGTTTTATTTTAGTCTCAGATGCAAACATCAGTGGGAATTGGACCCACACAGGCAATTGCAACGGGCCCCACTGCAGATCCTGAAAAACGCAAACTGATACAGCAGCAGCTGGTTCTACTGCTTCACGCTCATAAATGTCAGAGGCGAGAACAAGCAAATGGAGAGGTTCGGGCCTGCTCTCTCCCACATTGTCGAACCATGAAAAATGTTTTGAATCACATGACACATTGTCAGGCTGGGAAAGCCTGTCAAGGTAAGTGCCATTTTCTGAAGTCCTGGGGACAGAGCTTAGGACGAAATTTGTCTATTGTTCTCAGGCACCTCTCTTGTTAATAAGGTTCCCACCACCTACGTCCCCACACGCCGACCAGTCAGATGCCTTTGGACACTTACCTGCTGAGGAGAAAGGCGATTTGGTTTTATAATATTCTGTGAACTTCTGCTGGCTGGGGCTGTGCCCTGCATTTGTTCTTTTCTGCCTTCCTCTGTCACGGAAGACTTTTGTCCCTTCTTGACACTGTCTTCATCATAACTGTCTAGATCACAGTTTTCTTTTGGACAGTGTAGCTCACACACATGCACGCATGCACACGCCCTTCCCAGAACCTAGAGCATCTGTCTTGCAGTCGTTTTGTGTGCCGACACTGCCAGGGGCCCACTGCCTTGCTCCTCCACCCTTTCGTCTTGAGGCTCATTGGGATACTGGTGAAGTTGTCCTGGGTGACTGTCTGTGACGTGGGGAACTATGCACCGTATCATCCCTGCCACTCCTTCCTTCCCCTCCAGGAGGGGGACTCAGGCGAGTCACGTGCCCCTCCCCGCCCCCCGCCTGCTCTTCTATAGCAGACACCCCAGTTCTCCCGAAGAGATTGTTTCTTACTAACAACTCTACTTTCCTTTAATCTTTATTCTCTTTCCTCCTCTTCAAACTTGTGCTCCTAAACCTTGGGGAGAGTCTCTCCCTGATCTCCCTCTTTCCCTTGTGACATTTGTGAGTCCCAGGTGTAACCCTGATCCTGATGGAAAAGCAGAGGAGGGTCATGCTAGACCTTTAGAAAGAAGTGACAGCACCTTCACATGGAAGTAAAAATAAAGACAGAGGGACCAGGCACAGCTGCCCTCTCAAGTACTTTGAGAAGTGCCCAGCGTCCCCTTCAGAGTCTCCACAGACCTCTCATTTCCTTCTGTCTATATTTCTTCAGCTATAGTATTTAGATGGTTTCATCCTTAAACATAATGTAAGATTTTTATTGTAAACAGTGACATCGCAGAATTATTATGTGTTCTGCCTTTCATTCCAGTTGTGCAGTGTTTCAGGTCGAGTAGTTTTTGTTTTGTTTTTGATTTATGGGCTGAACCTTATTCACCATCATTCATAACATTGCTTCTATGGGAAGTTTTTGTTTGGAACTCTCAGTAGTTGACTTACAAACTTTTTGGAAAATAGCCTGTTTGTAAGTTGAGGACTGCCTGCACTGTGCTGTGGTTACACTTGTTACCATTTTTTTATGGAAGCTGGCATTATAATTTAGGTGTAATTGAAAACGTGACGATTTGGATAGAAAAATAACATCTCGTTGTTTTTCTGGTCATAGTTGCCCATTGTGCATCTTCACGACAAATCATCTCTCATTGGAAGAACTGCACACGACATGACTGTCCTGTTTGCCTCCCTTTGAAAAATGCCAGTGACAAGCGAAACCAACAAAGTAAGTGAGCATTGGGGGTAGAGAAGCTTGGCAATGAGATGATAAGCTATTTCTAAAGAGAATACAGAGGAGTAGGTAGGAAGCAGGGCAGAAACTACTAACCGCAAAGTATAGTGGGAGCAGAGGTACCAAGGTGGAGACCTGAGGGTGAAGCTCAGCTTAGCGAGTAGACAGGTCCTCCGTGTGCTCAGTGACATGGTCGCTTTGGATTCCCCCCCACCCTCCACCCCCAGCACTAGAATTGGTCACAGCAGAGCAGTGAGTGCAAAAGAGGAGCGTCGCTTTGTTCAGAGAGCCGAGAGCCAACATGATGACTCTTCATGTTTCTTGACAGATACTCAGTATCTGAAGATTTGAGTGTCATGTCACTATAATGGCGGCGACTTCGGGGTGAGGGGTGGAGTAGACTGGACACTTCTTTTGGAATTACTCTAAAGTAAGTTTTGAGGGCTCCGTGTTCTAGAAGAGTCAGTCAGGGGGTCAGAGTAAAATCCCCCGTGCAGACGTTTAGGAGGTTTTCCTCCTTGGAGATGCAGTTCTCAGACCTAGTTGCATAACTAACAGCTTATTCAGCACAAATTGAGAGTCTCTGCACCAGGACTGGCTGCATCCTGATCGTCCCGTCGTTTTGTCATCTTTCCAGTCTATCTTTGTAGCCTTTAGCTGATCGGCTGAGCAGCGCCCTGCTTAGGAGGCCTGCATGAGGCTCCCAGGGGCTCCCTGTAGGCATCAGAGCAGGGAAAGGATGAGCATCTCTCCCGAATTTTAAGTCCCTTCCTGTCATTTCCGAGGTGAAACTGTGGTCTTTGAGTGTGTCCCTCAGTTTGGGCAGATAGGCCGTGCCCTTGGATGTCGTGTCACCCCTTGGGCTGGAGCTGCTCCCCGTGACTCCAGCACCGTCGTCTTCGTCTTCCTCCACCTCATCTGTGCCGTCTTGCCACCCTCCCCTGTTTGTCGTTATGTGTTCATTACTCTCATTCTTCTTGATCACCTGCCTCAGACCCCACTGCTGCCTGCAGAACATGTGCTGCTTTTCTTTCTGGTTGTTTCCATGTGGCACAAGGAAAGATGGACAAGCACACTGTTCCTCAGAGCACTGTGCAGCCCACATGCTTTCCTCTCAACAAGCCCAGCTCCTGCCTTCCAAGAGGGTCCCTCACGAGCCTGCCCCACATGGCTGGGTGTCCACGGCACAGGAGAGATGGCCCAGGGCCACAGGCCTGTCATCCTCCCTCCCTCCCTGCAGAAGGGGTCATACTAAGCTTCCTTTAAAAGTCACTTTCCTAAATCAGTTAAATTTTACTTTGATTAACCAAAAATTGAATTAATACACAATTTTCCAGGACATCTCTTATATAAAGTGAAGATCTAGGAGTCTGGGTCTTCTAGAACCAGATATTTGGGACAGTAGTTCTAGTGGAATGCAGTCTGAAGGTTTTCCTTCAAGTTAGTGTAAAACATTTTTTTTAACTAGTATGTTGTGATGGTTAGTTTCTTGTGTTTTAGGATGTATTTCAGTAATAGGCGTTTTAAGTGCCAAAATATTCATTTGTCGAGTTTGTAGTTGTACAGTATTAATTCCGTGAGTAATGAATTAAGATATCGTTTTTAACTTTTAATTTGGGGCTGTGGATTTTCTGAGCTCTTTTGGTTTTTAATATGTATTGCCATGACAATTGTAAAGATTTCTCTTTTTAAGAAACACTTTGTGTGGTTTTTGTTTAAAAAAAAAAAAAAGAAAAATGAATGTGGGTTTTTTTTTTAAAAAAAACTCCTTATAACTGCCTGACTGTTGTGACAATTGATCCAGTGCGTGCTCTCAGAAGTGGTAAACCACAGTGTTTCTCCTAGTCATAATGTAAGGTGTTACCAGGGTGATTTTATAATATAAAGTCACGGAGAAGGTGTAGACTAACTTTATGCAAGGTTTTGGCAAGTTTTCATGGAAGAAATGAAAGTGCTTTCTTTTTTTTTGTTTTTTTACATGCTTCTCAAATTACGTTTCTGCTCTGAGTCTATTCCTTTGGCTCTAGCACTATAGTTTTGTGAGTACAAAGGACTTTGATAGGATGAGCAAGAAAGTTGCAGCAATATCTTTTCTGTAAATGTTTGTTGCTGTTCCTCCTCTCCTAAAGCAAGTTGTGCTTATCATGTGTGAAATGGGGTTTAGGCAATAGAGAGGAAGTGTGGATCTGACCCTCTAGCAGCTGAGAGTCAGCTCCACTGTTAGAATATATCCAGTTGACCCTTGAACAGCTCAGGGGTTAGGGGCACCAAACCTCTGCACAGTCAAAAATCCACGGCCCGGGACTTGCCTGGTGGTCCAGTGGGTAAGACTCCGCGCTCTCAGTGGAGGGGGCCTGGGTTCAATTCCTGGTCAGGGAACTAGATCCCACATGCATGCAGCAACTAAGAGTTCACATGCCGAGACTAAGAAGTCCGCATGCCGCAACTAAAAGATCCCACGCGTCACAGGTAATACCCAGCGCAGCATAAATCAGTCAGTCAGTCAATCAAACCACGGCCTTCCCACTGCATTGGCAGTTTGGTTCCTCCATGTCTTTGGTTCTGCATCTGCAGATGACAATGTGTGGGTGTCATATTTGCTGTTGAAGAACATCTGTGTGTACGTGGACCTATGCTCTTCAAACCCGTATTGTTTAAGGGTCCGCTGTACGTTAAAAATGATGTGACGATGGCATCAGTCAGAGGAGTGAGGTAGAGGCAAGTCAGTATTATCAGCAGTCCTGGCAGGGAGGATCAGAGTGTGCTGGAGAGTGGGGCTGGGCGAAGCCTAATTTCAGTAAAATAACAGTGGAAGAGCATTCTAGACAGCACAGCTGATAATGCCTGCAAGGGCACTGATCTGACTGGATTCAGAGGTTCCTGTGCTATAGTAAGGTTTGTAGTGGGTGGTAAGGACCCTTGGGGACTGAGACACACCTGTGTCCACTGAGGCTGTGCTTTCCAGGCAGAGTTTCCCACAGATGCTCACCCTACCTGGTGCACACATCCTACTTATCTAACTTCTCTCACTGATGTCTCTATTGAGAGAACCTGCCAGAATCACCAGTGGAGCCTACACAGTGGTCATTGAAAGGAAACTCAGACCTCTTTGGCCTGTGTTGAGATTTTGTTTAATTTTTCCTTGAGTTGTTTTCAAGAGATTCTGCAATCACTGATCTTGAGTTATCCATCCCTTATAGAGATAATAAGATTTTATTGAATAATTAGGACTTTGCAGGGTATATACCTAATGTCAGTCCTGGCATCTGACTCCCAGTAAATTCCAGAACTGTACAGGGTGGCAACGGGGACAGGGGCTGTGGGAACACATGACCGAATTCCCTATTTGAATTCATGTTGCCTCATCAGTGGGGTTATTGCTACTCAGCATGTGGTCCTCAGACCAACTGCACGGGCACCCCCAGGTTGTGTGTTAGAAATGCAGAAACTTGGACCTCATCCCAGACCTCCTGTGTTACTAGACGACATTTTAACAAATTCCCAGGTGATCGGGACATGCTGCTCTGAATGCCTTGAAGGGCAGAGTGTCTGTTCTTGAACTTTTGAGAAGGTGTGAGTTGTTCTCTGGGGGAAACCACGGGTTTCCCAACTCAGACCAGAAGGACTGTCAGAATGGGTGCCCCAGGGTCAGCCCCAGAGCCACACCAGCCCACTCACTGCCCAGGGCTGCCTGGGCCCTGGGCTGCACCTCGACGTGAGCCTCCACAGGGTCTCAGTCGGCAGTCCCCAGACCTGTGACTTGAATACCTCTACTGGCTTGATGCTCACTACCTGGCCCTGCTGTGTGTTCCAACTTTAGACCCCTCTGATTGTTTGAAATGTATTCCTTCAGGGTGTTGAGTCTTCCTTAAAACGTGCCCTCATGACGCCTGCCTGGTGGTCAGCGAGCACTTGTGGGATGGCTGCCTGTTCCACCTGAGGGCTCCCCAGAGACCCTCAGCCACCTCTGACAGCCCTCGGGTAGGGGCGGGGAGCAGAGGGGGCAGGGCAGCCTCTGGCTGTAGGGACAGAGCATTGGGCTTGTTTGCCCTGATTTAAGTACCAGACCTTCGCTGGTGATAGACTTCATCGGAATAGCTTTGTCCTTGCTCTTCTGGGAGACACAGGGTTGCCAGTTCTGAGTCGTTGGCTTCTGAGGAAAACCTGCTGCAGGGCGTGCATTCTTGCTTGGTGGTGGCTGTGATGGGAGGCCTGGCCCTGGGGCTTGGGTGTTCCCCTTTGTCATTGTGCCCTGTGCTGTGCACATGAAGGTGCTGGAGAGGAAGGGGGGTCCTGGTGCACAGCGTGTGTGAAGCCCTGTGCTGTGGGAGCAGCTCTGCAGAGACGTCTGCGGGTCTGAGTAAATTTCAGCTTGGCTTTTTCAGTGGAAATCTAAGTGATGACCAGGTAGTAGATGCTTTGCCTGCTCCGTGGCATGTCCCCCACCAACCTCACAAAGCTTTGGAGTTCAGTGTGTCCGTTTTCATTGGATTTCCAAATTGAGCACAGTTTTATTGAGAATGACTGGGGACTGGAACTTCTGGTGAATTGAATGTTGCAAAGCAGCAGTGTATAGCGTACATGGACCCTATCCGTGAGGCTTTGTGCTCACTGGGGAAGGACTGCCTTGAAAAGTGGTGGGTGAGTCCTGGGCAGAGCCAACTATGAAACTTGGCCTTTTATTTCCTAAGTCATGGGCTCCTGGTATAGCTGCAACAGAAGGGGAACGGTGTGCCAGTGGAGGGGTTGGGGGTGTTTTGACGTAGCAGGAATGCCGACTGATACTCAAGGGAGAGGAACCCACACTGTATTGAGATGTATTGAGACACTGTGTGATGTGATATTCTAAGGATTGATTGTGTATGAAACATAGCATTGAGCTCTAAGAAAGAAAACGATGTAAAAATGGTAAAAAGAACAAGAGGTTTTGACATTTAAAGAGGTAAATGGGAATCCCCTGGTGGTCCAGTGGTTAGGGGTCTGCACTTTCACTGTGGGGGCCCAGGTTCGATCCCCGCCCTGGTCAGGGAACGGATATTGCACAAGCCTTGCAGCACGGCCAAAAAAAGAAGGGTAAACTTCAGTACAGCAGGCTGCATTCTCAATGATACCAGATAAATGAAGCCTTGCTGTTTTAGCACTCCTTTCATTTTTGTTCGGCCCTAAAGCCCTCAGTGCTGGGAGGGCGCCTGCTACACTGCCGCAGCTCACCTGCACCTCGTTTCCCTGTGCTGGACACCACAACATGGGAAGAATCCAGATGCGTCGCACACTGGTCCACCCTTTAGGCAACGTCCAGGGAAGAGGAGATGAGCACCATTGAATCTGATATGGGTTCCAGAGCTGCAGCCTTACATTTGTCAGTATTATCAGATAAATTTGTTGCTCTCCCATCAGACCCTCTGCTCCGTGAGTGCATATCCCGGAGCCTCGCAGAGTCCCCAACATCCAGTCTGCACGCAGTCTGTGCAGCAAGTTGAGTGAATGAGTGAGCAAGAGAGTGCAGGAAGCTCAGATGCCCAGAGAAGCAGAGGCCTAGGAGGCGCTGGGGGAATTCAGGGAAGACTAACTGCTGCCCAAGACACCAGCAGATGTTCACAGAGAGCTAGAGCATCTAGCGCTTTTACCCCTTTCAGTCAGCTGTCACCCCCATAGGAAACGCCTGTGTTCCCTTACCCTTATGAGATAATTTGTGTTATCTCATAGCAGCATTTGGACTCAAATTGGGCCATGCATATATGTTAGAGACGCTTTTTATTTGTTTGTATTTTGTTTTCCTTTGTCTCTAAATCGTTAGAAATGTCAATTACCAAATGCTTGCTTGTCTTCAGATGTGTTTTCTTTGAAAATAAAAAATATAGTAATGTTTACATTTAGGACATAAATGCTTTTAACACAAACAAAAAATGCATTGACCATGTCAGCAGCTTCCACGAGACGTGCTGGCTGCCCCATAAGTGGCCTTGGGCTTGGGAATGGCATTTGTCCTAGGATGGGGAATTTTGGCTAAAAGGATGGCATTTGGGGAAGTGTGGACGCGAATGGATTATAGTAGGAAGAAGTGGTCGCTAATGCATCTTCACCCAGAAATGGAAGGCCACGTACACCTTGTTTCTTTAAATTCCTCTCCCTCCACAATTGATCAATATGTGTATCAACGTAGTCTGTGCCTGTTCTTTCTTACACCACAAGGTGATAGAAAAATAAGTCATCCTACCGTTATCACTTTCCTTTTTACATCATAGTTCTTTTAGAAGATTTAGCATGTCAGTTTCAGGAGTACAATGTCATGTGTTTAAAGTTTTGTGGAGTATTAGCTATTAGGAAAAAAATACTTTCATAAGGTATTATACATGACTTACTTCAGCTACATGCTTGTCATAAAGTGTACCTTGGGAATTGATTTTCATTTATAATAATGAGGTGCTTGGTGTGTGTAATTGTGTCTAATGAGCATTAATGAGTTTGAGATCTGAATATCCTTATTAGAAAAATTAATAGTATGGAATGTGTAATTATCAAGTTGTTTTTTTTTTTAACACATTTCGGTTTAATTAAGTTACGCTGATAAGTATTTGAGTTGTTTATGTTATAGTTGCACTGATGGTAATGTGAGACTATTGTTATTACACATAAGGTAATTGAATTTTAAAGAAAGGCTTTGTGATAGTGTTTATGTATCAGAGATCATATATTATAGTATCAGTTTTATAAGCTGCTGTTTATGACATGACTATAAAGTTTTAGGAAGTTGGAAAGAAAGGAGCTCTTAAGAATAAGAATAAATGGTATGACATAAAACTTCTGCCATATGTTGAGTGCTCAGCAAATGAGGACATTTGGATGGATGGATGGACAGACAGACGGATGGATGTTTGGGGCCATCTCTGTTAACTTTGAAGCCCTTGGAAATGGGGCTCTTTATGTTGCCACAGATTTTTCCTTTAGTCTCTGGGGATCAGGCAGGAAGAAGGGTAGCTGGAGAGAACACCCTGCGAGCCAGCCGCAGGCCAGGCCATGGGAGCCGAGGTTGGCTGCCGAGGCCGAGCATCTTGATACTCAGTTCTGAGTATCAGCGGTGCTGAGGGGACGCCAAGCCTCGGTCCATCACTCATTTCAGCTAGATAGTCACTCTGTCAAGTACAGCATTTCTCAAACAGCGTCACATAGCAGAGAGCTCAGCATGGTGCCCTCCTGCATAGGAAACTCGTAGGAGAGAAAGGTGTGGTGTTAGCTGGTCACTGTACGCCGCAGTTTCAAGGAAGTGCACTTTTGTTTTTTGGAAGGTCGTGTCATAGATCTCAAGTTATTAGTAAGTAACAAACCTGACCAACTAGGTATCACCTCTGCTCCTTCTGTTAATCCTTCTGTACCTATGCAGGAGAGAAGTGAAGGACTTGGGGGAGCAGCAGCAGGAGGGGGCTCCTTAGCTCATCTCAGTGGTGGCTGATGACCCCCAAAGAATCAGAAACTTTCTGTTGTTACACGTTTGCTGTTTCCCCAGAACCGACCTCTTATGAGTCTCTAGATTTAATACATGATGACTTTGATTAGGTAATCACTGATTTTGTGGTCTGTTGTTTTCTAACATAGAAGCTTGAATTTTTCTTCAGCTTTTTGCTCTTCAACTACTGCTGTGCAGAATAGATGAATAGAATGGGATCCTTCTCTCTGCACAGTTCCTTTCCTGGTAGCCTTGTTCCAGTGCTTCGTGACATACATAGGTGGTCTTCTGATAAAATTTTACTTGCTTTTCAGTAGTTTTTAAATCATTTGCGGACTTCTCCCTTTTACTTATCTTTTTTGTTTGTCTGTTTGTTGTTATAGCCATCCTGGGGTCTCCAGCTAGTGGAATTCAAAACACAATTGGTTCTGTTGGCACAGGCCAACAGAATGCCACTTCTTTAAGTAACCCAAATCCCATAGACCCCAGCTCCATGCAACGAGCGTATGCTGCTCTTGGACTCCCCTACCTGAACCAGCCCCAGACGCAGCTGCAGCCTCAGGTTCCTGGCCAGCAACCAGCACAGCCTCAAACTCACCAGCAGATGAGGACTCTCAACCCCCTGGGTAGGTGAAAGAAGTCTCAAGAATTTCTTTGTCCACATGCAGCATTGGGAATGACAAGTCTTCCTGGAACCCAAGGCTGTTTTCAGTTACTGTTTTTAGCTACTGTTTTTACTTTAAATTCAAGTTAATATATGTATATATTATGGTGATGATATCTTTTAAATGATTGAAATAAAAAACTTCCAGGAAACGGCTAAAGTGTTGGGTGCACAGAAGATGTTACAGGCTTGTAAAATGAATAGCATTTGCAAATGAACCAATATTTTTGTTGCTTCTGTCTGGACAGTTTTCATAAAGGGCATTTCATATGGCTCAGAATACAGAATCTCACAAGTTAGAATTAGGGTTGTACCACTTGCACTGACTCTGAGTAGACCATTTATTTGACAAAGAACCTGAAGGTGGGTACAGCTCTTAGCACGTCTTGGTTATGGGCTACCTCATGGCTGGAGGTGGCCAGCCTGGACATGGGCAGGTTAACAGGAATCTCAGAAAATCTCTTCTGTCTCAGACTTCTCCATGGATTAGTGTTTCCTAGTGTCATCTCAACCCATTAATTGCCAGTGTTTCATCATTCAGTCACACCTCTCCACAGTTTTTGCCATCTCTGCATACTGTCTCCTTAATGTTTCTCTTCAAATTGGCATAGTCCTTTTAAACTCAGACTTAAGCCAAACAGTTATGTCAGCAAGTTAAATCAAGATTGTTGTGCTAGTTTTGTTCTTTTCCTAATAAAATATTTTAACCTTAAAAATGTCCAGTTAAAGACATCGCATCTGTTGCGTTTTGGGAAATAATCACCCTAATACATCTCTGACTCCTGCTGGCTAGGAGGCTGGGTTGGAGCCCTGAAACCTGCATCATAATCTAACTCTACTCCTATTGGTGGTATAATCTGGAACAAGACTATTAACTTCTCTGTATCTCACCTTTTTCTTACTTTAGAATGAATACTGTAGATAAGTTGACCTTTTATCTTCTTCACCTGCACTTAATTTCTATGATTTTTACCTTCTGATATGCAAAAAAAAAAAGATGATGAACATGTATGTGACAGGTTAGCTTACTTGTTTAGGTCATGATATTAATGAAACCAGAATCAAAATCTGAATCTGCAGATGGATCATTTCTGGTTTTTTTCTGCAGCCACAGAGCACTCATGATGCCAGCCAGCCTCCATAGAAATGCCTTTCTTTGGTTATAAAGTGCAGTGGGAAGGAGATTGCAACTGAATTTATACAATTTGATCACTGTTGTTGAAAATATAACTCCCAGAGTTCCTGCCATAGCGTTTATTATTATAAGAATCATTTATTTATATGTGACTTTTTATTTATCTGTTATCAGGACTTTAAAGTGTATATTATAATACAGGAGTTGGTTGATCTCTTTTCTTTTTGTCTTTCAAGGAAATAACCCAATGAACATTCCATCAGGAGGAATAACAACAGATCAGCAGCCACCAAACTTGATTTCAGAATCAGCTCTTCCAACTTCCCTTGGGGCCGCAAAGTAAGACCCGTGTTTGATTTGGCTCCTATCTGAGTGACAGTTGCACGTGAAAGTGGACTGGTAACCACGGGAAGCTCTTGATTCTTTCTAAATGTGTGATGCTCGCCCTTCCTTCCTTCCTCCCTTCCTTCCTTCCTCCCTCCCTCCCTCCCTCCCTCCCTTCCAATACAGTTTAAAGTTCCATATGGTTGGCGAACCTTAGTTGGATAAATCTTACTCTTTCCTTAGCCCACTGATGAGTGACGGCTCAAACTCTGGAAACATTGGAACCCTCAGCACTATACCCACAGCAGCACCTCCTTCCAGCACTGGCGTTCGGAAAGGCTGGCACGAACATGTCACTCAGGACCTGAGGAGCCATCTAGTGCATAAACTGTACGTGGCCACCTCACCCATTATTCACATGTGATGGAAACATTTTGTGACTGATGGCGATGTGACAGTTTTGCATTTTCATCAATGTCTGATTTAATTCCTAAGTGTTCTCTTGGGTCCCAGGTGATTGTAACCTAGCAGCTGAAGGGGGTCACATGCTTGTTTAGGGAGGCCAGAGAATCCCAGACGCTGCATTCCCAGTGGGTCCTACAGAGGGACGTGAACTGTGACCCATGTTGCAGGGGGCCAGACCTGTTTTCTAAGCTCTGGGATGCACCAGGGACCTGGGATTAGCTAAGAAACTTAGCCTTATTTTGTGGCTCAAGGTTATACTTGTGGAGACCCCTGAGAGTTGGAGGAATTTGGGCCTAGTAAATACAGATGGCATGACACTACTATCATACAGTTTAACATACAGGAAATTAATAGTTAACTTTCTCCAGTTATTTAAGTTAAATTGAAGGTGAGGTTAACTTGATTCCCTTGGAGATTTGTTTTCTCCTTCATTATTTTAATCAAAAATTTTTATAATAAGTAGTTTAAAAATTAAGAATTCAAAATCATATTATTCTTGAGATGGTCCAGCACTTATTGTTAATAGCAAAATATGGGTGTGTTTGACTTGTAGATAAATTGACAGGTCAGTATTGTCTCCAGAGAGCGACTTCATTTGTGTATTCATGAACTAGGCGAGAGAGATTGGGAGTTTCTGTCAGCAGTGTATTGCGCCCATAGGTAGACGATTGTTTCTTCTCTTTCCGTGTCACATATAAAGTGGCAGGACAGACATTGTATTGAAAGTAGATTGAGAGTGTGTGTTGTCTTTTCAGTGTCCAAGCCATCTTCCCAACACCTGACCCTGCAGCCCTGAAGGATCGCCGCATGGAGAACCTGGTGGCCTACGCTAAGAAAGTGGAAGGGGACATGTATGAGTCTGCCAACAGCAGGGTAGGTTGCCATTTGTGTTCTAGCCACGCACAGCACCTATGGGAGCTGTAACTGCATCTGTCTGCCTTATTGTCTGGAAATGGGGACATCTGTTAGTCTGGTAGACTCATCACTTGAGGGCACTGACCAGGGAGACTTCCCAGTTTAGACATGAGGTCCCTGTACAACTCTCTTGTTCTGTAACTACAGAGTACAGATGTCTCCGCTACAGCGGTAAATGAGGTATATAAAATTTTTTTAATCCGTGGGTGTACTTTATAGCAGCAGTGTTCACAGTGCTTGTCTGTGTTATTGACAGTGTCAGTGAGTGTCCAAGAAGAGGTTCAGCTGTGAAATGAATGTAATGAGCACTCAGTACCTCCTATCTGTTAACTCCTGTAACATCACTGGGCACTGGTTTATCAGAAGTGCTGAATGCTTACCTGTGCCAGTGTACTTGATTTAAAGTTCATTAGTTTGTTAGAACATACAAAACCAGATCATTTGTTTTTTTTACAAATAACTAGTATTGAATGTTACTGCTTTTTAGGATGAGTACTATCACTTACTAGCAGAGAAAATCTACAAGATACAAAAAGAACTAGAAGAAAAACGGAGATCGCGTTTACACAAACAAGGCATCTTGGGTAACCAGCCAGCCTTACCAGCCCCCGGGACACAGCCTCCTGGGATACCACAGGCACAGCCTGTGAGACCTCCAAGTAAGGACTTCATTTCCAGCCCTTAGTCTGTTTCCTTGTTTTTCTTTCTGCATTTGGTGTGTATTTCTAAGCATATAGAATTATATTCTCTGGAAGCCTATGCTGTGAAAACTGTGTGGTAGTGGCTGTGACCTTCTGCAGTGGCCTGTGTTTAGACATTGAGTCTCTCTCATGGAAAGGCGGGTGTGCTGGCATCAGAATGTACAGCACTTTTGGACCTGGTTTTCTCTTTAAGTTTGAAAGATAATTAAGTTAAACTTTTTTTTTAAAATTATTTATTTTGTTTTTGGCTGCGTAGTTGCGGCACACGGAATCTTCGTTGGGATCTTCATTGTAGCATGCGGGATCCTCTGCTGCGGTGTGTGGGCTCCTTGTTGCAGCGCACAAGCTTCTCTCTAGTTGTGGTGCGTGGGCTCTCTAGTTGTGGCCCACGTGTTCAGTAGTTGCAGCGCGCGGGCTTAGTTGCCCTGCGGCGTGTGGGAATTTAGTTCCCCAACCAAGGATCGAACCCGCGTCCCGTCCCCTGCGTTGGAAGGTGGATTCTTAACCACTGGACCACCAGGGAAGTCCCAAGAATTATTTTAAATAACCCATTTTTTTTTCCTGCCATTGTAGATGGGCCCATGCCTCTGCCAGTGAATCGCATGCAGGTTTCTCAAGGTATTTAACTATTGTTGTGAATCATATTTTGGTTTAACATTCTACATCCACAAAGTTTATTGGTTTGTCCTCTTCCCTCTGTATTTCTTTGTAGCTCCCCCTCTTATTCCTTCCATTCCTTTTTGCTGATGAGCAGAGTTCATGTCCACAGGTAGTATGGATATCTGTTGCATTTGAAAGTTTGGTGATACAGGAAAGCTCTCCAAGGAGATCAGAAGTAGGAGTTAACTTTTTTTTTTTTTTTTGGATGGGCAAGAGAGGACATTATTCTTAGGAAGAGTCTCCAAAAAAAAGCATTGTATTGTAGGTGGGGCAAAGAAACATTTCGGAACATTTCTGAGCATCAAGCCCATCCTGGGGCAGGAGCACTGTTGGGGGGGGATGAGGTGAGGAAAGTGGGGGCTGCTCTGGGCCCTGTGAGCACAGGTGCCATGCCTGCTTGCGGCTGGCCAAGGAGGGTTTGTGCTCAGAGAACCCTCATCAGGCTGTGCTACTGGCAATCTTTTTATTGGTGGTTGTTGAAGCAGTCATTTTAGTTTGGGAGTTTGGGGGTGAGGGTCATTTCAAAGCTTTTACGGCTCTTGTCAAATTGAGACTTGAACAGTAGGATGTTTTTACAGGTTGTGAAATAAGATGGTGACATTATCCAGAAGATTACAAAGCAAGGCCTTGCTGCTGTGTGTAGAGTAGTTCAAGAGGGTAGAAGAGGTCATTTTAAAAGCCGTGGTGAGCGTACTGAAAAAGACCTGGTAGATAAAGTGATGTTGTGGAGGAAACTTTTCAGGGACTTGTTTAGGTGGACTAGATATGAAGGGTGAAAGAAATCACGAAGTCAGAGAGATGGAGCCTTCAGAAAGTGGCTAAGTGCTGTGTCGGGGATGACGTGGAGGACTCTGCTGCTTTGGGGTCTGAGGAGGTGGCTGTTGGGCAGAGTGGAAGGCGTTTTCTGGGGACGCGCTCGCACGCCCCGCTTACCGACATGTCTGCGTCTGTAAAGAGGGATTTTTTATGGTGCCATTTCTTCGTACATCTTTTATTTAATAAAATCTTCTCTTGTTAATAAAACCCTCAAGGAGAGTGGGACACTTTTGTATTATAGGCTTCCTGGGAAGTCCTGGGCCTGTGCTGGTGCCTGGTTACTTAGGATGACATTTCTTGGTGGTGCTGAGGGAGGCACATGTTGTTTGACGGCCTCTCATGCTACACAGTGTTAAGGCAGCGCCTCAAGGATTCTTTTAAATGCCAGTGTCGGGCCTAAGACTTATTGAACCAGCATTTATGTTGAGCTCAGAGTTTACAGAGTATTGTGGGAAATTACAAAGAGAGAGACTCGTGGTCTGGAGACGTGTGGCAGCTAGTGAGGTGTCATTCATTCTGTGGCGCCTCTGGAAAGGCCAAGGTAGCTGTGAAAGTGAGATCTTTCCAGTCCACGGTGAGGAGGCTGAGGTTTGAACTGCCAACCCTTGGGCACTTTCTAAATGCTTAATGTGCTTGCAAAATTAAAACCATGTTTTGAGTCTTACCCCAGATTCTAACAATAAATGTAAACCCAGCCAAAGGGCTGGGAGGCCTGGAGTGATGGGAACAGGCTTCCTGCAGGAGAGGAGATGGGAGTCAGGTGCTCCAGAAGGCTCTGAGGGGTTGCCTCAGACGGGTGCCCTGGCCTTAGCTGACCTCCTCCGTAGATGGTGGGAGCGCCTTCCCACGCTCCCCCCATCTACTTTGTCGCTTGGACGCTTCGGTGCCGAGTGCTGCCCCAGCCTCGTGTGCTCATGGCTTACCTGACTTTCTGCCTTCCTGTGCTCATGCTGCCCTGCCACCCACCCCGTCCTATCACCCTCACCACCACTGCATTGGTGCCATCTTTTCTGGATATGAACAGTCTGTTATTTAACCATCTTTTCTGATTAACTGAGTGATTTCCTTTCAGTTGTATATGTTGTGTGTGTGTTCCATTTATTTGGCTTAGAGTTTTATTTGGCGAGTTGTCATTCTGTTTTCCTGTGAGTGATTTTCCTAATGAACCGTTGTGGGTACATTTACAGGGATGAATTCATTTAACCCAATATCCTTGGGGAACGTACAGTTGCCACAAGCTCCCATGGGACCTCGTGCATCGTCCCCTATGAACCACTCTGTCCCGATGAACAGCATGGGCTCCGTTCCAGGGGTAAGTGCTTCTATTTGCCTCAGCTGTGCTGAGAAGGCCTTGCTCGAATAAGGAAAATTCTCTCAGCAGGAAACTTGTAGATCGTCTGGGAATCCTGTGGTACTTGTTCCTTTGGATTTGGATTATGCTTTATTTCCTTCATATTTCTCTTTCTCTCTCTCTCTGTCCTTATTACTACAAGAATTATTTGACCATTACTTATTTTTATTGAAATGACAAATCATAGTCACCTGTGACTTTGTTGGAAGATGGGGTTGGCAGCCTCAGATATGTGGCTGAGAGGGACTTGTCAGCGTCTGTTGACTCTCAGAACTTCCTCTCCTGCGGCTGCCTTCTAAACACTTCAGAGAACTCATAAAAGGCATATTTTGAACTTTAAACTATAGCATACTATTGGTTTCTGTTCCGAGGACAATGTGAAGCTGGCTCATTAGAGACCTTGCATGAAAAGCATGCAGAGTGCCTGGGAGCCAGAAGGTCTTAGTGAGTGGTGGGTCCCTTCCTGCAAGGGAGGAGGATTTGAAGATCTCTGTCTCTTCTAGTTTACCTTGAAGACTCAGGCCCTTGAAGCCCTCTGAACTCTCAGTAACGCTTATTGTCTTTTAGATGGCCATTTCTCCTTCCCGAATGCCTCAGCCTCCGAACATGATGGGTACACACGCCAACAACATGATGGCCCAGGCGCCTGCCCAGAATCAGTTCCTGCCACAGAACCAGTTCCCGTCCTCCAGCGGGGCGCTGAACGTGAACAGCGTGGGCATGGGGCAGCCGGCGGCCCAGGCCAGCGTGTCACAGGTACTGTTCACGTTGGGGCCGTGAGCCACCTACAGTGATGTAGCCCCAGCTTCCCACTGACCTCAGCATGTCCTAGTTCACAGAAATTAGAATTCTAGACAAAACATTTCATGTACTAGCATCTCTTGATTTTTTTTTTTTTCCCCCCGTTCTGTTCCGTTATTTTTACCTTGTTTGGAATTAGTCATACAATCTTGGGGTGAACTTCATACAAAAGTGGAATGGATTATGGTTTTTTGGTTTGTGTGCTTTTGTTTTGGTTTTTGGGTTTTTAGTTGTCATTTTGTTGGTTTTTGTTTGTGCATTGTAAATTCTGAGTTTCATGTGTGATCCTGAGAGACACTGGATTTTAAAGAGGGAGTGAGGAAAGGTCCCATGAGTTCACTCTTAATGATTTGGTCTTTGTATCTTGTTGTCTGTCTGTCTGAACTGCCCAGGTGAAGTCCGGCTAACTGGATCATTTGAGTAGTTCTCTTCTTATTGAATGTGTTTTTAATTATTCAGTCTAATGCTGGTGAGAACTATTTTCCATTCATTTTACTGCCTTTTCCCCCCTTTTATTAATTGCTAGAGTACACCAGATTGCTGCTGTATACAAATGTACATGTGTTTAAAACAGGCCAAGTCTTCCCCCAAAAGATAAAATTCATTATTTAATTTTTTAACATGAAGTAACATTGAATAAAAGGCAGTGACTACATTAGATTCACTCACTAAATACTTATTAATTAATTCTTAATTTCCATAAATTTCATTGCTCCAGACAGGGGTTATTAGGTTTGTCCTGTAAATATTTTCAGCTTGGTGGGCCATGGGCTCTTTGTTTGAACTGCTCTGCTCCACTGTTGTGGCGCAAAGGCAACGGTAGACATGTGCATTCACATATGAGTGAATGGGCGAAGCTGCCTGCCAGTAAAACTTTACTGACAGAAACCAGTAGCTAGCTGGATTTGGCCATGGACTCTACATAGTTTGCAGATCCCTGCTCTAGACCAGTGATTCAGAATAGATTTTTAATTGGTCCACAAATAATTCTGAAACATGTCCCTAGTTGAGAACCACTGTACTGAAACATTTCAGTGTTTCCATAACTCATTTTTTTAAAAAAGACAAATACCTTTTCCAGTGGTCTAAGCTGTGGGTGGATATTATGGAGCACGAAGCTAGTAAGTGGAGTGTATATGTGTTTGTTTAAGCCAGAGATTTCCACACTTATATAAATCAAAGCATGAGAAACAAGTGCACGTTACTATAAGTGTGCAGATCGATGACTTTTTACAAATGGAACATTCCCGTGCAGTCAGCAGACCTCATCAAGAAACCATGATTAGATTTTCATACATTTAAGTCTTTTAAGTCTATTGCCACATTTTCAAATGGGGGAAATAATTTTAACATACTCTGTTCCATCTGTTAGGGACAGGTGCCTGGTGCTGCTCTTCCTAACCCTCTGAACATGCTTGGGCCCCAGGCCAGCCAGCTGCCTTGCCCACCAGTGACACAGTCACCGTTACACCAGACTCCACCTCCTGCTTCCACGGCCGCAGGCATGCCGTCTCTTCAGCATCCGGCGGCACCTGGGATGACTCCTCCCCAGCCAGCAGCTCCCACCCAGCCATCAACTCCTGTGTCGTCTTCCGGGCAGACTCCCACCCCGACTCCCGGCTCAGTGCCCAGTGCCAGCCAAACCCAGAGCACCCCTACAGTCCAGGCGGCAGCCCAGGCCCAGGTGACCCCACAGCCTCAGACCCCAGTCCAGCCTCCGTCCGTGGCCACCCCTCAGTCGTCACAGCAGCAGCCGACACCTGTGCACACCCAGCCTCCTGGCACACCGGTGAGCCCCTCGGCCTGTCGTCTTCTGGCCAAGACTCTTAGATGAGAACTTGCCCATAAAAAAAAAAATCTGTCATGAAGTCACTGCAGGTCTTGGTGCAGTTGCAAAAAGTATCTGCACTCTAATTGAACCATAACGAGCTGTGTTTTGTTTCCAGCATTGGCTCCAAAGGCTGTTCGGCAGGACATGACATGATTATCTTCCCCAATTAAATCAGTTTGTAGAAATCAACAACTAAAAGAACTCATACATGGGTCCTCCGTAGAATTTTTAAGCTGTCTGTCCATAGGAGCAGTACATCCCCCATTATCTGTCCTAGATTGACGTCTTCTGAGTTTTAGTAGTGATGAGGATTTGGTAAACAAGTCAAGTTCCTAGTTGTATGTACTTTGACCTTGCCTATCAGCCTTGTTTTCCAGCTGGAAGCCCTTTCTTTTTCATGACAAAATGGCATGCTCAGGTTAACACTTCTGTGGCTTAGATTTACCCATTCCTCCTGGGAGGTGCAGGTGGCAGGGTCACAGCACGTCCTGTGTCCCATGTCCCACGCTCTGCTGGCAGCACCCGGTCCGGTGCTCTCCTAGACTGGGCTGTCCCCACTGATGCAGGGCCTGAGGCTGCTGCTGCTCACCTCCACATTCTTCTCCCAGTTCTCACCAGAGTCTTAGTGTCTGTTTTCTTATCAGTCTGACTTAAAAACCTGCTTCCCCCTAAAATACATTATCTTTTATTTGTGGGGACTGAGGATATTTATTTATAAAATGTCAAAATTAACCCCAACAGAAACCCCAAGATGACATTATTGTTTGTATTTCTCCATAGGGAGTGTGCTTATTGATCCTTACTTTATATTTCTTATCTCTAAGTAAGATCCCTTTGTAATTTTATGTTTCTTTTGTTTGTTTACTTAAAACTCCATTGGGTAAATCTTTGAAAATTTAGAATTCTTTCTGGGATTCCTTCTCTTAATGTTTGTTTACTCCTCCACCACTGTTCCTACAATTAACAGGCTAGTTATACATTCTTATTCCATATAGATACTTTATTCCCCTTTCTACAGCGTATATACTTATATATTTATTATTCAGCCTTTACCATAACCATTAATGTCATTGTTGGAAGGAATTAAATTTAAAATAGGAGGTTCTGTGACTTAGGTAGAAAATTCCGAGAAAATAATTTTCTTTCAAAAGGTAGAAAGCTCTGCTCTTCCATCTCTGCATTGTTGGCAAGAAGTCAGTTGTATTTCTACCTGATTTTGACTTCTCTGGAACTCCTATTTTAACGCTTATTCTTCATTTCTCTCAAATAGGGGTGCCTGTTAGATTAGTATTGAGAAAGATTAACGTGAAACTGTGTGTTGGGTGAGCATCAGGGTTTAAGATCATTTATATCGTTTACAGAGATAAATGATTTTGGTTTCTCCACAGCTTTCCCAGGCAGCAGCCAGCATTGATAACAGGGTCCCCACTCCATCCTCAGTGGCCAGCGCCGAAACCAACTCCCAGCAGCCAGGACCCGATGTACCAATGCTGGAAATGAAGGCTGAGGTCAAGACCGAGGACACCGAGCCCGATGCCAGTGAACCCAAGGCAGAGCCTGGGGCTGCGGTAGGTGCCACTCTTGGGAGTGAATAGATGTACTGCGCACAGAGGCATCACTGAAGTGTCCTCGGGGGAGGCACCAGGCGTCCACCGTGGATGTCCCTGCTTTCCGTTTCAGTATCCTGTTCGATTGTGGTTCAAGTTGGAAAGAGATTAAAAACAGATTGGTTATTTATTTTTAGATATGAGGTATGGGTTTATTTTATTTTGCCAGAAGTGAAGAGCACTGGCTTGTATTTTAAATGTTTAAATCATCCAGCAACTTTTTCATTGCCGTCCTTCATTCATTTATAATTCTGCAGAGTTAGACTGCACAAGAGGTGTGTTCTTTTACTAATTAACCTGTAGCAGAAGTTGGAAACTGACAGACCGTGGGCTGAATCCAGCCTATAAATGTGTTTTGTTTGGCCCACACAATTATTTTTAAAATGGGAAATTACAAATAAAACTCTAGATTTCTGGCTTTTCTTGAAAAATGAGAAGCTTTGCCAGCACTGTGCTTGCATTCCTGTGGGGCAGCAGTCTAGGTGGGAGCACCAGCTGTGGCTCTTAGATGGGTCGTGAGCTCTCTAGTTTGCCAGAGTGTCCACTGCTCCCCGCGGCCTCACACCACAGCTCCTGCTGCTGTCATTAGCTTCACCTGCCTGGCCCTCTGAGCAGTTGAATTTCTGATCCTTCCCACAATTTTCGAGGCACTTCTTGTTCCAAACTAGAAATATATGTAAAACTATTGAGCAGTTAATGGTGTATACATTGTGTATACAAGTTTTTTAAGCACTCTAGCATGTATAAATTTTTAGGACTGTAATGCACTGGTGCTGTACTGAAATGACTCAACAGGCACTCCACCCCTTCTTGTGGGAGAGAAAAGGAATGATCAGTGCAGCTCTGACTTGGGAAAGGTTTTAACAAGCCCATAGAGATTTTTAAGAGCCTTCCAATAAGACTGAGTTAGTATAAAGGCCTTTCATATTCATATATCATTGTCTGTAATTTTGTTTTTCTCAAGATGATGGAGGAGGACTTAGAAGGATCTTCTCAAGTTAAAGAAGAAACAGACACAACAGAGCAGAAGTCGGAACCAATGGAAGTGGATGAAAAGAAACCTGAAGTGAAAGTTGAAGCTAAAGAGGAAGAAGAGAGTAGCACCAACGGGACAGCCTCTCAGTCCACTTCTCCTTCTCAGCCTCGCAAAAAAAGTAGGTCATGTTCTCGTAAACTTACCGGATGGTGCTGCTGTTTCATCGTGTTGGGATTGCATTCTGTGGATTAAAAGCTAAAGCAGAAAAGGAATTCCATCCCTTCTTTTATCCTTCTTGCCTGCCATTCCGCAAGTTTTAGAAATGGTGACAGTGAGCTGAACTCCAGGGTGTGAGCCCACAGGGGTCTGTGGTAGGAACGAGAAGCGACCAGGGCTCTGAGGGCCAGCCCATGAGCCGCCTGTCTGGGGTGGTGCTGGCTTTACTCGGCATGCCGTGGACAACCACTGATGGACTCCAGCAGGAAGATGACCGGAAGCTTGATGTTAGGGAAATTATCACTATGGCAACCCTGTGCACTGAAGTTTGTAGGTTTCTGCTGATACAGATAGGAAACTAAGTGCCCAAAGTCAGGGGGTGGGAGAGTAGAGCCCAGTGACTAGTGCAGCAGGAAGAGGGAGGGCGGCAGGTTAGTGAAGATACTTTGGGTTCTGAAATAAGCAGGATGAGCCAGGCTCACGGTGGAAGTTGGATAGAATCTATTTGAGATGTGTCCAAAGTACGGAGGTAAGAGTGTCAGCAAATTGTCAGGTGACCGTTAGAAATGTGAGACGGGGCTCAGGTAGTTCAGGGCTGCAGGTGATCCAGTTAGGAAAGATGGCAGAAAAGTGTTAGAAAGGCTGCTACTGTATAGTTTTGCTGCTGGAAGAGACCCTGGAGATCATAGAGGACAGCAGGCCTTAAGTTTTTGGTCTCAGACCTCTTTATACTCCTAAAAGTTGAGGAACCCAGAGAAGTTTTTGTTTGTATGGATCATCTATCACTATTTACTCTATTAGATGTCTTTTTTAATATTTATTTAAAAATAAATCTGTTACATGGCACCCATAAATAACACATTTTAATGAAAAATAACTTCCAAAACAGAAATAGTTGGAATGATGACATTGTGTTTTACAATTTTGTTACTCGGAGAGTTAAGTGAACACAGCTGGATTCTCATATCTGCCTCTGCCTTTGCTGTTGTGTTCTGTTGTTTGGTTGAAGTACATGAAGAGAATCCAGACCCACTCAGATTAGTAGTTAATAGAGAGAAGAGTATTTTAGTAGTCTTTTCAGGTCATTGTGAATATTCTTTTTTGATACTACACCAAAACTCAACAAGTAGAAGTTTCTTAAAGGCTAGTTGCAGTGGGAAATCTGAATCCATAGCCCTGAATTTCTCATACTCTGTGGCATTAGCATCCATCGTCCGTCTTGTACTTTGAATGGATCTTTTGCCATTGCATGATTTTTTTGGTAACACTATCCTTTGGTCATCTGGGAATTTGGCTCACTGAGTTATGCTCATCTTCCAAATGTTGGCATGCTTCATTATGTGATATTTTTAAAAATCACATTTATTAATATCACTATGAGTCTCTTCAGAAAGTCGTGTAAACTTGGACAAGCTGTCAAGCTCATGTGGCATGATACAGGTTTTTCAAAATTCTAATTTTTGATGCAAGTCAAAATTTTATCATTGGTAACACATAGCGTCAGTTGCCCTGGAAGTAACTGTAACTGGCCTACTTTGTTCATTTTTGAGCAAATGTCTGTCACATACCCAGATCTGAGTAACTGTAGCTTGTCTATCAGCCATTCTTTCTAGTTTTGTGTGTTTCATGAAAAAAAGCAGTTACTTCAGCTCTCAACTCAACACTCACACAAGTGCTTTCTCTCAAGACAACCACTGCATGCAGCAGAAGTGCTTTATGACAGCTTCCCAGTTTGTCGTACAGAATAAAAGACGTGTAGCCAAGGGCTGAGATTTAATAAAAGTAAGAATTTTGACTCGTTCATCAAGGACACTCGTAAGTGCAGGTGACGTTTTTTCCTGTGTATGCACAGCAGCAGCAAAGAAGGGGGCGACCACGAAGTCAAGTTTGGAGCTGCGGCCTGGTCATGGTGCAGTGCTAGTGATTTTATTCACTGTTGTTTTTGCCCCGTCTGTGTGAATGTCAGCACACAGTGCAAAAGGCAAATGACAACTTAGAGTTATCATGAAAATTGTTTTAGATCATGGAAATGGATTTCACAGACCCCTAGGAAAGGCCTAGGGCAGTGCTAGATGGAAATGTTGTATATCTGCACTTTCTGCAGTGATGGAAATGTTGTATATCTGCACTCTCTTGTTATGGCAGTCACCAGCCACATGTGGCTCCTAAGTACTTGACATGTGACAAGTGTGCCTGAGGAAGTGAATTTTTAATTTTATTTAATATTAATTCATTTCGATTCAAGTAGCCGCATATGGCTGCTGGCTACCATGTTAGACTGCATGAGGGTCCCTAAGGTATCCGTGGGCCATGCTTTGGGGACTGCTGATGTGGTCCCCACCTGATTGTCGTGAGAAGGTTTTGAGCCAGAGAAGTGGAGTGACTTGCTCATAGCACACCACACTAATCAGTGGCAGAGAACTTGTTTCAAATACAGCTTCTGACTGCTACTTCCACTTTTTTGGAGTCTTATTACATCAGTGTGGTTGTTAAAGACAGGAGTTTGAAAGTGACTTCTCCTTGGCATAGGTATTAAATGTTCAGTGAATGAATGAACAGTCATCCAAAGTGAGATACATGTAAGGCCATGTTAGTTTTGATCAGCACTGGGAGACGAGATGGTCTGGTGAAGGGCATCAGAAGACTGTCTAGGGCCACCAGGTAGTGCATCTTTTAGGCTTTGTGTGTCATAAGGTTTCTGTTGCAGCTGCTGAGCCCTCCCTTGTGGTGCGAAAGCAGCCATGGACACCTGCACAACAAGGATGGTTGTGTTCTAATAAAGCTTTATTTTGTCAGACTAAAAAGTGATCTTGTGTAATTCACGTATCATGAAATAGTATTCTTTTTTTCCCTGAAGTTTAAAAACCTTAAAAACCATTGTTAGCTCCCAGGCCCGTACAAAGGCAGGCAGCTGGCCAGATCTGGCCTGTGGGTCGTGGTTTGCGACCCCTGGTCTAGAAGAATAAAAAAGCTATTGATTAACTAACGAATTGTCTTCTTATAAGGAGTTATTCAAAGAAAACCAAATGCTGCTTCATCTCTGTCAAAACAGACTGGAAGAAAAGGGGTTAGCTGAAGGCAGGATTTGTGTGTGTTTCACAAGGCTCCACAGGGCACATCTGTTCCCTAGACCAGGCCTTTGCACCTGCATGGGAGTGTCTACACTGGGTGTCTCCCATGCTTGCTGACCGCCATGTGTCCTGGAGAGCAGGAGGTCGTTTCCTCAGGAGGTCAGTCAGGATACCTGGGTATTCCCTGGCTCTGATGTCAATAAAGTTTCTGGAAACTTCTCAGCCAGTGTTTTCATCTCTCGATATACTCAATGCATGCCACTTCCCAACGGGAACTTTAGGTTTTTATGGTATTTTAGTCTGATTTATAAATTACAGTTTGTTACGTATCTGTTGTAGAAAATTTTTTCAAAATTCAAAAAACCACAAAGTGGAAACCTCACATCACTTAGAACCTAAGTCATCAGAACCTCTTTGCAGTGTTTGCCTCTGATCATTTTTCTGTAGGCAGGAGCGTATGTGAGCGAGGGGGTGCGTGACACTCAGTGTCACCCTCACAGGCATGTTTCCCATGTCCTTAGAACTCACGAGGGGTTTGTGTGAGTGACTGTCCTGAATGTATTTGGCAGCCAATGCTTATTCTTACATTGGTGACAACAGAAGGCATCGTAGGAAATCGGTGGGCCAAGAGGTTGGAGACATGGGCACTACTACATGTGCAAGGGGACAGACAGTACACAGTACAGAACTTCTGGGGAAAATAAGAGAGCTACTTATTTTTGTAGCTCTCTTACTGTATACATTTATTTGTGAGGTTGTAATACAAAACCGTTCCTCTCAGGTGGTTTGAGTTTACTTCAGCCAAGGACACAAAAGTTTCCTCAGGGGAGGAAAGGCCCCTTCCTGTGAAAATGGCTCTGTACCCACCCATTTGATCAATGAGGCAGATTAGAAAGTTAGCTTCGTTTTTTCTGTTCCAACCAAGTTTTGGCATTGGAAATCTTTTTGTTGAACAAGCAAACTTCTCAGTGTGGTATTTTTGCCTCATGATGTGGGTGCAGTTTTTAAAAACTCTAGTGTGACTGTGTTTTCAGAATCCCTGAATCGTAGCTTTAGAATGTCCATGGACTCCTGGAAGCTTCACGGCTGGGAGGGAAATGATTTGGGCCTTCTCAGAAGTAGCCAGGCTTCCATTTGAAAAGTGACGGAGGAAGAGTCTGGGTGCCTTGTCAATAGTGTCGTTTCCTGTGCTTTTTAACTGCAGTCTTTAAGCCGGAGGAGTTGCGCCAGGCTCTGATGCCAACCCTAGAAGCGCTGTATCGACAGGATCCAGAGTCCCTACCTTTTCGGCAGCCTGTAGATCCCCAGCTCCTAGGAATTCCAGTAAGTTGATATCATAAAAACATTATAACTTTACCACTGTAATTCATGAGTATCCATGGTACTCATTTTATCTTTTAAAATTGGGAAAAATAAGATTTTTTTCCCTAATATAAAAAAATATTTTCTGTCAAAACAATAATACACCTTTGTCTTACTGACTGAAATGTGTGTTTCCTCCCTGTTCCGTATAAGCCCCAGGGTCCATGGAAGGGGTGCAGTGAGATGGGGGGAGCACACCCTGGGGCGCACAGCCTCTGTAGCCTTGCTTTATATTTGGGTAAGACTTTGTCTACAGGAATGGATTTAAATAATTGGTGAACATCACTTATAAAACACATGGGCCTCTCACTTTGAAACCCTGGGTGCTCTTGCAAAGGCCATGGTGACCCAACAGATTCTGTTTAGCAGTATTACTATTTTTGCTTTTGTGTTTGTGTTTGTCTTGGAATTTCATTTTGGTTGCTAGGACCAAGAATGGAATCTCTAGAAAAACATATTGTCTGATAAATATGTTCACCATTTTAATTCGGTGGATCAAAATCTTATTTTTAAAATCTGACATTATAAGACATGTTTTATTAAATAAGTTTTTTAATATTATTTTTTCTTTAACTTTGCTTTTGAAGTAATTTGATCACACTTGAAAATATTAATTACAATTTTAGATAATAAAATCAGAGGAAGATCAGAAGTTGTTTTCTTTTCAAGTCCCATTTTTCACTATTAGAAATGGAAGTTATACTGGTACTTTCTTCAATTTTACTTTAAGATAAAGCTGCCAGATAAGATGGGCATTTGGAATTTGGGGGATCTGCTAGACTGAGACCGTTTTGTCTTTCAGGATTATTTTGACATTGTGAAGAATCCCATGGACCTTTCCACCATCAAGCGGAAGCTGGATACAGGGCAGTACCAGGAACCCTGGCAGTATGTGGATGACGTCTGGCTCATGTTCAACAATGCCTGGCTCTACAATCGGAAGACATCCCGGGTCTATAAGTTCTGCAGTAAGCTCGCAGAGGTCTTTGAGCAAGAAATTGACCCTGTCATGCAATCCCTTGGATATTGCTGTGGACGCAAGGTACAGTTGAAAGTTTTTCTGGAAAATGAACTACCCTTATTAATCCAGCCAAAAAGGGTATTATGATGATATAATAGACTCAATATTTTGACCACACCTGTGTACTGAGAAGGACCCAGATGGAGTCTGGTCTCTTGTAAAACAGTTGATTATCTGAAGCTAGAGGTGCTTATGGGGGAAGGCCTTGGATTAAGCATTCCTGGCTGCCCCAGTGTGTCCATTCATCTATCTGTAATAAATGTCTCTCAGACACTAGGGACTTCCCTGGTGGCGCAGCAGTTAAGAATCCGCCTGCCAGTGCAGGGGACACGGGTTCGAGCCCTGGTCTGGGAAGATTCCCACATGCCGCAGAGCAATTATGCCCGTGCACCACAACTACTGAGCCCACGTGCTACAACTACTGAAGCCTGCGCGCCTAGAGCCCGTGCTCCATAACAAGAGAAGCCACTGCAATGAGAAGCCCGCGCACCTCAATGAAGAGTAGGCCCCGCTCGCCGCAACCAGAGAAAGAGCCCGCATGCAGCAACGAAAAACCCAAGGCAGCCATAAATAAATAAATAAATAAATTTATTTTTTTAAAAAAAAGTCTCTCAGACACTAATTCTGTCCTATTGTATCCAGAAATGTCTTTAAATAGATGTGAGAATCGTTAGAAGACTATCCAGTATACTAACAAATAATTTACTAGCTAAATCTAACTCCATATTGGACAGAGCATTGCATGACAGTAAATGGGATATATTTTTAGTATTTTCTCCTTTGTTTTTGCAGTATGAGTTTTCCCCACAGACTTTGTGCTGCTACGGGAAGCAGCTGTGTACAATTCCTCGCGATGCTGCCTACTACAGCTATCAGAATAGGTAAGCCTTGAGCAGTTTCTTGAATCGTGGGACAAAAAGAAGGTCTTAGGACGAGGCATGCTTGTCTGATTGTAGCTTGGGTACATTTCATTATTTCTTTCCTGAAGTTTCAGTGAAAAGGGCCGAAATTTCATTGTTTCTCAGTCACTCAGATAGGCCCATGGTCTCTTAACTTAAAAGCATGCTTGTATAGTATAAAATTTTAAGCTCCAAACTGCTTGCTGCACTAGTTGGATCAGGTACATGTGTTAAGCCAAAATGTGACCATATGAGAAAGAGTCTGAAGTGGAGAGTAACTCTAACAAAGGTTGACTGCCTTTTTTAAGATAATAAATTTGAAACATTGCGTTTTACCAATCTGTGTGTAAATATTTGCCTAGCTAATTTGGCCTGGACAGTCTGATGGAAAGACTTGTGTTTGCTCTAATTCATTTAAAAATTTTAAACCATAGACTTTTTCTTTTTAATCGGTAGCACAGTAAGAATGAGATTGGTGTTTTCATTGAGTTTAAGAATGACTCCCTTCATGAGGTGGCCTTTTTGGGGTTAGTAGGTATGCTTTTGAAGTATTTGCTCTTCTCTTGAAATGTGGAGATGGCTATAGAATAGATCTCCTATCTTAAGTAGAGGAAGAATGAAAATAATTTTTGTTGTTGATTCCCTTACCTAATTACAACTTCCTGGTTTGGGGGGTTGTTTTGAAAATTAAGCTACTTTGTATCCATTGCTTTAAGTGACTACATGTTGCCATAGCATGAGGGCATCCTGCCTTGAAACATAGGTTGTAATTCTTTGTCAAATTCAATTACATTGCCTCCATTCTATGAATTGGCAACTAAATTCTTTATGTGACCAAGATGAGGCTTCATGCCTGTTCTTTGTTTTTAGGTTCCAGTATTAAATGTCAGCTTTAGGGTTTGATGTTTTGATTATTTTTATCTTGTTTGCTTATAGTAATTACATATGTTCTAATACTTTGAAGAAGATAAGTACAGGGCTTTTTTATTTTTTCAAAGGTACATGCAGAGGCCTGAATAATTTGGAATTTTGCAGTTACTTTTCTTCCAATTATGTTTTTTTAAATTATTTTAATTTTTAAAAAATATCTAGGGAATTCCCTGGCGGTCCAGTGGTTAGGACTCAGCACTTTCACTGCGATGGCCTGGGTTCAATCCCTGGTTGGGGAACTAAAATCCTGCAAGCCATGCAGTGCGGCCAAAAAAATTAAAATTAAAAAAAATAATAAAATGTAAAAAAAAATATTCAAGGTAATTAACGACTCCCATCAAAATTCTAGTTTAAAAAATAAGAACTGTTGACCTAAAAATATCTTAAGATAAGATTTCTAAGTCTTGTCCAGCTCACTTATCGTAGTGAAATGCTGGTTTGAGGGGAAAGATGGGTGTCCCTGGACAGGCACCTCTACTGGAAGTGCAGCCGGCACAGCTGTCCTGCTGAAAATATTTTAACATTTGGAATTCATTTTCTGTCTTAGCATGCTCTTCTATTGATAGAAGCATTTTAAAACTAAAAGTTTGAAATGATACTGTGGCCCAAATGGAATCTCTCCTATAGTGACAAGTGTTGTTCTGGAGGCTCTGGCCCCTCCATTTACAGTTTTAGCCCCATGACCTTTTGTACATTCTGTAATGTATCAAGCTTAACCTTGTCCATGACATGGGCATAGTTAACACCTTTCCTGACACCCTTAGTTGTCAGTCTACAATGAGACAATGCTTTGGAAACTGTTAGGTGCAAAATACAGCTATGAAATTTTAAGAGAACAGGTTAAAATTAACTATACCCTGAAAAATGCCCCCACTGCTAAGTGCCCATCACAGTTTGGGTCTAGAAGGAAGAGCAGACAGCAGATTGCTTGCCACCATCTCTTAAGTTTGGGGGCCTTTTCATTGTTGCTTTTCACTGTTCCTGGGTCCTTTGGACCCTGCCTCGGCTGATTTGCATAGATTTTGGCCATATTTCACTTGAGAGCAATTCAAGTTCGATAGAATGGATGGCATCAGCGTGCACTACTGCCTCCTCAGAGGAGCTTGTTGATGGGGTTCAAACAAAGGATTGTTTTGAAAGTTCTGAAATGTCCAATATTACTTCTATATAGGACTTAATTTTTATTGAGCAAAAGTAATCTATTTTCCTTAAGAGTAGAAACGTAAATAAAGGAGTTCTCTTTTACACATAATACATTTTAAGAGTGTGAGCATATACTGCTCCTCAGCTGAATCTCACAAGGTGTGCTTCCTGGAATACAGAACTGGAAGAGATACCATGTTGTGAGTCTGTGAAAGCAGTGGTCTAATTCTGCGATGGACATTTCAACTACTTACATTTTCATTCTCAACCTTGACTGTTAATGAACACCATGGTGTTCTTTTGAATAATTGTTTTGGTACTTATAGTCCTAAACTGGGCACTTAGAATAGGAAATTCTACAGACCGTTTAAACAAGTGAAACTAATAGATAAGCTAGTATATGGTTACATTTTCACTTGTTTCCACACTTTGAAATTTTGAAAGTAAGTCATGTTGGGAAAACTGTTCTATAATTTTAAGTTTATTATCGATAGATAAGAATAGATATTATCTATTATCCCAGTTATTTATATATACTGATATGGTACTTACAACAATCTGCATTTGAAAATTTACTCCATACATTAAATTACCCTTACAGATGAACTCTGCAGTTACATTGTGCTAACTTTAGGTACCCAGATGTACATCATCATCAGATTATGTGAAGTGTTTCTCCTTTATAATTCCATATTCATCAAACTGCTTCCTTCACATAAGGCAGAAGGTCATCTAGGCTCTTACGGTTGAAAAGGGAATCTCTGAACCATTATGTATTTCCAGGATGAATAAAGTTTGGACTAGGTATAAGATAGGGGCAAGTCTGACATTAACATCTGTCACCCACTGATTACCAGAGTGGTTTTAGCCTACTTGACTAGATGGGTGGGCTGTCATCATATCAGAAGGGAGCTAAAGGGAGGCCGGGGCCCCTCCCTTTCCCCTTACACCTGAACAGGTTCGGTTCTCTGACATCTCTGGCCTTGCTCTGGGACAGACACTCTGTCCCTCCCAGTTTCTGACCCTGAGGTTCTTGGGAATGGAAGTTAGTTATACACAGAGGGCGTAGGTTTCCGCAGCCACCCCAGGGGCTGCCATTCAGCCATCAGTGCTTCACTCTGGGCCAGTTTCCTCCAGTGGAAAATGATGGGTTTATGATTCTTGTTCCCCAGATGTTGCTAGGCTTGATGTCCTGCTTGAATAAAAGCTAAGAGTTTAGTTTGTCCAGGATTTTAAAACCGTTTAGACTCACATGTAATTACCATGGCAATTTAATTTCACAGTGTGTTCCGTAGTCCTCTTTGAGCTAGCCCACAGTGGCTGAGTTTGATCATAATAAATTGGAACACTTTCATTCATTTTTTAAAAGGAAGCAATTTGGCGTTGAAGGTGTATCTTTTTTTTGCATATTGTTCTGATTGCTGCTTAATTGGTTTATAGTTTCTATAGCGTAATTCTTTCTTGCCAGTGATGATCATGCCCTTCTACACATGGAAATTCCTTTTACTACATGATTTCAAGCCTCCATAAAAATATTTACAAAATAGTGAATAGCCAGAATATTACTGTAATTCATTCAGAGAAAGAGATAAGTATTTTTAAAAACAGCAGTGTTAATCTGTTTGTTCCTGGTCAGTTTTTAATCTTGGCAGACTTTGTTGATTGAATTAATTCTAAATAAACTGGTCCCAGCAAGAAACTCTTATTAATCCAGTTGCTACACACAGTGAATCTGTCATGTTCCTCATCAACAAATCTGAAAAATTGAATAATCTTGAGATGTGTGCATGCTCTAAAGTTTTATACTTTTAATTCACTGTGTGTGTTTAGTCAGTGAAATATAGCAGACAGAATGCTCAATGTGTTTAATTAAGATTAGAATTAGAACTTGTGGGGACCTATTTTAGTGGTAATGAAGACAGACTGGCCAGGCAGTGGCCTGAATCTCAGTTGTTTGTAGCTGTGCGCGCATGTGTGTTTGTGTGCGTGTGTGTCTGTGTCTGTGTGTAGCTGCAAGCTGCCGCATCTCCTTCTGCCCATGTGGTTCAGTGTGGCGCTCCAAGTCTCGTCACAGTGTCTTTAACACTAATCCTCTTGGCATCTTGTAGATGTAGTTTTGAGCACTAAAACCGCATTTTATTGTGCTGCCGTCGTACCTTATACCCATCCCTTTTGCTTGTGTAATTCACCTCATTCAGCTTGTTTACTTCTACAGTATTCCTTTGTGCCCGTCTTGTTTATGCAGCATCAGCCTGCATTTTTGTTGATTTCTCATTTGTGTCCTTTCCAAACATTTAATAGTTTTTATTTTAACTGTTCTTATTTGATAGCTTGAGCCCAGGCTCTATACTCTAAGAAATTGGGGTGATGGATAATTTCTCAAATGCAGATTGTGCTTTAAAGATTAAGTCTCTAAATTTGCTTAACTTGGATTGTCCCCAAGTTAGAGAAATCACTGAGTATCTCAGATTGATGAATGATTGGTCCCAATACCAAAAAGTTTAAATTGAAGCTTAGAATTGAATTTTAAGACTGTTCATGGATTTACATATATTGTATTGTTTATACAATATATCACAGTTTTTCTCTGTATATTCTTACTGATAAATGGCTGGAAAGTCTTTGACCCCGATTGCATTTCTGTTAAATGTTTGTCTAGAATATGGATTTGGTTTCATTTCTATTGTAACCCAATTAACTGAGTGATTAACATGTGAAAAATAACAGGAGAAAATTAAAACCAGTTCTGAGTGCTCAACATTTTCATACCTTTAAAGATCTGGCTTAATACCGGAAATAAAATCTATGAATTGCTGTCAAGCATAAATTTTCCATTTTGAAAAAAAGCTATTTCAGTTTAAATTGCTTTTTTAAGGCCTTTTGTCAGACTGTTTTGTTCAAAGTAAATTTTTTCCATCTCAAAACCTGTAGTTATATCTGGTTTTCTCTAAGTAATAACAAAATCCTAACTCCTAAAATTAGGCTCCTTGCAATTCTAGTATTAACAACTCCTTGAAAACATTTGCATCTTGGAGCTCGACGAACCCGTTGTTAGTGATGATGGCCTGGGATGTGTGCAATGAGACCGAATGCTAATCAATGCTTTGCCTTGGCTTTCTGCTCTGTGTTGTCTTGGTGTTTGCGTCTTACCTTTATGTCTGTGCTATTTGTTCCCTCCCCTGTTCTCTAATCCTGCCCTTCCCCACCTGCCCCTGTTCCTTTCATTGTCCTCACTGACCCATCAATCAACCAACAACGCCCCCCCTTCGTCGTGGTGATCTGCCCTGCTCTGATTGGTGGCTTCGTTGCTTGGGTGGCTGTGTGTTATGATGGACCAGTTCACCCAAGTATGGCCTTCTTGCTGACAGGTATCATTTCTGTGAGAAGTGTTTCACAGAGATCCAGGGGGAGAATGTTACCCTGGGTGACGACCCTTCACAACCCCAGACGTAAGTACCATCCTGTCATTTCTCTCGGGGGTGACTCTGAATTGTTGTTTTGTTCTCATCCGTGATTAAAAGGGAAGCACCACTGCCACCCACTGTGACTTTTCTGTAGTGTATTTTTCATATTACTTATGCCCACATTCATATTTTACAATGTAGCTGTTGTAGCTGAATCCCAGCACCACTTGCACATTCTTCCCTCTGCTTGAGACTGTGATGCTGTAGCCCCCACTGCAGTGCAGTGGTCTCTCTCGACCTTGCTCTATCTCTTCTTCTAAAACACTTGCTTTTTCCTAGTGGCTGTCAACTTCCATTTGGGAAGATTGTAAATTTTCAGTTACACCTAAGAAACCAGGTAACCCTAGTCACAGAACTAACTGGCAGTAGCAAAAATGAGTCTTGTGTGTATACCCCGTCTGTAGCATTTAGTTGATCTTCCACTGAAACCTCTGTCCTTTAAGTTGCAGAGGTAACAGAACCCAGGTGGTGAGACCCCAACGAGTACCTGTATCTCCTTCCTCTCTGGAGGTTGGACTCTTGCTCACAGCTCCAGCATGGACAGGCATGAGTTAGTTTGTTCATTCCCTCACTGAGTTCACCATTTCCTCCCTGATGCTTATCCTCTGATGGAGTTACTTTTGAGTAGGCAAATGGCCAGAATGTGGTGAGAAAAAAGCAAAAACAAATCCACAGATTGGATGGTCAGCTCATTTACATGCTCAAGATACCTAAAAACCTGCCAGCCACCATAGCTGCCTAGGACTGCCAGCGTTTTGTGGTCTTTCTTTTCTCCTGACTCTGCCGTGATTCCTGCCACTCTGGGAAGTCTACTGTGTGACTGTCCCCCCAAAGGCAAAAAGGCTTCCCACTGAAACAGTTTACAGCACTGTTGGACACTTACTGTGCAACTCAAGTTTACTTTATTCAATCGCACAACAAACCATACCCGCCTGTAAGATATATAAACCAAAATGACAGAAATTCTACATATTCAATTTATTTTTCTATCCCTTGTTAATTTAATTCTTTAGTCCAATTGTGTGATTAATAATTGGATTGTATAATTCTGTGAATCAGGTAATTCATATATACACTAATAAAAGTACCACAAAAATGAAATACTCAGCCCTTTAAGAATAAGTAAAATATCCCCAAGTACATGCTGACTTGTGTCAATGAAGGAATATTGTAATTAGAAGAATTGATAATACCAGTGTTGGTCAAATTCAGCAGTCATTCACCATGTAGATTTGATTGGAAATTAACAGGTTTGAATCTCAACATAATTTTGCCACTGTATTTTGACTAGCCTTAAATTAAAT
The DNA here is from genome assembly GCF_028564815.1 of Eubalaena glacialis. NCBI lineage: Eukaryota > Metazoa > Chordata > Mammalia > Artiodactyla > Balaenidae > Eubalaena > Eubalaena glacialis. The sequence continues at coordinate 58,812,994 of NC_083728.1, read as the reverse complement.
CTTGTAATAAGTGCTGATGATAGTTTGGAGGAAATATTCCAGGGAGGGCAGAGAAAAATAAAAGGTAGTGCTTTCTATAGAATTAAATGTTGTATGTTCATGCCATTATTACATCTACTTGAGATTTCAGCTGACCATCATTTTACTTTTTATGTGAAGAACTAGTTACAGAATAATATCCCAGAGACCCTATAGTTTATACTCAACAGATAAATTTAGTTAATTAACATTTTTCCTTTCCCCCCTCCCCCAAAAAACAAGGACAATTTCAAAGGATCAGTTTGAAAAGAAGAAAAATGATACCTTAGATCCTGAACCGTGAGTATACAGCTATTTTCTTTCTGACTTTTAGGTTTTAGTTTCAGATCAGGAAAGTTCCTCCTTATGGTTGGGTTGCGGGAGAAGACGCTGGAAATAAATATATTACCCTGGGTGGAATTTTTTGTGTGAAGTTATTTCAGATGTGGATTCTGTTTTAACTCACACGAAAGATGTATGTCTCTGTAGCATGCTGTCCAGCTACTGAATTTTAACACCCTTTAATGTAAGATTAGATGGATGTTTTGGCTCTATTAGAATCTCTGTAATAACTTCGTCATCGTTGTCTTTAAGAAGCCACTTAGTGTGAATCTTTAGAGACTAAAGGTAGGAATATTTGGTGGAGGGGTGCTAGTATCATTTAAAGGGAAATTTGAGAAAGAAAAACTCTTAGAAACCACTTTTTAAAAATAAATAATGAGAAGCCCAGTGTTGTATGTTCTTGTCACCATCTTTGGTATGGTATATTTTCCAAGGTCGTTGTCAGATACTTTCCTTTCCTCCAGTGATCAGTGAGAATACTCAGCATGTAAATTTTGCTTTGCAATAACCCCTTAAAGAGGCCTCAGAGCTCCTTCCATGTGGTGGCTCCTCCCCGGTCCCCAAAGCCGAGTCCTGAAGGCACCCCAGTGTGTGGAGATGCCCATTTTGTTCTGTCACTGTGGTGAACGCCCGTCCAGGGTTGCTTGGTGAGCACAGGCTCCAACACTGTTGGGAGTTTGGTAAATGTGGCTGTGGTGCGTCCAGAGCTGAGAAACAGGTTCTCCCTTCCCTTGGCTCAACTTCCCAGCTTCCGGCGGAAGACACAGACTCCACTTCCCTTTGAGAGCTGACTTAGTCTCTCCTGCCAGCAGTGCCCGGGTGGGGTTGCGGGGGGAACATGATTACTTAGCAAAGTGCCTGGTGCATGAGGAGGCTGCTCCCTGCTCCCTGTCTCTTTAGTGTCAGTGGATTGTTTGTCCTGACTGGCCGTCTCCCTGTTCACATTGTGTCCTCCCCGACAGTTTTCCCGTTTCCCTGTGATTTATATTCAGTTTTTAAAAATTTTAAATTTTATTTATTTATTTTTTAAATATTTATTTATTTATTTGGTCGTGCTGGGGCTTAGTTGCGGCAGGTGGTCTCCTTAGTTTGTGGCTCGCGGACTCCTTAGTTGCAGCAGGCAGGCTCCTTTGTTGCAGCTCGTGGGCTCCTTATTTGTGGCATGCAAACTCTTAGTTGCGACATGCGTGTGGGATCTAGTTTCCTGACCAGGGATTGAACCCGGGCCCCCTGCATTGGGAGTGCGGTGTCTTAACCACTGAGCAACCAGGGAAGTCCCCCAAAATTTTTGTTTTATACTGGAGTATTTACAATGTTATGTTAGTTGCTATACTCACTTTTTAATTTCAGAATACGTTACATTGAAGCAGTAGTTGCCAGGCAGTGGGGAAGACACAGATGAATAAAGGGGGCCTGTCCTCCAGCCGTTTGTCTTCCAGTAGGACAGACAGATCGTAGCACAGGCAGCAGGAGGCAGTAAGGTAGTCCAGAGTGGGGGACCCTGGCCCAGTGGAGAAGGTGACACTCATTTGGAAGCAGGTGTTGGGGGTGGTGGGCAGAGCATTCTAGACACAAAGACATGAAAGGACATGGGATGTTCAGCAGCACTGCAGGTGAGCTCAAGTGCAGGGCATGTAGGGAGCGTGGATGGAGCCCCATAGGACAAGGGGGCAGAGGGTGCTGGATTCCCTCCTGTGTGTGCTGGGAAGGGCAGCAGCTGGGGCAGGACAGCAGAGAGCACTGAGGATGGCCGATGAGGGTCGCTGCCATTCTGCACAGTCTGCCTGTGTGTGTCCTTTTCTCCAACAGAGCAGGGGCAGAGAAGCTGGATTGGGCTCGATCTGTGGTGGAAGGCTTGCTCAGCAAGGGCAGTAGGATGGTCAGGGGCCAGGGACTCGAGCAGCAGTAGTGAGAGCAGGCGTCAGGTAATGGGGACCGGCATCTAGCGTGACAGGAAGAGCCGGGACCCAGGACTATTTGGAGAAATGTGGTACTTTCTAGCCCCTCAGCCTTCCACAGGGTATAAGTTGTGGTGGCTTTAAGGGCATGGCTGAAAAAACAGGTTTTGACCTTCAAGCATGTTGGCGATTAAGTTTCCTAGGTGAGGTGACAGGGCCCAGGTGAGCTATGGCGGAAGCTGTGCAGAGGGCAGGTGGCGTGGTGCATCCCAACTTCTCTAGTGTTTGCTTTAAGAAAGGCCGTCATTTCCCACCCTTGTAACTGACTCAGCATACGTTTCCTGCGCCTGGGCTTAAGAACAAGGGTTTGTAACACTGACGGTATTGTTCTCTGTTATTTAAGTCCATTTAGGCATGTGCAGTCATCTAGAGCAAGCACTGGTCTTGAAAATCTGTAGTAATATCAGAAATACTGACCTGTAAAATAAGCCTTCGTCATAGCAATTTTTAGAAATAAATTTTCACTTCTGGTTGCAAAGCAGATTGGGAGAAGAGAGGAAAGAGGCATTTGTACAAAGAAAGGGAGAAAGTCAGTCTTTCCTATAGAAAATATCATACTGATGCATTTTTTAAAATACGGCTCAATTAGTCAAGAGATGCATTAATGCTGCAGATTCTTGAAGTCATCAAGGGGACGAAGTGTGTGAGCACACCACACGGGCTCTGTAGAAGCTCCATTATGTATGTGGCTCCGTGTGTCACAGTGCACTTTCTTTGTCTTCTAGTTTCGTTGATTGCAAGGAGTGTGGCCGGAAGATGCATCAGATTTGTGTTCTCCACTATGATATCATTTGGCCTTCAGGGTGAGTAATTTCCTGGTGATTTCCTGTGATCTCGGGAAAGGGAAAGCAGTTATGCACAGAGTAGAGGGGAGGATGCTGGCTGCTACTGCGTTTCATTCATTGTTGTCAGCAAGAATCCGGCAATTAGATGGATGGCAGTTTGTTCTAAATTTAAGTCTTAAGTGTTTGCCCGCTTTAGGAATTGTAGAATCAAAGCAGTCTGCCTCTTCACTTTTGTATAATGATGCGATTTTAATTGCCAACGAAGTATTTTAATGCTGCATTTCACTGGTTTGGCAACATATACTGTTTTATATAATCTGATCACACCCATTATTTTTTTTGCAGCTTTGTGTGCGACAACTGCTTGAAGAAAACAGGCAGAACTCGTAAAGAAAACAAATTCAGTGCTAAGAGTAAGTTGTGGAAGGGTTTTTGTATTTTTTTGTCTTACCCTTGAAGAGAATAATTTGCCTTGATCTTTATATGAAAGTCAGCTTTATGATCAGTCTGTGTTTTAGATGAAAGTTTAGAAACTTTCATCTAAAACACATATAGTAAACTTTGTGAATTCTGAGAGAGAAAATTTGTCAGCAGATCCTTCTCAAGTAGCTCAGAAATAACACACACACGTCCTGGGCACACTCAGCCCTGGGTACCTGCGGGGGCGGCTGTTTGCCCATCAGTAGGTGTGGGCCCCGCTGTTGTGAAGAGTGACCCTCTGGGGCCCTCTGGGAATCAGCCAGCATCACCAGGACTGGCAGGAGCCTGGTCTGCACGAGGGCTGGTTGGGTGTGTCGCTGCCGCATTGGGAGTGGCTGCTGGTGCCTGCGAGGAGCAGAGAGCGCGCCCTGTTGCTATAGGAGTAACTTTTCATAGGTAGTCTTCACTCTTTTAGAGACAACACTTTTCAGAAGTGTACAGTGTGCCGTCTTTGTCAACTCGGCTGCTGCTCTCACTTCTCTCCAGTAGGACAGGCAACTAGCACACCGCTTAGGGCTCCCCAGCAAGAGCCAGGCCACCTGAGGAGCTGGAGTAGAAGAGAGATGGGATGGAGGGAGAGGTCCGTGGGCAGGAGGGAAGGGTGGCAGGCAAGGAAGAAGCCCCTCTGAAGCCTTCCAAGTCAGCGTTAATTCACGTTCAAACTCTGTCATTACCAAAATCCACAGTTATCCTATCACTTAAACTCACTCTTATAAAATCTTTTGAAATATTGATGAATTAACCAGCTATTATAATATTTCTCTTTAGATCAGGGTTTCTATACTGACATTTGGGCCAGAAACGTCTTTGTTATGGGGGCTGTCTTGTGCTTAATTAGAATTTTAGCAGCAGGCTGCTGCCCACTAAATGCTGGTAACACTCCCCGCCCCACCCCCCCATGAATGGTGGCCGTCAGAAATGTCTTTGTACGTTACCAGATGTCCTGGGTTGGGGGCATGCAGGTGAGAACCCCTACTTTAAAGGATCCATTCTGAGTGATGCCACTAAAGCAGTCAGCTACTTAGAATCAATCTCCTGGGCCAGAGCTTTGGTGACCAAAACAGAAATTGCCAGGAGAGCTAGGCTTCAGTAGAAGAGCAGTTGCGGCCAGAAGAGAGAGGGGGCGGGGGGCGGGGGGCGGTAGGAGAACCTGAGAGCTGGCCCAGCCCCCACCCTCCCCTAGCGTCCAGAGAATGGTGGAGAGGGATATGTGGACCTTTGGCAAATGAGCTTCAAAGATGTAGAACCTTCACTTACAGAAAAGGACCTTAGAGGTGGTGTGTCTCCCCTTGGTTTTTGATTTGAATGTGTATTAGCATCATCTCTGCAAGTGTCTGTCGGTCACAAAAGAGAGGTTGCGTCATTTGCACTGACTTAGTGCAGTGGGCACTCCGTGTCCACGCATGTGGGACCTGTGGGTACAGAGGGCCTTCTGTACTGCACCATTGTATGTTAGGAACTTCAGCATCCTTGGATTTTGGTGTCTGAGGGGTTCCTGGAACCAGTCCCCTGTGGGTGCGGAGGGACAACTGCATTGAAAATATCTTCCAGCTGCTGGGCAGAGAGTGATACTAAACAACTGACTATCCACCCAAAACCACCTCCCCATTAACGCCACATGCACAACGCAACTCGGGTGGCTAAAGGGGCGAAAAGTAACAACTACAAATGCTTTGGAGGTCAGAGTAAGAGAGTGTTTTTACTGTGTTCAGTTATGAAAAACCTTCCTAAAAAAGATAGAGCCCAGAGGTCAGAAAGCAAAAGGCTGAAGGATTTGATCACATAAAGGGAAATATAAGGCTCCCATCATGCACCGTGGTCAAAAATATACCTGGTGGGGTACAATTTAAAATGTCCATTTTTAGACTCAGCAGTTCCACTTTGACGCACGTCTCCTACAAAGATATTTGCTTATGTGCTTAAAGGCATGTACAGGGCCGTCCGCTGCAGCACGATGGGCTGTGGGGAGTGGAAACGGGAACCTAAACCAAAGCACGTGGCCACCCTGTGGGAAGCCCGAGGCACCATCACAGTGAGGGTGGCCTGGGCCCTGCTGTCCAGTGGGAGGGGCTGCTGCAGAAATGCCCACCCTCAGTGCCTGTACTTGCTGGTCTGGAGGACACCTTCGCATGGCACCGCAGCATGAGAACAGCCCTTCTTTCCCCAGTACTGAGTCTCTGAGCGCGTGCTGGCTGCTCTCCAGGTTTACACGGTGCCGTCCCGTGTGTAAAGCCCATGGCTCTTCTCTCAGGGGACACAGCGGAGCACCTCTCCAGCCCTCTTCACGGCGTTCAGTTTGGTGCTTGTGACCAGACCGTCATAATTGTCTCATTTAAAAACTGTATTTTGGGCTTCCCTGGTGGCGCAGTGGTTAAGAATCCACCTGCCAATGCAGGGGACACGGGATCGAGCCCTGGTCCGGGAAAATCCCACATGCCGCGGAGCAACTAAGCCCGTGCACCACAACTACTGAACCTGCGAGCCACAATTACTGAGCCTGCGTGCCACAACTACCAAAGCCTGCGCGCCTAGAGCCCGTGCTCTGCAACAAGAGAAGCCACAACAGTGAGAAGCCCACGCACCGCAACGAAGAGTAGCCCCTGCTTGCCACAACTAGAGAAAGCCCGCATGCAGCAACGAAGACCCAACTCGGCCAAAAATAAATAAATGTATTAAAAAAAAATAAAATAACTATTTTCAGAGTGAAGTAAGTCAGAAAAACAAATACCGTATATTAACGCATATATGTGGAACCTAGAAAAATGGTACAGATGAACAGGTTTGCAGGGCAGAAATAGAGACACAGATGTAGAGAACAAATTTATGGACAGACACCAAGGGGGGAAAGCAGCGGGGGGTGGGGGGTGGGATGAACTGGGAGATTGGGATTGACATATACACACTAATATGTATAAACTAGATAACTAATAAGAACCTGCTGTATAAAAAAAATAAAATTCAAAAAAAACCCTGTATTTTTAGTACAGGTAATTCAGGTAATTTGGGGAAAAAACGTAAAGACCTAATTTTGAAGGTTTACTCCTATTCATTATGTGAAAATCATAGTGTGTGTAATCGTAGTTTCACAAGGGAAGGGGGAGCTCCCTGCACCAGCGCAGGGTGGCCCTTCTTAGCTGTGTCCTCCCTTTCTGGATTGGAAGCCACCTCATGAGGGGACAAAACTTGCTCAGCAGCAGCATGGGCGGGAGTACAGGGGGGTGAGAACATGAGAATTTTCTTCTGGGCTTCACAAAGAATAGATGAGATGGTCGTAAGTCCTTTGCACCTAATTCTCTTTTTCTCAGGAAGATTATCTCAGCTGTGGGAGGTTGAAACAAGGGGATCCAGAGCATGACTAAACAGCTGTGGAAAGTGTGCACGTGTATCAGAGTGTGAAACATAATTCTACTTCCGCTCATTTTTATAGCTTTTAAAGTTTTTATTTTTTAATGGGGTCTTTATTTCATTGCCATTGTAAGTTTTTTTTTTAATCACTTTTATTGAGGTATAATTTATATACCAAAAAAGCTCTACCATTGGTATGTTTATTGCAGAGAAACTAAATTTAAAAAGCCTAAATTTTGCAGATATTTCTTAACTTCAGTAAGGAATCTTCTAAAATCCTGTCATCTATAGTCACTGTTAACCTTTTGCAGCTTTCCCGTCTAGTCTTTTATCCCCATATGCACAGAGTTTTTTTATGCTATGACTGTATGTGTATGTATATGCTGTGTAACTCCTGGCCCGTCCCTGGGAGAGGGAGGGTACAGAGGGGCAGGGCGGAGGAGCCCACCAGCAATGGTGCCGGGCAGGTCTGCGTCCTGGGACAGCGTCCCTTGCCGCCCAGGATTGGAATGCTCGCAGAGCGAGGTAGCCCTTGGCTGCACGCTAGCTTAGCTGTCTCAGACTCTGCACCAGGACTCTCATCAGAGCTGGGCAGGAAGGGGCATTTGTGCCATCCTGTCTCTGAGGCTGTGCCAGCCCTGCCTTCCAGGGAAAGCAGTGGCAGGCTCCCCATTTCTGTTAAGAGTTCTTCAAGTGTGCGTTCCAGCCTTGGGGCACAGCTGTGACACCGAGCAGCTGTGTGGGCGCAGCCAGGGCCAGATCTCTGTCTCACTAGGGGCTGGGCATGTGGGGCAGGAGGCAGGGTGGACCCAGTGCAGCTCCCTCGTGCCTGCTCCCCTGCTTCACCCCAGAGCCCATCTTCTTTCAGATTTGGGTCCACCTTTGTGTCTCTTCTGCCCCTTACAGTTAGAAGAAGATGGAAATATTGGGCATTTGACAGTTTTCAATGCATGGAATGCCTGAGATTCCAGGGTCCACCTTTCTTTTATAAAATGCTTATTACTTCATAGGACACATTAGACCCCTTCTGTATTTGGAGAATGTTACTCCTTAAAATACCAGACTACACTGAAAGAGGTGGATTCTGTGACCTCAACCCTCCCGAAGCCCTCTCATCTGCTTGTGCTGGACTTTGCAGGACTGCAGACCACACGGTTGGGAAACCACTTGGAAGACCGAGTCAACAAGTTTTTGCGGCGACAGAATCATCCTGAAGCCGGGGAGGTGTTTGTCCGCGTAGTGGCCAGCTCAGACAAGACGGTGGAGGTCAAGCCCGGGATGAAGTCACGGTTTGTGTGCAGACGTTCCAGTGGGCACCCCACTTGGTTAACCAGAGCCTTGCTTTCTGGCAAAGCTTTAGAGTTTGCATAATTTGAAAGCTTTTCATCAGTTAGCATGTAGCCACCCTTCTGTCAGTATCCCACGTTCATCAGGGGAGGTGGAATTCCTGTCTGAGTGAAGCAGTGCACAAAGAATGGGGTCAAGGCTCCGAGCTGCCTGGGCCAGTGGAGGAGCTCTGGGCCAGTGGTCAGAAGGGGGGACCTCGCCTCCAGCTTCTCTGCACTGAGCGGGTTTACGGCAGCAGGTCTCGTCTGTAAAGCACTTTGTAAATGGTGGTGATGCATGCAAACATCAGGCACTTTTATTTCAGGTTTGTGGATTCTGGGGAAATGTCTGAATCTTTCCCGTATCGAACCAAAGCACTCTTTGCCTTTGAGGAAATTGATGGAGTGGATGTGTGCTTCTTTGGGATGCACGTCCAAGAGTATGGCTCTGATTGCCCCCCTCCAAACACAAGGTAATCCTCTAGCTCCTTTGGGGTGTGTGTCACGTGTTGTGCTAGCGACCGAGGCTCTAAACATCTTAGAGAACTACTAGTTAGTTTCGTTAGTTCGTTTTCTGCTAAGCCAGTGGGAAGTGAAGAGTTTTGATGACTGTAGAGTGCTTTGTGTTGTAAGCACACATGGGTTTTGATCCTGGTCTTGCTGTTGCCCCTGTCTTACCTGGGGCAGGTAAACCAATGGAGGAGGGGATGGGGACTGCTGCACAGGCCGGGCTTCTCTTTGATGCACCTATGAAAATGTCACACCTCTGCTGAGAGTTATTTCATGTTCAGTCAAGAATCTGGGTGAGAAGGAATTAGAAGTGGCTTTTCCTAATTTGCCCTGATCTCTCCACGGTTCCCCATGGTGAGTGATGGCATTGTTTCGTAGTTCAGTGATGAAATTGAATTCTGTTTTATTGATTGGTAGCAGAGCTTGGTGATGGCAGATTTCTTATGTCCTGTTTGTGGCCAGTGTAAATGCTATCAAAACAGAATTTATTTCTGGAGCTTTTTTTAGATGCTGGTGTTTGGTTTCAAGTTTGGGAGATAACCTGAACTTTCAATTAATTTCTTCCTCACCCTGCCCCCCAGGCGTGTGTACATATCTTATCTGGACAGTATTCATTTCTTCCGACCCCGATGCCTCCGAACAGCTGTTTACCATGAGATCCTTATTGGATATTTAGAGTACGTGAAGAAATTGGGGTGAGTTTAATTCAAATTATTCAGAACTAATAAAAACTCTGCTTTTAATTTTCACTGTGTATTTTGTGAAATAACACAAGTATTTCTTAAGGTTTTTTGTGTTTTTATTTTAATGTCCTTAAACGGATTCAGGGGTCTGCAGAGCACCCTTCCAGCCAGATGCTCTGTTGGGCCACTTGGGTCTGGGGCTCCCAGCACAGCTCATGTGCTTTCCCTGCCTTCTGTGTTTTTCTCACATTCTAGTCTGTTTTTTTAAAACTTTATTGAGGCATATTTTATGTATCATACAATTCACCTGCTTCAGGTGTACATTCAGTGATTTTTAGTAACTTTACCGAGTAATACAGCTGTCGCGGTAAATCAGTTTCAGAGCATTCTCATCCCCCCCACCCCCGTTAAGATCCCTGTACCCATTTGCTGTTCATCCCTTTTGGACCCCTGCCCCCAGTGACTACTAATCTCCTTTTTGTCTCCATAAATGTGCCTTTTCTGGACGGTTCATAGAAGCGGAATCCTACCAGATGTGGTCTCGTGTCTGACTTCTTTTCCTGTCTCTCTTCTTACGTTCTAGATCACATTTCTTTCCCAAATTTGGAAAAGAGATGTTTGATTGAAGTGTCTTGAGCAGAATGAATGAGATCTATTTTGTCTTTAACCCCTTAGAAGGAAATACTCAACTTCCCTTCCAATGTGCAGGAGAAAGTAGATAGGAAATTCAGTGCATCCACCCTGGGGACAAGCCGTCTGATACGCCTGACCCGTTGCCGTCTTCCCAGGCTCTCTCCTGTGTCACAGGTTCCCTTGCAGCGTTAGCCCCTGCCTGACATGCACACCCAAGAGGGAGGTACTGTAGGGCCAATTTCCAGGCTGCGTTTGCACTCTGTAGAGATTTGGCTTTACCCTAACCCCCTTCCCCAGCACAATGGTTTGGAACCTCTCTTAGGCCTCTCACGTGTTCTGCCAGAAGCATTTTGTAATTTCTTTTTTGTTGTTTTTCTTCATAGTTATTTCTGTCCTTTGGTCCGTGTTCCTCAGCTGTTACTCCTCAAAGGCAGGGATGATTTCGCTCACTGCTTCCATCTGAATTGTGTGTATGTCCTGCAGGTATGTAACAGGACACATCTGGGCCTGTCCCCCAAGTGAAGGAGACGACTACATCTTCCATTGCCACCCCCCGGATCAAAAAATCCCCAAGCCAAAGCGCCTGCAGGAGTGGTACAAGAAGATGCTGGACAAGGCCTTTGCCGAGCGCATCATCCATGACTATAAGGTGCCCACACCGCTGAGGGCGGGGGGTGGGGGGTGCTCCTCACCACTGACTCCCACATCTTCACGTGTCTCCCTCTGTGCTCACATGGGTTAGAATTATATCTACTTATGAGTATTGGAAAGCAAAAATTAAAAAATTTTAAAATCATAAACTAAGAAGCAACTTCTCTGCTGTCCGTTAAGATTTGCAGTTGGCAGTCCAAGAGAAGTGGCGGCAGAGCCTGTGAAACCATGCGCCTCAGGAGTGCGCGGTCCCCTCTCCATGTCGTCGTCCCAAGCCCCCTCCCCAGAGTGTTGTCGCCCAGCCCGCCTCATCTCACCGCTGTGCTTGTTCACTTTCCAGGACATTTTCAAACAAGCAACTGAAGACAGGCTCACCAGTGCCAAGGAACTGCCCTATTTCGAGGGTGACTTTTGGCCTAACGTGTTGGAGGAGAGCATTAAGGAGCTGGAACAGGAGGAAGAAGAGAGGAAGAAGGAGGAGAGCACCGCGGCCAGTGAGACCCCGGAGGTAAAGCCCAAGGGAGGGCCCCAGCGCACGTGCTAAAGGCTGCGCTCCAGCAGGTCAGGGAGTGAGTGTGGGCTGCTCGGTTCTCAAGACATGGCCTCCTTTGTCTGTGGTGGTGTTTTCATACCTAACCTCACCGTGTTACCGCCCACCACAGGGCAGGCCTGGGCCTGGGGGCACAGCCCACACTGGGTGCTGGGCGAACTGGAGACACATCACCTACTAGGTGGACAGAGGGGCTTGCTCTGGCATCTCTGGGCAGGACAGCGGAGCTGAGACACGGCAAGATGAGAGAGGAGGGCGCCCTGCCAGGGAGCCCAGAAGAGGTGATGGAGATGGAGATGGAGATGGAGACGGGTGTCATGATCAGGAACCAGTCAGTTCACTTTAGAAATGACTTGAGGAGGAGACTCTTGTTTGCCAGGCCTCATTCACTCTCCTTGTGGTAAACTGCCCCCCACTCTTCACTGGGTGTTCATGCGTCTGTGCACTCACTCTGGTCACTGAGCCCCCGCCATGTGCGGGCACCGTCCTGAGGGGTGCAGTGGGAACTAAAGAGGTCTCCATCCCTGCCCTCAAGGGGTGTGTGTCCTAGTGTGTGGTGCATGCTGAGATGGTGTTGGACAGACACGAGGGAAGAGGGCAGATGCAGCACCTTTGGGAGGGCCTGTCTGGGGAGGTAGCATCTGAGCAGAGACTGACTGGTGAGAGGAACCCAGAAGATCCAGGGGGAGGAGCCTCCAGCAGGAGGAGGAGGGTGGCAGAGTCCGAGTCGTGCCGTGTTTCACATGTTCAAGTAAGAGATGATGGTGGTTTAGTTGGATTCGTAGCTCTCGGCAGTGAGCAGCGTATGATGTGTTTTGAGAGTAACAACCTCAGAACTTAGGGCACATCTTTGTGGCGCATGAGGAAGATCCTGGATCGAGGCTGCCTGCTGGGTCTGGGGCCTTAGAATTGAGTCAGTGTTGCTGCGTCTCCCTGAAGGGAAGAAGGAAGGGAGAGCACACTTGGGGGAAGAAGTCAAGAATTGGCTGCAGATGTGTTAATCTCGAGATGCCTGTTACCAGCCGTGCAGGCCTGGGGCCCTCAGGAGGGCTTGGGGCTGCATGTGGAGCCAGCATCCGGAGCCAGGGGTCTAGGATTGAATGTCTGCATGGCTGCTTCGTGCCAGGCAGCATGTGCTTTAGGGTTTGTCCTTTTTGCAAGACAGCATCCCTAGCCCCTTCCAAAATGGAGAAAGCGTGGATGAGGATGTCACAAGTACTCATGTCACAGGTGGGTCCCGAGGAGAGGTCGAGGGCTGTGGTCATCGTTCTCTGCCTGCCTTTTGCTGGACCTCCCTGGAGGCAGGACCCGTCATCTCCTGGAACATTGGGTGATTTAGGGCTGGAGATGCTGCTCCTCAGGGACTGGAGAGATGCCGGCAGGTCCCTCCCTCAAGCTGACCTGGAAGGGTGGGCTGGATTTCAGTGGAAACTTGGAGTGCCTGTGGGAGAAAGACCACAGCCGATTAGTGAACCCAGGTTCCTCTGCCTCTGCCGGACGGACACCCAGGCACAGGAGGTGGCCTGAGTCAGCACTGGCATCCAGGGCTCAGGGGGTGCTGGGAGGAGAGTCTGTGCTGCCGGCCGAGCTGCCACAGAGGGGCTCTGAGGGGGACACAGCCCTGGCTGTGTGCCCGTCGAGGAGGAGTGCCTGCCTCCAGCCAGTAGAAAACATAGGACCAGGAGAAACGGCTTCCACCCCCTCAGTGGTTAGATCCCAACTAGCATCCCAGGTGTGTTCTTCCCTCCAGCCTCCACGTGATGTGCGGCTGTTGTGGCACAGGCAGTGCTTGCTTGATGTTTGTCACCACTGTACCCATTCGGTCCTGGCCAAGTCCGGGCCCTGCTTCCATACTCATCTCCTTCCCCTCAGCGGTTTCCTCTGAAGGCAGCAGTGTTGACAGCTACGCACACGGCCTGTGCGCAGGCAGGTAGGGGTCTGCTCGGCGGTCTCCTGCCTCAGGCCCAGCTCCTTGGAGCCCCCGCAGCAGAAACTGGTGGTCTCCCTGCTGGACATTGGAGCAGGAGGCTAGGCAGGGCCGACAGCTCTGAGTCTTATTACAGGGCAGCCAGGGCGACAGCAAGAACGCCAAGAAAAAGAACAACAAGAAAACCAACAAGAATAAAAGCAGCATCAGCCGAGCCAACAAGAAAAAGCCCAGCATGCCCAACGTGTCCAACGACTTGTCCCAGAAGCTCTATGCCACGATGGAGAAGCACAAAGAGGTGGGGGTGGGCGGGGTGGGGTGGGGGCGGACCAAGTGCAGGGGGAGGAGGCCCGGCCTGGCGACACCATGCTGCTTGTCACCAATGCAGTTCAGCCCTGGGGACAGCAGGAGTCGGCTCGGTCCTTCTCTCTGCGGGGCTGACACTGCTCCTCCCTGCCATCCCCCAGGTCTTCTTTGTGATCCACCTCCACGCTGGGCCCGTCATCAACACGCTGCCCCCCATCGTCGACCCCGACCCCCTGCTCAGCTGTGACCTCATGGACGGGCGGGACGCCTTCCTCACGCTGGCCCGGGACAAGCATTGGGAGTTCTCCTCCCTGCGGCGCTCCAAGTGGTCCACGCTGTGCATGCTGGTGGAGCTGCACACCCAGGGCCAGGACCGCTTTGTCTACACCTGCAACGAGTGCAAGCACCACGTGGAGACGCGCTGGCACTGCACCGTGTGCGAGGTGAGCGCGGGGCACCTGCCCGCGCAGAGCTGCCGGCAGAGCTGGCAAGGCCCACGGCGCTCTCGGGCTGTGCGTGTGTGTTTCAGGGCAACTCTTAGACAGTTGGCATTTTCTAGGGAGAAAATGACCAGATGAATGCTCATCTGTCCACTCCACTAGTCCACTGTTGGTTTTGAGATTGTGTTTTGGGGTTCACGAATGAGAGGGTTTCTCTCGATGTTGGTGGGGTTCCTGCCCTGTGCCTGTTCTGGGGCTTAGCGCCAGCGTCCAGGGCAAGGAGCAGCCGGTGTCTGCTCACAGGGCAGCCTGGTCCCGACCTGGTCCCAACGGCATGTGTCCAGGGTGCAGGGGGAGCTGGTCTTCAGGGGACGGAGGGAAGCCAGTGAGCTTCCCTGGGAGGCAACATTTGTGCTGACCTTTCCAGGATGCGGAGATGATCACAAGGCACTTTGTTATTTTATTTGTTGTGTTTCGTTAACACCAGCTCTGTGTCAGGCACGTGCACAGGCCTCTCGGTGCAGGGTGGGAGGGCAGAGAGAAGAGAGCACGGTGGTGCTTTGGTTCCATTGGGATTCTGACTGGTTCCTCTTCTGGTGCTCCCAGTCTAGGCTTGCCAAGAGGTCGGGATTCCCTGCTGCTGTCAGGCTGGGTCCCTTTGGTCAGGGGTCTTGAAACCCTCCTCCCTTGTCCTGGTGGATCCCGTGGTCAGACCACACCGGCACCCCCTCTGTGGGGGTCTCGGCCTGTCCCTGGCACAGACGGGTCACTCGCATGGGGTATCACGTGCTCTGCCTCTCCCCACAGATGGTCAGACTCCCCTCCTGCCCAGTCCTCACCTTGCTGGTGTCAACGCCTAGATAGTCCCCATAGTCGAGTGCTCCACAGCAGCAGCTCTGTGCTCTCTGGGGGCAGAGGGGGCCTCTATAATGCCCTCGTCTCTCTGCCACTCTCTCCAGCTTCCTTTTGTCCTCTCTCTTATTTCCCACTGTGGGGATTTTCACGTCCTTGCTGTGAGAAGGTTAGCAGTCCTGGTCACAGGGCTCATCCTCCAGATCTAGTGCTTTGTGGTCTCCGTCTCCAGGTGCAGCTTTTAGAAACCTGGGGAGGGGGCATTATGTTGCCATGGTGCGAGCCCAGGGGTTTCCTCCTGGTAAAGGTCTCTCAGCCCCAGTGCCCGCCCGAGCTCTGGGGATGCACCGAGGGCACCCACAGCAGCCCCAGAGCGTAGGGGCCCCAGCCTCGGGGTGCTCACGAAGCCGCACACACTGTGAGCCAGCAGGTTGGGAGAAGGCAGAGGGGCCCCCAGAAGAGGGCGAGTAGGTGGACCGGTGGTCTCTGGAATTTCTGGGCTGTGGAGTGTTCCCGGTAGTGAAGGTTCCGGGGAGCAGACACATTTGGCATCTGTGAGCCTCGTGGGGATGGGGGGGAGCTGGTGGTCGGGGCCGCGTGCTGACGCTGGCTTGTCCCTTGTCCTCGCCCGCAGGACTACGACCTCTGCATCAACTGCTACAACACGAAGAGCCACACCCACAAGATGGTTAAGTGGGGGCTGGGCCTGGACGACGAGGGCAGCAGCCAGGGTGAGCCACAGTCCAAGAGCCCCCAGGAGTCGCGGCGCCTGAGCATCCAGCGCTGCATCCAGTCCCTGGTGCACGCCTGCCAGTGCCGCAACGCCAACTGCTCACTGCCGTCCTGCCAGAAGATGAAGCGGGTGGTGCAGCACACCAAGGGTTGCAAGCGCAAGACCAACGGCGGCTGCCCAGTGTGCAAGCAGCTCATTGCCCTCTGCTGCTACCACGCCAAACACTGCCAAGAAAACAAGTGCCCCGTGCCCTTCTGCCTCAACATCAAACACAAGCTCCGCCAGCAGCAGATCCAGCACCGCCTGCAGCAGGCCCAGCTCATGCGCCGGCGGATGGCCACCATGAACACCCGCAACGTGCCTCAGCAGAGCCTGCCTTCCCCTACCTCAGCACCACCTGGGACCCCCACGCAGCAGCCCAGCACGCCCCAGACGCCACAGCCCCCCGCCCAGCCGCAGCCCTCGCCCGTGAACATGTCACCAGCCGGCTTCCCCAGTGTGGCCCGGACTCAGCCCCCAACAACGGTGTCCACCGGGAAGCCCACCAACCAGGTGCCGGCCCCACCGCCCCCCGCCCAGCCCCCGCCCGCGGCAGTGGAGGCGGCCCGGCAGATCGAGCGGGAGGCCCAGCAGCAGCAGCACCTGTACCGGGTGAACATCAACAACGGCATGCCCCCAGGGCGCACGGGCATGGTGACGCCGGTGAGCCAGATGGCCCCCGTGGGCCTGAACGTGCCCCGACCCAACCAGGTCAGCGGGCCCGTCGTGCCCAGCCTGCCACCTGGGCAGTGGCAGCAGGCGCCCATCCCCCAGCAGCAGCCGATGCCAGGCATGCCCAGACCCGTGATGTCCATGCAGGCCCAGCCGGCCGTGGCCGGGCCGCGGATGCCCAGCGTGCAACCGCCCCGGAGCATCTCGCCCGGCGCCCTGCAGGACCTGCTTCGGACCCTGAAGTCCCCCAGCTCCCCACAGCAGCAGCAGCAGGTGCTCAACATCCTCAAGTCCAACCCTCAGCTGATGGCAGCTTTCATTAAACAGCGCACGGCCAAGTACGTGGCCAGTCAGCCCGGCCTGCAGCCCCAGCCCGGCCTGCAGCCCCAGCCCGGCCTGCACCAGCAGCCCAGCCTGCAGAACCTGAATGCCATGCAAGCTGGCGGGCCACGGCCCGGCGTGCCTCCACAGCAGCCGGCGATGGGCGGCCTGAACCCCCAGGGCCAGGCCCTGAACATCATGAACCCGGGGCACAACCCCAGCATGGCAAGTATGAACCCACAGTACAGAGAGATGCTGCGAAGGCAGCTCCTGCAGCAGCAGCAGCAGCAGCAACAGCAGCAGCAGCAGCAGCAGCAGCAGGGCAGTGCCGGCATGGCCGGGGGCATGGCGGGGCACGGCCAGTTCCAGCAGCCTCAGGGACCCGGAGGCTACCCCGCGGCCATGCAGCAGCAGCGGATGCAGCAGCACCTCCCCATCCAGGGCAGCTCCATGGGCCAGATGGCGGCCCAGATGGGACAGCTCAGCCAGATGGGGCAGCCTGGGCTGGGCGCAGACAGCACCTCCAACATCCAGCAGGCCCTGCAACAGCGGATTCTGCAGCAGCAGCAGATGAAGCAGCAGATCGGGTCCCCGGGCCAGCCGAACCCCATGAGCCCCCAGCAGCACATGCTCTCAGGACAGCCGCAGGCCTCGCACCTCCCCGGCCAGCAGATGGCCACGTC
Organism: Eubalaena glacialis; assembly: GCF_028564815.1. Classification (NCBI taxonomy): domain Eukaryota; kingdom Metazoa; phylum Chordata; class Mammalia; order Artiodactyla; family Balaenidae; genus Eubalaena; species Eubalaena glacialis. The sequence goes on along the minus strand of NC_083728.1, from coordinate 58,795,741 downwards.
CCTCAGTAGCCAGGTGCGGTCTCCGGCCCCTGTCCAGTCTCCGCGGCCCCAGTCCCAGCCTCCACATTCCAGCCCGTCGCCACGGATACAGCCCCAGCCTTCACCACACCACGTCTCGCCCCAGACTGGTTCCCCCCACCCAGGACTCGCAGTCACCATGGCCAGCTCCATAGATCAGGGACACTTGGGGAACCCCGAACAGAGTGCAATGCTCCCCCAGCTGAACACCCCCAACAGGAGTGCGTTGTCCAATGAGCTGTCCCTGGTCGGCGACACCACGGGAGACACCCTAGAAAAGTTTGTGGAGGGTTTGTAGCATTGTGAGAGCATCACTTGTTTTTTTTTCCCTTTCATGTTCTTGGACCTTTTGTACTGAAATCCAGGCATCTGGGCTCTTTTTATTCCTAGATGGAACTGCTACTTCCAAGCCATGGAAGGGTAGATTGCTGTTTAAAGAAACAATACAAAGAATATATTTTTTTGTTAAAAACCAGTTGATTTAAATATCTGGTCTCTCTCTCTCTCTTTTTGTTTTTTTTTTTTTGTTTTTTGTTTTTTGTTTTGGGGGGAGGGGGGTTTTGTTTGGATTCTTTTTGTCATTGCTGGTGACTCATGCCTTTTTTTAACGGGAAAAACAAGTTCATTATATTCATATTTTTTATTTGTATTTTCAAGACTTTAAACATTTATGTTTAAAAGTGAGAAGAAAAATAATATTCAGAAACTGATTCCTGAAATAATGCAAGCTTATAATGTATCCCGATAACTTTCTGACGTTGCGGGAAGATTTTTTCTATAGTGAACTCTGTGGGCGTCTCCAAGTATTACCCCTGGATGATAGGAATTGGCTCCTGAGCGCACACACGTACACACCCACACACACATCTATCTATACATACTGGCTTAAGCCAAACTCTTGTCTTGCAGATGTAGAAATTGTTGCTTTGTTTCTCTGATAAAACTGGTTTTAGACAAAAAATAGGGATGATCACTCTCTTAGACCATGCTAATGTTAATAGAGAAGAAGCATTCTTTTCTTTCTTCTATGTGAAACTTGAAATGAGGAAAAGCAATTCTAGTGTAAATCATGCAAGCGCTATAATTACTATAAATAAGAAAATTCAAGAAGATTCAATCACTGTATAGAATGGTAAAGTACCAACTCATTTCTTATATATCATATTGTTAAATAAACTGTGTGCAACAGACAAAAAGGGTGGTCCTTGAATTCATGTACATGGTGTTAACACTTCGTGTTCCAGCTCTTTTGTTATGAAAATGCTGTTTTCAACATTGTATTTGGACTATGCATGTGTTTTTTTCCCCCATTGTATATAAAGTACCGCTTAAAATTGATATAAATTACTGAAGTTTTTAACATGTATTCTGTTCTTTAAGATCCCTGTAAGAATGTTTAAGGTTTTTATTTATTTATATATATTTTTGGAGTCTGTTCTTTGTAAGACATGATTCTGATTGTTTGCTCACAGAGGAAAGGTGGGGGCCGCGGTCCAGGTGGCCGGGGGCGGGGGGGGGGGCTGGGGTGGCAGCTGGGCTCAGCCAAGGCCTGGAGGGCCCTCCTTTGCTGCTCATGGAAGAACCTCACCCAGAGCCGGGGACACAAGTGGCCCTGAAACAGCACTTTGTCGCCTGTCCACACTCCCCATGTTAGCCACCCCCACCCCACCCCCGCTCCTACATGCCAATCCCAGAATTGATGCAAAGGGTGTTCCGGGAACTAGAGGGGGTTCCTGGCCTGCCCCCAAATCCTGGTTCAGTGAGGCAGGATGCCGCCACGGCCTCTGACGCTGGGCTGGGCAGATGCGGCTCCAGTCCTGCCTTCTCCAACTTCCTCTAGAAACAGCGAGGTGCTGCCCTGGGGGCCGCTGGGGGAACGATGTGGAACACTGGCCACCAGCCCTGCTGGGGTGAGAAGAGGCCTCCAGCTTCGAGCGACACTTGCACTCGGCCACCTGGTCCACCCCTCCTCTCTGAGTCCAATTCCAGGGGCCCTTAACTGAGGGGGTGACACTCGAGGTCCTGAATGCTGTAAAAATGACATCTATGAGGAAGACCACCACCGGGAGAGTTGACATTCATTCTTTGGTCTGTGCACCCCCTCCCAGGGCACTGGCAGGTGGAGTCCTGTCTCATTCCCCTGTCCCCCAACCAAGGGTGGTCTCAATCGAGGGGTTGTGATGTCAGACTTAGAAATCACAGCCCAAAATAGCTTTCCTTTTGGCCCTGTATTCACAAAAATCTTTTCAAAACACTTGAACTGGGAATCTAAATTTGAGGAAACTCTCTAATTAGTTGTAACACAGGGCTTCGAATCTTCTAATGTTGTAGATTTAGCCAGGTAAGACTAAGACCACCATCTCGCCACCAACCAACCCCCATCCCCACCCATCCCCAAAGGGAAGCTGGGCCAGGCCCTCCATGGCCACGTGCCATCCTCGCCTAACGTGCTCAAGTCCCGCGTCCGTGACCCTCTTCCCGGTCGCCTTCTGCACTGATGGGAAAGCCCTGGGCTGAGTCTGTTCAGACAAGAAGTGTGAGCCGTCTGGGCCCTGGAGAAGCAGCTCCAGGCCCACACTTCAGATGTGCAGCCCTCTTAACCTGGCCAATGGGGAGTCTCTTTCAGGTCATCCCAGAATCCAAAACTGTGCCGACCTCATCCTCTTGGAGTCCCATGCAATCTTGTTGCCAAAGGATGCGGCCAAGGGTGTGGGCTGGATGCTAACCTGGCACTTGGCGTAAGGAAGTTTCTGTGAGAGCTGGAAAGCCCCGACGCGGTGTCTCACATGCTGTCTACTTAGGAGGAGAAAAAAAGTCCTGTATTTGTGATCAAAAAGAGGAAACTTGGGCTTCCCTCGTGGTGCAGCGGTTAAGAATCCTCCTGCCAATGCAGGGGACACGGGTTCAAGCCCTGGTCTGGGAAGATCCCACATGCCGCAGAGCAGCTAAGCCCGTGCGCCACAACTACTGAGCCTGCACTCTAGAGCCCACAAGCCACAACTACTGAGCCCACGTGCCACAGCTACTGAAGCCTGTGCGCTTAGAGCCTGTGCTCCACAACAAGAGAAGCCACCACAATGAGAAGCCCACACACCGCAACGAGGAGTAGCCCCCACTCGCTGCAACTAGAGAAAGCCCGTGCGCAGCAACGAAGACCCAATGCAGCCAAAAATAAATAAAATTTAAATATTTTTTTAAAAATTAAAAAAAAAAAAATCCGCCTGCCAATGCAGGGGACACAGTTTCAAGCCCTGGTCCGGGAAGATCCCACATGCTGCGGGGCAGCTAAGCCCAGGTGCCGCAACTACTGAGCCTGCGCTCTAGAGCCCGCGAGCCACAACTACTGAGCCCGCATGCCTAGAGCCCATGCTCCGCAACAAAAAGAAGCCACCACAATGAGAAGCCCGCGCACCACAACGAAGCGTAGCTCCCGCTCACCACAACTAGAGAAAGCCCACGTGCAGCAACGAAGACCCAACACAGCCAAAAATAAATAAATAAACTTATTAAAAAAAAAAAAAAAAAGGAGGGAACTTCTGCCATGAATAAAGTTGCCTGAAATCCTGCGGGAAAAAAAAGAGGAAACTTGAAATGTGCTGGTGTTTATAATAAAAGCTGGCAAAACTGCTTGGATTCAAAGATGGTTCCAGTTGGCTAACAACCCGTAGAATTAGCTTGGCAGCCAGTCATAAGATAAAGGGGTTCAGCTGATTTTGTCTAGTGCGCATGTTTGATTATGTTTTTGAGAATTCAGTGTGTTAAAAACAGGAGTCGGCTGCAATGGCTGCGTAACACAAGGTGAAGAGGCTTCTAAGATCTCAGGCTGAAGACACGCAACTTTTGATTGCTGTAAAGTGGAACCAAAAGGTTTCATTTGAGCCAAAATGTGCTTTTAGAACTGCATGAGAAAATAAGCTACTCTGAAAAAGGAAAGGAGCTGAATATGGGTGGCAGATGGGGGGAAGCCAGGAAGTCCTTGACACAAGGCCAGTGCTGGGAAGTAGACACTGTGGTGGTGCCACCTCAGCAGGTGGATGGCGCAGGAGCGTGTGGGGCTGGGGCCAGTGTCCACCTGGGATCATAAAGCCACACGGCACCTTCCCAGGGCATCCCGTGTTCACTGCAAAATCAAGAGCAGGGAAACGGGTCAGTCGTGAGATACTAACATAAGTGAATGTAGCACCCAGGCTGACAAAGACAAGGCTGAGGGACCCTGATTTGGAGGTGAGGATGCAAATGGTGCTTTCCGCGAGCTCGCGCCTCTCCACAGAGGATGGATTCAGATCCACTGACTGTGATGTGACTGAAGTTACTTCACTGAACTGAAAGATTCAAAGGGCGCTGACAGCTTAGAACACCTTAGGAAGTGGTATAGAAGTCAGGGGGTCAGGAAGAGACCTCGGAGTGGGAGACCAGGTCATAGCAAGTGTGGGCCAGAGGTGCCTGCGAGGTGGGGGCAGTGACGGCACCAGGGCCTTGGCCTTGGCTGTGAGCGAGCTCTTCTGCCTTCCTGGCCTCATGAAAGGTAGTCATAGCGGGTAACAAGTGCTGTTTAAACACGTGTCCACCCCTCTGCCCAGCCATGAGGTGGGAGAACAGAGGGACCGACTTACCTGAATTCGTGAGCACCAAGGGCTGACGTGGGCCGCTGGCCCCAGCCACGCTCTCCCCTTTCGTTCGAGAGGAGCTTTTCCTCCAGCCCTGAAAACCCTCCCACACGCCTGCCTCCCCTCCTAGTCCACAGGTTCCCCTTGAGCCCACTTCGGGGTACCCTGGCAAAGCAGGGGCGTTGCAGTACATTGTAGCCCCTTGAACACGGCAGACAGTGGTGTGTGGTAACCAGGTCCTCACAAAGGACTGTGTGGGACTGAGCTTGACTGTGTCTGGTGCCCACTGGCTCACTTCGGCGTCAGAGAAGAAATGTTGACAGTGTCGGTCAACTGTAGCGGCCACAGCTCACAGCTCCCAGTGTAGATGACCCGCCTCCCACCCGACTCCTAGAGAGCTCTTAGTGATGGAAATGGGGTTTATCCTCTGATCATGGGTCCCACGGCTCTGGGCCAGCAACAAGAAATCCTCTTATTAACGTTTTTCTTTTTTTGGTCACACCGCCTGGCTGGTGGGATCTTAGTTCCCCCAACCAGGGATTGAACCCCAGGCCCTCAGCAGTGAGAGCACAGATTTCTAACCACTGGACTGCCAGGGAATTCACTAAATGTTTTTAAATGATATATAGGCATAACAATGATATGGATCCACTAACTGATCCTCAAGGGAGGTGGTGACGTTTAGGGAATGTTGCAAGCGAGGGTGAGGACCCTGCATCCACAAGTCCCTCGGGAAAATGTCCAGAGAGGACACCCTTGGAAAGGATGGCAAGGGGTGTGCCGGGGTCCCTGTGCCTGGACCCTTCCTTGTCCTCTCTGAGCCCACCCTGGGCCCCTCACATCTGGGCACAGGGTCGAGGCCGGCAGAAGAGGGAGGGTTGCTTCCTGTGCTGCTGCACGGGGAGGGGTGTCTACTGACAGAGGGAGAGCCTTGGGGACCAAATGCCGGCATCGCAGCTGTGCTCCCAAAGTCAGATGTAGAGAGGGGCAGGGAAGCAAGGGGTCCCAGGGGCCAGGCAGGAGGCACTCAGAGCTGACAGGAGCTCAGCAGCCAGAATTGGGGTCACCAGTGAGAGCGAGGCCTCCGCAGGCAAGAGCACAGGGGACCCTCGGGTTCCCCACCCTCCGGACACTTAAGTTCTGAGCTGTGGTTTCCTGGCTGAGGAGCAGGTGTCCTCGTGTGGGAAGAGGGCACTGAGTGTCAGAAGTGGCAGGAAAGACGTGAGTGGCACCAAGCTGAGGCCCCTTTCCGTGTGGAATGAGCAGCTTCAGGTCTCCTGATGCACACCTGCTGCTTCTAGCTGATGTTCAGAGAAGCACCGAGCCTGTCCCCTCAGCAAGTGTTTATCGATCAGCTCCTGGGCGGTGACATGCAGCCCTGGGAGAACTCAATCGACAGAGGCACGTCCTGGAGGAAGGTGCAGGGGCTCAAAGCCGGGGCACTGTGCGCTGTTGGTGCGGGAAACGAAGCGTCTCTTCGTCAGGCCGAGGATCGCGGGCTGCTCCACAGTTCAGGAAGCACACGATCCTCCACTGCCATGTGTCCTCAGGACAGTGCTTCCTTCTTAAGCTTAACGTGCATGCAGATTGATTAGCTGGGATCTTGCCAACATCCTGATGCTGTAGAACTGAGGCCAGTGGGGGTGAGGGCGGGGGTGATGCGCCGAGATTCCGTGTTTCTAACAAGCTCCCAGGCGAGGCCGCTGCTGCCGGCCCTCATCTGCTTTGAGTAGCCAGGCTGCATGGGACCAAGAGCAGACCATCTTGACCGGAAAACTGCCTTAGTCTTAATGTTCACGATAAAACATGGGTGTGGGGAGAGGGGGTTTGGGCGAGTGGTTCTCGCCTGGGGTCCCCTAGACAGGACAGGAGTCCGGGCAGAACCGAGGCTGTGGGCAGCCGCAGTGGGCTGAATGCCCTGAGTTACCTGGAAAGGGCATCCCCACTGTTTTTGTCTGGTGGACGGAGGCATCCTGGCTGTGAAGTGCATTCGTAAAAAAATGCGGATTGTGAAGCAAACAAAGAAGCAGGAGGGGTGTCTTGCCCCCCAGCCAGTTTCCAGGCCATGTGAACACACTGCTGCCTGTTCTTTGGCTCCTGGGGAGTGAGTGCCAGGGTCAGTCTGTCCCTCCTGTTTCCTGAACTGCAGGCACAGCACTCGCCACTCAGACGAGCCCGGGTGATGCTGATGGACAACAGCCTCCTCCGCCCTGTGCCTGGGCCAAGAGAGGCTGCCCTAGGAGTCAGGGGAAATGCCCAACGGTCTGCATCTCCACCTGTCCTCTGATCCCCCGCTGGACCACAGAATCCTGACTGAGGGAAACCTCTTCACACCTGAGGAGATGCAGTCTCTGCGAGGAGAACTTTGCAAAAGCTGCTGCCACCTGCCGGGGCCTGATACCAGGTGTTGCTCAGGACACCATCTGGGCAGGACTCTGTCTGGAGTAGAGGCCCAGGGTGCCCAGGCAAAGGGCCAGTCCTTCAGGGAGGCAGGGCCTTGTCAGCACAGAGCAGGCATTGAAGGAGGGGACCCTGAAGCCACCAGGAAGCCATGCCAAGCAGGGAAAGAGGCCTCCCAGCAGGCAAAGGCTCCCACACAGCCACTCCGTTTCCTCCAAGCGTCGCATGAGAATAGCAGCTCTAGGAAGTACAGGGCCATCGGCTTGGCCCAGGCACACGCGTGCACGTGCATGCCAGCACGCATAGAACAGAGCTGCCTTTCACCCTGTGGAGTCTCTCGGGCAAACTCATTCTCACTTGTCTTTCTCATAAGCAATAGACGCGGTAGACTTGAGGTTTGGTGGACATTTTTTATTCCTAAAATGATGTCATCCACAAGCTGGGAAAAAATTGTGATCTCAGCTCTTTGCCAGGACAGAATGCACCTTTGAACACATGCCCTCAGGGCTAGTTCGCCCAGTGGTATCTCCCAGCGCAAGTTTCCAGGAAGAAATGCAAGAGTGGAGGTTGCTGCCTTCCCCAGAGCCAGTCACTCAGAGGAGGTCCCACCAGTGATACTTCGTGGTTGTCCAGATGCAACTGTCTTAGGTTCATCACGCTGGACAGGGAGACTGGGAGCCCACCAGGAGGGCCCCTCCTGCAGGGGCACAGGCAGTGTTCACGGTGGAAGGGCCCCATAGGACAGGGGATTGCCAAGGGCCACCCACCTAGTGGGTGGCCACGGAGCCCCATAGAGGGGGCTGGACTGACTGCTGATGCTGTAGGGGAAGAAAAGGGAGAAGACCTCGGGTCCATTCACCCCTCAAAGTTGTGGGGGTTTGTGGAATCAGCCTGCGACATTCCCAGTGTCCTTGACGGTAAAATTAAAAGTGGCCACTGGCAAAGTAGAATGAGCCCTTTGGAGAAAAAGCCTTAGAGTCATCCAGTGAAATTAGAAATGGCCTAGTGAGTTCCAGGCCAGGTCCTGCTAAGTGGCTGCACCTGCCTCCATGAAGGACCACAGGTCTTGCTTCTGGCCGAATCCCACCATCAGCATGTGTGCCAGTGGGGGTCAAATGGAGCTGTGCTGCCTTGGGCGGGTCTCTCAAGTTGGCAGGATTGAACTTTGTCAAACATACTGAGATAGCTGTCAAGCGAATCGGCAAAATACTAGGTTTCTGAGTTCCAACCCATGCTGAGTTGGCATGAAAGTACTGCAAATGATGAAAAGGACTTTAAGGAATGCACAAATCCCTGTGCAGGTACCACCGGGCCATTAGTGCTTCTCTGAATTTGAACGTTTTGATGCCTCAGAAACCCAGGGAGAGGTACTGTGTCTGAGGCTTCGGTCAGAGGCCTCCAAGCTGCAGCTGCCCTTGTCCCAGACGGGGCTGTACAGGTCTGTGTCTGCTGGAGGAAATCCTTGCCCCTAAGGCCCGAACACTAAGACAATTATAGAATAGCTTTCAGACTACACCCGGGGTCTGCAGGACTGTCTGGGAGTTCCTCTCCTCACCTCCCACTCCCATATTCTAGCTTCAAAAAGGAATCTGCCTTATAAAAGGATCCATGAAATTGAGAAAAAAATTTCATCATCGCTGGGACCTTTCCGGGCCAAGAAGTATCCTACAGCCATGAGCCTTTCCTCCTCTGGGAACTCCCAGGATGTTGCCTGATGAAGGGAGAAGCTTGCCCAGAAGTTGGTGCTTTGAACAAAGAAATGAAGAAAAAGGGAGGCAGTCAAATTTGATTTTTCTTTGCAGTAGGCATTTTTTTTTTAAATTGTGGTAAAATATACACAAAATTTCAATCTTTCCTTTTTTTTTTTTTTTTGGCTGCGTTAGGTCTTCGTTGCTGCACATGGGCTTTCTGGCTTTCTCTAGTTGCGGCGAGTGGGGGCTACACTTCATTGCGGTGCGCGGGCTTCTCATTGTGGTGGCTTCTCTTGTTGTGGAGCACAGGCTCTAGGCACGTGGGCTCAGTAGTTGTGGCGCACAGGCTTAGTTGCTCCGCGGCATGTGGGATCTTCCCGGGCCAGGGATCTAACCCGTGTCCCCTGCATTGGCAGGTGGATTCTTTACCACTGTGCCACCAGGGAAGTTCCTCAATCATTTTTAAGTGTATCAAATACATTCATATTGTTGTGCAGCCATCACCATCATCCTCTCCAGAACTCTATTCATTTTGCAAAACTGAAACTCTGTCCCCATTAAATACTAACTTCTCAGTCCCCCTCCCTCAGCCCCTGGCACCCACCATGCTACTTTCTGTCTCTACGAATTTGACTACTCTAACTACCTGATGTCAGTGGAATCATACACTATCTGTCTTTTTGTGACTGGCTTATTTTACTTAGCACGATGTCCTCAAGGTTCATCCATGTTGTAGCATGTGTCAGAATTTCCTTCCTTTCTAAGTCTGAATAATATTCCATTGCATGTATATACCATGTTTTGTTTATCCATTCATCCATCAATGGACACTTGGGTTGCTTCTACCTTCTGGCTATTGGGAATAATGCAGTGGGCATTTTTCATGGCCGTCAGCTTACCCCCAGGGAAAGGCAGTGACTTCTGCAAAAGGAATGGGCAGCTTCATAGTGGCCACAGTGGTGGTTGGGAGATCCAGGGGGTCTCCCCCTCCCTTCCCCTCCTCTGTTTCTCTCTCTGCTCTCCCCAAGCAACTCCCTGCCAGTCTTGATTAATTCAACTCAAGTACTCTATTCATTCTTTCCCTTCTTCCATTTTCCTTGTCTGCGTAGGGCCTGAAATCTTCTCATGACCCCCTCAAGACTGGCTTGGATCCCTGGGCACTTTTTTTTTTTTTTTTTTTTTATTTATTTATTTATTTTTGGCTGTGTTGGGTCTTCGTTTCTGTGCGAGGGCTTTCTCTAGTTGCGGCAAGCGGGGGCCACTCTTCATCGCGGTGCGCGGGCCTCTCACTGTCGCGGCCTCTCTTGTTGCGGAGCACAGGCTCCAGACGCGCAGGCTCAGTAGTTGTGGCTCACGGGCCCAGTTGCTCCGCGGCATGTGGGATCTTCCCAGACCAGGGCTCGAACCCGTGTCCCCTGCATTGGCAGGCAGATTCTCAACCACTGCGCCACCAGGGAAGCCCCCGTGGGCACTTTAAAAAACCACAGTTCCTTGGGCTACCAGGGGACCCAATATCACAAATATCTGTGGCTGAGGTTATGTCTCTGAAGGCCACAGGCTGAGAGAGGACAGAAGGGCCCTAGTAGCCCCCACCCACCGCCATCCTTCACTGAAGCCTAGGTTTCCCTCCTCCCTTTGCCAAATACCACTTCCTCTTCCTGTAATAAGAGGGCTCCCCAAGCTAGATCTATTGCCCCATAGACCAATGTGTCAGCTCTTACAAAAGAGATGATTTCCTGAGTGGAGTGAACAACACACGAAATGTGAGGCTGAGACCCCTCAATTCAGCGGCATCCTGGGAACACTATATCTGGGACTAGCTCATGTGTCTGGAGTGTTGTGAGGGAGGGAGTGATGTAGGGGTCAGGTTCTGCAGGGTTTGGAGGCCGAGGCAGAAGGGGTTTGGAATTGATTATGTGCAGGGAAACCACTGGAGGACCCTGACTGAGGAGTGTGTATGATCAGCTGCTGTGCAGAGAATGGGGAGCCAGTTAGGAGGCTGATGGAGTCTTCCAGGTGAGAGAACTCCTGCTCTTCCATCCAAATCTGCCCACCTCTTTTACGTTACTTAAGCCTGGAACTTGGGGATCATCCATGCCACTTTCCACCTGCAAGTGTTCCCTGTCACACCCCCTCCCGTGGCCCCAGCTATGCCCAGGCCCCACTGGGGGACACTCTCCTGGCTCCTGTCCTTAGCAGATCCTGTCACAATCTCGAGTAACCCGTTTGTGTGCAATTATTTGATCGTGGCAGCAAGTCTTCAGTGTGCCTTATAATCATCTAGGGGGCTGCCTGAGCCTCACTTCAGGCGGTGCCGGAGAATCGGCATTTTACGTGGTTTGGAACTCTCTGTGAGAAAGGAAGTTGATAGTCCGAATCTCCAACCAGACTCTTACCTCCAGGAGGGCGAGAGAATTGGAATGATGAATAAGCCCAGTCTTGCTGGTGGGCGTTGACTCCCAAGTTTTGGTGTAGACAAGTCAAGCCTGAAATTCTCCCTTTTATTCTTTTTAGCTATTTGGCTTGTCTTGGTTTGGAGAGACTGACTTCCAGCGGTCTGGTCCGTTGGCCCGAGACTTATATAAAGACCCCGGAGATGTTAACTGCTTCTGCCCCGGCGCCGCCTTTTCACACGCTTCTAGGTGGATGTTAACATCTGCCCCATTTCTGGGATGCACAAACCGAGGCCTAGCTGGCGGCGGACGAGTGCCCCGGCGCCCCGGCGCGCACGGCCGTCGCCCTTGACAACGTGACACAAGGTCACGGAGGTCCCGCCCCCAGGTCCGACTGCCCCGGCGCGCCCGAGCCCGAGCCACAGAGGGCCCCGCCCACCCGCCGGAGCAGGCAGCGGGCCGGGCAGTCGGGCGCGCGCCGTGACGTCACCACGCCGCGCCCGAAGAAGGCCCCGCCCCGGCCTCGCCCCCGGCACGCTTCGCTTCTCTGGGCGCCCAGGAGGACACACATGGCTCGCGAGCTGCGGACGCTGCTGATGTGGGGCTGCCGCCTGCGGGCCCCGGCGCTGGCGGTCGCCCGGGGAGGTGAGGGCGGCCGGGCAGGACGGGTGGAAAGCGAGCGGGGACGGGGACGCGCGGAGCCCTCGGGGTCCCGAGCCCCTTTTCTCCGTGGGAGGCGCGGTGACGGCTCTTCCTTGCTCGGCGTGGGAGATTTTGTGAGGTTTACGCGTCCAAGGCGCCGCGAGCGGCGAACGCTGAGCTCTCGGTGCGTCCTGGTGTCACCTGGCTCGGCCCCGCGCCGGGCTGCCGGGTTTCCCCGGAGGTGACGGGGTTGAGCCCGGGCCCGCGTGACTGCAGCAGAGGCTTCTCTCCAACGAGCTCCTCGGGCCGGGTTGAGGCGGAGGGGTCACGGGCTCCTCGTTCCTGGAGCCGAAGGCACTTTCGGGGAGTTGGAATCGAAGGGCGCGTGTGCGCTGGGACGGGGCTTCACCAGGGTGATTACTTCAGTCCCTTAGTTGTGTTTTTATTCTTCCCCTCCCCCAAGTTGATTTATACACGAATAACGCATAAGCCAGTTGGTCACTCGTTCATTCGACACACACCTGAGTGCCCACTCGGCCCGGCGCGCGGTAGCAAACCAGAGAACCGGCACGCTGGGCTCTCGTGCAGCCCGTGGACCCTGGGTTGTTGCCCGCCGTATCCCCAGGGCCTGGAATTGGTAGGTAGGTGCTCAAATCAGTGTTGGAAAAAAAAAGAATGACCGCAGTCTCTGCTCTCACTCCCCACTCGGAAGTAACCACGGGTGAACGTCTTGGCGTTGCTTCCAGGCTCTGTACACTTAGTTACACACATATAAATACAGACGTCTATTTTTACGTAAAAAGGTCTAAACCGTATATACATTGTGCTACAGATTTTTTTTTTAAGCTCCAGAATGGCTTACATATGTTTTTCTGTCAGTATGCACGGGTTTACGGCTTTACAATGGACGCATAGTATTCTGTGTTAGGACGTATCATCATTTACTTAACATTGCCCTATTAGCAGACGTAATAAAAATTATTTCCAGATTTTTTTTTTTTTTGGTTTTTTTTTTGGGGGGGTCATTACAGTGCTGTGTAGAATGGGCGAGTATTTAATCTTTGTGTCCATGTGTGGCATTTCTTTAGAATTACAGAATTAGAGTTTTAGAATTGATGGTTCAGAGCCTGTGCGTATTTGAAATGTTAGCTGATATTGCCAAATTGCTGTACAAAAAGGCTTTATCAGCTTATATTCTCATTAGCAGGGAATGAGACCACCTATGTCAAGGCATCTTCTCCAACACTGGGATTAGATCTTTTCCAAACCCATGTTTTATAACCTATATATGTCTTGTTTAACTTATATTTGCATGGATACCAGTGAGAATGTTTTCATTTGTTTAATGGCCATTTGTATATCTTCTGTGAATTTCCTTTTCATGTCTTTTACGGCTTTTTCTGTTACCTGAGTTTTAAATTTTGGTGTAGTCTCTTTTTAAACAATGATTTTTAAAAATAGCATGCATTAGCAGATAAGACAACTGTAGGTTTTATTACTGTTTCTTGTATTCAACATCTTCCTTCCTTTTGGGATTTATTTCCTGTTTTAGCAGAGTATATATATACCCTTGTGTTTGTTTTGCAGAAAAAGTCAATGGGTTGTAAATTTTCTAAGCCCCACCGTGTCTAAAAAGATTTTTATTTTGACCTCATACTTGTAAAGTAGTTTGGCTGGGTGTTGCATTCCAGGTCAAAATAATTTTCCTTCAAAGAGTGATATTGCTATGTTGTCTTCCAGCAACTTCGTTAAAGGTGAGCAGTCATATCAGTTTGATTCTTGTGTTTTTTTGTAGCCAACTTGTTTTTTTCCCTGCTCTCTGCAGGTTAAGATTCTTTTCCCATGTTCTGAGATGTTCTGACCATGTGTGTTTGTAATTCATTCTTTGTACCATTCTTATTTTCACGGTTGGCATTGCAAGAACGAGAGCATGAGGCAGCTACAGTAGGACTGGTTGGTGCTTAAGTTAACATCTTATGACTTTTCTGTTCTCTATAAGCTGGAGCCTTTGCTGGAATTTTCTGCCTTGGGGAGTTGTAAGGGGTGGGCAGTCTGCTCCAAGCACCAGAAAGGTCACAAGAGTGAGCTTTCTCTGTTGTAGGGCTAAATCATTGCAGGTTTGTGTCATTCTCCAAAACGAGCCCCACCTGAACCCTGTCAACTGCAAACGCCCATTTAGTACTTATTATTTTGCTTCCTCCCTCTGCTCTCACTGTGGGGCCCATACTATTTAATTTCTGCCCTTCCACCTCTTGTGCTGCAACCTTCACAAGAATTCAGGCAAATTTCTGGTGTTCCCAGGCTGTTTTGGGGATGGAAGGAGTAGCACTTGCTGGTCAGATTTCACTCTCTCAGTAAAGCAGCTGTGGGTGTTGCTAATTTAACACGACGACAAAGGTTTCAATGGTTAACTGCTTAGACCCTGAATGGCAGTGCCGTCTATGTAAACCATGGTCCTGGGGCTTAGGGCTAGCACCAGAGAAGCATATGGACAGAGGAGGGATGTGTGGCCAGCTGTCCAGGAGGCAGTGGGACACTTGGTTAGGATGAGGGGCCTGAGTTATCTGTGCTGTCTGCAAAAGATCAACCCAAATGTAATAGGTTAGTAAAGACCTTATTAGTTACTGGCTGAGTAATTGATCAGAACTAAGACAAAAGAAAGATCCCCAGGTGTTTTGCTCCCCTCTTGCATGCAGCTTCAAGCTGCATGAAGAGGAGGGAAGATGGGTGATGAGTAAACACTGAAGGAAAATGACAGTTCTCGCTCCCAGATGTCAAATACCAGGTTGTAACAGGACAAAGGAGACTATTACAGAGGCCAGTGGTGGTGTTTGCTTGTCTGTCTCAAACCAAAGTACTGACTCAGGATCAATGAAAATGTATCCACTTCACTCTCAAGTGAGATACTTTAAGTTCAAAGCCAGAGGATTTTCTTGGTTTGGGTTCTTGGTGCCTTCATTGCAGCAGCTAGAATTTTTCTTAAATACCATTCTGCTCAGCCTTGATACAGAACACTAGCCTTTTTTACTAGGAAGCTGCTGTTTGCTTCATCCACACGGAGACTTACCTATAGTTCCGTAGCATTTAGTAAAGGTAGATTCCAGGATATTTCTGGAATGGCTGGTTATTTCTGCTGAAGCCACTAGGAATTACAGACGATGAAAGTTGTAGCTTGGAGAACCAGTGTCTACTTGGGGGCATTATTTCCATCTGCTTTTTGATGCCCAAAGTATAAGTAAGTTGAATACAGGTGTAGCTGAGTCATGGATGTAACTAATTTTGAAAGAATGGCTGTTATTTAGCAGCTGTATAATCAAGAAATGTGATTAGAATATTAGAAATTAATTTTGAGATAGGCAAAATGAATGCCATATTTTAAAAGAACAACCTATATAGCAATACCGTTAAGAACAAAATAGAAGGGTACAAGTCTTCCTAAAGGACCGGGGCAGTGAGGGAACCGATGTGTGCTGTGAAGGAGGAGTGAGCAAAGCACTGAAGTTCATACATACCAATATTCCAGCATTTGCAGGAAATGGAGTGCCTAGAGGGATTTTCCCTGAAACTTACTTGCAAAGTAGTAAAACACTTCATTTCAACCATTATGATTAGAAGTCTTTCTAAAAGACTTAATCATCAGATGAAACATGACAGAACCTTTCTTTGATGTTTTTCAGGGTCATTATGAATGTTAACTTATGGTCTTCTGTTGTAATACACAGGCCTCTGCAGGACCACTAGGATGTGACAGCTCCTTTGTCTATAAAATGTCCCAAACTGAAACTGCATCCTGAGTATTTCTGTGTTTTTAGCCTCTGTTACTCTCATTTTAACTTACCAGGCCTCTGACGCCAGGTTCCCTCCTTTCTGTTTTCAGTTGAGGGTTGGGAAACTGGATCATAAAACTTGTTAGCAACTTTTTTTAAAGGAGAGGAGAATTCTGGATGGGGACAGAATATTCTTGTTTAACTGAAGCTTGGCATGTGGATTTTGTGTCCTGTATTTTGACTCTTCAGAGATGCCCCTCCCTTTTGGTTTTGCTGTGTTTCTCTGTATTCAGGGAGTTGATGTTTCTTGATAGAGTGTCAGTATTGCTTAGTAGAGAACGATTAAAACAGGCTGTGAAGGGACTTCCCAGGTGGCACACTGATTAAGAATCCACCTGCCAATGCAGGGCACACGGGTTCGAGCCGTGGTCCGGGAAGATCCCACATGCTGCGGAGCAACTAAGCCCGTGTGCCACAACTACTGAGCCTGTGCTCTGGAGCCTGCGAGCCACAACTACTGAGCCCGCGAGCCGCAACTACTGAAGCCCACGCGCCTAGAGCCCTTGCTCTGCAACAAGAGAAGCCACTGCAATGAGAAGCCCATGCACCTCAACGAAGAGTAGCCCCCGCTCGCCACAACTAGAGAAAGCCCTTGTGCAGCAACAAAGACCAAACACAGCCAAAAATAAATAAATAAATAAATAAAAACAGGCTGTGAAACACAGTAAGGTTTAAGAAATAGTGAAAGTGTTCAGGAATTCCAGAGGAATGCACGTAGAAAATTTTGAGGGAATACAGATCTTTTTTTTTTTTTTTTAATATTTATTTATTTGGCTGAGCCTGGTCGTCTTTGCAGCATGTGGGATCTTTAGTTGTGGCATGCGAACTCTTAGTTGCGGCATGCGGGATCTAGTTCCCTGACCAGGGATCAAACCCAGGCCCCCTGCACTGGGAGTGCAGAGTCTTGGCCACTGGACCACCAGAGAAGTCCCCAGATCTTTATTTGATGTATAAATAGAAAGTGAAGAACTTTCTGTCTAGAATATTGATATACTTAAATCTTACCTCAAATGATTACAGAACTTAAGAAACAAAATGTTTGGAGAAATTTCAGATGCGAATAGCTAACCTGTGGTATCTGGTGAAATTTGAGAGATAATGAAACCATCCGAGTTGACTTATACTGAAAAGCAGAGAATTTCATGCTTACAAGCATGAAACTATGGTAAAATAGTTGGAGGTGTTCTGGAAAAAAAGCTACAGGCTACATTCCAAAGAACTACAGTTTTTCCAGTATTGTATTTTCCCTTTTGGGGAGAGGCTTAATTCTCCTTTTCATTGATCTGAAAGTACCTTTACAGAATTTTAAACTTTATAAGTAAACATTAAAAATTTTACTTTTTATAGAACATGAAGCTTTAACTTAGAAATGTTTAGGTTGATATTAGATGAGTGAATTTCAAGCATTTTTTGTCATGTACTCCCGATAAGAAATGCATTCACATTGTGACCTGCTATACAAGTATGCGTATACTGTACAAATATGTGTACATACTTAGCCGAAAGAGTTTTGTAAATACTTACATGTATTATGCTATGTGTTGGTTGTTTTTTTTAATATTTATTTAGTTGCACCAGGTCTTAGTTGTGGCAGGCGGGCTCCTTAGTTGTGACATGTGAACTCTTAGTTGCAGTATGCATGTGGGATCTAGTTCCCTGACCAGGGATTGAACCCTGGCCCTCTGCATTGGGAGCACGGAGTCTTAACCACTGCGCCACCAGGGAAGTCCCATGCTATGTGCATTCTTTTACTTTCCGTTTCATTAAAAAAAAAAAAAATTCTGACTTAGCTCACTGAATTGCTTTCATAACCAACAGTCTTGACCTGCATTCTGAGAAACACTGTGTCCTGTGGCTGTACCTTCTGAGAAAATGACTATGTGTTTATCAAGGGCCTGCTCCAACTCTAGGGTGATCGTGGGAAAAATAAAGACATGAGACAGTCAAGGCCACTGGAGCATCTGCTCCATAGCGTGGCAGCAGCAGTTCCTTAAACGAACATCTGCAGTGCCTGCTGTGGGATGAGACGGACAGGAGTCCTGGCCCTCTGTGGCTCTGACGTGGAGTGGAGTCGATGCAGACAAGTACGTGCTGTATGGATGTCGTGTGAAGAAACCAAAGCAGAAAGAGGATCGCAGTAGAAGTGGGGCGGTCAGGGGAGGCCTCACGTGCAGGGTGGCGTTTAAGCAAAGCCTGGAAAGAGGTGAAGGTGTCCGAGGCAGGACATTTCAAGCAGAGGGAGTGGTAGGTGCCAGGGTCCTGAGGCAGGAACGGGCTGGCGTATTGGAAGGACAGCAAGGAGGCCGGGGCTGCGCTGGGGGCGCTCTTGAGTGGAGTCAGGTTAGAGTCGCGCTGCTTTCCTCTACGTGTGACTTCACGGGGAGATGTGGGCAGCTGGTGATAAGATGGGGAGTTAGAGTTAAAGCTAACTTCATAGGAGTTTCCTGAGAAAAATTATTTCTACATTTTTATTAGTGAGAAGGTAGTGGTGTTTTCCCGAACAGACTGGTACAATGAAAAAGTCTTCCACACTGTCTCAGCTCACTGCCCAGTGGCTCCCGAAAAAGCCTCTGCAGCGACGGGTGTCCACACCATCCTTCCCTTGGGAATGAAGAAGGGCTGCCCCGGTCGTGGGCTGTGCGCAGTCTGCCCCTCACACTTTGCACGTGCTGTTATCTAGACGCCCAGAGCCCTGGAGCCACAGTGTGGTGCCCCTTCCTTCACTTAACCCTCTCCTGAGGGACCTTTAGGTTGTTTGCAGGCTTCGTTTTTTTAAAAATCACAGGCAGTGCCACCAACAGTTTTTTACACCTTCACCAGTGCTAGCATAACTATTTTATAAATGTTTGTCAGTCTGACAGTGAAAATGCTATCTTGTTTTAAAATGCAATTCTTTAGCTATGAATGTGGTAATGCATCTTCTATGATTCAAAGCCATTGATGTTTCTCTTTTTTGTGAATTGCCATTTTCCTCTTGCACTGTTGGTCTTTTTCTTGTAGATCTGTGAGTGATCTTGCTGTGTTAAGGAAACTAGCCCTCTGCCACATGTTTCAGACTTTTTTTTCTCCAGTGTGTTTGCCCATTGACTTTAATTTTTTTAAGTGTGGTTATTGCTCATTGTTTTTATTTTTTTTTAATAAATTTATTTTATTGTATTTTTGGCTGCACTGGGTCTTCGTTGCTCCGCGCGGGCTTTCTCTAGTTGGAGTAAGCGGGGGCTACTCTTCGTTGTGGTGTGTAGGCTTCTCATTGCGGTGGCTTCTCTTGGTGCGGAGCACGGGCTCTAGGCGTGCAGGCTTCAGTAGCTGTGGCTCGCGGGCTCTAGAGCGCAGGCTCAGTAGTGGCGCACGGGCTTAGTTGCTCCGTGGCATGTGGGATCTTCCCGGACCAGGGATCGAACCCATGTTCCCTGCATTGGCAGGCGGATTCTTAACCACTGCGCCACCAGAGAAGTCCTGTTGTTTTTATTTTTATTTTTTTACCTTTTGTTTTGGTTTTTTTGGCTGCGCCCTGTGACATGCGGGATCTTAGTTCCCCGACCAGGGATCGAACCTGTGCCCCCTGCAGTGGAAGCGTGGAGTCTTAACCACTGGACCACCAGGGAAGTCCCTCATTGTCTTGATTTATTCATTAAAATTTTTTAATTTTAATTTTTTATTGAGATATAATTGACATATAACATTATAATAGTTTTAGCTGTACAACATAATGATTCAATATTTGTATAGCAAAATGATCACCACAGTAAGTTTAGTTAACATCCATCACATCACATAGTTACAATTTTTTTTTTGTTTAGGGGTCTACTTTATTGACTTTAATTTTTATGTGGTCCATAAATTTATGGTTCTTGGGCTACGTGTCTTGTTTGGGCAGAGTTCCCTTACTTTTAAGTCATTAAGGAAAAAGATCTCAAGTGATCAATATCATTAGACGTTAGGTAGGGAAATGCACATCAAAACCATGATGAGATAGCACTTCACACCCACCGGGGTGGCTATAATAAAAAAAACATAGGCAATAACAAACATCGATGACAATGTGGAGAAATTGGAACCTTCACCCACTGCTGGCAGGAGTATAAAATGGTGCAGCTCTTTGGAAAACAGTCTGGCAGTTCCTCAAATGGTACAGACTTTGATATAGACAAATGGCATAGACTTACCGTGTGACCCAGGAATTCCACTCCTAGGTTTACGCCCAAGAGAATTTAAAACACAGAAACTTGTACAACAATGTTTATAGCAGCATTATTTGTAATATTAACCAAAAAGCAGAAACAACCCAATTGTCCATCAATTGATAAGTGGATAAACATCATGTGGCCTATCCATATAATTGATATTATTCAGCCATAACAAGGAATGAGGTATGCTATGTGCTACAACGTGGATGAACCTCGAAAACATTACGTTAAGTGAAAGAAGCCATAGACAAAAGACCATGTGTAGTATGTCCAGAATAGGCAAATGTCCAGAATAGGCAAATCTATAGAGACAGAAAGTGGTTACCAGGAGCTGGGGGCAGGGAGAATGGGGAGTGACTACTGATGGGTATGGAGTTTCTTTCTGGAGTGTTAAAAATATTCTCAATTAGATAATGAGGTTGGTTTTGTAAATATACTAAAAGCCATTGAATGGTACATTTTAACTGGGTGAATTATATCTCAAAGCTGTTTTTAAAATATCTCTTATAATTTCTTTTAGTACTTTTAAGCTTTTTTTTTTTTTTTTGTACTTTTAGCTTTTATTTTCACTTTTAGTCCATCTGGAATTTGTTTTGATTAAATGAGGGAAGAAATTAATTTTAATACTGTAGCTTTAAATTAATGTGCTTTAGTATTTTATAATAGTATTTCCTCATGTTTTTCAAAAATGTCTTGGCTATATATGCACTTTTATTTTTCCATATGAATTTTAGAATTAGCTTGAATAGTGAAAAAAAAATCCTGTTTGAATTTTCACTGAGATCATGTTAAAAATATAGACTAATTTAGAGAATTGGCACCTTTAAATATTTACTCTTACTATTCAAGGACATTTCCCCAGGCTTTTTATATCCCTTTGTAAATGTGTTTTATGTGCCTAGTAAATTTTTTTAAACGTTTTTTGTAATTGGGTAATTTTTATTTTTATTTATTTATTTATTTTTAATTTGTTTATTCATTTATTTAATTTTTGGCTGCATTGGGTCTTCGCGGCTGCACGCGGGTTTTCTCTAGTTGCTGAGAGCGGGGGCTACTCTTTGTTGTGGTGCGCGGGCTTCTCATTGCGGTGGCTTCTCTTGTTGCGGAGCATGGGCTCTAGGCACTCGGGCTTCAGTAGTTGTGGCATGCGGGCTCAGTAATTGTGGCACGCGGGCTCAGTAGTTGTGGCACACGGGCTTCAGTAGTTGTGGCTCGCGGGCTCTAGAGCGCAGGCTCAGTAGTTGTGGCACATGGGCTTAGTTGCTCCGTGGCATGTGGGATCTTCCCGGACCAGGGCTCGAACCCGTGTCCCCTGCATTAGCAGGTGGATTCTTAGCCACTGTGCCACCAGGGAAGCCCTGGGTAATTTTTAGAAATAGTTTTGTAAATAAGTTATTGATACACATAGCACAATTCAAAAGATACAGAGATATGTGCAGTGAAAAGCACATCTCTTCAACTGCTACCCTCAGCCACCAGTTCCCCTCCTGGGGGCAGCCCCCTTAGCCAGTTTCTTGGGTGTCCTCACAGAGATACGCTTGGCTTATGAGAATAAGCGCACACATATGTATGTGTATTTAAACACCACGATAACATACGCAAACCACTGTTCTGGACCAGGTTTTTTCTTAATGTATCCTAGAGATAATTCAGCATCAGGACACTTTACACCCACAATTGCCTCATTTTTCTGTTTCAGAGTATTCCATTATATATATGTAATTTATTTACTAATCCTTTACTGATGGCCCTCAGCCTGGTCACTGGCCCCTGACTCCTGGGGGGACCCCTACACTGGAACCTCATCTGGTGTGTCTTTTATAGGCCGCCTCATGAACCTGACACTGACCTTTGGTGGGAAGGAGCTAGCCCTTTTGCGACAGCCACATTTTTTTTAGAGTTTACTGTTTTGAGTAATTAAATATTTATTTGGTTAAAAAGGTATACATTGAGAAGTCTTGCTCTCAGCTTTGTCCCCCTCTCCACCGTTCCCCTCCCTGCCTTCATAGGTCATCACAATTATTAATTGTTTGTATATCCTGCCACTGTTTATATGCATACAGTATGTATAGATACACATCTTTCTTCTGCTGGGATATACACTTCTCCGTATTCTGTTATTCAATTAATAGATATTGGAGAGCTTTCTGTATCAGTACATAGAGAGTTTTCTCATTCTTTTTTTCTTTTTTTTTTTTTTTTTTTTTTTTAAGTAGCCACATCATAGTAGTGGTCCCATGTCAGGAGGCACCATAGTTTATTTACTAGCCCTCTGTTGATGGACATTTAGGTGGTTTCTAGGCATTTGCTATAATGTATGGCCTTTCATCTCTGTCTTTATATTCAGGTTCAGCTGTATCCATAGAATAAAGTCCCAAAATGGAATTGCCAGATTAGAAGGTATATGCATTTATAATCTTGACCGATATGGCCAAATCACCTTCCACTGGACTTAGGCCATTTTCCGCTGCCCTGAGTGCTTTCCCCACAGGGTTACCAGAAATACTGTATGAAAGTTGCTTCTGAAAGTAATACAGTGCAGCTCTGCTGACATCCCTCTCTTCATCTTAGCTGGTGAAGATTAACCGTGGTTTGAATTGGAGCAAAATGCCAAAGTGGGGGCTTTTGCTCAGGGAGTATTGACTGAGTTGTGCTAGGCCTGCCAGGCCCTGCCTGAGTCCCTTTTCCTGCAGCTGCCTTCACTTCAGACCTGCAGGCTGGGCTATATCTCAGGCTTATACGACCCTAGGTGGGCTTCAAGGAGACCCAGTCCCCCGGCTATGTTACGTCCCACAGACCACACTGCGGGGAGCTCCTCTGCTTAGTCAGGCCTGGTTCCCAGAGCCTCTGTGTACATCTCTCTGTTTGCAAGTTCAAGGTGACCCAGAGGGGTTGAAGCTGGTGGCTAGCCCCGCACCTCCCCCCGCCCCCCACCAAAGCTTGCCTCCCTCCCTCCCTCCTTCCTTCTTTCCTTCTTTCCTTCTTTCCTTTCTCCATTCCTCCCTCCCTCCTTCCTTCTTTCCTTTCTCCCTTCCTCCCTCCCTCCTTCCTTCCTTGCTTCATTCTTCTTCTTTTAGTGAAATACATCCCATCCAGAAAGGAATGCATATAATGCATATGTGCAGTTTCTAAAAGAAGCATAAAATGAATACCCATTGCCCAGTTTAAGAAATATAAATGACCAGTCCCTCGAAGGCACTGTGTGCCCCTCCATGATGGGTCCCCTTCTGTCTCTCTGAGAGGTGACTACTGACTTGAATTTTCTAGTTTTTATTCCTTTGCTTTTCTTTTTATTGCTGCATGTGTGTGTATATGTATATACAGATGTATGTATATGTATACACACAGTCTATTGAAATCATACTGTGTATATTCTGCTGTGACTTTGCTTTCTTGGGTCAACATTGTTTTCTTAGCTTTATCCATGGTAATGTTCATTAGTTGTCCCTGCTTATTCCATTGTGTTAATACGCCTTCATTTCTTTATGATGATTCCTGACATAGCCCTAAATATATGTACTGTTGGGTCGTTTGGTATGCTCCAACTTACTAAGTAATGCAAAATTATTTCCCAAGAAGAATTGTATTTCTCTATACGTACCCCACCAGCAGACAACGAAAGTCCCCTTAACTCCACACTCACATCCAGTGCTTGGTGTTCTCAGACTTTTTAATGTTTGCAAGTCTAGTGAGTGTTAAATGGTATCTTGTGTGTCTTTGATTATAAGATACACATCAGAGAGTACCTAAGCGACATGTTCAGTTAAGTGAAACAGTATTATCTTAAGATTTACCCATGTCATTCATTGTTCTATAATATTCCATTGTGGGAATGTGCTGCAGCTTATTCCTCCATCCCAGGCACAGACATCTGAGCTATTTCTAGTGCAGGGCTTTTATAGATGCGCTGGGCACCTCTTTGGGCAGGCATCTTGCCCACGGGGGCATGGATGCATTTCTATAGGGTATGTAACTGGTGTGGAGTTGCTGGGTTTAGGGTATGTGTTTTTATTCCAGAATTGACTTTTTCAGAGTGGGTCTGGATTTACATTCCACCAACTCTGTGAGAGTTGCCGCTGTGCTGTATCCTCACCGACACTTGGGATTTTCAGACGTTTTTAAATGTTTGTCAATTTGATGGTTACAAAATGATGTTTCAGTTGTGATTTTAATTGATTACTGATAAAGTTTTTTCCATGGTTTATTGGCCATGTTTCTTTTTCTGTGAAATGCTATTTATGTTTTCTTTGCCCCAATTTTTTCTTCTTGATTCATTGACCTTATTATGTATTTTTTTCTTTTTAAAATTTATTTATTTGTTTATTTAATTTTTGGCTGCATTGGGTCTTCGTTGCTGCACGCGGGCTTTCTCTAGTTCTGGTGAGCAGGGATTACTCTTCATTGTGGTGTGCGGGCTTCCCATTGTGCTGGCTTCTCTTGTTGCGGAGCACGGGCTCTAGGCACACGGGCTCAGTAGTTGTGGCATGTGGGCTCAGTAGTTGTGGCTCGCGGGCTCTAGAGCGCAGGCTCAGTAGTTGTGGCGCACGGGCTTAGTTGCTCCGTGGCATGTGGGATCTTCCCAGACCAGGGCTTGAACCTGTGTCCTCTGCATTGGCAGGCGGATTCTTAACCATTGCGCCACCAGGAAAGTCCCTTATTATGTACTTTTGTATGTATTTTTTATGGGTGCTAATCTTTCATCAGTTAATCCTTTGTCAATTAATTACTGCAAATCTGTTCTCCTAGTTTGTGGCTCACCATTTCACTCTCGGCTTGGTGTCTGTTTGTGGGGAGGGGTAAAGTGTTTTGTTTGTTTGTTTTGATGAACAGAAGTTCTTAATTTTAATTTCGTCACATACCAGTCTTTTCCTTTGTGAATTACCTCAGGATTCTGCAAACTTAAGACCCATGGGTCAAACCAGACTTACTGCCTTTTTTTTTTTTTTGGCCGCACCACGCGGCTTGTGAGATCTTTAGTTCCCCAACCAGGGATTGAACCCGGGCCATTGGCAGTGAGAGCGCAGAGTCCTAACCACTGGACCGCCAGGGAGTTCCCTCACTGCCTGTTTTTGTAAATAAAGTTTTATGGGAACATAGATATGCCCATTCTTTCATGTATTGTCTGTGATCACTTTCCTGCTGCAACAGCAGAGTTGAGCACCATGGCTCAAAAAACTGAAAATATTTACTGTCTGGCCATTTACCCCAAGGTCATAAAGATCATCTACTTTTTCTATGAGAGTTGTTCCCTGACTCATTTCTACCAAATGAGAGTGGGAGCCTCTTCTTCGAAGCTTTCTCTCTTTGTTGGTGAACTTTCTCATGGGTTTCATTTTTCAGATTAGAAAAGAGTTGCAGACTGGCAGCCACAGGCTAATTCTGGCTATAAAAAAATTTTGATTGGTCCAAACATATTTAAAAGTAATTGCAGGACTTCCCTGGCAGCGCAGTGGTTAAGAATCTGCATGCCAATGCAGGGAAAACGGGTTTGAGCCCTGGTCCGGGAAGATCCCACATGCCACGGAGCAACTAAGCCCACGAGCCGCAACTACTGAGCCCGCGTGCCACAACTACTGAGCCCGTGTGCCTAGAGCCCGTGCTCCGCAACAAGAGAAGCCAGCACAATGAGAAGCCCGCGCACCACAATGAAGAGTAGCCCCCGCTTGCCGCAACTAGAGAAAGCCTGCACACAGCAATGAAGACCCAATGCAGCCAAAAATAAATAAATTAATTAATTAATTAAAAAAGAAAAAAGGGGGGACTTCCCTGGTGGCGCAGTGGTTAAGAATCTGCCTGCCAATGCAGGGGACATGGGTTTGAACCCTGGTCTGAGAATATCCCACATGCTGTGGAGCAACTAAGCCCGTGCGCCACAACTACTGAGCCTACGTGCCACAACTACTGAAGCGTACGCGCTTAGAGACCATGCTCCGCAACAAGAGAAGCCACTGCAATGAGAAGCCTGTACACTGCAACAAAGAGTAGCCCCTGCTCGCCACAACTAGAGAAAGCCATGCGCAGCAACAAAGACCCAATGCAGCCAAAAAAAAAAAAAAAGAGTAATTGCAAGCATTTGAAGTCAGATTTGACATAAATATTTGAGTTTCTTATTTCTTTTGAAAAATTAAAAGTTCTGAGAATCTTGGCCTGCATTCCACAGTGGTGACAATCTCTTAGAATATTGTAGCATCTGCTTCCTCCTCCTGCAGGTGGGCTGGCCCTCTACAGGTTGCTGTAGTACCCATGCTGTCAACTACTCCTTCATTCCAAGCCCGTTCGTACCATTTCTTTTGCTGTTGTTATTTTTTTGTACTGTATAGTTAATTGTATTAATTGACTGTCTACAGGCCTACTTTACTTTATAGTGCTTTGCTTCATTGCACTTCGCAGATATTGCTTTTCTTTACAAATTGAAGGTTTGTGGCCACCCTGCCTTGAGCAAGCATATCAGCACCATTTTACCAGCAGCATCTGGTCACTTCCTGTCTCTGTGTCTCCCAGTATTTCAAACCTTTTCATTATTATTATATTTGTTATGGTGATCTTTGATCAGTGATCTTTGATGTTGCTCTTGTAATTGTTTTGGGGCACCATAAACCACACCCATATAAGGTGGCAGACTTATTTGATCGGTGTTGTGTGTTCCACCGACTGGCCATTCCCCCATCCCTCTCCCTGTTCTCGGGCCTCCCTATTCCCTGAGACATAACAATATTGAAATTAGCCCAATTAATAAACCTGCAATGACCTCTAAATGTTCAAGTGAAAGGAAGAGTCGCATGTCTCTCACTTTAAATCAAAAGCTAGAAATGATTAAGCTTAGTGAGGAAAGCATGTCCAGAGCTGAGACAGGCCGAAAGCTAGGCCACTTGTGCCAGTTGGCCAAGTTGTGAATGCAAAGGAGAAGTTCTTGCGGGAAGTCAAAAGTGCTCTTCCAGTGAACACATGAGTGAAGAGGAAGCAAAACAGCCTTATTGCTGATATGGAGACAGTTTTAGTGGTCTGGATAGAAGATCTAACCAGCCACAACATTCCTGTAAGCCAAAGCCTAATCCAGAGGAAGACCTTACCTTTCTTCAGTTCTATGAAGGCTGAGAAGTGGGGAAGCTGCAGAGGAAAAGTTTGAAGCTAGCAGAGGTTGATTCATGAGGTTGAAGGAAAGAAGCTGTCTCCATGACATCCAAGTGCAAGGTGAAGCAGCAAGTTACCCAGAAGATCTAGCCAAGATCATTCATGAAGGTGGCCATACTAAACAACAGATTTTCAGTGTAAATGAAACAGCCTTCTATTGGAAGATGCCATCTGGGACTTTGATAGCTAGAGAGGAGAAGTCAATGCCTGGCTTCAAAATGTCAAAGGACAGGATGATTCTCTTGTTAGGGGCTAATGCAGCTGGTGACTTTAAAATGAAGCCAGTGCTCATTTACCATCCTAGGGCCCTTAAGAATTATGCTAAATCTGCTCTGCCTGTGCTATATAAATGGAACAACAAAGCCTGGATGGTAACACATCTGTTTACAGCATGGGTTTTTTTAATATATAAGTTTATTTTTTATTTATTTATTTTTGGCTGCGTTGGGTCTTTGTTGCTGCACATGGACTTTCTCTAGTTGTGGCGAGCAGGGGCTACTCTTCGTTGCAGCATGCGGGCTTCTCATTGCGGTGGCTTCTCATTGCAGAGCACGGGCTCTAGGTGCATGGGCTTCAGTAGTTGTGGCACGCAGGCTCAGTAGTTGTGGCTCACGGGCTCTAGAGCTCAGGCTCAGTAGTTGTGGCACACGGGCTTAGTTGTTCCACGGCACGTGGGATCTTCCCAGACCAGGGATCGAACCCGTGTCCTCTGCATTGGCAGGCGGATTCTTAACCACTGCACCACCAGGGAAGTCCCAAGCATGGTTTACTGAATATTTTAAGCCCTCCGTTGAAACCTGCTTGGGGAAAAAAAAAGATTAAAAATATTACTGTTCATTGATAATGCACCTGGTCACCCAAGAGCTCTGATGGAGACGTACAGTGAGATTAATGTTTTTATGCCTGCTAACACACCATCCATTTGCAACCCATGGATCAAGGAATAATTTTGACTTTCAAGTCTTTTAATTTAAGAAGTACATTTTGTAAGGCTGTAGCTGCCATAGATAGTGATTCCTCTGATGGATATGGGCAAAGTAAATTGAAAACCTTCTGGAAAGGATTCACCATTCTAGATGCCATTAAGAACATTGATGATTCATGGGAAGAGGTCAAAGTATCAACATTAACAGAAGTTTGGAGAAAGTTGATTCCAGCCCTCATCAATGACTTTGAAGGGTTCAGGACTTCAGTGGAGAAAGTAATTGCAGATGTGGTAGAAATAGCAAGAAAACCAGAATTAGAATTGGAGCCTGAAGTTGTGACTGAATTGCCGAAATCTCATGATAAAACTTTTAACGGGGCTTTCCTGGTGGTGCAGTGGTTGAGAATCCGCCTGCCAATGCAGGAGACATGGGTTCGAGCCCTGGTCCGGGAAGATCCCACATGCCACGGAGCAGCTAAGCCCGTGAGCCACAACTACTGAGCCTGCGCTCTAGAGCCCACGAGCCACAACTACTGAGTCCGCGTGCCACAACTACTGAAGCCCGCACGCCTAGAGCCCATGCTCTGCAACAAGAGAAGCCACCGCAATGAGAAGGCCGTGCACCGCAACAAAGAGTAGCCCCCGCTCGCCGCAGCTAGAGAAAGCCCGTGCGCAGCAATGAAGACCCAACGCAGCCAAAAATAAATAAATTAAATAAATACATTTATTTAAAAAAAAAAAACTTAACGAATGAGGAGTTGCTTCTTATGGATGAGCAAAGAAAGTGGTGTTTTCAGATGGAATCTACCCTGGTGCAGATTGCTGAAATACAACAAAGAATTTAGAATATTACATAAACTCGGTTGATAAAGCAGTGGCTGGGTTTGAGAGAATTGACTCTTGTTTTGAAAGTTCTGCTGTGGGTAAAATGCTATCAAATAGCATTGCATGCTACAGAGAAACCTTTGTGAAAGGAAGAGATTGATGTGGCAGACTTCATCATTGTCTTATTTTAAGAAATTGCTGCAGGTACTCCAACTTTCAGAAACCACCACCTTTATCAGTCAGCAGCCACCAACATCAGGGCAAGACGCTCCACCAGCAAAGAGATTATGACTTGCTAAAGTCTCAGATGATGGTTAGCATTTTTTAGCAATAAGGTATTTTTGAATTAAGGTGTAAACATTGTTTTTTTAGACATAATGCTGTTGCACACTTAATAGACTATAGTATCGTGTAAACATAACTTTTATATGCACTGGGAAACCAAAAAATTTGTGTGACTTTATTATTGTGGTACTCGCTTTATTGTAGTGGTCTGGAACTGAACCTGCAATATCTCCAAGGACTGCCTAGTGCTAAACTAGCCTTACATCCTTCAGATAAACCTGCTTGGTTGTGATGTAGTATCATTTTTATATATTAATGGATTTTACTTGCTAATATTTTATTAAGGACCTCCATGTCTGTGTCCATGATTGATATTGGTGTAGTATTTTTATTGTGTGTGCGTGATGTCTTTGTCAGCTTTTGATGTTAGGGTTGTGCTGTCATCATAAAACTTGAATGGAAATAATTCCTTCTTTTTCTATTTTCTGAAGCTGTGTAAGATTGATGTTACTTCTTCCTCATGTGATTGATAGAATTCAGTAGAAATTCTGGGCCTGGAATTTTATTTACAGAAATACTTTTGCAAATAAATTCCATTTCTTTATTACATATAAAGCAATTCAAACTTTCTGTTTCATCTGTCACTTTGGATAATTTTTTTCAAGGAATTTGTCCATTTCATATAAGTTGTCAAATTTCTTGGCATAAATTTGTTCATAATGTTTCCCTATTATTTATTTATTTTTGGCTGCGTTCGCTCTTCGTTGTGGCGCACAGCCTTTCTCTAGTTGCAGTGAGCGGGAGCCACTCTTCGTTGCAGTGCATGGGCTTCTCATTGCAGTGGCCTCTTGTTTCAGAGCACGGGCTGTATGCGCACGGGCTTCAGTAGTTGTGGCTCGTGGGCTCAGCAGTTGTGGCTCGCGGGCTCTAGAGTGCAGGCTCAGTAGTTGTGGCACACGGGCTTAGTTGCTCCGCAGCATGTGGGATCTTCCCGGGCCAGGGATTGAACCCATGTCCCCTGCATTGGCAGGCGGATTCTTAACCACTGTGCCACCAGGGAAGTCCTCTCTGGTAATACTTTTTATTTTGCAGTGTACTTTGTCTGATCTAATCTGGTCCTGCCAGCCTTTTTATGCTTACTTTTTATGTGGCATATCTTTTTCCATTCATTTACTTTCAGTGTATCTGTGCTTTTATATTTAAATTGATTGTTTTGTAGACAGCATATAATTAGGTCTTGCTTTATCAATTCTGACAGTCTTTGCCTTTATAATCAAAGTGTTCAGTCCATTGACCTAAAATGTAATTATTGATATAGTCAGATTTATCTCTACCATTATGTTACTTGTCCCCTCTCATTTTTTCCCTGTCTTCTAGCTTTCTTGTATTCTTTTGGATCAAGTAAACATTTTTTAGAATTCCATTTTAGTTTAGTAATGCTTTTTTAGCTATACCTCTTTGCATCATTTTTTATTGATTACTCTGGAGAGTGTAATGTTCATCCTTAACTTTTCATAGTCTGTTTAGAATTAGTATTGTAATATACCATATAAACTGTAAAAGCCTTGCAACTATATAGGTGCATTTACTCCCTCCACCGCATCCTTTATGTTACATTTGTCATATGTATCGCCTGTACATATGTTGTAAACCCCACAAGATAATGTTTTAATTAATGGTTTAAATTGCTATATATATTTTAAGGAAATTAAAGAAAAATTCTTTTGTGTTTACCTAGGTTATCATTTCTGATGCTCTGCATTCCTTTTTGAAGATCCAAGTTTCCATTTCATATCATTTACTCTCAGCCTGAAGAACTGTAGCATTTCTTTTAGTGCAGGTCTGCTGTTTAATACTTAAGGTGTTGTACCATTGTCTTTCAGCCTCCATTATTTCTGATGAAAAGTTAGCTGTCATTCAAGTTACTGTTCCCGCATGTAATGTGTTGTTTTTCTCTGGTTGCTTCCAAGATTTTCTCTTTTTATTTGGTTTTCAGCAGTTTGATTATGATGTGCCTAGGTGTTTTTCTTTGATATTATCTTGCTAGTGGTTCATCGAACTTTTGACTCTGTAAATATGTCTTTGACCAACTTTGGGGGAATTTTCCAGTTATTATTTCTTCAAATGTTTTTTCTGCCCTATTCTCTTTCTCCGCTCCTTCTGGGACTCCAATTACATGTATGTTAAACTTACTTCTGTTGTCCCACATATATCTGAGACCCTGTTCATTGGTTTTTAATCTGTTTCACATTGAATAATTTCTATCAATTTATTTTGAAGTCCATAGACTCCTCTGTTGTCTCCATTTGGTTTTTAAGCCTTCTAGTTAATTTGTTAGTTTCAGACATGGTATTTTTTTTCTTAACATCTTTATTGGAGTATAATTGCTTTACAGTGGTGTGTTAGTTTCTGCTGTATAACAAAGTGAATCAGCTATATGTGTACATATACCCCAATATCTCCTCCCTCTTGTGTCTCCCTCCCACTCTCCCTATCCCACCCCTCTAGGTGGACACAAAGCACCTAGCTGATCTCCCTGTGCTATGCGGCTGCTTCCTGCTAGCTACCTATTTTACATTTGGTAGTGTATAATGTCCATGTCACTTTCTCACTCGTCCCAGCTTACCCTTCCCCCTCCCCGTGTCCTCAAGTCCATTCTCTACGTCTGCGTCTTTATTCCTGTCCTGCCCTTAGGTTCTTTGGAACCATTTTTTTTTTCTTTTTTTTTTAGATTCCATATATATGTGTTAGCATACAATATTTGTTTTTCTCTTTCTGACTTACTTCACTCTGTATGACAGTCTCTAGGTCCATCCACCTCACTACAAATAACTCAGTTTCATTTCTTTTTATGGCTGAGTAATATTCCATTGTATATATGTGCCACATCTTCTTTATCCATTCATCTGTCGATGGACACTTAGGTTGCTTCCGTGTCTTGGCTATTGTAAATAGAGCTGCAGTGAACATTGTGGTACATGACTCTTTTTGAATTACGGTTTTCTGAGGGTATATGCCCAGTACAGACATGGTATTTTCTGTATCTAGGATTTCCACTTGGTTCTTCTATTATAGTTTATGTCTCTGAGATTTCTCATCTTTTATTTTGAGCATATTTTACTTTATGTCATATAGTATTGTTATAATGGCTGTTTTAAGACCCTTGTCTTCTGATACCAACATCTGGATCTTCTTGGCACCAGTCTCCATTGACTGACACTTCTCTTTAGCAGGGGTTGCATTTTCCTGATTCTCTGTATATTGAGTAACTTTTTATTGCATCCCGGACATTGTGGATGTTGCCTTGTGGAATCTCTGGATTCTGTTATATTCCTCTGAAGAGCAGTCGTTGTTTTAAAGGTGGGTATTGACCTGGTTGGCCCCCAGCTGCAAACACTTTCTCTTAGGCAGCAGTTTGACTTTTTTCCTTAACTGGGCTGCTTGCAGTTTGCCCCACATATGCATGGTTCAGGAGGTCAGCCAGAGACTTAGAAGAATTTATTCCCCAAATTGGGGGCTCCCTATCTCTGACTCACCTTTCTGGGATTTCCTCCCTTCACTTTTCATTTTCTGTGGTTTTCCAAGTCTCTCCTCTGGTTCTTCAGGCCAGAAAAGTGCACATTGTGTGTGTTTTCTCTTAGAGTTTTAGCCACCCCTCATTGAACCCACCCTCATTCTGTGCTGTTCCCTCTTCCAGATATCTTCTCTCCAGAATCTGCCTGCTTTTGTTGATTCTCCAGAGCCTTCAGGTAGTCTTTTTGTTGTTGTTCCTGTGTTCATGGTTGTTATCAGGTTTGGTTGGTAGGATACACCTCAGCCATACAGGAAGTGGCACTCTGTGTAATAAAGACAAAAAGTGAAATTGCTGTTATCCATATCACACTTGAGAAAATGGGAGATTGTCCATTTGGAATATGTAATTCCAGAGAAACAATCAGCATATTTCTAATTGCTTAAAATAATGTGTCTGTATCTAAGGTACATAACTTAGGATGCCATTATGAAGCAAAACCATAGTAAGAACTCTGGGTGATATATAAGAAAGTTTTTTTTTTTTTTTCTTAAGAAAACAAAGCAAAAGAACCTACTACCCATTGTGTTTTGACTCATGTGCCTTCCTTAGCAGGCCCCTGTTGGCAGTTGCATTTTTAATTTATGCTTGCTAGTTAAAATGGCCTTGTGGATCACTACTGCCATCTGTTGACTGATTGAATGGGCTTCTGATTGAGTATGGTGATGTTTATGCTGATAAAAAGTTTCATGATTGTAAAAAAAAAAAAAAACTGCTTCTGCATCAGATGCTTTGGCATACAGAGAAATATGTTTGTTCTTGCCTTCAGAGAGTTTTTTGCTAAGAAATATAAGCTTGTTCCTGCCGTACTTTGGTGAGATGTTATATATTAAGAAAAAGTTAGTAGTAGAAGAACTCCCACAAGCTGGCTTGTAACAGCAGTTTTAATTTAGTAGCATGGAAAACAAGTGCTCTGAATTCATAGTAGGGAGAGATTATTGTGTACTGTGGTGGGGGGTGGGAAGGCCTGGTGGAAGAGAGGGCCTTACGCTGGATCCTGAAGCAGTTCAGGTGGAAAGAAGTTGCAGGTAGAGGAAGCAGCATGAGCACTGGCAGGTGTGTGTGTTGTCAGATTCAAACTATCAGTGCTTCCCATTCTGTGACCCCAAACCACCAAACAGATTAATACTAAGACATTGTAGCTTGACCCTGAGGTTTGTGGTTTTTCCTTTAGGGTGTAGGGGGAACATGAGGACAGATACTGTGCAGATAGTGTGTTTGTATCTGGTTCAGGCAGACTTACTGCACTATTGGTTTATTCTTAAAATCACTGTAGAAAGTTCAGTTAACCTGAAATCAAATCTGCTCTTGACAGTGCTGTTGATTAATATAATCTTGGAATGTAATGGAAAGTCTTAAAATTGTGGTTGAAAATATGGATTGCTTATTTTTTCCCTTTTCCCAACTCTGAGGACTTATATTATTTCCATCATAAACAACATATTAAATCCTTTCAAAAGTATTGTGAGTATTAAGTGGGGAAAAAAACAAAAGGAATAGGAAAAATAAGACATAGGAAAATTGTGTTTAATCTTGGAGCAAGGAAGTCCTTTACAAACAGAAGACTGATTTCCTTAATATAGAAAGGGTTCTTACAAATCAATAAGAAAAAAATTCAGTAGAAAATGATCAGAGGATATCAACAGTCCATTAACATAAAAGGAAATAGAAAATATTTTAAAATGTGGATAGATGCTCCATCTTGCTTATAATAAGAGAAATATAAATGAAAACTACAGTAAAATTTTTACCTGACTGATAAGCTAAGATCCAAAAGTTTTATAACATTACCATCTTGGCAAGAGTGTGGGGTGATTCACACTCTCATAATATTGCTGGTGGGAATGTAAACTGATAAGTTTCTGGAGGGTGAGTTGGCAGCGTTGACCACAGTTTAAATTGGACATAACCTTGGACTTGATGATTCCACTTCTCGATGTGTACTCAAATGTATACTTGTGCATAAATGAAATGACACATGTATAGGAATATTCCTTAGAGTCCTATTTTTTATTTTGAAATATTTTTTACTTTACTGAGATGTTATAAAAATAATACTCAGTCTTCTCTTCCTCTTTCCTTAATTTCCCCTAATATTACTATCTTTCGTGGCCATGGTATAATTATTGAAAACTGAAATAACAGTGACACAGTACTACTCGGTAATATGCTGGTCTTACCTGACTTTAGCTGGGTTTCCCATCCATGTCCTTTGCTGGCCCAGGATCCTCCATCCTGTACTTGTGTCTCTTCAGTTTGTGTTTGTCTTTCAGGACCTTGACACTTTTGTGTATATATATTTGGGTTCGTCTGGTGTTTTCTTATGATTAGATCGAGATGTGGTTTTGGTGAGAACATAACAGAAAACAGGCTGTGCCCTCTCACCCCACCAGGAGTTGCAGGATGTGGACACATCTCATTCCTGATGATGGTGACTGCAGTCGCTTAGTTATCTGCCACTTACTTCACCGTAAAGTACTGTTTCTCTCTTTGAAACCAAGAGGGGGGATTCTTTGTTCACCAGCTGACAGTCCCCCACTGTCATTATGTTGTTGCTCAGTTTGTCCTAGATTTTGCCACCGGGAGCGCCTTCCGCTCAGAGCCTGTGCCCTCTTGACGCGTCCCGTCATCTGTGAGTCCTTCACTTTCTAGCACCACAGGTATTCTGGGCTCATCTGGTGTGTTCTCCAGTGGCCTCGATTCCTTTTATTGGAGAATGGTATTTATAAACCAAAGATCTGGGTGCCAGGGAGGGTGACCACACACCCCAGTTTGCCCAGGATGAAGGCGTTTCCTGGGATGTGGGACTTTGGAGTGGCAGGTCCAAGACGGGTGCTCTCCCTGGTGCCAGGTGTGCTCACTGCTGCTTGGGTGTCCCCGGACAGAGCCAGGAAGTATGCGTGTGTGTGCACTGTCACACACGTATACGCACCTCGGTGTTTATTTCTACACTGACACTGATGCCTCCATTTGCAGCACAGCAGGGTTCACCCTGGCCTCCCCCTGCCCTTTCCTGACTCCTTTCTCCTGACTTGAGTCACAGTGTACTCACTTGCTTGATCTTAGTATATACACAAAGCAGTTTGAGAATTGCTACCACTTCTGCTACAGTAACAGTGTGCTGTCCTTTTTGAGCCCAGCTTTACAATATACAGTTGACCCTTGAACAATACAGTCTGAACTGTGAGGGTCCACTTATTTGCAGATTTTTTTCACTAAGTAGGTACTGCAGTACTACACAGTTTGCAGTTGGTTGGAATCCACGGATGTGGATGTGCTTGTGTTGGAGGGCCAACTGCAGAGTTATACTTGGATTTTCAACTTCACGGGGGGTGGGGCGGAGGGTTCTGTGCCCCAGCACCCCCGTTGTTCAAGGGTCACCTGTGCAAAGTACTGTTTTCTTTTTTTTTTTTTCCCCAAATGCTGTTTTCTGAAGTCACTTAGGTTCTTTCAGGGCAGTTACGTTATTCATAATATAGTTGTGCACATTTGTTACTGTTTGTATTTAGTTTTATGTTCTCCACACACCCTGGTTGCTCTTAACTATTTACTTTTCGGGTATGTGAAACATTACCATGGTTCTAAGAGTCAGAGGGAAAAGGGATACTCAGAAATGCACGTTCTCCTCAGCTCTGCTACACCATTCCCAACCTTCTTTCTCCATTCTGTTCCCACACATCTGTTATGGGTCGAATCATGTGTCCCCCAAAAGATGCTGAAATTCTAACCCCCAGGACCTGTGAATGCGATCTTATTTGGAAATAGAGTCTTTGCAGAAGATCAAGTTAAGATGAGGTCGTTAGGGTGGGCCCTAATCCAATATGACTGTGTCCTTATAAAAAGGGGAAATCTGGACGCAGAGGCAGACACGAGCAGAGGGAAGACGATGTGAAGACACAGGGAGAAGGTGGTCATCTCTAAGCCAAAGAAAGCCTGAGGCTCCCAAAGCTGGGAGAGGAATAGAACAGATTCTCCTTCACAGCCTCAGAAGGAACCAGCCCTGCCAACACTTTGATTTTACACTTCTAGCCTCCAAAACTGTGAGATGATAAGTTTCTGTTGTTAAAGCTGCCCAGCCTGTGGTGCTTTGCCACAGCAGTCCCAGGAAATTAACAGCCCTTGTAACCAGTTTCTTATGGCTTAAATTGTGTGCCCCCAAAAGATACGTTCAAGCCCTCACCTGTGAATGTGACCTTATTTGGAAGTAGGGTCTTTGCAGGTATAATAAGATGAGGTCATATTGGATTAGAGTGAGCCCCAAATCCGGTATAACTGATGACCTTAAGAAGAGGGAAATTTGGACACAGAGGAGACACACATGGGGAAGAGAGAACCATGTGATGACAGAGGCAGAGACTGGAGTGAGGCAGCCCCAAGCCCAGGGCTGCTGGCAACATCAGAAGCCGGGAGAGAGGCGTGGACAGACTGTCCCTCAGAGGCTTCAGAAGGAATCAGCCCTGCCAACACCTCGGTTTTCCACTTCTGGCCCCCAGAACCGTGAGAGATTAAGTTTCTGTGTTGTAAACCACCTTGTCTGTGGTACTTTGTTACGGCAGCCTTAGCAAACGAATACACAATCTCATTAGTTTCTCATTTATCCTTCCTGTTTCTTTTGCACAAAAGAGTGGAAACATGGATATTTTCCTGTATCTCCTTTCTTCCATGAAGGGTAAGCATGCAATCAATAGATAACTCTTTATCACTTTGGAGCATTATTTTTAACAGCACAGACTGGAAACAGTTTAAACATCCATCAGTTGAGCGCTAGTTAAATACTTATCCATTACAGTGGAATGTTATTTGTTCACTAGAAAGAATAAGCAGCTTTATATGTACTAAAACAGAGTGATCTCTGAGATGTGTTTTTTTTTTTTTTTTTTAATATTTATTTATTTATTTATTTGGCCGTGCCGGGTGTTAGTTGTGGCATGCAGTTTCTATTTTAGTTGCGGTATGAGGGATATAGTTCCCTGACCAGGGATCGAACCCAGGCCCCCTGCATTGGGAGTGTGGAGTCTTAACCGCTGGACTGCCAGGGAAGTCCCTAAGATGTGTTGTTGATTAAAATATTTATACACAGAAGACTGGAAATAAAAAAGTGTGCCAACCATAATCCAGTAGCCCCTTCCCCCCATGTGAGAGCAGGTTTAGAACAGTTAGTTCAAGGAGTCTGAAAATGAGAGGAGCCCTTAGCCTCTGAATTGTTCTATTTTGTGTGATTTCTGGTTTCCTTTGGGGTAGGGATGGTTTACAGCTAACCATGAGGAAACGCAACCTGTTCTTTCCTGATGGCACTGAAAGGCAGATGGCGAGGAAAGGACCATGAGCAGAAGGGCAGGACAGGAAGTGGGGATAGGGGTCAGTTCAACAAATGTATGCAAGTGGAGCGGGTCAGGAGCCCTTCCTCCAGGGCATGGGGCGTCAGCAGGCCTGCTGGACTGGGGAGGAAGGAGGTGAGGTTCCGGAGGTTTGGGGTGTTGCTTAGTGGAGGGCCTGGAAGACCAGCCTGAAGCATTTGGAATTGATGAGGTTGCGTTCAGGAATAAGTCCTCAGAAATCATAAATAACAAGATGGAATTGGTGTCAGAAGAATAACATGTTGACATTTAAGGGATGGGTTGCAGGGAACAGTGCTGCAGGCAGGAAGACCTGCTCAAAGGCCTTGGACCGGGAGAGCTGGGGGAGGTCTGGGGGGAGAAGGATAAGTGCTCCGTGCATATCACTGTTGGAAGAAGACTCAGTATGATCCCCTCCTCCCCACTGTGTCCTTTCCTGAGGCCACGTCATAGGGAGTGGTTGCCGATGCAACATGGTAAGAGGAGTATTAGATGTAAGAATTTCTAAAATGCTTTCAGCATCTTCGGGCTTATGTGGAGGCGTGGTCAGGAACACCACCAATCCGTGCTTACCGGGCTTTCTGCCCCTCTTCTTCTGGGGGACCTCCCCCATCACTCCGAATTCTGGTGGCCCAAATGCTTTCACGTCCAGAGTAGTGCTCAATGGAGAACTAGAATCCAGAATCCGTCCTGAGGCCCAACCCGGGTCTTGCATCCCTCAAACATCTCTCCTTTATCCCAGTCTCACTGATTTCATCCTGAAGTTCTACCGTACTTTAAAGCAGAGGGTTCCCAGCTTTTGTGGGGAACCTGTTTATGTCTCCGAATGTGGCCAGGAGCGCTGTCCCTGGGAGGGGAGGCAGCGTGGGGTTGCCCACAGTCCACTGGCATCGCTCGCCCTGCATCAGGGCACCAGCTGGGATCACAGGGACCCCAGCACCCCTGCCTGGCCTGGTGCAGACTGTTTGTTAAACCCTCTAACCAAATACCATTTAATTCCAGAAGAGATACCCCAGTTGTGGGTTTTTTGTTTTTGTTTTTAAGCTGTATGGATAAGGTGAACAATACAGTTAGGCCAGAGAATTAAATATCAATATTTAGATTGTTTGGAAATTGAATATTTTCTTAAA
This sequence comes from Eubalaena glacialis, assembly GCF_028564815.1. NCBI lineage: Eukaryota > Metazoa > Chordata > Mammalia > Artiodactyla > Balaenidae > Eubalaena > Eubalaena glacialis. The sequence continues at coordinate 58,756,773 of NC_083728.1, read as the reverse complement.
TGGGGTAGTTTTAAAGGTATTCTGCATAGAGGTAAAGGCTAACATTGTGTTATTTATAAATCCAAGAATAAGCTTAAAGAAAAGGCAGATTTTTATACCTTGTAGGAATGTGGAAGTCAATATGTTGATTTTTAAACCTACAAGTTATTTCTGGACATTCTAAATCATTCCTTTCTGACTGTCACACGTATGTAGTTACATAACAGGCAGCTGCAGTTTGTTATGGCCTAGACTTTCACATGGAGTGTCTTGTATGTCTGACCTGTATCCTTGAAAAGGTCGGGCCTTAAGTACCTACTGAACAATGCCAGTCCCCGGCGAGTGTCTTCAGGGGCTGCTGGTGAGGACTGGCTCCATCCTGCCGGTTAGAGTGGAGGTATCTGCACGTGTTTCTTTTTTTTTTTTTTAAATATTTATTTAAATTTATTTGGTTGCGCCGGGTTTTAGTTGTGGCAGGCGGCCTCCTTAGTTGTAGCATGTGAACTCTTAGTTGCAGCATTCATGTGGGATCTAGTTCCCTGAGCAGGGATCGAACCCTGGGCCCCCTGCATTGGGAGCGCAGAGTCTTAACCACTGCGCCACCAGGGACGTCCATCTGCATGTGTTTCTGTAGCGTCTGTCAACCATACCAGGCTGGGGACAGCAGTGTCAAATGGAAGGGTTTTCCTTCTTCCCTTGCAGTGGTTTCTTGGTCCACTGTGCTGAACGGGAAGTTACAGAAAAGCAACTCAAGAGACATTGTGAATCCCCTTCCTGACTGCAAAGTAGAGGAGATCATTCCCTGGTTTGCAGTTTTTAAATACACTAATTTAAAAAAACTCTTTGACAGTTTTGGACAAAAAAGGAAAGGACAAGAATCAGTGAAGATTCTTTAGAAGATGATGAGACTGTTTGAGAACACCAACATTTTAAGATTTGGCTCCCTCTTAGGGGTATTTTTTCTCCCTTTTTCCATGTTAGTTACACCGTAAGAAGACCGGCCAGCCTGTCGTTATTTCTGGCTCCGGGAGGGGCTGTGAACACTGAGGCACGTGTGGGTTTGGTGGGTTTGTGCACGATCTCACTGGGGGACGTAAGTGGGAAGTGGTGTCAAAAGGCCCCTGCCCATTCCCGCGGTTCTGCCCCAAGTTCTCGTATGTTCTTGGTATTTGCCACGTGTGAGGATATGTTACCAGAACTACCTGCCAAAATACCAGCTAGCTGCACAGCGTTTGTCACTTCTGATTTCTCCTGGGTGACACTGGGTCTTTCGAGCAACAGCCTGCCTTAAAGAATTCCACGTTAGCATCTGCCAGACGTGAACAAATTAGGATATTCTGTTTCTGAAGTCTTATTAACTCTCATTCTTTCTCACATTTGTCTTTTCAGGAAAACCAGTTCTGTGTCCTTGGAGGCCCCCAGCCCAGTCCTGGAGTCCCAGGCAAAGCCTGGCTTCAAGCTCCCACGTTGGACGGCCGTTCAGCTCCCAGGCTGCTGAGGACCGGAAGGAGGAGCCCCTGCACTCCATCATCAGCAGCTCAGAGACCGTGCAGGGTACTGTGTGTAGCTGCGTTTGGGTCCAGGAAGTCTTTGTTGGCTCGTTGCTGGCTCGTGAGGGGAAGCTTTTGAGGCAGAAGCAATGATTGATAGAGCCACCCACTCGCTTCAGACGAAGGAAGGTCTTGGTTGGAGGGAGGGTTCCCCAAAACAATGCCTCCTGCGTTTCCGGCTTCTCAGGAACTTCTGACTTCCATCCTGGCGTATCTTGCCCCCTCTGGTGGTCACCCGTGAGTTCGCACGGGGCCCCTTTGAAGTGGTGATTCACGGCACATCTGCTAATAATCATGGAAGCAGGACGTAAACTCAGTGTTGGCCCCGCCGGTGAAGGACTGCACTCCGGGTTGTCCTTCATTCCTGGCAAGTGTGGAAGGCAATCTCCAGAGCCAGTCCTGCAGTGGGTCCATTTCTGGCTTTCAAATGAGACGACAACAGAATACTTGATGTTTGGGTTAAGAGGAGAAGTGAGGTTTTCTTGTTATTTTGCTCTCTAAATGATCAATTTGGAAACCACTGTATTCAGGAATAGAATCCAGGGTCTTGTTGTTAGAGCCAGCTCGCCTCACGACTGGGTCAAGTGCCAGCCTCCACAGCCCCTGGAGGTAGCCCGACCTGAGGCCTGCGGGCTGCGGGGAGGGAGGCAGGTGAGGGCTCGTGCCCCTACGCCCCTTTCTGCGGGTAGAGGGAACCACTGGTTTGTTCCCCTCCCAAGACCTCCTGCCTGAGCCCCAGACACTTGGTTTCTTTCTTTCTTTTTTGTTCGCTGTTTTGAAACATGTTTAAAACTCCTTACCTTAAAGATTTTTTTGAATGTTTTACATAGCATATTCTTCCATGAAAAAAGACATTAAACTTTATTGGTTGTGTCTGCGATTCATTACTAGGTTCTGTTTCCAAACATGAGTTCCAGGCTGAGACAAAGAAGCTTCTGGACATCGTTGCCCGTTCCTTGTACTCAGGAAAAGAGGTGCGGTACCTGCTAATCACTCCCGGCGCTAGCAAGGTTTCTTTTGGCGAGACTGTTTCTGTGCTCTTCTAGGGAGGTGCCAGTTAGTACATTAGCTGTGAAAATGCATTACATTTGGACAGGTCCTGATCTTGGCTACCAGTGAGAGTGTTTTTACCAAAATCTGTTGGGTTTTATGGATAACTATATGCAGGTGATTCTTTGAGCCGGATTGAACCTGGGAATTAATGAATTTTGCTGATAATTTAGAAGTCCCTCAGGTGTTGCCGTGGGGTCCTGCTGAGGTCCATCTCTGTGTTGTTGTCGATGTGTGCTGAGGCCCTGGGCTCACGCCCCTCATCACCTGGCATCGCCACCCGTGGCCTGTGGGGGTGTCGGGGCTGGAGGAGGAAGACCCCGGCCCAGTGTGGAGTAGAGCAGGGAGGAGCTGTCAAGGACCTTTTTGAGGAGATGAAGCTCAAAATGATGAAGCTCAGGGGTGACAGGCCATGGTGAACCATCGTTTCCATGCTCATTTTTGCTAAAATGCAAAGAATTTGAGAAGGGTAAAGCACAGCTTTCCAAAATGAAAGGACTTTCCAGGGAATATTTCCAGGTCTCGTCCTGTTAAATTCTATATTCAAGTGTCCCCGTGACATCCGGCTTCTGTTCTCTTGGGGTCAGGTCACACCTCCTTCCCTCTCCCCATGCGCTGCGTCTGACTGTAAGTGGAAGGTCTGTCGCAGGTAAAGGGCTTTACAGACACGGGTTGGTAGTTGGGTCTGTGGCCCTTTTTTCTCCTGAACATGGTAGGTCTGGTTTGTGATTAGATTAAATGAAGTCAGTGAGTCCTTCGTGGAGTAGAAAAAATATGTTTTGAGGATATTTTGACATCCCTGGGCAAGAGTTGAGAAAGAAGTTGTCTTACAGGGTCCTTGTTTGGAATTAACTTAACAGATCGACACCTAACTCCAGGTTTGATGTTGAGGAAGGAGCAATAGAGTCAGAGTCGACATAAAGTTGGGTCACGGCAATGTGATCTAACTTCAATCATTCTGTGAGCTGCCCTGGAGAAACTGCCTTTGAGGAAAGCAGGACGTCTTTCTGGTTAAACAGTTCTGTGGCATTTCTCCCCCAGCCTGTACCAGTTGCTGCAGATGCTGCTAACCAAATAGGTCCTGCAGCGTTGGCATCTTCTTTCCATTTCCGTAGGTGTTCATACGGGAGCTGATCTCCAATGCTAGCGACGCCTTGGAAAAGCTGCGTCATAAGCTGTTGTCTGAAGGCCAGACGCTGCCAGAAATGGAGATTCACTTGCAGACTGACGCCGAGAAAGGCACCATCACGATCCAGGTACTTCATCCAAGTGTCCCGACGCGGGGCACGCCACCCTGCCTCCCGTGCTGGCGACCGCCAGGGCCTCTCCACCCACTGGGATGGGTTACGGGCTGCCTTTTCGTCATGGCTCTAGGCTCCTAGTGACCTGCTGACCACCTTTACTGTTAATTTACTATAAAAACACTCATTCAATATAGAAAATTTAGAAAATACAGATAAGCAGAAGAGGAGACGTTTTATTTATTTATTGTTAAATTTTATTGAAGTATAGTTGATTTACAATGTTGTGTTAATTTCTGCTGTACAATGAAGTGACTGTTACACATATATATTCTTTTTCATATTCTTTTCCATTCTGGTTTATCACAGGATATTAAATATAGTTCCTGTGCTATACAGCAGGACCTTGTTGTTTATCCATCCTATATATAATAGTTTGCATCTGCTAATCCCAAACTCCCACTCCATCCCTCCCCCTAACCCGCCCCGCAACCACAGGTCTGTTCCCTATGTCCGTGATTCTGTTTCTGTTTTGTAGATAGGTTCATTTGTGTTGTATTTTACATTCCACATGTAAGTGATATCATATAGTATTTGTCTTTCTCTTTATGATTTAACTTCACTTAGTATGATAATCTCTAGGTCCATCCATGTTGCTACAGATGGCTTTATTTCATTATTTTTTTATGGCCGAGTAATATTCCATTGTATACTATATATATATATATATATATATATATATATATATATACACACCACATTTTTATCCATTCATCTGTCAACAGACATTTAGGTTGTCTCCATGTCTTGGCTATTGTAAATAGTGCTGCTGTGAACATAGGGGCGCATGTATCTTTTCGAATTATAGTTTTGTCTGGGTATGTGCCCAGGAGTGGGTTTGATGGATCACATGGCAACTCTAGTTTTCTGAGGGACCCCCATACTGTTTTTCATAGTGGCTGCACCAGTTTACATTCCCACCAACAGTGTAAGAGGGTTCCCTTTTCGAAGAGGAGAAAATTTAAAATCACCCCATCATTCAAAGATAAATACTGTTGACATTTTAGTATGTGTCTATTTAGGGTTTTGATCTATGCATTTGTCTACATATCTAAACAGATTTTTAAAAATTTTTTTGGCCACGCCACAAGGCTTGTGGGATCTTAGTTCCCTGACCAGGGATCGAACCCGCGTCCTTGGCAGTGAGAGCACAGAGTCCTAACCACTGGACTGCCGGGGAATTCCCTAAACAGATTTTTTAATTGTATATTATTTTTTAATATACAGGTGACCCTGAATAACACTGGGGAGGTGGGGACAGGCCCTCCCCACAGTCAGAAATCCACATATAACTTCTAGTCTGCCCTCTGTATACCCGGTTCCTCCACATTTGCAGGTCTCCCTACGCAGTTCCTCTGTACCCACTGTTCCACATCCGCGGATTCAACCGACTGCGGGTCGTGTGGTACTGTAGGTAGTACTTGCTATTGGAAAAAAATCTGTGAATACGTGGACCCGCACAGTTCAAATCCGTGTTATTCAAGGGTCAGCTGTAACTCTTCACATTTTTAAAAAAATTTATTTATTTTATTTATTTATTTTTGGCTGTGTTGGATCTTCGTCGCTGCACGCAGGCTTTCTCTAGTTGTGGCGAGAATATCTGTGATATTTTAATCACAGCCCGGTATTTGGATTAACGGTCTTACTTTAGATGCAGCAATAGTTTTGGCGGCTGTTGTAACCTTTGAGCAGTTTAAAGTCAAAGAGTTAGAAAGGCAGAAGTGGGGTTCATCAGGCAGTGGGCCTGAGGGCCACCACGTTCCTGAGACAGCTGCTCTAGGACCTGCTGGCTGGGATTATGGGGCGCCGGGGGGGTTGTGGGGCGTGCATCCTACGGGGTGGAGGGCCTGCCTCCGTGGACTCTGCCTCTTCCCAGCAGGCCTGGTTTTGCTTCTCAGAATTGCTGCTGGTGCCTGGTGCTCTCTTGTTCACTCCTTTGCTCTGCTCTGTGCATGTGTGTGCCTTGCTTGCTGCTGCTGTTTTTGTTTTTTGTTTTTTTTAATAAATTTATTTATTTTATTTATTTGTATTTGGCTGCGTTGGGTCTTCGTTGCTGCGTGCGGGCTTTCTCTAGTTGCGGCGAGCGGGGGCTACTCTTCTTTGCGGTGCATGGGCTTCTCATTGCGGTGGCTTCTCTTGTTGCGGAGCACGGGCTCTAGGCGGGCGGGCTTCAGTAGTTGTGGCACGTGGGCTTCAGTAGTTGTGGCTCGTGGGCTTTAGAGCGCAGGCTCAGTAGTTGTGGCGCACGGGCTTAGTTGCTCCACGGCATGTGGGATCTTCCCGGACCAGGGCTCGAACCCGTGTCCCCTGCATTGGCAGGCGGATTCTTAACCACTATGCCACGAGGGAAGTCCCGCTGCTGTTGTTTTGAGAAGCTTTATTGAGATATGATTTTTACATATAATCAAGTTCCCCAAGTTCAAGTGTACAGTGAGTTTGGAACAACATACACGGTCATGGGACCACCCACACCACTGATGTCATCACCCCAGTATTCCCTGCCCTTCCCAGCCCTTGTCAACCACTGATCTGCTTTCTGTCACTATGGTTTTCTATTTTCTAGAATTTCATATAAACAGAGTTACACAAGAGGTAGTCTTTTGAGTCTGACTTCTTTCACTTGTCACAGTGCTTTTGAGATTCTTCTACGCTGTTGCATGTATCAGTAGTTTGTTCCTTTCTGTCACTGAGAAGTGCTCTGCTATGTGGAGGCATCACAGTTTTATGTGTCCATTCACGAGTTGGTGAGCACTTGGGGAGGTTAGGAATAAAGCCACTGTGAACATTTAAGTCTTCGAGTGGGCATATATTTTCATTTCTCTTGGGTAAATACCTAGGAATAGGATTGCTGGGTTGTAAGCAAAGTGTCTGTTTAACTTTATGAGAAACTGCCAAATGTTCCCACAGCAGGTGTCCCATTCTGCGTAACTCCTGGCAGCATTTGGGATGCCAGTGGCTGCACATCCTTGTCAACACTTGTCACTGTCAGTCTTTTTAATTTTAGCCATTCTGGTGAGTGAGCAGTGTATTTCATTGTGGTTTTAATTTTCATTTCCCTAATGATTAATGGTGTTGAGTATCTTTTCATGTGTTTGCCATTCGTATATCTTCCTTGTGAAATGTCTTTCAGATTCTTGCTCATTTTTAATCAGGTTGTTTGTCTTTTTATTGCGTTGTAAGAGTTCTTTGTATATTCTAGATACGAGTCCTGTATCAGATATTCTTTTGCAAATATTTTCCCCTAGTCTGTGGCTTGCCTTTTTATTTTCTTAGTAGTGGCTTTTGAAAAGCAGAAGTTTTTAATGAAATCCAGTTTATCACTTTTTCCTTTTATGCTTCATGCTTTTAGTGACCTGTCGAAAAAGTCTGCCTATTCCAAAGTGATAAAGATTTTCTCCTATCTTTTCTTCTACAAGTTTTACAGCCTTGGCTCTTACACTTAGATCTGTAATCATTTTGTGTCTATGTAAGGGAAGGGCTAAGAGTTGTTTTTTGCCTGTGGCTGTCCCATTGTTTCTGCACCATTTGTTTTTCCTTTCCCCAGTGATTTGTCTTGGAACCTTTGTCAAAAATCACCTGACACTATCTGTGCAGCTCTTCCTGGACTCTGGTTTGTCCCTTTATGTGTCTATCCTCTAGTGAGGTTTTCTCCAGTGAGGCCTGGCTGACGTGGCTGGAATTCACCTTTTCTGGTGACAGTGTTCTTACTTTGCTGGGCCCGCCTGGCAAGTGTAACTGATGTACTCGTGCCTGGGTGTCCCCACACGTCCATCCTGGCTCCCTGGTACATTCGCTTGGGTGCTTAGCTTGTCTCTCTCCTCAGGACACTGGCATCGGGATGACACAGGAGGAGCTGGTGTCCAACCTGGGAACCATTGCCAGGTCGGGGTCGAAGGTAAGCCCCCCGCTGCCCTTTCCTCAGGTGCTGCAGCTGTTCCCTCTCTCAGGTTCAAGGGTCTCCCCTCGAAGGGCAGTTCTGACCAGAGAGGGTAGGTCCCAGATGCTCTGGACACCAGCTTCAGAGGAATGTCCTCAGACACGAGCTTGTTGGCATTGGGGACCCTTTATCACAGGATTTCACTGTGTCGTCACGGGGACCTCAGAGGTACTTTCTGTTATTTGCTGGATGGAGTCAGTACTTTGCCCATAGCTAGAAACTGGCCAACCCTAGGTTGAAAGCCCATCAGTCCACGTCTGATACGCCAGCCATTCTGCCTCCTGATGCTTTTATCCAAGTGCTTTCTTAGCATTTATTTGAGCTGCATAGGCTTGAGGAGGGAGTGACGCAGAGACGGCATGGTCCATGATAGTCCACGGGGCCCATGGGTTGCAGGCTGACTGTTCTCCAGAACTGCTGCCTGGAGACAAGCGGCCTTCACGCTTGTCTGCTCCAGGGTGGTCAGGTGCTAGTGCAGCTTGAAGCCGACAAGGGGAGGATGGTCAAGGTGTCCTCCTCCAGCACCAGCCCCGGACAGAGGCTGTGTCCCTCGGCTGCCTTTGTGCCTCTCCTGGGTGAACAAATGCTCTTTGTTTTTTTGTGGGCCTAAGTGGTGCCTAAAATGGCACTTCATGCCAAGTGCTTGAAAACAGTCTAATTGTTAGTCCAGAGTGATTCACAGAAATTTCTACTTTAAAAAATGACTTTACCATAACTGTTTCCCCCTACTACATTTTTGGTTGTATTTCTATGAAGGGAATCTGTGCTGTCATCACATACAGTAGCTACTAGCATGTGGCTGTTTGAATTAAAAATTTTTTTTTAATATTTTAATTTTATTGGAATATAGTTGATTTAGAATGTTGTGTTTAGTTTCAGGTGTACAGCAAAGTGATTCAGTTATACATATACCTATAATCATTCTTTTTAAGATTCTTTTCTCATAGGTTATCACAGAATATCGAGTAGAGGAATTTAAATTAATTAGAATTAAATACAATTTTAAATGTATTAGTTCTTTGGTCACACTAGCTACACAGTTCAAGTGCTCAGTAGCCAAATGTGGTCAGCAGCTCCCACATCGGACCACACAGAACATTTCCATCACCACAGAATGTCTGTTGAACAGTGTTCATAGCAACAAGTATATGCATTTTACTTAATTTTTAATATTAGGAACTTTGATTACATGAGTTACAGTAATTAAGTGCTCTGTGATACCATACAAAAGCATGTGTTTGGTGTGTAGTTTGCCCACAAATCTAGGAGTCTCCTCCCCTGAACGTCAGGGGCCACTCTGGGCTGGGCCCTCTGTGGGGAAAGAGGGTGGAGCGTACGGGGCTGTCTCGAGGGTGAACCACAGCCTGAGACTGCGCTGGAGGAATGGATGCGCTGCTGCAGGCAGACGGCAGGTCTCCGGGGCAGGGCCGCCCCCCTCTGACCGGTCTCACCCCACAGGCCTTTCTGGATGCGCTCCAGAGCCAGGCGGAGGCCAGCAGCAAGATCATTGGCCAGTTTGGAGTGGGTTTCTACTCGGCCTTCATGGTGGCTGACAGAGTCGAGGTCTATTCTCGCTCGGTGGACGCAGGCAGCCCTGGGTACCAGTGGCTTTCAGACGGGTAAGTGAGCGGGTCCCACGTCACACACGGAGTGTCCCCGGGCCCTGGGGCCATCGAGGCAAGTGTCGCCTGCCACGCAGAGTGGGACTCAGCTGGAGCTCACAGCCTGGTCTGGGAAGCCAGGCTCCTCGGAAAGCACCAGCGCGCCGTCCTGGGCTTTTCATGGGAGGCCTGAGCCCCACACTCGGGGAGCCGTTACTCTTTTTTGCCGGGTGGGTTCCCGCTCTGTGCTCCGGGGCGGGTGCCTTTGTTCTGAGGGCGCGTCCCTGACTCCTCGTGGGGGTCAGGGTTTGGCTCCCTGGCTGCCCCACCTCCCGCCGTCTTCACCGTGTGCTGGGCCTGCAATGTCCGGGAACATCTCGACTGTTCGTGGAGGATGGCACCCACCATAGCCAAGGTTAAGTGTTTATCTCACAAGCCCCCAAACTTCATTTCTGAATCCTGCTTTCCCGCAGGAAAAGTGAAAGTGGGGCCCACAGTCACCAGGGCCGAGGGATCGACAAGGTGCCCCTCGTGTGCTTCTGCTCTTGGGAGGAGGCGCCTGGCCAGGGGTCCGGAGCGCTTGGAGTTAGCACAGGACGGGGGTCTCTTCCCGGAGTCTGGCGCTCACCTGGCCGCTTCAGGGGAGTGTGAGACCGAGAGGTCGTGTTCAGGAGTGGGGAGTCCCGCGCCCCAACCCCAGCGGCCACTGTCCCTGGCGGAGGTGTGACGGCCTGGGGGACACTCCAGCTTCCTTTCTATGCAAGTCCTGCCTGCCACGTGGGACTTGTCAGCACTGACAGGCGGAACTCGCCTTCCTTCTCCCGCGTCTTAGCTCTGGGGTGTTTGAAATCGCCGAAGCCTCAGGAGTTAGAACCGGGACCAAAATCATCATCCACCTCAGGGCAGACAGCAGAGAGTTCACCAGCGAGGCTCGGGTTCGAGGTGAGCGGGAGCCTGGGCCTCTGGGGACGTGCGCGCGGGTCAGTGCGGTACCTCCTGCCACTGCGTTTTAGGACATTTTGGGGCGGGGGCCGCAGGCGCAGGGCTGGCCGTGGGTTGGGGCAGGGTCAGGTTTGCCCTCCTCCTTTCGAGCAGCACTGTCTCCACTGCGCTTGCTGGTGGCGCAGGGTCCTGTGCTCGTCCTGCCTGTGCTGTAAGATGTCGCCAGCCCGCCCACCCAGCCTGAGTCCCGACTCCCAACTCCCGGACAACCAGAGCGGGTGCAGCTGCGAGGTGCTCCTCTCTGTCCAGGTCTCACTGGATGCTACTGAAGGTGCCCAGCGCTCTCAAGGGGTCACGTTAGCCCGTGAAACCCTGTTTATGCCGCCAAGAAGGCATCGTGTCTCATGGTGGCCTGGGCCTCGAGATCCGGTTTGGGAGTGAGTTCTGCTCCCTGTGTGCGGGCAGGGCAGGGACGAGGCCTCCCAGAGCTGTGTGACCCCTGCAGCACCTTCCAGAGCTTTAATCTACAGAAGCTTCCCGTGTTCATTGCTTTTTTCTGTCTCTTCCAGACGTGGTGACAAAGTACAGCAAATTTGTCAGCTTCCCCTTGTACCTGAACGGAAGGCGCATTAATACCCTGCAGGTGAGGCCTGGCTGCCTGCAGGCTCAGGTGGCTGTGGAGATGAGCCGCTCCACGTCAGGCTGGCGGGGCAGAGGTGGGACTGGGCGTTGCTGTCAGAGCCCCGGGACTGGGTGTTCTGGGGGAGGCGACATCTGTGGGTGCAGGCAGGTCCGTGTGCACCAGGGGTCACCCTTCACAGCACACGCTTTGTGCTCCTGAGTGTATTCAGTCATGCTGCCGTCACCATGGTCGGTTCCAGAACATTTCACCCCCAGAAAGAGACCCCACGCCCATCAGCAGTCACTCCCACTCCCCGCCCCGGCCCCTGGCCACCAGCCCACTTTCTGGATTGGCTTATTCTGGGCGTTTCATAAAAATGGAGTCGGCCACTGTGTGGCCTTTTGTGTCCAGCTTCTTACTGTGTTTTCAGGGCTTATGCTGGTTGTAGGGTGTATCAGTGCTCTGTTCCTTTTCACGGCTCAGTAACTGTCCAGCGCGTGGCTCAACCGTGTTTCTCGAGCCGCTCACCTGTTGGTGGCTAGTGTCATGACGTCGTGCAGGCTCGTCCAGACCCTGCCTCCTGCTTTGCTCTTCCTGACACTGTGCTGGGGACAGGGCGCTTGTTCCCAGAGCCTTTTGTGTGTCTCTCTGTCCAGCGCTGGAGAGGGTGGGGCTGGAGACACAGGGCCCGGGAGGCCGACCCTCAGTCATGCTGAGGGCTCCTTTGCCAGCACCCGGGCCCCGCGAGCTCCACCAGGTCAGCTCCACGTGTTGTTGGGAGGATGCGTCTGAAACATAACGTCCCTGTTCATTCCCTTTCCAGGCCATCTGGATGATGGACCCCAAGGATGTGGGCGAGGGTCAGCACGAGGAATTCTACCGCTACATCGCTCAGGCCCATGACAAGCCCCGCTACACCCTGCACTACAAGACGGACGCACCTCTCAACATCCGCAGCCTCTTCTACGTGCCGGAAACGGTGAGCCGGGCGCAGGCCTGCCTTGCGGGCTGCCAGGGGCCTGTCCGCTGCTGCCTGGGTTTACACACCAGCAGCACTTCCCCTGAATGGTGACAGCTCAGCACAGACATCACAAAAATTGCCTTAGCAGCATCAGGATGAAAGAAAATCCTATACGTCTGGACGGGTGAACAGAAGTTGAAGTGAGGGGTGCTGAACAGAGATGTTTGGCCCGGCAGGCCTGGGCTTTGTGGACGGGTGCGGGCGTCCTGTCTCCATGCAGTGCGCTCTCCCTACTTCCGCATGGCTCAGGGCAGCACCGTGAAGGCCCCACCAAATCCTGCAGTGGGGAAACCTGCTTGGGTTGAACCCAGCTTTTCTGGCTTTAACTGACTAGAGCCCCGCGCCTGTTACCCATCTTGGAAAGAGCTGTTCTACCCTCCCGCTGAGTGTGCTCTGCAGACCAGCAGCCCCAGCCTCCCCTGGGCCCATTAGGAGTGCAGAGCCTTGGGCCCCCGCCCAGGACCCCCCAAGTCAGTTCCCACCTTAACAAGATCCCAACATGATGTGTGTGCAAACGGCAGCTTGGGAGGCGCTGGTTTAGAGCAGGGTTGGCAGACAGCGGCTGCTTTGGGCTTTGCAGCCTCGCACCACCAAGGACTCTGCCCCTGTGACGGAGGCTCACGGGCCACACTGAGATGGGCGCGTGTGGCTGGGTTCTGAAAAGTGTAGATGCGGGAATTTGGATTTCATGTATTTTTCACATATCATGAAATGTCCTTTTTTGCCTTTTTTCTCAACCATTTAAAAATGGAAAAGCCATTCTAAGCTATACAAACAGGTGATTTGGCCTGTGGGCTCTAGTTTGCTGACCCCTGACCCCTAGCAGGCTTGGCTCTGTTCGCAGGGACATGTAAGTCATTGTTTTTATGGGGAGGGCGGCAGCTGCCCAGAGAGGGCCCCCCACCCCACCAGGAGCCACGGTGGGAGGGGCCTCCCCGGGCCCCTCTGGGCTTTTGAACAGACAGACACAGGCAGGACACCGCACATCTGCCTCAAATCTCCCAGCCCAGGTAGGCTTAGGAAGGGGTTCCCCATGACTTTGCAGGCTCTGCCTCCTGGCAGGGCTGCCACGGATTTCTGCTCTTGCCACCTGACGCTGCCCTTTCCTTGCCTCCAGAAACCAACCATGTTTGACATGAGCCGGGAGCTGGGCTCCAGTGTCTCGCTGTACAGCCGCAAGGTCCTCATCCAGACCAAGGCCACCAACATCCTGCCCACGTGGCTGCGCTTCATTCGAGGTTCGGTGCCAGTGTCTGTGCCCAGCCGTGTGGGCTGAGGCCCAGGAGCAGCTGCCTGCTCCAGATGCCAACACCATCAGAAAGGGCTCATCTTTGATGAGTGCGGGGTCAGGGCGGGTCACCACAGCTGCTGGCTGGTGAGCCGAGTCCTCACAGTGTGGTGCCTCCCAGGGAGCTTCCTGTCTCCAAACACTAGTCTTGGTTGATTTATCCATGATATGTTATGATTTTGAACAGAAAACCCAGGAGGTAGTTTTGAAAGAGGGTCCAACTGATGCTGAAATCGTAGAAACCGTCGCGGCAAAGGCTCGCCGGCCTTGCTTGCTTTCCTTCCGACCCCATGGTTGTGACCTGGGCTCTGCCTGAATTCTAGGAAGACAAGGGACTTGGGAGGAGGCGCCCCCGAGCGTCCTCCCTTCTTACCCACACTCGGCCTGTGTCTCGCAGGTGTGGTGGACAGCGAGGACGTCCCCCTGAACCTCAGCCGGGAGCTCCTCCAGGAGAGCGCGCTGATCAGGTGAGCAGCCGCAGGACACAGTGGGCACCTCACCGGGTTCGCCTTTGCCACGAAGGCCGAGGCGGGCTTGAAGCTGCCGAGAGCAGAGGGTGGAGCTGAAGGTGCCCAAGGGAGCTGTGGGCCTGGAGAATATGAACAGGTCACGTGTGCTTTGCCCCGTGTTTTATTTCATGCTTTTATAAGAGGGGTTTGGAGACTGACATTGAGGAGAATTGCTGCCAGTTCCAGGAGATGTTCCCTCCCTTGGCCAATCCCTGTCACTCAATCCCGGGGCAGCCGCGGCAGGGGAAGTTCCATGCAGGGCTGTCTCTGGGTGGACGAGGCAAAGGACGGCCCCAGAGCCAGGAGAACGTCTGACCTCGGTCCAGGAAGGTCACTAATGGTGTGAAGGAGACAAGGGCTGGGCACCGAACTCTCTTTTGGAGACATCGCTCTTGGAATCCTCGTGAGCTGGGGTGGCCGAATTTCTGCTCCCCCATCCTGATCATAGCAGCAGCTGCTATTTACTGAGCATTTATTCTCACCCAGACTGTACCGAGCCCTTCCTGTGCAGCCTGTGTCATCCTTGCAGGTGGGAGCCACTAGGTCTCCATGTCATAGTTGTGGAAACTGAGTTACAGGGAGGTCACACCCGCCAGTGAGTGAACCTGTATTTGAACCCACGTTTTCTGACCTCAGGCTCTGCTCTGCCCCCAGCAGCTGGGACTGGGCTGACCCCAGACGCTGGCAGGATGTGAGGCTGTAGGCGGGGGTGTGTCCGGCCACTTGGTCACTGCTGGTGGTTTTCCAGGGCTAGGTTGTCAGTCTGAGCACTCATCTTGACCAGCAGAGTCAGACTTAAATGAAATTTTTTAAAGAAACTGAAAGAAAAAGTAGAAACTTGATGCAAAGTACATTTTTCCCCTGAACCCTGGGAAGTTGTCTATGCCCATCGTCCCCAGGTATCTCAGGGTGTGTTTCCAGAGAACAAGGAGAGTCTCCTCCCAGCCAGCACAGCCGTCAGTTGAAGTTGATGTGGTGCAGCTGCCACGTCTTATCCTCAGACCAATCCACATTGCACACTTGTGCCCGTCACGTCCTCTAGAGTAGGAGGGTCCAGTCCAGAGTCACACAAGCCTTTAGTTGTCATGTTTCTCCAGTCTCCTGGAGGTTGGCCGAATTCCACAGTCTTTCCCCGACTTTCAAGACCTGGATGCTTCTGAAGATTTCAGGCCAGTGATTCTGTAGAATGGCCCTCTGCACGGATTGTGTGATGCTCCCTCGTGCTTAGGTGCGGGAGTAGCACAGAGTGGTGCATCCTGTCAGGTGGGGCACGACTTTGAGTTGTCCCTTTACTGGTGATGTTCATGTTGACACTTGATTAAGGGGGTGTCTGCCAGCCTGCTCACGTGAAGTTACTCTTTTTCCCTCTGTAATTAGTAATGATGTTATGTAATGGGGTGGTATTTGACAGCTATGTGTTCATTTCTTACAATATGCATGTGCTTTTCTTAATATCTGTATAACTGATTTGCATGACTTGATTTCCTGTTTTATTCAAGGGCTATAATCTGTTACTGTCACTGTTTATTTTGATGCCCAAACTGTCCCTGATTTAGCAGGAACCTACTCAGGCTGACTCCTTTGCCCTTTGACCTATTCCCATTGTGCTTTGAGCGCTTCTGTATTGAGTTCACCCAATACCAACCAGCACTGCCGTGGTCTTGGCCTTTGCTTCCCTTGACAGTGAGGAATCTGCCTCTGATTTTCCCTAACGCGTTTACCTCTGACCAGTCCCCTCCATGTTACCCGTCTGCCATCGCTGCTGCCCCCCTGCCCCGCCAGCTCCCTGCTCCTTCACCTGCTTGGGGCCTGATGCCACACGGTGGGCTAAGGGGGTGTCTGCCAGCCGCTCTGCCAGCTGCTCGCTGTCCCCAGTCTGGATGTCCTCTTCTGGGGTCCTTGGGCTCTGACACTCCACACCGGGCTCCTCCAACCCTCACCCTGCATGGACACCCTCTTCGTTTCATCCTAGCTGCTGTGGCTGCCCCACCACAGATGCAGGTGCTGCCCTTTGGCTGAAGGACTGAGTTATTCAGGATGGGAGTGGAAGAGGATAAGCTTAAATGAACGTTAAACATTATTGTTCCCCTACCCTGGATTATTAAGGAAACAAATGGTAATTTCACCTTTTTAAAGGAAAGGCAGAATATTAAGGAAATAAAAAAAAATACTCCCTAATACCACTAATAATGCTGCTCACAATTTTATGCCATTATGTAGTGCTCTTGTAAACACCCTGATACACAAGATCCCAATTTTGTAAAATTGTAGTGCACATATAGTATATCCAGTATAAACCCAAGTTAAAGTGTACACATTGTTTATACAGCATTGATCCTAATTATGAAAAATATAATGCACAGCAAGTAGTATGTATAGTCTTTGCATACTTATATATGTACCCTGTAATTTATCCATATTGGGATTTTTCTGGTTTTTCTTTCAACCCAGGCACTTTCTCATGTTATTAAGGATCATATCATTAGAGGATGTTGATCTTTAATGGCCGTGTATCTTTCCATCATTCATTTCAACTTGTTCCCTGCTGTTGAACACTGAGCTTGTTCATAATTGTTTTCTTTTTTTCTTTTCTGTAATTAAACTTGCTTCAGAGCTTTATTTATTTATTTATTTATTTTTGGCTGTGCGCGGGCTTTCTCTAGTTGTGGCGAGTGGGGGCTACTCTTAGTTGCGGTGCGTGGGCTTCTCATTGCGGTGGCTTCTCTTGTTGCAGAGCCCAGGCTCTGGGCACGCGGGCTTCAGTAGTTGTGGCATGTGGGCTCAGTAGTTGTGGCTTGCGGGCTCTAGAGCGCAGGCTCGGTAGTTGTGGCGCACGGGCTTAGTTGCTCCACAGCACGTGGGATCTTCCCGGACCAGGGCTCGGACCTGTGTCCCCTGCATTGGCAGGCGGATTCTTAACCACTGCGCCACCAGCAAAGTCCCATAATTGTTTTCTATTTTATGTGCTACAGTGAAATTTTCTGGTCCATAAATCTTGGTGACTCATGAAGGTGTAATCTCAGAACCATAGTTTGTCACTCTCCACAAGGTTGGGGGGTGTGTGTGTGTCAGCTAGCATCCCTGACTCTAGGGGGCGCGTGTCTCCTTAACTGGTGTTGGCCAAGGGTAACTTTCTGGTATGTTGTCTTCACTTGTGGGATTGAACATTTTTTCATATCCTTCTGGCTGTTTGTATTTCGTGAAAGTTGCTCTTTTGTGATATTTGTGATAAATGCTTTTCTGTTCATAGGAAACTCCAGGGCGTTCTACAGCAGAGGCTAACAAAATTCTTCATTGACCAGAGTAAAAAAGATGCTGAGAAATATGCCAAGTTTTTTGAAGATTACGGCTTGTTCATGAGGGAGGGCATCGTGACCACGGCTGAGCAGGAGGTCAAGGTAGGGTCTGAGTTTCTGGGCCTTTCTCTGGGCTGCCTTGGGCTGTGGAGGAAGCTGCTGGAGATCAGAAACCTGAGCTTCCCAGGATGTGATGATGGCATAGCCAGGCACCCCAGTCACCGCTCCCAGGGGTCAGGAAGTGCAGCTTTTGGCCTCTGGACTCCGTGGGTGGTCCCAGCAGGCCCGGCATGCACTTGAGCACATGCCCAGCTCCTCCAGTGCCCTCAGTAGAGGGGAGCGGGCATTTAGTGTCTCTTCCCCCAAGGGCCTGGGGGGCTTGGGGAGGTCACAGAAGTCAGGACAGGAGAGGTGCCTGGTTCACGGGGTGGGGAGGGCAGGTGAGGTGTGTGTAGTCAGGGCAGTTCATCATGTGATCGGTAGAAATCCATCAACACTGTGCCACTGGGGCCAGGAGTCAGTTAATTGTGCAATTACTTAAAAATGATGAGATTGTTCCATAAACATTTATTGGCAATTTTTAAGTTGTGATACAATTCCCATACAATAAAATTCACTCTCTTAAAGGGAACAGTTCATTTAGTACCTTCACAGGTTGTACGTCCACCACCACCTGGTTCTGGAACATTTCCATCACCCCCAAAAGACACCTGTCCCCATTAGTCACTCCTAGCGCCGGGGTTTCGTCTTCTGCTCCAGAACAGCAGCAGGGAAGGAGGGTGACCAACCGTCTGGGGTCCCAGGGTTCGTTCTGCAGGCCGTGAGGGAGGGTGGGATGGGGGCTGGGCACTGCGGCTACCAGCCTGCTCCCCCCAGGCCCTCATCACCATGGGCCCTCCTAACCCCGGTTGTTGGCACGAGGACTCCAGCGGCTCCAAGTGCTGCTTGCTCAGACTCTCCACTCATTCCTCTCTGTGTTTGTAAGTAGCGGGACACAGGTAGTGCCAGAGGCTTTTCTAAGTGCTTTATAAACACTGACTGACTCAGGGTTGTTTTTTTTTTTTAAATTAATTAATTAATTAATTAATTTAATTTTTGGCTGAGTTGGGTCTTCATTGCTGCACACGGGCTTTTCTCTAGTTGTGGCAAGTGGGAGCTACTCTTCATTGTGGTGCACGGGCTTCTCGTTGCGGTGGCTTCTCTTGTTGCAGAGCATGGGCTCTAGGCACATGGGCTTCAGTAGTTGTGGCACGCAGGCTCGAGAGAGCGGGCTCAGTAGTTGTGGTGCACGGGCTTAGTTGCTCCGCGGCACGTGGGATCTTCCCGGACCAGGGCTCGAACCCGTGTCCCCCGCATTGGCAGGCGGATTCTTAACCACTGCGCCACCAGGGAAGCCCCTGACTCAGTTTGTTAATGAAGATCAGTAACATGCACAAGAGCATGAGCTTAGCCTATGAACCTAGAGCCTGGCTCACCGGGTGGGCTCTCAGATCCCTGGTTTTGCCTGTTCGTCCCCCTTTCATCCCCACCGCATCACTCTCTCATCTGGACCTCCCCTCTGGGCACCGTGGGTTGTTGGAGATGAGTCGGTGGCATAGACGAGGCAGTTTACTGTCAGGTCACGTCCAGGCTGGTGCGTCAGGGAGCTGGGCCCCAGCCTGTTGCTGCTTCTATCCTTACAGGCGACTCCCTCATGGAGTCAAGATGCCACCAGCAGTCACACACACATCTCAGCCGACAGGACCAGATGGACAAGCCCCACCTTTCAGGGCCTGTTCTGCAAGTCACACACCCCACTTTGGCTTGTACCCCCTGGGCCAGGACTTGTCCCCTGGCTGTGAGGAGGGCTGGGAAGTGTGGACTTCACACCTGTGTCCGCTGCTTGGCGAGAGACAGGGTCTGTGACTCGAGACAGAGGGAGGATGCTGGGTCCAGAGTGGGCTCTGCCATGGACAGGGCCTAGCCACTCCTGGGACCGTTTGTGCAGCTCACCTGGACAGGCCCTCTCAGCAAGGCCCTCGGCCACCTGTGGTGGAACGTGCTCTCCGAGGTCCCCTGAACTTCTGACATGGGGCCCAATGGACAGCACTGGAGTCCCCCAGAGCTCCCCAGGGCCCGAGCCAGCCCAGGGCGCTGTCCCTGGGCCAGGCTCCCAAAGGAGCTGCCTTGGCTGCAGGACACGGTCACCAGGCGGGTGTGAGGCCAGCCAGAGCCTTTCCTCCCTTAGCTGAAGGCTCCCGAAGTCTGTGCCCCGCTGTCAGGAGGCTTTCAGAGCCAGGACCTGGAATGAGCAGTGACCTGGCCTCTGTCCGTCTACAGGAGGATATCGCAAAGCTGCTGCGGTACGAGTCGTCAGCACTGCCTGCCGGGCAGCTGACCAGCCTCCCAGACTACGCCAGCCGCATGCAGGCTGGCACCCGCAGCATCTACTACCTGTGTGCCCCCAACCGGCACCTGGCGGAGCACTCGCCCTACTATGAGGCCATGAAGTGGAAAAACACAGAGGTGGGTGAGCCGAGGGGCAGGCTTGGCCCTGACCGGGCCTCCCTGCACTTGTCCTTCCCTTGGGGCCAGGTCAGAGGGTGAGGGTGTCTGAGTACTGAAGGAGGGTCCCCATGCTCACTGAGAAATGGCTGAATGTGCCCACGATTCGGGAGAGCCGAGCAGTGAGAGTCAGCATCCAGGGTCACAGAGCCGGGCCCAAGCCTGCCTTCTAGTTTGGGTCTTTCTAGGAGGTGACACATGGATTTCTCTATAAATAGCATCACTGCTTCTAAGATACAGCCAGAGCCTCCCTGAGAGCTGTCTGTAAACCACTGCGTCCACAAGGCCCAGGAATCCCAGCACCCCCTGCATGGCCCTCAGATGCTGGGCCCAGCCCACAGCCCCAGCCCCTGCTCCGTGTCCTTCTCCTGTCACGGGCAGAGGGTTCCCCGGGCCTGATGGAAGCCATTTTGGGTCCTCACAGGTTCTCTTCTGCTACGAGCAGTTTGATGAGCTGACCTTGCTCCACCTTCGTGAGTTTGACAAGAAGAAGCTGATGTCTGTGGAAACGGACATCGTTGTTGACCACTACAAGGAGGAGAAGTTTGAGGACAGCTCCCCAGGTTGGCTTGCTTCCCTTCTCTCTGGGCACAGGTGTGGATGGTGGCCTGGGGTGCAGGTGAGGCCAGGCACGCCCGGGGAGCTGGCACTGTTTGCTACATGGCCTCTTCTGTTCTGCAACAGTGGGTTTATATGGGGTTTTCTTTTCAGCTTGCCTTCCTAAGATTGATAAAGCTTAAGAGAATCAGACATTTTAAAGCCCTAACAAAATTATATGGGCCTCAGGCAATCAAAAGTATCCTTTCTGGGGTCCAAATTTATCTGCTTAATTTTAGATGAAGTGTTTTGGTAGCTTCTGTCGTGCCAGTAGCTGGCGGGGTGGAGGGAGCCTGCCGATGGGAGCCTATGGGGAGGGAGTTGTGGAGACAGCCTCCAAGCTCACCCTTCTGCTCTCCTGTAGCTGGCGACCGTCTGTCAGAGAAGGAGACAGAGGACCTGATGGCCTGGATGAGAAACGCGCTAGGGTCCCGTGTCACCAATGTGAAGGTGAGGCCTCCCAAAGACGGGCCACCACCCAGCCACCATGGCCCTTGGTGACTGCACAGCTGGCCAGCCTGCTGGCTCTGGTTGCTGCCACACATGCTGCCATGTGTGCGCTCGTGAGCACGTAGCCACATGTGCCCAGGGAGTTGCTGAGGCAGGGCGGGCAAGCTTGGCTTCGCTTCCACTTTGTAGAGCAGTTGGAACCAAGAAAGTGGAAGGTGAGCAGCTGAGGGCCTGGTGGGCAGGCAGAAGCAGAGAAGAGGTGTCCCCAGTTGGCCTCCCCAGGGCCATCCTCGTCCGGGCCTAGAGGAGCTGCAGTGGCTGAGGACACAAGGGCGTACGGTCCAGCTTGGGTTCTCAGTGGGGGTTCTGGGTAGGCTTTAGTGAGCTAGGAACTCACTGATCCAGCTCTGAGCTGCAGGAGAAAAGACACAGTCACCAGGGAACAGGTGTCACTGGTTGAGAGACATGTTCAGGAGTGGCCCCAAAGGGACAGGCAGGTGTGCAGGGTAGGGAAGGCCAAGAGCAGAGGAGGGCAGACCTGGGGGCTCCACGGGAGGTAGCAGTGGGTCTCTGAGGGAGGCGAGGGCTTCCTGGCAGGGAGCAAGGCGTGTGGCTGGGGTTTCTTTATGTAACACACATATCGTGTCCATGCTTTACAGCGGTGACTCATTTAAGGTGGCCTAGGAGGTAGGTAGAATTCTCGTCCGTATCCTATGAAGGAAACAGGCAGAGCGCTTCCGCAGGTCAGGAAGTCGTGGAGCTGGATCCTTACTGTACTGCTGGGAAGGGGGCGGCCATGGGCCCAGCAGGCCCAGGAGAGTCTCTGGCGTAAGTCATGAGGCCTGAAGCCTGTGGGGCTCGGTGAGAAAAGGTGTATTTGATGAAATAAAGGCCAGAGGGAGCCACAGGGAGGGGGTGGGTGAGAGCATCGTCTGCAGGAAAGATGGACACAAGATTGAGGAAGAGAGGCTGGGCCAGGGGAAATGGGGTGGCCAGTCCTGGCGGGTCTTAAGACAGTCGCTGTAGGACTTGGCAGTGGACCCTGTGAAGCAGAGAAGTGCAGATAACACCAGGCAAGATGGACCTTGGATGGTAACTGATGGGTTAGAAATTGGTAGCTTTGGCGTGTAGAAGAGGAGGGAGTTCCCAAGCAGGGTACGATTCAGGCTACCTCTCGTTAGCAGGTGATTAGGAGGGAGGGAGGGAGGGAGGAGCACTGCTGGTTGAGGGTACGTCCCTGGAGACCTGCGTTCTCCTGTCTTGTCATTTAGGGAAGCTTTATACCTGGTCAAGACCCTGCCAGGGCCCCCGTCACCCTCGGCCTTGCTTGCAGGTGACTCTTCGGCTGGACACCCACCCTGCTATGATCACGGTGCTGGAGATGGGGGCCGCCCGGCACTTCCTGCGCATGCAGCAGCTGGCCAAGACCCAGGAGGAGCGTGCTCAGCTGCTGCAGCCTACGCTGGAGATCAACCCCAGGTGAGGCTGCCGGCTCCAGGCCTCTTGGGCCCAGGGCCCTCGATGCCCAGGGGATGGGCATGCTCATTTCTGACTCGCCAGGTAATCTTTTAAAATTGTATGTAAGTGGGTGTTCTTTTATTTATAACACATAGAAAGTGCATAAAGCTTTTGGACAGTTTGGTAAATGTTTATAAACACCCGTGTAATTGAACTGTATTAAACTATACCCACGTGATGTTTAAAAAAACTGAAACTTGCCGGCGCCCAGATGGTCCTATTTTCCTCCCACTTGAATTCTGTCCCGCTCTCCAGGGAGAACCACAGTCCTGACTTCTGCGTCAGTCACTTCCTTGCTGTGCTTTATGGTTTTTCGGCTACTTGTGCGTCATTACACACAAGCTCAGTTCTGCCTGTTTCTGAACTTCATGTGAATGGACCCCTGTGCACGGGTTCCCTTTGAAGCCTTACTTTCTTCCCTCGGCGTGTGATCAGATGCATTCATCTGTGGGGGTGACTACAGTTTGTTCTTGTTCACAGCTGAATCACAGGGTATGAGTCTACTCACCACAATTATTTATTCTATTTTGATAGACATTTGGGTAGTTTCCATTTGGAGGCTGTTGGGAACACATTGCCCTGAACATTCTTGTCCCCCATCTGGTGCTGCGCATGTGTTTCTCCAGGATGTGTGCCCAGGCATGAAAGCACCTTATCCTCAGCTGGGCTGAGTAAGGCCCACTGCTTCCAGAGGGCAGAGCATGGGAACCCAGGTCCCTGCAAGTTAGAAGGCTACTGTTCTTTTTTCCGTTGGGCTTTTAAAAAAAAATTGATTGGTAGTTCTTTATATATACTTTATCAGTTGCAAATATCTTTCCTCACTGTCTTTTCACCTGTCTAAAGGTGTCTTTTGAAGAGAAGTTCTTAATTTTAATGTAATCAAATGTATATACATTTGTTAGAGATTTCTTAAGACTCCAAAAAGCATCTATTCCAGACATGAGTTTCTTCTCCTGCATGTCCTTCTAAAAGCTTTATAGTTCTGGCCTTTCATGTTGGTTGAGCCCATCTCTAACTTGCCTGTCTGGGATTGGGGGCTAAGGGGGGTTCTAGTTTCATCTTATTCCATGTGAACACCCTGTTGCCCACACCGTTAACTGTGCTGCCTTCTCAGATGAGTATCTCTTGGAAACTTATGTTTTCTTTAGAGTTCTTGTACATTTTTTATAGTTATTTGATGTGTCTTTTTTATTGGATATTTTGACATTTCATTTTCTAACTTGTATATGGAGACAGTTTCTTTTTTGGAAATTGACTTTGTATACAGCAGTAATTTTTTACATGAAGTTAGTTACATAAACAAGTTACCAAAAACGCTAGAAAAGTCCATAGTCTCACCCCCACCACAGTCACTGTACCCTATGTGGTATATTTTCTTTTGGACTTTCGTCTTATTGTGGGTTTTGGTTTTTTTATATAGTACATGTCTAATTTTTTTATTCATCACCTATAAATATTTTTCCGTGTTGCTTTAGAACCATTAATTTACTTAAAACTACTGGCGAGTAGGGGGAAGTGCCTTTTCCAGTTTCTGAGCCAAATTACTAGCCACGCAATTACTGGGTGAAAGATCTGAATTGGCTCATGGCTGGCCACAAACAGCGTCGGACGCCTCTCAAAGGAGCTGTCCTGGTTGGCAGGTTGGCATAATGGGTGCAGGCCTGTGTAATGGGCGCACAGTTCCCAGCTGTGAGTCCCCAACAGAGATGGACACTGACTGGACACCCCCTTGCCTTAACTAGTTCTGACACAAAAGCAGTTTTGTAAGATATCTGTGCAGAGTGCTCGTTTCTGTTGCCAAAAGACTCTTATTTTACAAATTTGCTTTAAAATTTGTTAATATGTTCATATGGTTGAGAATTCTAAAGAACTAAGGGAGTTCACGGTGAAACCCCCCCCCCCCATCCCCAGTTTCCTCACGTATCTTCAGAGACGCTGTGCGGGGCCTCCTCTGGTACACTTGCTGTGCAGTGTGCTCACCTTGCTTTGTAAAGTGTTTGCTACTCTGAACAGCGCTGTGAGGGGAGGGAATCATCTCGTCTCAGACGGGGACCAAAGACACTCCTGCTGTCCTCTGAACCTTTCCTCAGTGCCTTCAGTTTTATCAAACTTATCAATTTTTGCCATTCTCTTAAAATTATACCTTATAATTTTGATGTATGTTTCCCATTGTATTTTTTCCTGTGCAGAAAATATTTGTTTTTTTGTAGTCCCAGTTATTCTTTTCTTTCTGACTTCTGGGTTTGTATTTTGTTTAAAAAGGCTTTCCCCTTCCGAGATTATAACATACGTCCTTCCCTGTTTTCTTCTAGTATTATACTTTTTTGCTTTTGATTTTTACATTTAATCTTTGATCCCTCTGGAAATTATTTTGGTCCAAGGAATCACGTAGGAATCCAGCTTGTTTCCTGGGTGCGGCCCAGTTATCCTGTCTTTATGAGGTACTAATGAAATTCCTATATGAATTGGGCCATTTATACATTGTCCACTTTGTTGCACTGAGCTGTTACCTTTTCATTTTTCCAGAACTGTTTAATTACTGGAGCTTTATGTTTTAACTGGGACTTCCTCCTCTAACTGTTCTTCCATGTTTACTTTATAAATTTTATACTAGATGTTTTAGATATAAAAGTCTTTTGATGTAAAGGAATCCTATTAAACATGGATTAATTTAAGGAAAGTTTCACTTCTATTTATGGTCCACTTATCCAAGAACTAACATATGTCTTTTCATATATTAAACTCATCTTTCTTTACCTTAGTAGTGTTTCATTTATATCAGTTTAATATCGAAACTTTTGCTGGGTTTTCTGGGTAATCTATAATTGATCATTTTAAAATTTTTTATGTGCTTTATTTTTTATACTGGACCTTTCTATTACCCTTTTTTGCATGTCCTGATAACCCCAACATTTCAGAAAAGTCACTGGAGCACGAAGTTAGAGGCTGTCAGGCTGTGTGCACCCCCAGCCCTGAGCTAATAACTTCTGGTGGTTTCTGTGTTCAGGCACACACTCATCAAGAAGCTCAGTCAGCTGAGAGACAGCGAGCCTGACCTGGCCCAGCTGCTGGTGGATCAGGTGAGTCTGCTGGAGGAATGCGAAGAGTAAACTGAGGCATGGGGCTGTCAGCTTCAGGAGGCTGCCTCTTCCTTTGAGGTTTCCTCTAAAACCCTGTTTTAAACAGAACAGTGCTCTTCCTTTCTTCTCTCTTTGAGGTCCCTGGGTTGGGACCAGGCCTCGCTCACCCTCCCACTAACAACGAGGTGCTGCCTTGCCTTTCAGATCTACGAGAATGCCATGATCACAGCAGGGCTCATCGACGACCCCCGACCCATGGTCAGCCGCCTGAACCACCTGCTCATCAAGGCCCTGGACCGACACTGACAGCTGTGAAAGCCCCAGGTCCTCCTGCAGTGTTTGTTAGGGCTGCAGGAGAGGGGACAGATGGAACCGTGGGACAAGGCAGCCTGAGACCAGTCATGGTGGGGGGGGGGAATGGGGACGATGACACAGGAAGGACTGGATGCTGCCGATGAGAACACCTGGTTTTGAGCTTTATTTACTTAAAAGGTATTTCTTAGACTTTTTGTCCAGACTGAGAAGGTGGGGTGCTCTGGTGACACAACCTCCAAGCTTACAATGGAAGTGGGTACAGTGAGGAAAAGCCTACCTTCCGTCCCCTTCCTCTAATTCCAGCTGCCACGGTGGTGGGGAGGGGCAGGGGCACTCAGGACCAGGCACTGGTTTCCTAAACTCCGTCCCCAGCCTTTGGCTGTGTCGTCTCAGTTCTTGGCGACAGGCTGCAGAGCGGAGGTCGCCGGCCAGGCCTCACTCACGTCAGGCTCTCTTCAGTGTCACCTCCACTGGGTAATGGTCGCTGATGGCTAGGGCCTGTGGGGAGACAGCCATGAGCACAGGGACGCCCAGACATCTAGTACCCTGCACTCATGCTCCTGAGGCCAGTCGGGATTTGGGCCTGGGAAAAGGAGACCAAGAGGCGCCCAGGGCCACAGACAAGTGGCTCTTTCAAGTCAATGAAAAAAGCAGTGGGTCCAGGCCTATGTTCCTGTGTCCCAGGCCCCTATTAGAGCTACGTGACCAGGACACTTACGGTCTGGTCACTCAGTCCGTATGCAGCTTGGAAGTCAAAGGGAGCGGCTGAGTTGGGAACCACAGCACCTTGGAGCAGAGGTCCTGCAACCACGATCCTGCAGCATCAGACACAAGAGAAGGCCCCCTTCAGCCCACTGTCTAGCTCTGTGCACTTACTTACACCTCGGATCCCAGCATGTCCCCCCAGCTCCTCGCTGTCACCCCAACACACTGAGCTGAGCAACCTAGGCCTCCAAACTGCACACCACTGACCAACTTACATACCTGCCAGTGTAGTGTTATCCCTAAATGTGCTTCACCCCCAAACTAAGAAATGCCGCTCTTTTCATTCCATTTCCTAAGTGGCCCGAGTGAAGCTCAGGAGGGTGCGTGTCACAGGGCTTGGGAACCATTTCTGAAGCTGGTCATGGAGGCTCCCTCATCCCTGCCTGGGGGCTCAGTGTGGGCCCGGGCCCTGCTCACCTGTCATAGGCACAGTGCGTGGATGTAACGGTGGTGTCGGCAGTGTCAGGAATCAGCCACTGGAAGGGGGGGCTCTTGTGCAGGCGGATGGATGACCATTGCGAGGGGGTCACGTAGCTGCAGCCAGCATTGAAATCACCCATCAACATGATGTCCTACCAGGAGACACACACTGGTTA
This sequence comes from Eubalaena glacialis, assembly GCF_028564815.1. Classification (NCBI taxonomy): domain Eukaryota; kingdom Metazoa; phylum Chordata; class Mammalia; order Artiodactyla; family Balaenidae; genus Eubalaena; species Eubalaena glacialis. The sequence goes on along the minus strand of NC_083728.1, from coordinate 58,729,812 downwards.
GCCCAGGGCAGAATGGGGGCCCCAGAGCCCAATGCTGGGGATGGAGGGGTGGTTGCCTCACCTCCAAGTCCCACTTCTGCCAGACATCCAGGTAGACATCATAGAGAGAGTCGATCTCAGCCACCGCATCCGATGGGGCCGCATGCAGCGGAACAATGGCAAACTCCTTGATCTCTGTGGAAACGAGTCACACTGAGCCGGTGTGGGCTGGGCTCAGCCATGAGTCGGGCTGGGGTGGAGGACACCTGAGCCAGTCCTCGAGGGTGGACGTTTTCCTAAGTAACTCCAATGTAAGACCAAAGCGCAAAGGGTGTGGGCTGCAGCACGAGACAGCTTTCCAGGTGTCTTGGGAAGGGCTGGGCGGGGCACTCACGTGTGAAGGGGGAGGAGAACTTGACCACAGCTGGCTCTCGGCTGAAGCTGTCATTCCCACAGGGCTCACAGCCATCATCGTACTGGTAGTTGTCCAGCATGGAAACCTGGTCGGGTCTGCAGAAGGCCGGGCCAGAGGGCAGTTAGCCTTGGGCCAGGGCGCCACCTTGTCTTGGTAAAGTCACTTTCTGCCATGTCCAGGTGGGCAGGGGGCCCGGCCTTAGCACCGCACAGACCCACTGGCCCGGAGCTCCTGCCATGTTCCCCTGCCTCTGCACAGGCTGTGAGGCCAGCTCAGGGCCCTGCTCTGTGGCCCCAGTTCTCGCCCCCACACCCGGAGGGGAGGGGCTCACAGGCTCTCTAGACCACACCCCAGCCTCCAGTCGGCACCCTCTGAGGAGGTGACCCAATCTACCTGAACAGGAACAGGTAGCGCTCCTTATAGCTGTTGCGTCCCAGCGGCTCACTGACCACATAGTGATAGGTGTTTGGGTCATCCCTGGATTGAGGAAACAAATGTCCCGGTCGGAGGTGGGGCGGGGGGGCGGGGGGAGTCCCTGGGGACCCTCCTGCCACCTACACATCTATAGCAGGGCTCCTGCCCACATCCCTATCTCTGGGGCCTGGCTGAAGTGGCATACCCTCTCCCATCCACGCCTCCCGGGACCCCACTGTCTGTCACCCACTGGTTGAGTTTGTCCAGCAGCCTGCCTACGGCCGTCAGGTGGTTGTCTCTGACCTCCTGGACGAGGGCGATATCATAGCGATTCAGGATCTGGGGACAAGGCCACAGTACTGCTAAGCGGGGCAGGCTGGGTGGAGACTGAGGCATCCGAGCCTGCCTGCTGTGAGTCACAGGGCCGACCTGCTCCTCCCAGACACCTTCCTGTCACGGCTTGGCCTGTGACTTGCCTGGGACGTGCCAGACATCCCACCACCTCCAGCCGTGGACGGCACAGCAGTGACAAGGACCTGCCCCTTGACAGGTGGGCTGAGACCAGAGGCTTTCAATCCCCTCCCCCAATCACCACCACTGCTGATCACCCTCAGGACTGACCACTGGCCCAGGGTTCCCAGGGCCTGTTAGAGGGCCCTCCCCTTCCCCCACCCTGAGTCCCCTGGGGACAGGCCAGCCTGGATTTACCTGCACAATGTAGTTGGAGAGGGTAGCATTGGACATCTTGGTCTCCCCAAAAGTCCGGATGTTGAAGGCTGCTATTCTCAGGGACAGGGCCTGCTGCAGCAGGCCAGCCAGGGCGAACAGCACCCCCATCAGCCTGGCACCCCTCATTCTGAAGCAGGAGAAATGTTCACATGTGGGCCTGAGGGTGGCAGACTCAGCACCCTGGCCTCCCTGAGTCCAGCTGGGCAGAGCTGGTAGAGCCCAAGGCTGAGTAAACCCTGTCTTTGTGGGCTATGCCAAGCAGGCCAGGATGAGCCTCTGAGCCCTCTCACCAGCGTGCAGAGAGCCAGACACCAAGCACCAAGTAACAGGCACTGGATCTTCTCACTCCTCACCTGCCAGCAGATGAGCCCCTGTGAGGGTCGCCAGCCTAGTAAGCCCCTGGCGCTGTGGGTGGGGCACCAGCTCACCGCCCTCCCCGCTCCAGCCGCCCTCCCCTCCGGGATTGGCCAGGGCTCTTCCCAGGGTGGCCACGGTCACCAAGAGGGACTCCACGGGGCTTCTGGGCCTGGTACCCACCTTCCACAGGCCACGGGTCACACAGCCCTTGGGGCACCAGGCACACTCACCTGAAACTTGACTTTCACAAAGACAACAGGAATTCTGCCAAGAATCAAGAATTGATACTCTTCAGTACCAATTTTCTCCTTTCGCTGCTTTAAGAAAAAATTCACAAAGTGTTAAGAAACACAACTGTGAGCTGCTGCAGCTCCAAATCCTCACACAGGAAATGTTCGTCCCACCTGGAGTTTTAAAGGTTTAGGCAGCTGTGACCTTTCCCAGGGTATCACCTGGAGGACAAAGAACAATAGCGCTGCCTGTGTGGCTTTCCCAGCAGGTGGGTAGCTGGCATGTGTTTATTTCAAGAGGTACAGGTCCTTGCTGCTATAAAGAGCACCTGATACTTGCACTTGGTTTTAAAAAGTCAAAAAAAAAAAAAAAAAAAAAATACAGCCAAAGGCTCTGTGTCCTTTGCCCAAGTTGCTCTCCCAGGGGTGGGGAGCAGATGCGCTGGCTACTCCTGGCTGCAGGACTTGAGGTGACCTTGGAGCCAGCAGCCAAAGCCAGACATTCCATGTTGCAAATGGAGCCCATGGTGGCTGCTCTCCCAGGACCCCATCTCTCACCAACTCCAACCCCTGCTTCCTAATCCTTCAGTCGTGAGGGCTGCAAGCACCCTGGCCAGGAGTCGGGGCTCTCAACAGGGCGCACATGAGATGCAGCATCGGGGGCTGCAGGGCTGCGGGCACTGGGCACCAAGGAGGGACAGGGGCCGCAGAGTCCACCTCACTTGCCAGCAAGGCAGCAGGAAGCCTTCTTGTGGAGAGCCTGTGCATTTCATGCGCAGGTGACAGGAGTGGCCGGGTCATAAGGACACTGTCAGGCAGCAGCTGAGGGTCTGTGCCAGGCCTTGGGTCCAGTCATTTCATTTGGAATCCTTGGCTTTCCCATTTGTATTCATTACCTGTGGCTGCTGTAACAAGTCAGCACAAACTTGGTGGCTTAAAATTACAGAAACTTATTCTCTAATAATCTTAGAGCCCAGAGTCCAAAATCCATTTCACTGAGCTGAAACAAGGTGTGGCAGGGCTGCACACGCTCTGGAGGCGCTGGGGGAGACCCTTCCTGCCTCTTCAGCTTCTGGAGGCTCCTGGTGTTCCTTGGCTTATGGCTGCATCACTTCAGTCTCTGCCTCCATCATTACATTGCCTTCTCTTCTGTGTCGATTCTCCCCCCTCAAAGATATAGGTTATTGAGTTTAGGGTCCTCCCAGATAATCCAGGACTGTCTCCCCATCTTGAGATCCTTTTTTGCCGTGTGAAGTTAATAGTTTGCAGGGATTAAGACATGGATATATTTTGGGGGGTATTATTCAGCCCATCACCCCATCCATGGGGGCTCTGCCCCATTTTGGGGTTGGGGGTTGTGGTCTCCAAGGACAGCCCTGCAACTGGGAAGGCTGGGTCCCTCCCTGGAAAGGAAGGGTCTTGCAGTATAAAGGGGAGTGTAGGGCTACGGGGGACTGGGGGTCAGGGAGCAGGAGGGGCCTGAGGGGAGCAGTCAGCAGGAGCCAAGGTCAAAATCAAAGTGCCATGGATGTGGTCAGCTGGTCATGAAGTAGGACACAGAGGGATTAAAAACAACTCAGAAAGTAAACCAACTTCAACAAGACCAGAACCCCCTGAAGTAATGAGAACATGCTGACGGACAGCTCCAGCAGTCAGTAGGAATGCCAGTCAGCTCGTGTGTACCCTGATATGGCATCTACAACATGGGGTCACGTGGCCTGGCCCTCAAGCTGCCAGAAGCCCCACTGCAGCCTTTTGCAAAGGTTTGATTGCTGACTCTCCTGTTTAAAATCCCCGAGGCTTCAAGTGTGTCAAAATCCAGACCCCAACCACCAGGCAAGACCATCAATGTATTCAGTGTAGGTGCCTTGACACTTTTCTTCCATAGGTATCTTTCCTGGACACACAGTTGCCAGACCTTTTGAGGGGAGCATGAGAGCAAACCAGTAGGCGGCAAAGCCATGGCTCACACAGAAGACACCCAGACCCCCCAGTTTTCAGCATGTGGGACACGGGCACCTGTCTGTTGGCACCCCTGTCCCCCTCTCAACCAAATGCTGCCCCTTCTCTGGGAGGTGCCCTCCCTCCCCAACCTGTCAGAAGAAAGGTCCCAACGGTGGCCTCACTTGCACGAAGTGCCAAGCTCTGCTGCCATATTGGTTGCTCTAAGTCGGGCCCACAAGAGAGGCAGGCAGCACAGCCGGTAAGAGCCTGGCCCAGGAGTCAGGGATTTGGGGCCTAGACCAGGCTCACCCACCGCACCTTCAACCACTTTGAACCTCAATGTCTTCATCTATAAAATGGGGATAAAACTGTCACTGCTTTCCTCTTAGGTTTGTCTTAAGGATCAATAGACATAACATTATTCTACAGAAGAATCATTTCACATCTTAAAAATTCATCTTATCCCTAAGACCAGTAACCTTCTCAGCTGTTATATTTCCATCACCCTTTTAACTTTCCCTCATGGACCTCTTCTCCATTTGTATCAGTCAGCTGTTGCTGTGTAACAAGCGACCCCGGAATTCAATACGTATGGCAGTATGCATTTTTTTTCTCATGCTCACAGGTCTGTAGGTTAGCTGGGAGGGCTCTGCTCCCTGGGCCTCCCTCTGTGGGGGTAGGCACTGGGCTGAAGGGGCTTCAGCTAGCCAGGGTATGGCTCTTCTAACATGGTGGAAGGTGGAAACTTCCAGAGAGGTGAACAGAAATACATGATGCCTCCAAAAGCTTAGGCTCAAAATTTGCATGTTGCTACTTCTGCCCACATTCTTTTGGTCTTAGCAAGTGACAGGGCCAAACCCAACACCAATGGCAGAGTCAGGGGTACACTCCTCCTGCGCCAGGCTCCACAGCAGAGACAGAATGGGTGCCAGGGAAGGGAGGAAGCCCAGTGCTGCTGGCATTTTTCAATGTCACATCAGCAGGGAAATGGGTGCAGACAGCAGACGGCTTTCTCTGATCAGGGTGAGCTATTTTTACATCAACCCTGAGAGTCTGCCACCCTCTTTAGTTAAACTAAACCTGTTCAGACACAGGAAGGGGAAATGACGCATCACACTGAAGTAATTAAGTTGGAGTCAGGTCTTGAGTTCTGAGGCGTTTTAAATCGAAGGATAGGGCTTCCCTGGTGGCGCAGTGGTTAAGAATTCGCCTGCCAATGCAGAGGACACGGGTTTGAGCCCTGGTTCAGGAAGATTCCACATGCCACAGAGCAACTAAGCCCGTGCGCCACAACTACTGAGCCTGTGCTCTAGAGCCTGCGAGCCACAACTACTGAAGCCCGCACGCCTAGAGCCCATGCTCTGCAACAAGAGAAGCCACCGCAATGAGAAGTCCGCACACCGCAACAAAGAGTAGCCCCCGCTAGCTGCAACTAGAGAAAGCCCGTGCACAGCAACAAAGACCCAACTCAGCCATAAATAAATAAATAAATAAATTTATAAAAAATAAATAAATAAGTAAGTAAATAAATAAAATCAAAGGATAAAGAAAAAAATCCTCTAAGCACCGAAGCTGGGAACACAATAGCTTCAAAGGGACATTTGCCATGTGCAGGCTGTTGGGCTGTGAGGGCAACAGTGAGTGCCACAAGACCCAGTGAGCCATCCCAAAGAATTGGTGGGGGGGAGTGACTTGCACACCAACATGTGGCCCAGGAGAGAGGACGTCCACAGACCCAGAGGGAAAAGGGAAGGGCACAGAGCTGCAGTTTCTAAACAATGCACTGAAGAACCCCCAGCCCACAGTGAACTTGCAGGCACAGCAGGATGCCTTTTACTTTTGAGGAAAACGGTGATACTAATAAACATCTCTGAACACCTCATGGTTTCAACATCATACCTTGCTACACTCCCTTCCGCTATTTCATGTCTGCAAAGCTAGGTTTCTGGCAGTTACTGAAAAAGCAATTACTGTGTAAGAATCAATGTGGAAAAAGCAACAAGGGTGGCAGTGTCCAATCTGATTCCAAGATTCAAGAAGAGCCGACAGGCACACGTTCCACCCATAATTACAGTTACTTAAAAATGAAGTGAAGGGGCTTCCCTGGTGGCGCGGTGATTAGGAATCCGCCTGCCAATGCGGGGGACACGGGTTCGAGCCCTGGTCTGGGAGGATCCCACGTGCCACGGAGCAACTAAGCCCGTGAGCCACATCTACTGAGCCTGCCCTCTAAAGCCCACAAGCCACAGCTGCTGAGCCCACGTGCCACATCTACTGAAGCCTGCACGCTCTAGAGCCCGTGCTCCGCAACGAGAGAGGCCACCGCAGTGAGAAGCCCGCGCACCACAACCAGGAGCGGCCCCCGCTCGCTGCAACTGGAGAAAGCCCACGCGCAGCAACGAAGACCCAACACAGCCAGAAATAAGAAATAAATAAATAAAAATAAATTTATTAAAAAAAAAAATGAAATGAAAAAAATTTTAAGTTTACATTATTTTCCAAATATCTACTGTAAGTTGCCAGGATATCAATACTTAACTTGTTTGGACTTATGTATTTAAAAATGGAACTGTTAGGTACTTCTTTTGGCCTATGAGTCCCTTAAAATAATTATTGAACCTTAACTAGAGGTGCTCTGAACTGCGAGTTTGGGAACCTCTAGATCTGACATACACAGTGGGTATGCCCCCCTCCCACTATGGCCCTGCCTCCACCCAGATGCTCAGATACCTGAGGCTCATTTGGGTCCCTGCTTTCCCTCAGCCCCACCCCAAATGCATCCTGAGTCTACAGTCCCCTCTGGTTCTGCAGCTGTGACACCTGTCCTTCGCTGAACACAAGCAAATCCACCCATTGGTCTCCCTGCTCCCAGAAACTCTCCCCACAATCCAAGTATCCACACAGCACGCAGCACATCTTGCAAATGTGCAATCAGATCACCTTTTTCTCCTGCTTAAAATCTGTCATCGGGGGACTTCCCTGGTGGTCCAGTGGCTAAGACTCCATGCTCCCAATGCAAGGGGCCTGGGTTCAATCCCTGGTCAGGGAGCTAGATCCCACATGCCGCAACTAAAGACCCCACATGCCGCAACGAAGTTCCTGTGTGCCGCAGCTAAGACCCAATGAAGCCAAACAAATAAATAAATAAATAATTTTTTAAAAAAATCTGTCATCGGTTTCTCATTGTCCTTACGAGGAAAGCCGGGGCCTACCAGGACTTGTGCGATGCCAGCTCAGGGCGCCGCTTTGCGCGCAGAGCTACCCACCCTGTCATTCCAGTTCAGCTCACCATCACCTCTTCAGGGAGGCTGCCCTCTCCCCAACCCAACCCTGCCACCAGCGTGGTCCCAATGTCATCTTTTCCATGACCCTTATCACTTGTTTTCCTTGTTTTAGTGTTTGCTCTTACTTGCTTACACCGGTTGAAGGCGGCCTCTGGACTAGAAGACAATCTGCACAGGAGCAGGGACCTTGTCTATCTCGTCCATGCAACTGACCAGGCCTACAACAATGCCTGGAAGGTAGAAGGCTCTGTGCTCACCTGTTTCTCACCTCCTGCCCCGCAACCTCCCATGTGAGAGAACGTCCCTTCCTCATGGACCCTCCAGAGAGAACCCAGCATGGCTTCCTCTCCTGAAGCACAGGGGACACTGCAGGGCGTCCAAGTGGCTTCTGGGCACTTGGCCTGAGCTGACCAGAAGCTCCCAGGAGCCAGTGGCTGTTGTGTCCTCCCTCACCCAGATTTGACCTGGATTCCTCCTCTCCCCTCAAAAGGGGTGTTTGCTGGCCCCAAGACAGAGCATTTTAGAGGACAAAGGAGCTTCCATCTTTTACTTGAGATAAAAGGCCGATGTCTTTGCTGTGACATTGCTTTAATCCACGTTAGACAGCCTGTGCAGGTCAGCAGTCATCTCTCAGCTCAGCCACTGGCCTTGGCCCATGACCCCACCTTAGCTCACCATCCCTCTTGAATTTATTTCTGTTCATTATAAGGAAATCATTAACCCAGGATGGAAAATTTCTCAGAACATGCGTGTGAACTGCTACAATCCACAACAGTTTCAAGGTCAAGCTCAGCACAGCCCCGACCCTGCTCCCTCACCCCCAGCTACGCCAGTGCCCATCATGTCAGTGGAACAGGGAGCACTCGGGTTCCATGGTCCACGAGCCTGAGTAGCAATGTGCACGCCCCTTGCAAATCACAGACAAGCCTCCCTTGGTTCCCCGTCCCACCAAAGGCATTTTCTAAGGTGTATGTTGGAGAGATTAGCATACCTTTAGCCTGAGCCCATGAGCACAAACAAGCTCATGTTCCTGTTGCCTAAGACCCTTAAAGATTTCACTAGAGTCATGGAGCTCCAATGACTAGACTCCCAATGTGCTGGTAATGTTTCCAACAAGGCTGCAATGGAGAGCAATCCCCAAATTCCCAAGCCCCCTCAGTCTCTCCCAAGCACAAAGAGTTTCCTCAGCAGGCCCCCCCGCCACTGCCCAACGGGTCTACAGAAGGGCTCAGAGGGCCCAGGACAAGGAAGCTCACAGGATAGTGCGAGCTGGTCATGGTGGGGTTTGCAGAGATATTTTCTATTGATCTATCTTCCAGTTCACTAGTCCTTTCTTCAGCTGTCTCTCATCTACTTTTAAATCCACCTACTGAATTTTAAATTTCAGTTACTGCACTTTGAATTTTCATTTAATCTTTTATGAATTCTAATTCTCTGTGAAACTCTCCATCTTACCTATTTCAATATGTTAGTCAGGTATTTTAAAGTCCATGTCTGCTAACTCCAATATCTTACCTCCTGTGGGTCTGTCACTCTTCCCCCCCACTCCCCCCATCCTGTTTCTCAGTGTGCCTAGTAACTTGACAGAGTGTCAGGCACTGTGTGTGACAGAATGGTTGAGGATCAGGATGGTGTCTCCCTCCAGGGTGGGCAGCAGAGGGGAAGGCCACCTCAAGCCACTCCAGGGCTCAGCTAACGCTAAACTCATTCCACAGTCCTTGTAAAGTCCAATCTACCTGTGGTCCCCAAAGGTCCAAGCTGAGAGCCTGGTATTTCTTAGGGCCATTCCTCCTTGGCAGGCTCTGAACTCTTCCCTAGAATCATGAAACTGCCAAAAAGCCAGCTCTGCTTTTTTAGCCACTTTCTGCTTCTCTGGCCTCCTTCCTCTCAGGGATCTTGGCCCTCAGGTCCCACCGCCTCAGCAGGCCCAAACCCCCAGCTCAGTCTCCCCAGTCCCACAAGATTACGCAGAGCTCCTCTGGCTTCTCTGCCTCTGAGCACCTGCCCCTGCCCAGCCCCAAAGGGAGAAGCCAGTGCAGGAAATAGGACTCACCTCTTCAAGCTCCCCTCTGAGCTGCGGGTGCCAGGGTAGTGCTCCAGTCCTACAAGCAGATGCCTTCTGAATTATGGCCAGTTCCTTGAGTCCTCATCAGGCATTGGTCTGCCATAAGCTACTCCATTGCCAGCAGCAGTCTGTTTTCATTACCTGGAATGAGTCACTGAAGTAGAGAGCTGGAGAGGATATGGTTGATAACTAGGCAAGCTGGTCCAACTAGCAGGCTGCGTGGACATCTCTGAGCTATAAATGTCCTGTGCAGAGGTATGCCACCCAATAAGAGGCGGCCAGAAGGGAAACAGACCATCCCTTCCTGCCCGACCAAGAGTCTCTGGGACTGAAGATCTCCATATCCTGTCTGAAACCCACAGCATTTGTTCTCATCGGCCCACTCCTAAAAGTGAAGATGGCGTAGTGCCAGGACATAGCAATTCTATATTCCATAAACTTGTTCTACAGCTCCTCAGAGAATGGAGCATCTGTCCTCAGCTCAGGTTTACTACCTCACTCCTAGAGAAGAAGCCTTGGGGCCTGCAGACTGCCAGCTCCAGGCCTGTTTCCTTTCTGGGGACTCTGCACCCTTAGCCAGATGGGCAATGCTGGTTTCTGAGAACTGTAAGTACCTGCTGTGCTTCCTGCCCAGGACCAGCCACGGGGCTTATCTATAGACACTATAGTTTATTTCACATTGACAGTTTCAACAATGTTTCCCAAAGGGGATCCTGCCTCAGGGTCTTTGCACTGTTCTACCTGAGCACTCTGCCTCCAGATGGCTACATGGTTTGTCCCTCCCTTGACTTGAGCCTCTGCCCAGATGTCACCCTACCATAGCATCCTACTTAGTAGCAGGTTTTGTCCCACTGTTCTATCTCCTTTACCCTGCTTATTTTTTCTTGCCCACCAATCACATCTAACATACAATGTATGGTCAGTCTCATCCCACTGGACATAAGTCCCACAAGAGCTGGGGCTTATGTAGCAGCACCTAAACAAGGCCTGACAGGTGCTCACCAACTACTTGCTGAATGAAAAGATGAATGTCAGGCAGGGACTTTGACAGAACAATGTCTTTATTTTTTTTTTTTTTTTTTTTTTTTTTTTTACAAGAGATAAATAGACTGACACCAAGCATTGTACATGGATCACCACAACAAAAGCAACAATGATTGCAATTACCAAACATGAAACACACTCATACTATGTCATAATATTGACATTTAGTCCAGTAATCCTCCACTGCAACAGCTCCTTTACTTTGCAGTGAAAATTGATTTGTATATTCTTTGCCTCTGAGTTCTTGTGGGATTTTTTCTTTTTTAAAATTCAACCAGAAAGTCACAAAAATTATACTCGTCCTCATCAGTTCACTCAGTCCCATGTAATTAATTTTTTTTTTTCATCTTGATCTTTTGTTAGCACTTTTATGAGCTCATCAGTTTTTCATTAGAGTTCTGAAAATGCTTATTCATTCAGTTCAGCAGTACAGTCAGGTACCAGAAACCTGTACTTGTCAGAGTCTTTTCCATGAATTTCCTGAAGATGAAACCCTTTTATAGGAACATATTTACAAAAGCATCAGAGTACACCCAGAACTGTCTGTAAATGACAAAAGACTTAAAAATGACAATGTCTTTAGATGCTCCAACCTCTTCAGCTGCTCTGGTTGTGCCCATTTAAGTGTGAGCATCTCACACAAGAGGAGCCCGACTTGGTCCTCCCTGATGACTAAGTAAAGGAACAGGCTTCTGCCACTGGCCCAGGCTCCTCAGCCTCCACATCCCAAATCCTGGTGGGATGGAGACACGTAACCAAGAGTGATAAGGGAGCACCAAAGTTACAGCTCCTAACAGGAGGGGAGCAGAGGGGAAGGAGGCTTCCCGTGGGGTAAGTGGCCGTCAGAACGATACTCAGGTAAAGCGCAGCCAGATAGCAGAGAGCTCAGAACAACTCCGTCCTGTCATGGACGTCCCAGGCAAAGGTTGAGGATTGACCCTAGAGAGGAGGTGGTCCGGGCCCATCTCCATGGAGAGGAGGGGGCTGCCCATGCCTGAGCCGGAGCCCAGCAGGACTCTCACGAGGATCTATGGCCCCAGGGGACGATGCCCGTGTATGGTACAGCCCCACGATGCAGTAGCCACCACAGCTCTCACCACAGACCCTCAGACCTGAGTCCCAAGTGCAGTGTGTCTTTCCAACTCTGCCTACTCCTTCCTGGATGAGCAGCTAGGGAAGGCTGGTACCATGTCTTCCCTACCTCCCCTGGTCACCGTGCCTACTAGTCATCAGCCTCTGCTCACCCTCCATTCTCTAAGCATCTCTGGACCTCAGAGTATAGGACATTGAGCAATGTGGCCCCACCAGTGAGGAAAAGACCACGGTCCCTGAGCTCCCCTGGGTACTTCTCCCTGCCCCCACTACCACGGGAAGCTGTGAGCTGTAATGTTCCTATAACTCAGCTTCTCTTGGGGGTGGGGACACGTGCAGTGAGAGCCTGTGGGGGGCTCAGTCATGTGAGGAGAAAGGCTCCCACTGAACCATTCTCCCCCCGCGCCTCAGCTTCCCCCTACCCAGCCTCCAGGGCAGTCACCTCATCGGGCCTGCTGTGAGGGAAGGGTGCTGCACTTGTCCTGCCCAGGCCCCCCACCAGTGTGAGGGCTCCCCAAAGGGCCTGCCAAATGTGGGCAGACATAGGGCCCTGCCCCCACTTCTCTACCCAAAGGTCCAGACACTGCCCCAGTGAGGGGGCCTGAGGCATGTAGATTCCTGGCTACTAGAAGAGAATGTGCCCCCAGGAGAACAGGAAAGGCAGCCGCAGAGACCTCTGCCTCCTCAGGAATCGTAGGGCTCTGGGCTCTGGGGAATGGCACTGCATCTCACCCCACTTCTATACCAGCTTAGAAAACATGTCCACTTACCTGTGAGGCTGGCTTTCCAGACTCTCTTCCCCAGGGCCTGCATAAAAGCACAGCCGCCAGTCAAGGGACAGGGCCTCAGGCAGAAGCAGCGATGACCTCAGGATGCCAGGAATGAGCCCACTCCAGCGCACTCCCACCTGGTCCTCTGGCCAAGGCCAGAGGGGCCTGAGGCGGGTGCCTTGTCGGTCTGGTTCCCCATCGTCCAAAGACTGCTGAAGTCGTAGCAGGCCATAGAGGAGGCCTACGCAAATGCATTGGTGATCAGCTGTTTCCTCACTTGGGCTCCTGTGAGGAGGCACTGATCTTCGCAGGTGCCTCAGCCCACAAATGACACAGTGCGGAAAGCTGGTAAAATGCAAATTTGCTGGGGAGCCAACACCAGACTGCCACCATGTCACTCCCTCACAGCCTGTGCCATCTTGCTGCTCCCATTCACACGTGACTGGTTTAAAAAGAAGAAAAAAGGAAGCGTTAATAATGTCAGTCAACTTAGCTACAGGGTACCAACTTGTCCTGAAATTTCATCAGGCTGTTTCATTTGTTTGTGTGTTTATTCACTCATTCAAGATGGAGTAACAGGGGCCCTAAACAACAAGAAAGCTGGACAAGAGATGATGTGATGGTTTTCAGTCACTGGATAAGTACAGGACAGTGATCCCAGGGAGGAGGGACACCAACACACTGGGCCCTATGATTTTTGTGTGTTTGTGGCGGGGCAGGGACGGGGGGCGGTGTTGCACCATGTGGCTTGTGGGATCTTAGTTCCCCGACCAGGACTGAACCCGGGCCCACAGCAATGAAAGCGCCGAGTCCTAACCACTGGACCGCCAGGGAACTCTGGGCCCTATGACTGACCAGCCATAGCTGAGGCAGTTTCTAGGCTACAGTGCAGGGAAGGGAAACTCAGACCTGGCTGTCTCCTGAGTGGACGAGACACTGAGGAAGTCAGGGAGGCCCAGGTGGCTAGAATGTGTACAGCAAAATGTTGGGGAGCAGGGGGCTGTACAGAAAGCAGAGCTCCAGGATCCAAAGAGGATTCCCTCGTGTCTTCAGCTAAGGACAAGTCTGTACCTGTGTAAGAAAAACTATGTGAGGAGGCTGGGGCAAGAACCCCTGGAAAGGAGCAGACAGAACAATCCCCAGAGCTCACACAGGAAGGGAATAAACTGTGTTCCCATAAGCCACCATGGAAAGACTTCCTCATTCACAGGGTATTGGGTAGAATCCTCAGAAGGGCATCACCCTTAGTAATGAGGCTAAATTAGCTGTAGACCAAAGGCAGCTCTGGACCACCCTAACGCAGCTCGGGAGCAATCCTCTAAAGGATCAACTGATGCCAAGGAACTTAACTGGGTGCCAGACCAAGATTAATACTATTTGAAGGAATACAACAAAACCCAGCAACCAACAACATAAATTTACAATGTCTAGTAGCCAATAAGGAAATTGCCAGGTCTATCGACCAGGGTACAGCCAGGGGACAGATACCACATAGTATTTTAAACAAGGGAAGTTTAGTATAAAGAATTATTAAATATTTATAGGGAATTAACTAAAAGGAACCAAAAGAGAACTCTATAGAATACCCTAGGGTGAAGGGAGGTATACAAGAGAACGACTCAGAGCTGCGAGATCACAGCTCACTGGATGGTGAAGTTTATTGGGCTGTCCCAGGCCAAGGCTGGGGGCTGAAAGCCACCTGAGAGGGTGCCAACAGAATTAGCTGGGAAGCTGTCTGCAGAGAGTACTGGGAAGCCACCAGGGTGGAGGTGCTGATGAACTCACTAGAGAGCTACCAGGAGTCCAGCTGGGGTACCCATGGAACTTGCCTGGGTTCCATGCAAGTGCCTACCCCCTTCCAAATATATAAAGAGCCTCATCGCTGGCACCCAGGCAAGTGCTGCTGAATTTGCAGCTAGGAAGCCGCCTGAGAAGGTGCCACAGAAATTCACTGGGGGTGAGCCAATGTCACAAAACAGGAATGAGCAAAGCACAAAGAACCAGGATGACAGGCCCTTTCTCCTCCAGCGCCCTCCACTGACAAAGGTTAGTATCAGGCTAGCTGGCAAGGGAGGAATGTTCCAGTATCACAAGCCGGCGATGAAGGGTGGATTGACAACTGCTATACCTGGTATGTGAAAAAGAAGAAAATATGACTTATGACCATAAGAAAAAGCAATCAATAGCAACTGACCTAGAAGTGAAAGATATAAAGGAATTATCAGACAAGGACAATAAAACAGATATTATAAACATGCTTCACAAATTCAAGAAAGTAGAGGGAAACATGAGCATAATGAGAGAAATGGAAGCTATAAAAAGACCTAAATGGAACCTCTAGAGATGGTATAAATATCTGAAATGCAAAAACACACAGTATGGGATGAACATCAGATCAACACTGAAAAAGATCACACAACTCAGGACTTCCATGGTGGTGTAGTGGTTAAGAATCCGCCTACCAATGCAGGGAACACGGGTTCGAGCCCGGGTCCGGGAAGATGCCACATGCCGCAGAGCAACTAAGCCCATGCGTCACAACTACTGAGGCCCATGTGCCTAGAGCCCATGCTCCGCAACAAGAGAAGCCACTGCCATGAGAAGCCCGCGCACCACAACGAAGAGTAGCCCCCGCTCGCCGCAACTAGAGAAAGCCTGCACACAGCAACGAAGACCTAACGCAGCCAAAAATAAATAAATAAATTTATTTTTAAAAAGAGAGGGGCATTACATAATAATAACTGGGCCAACTCTTCAAGAAGACATAATAATCCTTAATGTGTATGTACCTAATAACAGAGCTTCAAAATACATGAAGGAAAAACTGATAGAACTGCAAAAAGAGACAGATGAATCCACTATTATAGCTGCAGACTTCAACACCCCTATGACAGAAATGGACACATCCAAAAGGCAGAAAAGGACATAGCTGAACTCAACAAAACCATCAATCAACTGGATATAATAGACATCTATAGACTACTTCATGCAGAAGAATATTCATTCTTCTCAAGTTCACATGGAATAGTCACCAAGATAGACAACATTCTGGAACATAAAACATACGTTAACACATTTAAAAGAACAGACATCATACAATGTATGCTCTCAGTCCACAACAGAATTAAATCAGAAATCAGTAACAGAAAAGGAGCTGGAAAATCCCCAAACACTTGGAGATTACATAACACATTCCCAAATAACACATAGATCAAAGGAGAAATTAAGAAATGTTTTGAACTAAATGAAAACAAAAATACAACTTATCAAAATTTGTGAGATGCAGTGAAAACAGTGCTTAGAAGGAAATTAATGGCATTGAATCCATGTATTAGAAAAGAAAAAATATCTGAACTCAATAATCTAAGCATCCACTTCAGGAAACTAAAAAAAGAAGAGCAGGGCTTCCTTGGTGGCGCAGTGGTTGAGAATCTGCCTGCCAATGCAGGGGACACGGGTTCGAGCCCTGGTCTGGGAAGATCCCACATGCTGCGGAGCAACTGGGCCCGTGAGCCACAACTGCTGAGCCTGCGCGTCTGGAGCCTGTGCTCCGCCACAAGAGAGGCCGTGAGAGTGAGAGGCCCGCGCATCGCGATGAAGAGTGGCCCCCGCTCGCCGCAACTAGAGAAAGCCCTCGCACAGAAACGAAGACCCAACACACCCAAAAATAAATAAATAAATTTATAAAAAAAAAAAGAAGAGCATATTAGTTCCAAAGTAAGCAGAAGAAAAGAAATAAAGAAAATTAGAGGAGAAATCAATGAAGTTGAAAACAAGAAATAGAGAAAATCAAGAAACCAGAAGACAGTTCTTTGAAAAGATCATCAGTAAACCACTAGCTGAGCTAAGAAAAAAAGAGAGAAGACACATATTACTAATATCCAAAATGAAAAGGGGACATGACTGCAGATCCCATGGGCATTAAAAAGATAATAAAGGAATACTATGAACAACTCTATGCCCACAAATGTAATAACTTAGAACAGGGGTCCCCAACCCCCGGGCCACGGACCGGTACCAGTCTGCGGCCTGTTAGGAACCGGGCTGAAAGCAGGAGGTGAGCGGTGGGCGGGCAGGTGGGCAGGCAGGCGGGTAGGCTAGAGAGCAAGCGAAGCTTCATCTGCCGCTCCGCATCACTCCCCATCGCTTGCATTACCACCTGAACCAACCCTCCCTCCCCACCTTGTCCGTGGAAAAACTGTCTTCCACGAAACTGGTCCCTGGTGCCAAAAAGGTTGGGGACTGCTGACTTAACAGGAAATGAACCAAACCTTGAAAGCACAATCTGCCAAAACTCACACAAACAGAAAGAGACAATCTGAGTAGACCTAGATCTACCAAAGAAATGAACAAATAACCTTACAAAACAGAAAGCATCAGGCCCAGATGGGTTCACTGGTAAATTCTACCAAATATTTAACAAGAAATTATACCAATTTTCCACAGTCTCTTTCAGAAGGTAGAAGCAGAGGGAATACTTGCTAACTTATTCTGTGACATCAGCATCACTCTAATACCAAAACACATTACAAGAAAAGAAAGTACAAATTAATCTCTCTCATGAACATAGATACAAAAACGTTCAACAAAATATAAACAATTAAAATCCAAGGACTTCCCTGGTGGCGCAGTGGTTAAAAATCCACCTGCCGATGCAGGGGACACGTGTTCGATCCCTGGTCCGGGAAGATCCCACATGCCGCGGAGCAACTAAGCCCGTGCACCACAACTACTGAGCCTGCGCTCTAGAGCCTGCGTGCCACAACTACTGAAGCCCGTGCACCTAGAGCCTCTGCTCCGCAACAAGAGAAGCCACCTCAATGAGAAGCCTGCACACCGCAACGAAGAATAGCCCCTGCTCGCCGCAACTAGAGAAAAGCCCACGCGCAGCAACAAAGACCCAATGCAGCCAAAAATAAATTTTAAAAAATAAAATAAAATAAAATCCAAACACTGTATAAAAAGAATTACACATCATGACCAAGTGCAAATTACTCCAGGTATGAAAGGCTCGCTCAACATTCAATAATCAATTAAGATAAATTCTCACACTGACAGGCCAAAGAAGAAAAATCACATGATCATAACAACACACATTAAAAAAAAAGCATTTCACAAAATTCAATACTTTTAAAAAAAACCATAAAAACTCAGCAAACTGAGAATAGAGAGGAACTTCCTTAATATGATAAAGATTATGCACAAAAAAACCTACAGGTTGGGACTTCCCTGGTGGTCCAGGGGCTAAGACTCCGTGCTCCCAATGCAGGGGGCCCAGATTCAATCCCTGGTCAGGGAACTAGATTCCACATGCCATAACTAAGAGTTTACATGCCGCAACTAAAGATCCTGCACGCTGCAACGAAGACCCGGCGCAGCCAAATAAATGAATAAATATTAAAAAAACAAAAAACCTACAGGTAAGGAGTGACATCAGCAAAATGGAGGACTAGGAAGCTCTAAGCCCTTGTTCCCACAGAGACAACAAAAAACAATCCAAAACGGGCTGAACTAACTTTACAGGAGATCTGGAGAACAGTCAAACGTCTATAGCAGCCAAATGAATGTGCAATCAATGCCCACCCGCCTTGGCATGGCAGTGTCTTGGTCTAGAGGAGGCAGCAGACCAGTTCCCAGTTCCCTCCCTCAAATCAGAGGGAGCAGAGCTGACCTTATTTGCAATGTTCTAACCAGTCTTGGGACTGTCTGAAGGACTGATCTCTGTCCACCTAACTTGAATCTCAGGCAGAGAAAATCAACAGGCACTAATCATGAAGGCTACAAGGATATCAGACTCTGAGATGCCTTAAGCAAGAGCTTATGAGTGAAGACATACAATAGATAACCTATGGCCACAAACAGAAGCTGGAGATGAGACTCTTGGGAAGTTAAGACATTCAAAAACAGCTGTGTATAAAGAGGAAATGAAAAAAGCCACACACAGACCCAGGCAAAACAAATCCTCAGAGACGACCTTAAGCTTTCACCTGGGCTGATCCCTACGCTCAAAGCAAGTCCAGTCAATCAGTGAAGGACTGCCCAGGCACAACAGAGCCAGCCTGCAAGGACAGGGAAAGGTGGCTGTTTTTTCCAAATACCTAATTTTCAACAAAAACAATAAAAGGCAAACAAAGAAATAGGATAACATGGTTCATCCAAAGAACAATATAAACTGGCAAAAACTATCCCTGAGGAAGCACAACATAAGATTTACCAGATAAAGACTTTCTAACAGCTGTCTTAAATATGCTCAAAGAGCTAAAGGAAAACACAAAGAGGGAAAGCAAATCTGGAAAATGATATTATGAACAAAATGAGAATATCTACAAAGAGAGAGATTACAACAAAGAACCAAACAAAATTCTGGAGCTGAAAAATATAATAAATGAATGAGAAAATTCATAGAGAGGTTCAACAGCAGATTTGAGCAGGCTGACAAAAGAATCAGAGAACTTGAAGACACATGAAATTATTGAGTCTGAGGATCAGAAAGAAAAAAGAATGAAGGAAAGTGAACAGATGGACTTCCCTAGTGGTGCAGTGGTTAAGAATCCACCTGCCAATGCAGGGGACACGGGTTCGATCCCTGGTCCGGGAAGATCCCACATGCCGCGGAGCAACTAAGCCCGTGCGCCACAACTACTGAGCCTGCACTCTAGAGCCTGTGAACCACAACTACTGAAGCCCGAGCACCCTAGAGCCTGTGCACCACAACTACTGAGTCCACGCTTGCAACTACTGAAGCCCCACGCACTCTAGGGCCCGCATGCCGCAACTACTGAAGCCCGTGCGCCTAGAGCCCGTGCTCTGCAACAAGAGAAGCCACCAAAATGAGAAGCCCGTGCACTGCAACAAAGACTGTCCCTCACTCGCCACAACTAGAGAAAGCCCGTGTGCAGCAACGAAAACCCAACGCAGCCAAAAATAAATAAATAAATAAGTTCATTAAAAAAAAAAAGAAAGATATCAAAGCAATAGACTAACTTTACACCTTAAGGAAATAAGAAAAGCAAACTAAACCCAAAGCTAGCTGGAGGAAGGAAATAATAAAGAGTACAGTGGTAATAGAGAAAAACAAAACAACAGAGACCAGTTGCACTTCTATACACTAACAATGAACAATCCTAAAATGAAATTAAGAAAACAATCCCATTTACAATAGCATCAAAAAGATTTAAAATACTTGGGAATATGGGGACTTCCCTGGTGGCACAGTGGTTAAGAATCTGCCTGCCGATGCAGGAGATACGGGTTCGGTCCCTGGTCCAGCAAGATCCCACATGCCACGGAGCAACTAAGCCTGTGCGCCACAACTACTGAGCCCGTGGTCTAGAGCCCACGAGCCACAACTACTAAGCCCGCGCGCCACAACTGCTGAAGCCCGCGCACCTAGAGCCTGTGCTCTGCAACAAGAGAAGCCACCACAATGAGAAGCCCACGCACCGCAACGAAGAGTAGCCCCCACTCGCCACAACTAGAGAAAGCCCACAGGCAGCAACGAAGACCCAACACAGCCAAAAACAAGTAAATAAATAAAATAAATAAATTTTAAAAAAATACTTGGGAATAAACTTAATCAAGGAGGTGAAAGACTTATAAACTGAAAAATACAAATCATTGCTGAAAGGAATTTTAAAAAGACATAAATACATGGAAAGACATCTCATATTCACGGATTGGAAGACTTAACTTTTTTTTTTTTTAATAAATTTATTTATTTATTTTGGCTGTGTTGGGTCTTCGTTGCTGTGCGCAGGCTTTCTCTAGTTGCGGCGAGCAGGGGCTACTCTTCGTAGCAGTGCGCGGGCTTCTCATTGTGGTGGCTTCTCTTGTTGTGGAGCACAGGCTGTAGGTGCATGGGCTCAGTAGTTGTGGCTTGTGGGCTCTAGAGCACAGGCTCAGTAGTTGTGGTGCACAGGCTTAATTGCTCCGTGGCATGTGGGATCTTCCCGGACCAGGGCTCGAACCCATGTCCCCTGCATTGGCAGGTGGATTCTTAACCACTGCACCACCAGGGAAGTCCTTAATATTGTTAATAAGATGTTAGTACTACCCGAAATTATCTACCTATTTAAGCAATCCCTATCAAAACCTCAATGACTTTTTTTTTTTTCACAGAAATAGAAAAACCTGTCTTAAAATTCATATGGAATATCAAGGGACCCCCAAATATCCAAAACTACCTTGAAAAAGTAGAACAAAGTTGGAGGTGTCTCTCAAACTTCCTGATTTCGAAACTTAGTACAAAGCTACAGTAATCAAAACAGTGCGATACTAGCATAACGACAGACATGTAAACCAATATAATAAAGAGCCCAAAAATAAACACTTGCATAAGGTCAAGTGATTTTCAACAACAGTGCCAAGACTATTCAACAGGGAAAGAACAGTCTTTTCAACAAATGGTACTGGGAAAACTGGATGTCCACATGCAAAAGAACAAACTTAGCCCCTTGCCTCATTTTATAACAAAAAATAACTCAAAATGGACAAAGGCCTAAATGTAAGAGCTAAAACTATAAAACTCTTAGAAGCAAACATAGGGTAAAACTGCCCAACATTGGATTTGGCAGTGATTTCTTGGCTATTACACCAAAATCACCAACAAAAGAAAATATAGGTAAACTGGACTTCATTAAAATTAAAAACTTTTGTGCATCAAAGGACACTATCAGGAAAGTGAAAAGACAACCATGAAGTGGGAGAAAATATCTGGAAATCATTTATCTTATTACAGTCTGGTATTCAGAATATATAGAGAACTCCTACAACTAAACAACAAAAACCAAACAACCAAATTTAAAAATGGGCAAAGAAAAAAAAAAATGGGCAAAGGACTTGAATAGACATTACTCCAAAGAAGATATGCAAATGGCCAATAAGCACATGAAAAATGCTCATTATCATTAATTAGCAGGGAAATGCAAATCAAAACCGTGATGAACTATCACTATCCACCCATTAGAATGGCTATCATTTTTAAAAAATTACAAGTTTTTATGAGTATATGGAGAAATTGGAATCCTTGTGCACTGCTGATAGGGATGTAAAATGGTGCAGCCACAGCGGAAAACAGTATTGAGATTCCTCAAAAAATTAAACATAGAATTACCATGATCTAGCAACTTCACTTCTAGGTCCCCAAAATGGAATGATGAAAAAGTTCTGGAGATGGATAGTGTGTGGATAGTGGTGATGGTTGTACAACAGTGTGAAAGCATTTAATGCCACTGAGTTGTATACTTAAAAATAGTTAAAATTATAAATTTTATGTTACATATATTTTATCACGATGAAACACCATTCAGCTAACAGCATACTTAACAGTGAGAAATTAGATGCTTACTTGCTAAGATCAGGAAGAAGGTAAGAATGCCTTATTTTTACCACTCCCATTACTGGAAGTCCTAGGTAATACGACAAGAAAAGGAGATAACAGTTATACAGATTGAGAGGGAAGAAATAAAATAGTCTTTGTACATAGATGACATGATTCTCTATGTAGAAAATCCCAACGAATCAATAAAAAAAAACCTCCTAGAACTAATAAATGACTATGTCAAAGTTGGACAATACAAGATTAATATACAAGGAGCTTCCCTGGTGGCACAGTGGTTAAGAATCCACCTGCCAATGCAGGGGACACAGGTTCAAGCCCTGATCCAGGAAGATCCCACATGCCGCGGAGCAACTACTGAGCCTGCACTCTGGAGCCCATGTGCCACAACTATCGAGCCTGCGCTCTAGAGCCCACAAGCCACAACTACTGAAGCCTGTGCGCCTAGAGCCTGTGCTCTGCAACAAGAGAAGCCACCGCAATGAGATGCCCGTGCACCGCAACAGAGTAGCCCCCACTCGCCACAACTAGAGAAAGCCCCCATGCAGCAACGAAGACCCAACGCAGCCAAAAATAAATAAATAAATTAAAAAAAAAAAAGATTAATATACAAGGGTCAGTTGCTTTCTTATCTACCAGCAACAGGACTTCTGGTTTCTACTTCCGCATGTGAGAAGCCTGGAAGTCACCACTCTGTCCTGAACACCTTTTTTTCAACTCTTCTGAGCAAATACCTAGGAAGAGAATTACTGGGTCATATGGTAATTCTATGTTTACCCTGTTAAGGAACCACCAAACTGGTTTCCACAGCAGCTGCACCATTTTGCACCTCTAGGAATGTATGAGGGTTCCAATTTCTCCACATTCTCACCAACACTTATTTTCTGTTTTGGGGGTTTTGGCTTTTTTTTTAAGCTGTCCTAATGGGTGAGAGATGGTATCTCACGGTGGTTTTGATTTGTATTTCTCTATGACTAATGATGTTAAGCATCTTTTTATGTGCTTGTTAGCCATTTATATATCTTCTTTGGAGAAATGTCTATTCAAGTCCTTTGCCCATTTTTTTTTTTTTAAAGATTATTATTTTTTAAAATTTTATTTATTTTTTGGCTGTGTTGGGTCTTCACTGCTGCACATGGGCTTTCTCTAGTTGTGGCGAGCGGGGGCTACTCTTCGTTGTGGTGGGTGGGCTTCTCATTGCGGTGGCTTCTCTTGTTGCAGAGCACAGGCTCTAGGCGCGCGGGCTTCAGCAGTTGTGGCGCATGGGCTCAGTAGTCGTGGCGCACGGGCTCTAGGGCTCACAGGCTCTAGAGCACAGGCTCAGTAGTTGTGGTGCATGGGCTTAGTTGCTCCGCGGCATGTGGGATCTTCCCGGGCCAGGGATCGAACCCGTGTCCCCTGCATTGGCAGGCAGATTCTTAACCACTGCACCACCAGGGAAGTCCCTCTGTCCATTTTCTAATTGGGTTGTTCCTTTTTGTTGTTGAGTGGTAAGAGCTTTTTGTATATTGTGGATACCAGACCCTTATAAGATATATGATTTTAAAATGTTTCCTCCCATTCTGTGGGTTTTCTTTCCCCTCTCTTGATAGTCCTCTTTGATGCACAAAAGCTTTAAATTTTGATGAAGTCCAGTTTATCTACTGAATTCTTTTGTTGCTTGCTTGTGCTTTTGGTGCTCTATCTAGAAACCACTGTCAAATCCAAGGTCATGAAGATTTACCTGTTTTCTTCTATGAGTTTTATGGTTTTACTCTTACATTTAGGTCTTTGATCCATTTTGAGTTAATTTTTCTATATGGTATGAGGTAAGGATCCAACTTCATTCTTTTGCATGTGTATATTCTGTTGTCCCAGCATCATTTGTTCAAGAGATTACTGTTTCCCCATAGAATGGTCTTGGCATTCTAGTCAAAAATCAATTGCCCATGAATGTATGGGTTTATTTCTGGGCACTTAATTCTATTCCACTGACTTGAATGTCTATTCTTATGCCAGTAGCACAGTCTTGATTACTGTAGCTCTGTAAGTAAGTTTTGAAATCAGAAGTGTGCATCCTCCAACTTTGTTCTTTTTCAAGATTGGCTATTTAGGACCCCCTGCAATTCCATATGAACTTCAAGTTTTTCCATTTCTGCAAAAAAGGCTATTGGGATTTTGGCAGGTATTACACTGATCTGTAGATTGCTTGGGGGGAGTATTGTTATCTTAACAATATTAAGTGGAAGATGACTTGACTTAATTTTAACATCAAAATTATGAGTGGCATTATCAACTTTATTAAGGAGAATGCTGTTCTGCAGTTGAGGTCAGTACGTCTGCATGCAATCTCCCCTCAAACTCATCTAGCAAAATTAACAGAAGTATATATCACACAAATGGCAGCAGTGGTAGACAGAAATGCAGCATAACCTAGAATGACTTTTGTACACTTTGACATGTGAAACAGTCATTTCCCCTCTGGATTTCAACAATTTTGGCAGTGTAGGAAACAGGATTATACAACAGTAAATAAAAGCTTATATGACCAAAGAACTGAGAATACAGACAACCCTTCCCTTGTTCAATCTGCCCTCTCCCCAACCCCTGCCAAGATAAATGAGAGGCAGCTGGGCAGGTTTTGGTTTTGTGATTTATAACCAAACCACAGACCTGGGAAAAGGGCCTTTCACTTCTTCCACAGAACTGTTTAAAACATTAACTCTGTGGAAGATGCCAGAAGTTTCCAAAAAGGAAATATTCCAGGAGGGTAATCAAGTAATAATCATAGCATATTCAACCTTTGCCTGTTTCCCCTGGACCCCAAATCTACTCCTATGGGCTTCTATGGGCTTGGAAAACAGAGCCTCTACTTGAAATAACACTCTTTACATTGTGTCTAAAATTTTCCACACACTTCTGCATCTATTCTCTTTCTGAAAAACCATGTAAAGTTTATCAAACATAAGGACAATTCTGACCTTTTAATATATTAAATGTTCCTTCATGTCGCTGGCTTTAGTGTTTTGGCAGGGAAGTTCTGCCACAAATGCTGGCGGGGAGCAAACATGCAGTATTCCCACTGAAATAACATGGACTCGATAACATTGTTTTTGGATACTGTCCCTCAGCTTAGTCACACTGGATGACTCCTGTAATTCCAGTGGAAGAGTGTGAACCTCAGAGCTTCTGCTGGAGCTAAGTAATAACTGGGTCCAGGTCAAGGGGGCTCCCATGGTTCACCTTGGGTCAAAGAGAAAGCTGCCCCAGAACTTTGTTCCTTGAAGGGAGGAATCATGTCTAACTCTAAATTCCAATCACCCCTCACTCAGCTTTTGGCATCTCTTTTATATTTAGCCTATAGGATTTGCTCAGTAGGTATTGGCTAAATGTAGTGACCAGCAGTCTCTAACTTAGAGACCATCAGAATCATCTGTGAAACTTTCAAAAGACACAGGCTGGGAACCCTACCCAAGATTTATTTAGCAGGTCTAAGGGTGGTGTCCAAGTATTCCAGTTTAAAATATTCCACAGGTAAATCAGTTGAGAAGCTAAGGTTTAAGGAACACTCCCCTCTCTAAACTACACTTCAATAATTCATTTTGCTTAAAATGGCCAGATTGAGCAGGTGACAGAGGGGAGAAAGGGAGCAGAGTTTTCTTCCCCAGGCTTCTAAGAGATTTAAATCCTAAATTGGAGAAAAATACGCATCACCTTCACAACTGTCCTTCACATCATCCCAGCCATGTCCCCATGCATTAATCAATTTTTTTCCCTGTACTGTATGATGTTTTGACATCTTAAAAATCTCGCTGGTGGGGAGAGACTAACCTTCCCAGGACTAGCTAATTCCCAAAGATAGTAATCAATTTACTTGGGAGCAGCCTCTCATATGCACACTCATCAATTCCTTTATCTCCCACAGATGAACTCAATATTGCCCCTGCCCTGAATCATCCCAGGCCAGGTACCAGGCAACTAGGGACCATCCCTATAGCCCAAAGCCCACCATAATTACTCAAACTAGCTAGTCCTAAACTGTTTACCCTGCCCTGCCTTGCCTTTTTCAGTGAATAAGACTCCAACCTAGGCTTTCCCCTCATTCCTGCTTCTGCCTCCTGACCAAAACCTTCCCTGTGTGGCATGGCATGCCCTCTTCTCTCTGGAAATGTAATACATTTTTCTTTCAGTGGCACTAGCTTCTCCGTGTTCTCACCCAGTCACCTCTTATAAATTAATATCCCACTGGTACAGATGAGACACTCCACCCCTACCACTCTTGTGCTGTCTACTTAGCTAATCCAGTTGGAAACCATATTACAAACTAACTTAGGTTTCCAAAACCAGAGAGCAAGTAACACCTCCTAGCACCTTCATACACAGAAAGTTCTTCGAAGTCCTATTAGCATTTGAAACTCAACACTCGGAACTAAATGTATGACCCAGCAATCACTCTAAGGTATATACCCAAGAGAACAAAAACACAAACACTCATACACGAATGTTCACATGACCATTAGCTGTAACAGCCAAAACGTGGAAACAGTCCAAATGTCCATCAACTGATAAATAGATAAATAAAATGTTGTATATCCATAAAGGGGAATATTATCCCATCATTAAAAGAACTGAAGAATTGATTCATGCTACATGGATGACCCTTAAAAACATTACATTACGTAAAAGCCAGACAGAAGGCGACATATTGTACGATACCATTTATATAAAATATACAGAATAGGCAAATCCATAGAAACAGAAAGTAGATTGGTGGTTGCCAGAGGGAGTAAGGGGTAATGAGGAGTAACTGCTCAGGGGTACAGAGATTTCTATTTGGGGTTATAAAATGTTCTGGAATTAGATTGTGATGATGGTTGCAAAACCCTGTGAATATACTAATAACCAACACTTTAAGAGAGTGAATTTTAAAATATGTAAATTATATCTTAAGGAAAAAAAGCTAAATGTATTAGCTCCCTTCCAAAACTACTCTTTCTCCTATGTTCATTATTTCAGTAACTAGGACCACGTTCTACTCAGATGCTCAGGCCAGAAACCTATAATTTTTTTTCCAAAAACCTACAAATGTTAACAACTAATTAGGTCACGGCAATTCAAACGTCTTAATATCTCTCCCTTCCCCCACTCCAACTCCTAATCCAGGCCGCGCTCATTTCTCGCCTTCATTACAGCAGCTTCCTAATGGGTCTCCTGGCCTCCGGGCTTGCCTCTCCAGATCAATTTTTACATTGCAACTAAAACCTCCTTTAAAAACAAAATCTTTACCGGCTCCCAATAACCCCAGGTTGAAGTTAGAACCTTTAATAGATTTATAGTCTCTCCGACTTCAGCCCGCGGTGAACCTCTCCGGCTTCACGTTCCCCTCACGCCCGGACAGCCTGCACCTGGCAGCCTGGAGAGGGTGGGTATCGCCTCGGCCCCGGCCCGCATTGGGCGACCCGCCCTCCAGGCCTCAACCTGCTCGCAAGCGTCTCTGGAAGATCTTCCCTCAGCCCCCACCCCCCGCCCCCCGCCCCCAGCTCTGGCGCCTCCGTTTACCCGTCGGCTCCTCAGGCAGGTACGCTCTGAGGGGCCGCCAATGAATCCGCATACATTTCCTGTGTGAACCGTGGTGCACCCAAATTTCAACTTAAAACTGCAGCGGAGCCCTAAACTCACCCCAACTCTTCCTCAACACTTAACAGACTTTGCCGGACGCCGCCTAGAAACGCAGCCACATGGCCCTCGGGCGCCGCGCTCCGCCTAGTCCCGCCCCGCGCGATGTGGGCAAGTTCTCTGATGCTCGCCCCGGCCCCGGAGGAGGATGGGAAGCGAACCTCGTGGATCGCTCTGCGCCTGCGCAGACGCAATTCGCCGCCGGGGCGCCAAGTGGCGCATGCGCAGGCGCGTTGGTCTCCGTTGAGAAGGTGCTGCGGCGGTGCCGGAGGTAGGAGGAGTCGGGCTTTGGGGCCGGGAGTCTTGCACCCGGGAGAGGAGGTCCAGCCACCTCGGGCCTTTCTCGCTCCTCTGAGGGCGAAGAGGCTTTCTCGCCCGCCGCCAGCCGCGGTTAGAGGCAGGACCTGGCCTTGGGTGGAGGAGCCCAGGGCTGTCTGAACGGAAGAGGGGTGGGGGGATCCGGATACCCACGGGGCACAGCCCGGGGGTCCGACTAGCGATCGGAATTCGCCGTCTGTCTTTATAGCCGCCAGAGTCCTTGGCAGCCCTTCCCCAGGTGACAACCCGTGTGTCACCGGGTTGGGCGAGGCGGGGGGTCAGCCCCGCACCTGCCCATTCTTTCTTTCAGCGTCTGCGGTGAGCCCGGCCGCGGTAGGTACAAAGCTGAGTAGGCACAGTCCCCAGCCCTCTGGAAACTTGCCGTCTCGTAGGATCCATTACTTCCTTCAGCAGATACTGATTGAGCACGTATAGGAGATGCACCGTTTTAAACTAGTATCGGCAGAGATGTGGCGACTCTGGGCAGTGTGGAGGGTGGAGTTTGCTCTAGCGCCCACATCCAACAGTTTGCTTGGCCTAACGTCCCAGGCTCTCGGACACGGATTCTCCCTGCAGCCTTCTCTCCCACCACTTTCCTCTTCGCTCCCTATTATACCAAACTCTTTGCAGTTAATTAATTCAACAGATAACTATCGAGCACTTGTTACAAGTCATGCACCTTGTCAGCCAAAGAGAATATAAAATAGCGATGAGTGTGTGCCCTCCTGAAGTTTTGAGCTTAGTAGGGGACAGATAACAAGTAAATGAATAAAAATATAAGAGCTGATGCCCTGGAACCACACTGCCTGGATTTGATCCCAGCCCTGCCACTTGAAAAGCTGTGTCAACTTGAGTCAGTTCCTCATTCTTGTGCCTGGTTCCTTGCTGTAAAGAAAGGGTGTCAGTAGATTGTACCCAGTAGAGTTGTTGTAAGTATTAAACGAGTTAGACTTGTAAAGCACTTGGGACCACTGCCTGCATACAGTAAGCATTCAATAAATCTATTACATGTGATTATAACTTGTGATAAGTGCCATTGTGAAAACAGTGTGTAATGATAGAAAATAATGGGAGTGGAGAGAGTTCGCTTAGATAAAGACGGAGAGCAAGCTTCTCTAAGGAGATGTAAGATGAGAATGAGCCAGCCATGCAAAGTAGATTTTAGGTACGTGTGTCTGCCCAGCTTTGGAAAACTAGGTGATTAATTGGATTACTTGGACAGTGGAGATTTCATTATGGTATTTGAAATGAACTTTCTACCACTGGGTTATTCAGTTTTGATTTCTGAACTCCACTAAACTGTGCCAATATAAATAATCATGCCTGTAAGGCCCAACCTTTGCATATGAGCAGCATTCTCGTCACCTGAGGTAGGAGAGTTGCTGGGGTGAGAGAATGGAGAAAAGTGACCTATTTCTGATTTGGAAAAATTGGTTGTATCAGTGAAAGAGAGCCTGCTATGTTCCTATCTTTTGTTTCTTCGTGAGCGTTCAAGTGCATATTCTCTCTTTCTCTCTCTCATTACATTGCTTGCTGATAGAGCCTCTGAGAGCTGGAGGCCTTGGACCAGCACAGGCCTAAGAGATAGGTTTTCTGGATTCCGGGGCCATCTTGTTTCTGTGGTGACTGCTCTTCATGGGATTTATTCCCTAGGCTTCAATAAAACTATATTCTTCCAAGAGGCACACATTTTTCTGCCTGTGGAAGAACATGCTTTGACAGGTTTTTAGATCCCTCTCCCCTGTTGTGTTGTGGTAGCCTGTAGGACAGTTAGTTTGTGCTAACCAGGCTATAGCTGATTATTTGACAGGGGTATTGTTCCTCTGGAGACTTTTCTCATACCCCACATGCTCTTGTACCTTCCTGGAAGAAATGGCATAAAATGACAATATCTGTCTAATTACACCTAGATGCGTTTGGTTTTCCATGAGTGAAAAATTAAATGAATCAAATGTGCTTTATCACCGTGGAGATCTTGGAGAATCACCTGAGCACCAAGGTCACATGTACTCTCTCTCAGAGGCATCTACTGGACAACAGAAGCTCTCAGCTGTGAACTTTAATAAAGGTAAGCTTTAAACGTGCTGTTTAACACAGGTTCAATTTGAAGAAAGACATTTTAAATCATTATGGCGGGGGGAGCAGTACTTCCTGCTCAATTGTGCAAACCCTCCAGGTACCTCAGTGAGAAGTAGAGAGGAACCATAATGAAGCTGCGAGTGCGAACGAGGCCTGGCTAGGCTCACACTCGGGTTCACTTTCTCATCTGTCCACATGCCCCCAGATTGACCCTCACTCCTCCGAAGACCAGCCTGAAAGCCTTC
Organism: Eubalaena glacialis; assembly: GCF_028564815.1. Lineage (NCBI taxonomy): Eukaryota > Metazoa > Chordata > Mammalia > Artiodactyla > Balaenidae > Eubalaena > Eubalaena glacialis. Next base: position 58,699,855 of record NC_083728.1, on the reverse strand, counting down.
AAACCCGTCAGATGATGGATGAGTCAGACGATGACTTTAAGGAACTCTGTGCCAGCTTTTTCCAAAGGGTGAAAAAGAATGGCCCCAAGGAAGTGTCGGGGGAAAGGAAGACACAAAAGGCCTCAAACAGCACCCAGATAAGAAGCAAACTGAAAAGGACCAAACCAACTGCTTCCAAGAGCAAAACCCTTCAAGGCCCCACTGAGAGGAAAACTCGCTCTGGCAGCCAGGTCCTGTGGACTCAAAAGCAAGGGGCACCCAAGTGGCCAGAGAGTGAACCAGCTCCCCCTGAAAATGGGGAGGGAGGCGTGCATGCTTCTGCTGTGCTCCAAGACAGTGCATGGAGCACCCAGACAGGTAACCAGCTGAAACAGCTGCCAAAGCTTTTCCAGAGAGGAAACCAGAGGTGATTTGTACTATTTTAAACCAGGGGTCGGAAAACTTTCTGAAAAGGGCCAGCTAGTAAATTTTTTTGGCTTTGCAGGCTGTACAGTCTCTGTCGCAAACTACTCAACTCCCTATGACGGTATGTAATAGAGTGGGCTGTGTTCCAGCAAAACTTCACTTAACAAAAACAGGCAGCCAGCCCGAGGACCGTAGTTTGCCAACTCCTGTTTTAAACAATAGTCATAAAAAATATAACCCGTGTGAATTTTCTACATGATATATTTGGGACCCTCTTCTCTTTCAGTTTCCTATTAATGTTTACATCACGCAGTTGACATGAGTTACATGAACATGAAAATAATGCGGCTTCTCTCACTTTCTTGAGTTCATTCCAAAGTGGTTAAGTTGCAGTGGGCCAGCCAATTTGGTTAGGCTGCTGAAAGGTAGAACGAGGGTGCCGTGTGGGTTTGAGTCCCAGGAGAATATTCTGGTCCTTCCTTTCTCCTCCAAACACCTTTTATTGTTTTCTTTTTCTTCTTCTTCTTTTTTTTTTTGGTTTGTTCGTTTAAAGCAGCTTTCTTATCCTGCTGCCCTTGGTGTACTAAACCATATGCTTAGCATACATTCTTCATGCAGAACTGAAAACCAGCCTTGCATATATAATACAGCACAAGATCTTTGGGCTCCTGAGTTCTGTTTCTAAATTTTTCTCACCTTCACTTCCTGATCTTAAATAATATGTGGTCAGCATGACCTCCCAGTGCAGTGGTGGTAAAGAGACTGTTGTAAGGCTTCGTTAATGTTGCTGAAACATTACTGGTCCTTCATGCTCCCTTTGAGAGTCTAGTGAAAGCTATGCTTGATTTCCCCCAGAACACTGCACCCCCGAACACACCTGCAAAATTGACGTATAACTTCAGGGGCTTCGTGGGTCCCCCCCGGAGGTCATCTACAGACACCAAGTTAAAGGAGAACTTCTGACCTAGAAAGATATAAGTGTTTGTCATTAATATTTCTTTAATAACAGCTTTATAGGGATACAATTCACATTCTATAAAATTTACCCTTTTAAAGTGTATGGCTCAGTGATTTTAGTATATTCACAGAGTCGTGCAACCATCCCCCCTACTTAATTTTAGAACATGTTCACCACCTCAGAAATAAACCCCATGTTCAATAGCAGTCACTCCCCATGCCCCCTCCTGTCATAGGTATTTATGACAGGGGTATTTATATTACCACAAACAGTGAGGTTACCAAAAAACAATCAGTACTATTCACACTTAAGAGTTAAACCTAAACTAGTCAGTAAAGGACCCCTTTGAAACTTGAGATGTTTGAAACTTTGGGAGAGTCTTTGGTTTCTCCGGCTAGAACTGATGCATGTGAATGTTTTCCTCCTTGCCAGAGGCTGCTCCTGACAGCCGCTCCCAGCCCCCTCCTTCCTGTCTGACTGCGATGGTGCCCAGTCCCTCCAAACCCCGGGCGGCAGAGCTGGTGCTACAGCGAATGCAGCAGTTCAAGAGAGCAGACCCCGAGCGTTTGAAACACGGTTCAGAAGGGTGCTCCCTAGAGGCTGCACTTGAAGAAAACGTCCCAAAGGGCCCTCAAGAGATGATGGCGGGGAACGGTATGATGGGAGTCCTCTGTCTTCCCAACAGGGATGACTTTCGGGGAAGGGAGTCAGGAAGGAGCCCGTGTTCATTGCGTCTCTGCTGGGGGTGGCACTCTACCTTTGCCACTCTGTCTGGCCAGAGAACAGAGGGTCCCTTGGGTCATTTCTCACTTAGCTTCTTTGACAAGGTACCGCTTCCTCTTTTTTTTATTTTGACCTTTTATTACAAAAATTTTCCCATTCATAAAAGTCAGAAAAATGTATTACAATGAAGTCCCTATGCCCTCAACCTATATTTAACAATTGTCAACATTTTGCCATACATTTTTTTATGTCTCTATAAATATACGTTTCTTCTGTGCCATATGAAAGCAAGTTATATACATCATGACGCTTCACTCCTAGATTCTCCTATATAATCACAATACCATAAACACAAGTGATTCCATAACACTGCCTGGTATCAGTTCACATTCAGATTTCCCTGGTTGTCCCAAGGATAGCTTCTGTAGCTGGACTCCTTCTCTTTCTGAATGAGGATTTGTCACACACGTGTGGCTGTGGCTCAGTAGTCTCTCTGGTCTAGACCCGAGACCAGTCCCCTTGTCTTGTCCTTGTTTTTTCACGATACTAACTTCTTGAAAAGTCCAGGACAATTGTCTTTTAAAATTCCCCCCTTTCTGGATTTGCTTGTTTCCTCCTGCTGTCATTTAACCTTTTCCTGCAGGGAAGTGCCGTGCACTGCATGTTACACCACCTCTTGAGGCTTGTAATGTCAGGTGGTACTACACTTTATCCCCTAAACAATAGGAATTTTCATCCCTGATGAAAATATACAAAAGGAAAAGAAACCGGAAGAAACTGTATTGACAGACTTACGGCTAGTAAATACATAGTCTCCTGGTACTGTACCTGCAGATTTCACCTCAGGATTACTGAGGATTCTCAGGCTACCCCAAAGGTCCATGCAGGTGACATAGCGATGTGACATCTGCTGTGGCGTCGGTCCTTGGTCCACGTGGCACCAAGGGGTGCAGAGGAGTCACTCAGCCAGTGCGTAAGCCCAGCACCTGCCCTACATGCGACTCAGTTGTTTCCATAAATCGTCACATCATACCCAGTAATACTCAGGAGAGATAAACCATTTCTTTGTTTAAAAAAGACATTGGACCAAAATGAAGTATGATGCTTTTCTGGCTTTGTTCTCAGGGCATATCCCTCATGAGTGCCGAGGGTCTGCTCCAGCAACGTCAGATGTGACAGAGGGCCGCAGCAGTGGGCATGACCACCTTGAGAGCCATCTCAAGATTAGAGTCAGTCCATCCTCTGGTCTGATGCTGAGAAAACCGAGAATGGCATTTCACTCTGACCTGGTTCTTCTAGGATGGGCAAGAAAAAGTCAGAGTAGTAGGAAAGGTTGAGCTTTGAAGAGAAAACTTAGATTTTTTTGGAATAGAAGCCTTATAAACCTGGAATGCCCAGGGTTGCCGACTTTAGCAGAGATGGGAAATGAAAGGCAAGTTCTTTAGTACCTTGATGCTCAGAGAATGGTCCTGGACCAGCAGCATCAGCCTCACCTTGGAGTTGTCAGAAATGCAGAATCTCAGGCTCCACCTGGGCCCCCAGAGTGCCAGCCTCCGGACCTGCATTTCAACCAGCTTTCTGGGGGTCCCTGTACCTGTTAAAGTTTAAGGAGTACCCTTCTCAGGGCCCCACTCGGGGTCCAGTCTCCCTGGATGGGGCCACGCATGAGCCAAGTGGTGCCAGGTCTGGATTCCTCACGATACACCCAGTGTCCGTGCTCCTTGACATCTGAGGATAAGCTGGTCCTCATGGGTGCTTGTGCCTCCATAGGGTCTGGGCCCAGGCTCCCTGCCACAGAGAGCGACGCTGCAGTGGCCTTGGCCCTCCAGCACGAGTTTGGGCCAGAACGGGCATCCGCACACAACGACAGCCTGGAGGAGAAGGGGTTGTTCTTTTGCCAGATCTGTCAAAAGAACCTCTCAGCTATGACCGTGACACGGAGGGAGCAGCACGTGAACCGGTAGGAGCAGCTTGGCCGTCACCTGTCTGCGGTCACCTCTCCCGTGGGTGTGACCAGCTCCGGGGCTCCTGTGGCCGTGGTGGGAATCTTGAGATAGTACCTCAGTATCGGTGTCAATCTATCCTTGCTTTTCTTTTTAAACAGCTTTATTGAGATATAATTTGTATACCATACAATTCACCCATTTAAAGTGAACAATACAATTGTGTTTACTTAATATATTGACAGAGTTGTGCAGCCATTACCACAATTTTTTTTCCCTATAAATTTATTTATTTATTTATTGGCTGCGTTGGGTCGTCGTTGCTGTGCACAGGCTTTCTCCAGTTGCAGTGAGCAGCGGCAACTCTTCGTTGTGGTGCGCGGGCTTCTCATTGCGGTGGCTTCTCTTGTTGCAGAGCACGAGCTCTGGGCACGCAGGCTTCAGTAGTTGTGGCACGTGGGCTCAGTAGTTGTGGCTCACGGGCTGTAGCGCGCAGGCTCAGTAGTTGCGGCAAACGGGCTTAGTTGCTCCGCGGCATGTGGGATCTTCCCAGACCAGGGCTCGAACCCGTGTCCCCTGCATTGGCAGGCGGATTCTTTTTTTTTAAATAGTAATCTTTTTATTTATTTATTTTTATATTTATTTTTGGCTGTGTTGGGTCTTCGTTTCTGTGCGAGGGCTTCCTCTAGTTGCGGCAAGTGGGGGCCACTCTTCATCGCGGTGCACGGGCCTCTTCACTATCGCGGCCTCTCTTGTTGCGGAGCACAGGCTCCAGACGCGCAGGCTCAGTAGTTATGGTGCACAGGCTTAGTTGCTCCGTGGCATGTGGGATCTTCCCAGACCAGGGCTCGAACCCGTGTCCCCTGCATTAGCAGGCAGATTCTCAACCACTGAGCCACCAGGGAAGCCCCGGCAGGCGAATTCTTAACCACTGCGCCACCAGGGAAGTCCCCACAGTCAATTTGATGACATCTTGTCACCCCCAAAATAACCCCAGACCCATTAAGCAGGCACCCCCATTTCCCTCTTTTCTTCAGCCCCTGGCAACCATTGATCTGCCTTATGTCTGTGGATTTGCCCATTCAGGACATAAGTGGACTCACACAATATATGGCCTTTTGTGTCTGGCTTCCTTCACTCAGCAGAGTGTTGGCAAGGGTCATGCATGCTGTAGCTGTGTCAGTGCTTTTCTCCTTTTTAAGGTTAGATAATATTCCACTGTATGGATGGACCACATCTCGTTTATCCATTCATCCACTGGTGGACATTTGTCTCCACCTTTTGGGTTTTATGAATAGAGCTGCTGTGAACATGCTTTCCATGTATTTGCTTAAGTATCTTGTTTTTTTGGTTTTTTTAATGTATTTATTTATTTTGGCTGTGTGGGCTTCGTTGTGGCACGCGGGCTTCTCTAGTTGTGGCACGCGGGCTTAGTTGCGGCATGTGGGATCTTAGTTCCCCAGCCAGGGATGGAACCCAGGCCCCCTGCATTGGGACCACCAGGGAAGTCCCTTGAGTATCTGCTTTCAGTTCTTTGGGGCATATACTTAGGAGTAGAATCACTGTGCCATATGGTTATTCCCATGACTCTGTGTTTAGTGTATCCTTGCTTTCTTCAGACACCTTTGCTAACAGAAACCTGAATTCAATGTCTGGAGGCTGACTGTAGGCTGTGTGGAGGGATCAGCTCAGGGGGAACAGGCTTTGTCCCACAGCACGTCCACGCTGACATGAATCCCTATCTACGATATTACCAGGGAGGGTGGTTCTTCTACCTTTGCTGTCTTCCTCCAGGTGCTTGGACGAGGCTGAAAAGGCACTGAGACCTTCCGTGCCTCAGATCCCTGAATGCCCAATTTGCGGCAAGCCATTTCTCACCCCTAAGAGCAGAATCAGTCACTTGAAACAGTGTGCGGTGAAGATGGAGGTTGGCCCGCAGCTCCTGCTCCAGGCCGTGCGGCTGCAGACAGCTCAGCCCGAGGGGGCCTCTGGCACACTGGCATCGAGGTGAGTCAGATGAAAAGGAAGAAAAATCAAAGTAGTCTGATTTGTTTAAAAAAAAAAAAGAAAAAAGGCCTTTTGTAGTGTTGGAGGACAACAGAGCCCTCTCTGATTCTGGAGATGAAATATTTCGGGAGGAAATTGGGCATAGTCTCCACAGGGACTGAGGAGGGGACAGATCTCTATCGTCGGAGGCTTTGAAATGGACCAGTTGGATTGGACTGGTTTCCACGAGGGCCTTCCTGAGATTTTCCCATCCCCACCATCCTGAGCAGCTAAGAATTCGATAATTCTCTTCACCTCATCCATTTCGTGTGGGGTACAGCATGGCTTCCAGCTCAGTGTAGTCCGATTTTCATACTGTTAATGTAACATTACTCAGCATAGCTCAACAAGTTGATGAGACAGAACCATAGGCCTATTTTTTTGCATGAATTAAATGCTTAAGTGTTTGAGTAGGAGGCCTTGCTGATACCCAGAAACAAGTGCTTGGCATGCAAACCACAAACAACTGGCAGAGGGTTGCTTCCCTCCACATCGCCTCTGCCGCTGTGGATGCCTGGGTAGGTCCCAGTGTTACAGGGAACAGAGTAGCGCGGGCCCTGGACTTCTGTAGGTTCGGGACTTCTTTCCCTCGGCAGCTCTTGAGGGCAAAGGGAAGGCCGAAGGCAGTGGCTCTGTTTGTTCCAGCCATTGCCTTGCATGCAGGTGATGGGCCTCTGAAGGGGGCCAGTGCTGAGACTGGGTGGTCGATTCTTAGCTGCAAGCCTGTCCGTATTTTAGCACATCAACACTAGCATCACAGATTCAGAAGCCTTAAGTCCTTAGAATAGATGTCATCTAAGCCACTGCTTGCCTTTTGGCAGGACTAGACTGAAGCTACCTACTCAGATAAAATATATCTGCTTTTTAAATACCTCCAAGAAGTGAGACAAGATGTGTGTGGGTCCTTCTGGAAGGCTGTTAGAGTAGAAAACCACAGCAAACGAAGAGCCTTGCCTGCCATACGGCCAAGCCCAGGGCGTTTTGACTCCGGGGTAGTCAGAGCTCCCCAGCCAGGGCACACATGCTGGTGAGAGCACCCCACTTGCTCCTGCACCCCTCACGTGCTTTCACCTCAGCCCAGGCCCTGCCCGCTGGGCTGAGGTACAGTCTGCAGCAGCTGCCAGCAGGGCCTGGAGGTTAGGGTGGCTCCTTCCCCTCTTGGAGGCTGTGGTTATCGTGCAGGGTTCCCAGGAGGTTGGAACTGAATTAGGGCTCGCTGAGATCTCTGAGGTGATACCTGAGATTCCGGAGCCATCCCTGGCCCGGTGGAGAGCACGAGCTTTTACCCAAACCAGAGGTGCTTCCCGCACACTGCCCTGAGGTACAGGGAAGGTGGTCCTGGGTCTGCACTCTCCATCTGTCTCACCTTTACCTCCCACCTCTCGCCCAGACCGTTGGAATTCACCAGGCAGTGTAGGTTCTCTCCAGCCAGAAAATCCTTTAAATAAATATCCTCCAACCCAAATGACATGCTGCACGTTGACCTCTGAGTCAGCTGACCACATTGGTGGCCTAACCTGGGAGGCCTTTCACGCCTTGGGCAGAGGTGCCGCCCTAGGGCCCCCGCAGGAGGGAAGGGATATTTTCACGGCCAGTGTGGCCGGGTCCGCCTCAGGGCATCTGAGGTATGGATGGGCAGAAGTGGGTGGAATCCGGGGAGCTGACTCCACCGGAAGGGTCTGGCCACGTCTGGGGTATGCGGGTGCTGCTGTCGGCTTTGTGTGTCTGCCAAGAACCCTGCTGGGCAGCATCACCCGGAAGGACCCAGACCCTCCCGTGTCTGGACTGTGCTGAACTCATGGCCCAGGATCAGGCGAGCTCACGTGAGGCACAGAGTGAGCGCAGTGACTGAGTACAGAAGCCGTTGATGCTTCTGTCTGCACATTTATCCCTTTTCTCTTGCCCCCCCTACCAAGGAGAAAGGGTGAGCCCTCTCGGGTCCAGTGGGGACCACCTCATAACAGGAAGTGCTCGCACCTCTAGCCTCACTAACCTTTCGGTGTGGCTGCCTTTTAAGCCTGAGGGATCACGCTGGAGGTCTGAAGCGGAAGGGAGCCACTGCCAAGAAGGAGCCGCAGAAGAGGCAGAAGGTCGCCAAGCCCGAGGCGCCGTCCGAGGACCTGCTGGTGGCCATGGCTCTGTCCCGGTCCGAGATGGAGCAGGAGGCTGTGCCGGCGGCACTCAGGCTGGGAAACGCTTTTTCTGGGAGGACGAGACCGGGAGCAGGTATGTGTGGTCAAGGGTGGTGCCGGGGGAGCCTCGCCGCACGGCAGCCGCTAAAGGAGCAGCTGGGGGCCTCGGGGGGAGGATGACTCCGTGTTGCTTCTGTTTAGCTCTAGAGAAGAAAAGTCGCAAGAAGAAAGCCCCCGTTACGCCCCCACAGTTGTTAGTCCAGGACGCGGAGACCACAGGGAGACAGATGGAGGATCGCGTGGCCCAGCTCTTGGCAGAGGAGCTGGAGCTGTCTGGCACGCCACCGCTTCCTGCGAGCAGAATTTTTAAGGAAGAGCTGGAAAAGGGCAGGCGAGGTCTTCGACCACCTGGAGGAAAGCAGAACTTTCTGTGGGAGGGCAGCGCCCTGACCGGGGCCTGGGCTCTGGAATCCTTCTACACGGCCAGCCTGGTCCCTCCCCTGGTGCCCCAGCGGCCCACCGAGGTGAGCTCCCTTCTGAGCTGGCACGGGTGGGCTCAGGAGAGAGGGCGGCGGCAGAAAGTTGGAGGAAGATGGGAGGGGGGAGAAGCCAAGGAGCGTTGTGTGTGGTCTAGTGTGTTTTCTTTGCAGCAACCAGATGGTTCCCCTGGTAGGAACAGGGAGACCACTGGTTCCCAAGTGTGTGATGTTCCTGGAGAGTTTAAAATGCAGAGTCCCAGGGCCTTCTCCCGGACCGGGTATGACCTGCTTGTGATGGGCGGCAGGAACCAGACTGGCCTATGCAGGTGTCTGGAATTGGTACTCACCCGCTTGAAGCAATTCAGACGATACTAGGAGGGCGGGGGCCCTGGGAACCCTTCTGCAGATGTGGAGGCCACAGGCATGGCCTCTGCTGTGACAGACGAGCCTGCTGACAGGTGGCAATGGTGACAAGCTTCCCAGGGTCGCGCTGGGCTGGGGCTCACACCCTTGGGGAGCCTGCTGCGGTGGCCACACGCTCACTCTGGCTCTCCCACTTCTTTCAGGGCCTCACACAGGAGCCCACGCTGCCACTGGAGCTGCCTGAGAAGCCAGAGCCTGGCGTGCAAACACCCCTTGCCGTCCATGGCACCCGCCCTGTGGGCCACAGCCCCCTGAGCCCAGCGCCCTCCGCCAGCCAGAGGGAGCATCAGGCCCTGCAGGACCTCCTGGACCTGGCAGGAGAGGGGCTGAGCGCCAGCCCGTGGCCCTGCAGCGGGGGCCCGGCCGGCTCAGGAGGGGCCACAGGTGAGACACCGGCCGTCGGGGCCTCTCCTCCCTGGGACCAGGGCCGTGACAGCTGCTCAGATCCGATGTTGCCAGGCTTATCCCCATGTGACAGGGAGAATGTAGTCTCACTAGGTGCTTTCATTTTTCCTCAAAGGTGAATGGGATTTAGGTGAGTCTGTCACAGTCTTCCTTCAACTTTGACCAAGGACAGAGCCTTTTGCCAGAACGAGTGGTCATGAGGGCTGATTTCGGCTCTTTCTCTCCCGAGTCCCTCTCTGTTGGGAGGGGGTGGTTGTGAAGGTGGTCTGTGGGCAGTTCGCTTTCCATGAAGACGTCCTCGGGTCAGCCCAGGTGATGCTCTTTCCCTGGTGGTTGATGTTGCCAGGAGGTGCTGTTCTTTTAACCTGCGAATCCTCCTCTCAGGAATGGACTTGTCGCCCAGCAGCCTTCCACTGACTGGGTTTGTCCTGCCAGCCAAGGAGAAGTGCCTGGAGAGGAGCAGCCAGGCTTCGGTAAGAATGTCTGGCCCTGTCCCGGCTCCATCCATGGTCTTGGCCGAAGGGCTTGTTGTGTGTTCAGTGCTGCCAGCTCACTGCCAGCCTCCAGGCCCCTGCTCGAGTCCACTGATCCCCTTGACGGCCTTTGAACTGAGCGGGGCTTTGCCATGAGGCTGTTGTCCCTTTTGTCGCTGAACCCTGGGGCACCTCAGTAGCCCGGCCCTGGGAGCCTGCTCTGTCCTGGGGCCTGGGGAGCACCCCTGCTCGGTGAGGGTGCCTCACTTCAGCCGACGGCTCTGAGCATCCATCTCTCAAAGTTCCATTCACTCGTTCAGGGCTTGCTGTGCCCTCATGTGTGAGTCCTGGAGGCCTCCAGCTAATAGTTCGTGTTCTGTGTTGGTGACAAATTGGGTTAGAAGCTGGGTTTTCCTTAGGGTGGGTGTCGTCCCGTGAGTGCATTGGTATCAGCCAAGCACTTCTCACCAAGGTCTCCCTGGAGACGTGGCACATGTCAGAGAGGGACACGGAGCTCCTCGGCCGGCCCCGTACCTGCTTGGGCTCAGGTGCCATCTGTCACGGCAGGCTGGGCTGGTAGCTTCCTGTGGGGCCACACACCTCCTGGCCCACGGAGCCCTCAGCAGGTGCTGATGCTGCTGCCACATCCCGGTGAGGCTATCAAGCACACCTCACCATGGGCTGGGGCTCCTATTTAGGCCAGGGAATTGGGTGTGATGGAGATTTTTAGAAAGGACTGGGTTTTGCTGTTCCGTGTCCCTGAGGGCCTAAAGGTAACTTAAAGGTGGAGCCCAACATTGGACCTTGTGGGGAGCAGCACGAGGCCCTGACTGGCCACCTGCACCCCGTCAGTTGGGCCTGCATGGTTAGGCGGGCGACAGGTGGCAGTGGCTGCTCTCCCCGTCTCATTTCAGCTCGCCCTCGGTTTGCTGGTGGCCGACTTCGGTGCCATGGTCAACAGCCCACACCTCAGCGACGTCCAGTTTCAGATGGACGGCGGGGAGGTGCTTTATGCCCACAAGTTTGTGCTCTATGCCCGATGCCCACTTCTCATGCAGCACGTAAGTGTGCGGCCAAGCTGCATCCCCACCCCTTTCCCTCCCCCCTCCTCTCCCTCCTCCCCTCTTCTTCCCTCTGTGCCCTGCCCCTCCCTCTGTCTTCCTGCCCCCTTTCCTCCCCCAACCCCGGCTCTCCTCCCACTGCCCTGGAACGTTCTTCCTCTGTTGCCATCAAGGTTATGCTTCCATGGAGAAGAAAGGTTTGAGGTCAGGAAGCTCTATGAGGAGATGAGCTTTGGGAAACATCAGACTTCTTGTTCTGTTGAATAAAAATCCTTTTTTCCCCAGAATTGTTTCCTTTTCCTCTATTTGCATAATTGTAAAGTCTTATAAACAACCTTGTTAAGGTCGAGCTACTGCGACATTTCTGTGCCGTTGTGCATTTGACTTGAACATCGCATTGCAGGAATCCCAGAAACTGCTGTCAGTCTCGTCAGAAAGTTCTAGTGCCTTTGATATGCCTGTCAAGAGGGGACTGACTGGGTTCTTGAGCATCTATCACTGACTTGATTTTGGAAACAGACAAGTTTTGTGGCCTAACCTGCAGAATTCCTGGCCAACTAAATGGAGCGACACTGGCTAATACCTGTCCTAGGACAAGCTCAGCGGCTCCCAGAACCTCCCTGAGGTCTGTTTCGCCCCAAGTCACGACTGTCCGATCGGTAACTCTTCTGCATGCGTTACCTCCCTCAGGTAAACAGTGAAGGCTTCTTTGCAATAGAAGATGGTGACATGAGGACCCAGCGCGTTCTGCTGAGTGACGTCAGCGCTGAGGCCGCCCGGATGTTCCTGCGTTACCTCTATGCTGCGGACACTGCCCTTACTCCCCAGCTGGCCCCTGACCTGAGCTCTCTGGCCCACAGGTCCGGATTGTTCTTCCCATTTACTTCACAGCTTTTGACATTAACTGACAAGGATTATCTGGTTGATGGCCCGTGGGAAGGTCAGGGCTGAGTCCTTCCTGTACCTTTTAATCCCAAGTTTATACCCGGTGGTGACCTTGAACAGGGTGTATTGACTGGAAGTCTGGCCAGAATGAACACTTGCAGGAGAGCCAAGTGCTGGCTGAGGAGGGCCCCGTGGCTTTCGATCCCTGGGCGTGATGAGAGGGTGGTCCCAACCTCAGCCCCAAACACTGCCGCTCCTTGGTGGTTCTGCCACCAAAGCTGAACAACAGCCGTCCTTTCCCAAGTCCCAGAAAATGGAAGTGAGTAGGATGCTTGATCTAACTCCCATGAATTTGCACCTACCTGGTTTGTCCACACCAGTATCTCAGGAGAGGTGGCAGGTAGCTCAGCAAAAAATAGGTGTTTTACTTCCTGATAAAGCTCGAGGGCCTCTGGGATGAAACCTTGTTCATCTCTCAGGTGCATTCTTGGGAAGGATGGGCTCAGCCTCTCGGGTTTCAAAGGTACCGATTAGACCACAGAGCCATCAAGCAGGTGGCAGGCTGGTGTGGCCCTAGGCCCGGCTGACCTGTGATAGGTTTGGGTGTCCCAGTTTGCATCAGTCACAGCACTTTGGGTGCTCTCCCGGTCACAGCACCACCCATCCCTGCCATCTCCCCTCAGCCTGCACTCGGGCCTGCACAGCAGGGTTAGTGGCCCTCCTTGAAGGCTCTGTTTCTAGAACTGAGCAGCCTGGGGCATAGCTGGGCATGAGCACGGGAACCGTCTCCGTAGGGGAGCAGGGGAAAGGCCAGGGTGAGTCACGGCCGTCCTCCCCGTGAGGGGTCCTGCCCCGAGCCTCCTGCACCTGGACACCCAGCTGCCGCCTCTGCGCTGGGTGGGGTGACGCATGGTTTTCCCATTGCAGGTTTGGTGTGACTGAGCTTGTTCACCTGTGCGAACAGGTGCCTGTCCTGATGGATGCCGAGGGTGGACAGCAGAAGGAGCAGGAAGACGAGGATTGTGAAAGCAGAGTGGAGACTTTCCAAGAACTCCTGCGGTCAGTGTGGCGGGGGGAGGAGGAGGAAGCAGAGGCTCTGCCGAAATCCGAGGGCCGAGAAGAAGACAGAGAAAAGGTGAATGAGGCAGAGATGGAAGAAATTTATGAATTTGCAGCTACTCAGCGAAAGCTGCTCCAGGGGGAGAAAGCTCCAGCGATGGAGGAAGAAACTGACCAGCTCAGGGAGGACGGTCCAGTTTCTGGGAGAATCCTCACAAGCGTTCGCAATAAAGAACAGTCAGAAAATGCAGAGCAGATGGAATCATCTGGGCAAGGAAGAGATGAGGCCCCAGACAAATGGAAAAACATGAGACACTCCACGCTCCTGCCCCCCGGGGACCAGGGTTTGGACAGGGAGGAGAAAGCGGAGTCCCCAAAGGAAGCACTGGCTCTTCCCTACTCTTCCGGCCCTGCCCGGGCTCGGGCAGAGAAGCAGGAAAGCACCTTTTTGTGCTCAGTTGATGTTGATGATGATGAACAGTCCTTTTCATCGCCTCAAGCCGGATACCCTGAACCCTCCCAGATGACAAGTGATCGCAAGGAAGGAAACTGCACCATATGGGAAAGGGAGATAGAGAGTTCCCATCCCCCTGCTCACCAGCAGGCACCTCCCTCACACTCACCCTTCTTCCCATCACATCCCCATCAAGGCAGGAGTCCCTGCCAGCCACATCTTCGTTCTCGTCACACCAGTGACCTGTCCCTGCCAACACCCCAGCTGCAGGGCACGGCTTCCAGGGTAGCCTCCCAGAACTCATCACCAAAGCCAAAGAGGGCCAGAAGCCTTCCCATGTCACGTAAGGATCCAGGCCAGAAAGACAAGGAATGTAGTTCCATGTTGGAACACAGAGGTAAAGGGGTCCTGATCTCCCCAGAAAAGTCTCCACCCATGGATCTAACCCAGTCAGAACCTGGCTGCTTGAGTGCCAGGTCTCAGAACTCTCCATCCAGCGTGAACAGAGAAGATGAGGTGATCCTTTTATTGGATTCAGATGAAGAGCTGGAGCTGGAACAAATCAAAATAAAGTCAGTTTTGAATGGTCCCTCGGAAGAAAGGAAAGTTCTTGAAGTTAGCACCAAGTCCTCTGAGCTGTTTTCCATCATCGACCTCGATGCGGAGCAGGAACCTTCCCAAAGCCCACCAGGAAGAGGGCCCACGCTACAGCAGGAGGTGGAGGGACCGCTGGGGAACCGGGGCTCTGTTGGGGGCAGAGGGACCCCCCAGCTGTTCTGCGACCCCAAGATCAGTGGCGACGAGGACAGCACGACAGATACCTCGTGGCTGGTGCCCGCCACCCCACTGGCTAGCAGAAGCCGTGACTGTTCATCGCAGACCCAAATCACAGGCCTCAGGTCCAGGCCTTCAGCAGACCCACTGGCTCAGCCCAAGCCCAGGGCCCTGTTACAGAACAGGGACGAACCGGAAGCCATGAGTAAGTTTTCGGTCATCGTGCCTCAGACATCCTCACTCCTGGGCCCCATCTCTCCCGGAAGCCCTGACAGCAGAAGGCAGGTCTGCAGAAGCCCGTCCAGTCCCCACCCCAGATGCCACCAGTACTTTTCTCCTCTGGCTCCCCGTCCCAGCTCAGGAGGCCTTGCTGATCTCACTGGGCAGTTCCAGAGGCACCCACCGCCTGCGCTGAGCCCAGGGGTTCAGGCCACTGCGAGTGAAGTGGTGGAGGTTGAGGACAGTGAGGAGGAGCAGGAGGTGGCCTCCCGGAAGGCGAGCAACATCCCCCTGCCGGACAGTGACCCCCCGATGCCAGCCGACGATTGGTGTTGGCATGTGGAGCCCCTCTCACCAATTCCGATTGACCACCTGAACCTTGAGTGGACCGGCCCCCTGAGCACCAGTAGCCCTGGCGGTAGGGTGGAGGGGGCCCCAGACAGCGGTGACTGCTGCTCCCCAGCACTGCTGGGCACCACCCCCATCCGAGGAAGCCGCACTGGCCAGAGGAAGGCTCAAGAGAAATCCCCTGGGGCCGGCTCCCCTGGGAGCAGCAGGCTGAGCTTTCTGAACTCAGCTCTGTGGGACGATTGGGATGGAGAAGAACAGAAGTCCCCAGAGGCTCTTCCTCTGCCCCAGACACCGAGCGCGGATGGAGCCCAGAAATTGCAAGAGTTACAGACGCCAAGTGAGTAGTGGGAGGGTGTTGTCTTTTACATTGTTTTACACTAAGGGGCGTGGAAGGTCGTAAGGACAGCGCGGGGCGGTGATGCTAAAGGGCCTGCTGACCCGCGGCCAGCCCTCCCCTTGCCTGCCTGACCCCACTCCATGGTTGGGGAGGATCGGCCTGCTGTCAAACATACACTCCTTAGCCAGTAAGTCAGGGCTTCCTAAACCTGCCTGGATCCTGTGGCTCGCCTGGGTACTTGTTCAAGATCCCTGTCTGTGGCTCCACTCCAGAATAGTGGACCAGCACCTCCGAGAGGCTGTGACAGGCACCTCACGTGCACCTGAAGAGCAGACATGTGTGGTTCCTCAAGTAGTCAAACACAGAATTGCCATTACCACCAGGCAATTCCACTCCTACATATACATTCAAAGGATTTGAGATCAGGACTCCTGTACACAAATGTTCACAGCAGCAATATTCACAACAGCCAAAAGGTGGAAATAACCCAAATGTCCATCAGCTGATAAGTGGATAAATAAATGTGGTCCATCCATACAGTGGAATATTATTCAGCCATATGAAGGAATAAAGCACTGACACAGATACAGCAGAATGAACCTTGAAAACATGCTGCTCAGTGAAAGGAGCCAGACACAAAAGGCCACCACGTATTATATGATTCCTTTTATGTGAAACGTTCAGATGGACAAAGCCATAGAGACAGAAAGTAGATGAGTGATCGCCAGGGGCTGTGGGGGAGGAGAACAGGGAGTGACGGGCATGGAACTTTCTTTGGGGGATGAAATGTTTTAGAACTAGAAAGATGTGGTGGTTGCACAACACTGAATGTGCCAAGTGCTACTGTTCACTTTAAAATTTTGTTATGTGAATTTCATCTCAATTAAAAGACCAGATGGGGTGAGTGTGGGAGGTCTGCTGTGAGCCTTATCGGCCCCACTGGTGGAGGGACCCCACTTCCCAGCTTATTTCAGTCACAGGGGAAAATCAAGGCCCCCGGTGTTGGTGTCGGCCCCTTGAGGTGCTGCTGCCCCACCGCTACCCCCTCCAGCTGGACTGATCCAGGGAGAGTCTGGGAAGGGACCAGGCGACACTGAGCCGTGACTGGTGACAGGGAAGCAGAGCCTGTGGGCAGAGCATCTGCCTGTGTCCTGCCATTTCATGTCCCCCTAAAATCTTAGACCAGCTGGGCATCACTAACTAGTGCTTTCAGCCTTGAGTGGGCGTCAGAATTGCCTGCAGAGCTTCTTAAAACACACGTGGCCGGGCTCTACCCCAGAGCTGCTGCTTCAGGAGGTCTGGTGTGTGACCAAGAATTTGCATTTCTAACAGGTTCCCAGGTGGTGTGTGAGAACCGCTGCCGGAGACCTGAGACCAGGGGACCTTAGTCAGAATCTGAGGGGAGATTCATGAGGGTGACAAACTCTTGAAATGATATAAAGAATTTTGTGCATTTTTCACAGGACAGATCCTGTTGTTTTCATTGGCATCTCAAAGGACTCCATGCTCATAAAAAGGATAAGAACCAAAGTCCAGATGTACTTAAGTTGTCCCTAAGTTGTCTTTAAAATACTGATTTTTTTTTAAATAACAGCATTATTGAGATGTTATTCACATATCATAAAATTCACCCTTTCAAATGTACTATTCAATGGCTTTTTAGTACAGTATTCTACAGCTGTCTAATTCCAGGATGTTTTCATCACCCCAAAATAAATCCCATACCCATTAGCAGTCGCCCCACTGCCCCTTCACCCCAGCCCCTGGCAACCGCCTACCTGCTTTCGAGCCCTTCACAGCATCAGCACCGCGTAAGCCCGTGGCCCTCACCGTGTGCTGCGTGATGCTTTCCAATGGGAGGACAGGACTCCAGAGTCAAACAGTGAAGGGTGGACATCACTGCTGTCCTGGAGCGAGGGCAGCATTTCTCTAAGTGACAGTATCAGGGTCAGAAGAGGCAAATCCAGGGCCCTCATGCTGAAACGTGTGTTTCTTTTGTTCTACCCAGAAGGTGCTAATCGGAAGAAGAACTTGCCCCCCGAAGTGCCCATAACCCCAATGCCAAGGTATTCCATCATGGAGACCCCGGTGCTGAAGAAAGAACTGGACAGGTTGGTGTTGTTCTGGAAAGCTTGCTCTGAGCAGACCCTCCCTCCTGCGCCTGTGTCCAGGCTTAGTGAAGCGGGGAGCAGAATGGCACCCTGGGCTCTGGTGGCAGGAGCCTCTGGTTGCTTGGGGGGCGTGCGTGACTCCCAGCTCTCCACATACTGTTCCCCAAGTGACTTAGGGCCAAGAAATGACACTCCTCCAGGTCACCCATCAGGTGGCAGGTCTCCATGTGCCATGTGGATGGGAATGGGACCCTTGCCTTAACAGTCTGAGGAGGGACACCTGATTTTTTAAAAGAACATCAAAACTCACATTCCAATGAATTCTGCTGTTCACCTTGGACACTGGGGAGGTCACTGCTACCACCACCACTCAGAACTCAGGGGGAATGGCCCTTCTGGAATATTCCTGAGTCAGCTCAGTGGGTATGCAGGATAGATATTGACCTCTGAATGCTCATAAGTCAGGCATTTAAGATTCAGTTACATAAAGCCACTAGTTTAATTAGTTGATAACTGTTTGCTCTTTGCTGACGTTCACCTGTTTTCCCATTCAGGTTTGGGGTCCGCCCTCTGCCCAAACGCCAAATGGTCCTGAAACTGAAGGAGATATTCCAGTACACTCACCAGACACTGGAGTCAGACTCCGAGGAAGAGAGCCAGTCCTCACAGGTGCCCTTGGAGGCTCCTTGCAGCCAGACTTACACCACCAAGACCTCTAAGGCTTCAAGGGCAGCTGGCCGCACCCAGCTGGAGGCCACTTCTGGCCCCGTTCCCCAAAGGTCCAAGGGACCTGCTAAGACCAAGGGCCCCCAACATCAAAAGATGCAGCCTGGTGGAAGCATCCCTGCCCTGAGCACGTCACCAGCCAAGGAGGGGCCTCCAGGCCCTGATGGTGACACCCAGCTACCGGCCTCCCAGGAATCCATGGCCACCTCTGTAGACAGCAGTGACAGCTCCTGCAGCTCACAAAGGTAACCAGATGGAAGGACAGGGCCAGTGGCTTTGTAGGTCCTCTGACAAGTGAGTTTTGAGAATTGGCATAAGCGAGGCCTGATGGCCAACATTCAGAAATCCCAGCTGCCTTCTGGGTTTGAACGACCGGAGACCCAGGTGGGGTTAAAGGTCAGCCCCCTGTGGGCCTCCTGGGCAGACCTCTGGGGCTCCCACATCCTCGCTCACAAGCAGGGCCAGCCTAGCACGGCTGCCCTCGGCATTAGATTCTGGCTGAGGGTGCGATCCCGCTCAGGCCGGCGGCTAGAGTGCCAGGGACACAGCAGCCTGGGGCTTCCTACTGCCCTGGGGGTCGTCCACGTGCCAGGCTCCGCAGGGGACACAGAAACACACTCCTTCCCTCAAAGAAGCTCCTGGTCTCGGGGTAGAGGCCAGAAAGAAGGGGTGTTGCTGGATGTTACTGTCTGGTTCTTTTCAGTTCTTCCTGTGAGTTTGGAGCGGCCCTGGAGTCTGCAGGAGAAGATGAGGAGGACGAGGAGGGTGTCAGTGCTTCGCAGGCGGCCATCCAGGGAGCGGCCACAGAGGAGGCCGTGAGGCATTACATCTGCTCCAAGCCAGCCCTCTACCGCAAGGTCCTGCTGTACCAGCCCTTGGAGCTGGCAGAGCTACAGGCCGAGCTGAAGCAGCAAGGCATCCACGTGGCCACGGGGAAGCTGCTGGACTTCCTGGACACCCAGTGCATCACCTTCACCACAGCTGCCGCCCGCAAGGAGAAGCTTGAGAGGAAGAGACGGCAGCCCGTGGGCAAGAAGATGGGGGTCAGAATCCGCAGGCCTGTCCCCCGCCCCCAACCCCTGGCCATCAGCAGCCTGTGAGGGTCTGCAGCCCCCGTCAGCCAGCCAGGCCCCCACAGTGTTTCTGAGCTTTCTGACCACACCGCTCCCCCTGTGAATAACGGCAGCACCAACCCAGATCGGCTTCCTCTTGACCTCGTATCCTAGAGTGGCCTTCGGAGTGTGTCGTCCGCTGGATTTAGGGGCCCTGGCCCCTCCCTCCATCGGTGCCCACAGTTTGTCTCCCTTTAACCCCCTTGGGCCCCATGTGTTTCAGGAGGGGGTGGGCCACTGCCAGCTGGCCAGGGCAAGGCCTGATTCAGCCGTGTCTTCCACTGTCTTTGCCCACCAGTCACAGGTGTCCGTGTCCTGAGGTGGATGTCTGGGTCTAGGCTGCCCCTGCCCATGTCTTCCTTCTCAGCACTTGGGCTGTAATCCCAGCCTCCACCAGCAGACCAGCTGTCCACAGGCCCTGCACTGCCAGGCCCCAGGTGCTCTGCTGGCCCAGCTGTCCTGCCCAGACACTTGTCATTGTCACCAGCAGTCTCTGAATTGGGCAGTACAGAAGGCCCAGTACAGCTCTGAAGCCCCCAAAATAAGCACGTTCTTTGTTAACTGGTTCCACCAGTATGTGTTGCAGCCGCCTGTGGAGTGCAGGTGAGGGCTGGAAAAGAAGAAAAGTTTGGGTCTCTGTGTCCTTGTGAACGTCTTGTCTGTTTTAAATACGGTGCAGTTCGTTTTATATGATGTGCAATAAAAACAAAAAGGCTTTATAGAATCCTTCTGGATGCTGTACTCTAGAAAATAACGAGGGAAACGGGCCGTGGGGAGGGGACCCACAGTGCCCCTGCTGCCCCCACACCCGTGTCTGCCGAAGGCCTGTGCCTGTTCTTCATCTCAAGGGGGAGCCCAGGTCTGCTGCTGCTCATTCCTCTGGTTCGTAGGTACTCATTCATCCACACATTTGCACCGCCCCCCAAACCCCACACGCCTACAGTTAAGAGCCCTCAGCAGGCGCTGAGCTCCCACCCTCGATGATCCAGGAGAGGCCGAGGCCCAGCAGCATTGCCCGGGGTTTGTTACATGCAGGCTTGGGCCGCCCATACCCACTGGCTCAGAATCTGCATTTTAACAGGATGAGTTTATGAAGCCTGCTGTGGCCTGTGTGCTGGGCCCTGTGGAGAAAGGGGAACAGGCTGGCACTTCCGGTCATCTAGTGGAGGAGACAGACTGGCCTGTCCTCTGTGCCAGCTGAGAGGGTCAGTGCTCAGATGGCCCAAAGGGACAGCTTCCTGGAAAAGGGGGTTTGTGAACTGGGCCTCAGCGGCGTGCAGCATTCAGGGGGGCGAAATGGGGCTTCTTGAACACATAACTCTGTTTCCTGATTTGTGACCAGGCGGAGGGGACCCAGCCTTCCCCGTGTCTGCTGCCCAAGGGCAGACGGCTAGAGGGAAGCCTCGGCTCAGATCACACCGCTTTGATCAGACTGAAGATGGAGCCTGGCCTGTTCTAGAAGCTACCATGCGTTTATTCTATGAAGGGCTTGACGCCCCCTCCCGAGTATGGGCTGTGTCAGGGAAATGAAGTGGAGTTAGGAAGGAGGGAGCCGACCCAGGGTCCCTACCCTGCTCACTGGCTCGCAGGGGAGACCATGCAGCTTCGGGTGCACTCCCTGGGGGGAGGCCTGGGAGCCTCACTCCTCGGACAGTGTCCTGACTCCGAGAACGCTACCAACTCCAGGTGGAAAAGGAGGTTTGGGGGGAGGGGTTAAAGTTGACAAAAAGCCACCAGCAGGTAAAGGCAGGGAAGGTGGGCCTGGGGACTGAAGACCTTGGCCTGTCGGGTCTGTGCAGCGCGTCCCCGGAGGCCAGCAGGGGTCAGCAGTGGGCCTGGCCATGGATCGGCCAGTGCAAAAGCAAGGAAAGAGGGTTAAACCAGCCACAAAGAAAAGAAACCACCACAGCCAGAGAATCGGCGGCACCCGGGAAAGCATGACCTTTCCAGAGGATTTAAACCTGACTCAGGAGCTAGAGAATTAGGTCCAGCTAACTGGTTGAAAAGGAGCCGATGATGAGCTGCCCTCTCCCAGCACCCACAGGGAGCCTGGAGGAGCCAGCGGCCATGGCCTCGTTCTGGGCAGCAGGCACAGGCGTTCCCGTGCAGAAGCTCTGCCAGTCGCCACGGGGACTCAGCATAGGAAGAACATGAGCTGAGCTCCAGGGCAGCGGAACGTTCACCCATCAGCGAAAACGATGAGACACCCACGCTTCACTGTGATGTGACCTCCTGGGCTGGTCCCGCTTCCTGTGGCCTGGCCTCGGCCTGGACATGGTCACTCAAGGCAATCAAAGGACAGCCACAGCCCAGCTTGAGCAGGGCCCCAGCAAGGGGGCCTTGCAGCCTGCACAACCCCAGAAAGGCCCGTGCAGGCAGGAAGCCTCAGGTTTTTGCTGAGCTGGGAAGGGCCTGCCCAGCTGACCACAACTCTGGGTGGATAGAAAGCCCCAGAGTGAGAACGACCACGGGAGGCCTCACCCCAAACGTACAAAAACCCCCAGGAGAGTCAGGAGAAGGCCCCGAACTTCTTAGAGGAGCTGGCAGAGGGAGCCTGGGGCCCAGCCCTACCCAGCCATGGGACATCCCTTCTAGGTGGGGAGGAAAGGTGGGGGGCAGTGCTGACTCAGGTGCCCCAAGATTCCCCACAGAGGATGCTGTTTCCTTTTGTGCTCAGGATCCATCGACCCTGAGCCGTGGAAGGAGGAGCAGAGGGGCCTCCTGGCCTCTGTCGTGTGACAGATACCCACCCGGCCCCTGCGGTTTCCAACATCCTGTGGGCGGCCTGCTCTCAAACGCCTTCGCTGCACCTCTGGCCAGGGCTGCAGCCGCCAGTCTGCACTCTGCCTGCCTGAAGCCTCAGCAGGCTTCTCCAGGGTAGCCACCGTGTGTCCCCCCAGCACCTGGCGAGCGCTGATGGAAGGGACAGAGGGAGTGAGGGGGGAATGGGAGGATGGCATTCTATGAAGCACTTCTGATCTGCCGCCTTGGTACCCTCCCCTCCATCACCCACGCGGCTCTTGAGGACAGGCTAATACAAGCACACGCCCCCTCCCAACTCCCCTCACACACAAGCTGCTACATGCACTTGAACCTACTACTCTCCTGCTCTATAACCATTGCTGGCTCCCACCTGCTCGCTGAGAAAATCTGAGGCCCCATCACTTTGCTCCCACCTCGTCATCTGCTT
Organism: Eubalaena glacialis; assembly: GCF_028564815.1. Classification (NCBI taxonomy): domain Eukaryota; kingdom Metazoa; phylum Chordata; class Mammalia; order Artiodactyla; family Balaenidae; genus Eubalaena; species Eubalaena glacialis. The sequence continues at coordinate 58,677,589 of NC_083728.1, read as the reverse complement.
CTCTCAGTGGCTTCACATGACGTGGTTTGCTCCCTGTCACCAGAGGCTGTCCTGTATTTTTCCTCTACTGTAACTTTTCTCATGTTGTTCACTCTGGGCTGTGTCCTTCCCCATCAATGCAGCGCATGTGCTGAGGTCCACCTCCAGGGGCCTGAGTGAACTGCCACATTCTGCTGTTTCAGGTGCAGCTGACCTGCCTTGGGGGCCCTTGACTCAGGAAGACACTGTGGGGTACAGCCGGGGCAAAGGTGCCTGTTGGGTGCTAGAGAGAAGGAAAGCAAGGGCGGTTAGAAGAAGGGGTGAGGAGGGCCACACACCGTATCAGAGCGTGCCGGCCTAGAGTGGCAGGACGCAGTTCCAGCCCCAGCGAGGTCAGCTGCCTGCTGTGTGGCTTTGAGGAAGTCACTGAATGCCCCCAAGCTTGCCTGGTTTCCCTACCAACCCCCAAAAAGCAAAGGTCTGCTGATGGTGAGTCTGTTTTCCTTTGTGGCCTTGGTTGGACCACTTTCCCCTGAGCATCAGGTCTGCAGGGGCACTCAGTCCTTGAAACAAGACCCTGGCGTCACCCCTGCCTCTGACTTACAGGGTGGTGACAAAGCCAGAGAGCTGGCCCGAGGCAGCTGCAGCTCACTGATTTGTCTGTAAGGCTGCTGGCTTTTGAAATCAGACAGGAAGGAGGGTTGAGGTGGAGCCCGGCACAGGAAGAGGTGAGGAGCCCCGGCTGCCGTGACAGCCGGTGGGCTCGGGGGAGTGCGGGAGCTGGCAGGCCGCGGCCCTGCTGCCCTGCACGGTCAGCATCTCCTGATCCCTCCAGACAGGGCTTCACTCCTGCCCTGGACAGATCCTGACGGCTCGGGGACCAGGTGACCAGCCACAGAGATTCCCAGGACATCCTCACACCCACCCAGCTGCCTCTGTCCACTGGAGCAGGGCTGAGCCCAGGAGCGCTGGGATGGACCCCCCCCGGTCCCCCAGCGTTGGTGGCATCCCTGGGGCAATGAGGCCCGGGAGGTAAGTCGAGTCCAGACTGCCTCAGTGCAGGATGGGGGAGGAAGAGGAGACAGCTGGCAGAAAGGACCATGACTTTGAAGGCCTGAGCCACTCTGTGGAGTGGTGGCTGGGGCAACTCCAGGAAGGTGTCCCCATGGGTGCCAGGAGCTGCTAGGAAGGACTAGATAACGGTGTGAAATAAGCAAACAGATGCCTAAGGACAGCCCACAATGGGCCAAGGCGACAAAGCCCAGCACCCCAGGTACCAATGATGGGACAGGAGGAGCAGGAAGTAGCTGGAAAGTGCTGCAGGCAGGCAGAGGTGATGTTGAGCAGTGCAGCCCAGTGGTTAAACTTGGAATAAGCAGACCTGGACACCATCCTAGCATCCCCCTTCCTCCCTTAAGATGGAGGGGACAATACCAGACCTGCCCAGGGTCCTGAGGACCAAGGGAGGTGGTGCAGGTGGGGTGGGGTCTATCACCCAGTGCCTGCTCCATAAATGTCGCCCTAATGTTGGGTGAGCAGTCCCCAGGGGCCTCTCCCAGCTGCGCCCTCGGATGGAGGTGAGGTTCATCATTCTGAGACGGACGGTAATCACAGAGGCTTTCTCAGAAGAGGTGCCATAGAGCTGGTCCAGGGTGGCTATTGGTCATAGGGCCCTCCCCTGCGGCCAGGCTCCTGGGTCCCAGGGTTTTTCCCCGTCCCCTCAAAGGACGCACATGCTTTCCCTGAGCCCTAGGGCTCACCCTTGGCCATTACAGGGAAACCTGCAGCTGGCTCCCAGGTGGGGGTGCAGGCTGGGCACCTCCTCCTCTGTCCCAGGGGTGCCAGGATCCCCAGGGTTGAGCCTGTCCCGGTCCCCAAGAGGGTTCCAGGGCAGTGAAGTTAGGAGAGCCGTGTCTCGCGGTGAAGGCACTGCTTCCTCCCTCCTCTGGGAAAGGCTGTTTGGTCTCAGGTGGTCAGCGGTCATGGTGGGGGGCGCAACCTAAGAGGGCTGAGAACTGAAGTCTCGGGCCCTGGGGGGCAGGGGCAGGGGTAGGAGTCAGGAGACAGGAACGTCCGAGAAGCTGTGGCCTGGGACACAGGCAGCCCAGGAGGGAGGGCAGCACTGCAGGCCCCACAGTCACCAAGTGCAGGTGGGCAGAGTGGAGGCTGGCTTGTCTCACACAGGCCTGGCAGACGGGACTGGGGCCCCTGGAAGGAAAGCGTAGGACAAGCCGGGCCTCGTTGGCAGAGACAATGAGGAAATCGGGGCTGGGGCCTCAGGGATGAGACAGAAGCCCAGCTGTGGAGCCTGAGGGACAGGGTCTGAGTGATTCCAGCACAAGGGCGCGCAGGCCCTTAGCTGTGTCCTGCCCCATGGATGAAGCACTGGAGGATGCATGGGAGCGGGGAAGCCCTACTCCAGGGAGGTGGCCGTGGACCCCCGGCCCTGCGTCTGGCCTTGCCCTGCCCGCTACAGCACAGACCCTCTGCAGACTGGCCGCCCTCTGGCCCTAAAAGCCCCCAAGGCGATCCAAGGCCCACCCGCCCTCAGTCTTCTTCCCTTTAAGCTGGGCTCTCAGGCCTCCTGCTGCTCACCGGAGACTGTCTACACTGGGCAGGGTCTACCTGGCTGTCCCTGGTGGCATGTGTGGCCACCGGATGTCACCCTGCTCAGAAGCCTGTGGTAGGTTCCACCCTGTGAGGGTGGCATCTGGGGCTGCAAGCAGGGCTGTCCACACAGGTGGCCAGGTAGCCACCCTCAGCCGCTGCTGGCTCTGGGAGGTCATGGGAATGGTGTGGCTCCTGGGCCAACTGCTGGGGTCTCCTCTTCTGTTCTTGTTGGGACAAGGTGTCCAAAGGTGAAGGCCAGGTTGGGGGGGGGCTCTTATCTGAGTGGGGCCTGAGTAGGGGTGCCAGATAACAGAACACCCTGTTAATACTGAATCTCAGATAAACAATGAGGTTTTTTTTTTTAAGTATAAGTATGTCCCAAGTAGTACATAAGATATACTAAAAGAATTATTCGTTGTTTGTCTGAAATTCAAATTTCACTGGGCGTCCTGTATCTTAATTTGCTAAATCTGGCAACCCTAGGCGAGCTCAGTGGGGCAAGAAAGATGGATGTCTGATCAGGAGGGAATGTTGGCCCCACTGCTGAGTGGCTGATGGGACCCAGAGGCAAGGAGCTCGCCCTCCCACCTTCCCAGGCACACGCAGGCCGGCCTCTTCCTCCCGCTCACTCTCGCCTTCTGCTGTCCCTTCTTTGTCACTTTCCTAGCCTCTCTCTGGCCCAGTGGTTCTCAACTCTGGCTGCTCATTAGAATCACCTGGGTAGCTTTAAAATGCATCCATGTGGGGGCTCTACCCTAGACCAGTGAAATCTCTGTGCAGTTGGGCTAAGCAGTGGCTTTTTTAAAATAGTGCTCCATAGAATGACCATAAAATCCACCAATTCCACTTCTGGGTATACACCCAAAAGAGTTGAAAGCAGGGCCCTGAACTGCTATTTGTACTCCCACGTTCACAGCAGCATTATTCACAAGAGCCAAAAGGTGGAAACAACCTAAGTACAATATCTATTGACGAATGGATGAATAAACAAAATGTGGTCCATCCGTAAACTGGAATATGATTTAGCCTTAAAAAGGAATGAAATTCTAATACCTGTTACAACTTGGATGAGCCTGGAAAACATTATGCTCAAAGAGGCCAGATGCAAAGGGACAAATACTGTGTGGTCCCACTTACATGAGGTACCTAGAGTTGTCAGATTCATATAAACAGAAAGTGGAATGGTGGTTACCAGGGGCTGGGGAGTCAGTGCTTAATGAGTACAGAGTTTCCATTTGGGAGGATGAAAAAGTTCTAGAGGTGGATGGTGGTGATGGTTGCACAACACTATAAACGTACTTAATGTCACTGAATTGAATGCTTAAAAAATAGTTAAAATAGTAGATTTTATGTTATGTATACTTTACCACAATAAAAATTTTAAATTAAAAAAATATATAGTGCTCCAGACAATGTCCTGCCAGAGCTGAGAGGCACTGAGCCTGGCCCTTCTTCAACATGGTCCTGCATGCTCCTGGCCACCACCCCACCTCCACCGAGGCATAGTCTGTTACCTGGTGGGTGTACCTGGACATCCAATGCAGGAGGCTGTGTCCAGCCCTGGGCCACACCCTGACATCGCCCTGAGAGCAGGACAGAGGCCTGAGTGTCCCAGCTCATGCACTAAGAGGCTGCAGTAACAGTGCTTCATTTTGGTTTACATACATTTGAACTTTTAGATAGCTGCTAGCATAACGTTCTCTAAATTGAGGTATAACTTAGTAAAGAGAGCTCAATGGATTTTTATATATGTGTACGCCTGTGTGTACACCATCCAGATTAGTAGATAGAAGTTTCCAGCACCCTAGAAGGCTCCCTCATGCCCCGTCCAGTCAGAACCGCCTCCAAGTATAACCACTACTTTGACTTCTATCTTTTCAGATTGGTTTGGCCTGACTTTAAACTCCCTACAAATGGAATCACAAGAGTGTGTCTCTTTTGCGTCAGACTTCTTTCACTCACAATGTCTGCGAGAGTCAGCCATAGTGTTGAGGATATCAGTAGCTTATTCTGTTTCTTTATGATGTAGGATTTGATTGTATGAACATTCCAAAAAAAATCTCAATCTTTTGTTGATGGACTTTGGTTGTTTCCACTCTTCTGGACTTTATGAATAAAGCTGACATAAATATTCTGATCTGGGTTTTGGTGGACATAAACACTCGTTTCTGTTGGGTATATACCCAGGAGGGAAATTACTGGGTCACAGAAATATGCATATTTAGTCTTATCATTACCAAACATTTTTCCAGAGTGATCTTAATTTTCATTTTCTGATTACTAATGATATTCTCTGCAGTGACATTCTTTCAATTTTTGGCTCAGTTTATCATCAGGTGTCTGTTTCTTACTGATTGATTAATGTGTTGGGGATGTTGTCTCCTAGTCAATGGTTTGGTTTTTCACCTTTTAATGCTGTCTTCTAATGAACAGATATTCCTAATTTTAATGAATCTCAATATATTGTTCTTTTCTTTCATGGTTAGTGCTTTTTGTGTTCTGTTTAATCTTTACCTAGACCAAGTTCAAAAAGATATTTTGATCCTGTATTTTTTCTAAGGCTTGACTGTGTTAGCATTCACATTTAGATCTATGATCAGCTTGAATTAATGTTTTGTGTACGGTGTGAGGTAGAGGTCAAGGTTCACTTTTCCCATATGAATATCCCATTAGCCAGCACAATTTAATGCCCACTGAATTGCAGTGGAGGCCTTGTTATAAATCAGGTGCCCATATATGTGTGGGTCTGTTTCTGGACCCTCTATTCTAGTGCACTGGTCTATTTGTCTGCCCTTGTACCGATACCTATAGCGCTATACTAAGTCTTGATATTGTGTAGTGTAAGTCCTCAGGCTTTGTTCTTCTTCTTCAAGATTATTTTGTCTATTTCAGGGTCTTCTGTTTATGTTTTAGAATCAGCTTACCAATTTCCACCCTCCCCACCCCCTCCAAAAAGCCTGCTGCGATTTTGATTGGGATGTCAATCTATAGGTCATCTTAATAATACTGAGTCTTTCAATCCATGAATATGGCAAATCCCTACTTTAGGTCTTCTTTAATTTCTCTTAGTATGGTTTTATAGTTTTGAGTGTGGAGGTCATGCAAATTTTTTTGCTAGATTTATTCTTTTTTTAATATTTATTTATTTATTTGGCTATGCTGGGTCTTAGTTGCAGCACGCAGGATCTTTGTTGCAGCATGTGGGATCTTTAGTTGCGGCATGTGAACTCTTAGTTGCAGCATGTGGGATCTAGTTCCCTGACCAGGGATTAAACCCAGGCCCCCTGCATTGGGAGTGTGGAGTCTTAGCCACTGGACCACCAGGGAAGTCCCTAGATTTATTCTTATATATTTGATTTTTTAAATGGTATTTAAAATTTTTACTTTTTACTTGAGTGTTGCTAGTAAGTAGAAATATAACTGATCTTTTTGTGTATTGACCTTGTGTCCAGAAACCTTGTTAAGTTCATGTATTAGTTCTAATAGTTCTATTGTAGATTCTTTTGGATTTTCAAAGTATACAGTCATGTCAACTGTGAATAGTGACAGTTTTATTCTTTCCTTTTTCAATCTTGATGTCTTTTATTTCTTTCATTTGCCCTATTGCACTAGCACCTACTTTAAAAAAAAAAAATCATCAACTAGAAGAGGTCACCCCTGGGGAGTGGAAGTGAGGTATATACTTTACTTACTTTTGTATTATTTAAATGATTTTAATGTTTTACTTTTATAATTCTATAAGCAATCTATTTAAATGAGGGGAAGCAATACACATTAGTTAGTAAAATCTAAGCAATCAAAATTCACAAAATAAGAAACAATTCCTTAATCCCACTGTCAAATATTTCCAGCTAATCTCTAGCCAGACAAAAACAGTATCCTATTTTCTTTTTAAAACATAAAGGTATCCTATCATAATTCTCCTCTGCACATTGATTTTTTTTTCCACATAAAAATACATTGTAGGGCTTCCCTGGTGGCGCAGTGGTTAAGAATCCGCCTGCCAATGCAGGGGACACGGGTTCAAGCCCTGGTCCGGGAAGATCCCACATGCCGTGGAGCAACTAAGCCCGTGCGCCACAACTACTGAGCCTGCGCTCTAGAGCCCGCGAGCCACAACTACTGAGCCTGCATGCTGCAACTACTGAGCCCACGTGCCACAACTACTGAAGCCTGCACGCCTAGAGCCCGGGCTCTGCAACAAGAGAAGCCACCGCAATGAGAAGCCTGTGCACTGCAACGAAGAGTAGCCCCCGCTCACCGCAACTAGAGAAAGCCCGCTCGCAGCAACGAAGACCCAATGCAGCCAAAACTAAATAAAATTAATTAATTAAAAGAAAAATTAAAAAAAAATACATTGTAAACCATACAGGAAGCTCAACAAACTCCAAGTAAGATTAATTCAAAAAGACCCACACCAAGACACGTTATAATCAAACCTTCAAAAAACAAAGACAATCTTGAAATCAGCAAGAGAGAAGAAAATCATCACACACAAGGGATCCTCAATAAGATTATCAACAGACTTCTCATCAGAAACTTTGGAGGCCAGAAAAGAGTAGGCTGACATATTCAAATTGCTCAAAGAAAAAAACCTATCAACGAAGAGTCTTATATCCAGCAAAACTGCCCTTCAAAATTAAGGGAGGGGCTTCCCTGGTAGCGCAGTGGTTGAGAATCCGCCTGCCAGTGCAGGGGACACGGGTTCGATCCCTGGTCCAGGAAGATCCCACGTGCTGCGGAGCAGCTAGGCCCGTGAGCCACAACTACTGAGCCTGCGCTCTAGAGCCCACGAGCCACAACTACTGAGCCCACGTGCCACAACTACTGAAGCCTGTGCACCTAGAGCCCATGCTCCTCAACAAGAGAAGCCACCACAATGAGAAGCCTGCGAACCGCAAAGAAGAGTAGCCCCCACTCGCCGCAACAAGAGAAAAGCCCACGCACAGCAACGAAGACCCAACGCAGCCAGGAACAATAAATAGATAAAATAAAATAATAAAATAAATAAATTTATTAAAAAAAAATTAAGGGAGAAATTAAGACATTCCCAGATAAACAAAAGCTGAGGGAGTTCATGACCATGACCTTCCCTGCAAGAAATGCTCAGGGGAGTCCTAAGCACTAGACAGTAGTAACTCAAAGTCATATGGAGAAATAAAGATCTCAACAAAAGTCAACACATGGGCAATTATAAACGCTAGTAACAATGGTTTATAACTGCACTTTTTGTTTTCTACATGATTTAAGATACTAATATATTTAAAGAAAAAAACCAATTATTAGTGTACAAGCTAATATTACTATATCTTTGGTTTGTAACTCCAAATTTTGTTTTCTACATAATATAAGAGACTAAAGAATTTTTTAAAACTATTAGTTTATGTTTGGGGGCACACAATGTATAAAGGTGTAATACTGTGACATCAACAACCAAAAGGGGTGGGGACAGAGCTGTAAAGGAGCAAAGTTTTTGTTTGTTATTGAAGTTAAGCTGGGATAAATTTAAATTAGAGTATTATAACTTTAGCATATTAAATGTAACCCATGGTAACCACAAAGAAAATAACTAAAATATATACACAAAAGGAAATGAAAAAGGAATTTTAACATTTCAATACAAAAAAATCAACTAAATACAAAAGAAGACGGTAATGCAAGAAATGAGGGGGGAAAGTAATAAGGCAGAATAAAAACAAATAGCACAATGACAGAAGTAAGTCCCTTCTTATCAGCAATTACTTTAAATGTAAATGGGTTAAACTCTCTAATCAAAAGACAGAGATTGGCAGAATGGAGAAAACCATGTGATCCAACTACATGATGTCTAACTTTATGAGAGACTAACTTTAGATCCAAAGACTCAAATAGGTTGACAATGAAAGGACAAAAAAAGATATTCCATGGGGAGTTCCCTGGTGGCCTAGTGGTTAGGATTCTGGGCTTTCACTGCTGTGGCTCAGGTTCAATCCCTAGTTGGGGAACTGAGATCCCACAAGCCATGCAGCATGGCCCCACCCAAAAAAACTAAAAAATACATTCCATGACAATAGTAACCAAAAGAGAGCAGGGGAAGCTATACTGATATCAGACAAAAAAGGCTTTAAATCAAAAAAGGTTCTAAGAGACAAAGAAGGACATTTTATATTAATAAAAGATTCAAAACAGCAAGAAGATATAACAATTATAAACATTATATACCTAATGAAAGATCATTAAAACATATGAAGCAAAAACTGACAGGACTGAAGGGAGAAATAGTTCCAAAATAACAGTTGGATACTTTAATAACCCACTCACAATAATGCATAGAACAACCAGACAGAAGACAAATAACAAAATAGAAGTCTTAACACAATTAGATCTAACAGATACATACAGAATACTCGACCCAACAAGAGAATATTCTTTTCAACTGCACATGGGATTTTAACAGAACTGACCATATGTTAGGCTACAAATTAAGTCTTTATAGATTTTAAAAGATAGATATTATACAAAGTATCTTCTCTAACCACAGTGGGATGAAGTTAGAAATAAATAACAGAAGGAAAACTGGAAAATTCATGAAATTGCAGAAATTAAACAACACACTATTTTTTTTTAATTTATTTTATTTTTATTTATTTTTGGCTGCGTTGGGTCCTTGCTGCGGAGCGCCTCCAGTTCCGGCAAGCAGGGGCCACTCTTCGCTGAAGTGCACGGGCCTCTCACCGCAGTGGCCTCTCCCGTCACAGAGCACAGGCTCCAGGCACTCGGGCTTCAGTAATTATGGTGCGCGGGCTCAGCAGCTGTGGCTCACAGGCCCCAGAGCACAGGCTCAGCAGCTGTGGCGCACAGGCCCAGTCGCTCCGTGGCACGTGGGATCCTCCCGGACCAGGGCCCGAACCCATGTCCCCCGCATTGGCAGGCGGACTCCCAACCACTGCGCCACCAGGGAAGCCCAAACAACACACTTTTAAATCACTAATGTATTAAGGAAGAATTCACAAGGAAAATTTAAAAATACTCAGAGATGAATAAAAATGAAAACACAACATGCCAAACTTATGGGACACAGTGAAAGTGGTGCTAAGGGAGGAAACTGATAGCTATAAGTACTTATATTAAAAAATGGGAAAGATCTCAAATCAACAACCTAACTTTACAACTTAAGAAACTAGAAAAAAAAGAACAAACTAAACCCAAACCTAGCATAAGGAAGGAAATAATAAAAATAAAACAGAGAATAGAAAAACGATAGAGAAAAATCAATGACACCAAAAGTTGGTTCTTCAAAAAGATTAATAAAATTGACGAATCTTTTGCTAGATGGACTAAGGAAAAAGACAACTCAAGTTACTAAAACTAGAAAAGAGGGACTTCTCTGGCAGTCCAGTGGTTAAGACTCTGTGCTTCCAATGCAGGGGGCGTGGGTTCGATCCCTGGTCAAGGACCTAAGATTCCACATGCCATGTGGTGCAGGCAAAATATATATATATATTCACTAGTGAATTCTACCAAACATTTAAAGAAGTAATACCAATGCTTCTCAAAATTTTCTGAAAAGTTGAAAAGGAGAGAACATTTCCCAACCCATTCTATGAGGCCAGCATTACCCTGATACCAGAGCCAAACAAAGACACTATAAGAAAAGAAAAATATAGATATCCCTTATGAACACTGATGCAAAAATCTTCAACAAAAACCAAATGGAATTTATTCACGGAATACAAGGATGGTTCAACATAGGAAAATCAACCAATGTAATATGCCACGTAAACAAAAGGAAGGAAAAAACCCACATGAACATCCCAACTGACACAGAAAAAGCATTTGACAAAATTGAACACCCTTTCACTATACGAACACTCAGTAAGCTAGGAATAGAAGGAATCTATCTTCACATAATAAAAACCCACAGCAAACATCATACTCAATGATGAAAGACTGACAGTGATTCTCCTAACATTGGGAACAAGGTAAGGATGCCTGTTTTCACCACTTCTATTCAACATAGTACTGGAAGTTCTAGCCAGAGCAATTAGGTAAGAAAAAGAAACTGAAGGGGAAAAAACGAAATTTCTATCCAAAGAAGATTGGTAAAATTATTATGGCCAAGTTATACAGTGGAAAATTATGTGGCCATAAAAGGCCACACAGAAAAGTCATCCAAATTGGAAAGGAAGAAGTAAAATCATCTGTTTGCAGATACGATTTTTTATGCAGAAAATCCTAAAGATTCCACAAAACAATTGTTAGCACTAATAAGTGAATTCATCAAAGTAGCAGGATACAAAGTCAACACACAAAATTCACCTTCATTTCTATACATGAACAATGAACAACCTGAAAAGGACATCACAAAAACGATTCCATTCACAATAGCATCAAAAAGAATAAAATGCTTAGGAATTAACTTAACCAAGGAGGTAAAAGACTGTACAATGAAAACTACAAAACACTGCTGAATTAAAGAAGACATAAATTAATGGAAACACATCCCATGTTCATGAACTTGAAGACTTAATATTGTTAAAATGTCAATACTGGGCTTCCCTGGCGGCGCAGTGGTTAAGAATCCGCCTGCCAATGCAGGGGACACGGGTTCCAGCCCTGGTCCGGGAAGATCCCACATGCCGCAGAGCAGCTAAGCCCGTGCGCCACAACTACTGAGCCTGTGCTCTAGAGCCTGCGAGCCACAACTACTGAGCCCACGTGCCACAACTACTGAAGCCCGCGCGCCTAGAGCCCGTGCTCCGCAACAAGAGAAGCCACCGCAATGAGAAGCCTGCGCACCGCAATGAAGAGCAGCCCCCGCTCGCCGCGACTGAAAAGAAAGGCCCTGTGCAGCAGCGAGGACCCAACGCAGCCAAAAATAAATAAATAAATAAATTTATTTAAAAAAAAAAATGTCAATACTACTGAAAGCTAGCTACAGACTCAGTGCAATCCCTATCAAAATCTCAATGACATTTTTTTTTTGCAGAAATATAAAAACCCAACTTAAAATTCACATGGAATTTCAAGGCACCCCAAATAGCCAAAACAATCTTGAAAAAGAACAAAACTAAATAAGAACGTGCTGTATTAAAAAAAAAAAAAGAACAAAACTAGAGGACCCACACTTCTTAATTTCAAAATTTACCACAAAGTGGCAGTAATCAAAGGAGTATGGTATTAGCATAAAGACAGACATGTAGACCAATGGAATAGAATAGAGAGCCCAGAAATAAACCCTCATGTATATGGTCAAATGATTTTTGACAAGGGTGCCATGACCATTCAATCAGAAAATGACAGTCTTTTCAACAAATGGTGCTATGAAAACTGGATATCCACATACAAAAGAATAAAGTTGGATCCTTACCTAATACCATATACAAAAATTAACTCACAATGGATAAATGTAAGACCTAAACCAATAAAACTCTTAGAAGAAAACAGAGGACAAAGCTTCACAACATTGGATTTGGCAATTATTTCTTGGATATGACACCAAAAGCACAGGTAACAAAAGAAAAATTAGACAAATTGGACTTCATGAAAATTAAACAATTTTGTACATCAAAAGACACTATCCACAGAGTACAAAAACAACCCACAGGATGGGAGAAAATATTTGCAAATCATGTATCTGATAAGGATTTAATATCCAGAATATATAGAGAACTCCTAAAACTCAACAACAACAAAAAACCCAAACAACCTGATTGAAAAATGGGCAAAGGATTTGAATAGATATTTCTCCAAAGAAGACATATAAATGGCCAATAAGCACACGAAAAGATGCTCAGCATTACTAATCATTGAGGAAACACACATCAAGACTACAATGAAATACCACCTCACACCCATTAGGACGGCTGCTATCAAAAAAACAGAAAACAACAAGTACTGGTGAGAATGTGGAGAAATTGGAACCCTGTGCACTGTTGGTGGGAAAGTAAGATGCTAAAGCTGCTCTGGAAAACAGTGTGGCAGCTCCTCAAAAAATTAAAAATAGAGTTACCATATGATCCAGCAATTCCACTTCTGGGTATAAACCCTAAAGAATTGCAAGCAGGGTCTTAAAGAGTTCACCCTTGTACACCCATGTTTGTAGCAGCATTATTTACCAAAGCTAAAACATAAAAGCAGCCCAAGTACTCACTGACAGGTGAATGGATAAGCAAAATATGGTACCTACATATAATGGAATATTATTCAACCATAAAAGGGAACAAAATTCTGATACATGTTGCAATATGGATGAACCTGGAAAACATGCTCAGTGAAAGAGGCCAGATGCAAAAAGACCAATACTGTATGATTCTACTTATATGAGGTACTTAGAGTCGTCAAAATCATAAAGACAGAAAGTACAGTGGTGGTTGCCCGGGGCTAGGGAGGAGGGGAGCATAGGGAGTTGTTGTTTAATGGGTATAGAGTTTCAGTTTTACAAGATAAAGAGAGTTAAGGGGATGATGGTGGTGATGGTTGCACAACAGTGTGAATACACTTAATACCACTGACCTGTACACTTAAAAATGGTTAAGATAGTAATTATGTTATATGAATTTTACCACAATTTTTAAAAAGTGGGAAAAAAAATTGAAATTCTAGAAAAGGTAAAACTAATCTATAGTGAAAAAAGCAGATGGATGGCTCAGGGCCAGAGGGGTGTGGTTGGGGTAGACAGCAAAGGGGCATGAGGGATCACTTTTTGGGAGAAAGAAATGTTCAGTGACTTGATTGTGGTAGATGTTACACAGGTGTATACATTTGTCAGAACTCATATAACTCTAGTTGAAATGCGTGCATTTTATTTTATATAAATTATACTTCAGGACTTCCCTGGTGGCACAGTGGTTAAGACTCCATGCTCCCAATGCAGGGAGCCCGGGTTCGATCCCTGGTCAGGTAACTAGATCCCACGTGCATGCCACAACTAAAAGTTCGCATGCCACAACTAAGGAACCTGCCGGCCGCAACTAAGACCTGGTGCAACCAAATAAATGATAAAATAAATAATTTTAAAAATATATATATATATGATTCTCATTTAAGAAAAAATTATACCTCAAAAAAGTGATTAAAACCTTTATAACAGGGCTTCCCTGGTGGCACAGTGGTTAAGAATCCGCCTGCCAATGCAGGAGACACGGGTTCGAGCCCTGGTCCAGGAAGATCCCACATGCTGTGGAGCAACTAAGCCCGTGCGCCACAACTACTGAAGCCCGCGCGCCTAGAGCCCGTGCTCCACAACAAGAGAAGCCACCGCAATGAGAAGCCCGTGCACCACAACAAAGAGTAGCCCTCGCTCTCCACAACTAGAGAAAGCCCATGCGCAGCAACGAAGACCCAACGCAGCCAAAAATAAATAAATAATAAATAAATGAATTTTTAAAAAAACCTTTATAACATTAAGAGACAAAAAAATACACTGTGGACATTTCCAGTTTGACCTTATTATTTTTTATGGCCACATAGTTTTCCACTGTTTAACTGTGCCAAAATAATTTCACCAATCCTCTTTGGATAGAAATTTAGTTTTTTTCCCCTTCAATTTCTTGTTGTTGTAAACAATGTTTCAGGATCATCCTTATAGTCACATCTCTGTGCATTTGCCCAATTATTTCTTTAGCATAAATTCCCAGAAGTGGAACTTCTGGATCAAAGATATTTAATGACAATAGATAATGATACATTATGATCCAGAATCATACTAATTTACCCTTCCACCAGCTATGCACTAAGATTCCTACTAATCCCACGTTCTCACCAATGCAGCCTGTTATGTCATTATAATAGCTCCTTGCTTTGTTTTTTCTTGATCATTAGTGGGATTGAGCATCTTTTCAATATCATGGTCACTTATACTTCTATGAATTATCTATGTCCTTTTTTCTATTTCTGTCTGGGTCCACAATTACCTGTCTGTGTCCATCATTCTCTATTTCTATTTCTATTTCTATTCATTTCTATTTCTTTCTTATTGATTTTAAGAGTTCCTTATACATTAAAGATATTAATGCTCTTTCATATATTTGCAAATGTTGACTCTTGGCTTGAGGTTTTCCTCCAACTTTATTTGTGGCATCTATTATTATTTAGAAATATTCAATTAAGGCAAATCTGTTAGTCTTCCCCTTTATGACTCCTGGATTTTATGTCTTGCTTAAAAAAAAGCCTCCCTTACCGAAAGAAAATTTTAAAATATTCTCTCATATTTTCTTATTGTGTTTTTATGGTTTTGTATTTAATCCAAACTGAAGTTAAATTTTGCACTTAATGTGAAGTAAAGTTCAAAAAAAATTTTTTTCATAGGCTGCCCAATACCACTGACTTGAAATGTTATTTTTGTCATATTACCAAATTCCTTCATATGTAAATAATATAAATATATATTTGTTCCTGGAGTCTTTATTATGTTCAATTGACTTATGTTTCTATTTTTGTGCTATCCCACCCTGTTATACATAGCTTAATACTAATGGAAGATTATATTCAAGAATGCAAGTTTGGTTTGATGTTAGAAAATCTATTAGCATAGCTCACAGTTTTGTTTTGTTTTTTTGTGTTTGGCTGCGCCACGCAGCATACAATTCCCCGACCAGGGATCAGGCCCGTGCTCCTTGCAGTGGAAGCACAGAGTCTTAACCACTGGACTGCCAGGGAAGTCCCAGTGTAGTTCACGGTTTAAAGGAGAGATCTGAGGGACTTCCCTGGTGGTCCAGTGGGTAGGACTCCGCGCTCCCAATGCAGGGGGCCTGGGTTCGATCTCTGGCTGGGGAACTAGATCCTACATGCATGCCTCAACTAAGAAGCCCACATGCCACAACTAAGACCTGGCGCAGCCAAAATAAATTAATTAATAAAAATAGAATAAAATAAAATAAAATAAAGGAGAGGTCTGATATACATCAGTCCCGTTGCTCCCTCCAGTGGCTTCGCACCACACTCAAACGCATCCAAACTCCTTAGGGGAGTGACCAGGTCTCAAGCTCCTCTGAGCTTGCCTCCCAACCCCCTTTGTGAGCCCACGTGCTCATTCACTGCATTCCAGCAACTCTGGCCTTTTCCTGCTGCTCTAACACGCAGGGTATTTACACTTGCTGTTCCCCTGGCTCTCTGCATGACTCTCTCCTTCTCACCTTTCAGATCTCTGCTCATATGTAGCTTTCTCACAGAGTCCTTCCCTGGACACTGAAACTAAAGCACCCCCTCCCCCTGGACCCTGACCCTCTCCATCACTCACATGGCTTATTTTATTCAGGCACTAATCACCATCAGAACTGCCTTGCTTATTCACTTGTTTTCTTCTTTACTGTCATTATCCTCCACCCCCACCACACTCACAAGGTAAGGACTTTGTCTAATTGTTCACCTTTACATCACCAGTGCCTGGAACACACAGCAGGCCCCCTATAAATATCTGCCAGCTGGATGAATGATTGGAAGTAAATCATGCGATTATATCAATATTGCTAAAAAGTCATTTGCTCACTTAACAGACATGCCTAAAACTTTTATAACATGTGTCAACATACCTTAAGAGGCAGGTAGATTATACAGCACAAGTGTTGCTGTCAGTGAAGCCTTGGTTTCTATTCCAGCACAACTGCTTCCCACTCGTGGATCCTTGAGAAAGTCATTTAAACTCTCTGAGCCTCAGTGTCCTCATCTATAAAATGCGAGAAGTAATGGTAATGAGAGTTGTTACAAGGTGTAAATGAAATGATGTAAGTACAGTGCTTAACAGAATGTCTGAAACACAGTAAGCCTTCAACAAGTATTATATAATGTTACTTGAATGGCAATAAGAAAGGAGGAATTGAAGGAATCTTTTCCAAGAGGAGAAGAGAACTAATTAGAAACCGGTCACAAACATCAGGTCTAATGGTTTCGGCTAGAACCACTCCTGGGAGAGTCAGGAGTAAGAAAACGATGCCTGCTACAACTGTTGTCCTTCAACATTGCTGGGGGCAGCGGTGGGGCTGGACCATGCAGAGAAATTGTTCAAAATAAGAGATGAAATTATTTGCATTGCGGTAATTCAAAAGCCTGAAGAGAGTTAACTGAAAAATGAGAACTAATGTGACTACTTAACATGTTGGTGGGATACAAGATAAAATACACAAAAATTGCCTTCTTTGACACCAACAAAATTCGTAATAACAACAAGAACTATTTAAAAATACTTAGACACAAAGAAGAAATTGGCAAGATCTAGATAAGGAAAAATATAGTTTTAGCAAAAGATCTAAAGAAAAACCTCAATAATACCTCCATTAATCTGTGCACATTAACATGACTTAAACCAACACCCCATCCAGTTTTTTTCCCCCTTGGTTTTGACATTTAGAAAAATAAAATAGAACAGCCAGAAGGGTCCTGAAAAAGTGTAAGGAGCATGGCCTCACCCTGGCCTATTTCTGAAGTTCCCAGAATAGTTTAGTCAGCTCGGTTGGGCACCACCTACCTCAAATTCATTGCACTAACTTTTCAATATCACCGTGAACTGAATGGTTAGAAAATGCTAGTTTACTTGTTGCCAAGCTTCTTTTAGCATTTTCCAGGTAGAAAGGTTCATCTCAAGTTAAAATGCCTGGGAAGCCCAATTCAAATCCAAGGTCAGCGAGTGTATTGGATCCTAGGGGCTGTAGCCAGTGGACCCCTCTTAAATGAATCACATTGGGACCCAGAGAGCTGCAGGGCTGGAGGGTGCGGGTCGACCTGTTTCAATGAGCTGCTGCCATCTGAAGCAGCAGGCATGACCTCTGCCCAGCCCCACGCCCTGTTTTCTCCTAGACCCGTGGACAAAGGATGGCCGACCCCCGCCCCCTGAGTTCCTGGGGCCCTGCTGGAGGGGCTGCCGAGGGCTGGACATCCTGCCTGCTGCAGGTGAGGAGCGGCTGGGGGCGGGCTCAGGGTCCTCAAGTGTCCACCTTAGCTGATGGAGGGACACATGGGGGCGGCCAGCCTTGGCAACAGAATCCACTCCAGTCCCCAGGGAGGGAAAGGAACGTGAGCAGGTGGGGCTCTGCCTCTCAGCGCCTCGGCATCACTGTTCCCAGCAGAAAACAGTGCTGCCTGCGGGTCAGGAGCCTCTGCGCTTCCCAGAGGCCCCAGGAACACAAAAGAAAAGTAGCTGAGTAGCTGAACCAGCTCTCTCTTCCCTTTTGGCTCCTCCTTTCTTTCTTTTTTTTCTTCTTAAGTTAATAGACGTTAGTTTTTAGAGCAGTTTTAGGTTCACAGAAAAATCAAGTGGGAAATACAGAGATTTCCCTCTACCCCCAGCCCACCTACACGCACCCTTCCCCGACCAGAGGGGCACATTGGTTACAATCAGTTGACTTACACTGACACGTCACTATCACCCAGAGTCCAGAGCTGACATTAGTGTCACTCGTGGTGCCATACGTTCTATGGGTTTGGACAAATGTACAATGACATGAATCTACCACTGCAGTATCATACAGAGTAGTTTCAGTGCCCTAAAAATCCTCTGTGCTCTGCCAATTCATCCTCCCTCCTCGCCCCAAACCCCTGCCAAACACTGATCCTTTTACTGTCTCCATAGCTTTGCCTTTTCCAGGAGGCCACAGGATTGGAATCATACCACACGCAGCCTTTCCAGATTGGCCTCTTTCATCCTTCCCCTCTCGTGAGTGGAACTGTTCATAATCTCATGCCCTTTCCCAGGTTACAAATGAGGACACCACGGCACAGAGCACTCAGGTGGCCTGTCCAGTGTCGCAGAGCCAGTAAGTGACAGAGCTCAGATTTGAGCCCGGGGCCCCTGCACCTGAGCAAAGTTCCTGGCAGCAGGGACTACTGTCACCATCCAGGAACAAACAGCCCTTCCAACCCTGTCCTGGAGGCCAGATCAAGAGCCACCCGTAGTTCAGGGCAGGAGAAAGGGTGGGTCCCCATCCTGCCCATCCCTTGAGGCTCGCTTAACCTGTCCCCAGGCCACTGATGGGGAGACAGAAGAAAGCAGATTCAGGCCCTCTCTCCACAGCTCCTGGCAGCAATCCCAGACTCCATGAGGAAGCAGGAGGTGCACACAAGCAGGGAGGCTGGCCAGGGCCACGGTGCTGGCTCCCCAGCCGAGCAGGTGAAAGCCCTAGTGGACCTGCTGGCCGGGAAGGGCAGTCAGGGCTCCCAGGCCCCGCAGCCCCCTGACAGGACGCCAGAGTCCCCGCTGAGGCCCCACGGCAATGGTAAGCAGACAGACAGGGATCCCTGGGCCCTCTTCCCCTCCCCCACCCTCTCCTCCCCCACCCTCCCCCATCCCTCCCCTCTGGCTTCTGTCCAGCAGACTTGAGGATACAGAGGCACCGAGAGGCCCTTCTGAACAGGATGGGAGGCAGCCCTGAGCTGGGCAGCCCCTCCCCCAGGTTGACCAGCCTCCTGCTGGTGGAGGGCCTGATGGACCTGCAGCTGAGGGAACACGACTTCACGCAGGTGGAGGCCACGCGTGGGGGCTGGTGCTCCGCCAGGACCATCGCCCTGGACAGGCTCTTCCTGCCTCTGTCGCGGGTGTCCATCCCGCCCCGCATCTCCATCACCATTGGGGTGGCTGGCGTGGGCAAGACCACCCTGGTGAGGAACTTTGTCCACCTCTGGGCCCGGGGGCAGGTGGGCAAGGACTTCTCGCTGGTGCTGCCTTTGACCTTCCGGGATCTCAACACCCATGAGAAGCTGTCTGCAGACAGACTTGTCCGCTCTGTCTTCCCACACGCGGGGGAGACTGGCCTGGCATCAGCAGCCCTAACCAAAGTCCTCCTCGTCCTGGACGGCCTGGATGAGTGTAAGACGCCCCTGGACTTCTCCAACACCGTGCCCTGCACAGACTCCAAGAAGGAGATCCAAGTGGACCATCTGATCACCAACATCATCCGGGGCAACCTCTTCCCAGGTGTTTCTGTCTGGGTCACCTCCCGCCCCAGCGCGGCTGGCCAGATCCCGGGGGGCCTGGTGGACCGGATGACCGAGATCCGGGGCTTCAATGAGGAGGAGATCAAGATGTGTCTGGGGCAGATGTTCCCTGAGGACCAGGTCCTCTCGGGCTGGGTCCTGAGGCAGATGCAGGCTGACAGGGCCCTGTATCTGATGTGCACCGTCCCAGCCTTCTGCCGGCTGGTGGGGTCGGTGCTGGGCCACCTGCACCGCAACAGGCCAGGGCCCCAGGACGCAGAGCTGTGGCCTCCGAGGACCCTGTGTGAACTCTACTCATGGTACTTCAGAATGGCCCTCAGCAGGGAGGGGCAGGAGAAGTGCAAGGCGAGCCCCCGTATTGAGCAGCTGGCCCACGGCTGCCGCAAGATGGTGGGGACACTGGGCCGGCTGGCCTTCCACGGGCTGGTCAGGAAGAAGTACGTGTTCTACGAGCCAGACCTCAAGGTGTTCGGCGTGGACCTTGCTCTGCTGCAGACCGCCCCGTGCAGCTGCTTCCTGCAGCGGGAGGAGACCCTGGCCTCCTCGGCAGCCTACTACTTCACCCACCTGTCCCTGCAGGAGTTTGTGGCAGCTGCCTACTACTACAGCGCGTCCAAGAGGGCCATCTTCGACCTCTTCACCGAGGGCGGCATGTCCTGGCCCCGGCTTGGCTTCCTCACGCACTTCAGGAGTGCGGCCCAGAGGGCCATGCAGGCCGAGGATGGGCGGCTCGACGTCTTCCTGCGCTTCCTCTCAGGCCTCTTGTCTCCGAGGGTCAACGCGCTGCTGGCCGGCTCCCTGCTGACCCAGGGTGAGCACCAGGGCTACCGGGCCCAGGTGGCCGAGCTCCTGCAGGGCTGCCTGCGCCCCAACATGGTGGTCTGCGCCCGGGCCATCAACGTCCTGCACTGCCTGCGCGAGCTGCAGCACACGGAGCTGGCCCACAGCGTGGAGGAGGCCATGGCAAGCGGGGGCCTGGCCGGGCTGACCAGCCCCCCACACCGCGCTGCCCTGGCCTACCTCCTGCAGGTGTCCGATGTCTGCGCCCAGGAGGCCAACCTGCCCCTGTACCTCAGCCAGGGGGTCCTCCAGAGCCTGCTGCCCCAGCTGCTCTACTGCCGGAGTCTGAGGTGGGCACCAGGGTGGGGCTGTGTGGGGCGTGTGGTCAGAGGAGAGAGCGGGGACCTGGAGGGCTCCTCCCCTCCACCACGTCCCTCTGTGTCCATGTCCTGGGGCTGCTGTAACAAAGGACCACAGCCTGGGTGGCTTAAAATGACATGTTATTCTCTCCCAGTTCTGGAGGCTAGAGTCTAAGATCAAGGTGTCAGCAGGGCTGTGTTCCCTCTGAAACCTGTAGGGGAGGATCCTTGGGTCATTCCTGGCCTCTCCAGCCTTCAGTGTTTGGTGGCAATACTTGGCTTGTAGACGCATCACCACAGTCTCTGCCTCCGAGGTCACACGGCCACCTTCTCCGTGTCTGTCTTCATGTAGAGCTCTCCTCTCTTGTGAGGACACCAGTCATACTGGGTTACAGGCCACCCCACTCCACCTCATCTTAACTCATTACCCCGCAATGACCCTATTTCCAAATAAGGTCACATTCTTGAGGCACTGGGGGGGTTATGACACCAACATATCTTATAGGGGGACACAATTCAACCTACAATACCCTGTAAACCATCCCAATGCTGACAGGCCACACCCATTCACTCCACTCTCAGCCCATCACCCTCTGTCCACTCTCTGGATCTTGGCGGGGGGAGGGGAAGGCTTAGGACAAGGGTCATTCAGGACCTCAGAGTAGCTTCTACATCCTCAGAAGGAGGAGAGCTAGCAAGTGGTGTCCTGCACACGCATACAGACTGCGGGGCTGCTGGGAAGACATCCCTGTGGGTAGGAAACCCAGGGTTTACACCACTGAGCCTCCCAAGTCACTCTTGTAGGAAAACTCTGAGCATGTGGGTGTGCTGGCACGGATCTCCGAGCCTCACAGTGGGGGCTGCACTGGGATGGAGAGGAGGGGGAGGGAAAGGATCTCAGCCTGGGTGTCTGTGTAGCGCCCCCTCTGCTGCCTTGATGCCAGCCCTCTGCCACGGGCCTCATCCCACCTGCCCATGGGCGGTGGGACTGTTCATTATTGCTGTTCCTCCTGACCAGGCTGGACACCAACCAGTTCCAGGACCCCATGATGGAGCTGCTGGGCAGTGTGCTGAGCGGGAAGGACTGCCGCATTCAGAGGATCAGGTAACACCGACCCAGGAGACCCTGCCCAGGCTGCCCACCTGTCTCTTGGTGTCCGGGGCTCTTTTCACATCCTCCTCTCTGCTCAAATGGCCAGGGGTGCTTTCAAAGTGAGGTGTCTTTGAGGCGTGTGGCTCAGGATGCAGGCTGCTTGTTTCTGCTCATTCCGGAAAGTTCCAGAGGCTCAGGTACCTCATCTGTAAGAAGAGGGAAAGGATACGGTATGGGTCAGATGCTATCGTGGATACAGAACCATTTCTCCAGATGCTGTCTGTGCGGACATACCGCCAAGCCTGATTTACTCTAAATGCCTCACAAAGTTTGCCCTCAAATGGTATTTTGAGCACAGGATTGCATCTTTAAATAACACCCAAATTTTTAAATTTAAAAAAATTAATATTAATTAAAACAATTTTAAATTTAAACATTGCATCTTTAATAACATAATTAGATGAGAGTTTATATGCTGACTGCAGAACAGATCTATGTGCTAATGAAATCACTCCTACATTGGGTTGGCCAAAAAGTTCATTTGAGTTTTTCTACATCATCTTATGAAAAACCCAAACAAACTTTTTGGCCAACCCAATAACATCCAAGTGTGAGTTAACACTCTGATTCGTAGTTGAATCGATGTGATGACCTGAGGGTGGCTTTAGGAGAACTAGGGAGGTGAGTTTAGAGAACAGGACCCAGAGAGTAATTTTTCATCCTCACACAAGTCTCCAGCTTTCGAAATAATCTTTATCTGAGGAGACAAGAATATAGAATGAGTCCGGAGCAAAAGTAAGTCTTTGAGGATAGTGGTTAGAGTAGTGGTGAGCTCCACGTGACCTTGGACAGACACCTCTGTGCCTAAGAAGGGTAAACGGTATGGGTTCAGGGGTCCCCATGACCACTCTCAGGTTCAGTGAACTCACAGAACTCAGAAAAGCCACTATACCCACAGTTACGGTTCATTACACTGAAAGGATACACATTAAAATCTGCAAAGGGAACGGCCCTTGGGGCAGGGTCCCAGAGACCAGGCCAAGCTTCCAGCCGCCCTCTCCCAGCAGAGTTGAACAGAGAGCGCTTCCTACTCCCAGAGACCATGTGTGACAACACACATACGGAGCATTCCAACCAGGGAAGCTCACCCAAGCCTTGGTGTCCAGGGTTGTTACTGGGGGTTGGTCGTGAAGACACACCTGCCCACCGCATGCTGACCTTAGTCTCCAGTCCCTCCAGAGGTCAAGCTGACACTGCATGACCATAAATCCCATTGTGAGATAGACTATCCATCAAGGCCCAAGGCCCCCAGGTAAACAGAGACATTCCTACCAGGCAGGACATTCCAAGGGCTTAGAGGTCACCTCTCAGGAGCAGGAGCCAAAGTTAATCCTTTACTGCACACTGCCTCTTAGGGTTGCCACGAGGCTACATGAGTTAATTCACGGAAAGTTCTCAGGACAGGACAGCCACAGAGGAAGCACCGTGTAAGAGCCAGCTGTTAACTAGCAGGATCCTCTTGTTAGCCAGAAATGTAAATGCAATCTCTTGGAAAGAAACAAAATAATGACAATTTCTCATTATGAATATAGCTTCCTTCATGAGAACCTTCAGCAAAATAGCCAACTTTCAGTGTTTTGCTTAAAGGAATCTAGATAGTACTCAGAGATTTTTCTGAACAAAGCCAAAAACTTCTCTGGCCACACGCTCTCCTTCACCTCTCTATAGTTGGTCCTCAGTGCCACAGCCCTGTTTGAAACGCCCAAGGCATCCTTCATAAAATATTGTTTATAAAATGTTATAAAAGTCCTGGGGGTAGGGGATGGGGACAGAGGCTCTCTAGAAGCTGAGAACAGTTATATAGAAGGTGGTGGTCTGAATGAACAGTCTTCAAACTTTTTTTAAGCGACAGAACACTTTTTAAAAGTGGCATATGAGGGACTTCCCTGGTGGCACAGTGGTTAAGAATCCGCCTGCCAATGCAGGGGACATGGGTTCGAGCCCTGGTCCGGGAAGATCCCACATGCCGCGGAGCAGCTAAGCCCGGGCACCACAACTACTGAGCCCGCGTGCCTAGAGCCCGTGCTCCGCAATGAGAAGCCACTGCAACGAGAAGCCCGTGCACTGCAACGAAGAGTAGCCCCCGCTCGCTTCAACTAGAGAAAGCCCACGCGCAGCAACGAAGACCCAATGCCGCCAAATATAAATTAATTAATTTTTTAAAAAAGTGGCATATGAGGCAGAATCTCAATTAGGCAGACAAAAGGGGGGCTGCTGGGATTGAAAGAAGTGGGGGGCAGAGCCTAGGCACTTGGTTTCCCCTCAGCCTCCTGAAGCTTTTCTGAAGAAACTTAGGGGCCGTTGAAACATAGCTTGAAAAGCACTGGGGATTCTAATTGTATCCCATGGGGCTGCCTCACATTTTAAAATGCCTAAGAAACTGTAAAGAACCTCAACAGAGATCATTTCTGAAACTGGGTGTATGAAGCAACATTAAGTGGATCCCCAGCGTGTTCCTGGAATGCCTTTTTTTTTTTTTTTTTGGCCACACCACGTGTCTTGTGGGATCTTAGTTCCTTGACCAGGGATCAAACCCACGCCCTCGGCAATGAAAGCACAGAGTCTTAACCACTGGACCACCGGGGGATTCCCTGGAATGCCCTTTCAAGGCAGACACAGATGTACATTTTGTTACTTCAAAGTTAATTTTATAATAACTCTACCATTTTCGTTTCTTGGATTAGAGAAAGGGCTGGGGTCAGGGGTGTGCTGGAACTGACTTCAGCCACCAGTTCATGAGAGCTGATTGTTACATTTTCGGAATTTTTACAAGCTGAGAGTGCTTGAAATTGGCCATGACGGGAGTATTTACACCATGGAAATTAGCCAACCCAACAAATCATGATTCTCGTATTTTGTTTTTTCCTGACAGCTGGTTTTCCAGCACACCCCTGGCTGGGAATCCCACGGTAGTCTTCAGTAATTGCCCGTACCCTCTGCTGCGCTGTTGGGGTAGAAGCTGTTGTGCTGGATTCCGATCATACTTTCCCCTGGGACCCTCTGCTGGTGTGAGGGTCTGTCCGCCCACTCTGGCCCTACCTTGCCCATCTCAGAGGCTTTCCTGGGCCTGGCTTACCTGATCTCCACCTGAGTCCAGGCCCTGATGATGCTACGGTGGCTGACGGGTTTGGATCCCAGGCCTCGTGTTGCAGGATAGGTGGCAAGATTTACAGACCTTCATTAACCACTCCTCTCCCTCTCTTTGGGCAGCTTGGCTGAGAACCAGATCAGTAACAAAGGGGCGAAAGCTCTGGCCAGATCCCTCCTCGTCAACAGAAGTCTGACCACTCTGGAGTAAGTAGGACCCTTCACCCCTGGGACAGGGAGAGAGTGTGAGCCATCCTGTGAAGTCCCCTAGACCACACTCTTCCCAGCATGGGTTGGAAGGACAGCTGAGCAAGCAAAGTCTTGACTCCTGGTCAGCTGCTGGGACTCACCCAGTGAAGCGCCAGAATTTTGGCCTTGAACCTGGTGTTACCATCTCCTCTTCACACTTGGCCCAAGCCCACTATTCCATCAGATCCTGCTTTCTTCTCCCCATCACATGGGGCCATCTTGGGGAACTCCTTCCTCGATCGCCTAAATAAGGATCTCTGCCCCAGTTCTACCGAACGTGAAATCCTAAACCCTGATGCATTCTTTTCGAGGAGCATGGATTTAAAGGTCCATGTAACTTCTGTTCCTCCTTCCCTCCCTGGGAATTGGCTAAAAGAGAATGGTTCTTCCTCTCTCTTCCTCTGCCAGCCTCCACAGTAACTCCATTGGACCTCAAGGGGCCAAGGCACTGGCAGACGCTCTGAAGATCAACCGCACTCTGGCCTCTCTGAGGTACGTGTCACCCGCTCCCTGTCTCTCTGCCCCCAGGAGGTGGCCCAGAGAACCCTCTCATCAGGTGCCACTCATGGAGTGGGAGGTAATTCAAAATGGCGGCCATGAGATACTGGCTCCCACCCAGTGGATGCCAGGGGATCTTGTATCCTAAGCAAGTTTCTAAGTTCAGCTCTTCCCTGGTCATTGTGCCTGTGTTTATGGCCTGAACAGGGGATGGAGGAGAAGAGGGGTGGAGGTATATGGAGGTTTGAAGGACAAAATAATCTATGAGGAAAAGCTCTTGTCCTCCATTGAGTAGGAAATCCCCAAGGCCACGGCATCAGAATGATCCCCTGCGGTGTTTTCCAATACACTGAAATCCCATCTTCCAGATGGTTCCTATGGTGTGGTGTGGTTTGCTGGGCTCCTTTTAGGGGCCAGTTGTTGTATCCATCCTTAGCGGAGTGTGTCCTGTCATTTTGTTTTGTTCATTTATGTATTTGTTTTTATTGAGGCGAAATTCACATAAAATTCACCTTTTTAAACAATCTTTTTTTTTTTTAAACACCACTGTTTTATTTATTATTTATTATTTTTTTAATTTTTTTGGCTGTGTTGGGTCTTCGTTTCTGTGCGAGGGCTTTCTCTAGTTGTGGCAAGCGGGGGCCACTCTTCATCGTGGTGCGCGGGCCTTTTCACTGTCGCGGCCTCTCTTGTCGCGGGGCACAGGCTCCAGACGCACAGGCTCAGTAGTTGTGGCTCACGGGCCTAGTTGCTCCGCGGCATGTGGGATCTTCCCAGACCAGGGCTTGAACCCGTGTCCCCTGCATTGGCAGGCAGATTCTCAACCACTGTGCCACCAGGGAAGCCCAAAATTCACCATTTTAAAGTGTACAATTCAATGGCATTTAGTACATTCACAGTTGTGCAACCAACACCTCTATCTAGTTCCAAAATATTTGCATCACCCTAAAAGGAGACACTATACCCATTAGCAATCACTTCCTATTCTCCCCTCCCCTCCGCCCCTGGCAACCACCAACCTGCTTTCTGTCTGTATGTTTACCTATTCTGGATATTTCATATAAATGGAATCAAACAATAAGACTTTTTGTGTCTATCTTCTTTCACTTAGTATAATGTTTTCAAGGTTCATCCACGTTGTAGCATGTGCCACTATTTCATTCCATTTCATGGCTGAATAATATTCCATTACATGGACAGACCACAATTTATTTATCCATTCATCAGCTGATGGACACTTGGGTTGTTTCCACCTAGTGGCTATTGTGCTGTACACATCTCTGTACAAGTATTTGAGGACTTTTTTTCAATCCTTTTGGGTAGATATACGTAGGAGTGGAATCTGCTGGGTCACCTGGTAACCCTATGTTTAACCTTTTGAGTAACTGTCAGACTGCTTTCCTCAAAGGCCATACCATTTGACATTCCCACCAGCAGCGGATGAGGGTTCCAATTACTCCACATCCTCACCAACACCTGGGTGCTGTGGCTTTTAGCTGTAATTGGGACTATCGATGACCTTGTCATTGTGATCTAGATACCATGGGCACCTTGTCCCCAGTCAGCAGGCAAGTGCTTAGAGACCCAGAGGAAAACCTAAGGCCAAAGCAGCAGTGGGAAGGGCCAGTTGTTTCCCCACTTCCTGGGTAGTGAGGGTGAGGGCATGCCAGGCACCCTCCTATGCTCCATCAGTGATGCACCTCTTTGCTTCCACAGCCTCCAGAGCAACAGGATCAGGGATGACGGTGCCAGGTCCATGGCTGAGGCCTTGGCTGCCAACCGGACCCTCTCCGTGCTGCAGTGAGTGGGCATGCTGGCTGGCAGAGAACGTTTTCTCTTCTCTCTTCTCCTCCAAGGGCCTGTCTGTTTTCTGCATGGAGGGATGGATGGGACAAAGCCCTGAGGCTTTCTGATCCATCTGGATGGCCCCTGGAAAACCTGATGTCCACTGCTTTTCCAGAGAACAGGTGTGGGGGAAATAATTAAAAATAAAGCCTCCTGCCAACCCAGAAAATCCTCTCCACAAATGTAGAAAAGTACGAAGCAGCTTAATTACTGGAATAAGCATTCAGCTAGCCTGCAATGAGCATCAAAGGCAATCCACCAATGGGATGGCAAAGACAGAAAAGAATCTCACCCTTTCCTACAGTCGAGCAGATACAACCCATTACATAAGTGTTTTCAAGAAAAACCACAGCTTGCCCTCAAATAAGAGGACTGGACAGAACCATTTGTCACACTTACCTTATACTAAATTTGCCTGTTATTTGGGGGTAGCCATCTGTGTTTGCTACCTGCCTTTATCCCAAGGAAAATGAAACTTCTCACATCTTTATGACCAGCAGGTACTTACAGCTTGGAGCAAGTGTTCTCTTACTTGATGTGCACAGTTCAAAGAGATGGCTCCAAGGCCCTTACAAAAGATATTCCTAGGCTACAAACTTGCCAAGAGGTTTACTTCTAGCTCTTAAAAAGATTTACATACTCTCAAAGGGACAGGGAAAGGATTTATAATCCCAAGTTTTCTCAAGGAAATACTCTAAGGGAGGGGAGGGGAGGGTTTTTTTCCCTTTGTAACCAGGGAAAATTCCATTTTGTTTAGAGTGTATTTAGCCTCACACAGAAGAGGTCCTGCCCTGCCTGTCCTTCTAGGATGAGTACAGGGGTTCTCCTGTAACATCTCCCTCCTCCAGATTTAGTATAAGAGGAAGAAGCTTTTGAAGACGAGGCGCCTAAGTGAGGGTCTGCCCTTGGGAGGACTGTAGGGTTGCAGGACAGGCTGCTGGCTGGTCTGGATAGAGGCAGACTGCTGAGTGTTGAGAAGGCTGGTCAGGTGAGGGGCCAGTGGGACTTGTACGTGGAAATCTCCAGTTTGGAGGTTGCTGGATATTAACAGTGTCCGCTGGTCACTGCTTTCTGGCCCCTGAAGGGAAGGCCCAACAGTTCTTGTCTCTTAACTCTTCACATCAGTCTATTAGCAACACTTTGGCAACAATCCACAGACCTTTCCTGGAGACCCCTCCCCCCATGCTGCGATTAACAGAGACGGCACTTGAGTAGTCTCTGACCTCTCACCTTGAACCAGACTGTCCTTGGCCTGGGAATGGTTGTGACCAGCTTTGCTGAAGGACCCCTCTCCTACAGCCTGCAGAAGAACAGCATCGGGCCAGTGGGAACCCAGCAGATGGCAGATGCCCTGAAGCAGAACAGGAGTCTGAAGGAGCTCATGTGAGAAATGCAGAAGGGCCAAACTGG
Organism: Eubalaena glacialis; assembly: GCF_028564815.1. Classification (NCBI taxonomy): domain Eukaryota; kingdom Metazoa; phylum Chordata; class Mammalia; order Artiodactyla; family Balaenidae; genus Eubalaena; species Eubalaena glacialis. Next base: position 58,648,714 of record NC_083728.1, on the reverse strand, counting down.
TATCCTCCATGCCTGCCACAATGCCCAGCCCATCACAAATATTTGTGAACAAGGGGTTGGATGGATGGGTAGATGGATGGATGAGTGGGCAGATGAGTGGGTGGGTGAGTGCATGGATGGATGAATGGATGAGTGAGTGAGTGAGTGAGTGAGTGGGTGAGTGGATGGATGAATGAATGTGTGGGCGCAAGATAGTTGGCTTTGGACTCCAAAGCCCTGGACCAGGAGAATGGAGATCCAGATTCCCAGGAATGAGTGAGCCCCAACTGTCTCAGACTCACATTTACTGTCTTCCCAGCTGGTAGAAGAAAACACCATCCCAGCCACCTTCACATAAAGTATCACAAATACCCCTCACTAAAGAGTTGGCCCTGCCAACCCTGTCAAGGAGTCAAGAAAGACTTTGCTACCTTGATCTCTTACGGAGGCTACCCACCAACCAGCCTCAGGCAGAAGAAACTGTGCCCTGGGCACCCTTGAGACAACAGAGACAGCCCTTCCCTGGAGGGCTTCCTGGACTCTGATCCCCCAGCCTCGACCTACCAGGCTGCTCCACCCATGTCCCATCTCTTGCAGGTTCTCCAGTAACAGCATTGGCGATGGAGGTGCCAAGGCCCTGGCGGAGGCCCTGAAGGTGAACCAGGGCCTGAAGAGCCTGGAGTGAGTCTCCAGGGGTGGCTGTGGGCAGAGGGTGACTCCCCACCTGGGTTCCCATCCAGCAGGTGGGTGGGTCCTGGAGGAGGGCTGTCAGTCAGGACCACTTCCCTGTCAGAACCCAACCAACCACCGACCCTGGGCATACTGTGATCTTGGTGTCTCTCCCTCCAGCCCACCCCAGTGGACAGTCAGGGTCGGCGCTGGTTCTGGAATTTTCAGTGACAAGCACTGAGTGTACTTTAGAAGCTGGCACAGGTGGCTGCAGAGGGGGCTGGCTCCAAGGGCCTTGGTGGGGAGTGGGGAGCTCAGTGCTGTCCCCATAATGGGGACACTCAGCTGCACCACTTTCTCTGGGGGCTGCAGACACATGTCCCCCCCAGAAGCCGTGTGGAGCCACTCAAATCAAGGCAGCGTGTAAACTTTGGCACTGGTTGTGCTAGACCCACCTGCCCTGACCTAGCAGGAGCCGGAATGCGGGGAACGGGATGAGAAGGGCCGTGGGGGCAGCACAGGTTTCCCCCAACTCCCTGCTGAACTCAGTGCCTGCAGCCCCAGGCTGGACTCCCTCCGCGTCCTGAGACAGCCACGCCAAAGTGCGCCCTGTCCTCTGTCTGCAGCCTGCAAAGCAATTCCATCAGTGACCTGGGAGTGGCAGCGCTGATGGAAGCCCTCTGCGCCAACCAGACGCTCCTCAGCCTCAAGTAAGTCCCTGCCTCCCTCTCCATCTGAGGGCGTCCCTTTGGCCAGGGGGTCTGAAGGGACTTTGGGACGTGGAAGGAGAGGCTGGTGCTGAGAAGCCCACACCCCCACCCCCAGGGGCCTGTGACGGGGAAGACCTATGGTTGGGCAGCTTGGCTCTGGAGCCTGGCATCCTGCGCTCCCCCTGCTCGCTGGGGAGGCAGGGGCAGCTCTGGCCCTCAGCTGGCCATATCTGCAGCTCCCTTCCTACGGGCAAGCCTGTAGGCCCCCAAGCATGCTGGCCTGCCCCTCCCTTCACACCTCTGAGGTCCCGTCATCTTATCCTCTTCCTCCTGGACTGTCTGTCCAACTGCTGACAGTCCTGGGGGGGTGTGGGGACATCTGGCTGGTGAGCCGTTGGAGGGGGACTTCCTAGAGCAGGCTCTTCCCACCTTGGCCCAGGTCCCACCTGGGGCTCTCAGCTTCTCACAGCCTGAGCGCCTGGCAGGCCTCCCCTGTCAGTCAGCAGTTCAGGGTCCTCTCTTTCCTCAGCCTTCGAGAAAACTCCATCAGCCCGGAGGGGGCCCAGGATCTGGCTCGTGCTCTCCGCACCAACAGCACCCTGAAGAGCCTTGAGTACGTGAGGGGGGCAGGCTGTGCTTCCTAAGGCTCTTTATGCCACCCAGGGCCTCACTCACCCAGAGCTCGGAGATGACAGCAGACCCTCGGCGCCCCCGCCATTGTGCGAGAAGGACCTGGTTGGTGGGGGGGACTGGGAGACCTGCTGCCCGGGGGCTACCCTGACACAAGTGCCCCCTCTATGTCGTAAATTACAGGAGAATGAAGTGAGTGGCGACACTCTCCCTGCCCTGACCCCCTGACCCCCACTCCCTGGCAACAATATATGAGCAAGTGGGAGGGGCTCCCAGCACAGGGATCAGGAATGAGTGAGTCCCTGGGCGGCTCCACCACCTCCTGGCAGGTGACCTGTCATGGAATCTCACTGAGCAGAGCCTGCCCCCTGCCCCCCACCCCCCGTGGGGTTGCCAGGATGCAGTTCAATGGTCCAGGACACGTGCTGGGCACAGCACCTGGCACATTCAAGTGCCCCAAGAGCGTGAGCCAGGCAATCCCAGGAGACGCGATGCAGTCCTGGGGTGGGGGGTCGGGGACAACACGGCAGTGGTCTGGATCCCCCAGTGAGCAAGAACGGGGGTTGCACTGCCAGCTCCCGCTCACTTGCCCCTGTTCCCCTCCTCTCAGCCTGACAGCCAACCTGCTCCACGACCAGGGCGCCCAGGCCATCGCAGCGGCAGTGAGAGAAAACCGCGCCCTCACATCCCTTCAGTGAGTCTTCGACGCACCCTCCCTGCCCTGTCCATTTGTCCGCTCACAGAGCTGCAGGACCACACTCAAACCAGGGGAGGCAGAAGGCCAAGTCCGGCTTAGGGCGCCCCACCCCCACACCCCTGCCAGCAACATGGCCTCAGGGCCTCTAGGCTGTGCCCTGCCCCGTGCTCAGCTCCCTGGGGCTGATCCACGGAGAGAGGCCAATGGTGGGAGGTGTGTGCCCAGGCTGTGCTTCTGTCACATGCTTCATGCAGGGCCACCTGGAGTCTATTTGAGCCTGTCCCTGTGCCCTCCACTAACCAGAGTGCACGTAGGCCCCTTGGGACTAGCCTGAGGGGGGCTGCAGGCGTTCTGCCCACCTTGGTCAGAACCTCGTCCTTCAGGGACCCCATTCCCTGCAGTCACTCTCCCAGGAGAAGCCCCTTCTTTCTGGAGCCCCTAGGACCTCCTGGGCTCTGCCCTGGGCCACGCAGTCATGTGTGTGTGTCTGCCCAGCCTGCAGTGGAACTTTATCCAGGCCGGCGCCGCCAAGGCCCTGGGACAAGCACTACAGCTCAACACGAGCCTGACCAGCCTTGAGTAAGTGGGGCCTCCGCAGGGGGGGAGAGGGGGCAGGGGAATCTGCAACCTCGGTGCCCACCAGGTGCAGGGCTCGCACCCTCAGCACACAGCCTCCTCTGCTCTAAGGCCAGCAGGCAGGTTTCCATCTCATCTGCTATTTAAAAAAAAACAGCTTTGTTGAGATATAATCCACCCATTTAAGGTGTACACGTCGCTGGTTTCTAGTATATTCAGAGTTGTGCAATATCACTGCAATCAAATTTAGGACCTTTCAATCACCCCAAAAGAAACTTCATACTCATTAGCCATCACTCCCCATCCCCCCCCCCCCCACAACCAAGTCCCCCAGTTCCCTAATCTACTGTCTCTATGGATTTACCTGTTTTGGACATTTCATGTAAATGAAGTCTTTCGTGACTCACGTCTTTCATTTAGTATAATGTTTTCAAGGTTCATCTGCATTGCAGCATGTATCAGTACTTCATTCCTTTTTATGAGTAAATAATATTCCACTGCATGGACAGACATTATGTTTATCCACTCACCCACTGATGGACACTTGGGTTGTTTCCACTTTTTGGCTATTATGAATAATGCTACTATGAACATTCATGCACAAGTTTCCGTGTGGACACATGCTTTTAATTCTCTTGTGTATACACCTGGCAGCAGAAATGCTGGGTCTGATGGTCACTCCGTGTTTAACCTTTGAGCCTCATCTGCTTTTCATGCCGAATACTTCTCCCTCAACTTTCAAGATATCCCTTCTCTGGCTGGTCCTTCTGTTTGACTCTGAATATGGTACTCCTCAAGGTTCTGTCCTGGGTCATCTTCCCTTGAATGATGTCTCCTTCTAGAAGCTCCTCCTCACCCAGGGCTCCAATTCCCTTCAAAGTCCTGGTGGCCCCCACATCTATAGCTCAGACCTCTCTCCTGAGCTCCAGACCCACGTGTCCACTGCCCACTCCACTTCCCACTGGGTGGACCTGACTTATCTCCCCCACAAGTCTGCTTCTTGGTTCCTCACCTTGTGAGGGGATCCAGCAACCAACTGTGCAAGCTAGAAACATCGCCTTCATTCTCACTTCCCACCTGCACCCAATCTCCAGATCCTGTCAATTCTTCTCCCAATGTTCCACCCACCCACCCTCTACCCTCACGGCCGCTGTCCAGGCCGCCAGCAGCACTCACCTGCATCACTGCCGCAGCCTCCACATCTGTCCATCCTCATACTGCTGGCCAAAGATCTTTCCCAAACGTAAATCTGTTCCCATCCTAGATAAGATGTTTAAATGGCTGCCTGGTGCCTGCAGAGTGAAGTCCAACCCTTAGCGTGGCTTCCAAGGCCCCTAAAGATCTGCTTCCTTTGCACCCCCTCAGCCTCATTACACACTCCAGCAACTCAACTCGATTTCTTTGGGTTCCTTAGATGTGCCAGGCCCTCCCCCCTCTCTCACCTGCAGGTTTGGTTTAGACCTATTTCTGCTGGGCAGCCTCTGTGACCACACTGGGGAAGTAGACTCCACAGGGCCCTCCCAGCACCCTGCAGTTGGTAACTCTCATCTCATAGGTCTCCCCACCTGAGTTCCAAGAAGCTGGAACTGGGCTTGCTGGCACCCAACATACTCAAATGTCTGTTAAAATTATCATTGCAAACTGCTCCCTCAAACATACCAACGTCCACTTGAACTAAACTCTTAATCATTTATTGCTCCAGGGCCTGCCACTTTCCTCCAATGTGGAAGGAAAGGGGGGAAAAAAAGATGTAAAACACTGACCAGCAAGAATGGCCCGAGGATTGAGCGCTTTGATTTTCTGGATGGCTTTGCAAAGCACACCAAGCTCTTATTGACAGTATGTCCACGTGTCCCTTTTCTGGTTTGGCTCTGACAGTCCAGACTCATGCAGACCCCAGACCCCTGAGCACGTGCATTAGGTGGCCACGGGGCTGCAGTGGCCACACAGGAGGCACAGTGATCCCCAGGGTGACCCCAGGAAGATGGTCTGCTATGGTGTGTGTGGTCTGATTTAAATCTAGAAGGTCCATGCTCAGCATGTCCTGCCACAGCGTCGGTCCCTGTTCCGTGCACCCAGAGTTCAGGCTCTATGTTCAGTTTACAGGAAAATGCCATCGGGGACGAAGGCGCTTCTGCAGTGGCCAGTGCGCTAAAGGCGAACACAGCCCTCACTGCTCTCTAGTAAGTCCTGATATGCACAGCAGCCCAGGAAGCTAGCTCTTAACCATCCTTTCACATTAACCGTCGTTTTTGTTTCCTAGTCAAGGAAGGTGGGTTTGATTTTCCTAATATTAGCAATTGGGTCACCGGACATCTAGAAAGAACTAGGGGTGCAGGGAGTATTACCCCCCCAACTCTCCAGGAGACCACCTCTACTTCCTATATCCATAGCATCCAGATCTCTGTCTAGCATCAGTGCAGGCAGGAGATGCAGCGTTCTTTGGACAGACCAGGGCCAACAACTTTCAGTGCTATTTCACCACTTTCAGCCCTAAGTCAAGGGGTAGTGGAAATGAAGGGCGAGTATGGATGCAGTTGGGCCCGGGTGGGTGTGAGGGCCGGAGAGGCTGCCTGTCTGTGTTGACTGCATCTCCTTTTACAGTCTCCAGGTGGCCTCCATTGGTGCCCCTGGGGCCCAGGCACTCGGGGAGGCCCTGGCTGTGAACAGAACCTTGGAGATTCTTGAGTAAGTATTCCAGTCTCTGGCTACAGCCTCTTGCCCAAAGAAACCAAGCTGTTGACTCACAATGAACAGATATGGAAGGGGGAAATGTACATGGAAACTCCCAAATCATTTAAATATCTTCACATAGATCAGGCAGGCCCCAGCTTCCCCAACCCCATGTCACCCCTTTTCCTGGGAGTCACTCGCTGGTCCCCTCCTTGGCCTTGCCCAGGCTGAACATGTCCCCAGGCCTGGGGTGGCCAGTGGCCACTGACCCGGTCTGCAAGAAGATCAAACCTGGGGCCCCAATCTCTGTGGGGCTCTCAGCATGTCTGGGTCATCCCTGCTCCTGCAGTTCTGTGGCTCCGAGCACACGGGCACCTCTGGATGGAGGGTTGCCGCTCCGGTCTCGGCCCAGCTCTTTCTTTGGAATGAAAACGGAGGATAAGAGTAACAACAAACCACCAGGTTGGGCCGGCCTCACCCCTCCCAGTGTCCTGCTCCCCAGAGCCAATTTCCGTTCTGTGCCCGGGAGTGAGGAAGGAGCAACCTCACCGCACCCGCCACCCCCGTTGTTGCTAAGTAACTCATGCTCACCTGAAGAGGTACCGTGTTCACCTCTCAGCTGTCACTGTGCCTTAGGGTTCCCGTCTTTCCCAACAGCTTAAGAGGAAATGCCATTGGGGTGGCTGGAGCCAAAGCCCTGGCGAATGCTCTGAAGGTCAACTCAAGTCTCCGAAGACTCAAGTGAGTGGTTGTATAGACCTACCTGCGTCTTAGAGCAGCAGACTTCTTCTCTTCTGGAACCTCCCCCGTCGCATAAGACGCTCTTGATTTCCTCTGTAGCTGCTTCCTTCCGAGTACAAATAGCTGACACTATTCTGATTACTACAGTCCATATTGTGGATGGGTTTGTTCACTTCTGCATTTTTGGTCTTATGTCCTCCATGGCACCTGGACGAGACAACCTGGCAGCCTGCAGACACAGGTCTCAGGGTTAAATGCCACTTCGCTGTTGCTATGGCGCCTGTGGACAAATCAGTCTCAGACTTGTCCCCCCAAGATAGTGCAGTGCTGCTTCCTGGGGAGTGTTCTTCTGTCCTGAATGGCTCACTGTGGTGTCTCCATCTTTTCTCTGCCTAGTCTCCAAGAGAATTCCTTGGGAATGGACGGGGCGATATGTGTTGCCACTGCACTGTGTGGAAACCACGGGCTACAGCACATCAAGTGAGTGGGGCTCGGCAGCATCTGCCCGTTCCTGTCATCCTTGCTCAACCTTAGAACTTGCTCCCAGGGCAGACCCTGCCTTCCGCCTGAGTCTCGGAGCCAGCTGACTCCCAGGCCCCTTAGCAGCTCTGCAAGGGAACTCAGTATAAGAGGGAGCCATGCTGAGCCTTGTCCATGGGAGGAATCCTGGAAGCACAAAGGTTTCACACCGGGTTCTGCATTTTATGTAGTGACCATCTGCTCTTTACTAATGAGAATCTTCAGGCCTCCAGCCCTTCAGTCAATTTCTCAAGCCCTGTCCTAATCCTTCTCTTCTAGTCTCCAGGGAAATCACATTGGAGAATCTGGTGCCAGGATGATCTCAGAGGCTATCAAGACAAATGCTTCCTCGTGCACTGTTGAAATGTGAGCAAAACAAGTTCCTGGTGGACCAGGCAGAAAAATGGCAGAGACACAGCTGGGAGCTTTCCAACAAAAAGACCACTTTCCAGGGTGCCTTCCTGTGTTCTGGGAATGATGCTGACCTGCAGGAGAGCTGGTCTCCTGCAAGGAGGCAGGAGTGGTGCTGCCAGAGGAGGACACAAGCACCTCTCCTGGTCCAGGGTCAGTCCAGGCAGGGGAGCGATGAACACTGTGCTACAGCACAAGGAAAGGAGGGTCCTCCTCCAAGGGGATCAGGATCAGGCCTCAGAACTCAGCAAGTAAGAAGCCAGTCGGAGCTATTTATAGCCTGAGGTCTTCATGTGCCCCTACTTTTTCTTATCATTACTGCCCTTTTCCACTGACCTGGCTAAAATCATCCCCCTCACTCCGAAATGAGTTGCCATCTTCAAGCCCATGAAGAGTATCAATTTGGCATCCGTGACAGAGGGGACCTCTCTTTCTTTTCTCAAGACGAAAAAAAGGTTTTAGGAGTATGATCCTTAGAGTCATATGGAAAAATTATGAAAAAATTTTAAAGAGAAATGAAGGCTTTAATTATAGGATTCTGGAGACAGAGACAAAAAAAGTTCTCCAAGGTTTTTGCCATCTTTTATCCATTACAAAATCTCTGATTTTGTCTGCCATATGTCATTTGGAATCTGATATAGTGGTTATCAATGGCACATTAAATGTCAATGCCATAATATCATTCTATATTAGGCTTCCCAAAGCACTACTGTGGCTGCAGCTTCCCTGTAAGGGCAAGAAAGCCGAGCTTCCATGTGGCATAAATTCCCTCAGATGTGTGTCTGTGTTGAAAGGAAAAATATTCCAAATGGACATCACAGCTCTCATCAACTAAATAACCAAGGAAAATGCTTATGAAAATTATAAAGTAATTATCACTTTTAAATGTGAATAGGAACTATGTTCCAAATGTTCCTTTAAAAATGAGTATTTGGGCAAGAGTCATCATTGGATGATAAAACCATGGATGAAAGCCTATTAAGGAAGAAAATCACACAGTCTCCAAGTATCACCCCACAGAGGGGTATTTACAAAGGCTCCTTAAAAATGGAGACATTTGGGGACTTCCCTGGTGGCACAGTGGTTAAGAATCTGCCTGCCAATGCAAGGGACACAGGTTCGAGCCCTGGCCGGGGAAGATCCCACATGCCGCAGAGCAACTAAGCCTGTGCGCCACAACTACTGAGCCTGAGCTCTAGAGCCCGCGAGCCACAACTACTGAGCCCACGTGCCACAACTACTGAAGCCCACATGCCTAGAGCCTGTGCTCCGCAACAAGAGAAGCCACCCGCTCGCCATAACTAGAGAAAGCCTGCGTGCAGCAATGAAGACCCAACACAACCAAAAATAAATAAATTTATAAAAAAAAAAAAAGGAGACATTTTGCAAATGCTGCCTTAGCAAAGTGATTGAACTTAACATCACTGATAATGGGACAAATGGACATCATGTGCCCCCAATGTGATGCACTGAGAAGGACACATCACTGATGTATTTTATTCTTGCCAAAAATGTCTACTTGAATCTAATCATGAATGAACAGTCAGACAAAATCCAAAGGGAGGGACATTCTGGGGGAAAAAAAAAAGGAAAAACTAGCCTGACCTCTTAAAAAATGTCAACATCATGAAAAATACAAAAGGCTGGGGACTATTTCAAATGAAAGGATATTATTAAAGAGTCATAACAACTTAAGATCTTCGATTGGATCCTAGACCAGAGGGAAAAAATCAGCTATAAAGAACATTATTTGGAAGTTGGGGACATTTGAACATAGGTCTAGTTATAGTCTTTACTGGATTACTGGTTTTGAAAGATATTTTTGCTGGGTATAGAATTCCAGGGTGACAGTTTTTTCTTTCAGCACTTTCAAGATGTTGCTATACTGTCTTCTGGTTTGCACTGTTTCTGGCTAAGCTGAGAATGTGACAGACAGTAGTTGCAGTAGCCAAATGCTAGAGAAAGCTGTGCCTTTGCAGGAACCTAGCACTGGAGGAAACTCAGGCGCCAAAGCAGTAGAGAAAAAAGTGTGCTCTCCAGGAACTTTGAAAGCCAGCCACACTGGGAATTGGAAGTAAAGGCCCCTCTTCTCTCCTTCAAAGTCTCTCTAGCACCCTACTGACGAGGCTTAACATTTTGCTGGCTAGCAAAGGAGAGATATTTACTACGAATAGCTCCACTATCACAGAGCAGGCCAAAAGGTGAATTTGGAGCTGAGGCAATAAATTGATAATCAACACAATGGGATTTTGGGGGTCTTTTTTGTATTCCATTTTGGACAAACATGCCCTGTGTCTTCAGGATCAGTAATGTTTTCTTCTGCAGTGTCTAATCTGATCTTAATCTCAGCTTGCACAGTTGTCCTCTCATTTTTTTAAAATCTCTACCAGTACTGTGTGAGACTTTCTTTCCATCTTCCGTATCTCACAACCTGCTCATGCTTTCCTCTACCATCTGAATATATGGAATATAGTTATAACTGTTTGAATGTCCCTTTCTACTAATTCTATCAACTGTCATTTTTGCATCATTTCTTGGTCTGTTTCTTGACTTTTCTTATTATACCTGGTAATTTTTGATTTGATCCCAGACATTGAAAATTTTATATTGTTGGGTATTGACTATTTTCATATTCCTTAAAATATTCTTGAGCTTTATTCTGGGACACAATTACCTAGAAACAGTTGGATCCTTTCAAAACTTGCTTTGAAGATTTGCTAGTCAGGATCAGCCATCCTTTAGTCTAGGGCTACTTTGACTCAACTTCTAAGGCAATGTCTCAGTATTCTGGGTACTCTACCTGATGCCCAAGTCAAGAGAACTGTTTTGGGCCCTATCTACAATAGACACTATAGAAATCCAGGTGTAAAAGACCATGAAATCAGCCTTAGCCTTCTTACCCCAAATAGCAGCATCAACCCAAATGGTTATCTGGTGTATATGTTTTCAATATACAATACATATTTAAGCAGAATGGCTCCTAATGCAAACTTTGCTTCATCATTACACACACAGTCACTCCCTCCCTCTCTCTCTCCCATAGATTCAACCCCTCTCATTCCAAAAGCTAGTTCCCTTCAGTTAAAAAGCCATGTTCATTTTCCTCTTAAAAAAAAAAAAGGCCCTCTGCCCCTCCAAAATGTTCAAAATGTTCTTTGATCCCACTTTTCCCTGGCTCTGCCTTCTCTTTTCACTTATGACCACCCACTTTCTAAACAGTCATCAATACTCACTTCAAATCCCAACCTCTCTTCAACCCTCACCTGCTATCTTGCTTTTCCTTGTTGAGGTCACCAGAGATTTCCTAACTGTCCATTTCAGTGACTTCTCTGACTCAAGCTCACTTACTGTAGCAAGGACCTCACATTGTTCACCTCTCCCTTCTTGGGAAATTCTCCCCTGCCCTGGATTCCATAACATTACCATCTTCCAATCCTTCCACCTTCTCATTACCACTCTTCGAAAAACTAAACATATTTCTCCTGATTATTAAAGGAAAAATATATTCACTTTAGAAAATCCAGAAAATACTTTCCCTCTCCTGGCTCCTTGTGGACTCTCCCCTTAGACACAGGCGTTTCTCAGGCTTCCACCCTTAGCTCTCTTCTCATCCCACGTGTTCTCCCCTGAGGAATCTTATACACAAATGATTCTCAAACCTGAATCTCCAGCCCTCACCCCTTTCCTGCCTATACATTTACCTTTTTAAAAAATTCATTTTCATCAGGACAAAATGTGTAGTAATACACAGTTTAAAAAGTCAGAGTAGGGCTTCCCTGGTGGCGCAGTGGTTGGGAGTCTGCCTGCCGGTGCAGGGGACACGGGTTCGAACCCTGGTCTGGGAGGATCCCACATGCCGCGAAGCGACTGGGCCCGTGGGCCACAATTGCTGAGCCTGCACGTCTGGAGCCTGTGCTCCGCGGCAGGAGGGGCCGCGGTGGTGGGAGGCCCACACGCCGCGATGGGGAGCGGCCCCCACTTGCCGCAACTGGAGAAAGCCCTCGCACAGAAACGAAGACCCAACACAGCCATAAATAAATAACTAAATAAAATTAAAAAAAAAAAAAAAAAGAAGTCAGAGTACTAGGCTTATAATGGGAAAGAACAATCTCTTGTCCTATTCCTCCCCTTCCTGAATACCTCTCCACCCAAAGCTAAATGTCATACATACACTAGTTCTTGTTTTACCATTTTAGAGATTATCTATTGACTTTCTATTATGGGAAATGGCACTTGTACGTATATCACCATATGACCCCACTTTCTGTTTCTCCATCCTTCCAATACAGTTACAGCATGATTCTTGGGTAAATCATTATTTAGTGTTTATTTTATGATTTTATTAGTACTGATGATCACTGCTGAGCCATTTTCTTCTTATATAATTTATTGTTCTTTCTAGAATTAAAAGTTGCATCATTTTAAACTTTCTATGTCACTACTGCTTAATTTTTCCAAACTATCTAATAGAAAAGTAAAATCTGAATACTGTTTCCTACAGACATATCGGTTATCCTGTCAGTTCCATTTTCCCCTAATGACATTACTTCTTGAGCCCTTTGTCTTCCTGCTCCAGTCGTGTCCTTATAGAAAGGACTTCTGTTCTGGGTAGGAGGCAGAAGCTTTTAGTTCACTTCCAATTCAACCAGTCCTGTGTTCTAGCACACATGAGTCCCCTGGCCCAATCTAACAGTTGTGATATTTACGCAGTATGTTGCTAACCTAAAGGGACACACCTTCCTTTCAGACATTTGACACTGATGTTACAGTTTAAAATACTAGTGAAAGAGATCTTGTATTTCTTCTTCCTGCCCCAGATAAAAGGGAAACAGTTCTTCAGAATTCCCAATGGACATCCTTGATGGTTATCACCACCAATAAAAACTGAGGACTTAAAAAGTTCCTTTAAATTTTCTGCCAATATATGTATTTTAAAGCATTTTAAGAGGTCCTTTGATTACACAGCAAAAAACAAAAAACAAAACCAAAAAAAGCTGTCAGCAATGATCTAAAAGCTAGTTTTTCACTGACCTAATCACACAATCTTCTCTGGGTCCTGAGTCTGCTCTGCTGCTTGACCAAAACCAAATGACACCAAATCATAAGGCACCTGCACACATCTGACTCCCGGATCTGTCAGAGCAACAGAAGTACATTAATAATTACGATCCATACTTGAAGCTCCTTCATTGAAAGACGCTGCTCAAGTAAGGAAACATCAGACCACGCAAGACTCTGCACAAAGTCAGTTAATCAAGGGATGAGGGATGACAAGAAGCAGGTGAAGGGCTTCCCTGGTGGCGCAGTGGTTGAGAATTTGCCTGCCAGTGCAGGGGACACGGGTTCGAGCCCTGGTCTGGGAAGATCCCACATGCCGTGGAGCAACTGGGCCCGTGAGCCACAACTACTGAGCCTGCACGTCTGGAGCCTGTGCTCTGCAACAAGAGAGGCCGCGATAGTGAGAGGCCCGCGCACCGCGATGAAGAGTGGCCCCCACTTGCCACAACTAGAGAAAGCCCTCGCACAGAAACGAAGACCCAACACAGCCATAAATAAATAAATAAACAAATACATCGTAAAAAAAAAAAAAAAAAAAAAAGAAGCAGGTGAGACAATGACTAGCCGCTGCAGCTCTTGCCTCTACCTGTGGACGTGTTATCTGTGGTTTGGGTTGGGCTCCCCTGTTAATGCCCATTAGAAGAAAGCATCACATTAGGGAAACAGAAATACAGTTTTTGTTTTTTAAAATAAAAGTCAGGTCAGACTCAGGTAAACCAAAGCTATGTCATCCAAGGAGATTCAATGACTCTCTTGTGCCTTAAAAGCCACGGCATCTGAGGAGGTAATGTGGCTCTCGATACACCTCTTCCCTGTTAGCTTATCGTTTCAAAGATGGCACATCTCAAATTACTGGTGAATTAACTGAATGCTGAATGTTTTTTTTTAAAATGGGGGTAATCTCTTATGTAAAATTGAGGGAAAGACAGAGAAAAAAGCAAAGATAGAAATAACTGTCACATAGTCTCCTGAAATTCACATGTAATATAATAACCCCTGAACTCTTCTTAAATAAGTATTTATATGTTATGGTACAAATAAATAATTATACTTTCAAATAAAACAATAATATAAAAATATGGTATTAAATAAATTTATTAAGAGAGAACTTCACAAGTCTTCTGACTTTATAACTGAAAATAAATGAAAACTCCTCTGTGCTTTCCATATTAACAAGACAAAACCAAACTCCACCTATCTGTCACTTCTCCTTTCACAGAAGGGAAATTCTTCTAGTGCTATTCTATCAAATTCAATTCCGGTTTATTTTTTTAGGTCAGAAACATGAATCCGTACCAAAACTTTTTCCTTAATTTGCTCCTTCCTAAGGAGGAATGTCAGCCTTCTGAGAGAAAATGGAGTATGTATGATCTGGAGCACCTCTCTGTTGCCTGATTTTCAAGGAAAGCTAGTTTTCATCAGAGTTAGCTGACTTTCTTTCAGAAAATTTTAGTTAGTAAAATACATTTAAAGCTTGGTATTGTGAGCATGCAGAAGAAAGAAAATAAAGGCTAGACTCAAAAGCTGATCTAAAATAAACATTCTGAACTGTATGTGATGAATAGTCAGACACTCCCCCACAACTCCTGAAATGAGTCCTATGCCCAGTTCTAGCCCCAGGTCTGGACTCGATGGTCCTGCTGACTTTTAGAGGAAAAGTGTGACAAAAATAACAGGCAAGACTTACACAGCGTTGGCTGTTATTTCTCAAGTTTTTGTCCTGTGGATGTGAATCACTAAGAACACATGCATTTCCCAAGTTTTAGGAGATAGATAAGGGAAAAAAAATCATCTTTGGGGTTTGCTCCGGTTCTTGTTTAAGCTTTGGAGTGTGTAGAGTAACACACAGAAGGCTAAAGCGGAAACACGTTTTGCTTCATTAACAATGAGTCCTGCTGGCTTATCCAACAAAATGCCTATTTCCTTCTGACCCTTTAATTTCCCCTTTACCTACAAATCTGAGGGTTTTAATCTGCCTGGGTCCCTTGGCAAGAAGGTCAGAAGTCATTGTCACTCTCATCCAGGGGCTCAGGTTTCCGGACTCTTTGACTGGGCTTAGCTGGTGAGAGAGCAATGCTCTCGTCCTCCAAATCGTCGTCGTCTTCATCATCCTCCATGTCAATCTCACTGTCCTCTGAGTCTTCCTACAGGAAAAGACAGCAAATACAGCTGAGGGTCCCGTCCTGCTACTGACATCATGTCAGCAGAGACCCTACCTTGCTTTTTTACTAGTAGCTCAATAACCAGCAACACCCACATGAAGGAAGAGCTTGCCAGAGCAGCAGTCAGGCCGTGGGGGCATAAGAACGGGGCCAGTGTCTATATATTGCTGGCTGAAATACATATATAAATGTGTCTTCCAACCAGTAACCCTCAAACACCAACGGGCAAGCCAAGGCTGGAGCTGCAAGGTGGCTTTCCCGCCGCCGTCTCAGGAGCACCACTGGATGTGCACGGAGGCTCACTGGAGGCCCAGAGACCCACCAGTGGACAGCAAGAAGGGCAGGGGCTTGGTGGGGGTTGCTTATTTGGGCTTCTGGATGGAAAGCCACTCAGGAAATGGGTGTAAGGAGCAAAATAAAAGACATTCTCTCTTTCATCATCTAGATCAGGGTGACCAACTCAACCAGCTTTTTCATACTGCAAGTCCTGTATCCCCAGTAAACCAGGATGGTCGGTCACTCTATATAGACCATTCCCACCAGCACACATACATGCTGCAATCTCCTTCTTCTTAAAAACACAAAATAAAAAACCCTAAAATGTAACCCCACCTTCCTCTGCAGCTACTCTGCCCTGTTCTCCTGTGGCCTCACAGCAAACCCCCTGAACGAGCTTGCACTCACGCTATCCCTGCCGGCTCCCCTCTCGCTGCCCTCTAAGCACCACTAGCCAGGCTCTCACCCCCCCGACAAGTCCCCCAAGACTGAAACATTCAATGGACTCAGATCCTATGGGTAATTCTCCATGCTCCTGTTTGACCCATGGCTGCATCTGACACAGGACTGCTCCTCCTCCCCCGGAACCCCCTTCCTGTGCTCCAGGCCCCCTCCTCTCAGGTGCTCGCCCCACTTCACTTCCTCGTCTTCTCGGTAGAGCTTGCCTGACCTGCTTCCTCGCCCTGACCTCTGCAATACAGGGTCGGCCTTGGGCCTCCTCTCTTCCCTTTCTATTCTCTCTCCCCGAGCAATCACATCTATCCTCATGGTGGTCTTTGGGTGGCTCCCCCAAATTCAATCTCCAGCTCAGACCTGACCCTTGAAGTCCTCAACACCAGCATGTGGACATCTAGCAGGCAGCTCACACTGAGAATGTCCAAAACCAGACTCTTGATCTGCTCTCAAGTCCCTTCCTCAGGTCTGCCCCCCTCAGGAAATGAAAACTATGCTTTCAGCCAATTAAGCCACAACCAGGGCATTTCTCTCTTTCTCTAACACCTCATGTCCAATTAACAAAACCTAATGGTTCTCACCTTAGAAACATCCAGAATCTGACCACTTCTCACCAGTCTGCTGCTACCGCCACCCTCGCTTCTGAACTAGACCCCTGCAAATGCCCCCCACCTGGTTCCTCTGAGACTCAGGTCAGCTGTCCTGGGTATCCAGCACCTCCCCGCTGCACTCAGAGAGCGCAAGCCCTCATCACATCCTGCAAAGCTGTGCGTGGCCCCTGCTGCCTCTCCTGCTGCTCCTGCCCCAGTTCACTCACTCCCAGTCATGCTGCCGCCTCCGGCCCTCGAATTCAGGAACCACGTTTCCTAGGCCTCACTGCCCCACCGCAGCATCACCTTCCTCCTACCACTCAGCCCCCTGCCCAATGTCACCTAATCAGAGACCTTCCCCGACCAATCAGAAGACATCGACCTCCTCCCTCATCCCTGTCACTCTGTCCCCTGAACCTGCTTTATTTTTCTTACCACCATGACCCCTGATATATCTGCTTGATGACCGTTGGAATGTAAGCCTCAAGAAGGCAGAGGCTTTGTTCTGTTCACTGCTGTATTCCCCAAACCCCTAACGGTGCCTGGTATGTAACAGGCACTCAACAAGGACCTGGCAAGTGAATGAGTGAACAGGTGAAGGACAAGCCCCTATGCTCAGGGGGATGTGTGGAAACAGCCTCCTTGAGATAAATAAGTGGCAACAGGCACAGAGGAGATTTTAAGCTACAAATAAGGCATTTACTCAGGAAAGTAGAAAGCTATACAAATGATCAAGCAAATCATAAGAAAAGAGGCCAGTGTCATGAGTTTCCCCACCAGACTTTCCCTAATTCTGTCTCAGATGGGTAAGATGGATGGATAGAAGCTATTTAGCCATCCATCCCCTACTTTGTTAAAAAAATTTTTGAGGTAGTCTCTCTGCTTCTCTATAGACTGTCTTCTATGAATTCAAGGCCCTATCTTCTCTGTGCATCTTGCCCAGCAAATCTGAGTGACCTCTCCCCTCCCGTGAATTTCTCTAAAAGTATTCACCATCGGTACCTAATAAACGGAACTGTTGTACAAGAATATCAGCCCACGCTATGTGCATGCACTAGTGCCGTGCTCCAGACACGCATGGCATTCAGCCTGATGGGAGGTCTGTGATCTCCATCAGTCCGGTCACCTTTGCCTCTTGGGCCTCACAGCCCTGCCAGGGACTCAACAAAGAAGGCACGCCCAGAGCGATGGACGGTGCGGCCCCAATAACCGGACCCCAGCAAGGATGCCTTGGTTCCCCATTCCATTGGTTTCCCAGTCAGTTATCCACTCAACAGTGCTCAAGGCATCAGCAACCTGATGTCACACTCCGGGCCCTGGTCTCGAGAGAGCCTGCCTTTCAGGTTCCCTCCCCAGAATGGAGCTGAAGAAAAGCCTGGACTTGACCCCAGCCCTCAGCAGAATCCCTTCTCTTCTAGGTTACAGTTCAGGGGCCTAATAGCCTTCCTTGTCTCTTGGCTCAGTGTTCACCCCGCCTCCTCATTAGCACAGGAACCTCTAGGTAACTTCACCACTCACTGTGGAACCCATCTGAGTGGCTTCTTGCCCCAGACACAAGGCATCACTCTTGGGGAAGGCTCTCTGCTGACCCTAAGTCGCTCACACACACACAAATGGAGGTGAAAAAGAAAACCAACCTGTTTCTTGGAGCTGGAAGTCTTGCATTTACCTAAGAGAGCTGGTGCTGCTTCCATCTTTGGAAAGCGAGAATGGAAAGAACAATGAGAAGAAGAAAAAAAAAAGTAGGGCAAGCACGTTCATTTGAAAAGAAAAGAAATGAGCCAACAACTAGCAAAGAAGAGAGTCTAGCTCCTTGGGAGGTCGAACTCCGCCACAAACCCAGCAAAGGGCCGGGCTGAGAAGCAGCACCTCGCGCTAAACTGGTCAGATACACTTAGCTTCTCGGCCAAACTAGCCTACAAGGCTGGCCCAAGATGGCCAAGACCAGGACAGCTCAGGGAGCTGGTCGGGACTCACCTCGTTGTCCGAGTCTCCACCTTGCATTGTGCCCACGACGCGTTTGCTGGGTCGTCCTGAGGAGAACAAAAGCATGAAGAGAGTATGAAAACCTTGTAGGATACAGGACAGGAAATGGCCTTCAAGATTTGCTTTCCTTTAGAAAACTGGGAAAAAGAAGAATCACATTAAAAAACTGACTTAAGTAGGTACTTCCCTGGTGGTCCAGTGGTTAAGACTCCGCGCTCCCAATGCAGGGGGCCTGGGTTCGATCCCTGGTCAGGGAACTAGATCCCACATGCATGCCAAAACTAAAGATCCTCCATGCCACAGATAAAGATCCCACACGAGGCAACGATGATCCCACGTGCTTCAACTAAGACCCGGCACAGCCAAATACATAAAATAAGTAAATAAATACCTCTAAAAAAATAAAAATAAAAAACTGACTTAAGTAGCATCCAGCTAATCAGAACTATGATAGTAATAGATTTTCTGCATTTCCACTTTGAAAAAGAGGAAAAGGGCATTAAAATATAAGCACAAATCATAAATCAGAAAAATAAATATGCATCCTGTAAATATTTTAGGGAAAAATCACTGAATCCCATTTTAGTATACATGCAATAGAAGAGACGTGCTCTCTGTTGAAAAAAGAAATATATTCTCCTTTTATGGGCCAATGTCACTTGTACTTGGATCTATGTCTGAGCTCCAAAAAGTAAAAAAATTTAAGTATCACATTAATTTATCCTTCAAAACACCATCATTATCTAAGTGATTCTCCCCTCCTCCTCTGGAAGCCAATGTTGTCTAGATGTGACTTCCGCAAAAACCCAAGAGCCATCCTTGCTGGGTGAAGGCAGAGAGCTGCACGTACCCGAAGGCTGAAAAATGGCCACCGGTGATGCCAGGGCCAGGCCTCAGAAGAAAGGCAGCGAAGGCAGCTCAGAGGAGCTCACGCAGGGCAGGCCTGGAGATGGCCATCAAAAGCTGTTTATGGACACGCTCCCTTGGTCAGATAAAATGCAACTCTTGTGTTGTTTGAAGAACTTATAGTTTTTGGAAACGAACCCTGTTTCCTGATTTTACTTCTGCAGGCTGAGTGGTCAGCAGGAGAATTTAGGAAACCAGTGCCCTTACTATGTTCTACTGAGCCAATTCCATACCTTTTTAGAGCCTTGGCCCCCATCTGCAGAATGGGAGTCATAACCTCTAACCTCTATTTATATCATGAAGCTCTTAAAAAATAAAAGGAAGAGAAAGGAATCAGAGCATCTAATTATCCTATAAAAAAATGAAATGTAATAAATAAAAATAGCTGAGCCTATAAGAGAAAGCAGTTAATATAGAAGTTAATATAAAACAATAAAGATGATTTACCACTTAGGAGTATTATATACATAAAAATGCAATTTTGTTCCAAAAATTAACAGGTAGTAGAAATGCTTTATAGGCAAATATAGGGCAATTTAGTTTAGTATCTATCAAAATAACAATTTATATAACCTTTGACCTAAGAATTCCATTTTTAATGATGCAACCTAAAGAAACACTTGCACATGTGCGGAAAGATGTACATACAAAGGAAAGAGTGGAAATACTTAAATATCTATCAATATGGAATGCCCAAATAAATTATGGGTACAGCCATAGGATGGAACACTATGCAGCTGTCAGAAAGAATAAAGCAGATTTGTATTTTACTGACATGGAAAAGGTTCCAGTATATTTAATAATAATTTTAAAAAGCAAGTACAGAACCACACACAATCTGGTCCCATTTAGGTTAAAAAAATGTTTCAGGTGATCTTTGTGTCCACATCTGAGTGTGTGTGTGTGTGCGCGCTCACGAGCACACACGTGTATATGTGTGGAAAGGTAATTTGGAAGGACACACCCCAAGCCACTGGCCATGACCCCTGTAGGTGAGGGAGTGGGACATGAGGAAGACCCCAGGGGAGCACCCACATTTGCTCCACATATGTTATTGCTTGAATCTTTTGCAGTAAGAAGGTAGAAACTAGAAGAATTTTTTTTTTTTTGGCCACACCCCACAGCATGGGGGATCTTAGGTCCTTGGTCAGGGATCAAACCTGTGCCCCCTGCAGTGGGAGCACAGAGTCCTAACTACTGGACCGCCAGGGAATTCCCAGAAGAACTTTTTTTTAACAGCAGAGATGCTCATGTAAGTCCCTTATCTGTGCATTAATTCTCTGACCATAAGGGATGTAACTGCACTGAGAGCAGTTTGGACCCAAAAAAGGCAGAATTCAGCTGATCAGCAGAGGCAGTGTGTTATGTGGCCTCCGTGAGAAGTACCAAACCATAAATAAGACTGGTTATTCTTGGGGCCAAAGGTAAGAGTATTAGCAGCAAAGATGACCACTGACCAGTTTAAGGGCCAAATCCTGATAAACAACAGGGCAGTGTGCTTACGAGCCTTGAAACCAAGCAGCCCTGACCCAATCCCGGCCGCCATTTCCTGCGACAGGGCGTGGGGCGGAGGGCAAGCAAGAGCCACTGTGGTACCTTGCAAGAGCGCCTCCATGGCTGTCCGTGGCTTGGACAGCCGTCTCTCTTCTAGTTCACTGTCGGATTCATCGTCCTCCTGGATGTCAATGTCGGAGTCATCATTACCTGGCAGCAACACAAGTAGGCAAAACAAAAGGGCAGCTCTGTCATTGCCTCTAAAACAGCTTCTGTCCAGTAAGGCTCTTGTCAAAAGCCATCTGTGCTTCTAAGCCTTTCTTTTGATGCATTTGATTTTACAAGGCTCTTGGGAGTTGCCTGTAGATACTTAGTGAAGAGTTAATGCAAAAAACGATAGGCTAGTTTTTTTATAAACAATTTTCCAAAGCAAGAAAAAAGTGGGTCAGTTATATCAGTTAGAAACATTATTCCAGTACGTAAAACTAAAAAACTGACTAGCCAGCTGTCAAGGTAGCTGGGAGTTCTTCGTTAGTTGGGGGGAAAAAAACACTCTCTGTTCAGTCTTAGGCCATGTTACCAGAACTCAAGCTCCTTGAGGATAACACGAGGGAAGTGGAGCCCACTGAAATGGTCAGCAACTGCACCAAAACAAGCCTGGAGGCAAGAGGGAGATGGGCCAGGAAGGGCCTGATTGGGCTGCCTGGGAAAGATGGCTACCTGGTGACTGGCAACGAAAATTGGTGCTCGTGATATTCCTTACTGGAGAAAATTCATTATAAAGGTAAAGAAAGGTCATTCTCAATGCAACGGCCTTTTACATTAATTTCTTAAATACTCCTCTGGAGTCTTGTGCAGGTTGAACATTTCCTAATGTAAACCTACAGAAGGAGAGTTTCCACAGTGGGGAGAAAAAACTTTCACTGCCCAGCCCAACTGCTCTGTGCCCAGAGAGTGACAGGGGTTTTAGAAGGAAGGAACTGGAAGAATGCAGTTGCTGTTCTGATCACTGACTCTTAAGACAGTTTGGAAGTAGAGTAATTGTTCATCTACAAAAATGCTTTGCTTAACCCCTGCTGTAAGAGAGTAATGAAATGACAGCTGCATCTAGCTGGGCACTGAGGGAAAGTTTCCTGCTTCCTTTAGCCCTGGAGAGAAGAGCTGTACTCTACAGCATGAAGGGGCAAAGCTGGGAGCTGGAGAAAGTGTCAATAAGGGCATCCTGCAAGGACTTCAGTACAATCGATCCGACAACTACCACCTTATAAAAGCTGTTACAGAGAATGTGATTAGACAGTAACTAGATATTAACACAAATTAATGACCACAAAGTGAAATCACTCTTCAGATTAGTTCACTTTTTACTTCCTCCAGGAAAATTATGACATTAAATCCTCACCCCATGCAATATAAAGCAAATGATATCATGAATTTTAAACCAACATTAATACAGGTACCTTGGGCTCAGTACGATTTCTTCTGACAAGTCACAGCAATAGACTGAGGACCAAGCACGTAAACTAAAGTTAATACCTGCTGACACTGAAATCACCGAGTTGTCAGTGACACGTTAAAATGAGTATGGCCAACTAGGGTGCCGGGATAATTCAACAGGAAAAGAATAGACTTTCCAAACAATAGTGCTGGGACAAATGGACAGCCACACGCAAAAGAATGAGGTTGGCCCTCTACCTCACACCATATACAAGAATTAACTCAAAATGGGTCAGAGACCTAAATGTAAGAGTTAAAACTATAAAACTCCTAGAAGGAAACAGAGGGGTAAACCTTGGTGACCTTGAATTCAGCAGTTTCTTAAATATGACACTAAAAGCACAAGCAACAAAGAAAAAAATTGGTAAATTGTACTTCATTAAAACTTTGTACAGCAAAGGACAGCATCAAGAAAGTGAAAAGACAGTCCAGAGAATGACAGAAAATATCTGCAAATCAGAAATCACCTAAGGGTCTAGTATATATAACTCAACAATAAAAGGAAAACCCAATTGAAAAATCTGCAAAGGGCTTGAATGGATCTCTCCAAAGAAGATACACAGACAGCCAATAAGCAGATGAAAAGATGCTCCATTTCACTGGCTATCAGAGAAATTCAAATCAAAACCACAATGAAATATACTTCATACACACTTAAACTGTAGACAGTTCCTTTGTAAGTTTCTCCTTTTAGATCAACACTGTCCAATAGAAATACGCCAGCCCCAGATGCAATTTAAAATTTTCTAGTAACTACATTAAAGCAAAAAGAAACAGGTGAATTAATTTTACTAATGTTTTATTTAACCCAATATATCTAAAATGTCATTTTAATAAGTAACCAATAGGAGACTGGTTCAAGATGGCAGAGTAGAAGGATGTGCTCTCACTCCCTCCTGCAAGAGCACCGGAATCACAATTAACTGCTGAACAATCATCGACAGGAAGGCAGTGGAACTCACCAAAAAAGATACCCCACATCCAAAGACAAAGGAGAAGCCACAGTGAGATGGTAGGAGGGACGCAATCAAAATAAAATCAAATCCCATAACTGCTGGGTGGCTGACTCACAAACTGGAGAACACGGATACCACAGAAGTCCACCCAATGGAGTGAAGGTTCTGAGCCCCACGTCAGGCTTCCCAACCTGTGGATACAGCAACGGGAGGAGGAATTCCCAGAGAATCAGACTTTGAAGGCAAGTGGGATTTGATTGCAGGACTTCAACAGGACTGGGGGAAACAGAGACTCCACTCTTGGAGGGCACACACAAAGTAGTGGGCACATCGGGACCCAGGGGAAGGAGCAGTGACCCCATAGGAGACTGAACCAGACCTACCTGCTAGTGTTGGAGGGTCTCCTGCAGAGGTGGGGGGTGGCTGTCTCTCCGTGAGGACAAGGACACTGGCAGCAGAAGTTCGGGGAAGTACTCCTTGGTGTGAGCCCTCACAGAGTCCACCATTACCTGACCAAAGAGCCCAGGTAGGCTCCAGGGTTGGGGCGCCTCAGGCCAAACAACCAACAGGGAGGGAACCCAGCCCCACCCATCAGCAGACAAGCGAATGAAGTTTTACTGAGCTCTGCCCACCAGAGCAACACCCAGCTCTACCCACCACCAGTCCCTCCCATCAGGAAACTTGCACAAGCCTCTTAGATAGCCTCATCCACCAGAGGGCAGAGACAGCAGAAGCAAGAAGAACTACAATCCTGCAGCCTGTGGAACAAAAACCACATTCACAGAAAGATAGACAAGATGAAAAGGCAGAGGGCTATGTACCAGATGAAGGAACAAGACAAAACTCCAAAAAACAACTAAATGAAGTGGAGATAGGCAACCTTCCAGAAAAAGAATTCAGAATAATGACAGCATGATCCAGGACCTTGGAAACAGAATGGAGGCAAAGACTGAGAAGATGCAAGAAATGCTGAACAAAGACCTAGAAGAATTAAAGAACAAACAAATGGAAATGAAGAATACAATAACTGAAATGAAAACTACACTAGAAGGAATCAATAGCAGGATAACTGAGGCAGAAGAACGGATAAGTGACCTGAAGACAGAATGGTGGAATTCACTGCTGTGGAACAGAATAAAGAAAAAAGAATGAAAAGAAATGAAGACAGCCTAAGAGACCTCTGGGACAACATTAAACGCAACAACATTCGCATTATAGGGGTCCCAGAAGAAGAAGAGAGAGAGAAAGGACCAGAGAAAATATTAGAAGAGATTATAGTCAAAAACTTCCCTAACATGGGAAAGGAAATAGCCACCCAAGTCCAGGAAGCGCAGCGAGTCCCATACAGGATAAACCCAAGGAGAAACACGCTGAGACACATAGTAATCAAATTGACAAAAATAAAAGACAAAGAAAAATTATTGAAAGCAGCAAGGGAAAAATGACAAATAACATACAAGGGAACTCCCATAAGGTAAACAGCTGATTTCTCAGCAGAAACTCTACAAGCCAGAAGGGAGTGGCATGATATACTTAAAGTGATGAAAGGGAAGAACCTACAACCAAGATTACTCTACCCGGCAAGGATCTCATTCAGATCCGATGGAGAAATCAAAAGCTTTACAGACAACCAAAAGCTAAGAGAATTCAGCACCACCAAACCAGCTCTACAACGAATGATAAAGAAACTTCTCTAAGTGGGAAACAAAGAGAAGAAAAGGACCTACAAAAACAAACCCAAAGCAATTAAGAAAATGGTCATAGGAACATACATATCAATAATTACCTTAAACGTGAATGGATTAAATGCTCCAACCAAAAGACACAGGCTCGCTGAATGGATACAAAAACAAAACCCCATATACATGTTGTCTACAAGAGACCCACTTCAGACCTAGGGACACATACAGACTGAAAGTGAGGGGATGGAAAAAGATATTCCATGCAAATGGAAATCAAAAGAAAGCTGGAATAGCAATACTCATATCAGGTAAAATAAACTTTAAAATAAAGAATGTTACAAGAGACAAGGAAGGACACTATGTAATGATCAAGTGATCAATCCAAGAAAAAGATATAACAATTATAAATATATATGCACCCAACATAGGAGCACCTCAATATATAAGGCAACTGCTAACAGCTATAAAAGAGGAAATCGACAGTAACACAATAACAGTGGGGGACTTTAACACCTCACTTACACCAATGGACAGATCATCCAGACAGAAAATTAATAAGGAAACACAAGCTTTAAATGACACAACAGACCAGATAGATTTAACTGATATTTATAGGACATTCCATCCAAAAACAGCAGATTACACTTTCTTCTCAAGGGTGCACGGAATATTCTCCAGGATAGATCACATCTTGGGTCACAAACTAAGCCTTAGTAAATTTAAGAAAACTGAAATCATATCAAGCATCTTTTCTGACCACAGCTCTATGAGATTAGAAATCAATTACAGGGAAAAAAATGTAAAAAACACAAACACATGGAGGCTAAACAATACGTTACTAAATAACCAAGAGATCACTGAAGAAATCAAAGAGGAAATCGAAAAATACCTAGAGACAAATGACAAGGAAAACACAACAATCCAAAACCTACGGTATGCAGCAAAAGCAGTTCTAAGAGGGAAGCTTATAGCAATACAATCCTATCTCAAGAAACAGCAAACATCTCAAATAAACAATCTAACCTTACACCTAAAGGAACAAGAGAAAGAAGAACAAACAAAACCCAAAGTTAGTAGAAGGAAAGAAATCATAAAGATCATAGCAGAAATAAATGAAATAGAGACAAAGAAAACAATAGCAAAGATCAATAAAACTAAAAGCTGGTTCTTTGAGAAGATAAACAAAATTGATAAACCATTAGCCAGACCCATCAAGAAAAAGAGGACTCAAATCAATAAAATTAGAATGAAAAAGGAGAAGTTACAACAGACACCACAGAAATACAAAGCATCCTAAGAGACTACTACAAGCAACTCTATGCCAATAAAATGGACAACCTGGAAGAAATGGACAAATTCTTAGAAAGGTATAACCTTCCAAGACTGAACCAGGAAGAAATAGAAAATATGGACAGACCAATCACAAGTAAGGAAATTGAAACTGTGATTAAAAATCTTCCAACAAACAAAAGCCCTGGACCAGATGGCTTCACAGGTGAATTCTATCAAACATTTAGAGAAGAGCTAACACCCATCCTTCTCAAACTCTTCCAAAAAATTGCAGAGGAAGGAACACTCCCAAACTCATTCTATGAGGCCACCATCACCCTGATACCAAAACCAGACAAAGATACTACAAAAAAAGAAAATTACAGACCAATATCACTCATGAATATAGACGCAAAAATCCTCAACAAAATACTAGCAAGCAGAATCCAAGAACACATTGAAAGGATCATACACCGTGGTCAAGTGGGATTTATCCCAGGGATGCAAGGATTCTTCAATATACGCAAATCAATCATGTGATACACCATACTAACAAACTGAAGAAGAAAAACCATATGATCATCTCAATAGATGCGGAAAAAGCTTTTGATAAAATTCAACACCCATTTATTATAAAAACTCTCAAGAAAGTGGGCATAGAGGGAACCTACCTCAACATAATAAAGGCCATATATGACAAACCCACAGCAAACATCATTCTCAATGGTGAAAAACTGAAAGCATTTCCTCTAAGATCAGGAACAAGACAAGGATGTCCACTCTCACCACTATTATTCAACATAGTTTTGGAAGTCCTAGCCAAGGCAATCAGAGAAGAAAAAGAAATAAAAGGAATACAAATTGGAAAAGAGGAAGTAAAACTGTCACTGTTTGCAGATGACATGATACTATACTATACATAGAGAATCCTAAAGATGCCACCAGAAAACTACTAGAGCTAATCAATGAATTTGGTAAAGTTGCAGGATACAAAATTAATGCACAGAAATCTCTTGCATTCCTATACACTAATGATGAAAAATCTGAAAGAGAAATTAAGGAAACACTCCCATTTACCCCTGCAACAAAAAGAATAAAATACCTAGGAATAAACCTACCTAGGGAGACAAAAGACCTGTATGCAGAAAACTGTAAGACACTGATGAAAGAAATTAAAGATGATACCAACAGATGGAGAGATATACCACGTTCTTGGATTGGAAGAATCAATATTGCGAATATGACTATACTACCCAAAGCAATCTACAGATTCAATGCAATCCCTATCAAATTACCAATGGCATTTTTTACAGAACTAGAACAAAAAATCTTAAAATTTGTATGGAGACACAAAAGACCCCGAATAGCCAAAGCAGTCTTGAGGGAAAAAAACGGAGCTGGAGGAATCAGACTCCCTGACTTCAGACTATACTACAAAGCTACAGTAATCAAGACAATATGGTACTGGCACAAGAACAGAAATACAGATCAATGGAACAGGACAGAAAGCCCAGAGATAAACCCACGCACCTATGGTCAACTAATCTATGACAAAGGAGGCAAGGAAATACAATGGAGAAAAGACAGTCTCTTCAATAAGTGGTGCTGGGAAAACTGGACAGCTACATGTAAAAGAATGAAATTAGAACACTCCCTAACACCATACACAAAAATACACTCAAAAAGGATTAGAGACCTAAATGTATGACCGGAGACTATAAAACTCTTAGAGGAAAACATAGGAAGAACATTCTTTGACATAAATCACAGCAAGATCTTTTTTGATCCACCTCCTAGAGTAATGGAAATAAAAACAAAAATAAACAAATGGGACCTAATGAAACTTAAAAGCTTTTGCATAGCAAAGGAAACCACAAACAAGATGAAAAGACAACCCTCAGAATGGGAGAAAATATTTGCAAACGAATCAACGGACAAAGGATTAATCTCCAAAATATATAAACAGTTCATGCAGCTCAGTATTAACAAAACAAACAACCCAATCCAAAAATGGGCAGAAGACCTAAATAGACACTTCTCCAAAGAAGACATACAGATGGCCAAGAAGCACATGAAAAGCTGCTCAACATCACTAATTATTAGAGAAATGCAAATCAAAACTACAATGAGGTATCACCTCACACCAGTTAGATTGGGCATCATCAGAAAATCTACAAACAACAGATGTTGGAGAGGGTGTGGAGAAAAGGGAACCCTCTTGCACTGTTGGTGGGAATGTAAATTGATACAGCCACTATGGAGAACAGTATGGAGGTTCCTTAAAAAACTAAAAATAGAATTACCATATGACCCAGCAATCCCACTACTGGGCATATACCCAGAGAAAACCATAATTCAAAAGGACACATACACCCCAATGTTCACTGCAGCACTATTTACAATAGCCAGGACATGGAAGCAACCTAAGTGCCCATCGACAGACGAATGGTTAAAGAAGATGTGGTACATATATACAATGGAATATTACTCAGCCATAAAAAGGAACGAAATTGAGTCATTTGTAGAGACGTGGATGGATCTAGAGACAGTCATACAGAGTGAATATATGTGGAACCTAGAAAAGTGGTGCAGATGAACCAGTTTGCAGGGCAGATATTGACACACAGATGTAAAGAACAAACGTATGGACACCAAGGGGGGAACGTGGCGGGTGGGAGGGGTGGTGGTGTGATGAACTGGGATATTGGGATTGACATATGTAAACTCATATGTATAAAATGGATAATAAGAACCTGCTGTATAAAAATAAAATTAAATTTTAAAAAAAAGTAACCAATTTAAAAAAGTATTAATGAGTAATTTTACTCTACTTTTATAGTAAGTCTTCAAAATCTGGTGTATATTCTCCACAAACAGCATATCTCGATTTGGACTAGCCATGTTTCAAGTGCTCCAAGAACACCAGCTCATGGCCAGGTACCGATGGTGCAGTTCTAGACGTGGAGCTCCCTGAGCGCCTTTTCCATCACTGTGCACTGGCACAACACCTGACACACAGTAGGCACGTGGTAAATGTGTGTGACATGCATAAACATCTGCTCTCCACTACACCACAAAAATGGAACCACAGCAAGGTTACTCAGTTGCTTTCTAGAAATTCCTGGGTCATTTTATAAATTCAGAGGATTCTTTAAGTTCCTAATGCTACAGTACTTGAATCCTACCGAGGATACAGTTATAAATTTACCACCAGCAACAAGGTTTAAAAGGATGGTGGGAAGATGAAGAGTCGCCCTTGACTTTTACTACAGGGCATCCGAACAGAGCACTTTGCCTTTTTAATCTTTGGGGCCTATGGCACTCTCCCATCTCTAATTACTCAAACTTTCTCTTCCTCAAACCTCTTACTCCAAATCCCAAAGCCAAATCTGAAATGACTTTACCTCCTGCTTAACAGAGAAGACAGTCTCCATCAAATGTGAGCCCCTCAAGCACACGGCCCACCTTCCAGCTCATCTCATCTGCCTCAGCTCCAGCCCCACGTGTTCATACTTTTCCTCACTCAGCGAAACTCACTGAGTTTCTCACAGAAAGGCTGGGACTTTCCCCATCTGATAGCTCCCTTCTCCCCAGCTCTACTGATTTAGCCTTTGCTTAAACAGCATCTCCTGGTGAGGTCTACCCTGACTCCTCTTTAAAACTGCAATTCTATTACACCTTCCCTATGCCCCTTACCTGCTCCACGTTTTCCCCCATGGCATTTTTCACCTTCCACAAACAGCTTGCTTATTGTTTGTCCCCCAGCATGTCGTTAGCACATCAAATCGTTTAAGGCAAGGATCCCTGTCTGCTGTCCACTGGTATGTCCTTAGCACCCAGAACAGATACTCAATAATGCTTTGCTGGGTTGAATCAGCTGCCTGCAGAGTGGCCTGAACAAGATGCTCTCTTCCAGCTTTTGGATTTTGCTAATTTTTGTCCCGATTCACATCTACGTACTATTAGATTTTTCTGTTCAGAGGAGTCTTTCACAGACGGAGAAAAGTTCAGAAGGTCTTCCTTTATATCTCTCCTCCTTTATATCCCAATACTCTGGGCAATGTTCCCACATGTGCAGAAAAGCAAAGAAAGACAGGGCATCTTAAGAAGCTTAAGATGAATAGAACTGAGAATGGTCCTTTGTAAACATTTTCCTAACTTCTTTGCTCAAAAATTACTAAATTAAGCGCTTTCCTTCATTAAGTGGGTTTAAACTGGAACTTATTTTTCCAAAAAAACTAAATCACACATACTCATGAGAATCTCTGTCCTTCATGAGATCCCAAACCTATGGATCACAAAATTAAAGTCTGAGTTCAGAAGAATAAAGCAAGATCACTGAGAAAGGTCTTAATGTGCTGGTCCAGGGCAGAGCAGGATGCAGCCAACCAACCGGGCTCTTACCTGTGCTGGGCCTCTCGGAAGGGGATAAACTCCATGCAGGCTTATCACTTAGGGCTGCTTCAGGCACTCCTGGCCGACCTGGAACCATAAAGGTGAGGGGCTGCTTTCGCTAGAGAGGCCCTTGGAATTTTCTAAACTTGCCCCTAGAGAATTTCACAGCAGTCCCTACTCTTCTTCCAGAGTTTCCTGACATTCAGGACAGAGAGGCATAGAACAAGTATGACAGGAAAGAGATACAAAGGGAAAAGACAGAGAGAGCGCACACCTGCTGTCCCAGGTACACTTCCCGCAAGCATGAGAGAATAAACCATCACAAGAAAAGAGAAACATGCAAGAGAAGTAACTCTGTGAGACAAAGCCATCAATTCCGCGTGAAGATCACATGCTGCTACTGCTCCCAAGGCTGACTTGACACCTTGGTGAAGTTCATGGATGAAGTGTGCTACCCACTCATGGGGAACATTTCTTCCCAGAATCTAGGTCTCACAAGTAGGTAACCCCCATTTCTCTACAGGTGAGAGCCTAGATGAACGACTTTGGATTACTGGGGGACATATGACAGGTGTGTGTGAAGTGGGGGGACTACCTTCAAGTAAGTACACTTGCACTGCGTCACAATACTTGCTTTCCCTCAGTCTGCCCTAAAATAAGGAACCCTACAAGACCGCTAAGAGCAAATTTTCTTGTATAATTATATGCAACTCAAACTAACTGTATCATTTAAACAGGGGAAAACAGTATCTCAGTTGGCACGAAAACCAAATGTACTTTAAATGCTATGTAATTTAAAACATTCTCTTGAGCTCCTGAGTGAATTAAAATGGTACCTGATATAAAAGTTGTGAGAAAATTGCCTTTTGAAAATAAATAAAATACGTGTGTAAGTTTTCCGAGGCTGAAAACTCTAGTCCAGAGTAAGCACGTCCATTTAAAAAGTGTGGGCTTACTTCTGCTCTTGAGCAGTCGCTTTTCTTCCTCCTTTAGCTTGTTCTGCATCAGACGGAGAGTGTTTTCAGCTTCCTATGGAGCAGGAAAAACAAGATCCAGAAGAAATGACACTTTCTGGACTGTTTTATTATTCTTTACCATGTAAGTACTGCTAAATTTGTGATATAGAAGCAAAAAAGACTAAACTACAGGAAGGGGAAGAGAACTAACGCTGCATGGGAAACTCAACGCCCCTTCTCCGTCATCACTCTGGCAGCCTGATGAAAAGGGGGGGCTCCCAGAAGTGACACCACTGGCCCAAAATGGGCCTCACTGGCCCCCAAACCCAGGCTCCTCCCACTACACCTCACTGCCTCTGAAGAAAACTGACAACACAACAAGATGCCCGTCACGTGTGCCTGTGTGGGATGTGGACACAAGAACAGATGCATCAACTATGGGGTCTCTTGCTCTTAAAATAAAGCACGAATTTTATCATTTTTCTGCCCTGCACAATTCTAACCCTGAAAGGGGCTAAATGGTAGGAGTGATCAGATAGGAAAAGAAAGAAAGAAATACTAGTTTTAATTCCTAGGGTATAAAAAAAAGCTAATACTTGTGGCTAATAAAATGTGGCCCTGATTATTGTCAAAAAAGAGAATGGGAGGGACTTCCTTGTGGTGGTTCAGTGATTAAGACTCCGCACTTCCACTGCAGAGGGCGCGGGTTCCATCCCTGATTGGGGAACTAAGATCCCGCATGCCGTGCGGTGCGGCCGAAAAAAAAAAAGTTAGAAAAAGAGAGAATGGGAGAGGAAATTGGCTTTTTAAAATGTGCTGTTGTTCTAAATGTTAAAAAGGAAGCACTGTTTCATGCATGAGATATTTTGAGGGACCAGGTGTTAGAAGCATGGGGAGTAGCTGTGAGCACAGAAGAAAAAGAGGGTAGGTACTTGCTGAAGGGAGGGTGGGCAGGAAGGCGCCCCTCAGAAGTAACCTGGGCCACCCACTCGCTTCCTGAGGCACGTTCTTTGGTACGTTCTCTGAGCCCAGGGGTGGCCCAGACAATAGTACAAAATGATCAGCTTATTTTCACTGTCTCTTTACTGCTCTTTCCCAGACACCCAATGTTTAAAATGTCCAGAACTCCAGGGTCTTTTCATTGCCCTCAAAACGTGCCTGTCCTAGACCCTCCATTCCTCCATGGCCTGCCTCTGCCTTACAGCAAGAGTGGCAACGGGTTCCTCTTCCAGATAAACACATCCAGATGAAGGTGTCAGTTACAGCCAGCCCTCTTGGCAACAAAGTAGCGTCACCTAATTCAAATGTCCTGGTTTGTAGTAAGGCTAGGATAACCTTTATACCAAAAGCTGTCAAGGACAGCATGAGAAAGGGAGACTGGAGACCAGTTTCACGGCGAACATAGATTCCAAATGCCTATTTTAGGGTTAAGCAGAAATATCCCTAAGGGATAAGGGCAATTCAAAATGATAGCAACTTCGTCCAACTTCCTTTGCTCCGATTCCATATTTATCAACTGACGCTGGGATTTGAAATACTCTTTCCTAAATGGCCTTACACATTGGGATGAAAGGAACCTGAAAGACAGCCGGTCAGTTTCTAGGTCATACATATTTTGCACAATAATCAATAAGCTACAATTCTTCTTCATAAAGCAGTTTCTGAAAAGCTACTCTGGGTGATTCAATAAACCAGGGCTTGAAAATCTTTAAGTGAACTGACCAAGCAAGATCTGTACCCAAGACATGTTACATAATTTGTGGGACTCAGTGCAAAATAAAATGCAGTTAAAAATTACTAAGAATTTCAAGACGGTGACAGCAGAGGATTAAAGCAAGCCCAGGCCCTTCTAAGCTTGCAGCTGTATCCAACTGCACAGGTCATGTCCCAGCCCTGTCTGTAGTCCTAACTGACCAAACTCTGGTGACAACCTACTACCAAAGATTTGACAACCTTGGAGCCCAGGCAACACAACCAGAAAAACAGAAGAATCACATGAGCAATCCTTAGTCTGATCAGGGAGAAAACACATTCACCTGATATTCTTTTCACAGTGATATTTACAAACTGGCATGTCAACAAGTACAAAGTAACACACGAGAACGAATGGTCATACAGAAGGACTAAGCACTCACCTCAAACCTCTCTTGCTCCATCCTGTGATGATCCTCGAGCTGCTGTTCCAGATAAGCCAGATTTCGAAATTTCTCTAGATAAATGTCATAGTGCTTTTGCAATTCGTCCTCAGTCTTCTCATATTCATCCATAAAGGCTGGCCTAGGAAAACAAAATGAAATAAAAACTGAAAGATTAATCAATATACAAATATACAGTAGTTTGAAATTGGTATTCAGAGCTCCAGATTCCGTCCTGGTTTTCTTTGGAAAGTTTTAATTAGAGAAGGTTCTTCATTCTTGTAACTAAAGCTAATTTCCCCGTTTCTCTTCCCTCCCCACAAAATGAACATACTTTCAATCAAAAATTAAGACATGCTCTTTGTAAAAACTAGAAATAATCCTGAAAGTATTAAGAATAAAATTAAAATTACTCATAATCCCATCACTAGGTATTAGCACTTAATATTTGACATACATCCTTCCAGACT
Organism: Eubalaena glacialis; assembly: GCF_028564815.1. Taxonomy (NCBI): domain Eukaryota; kingdom Metazoa; phylum Chordata; class Mammalia; order Artiodactyla; family Balaenidae; genus Eubalaena; species Eubalaena glacialis. The sequence goes on along the minus strand of NC_083728.1, from coordinate 58,614,827 downwards.
TTTCTATGCATAGATACATACAGAAATGCATTTCTTTTTAACAAACATTAAGTATATTATCTTAAATGAAGCTCTGAGGTCTTTTTTCCTCACTCAATATGGCACATATTACAATACAGAGTTAAAGAATAATCATACATTATACACATCTCTAAAAATCAATAAATTAAATATATGCATTATCTTAGTTGGGCATAATATTCTGTCTGAATGTTCCAAAATTTAATCAGTCCCCTAAAAAGAGAAATATAGGTTGCTACAAATTAAAGCTAAGTTTTAAAACAATATAAAACTTAAAAATAAAACCATAGCATAAAAACCTGTTTCAACTGGTTTGCTGAATTTTTTTCTCTTATTATTGAGCTTAAAGGGAAAACTTTGTTCTTTTAAAAATATAAACAGATAGGGACTTCCTTGGCAGTCCAGTGGTTAAGACTCCGAGCTCCCAATGCAGGGGGGCACGGGTTTGATCCCTGGTCGGGGAACTAAGATCCCGCATGCCACACGGCACAGCCAAAACAATTTTTAAAAAAAAAACATAAACAGACAAACTAGAAAATAATTTATAATCTTTTGGACTAGAGGAAAACACAGAAATTCTTCTATTAAAAATATCTGAGGCTTGTGGAAAACCACATTCACAGAAAGAGAGACAAGATGAAAAGGCAGAGGGCTATGTACCAGATGAAGGAACAAGATAAAACCCCAGAACAACAACTAAATGAAGTGGAGATAGGCAACCTTCCAGAAAAAGAATTCAGAATAATGATAGTGAAGATGATCCAGGACCTCGGAAAAAGAATGGAGGCAAAGATCGAGAAGGTGCAAGAAATGTTTAACAAAGACCTAGAAGAATTAAAGAACAAACAAACAGAGATGAACAATACAATAACTGAAATGAAAACTAAACTAGAAGGAAGCAATAGCAGAATAACTGAGGCAGAAGAACGGATAAGTGACCTGGAAGACAGAATGGTGGAATTCACTGCTGCAGAACAGAATAAAGAAAAAAGAATGAAAAGACATGAAGACAGCCTAAGAGACCTCTGGAACAACATTAAACGCAACAACATTCACATTATAGGGGTCCCAGAAGGAGAAGAGAGAGAGAAAGGACCAGAGAAAATATTAGAAGAGATTATAGTCAAAAACTTCCCTAACATGGGAAAGGAAATAGCCACCCAAGTCCAGGAAGCGCAGCGAGTCCCATACAGGATAAACCCAAGGAGAAACACGCTGAGACACATAGTAATCAAACTGGCAAAAATTAAAGACAAAGAAAAATTATTGAAAGCAGCAAGGGAAAAACGACAAATAACATACAAGGGAACTCCCATAAGGTTAACAGCTGATTTCTCAGCAGAAACTCTACAAGCCAGAAGGGAGTGGCATGATATACTTAAAGTGATGAAAGGGAAGAACCTACAACCAAGATTACTCTACCCAGCAAGGATCTCATTCAGATCCGATGGAGAAATCAAAAGCTTTACAGACAACCAAAAGCTAAGAGAATTCAGCACCACCAAACCAGCTCTACAACGAATGATAAAGAAACTTCTCTAAGTGGGAAACAAAGAGAAGAAAAGGACCTACAAAAACAAACCCAAAGCAATTAAGAAAATGGTCATAGGAACATACATATCAATAATTACCTTAAACGTGAATGGATTAAATGCTCCAACCAAAAGACACAGGCTTGCTGAATGGATACAAAAACGAGACCCATATATATGTTGTCTACAAGAGACCCACTTCAGACCTAGGGACACATACAGACTGAAAGTGAGGGGATGGAACAAGATATTCCATGCAAATGGAAATCAAAAGAAAGCTGGAGTAGCAATACTCATATCAGATAAAATAGACTTTAAAATAAAGAATGTTACAAGAGACAAGGAAGGACACTACATAATGATCAAGGGATCAATCCAAGAAGAAGATATAACAATTATAAATATATATGCACCCAACATAGGAGCACCTCAATACATAAGGCAACTGCTAACAGCTATAAAAGAGGAGCTCAACAGTAACACAGTAATAGTGGGGGACTTTAACACCTCACTTACACCAATGGACAGATCATCCAAAATGAAAATAAATAAGGAAACAGAAGCTTTAAATGACACAACAGACCAAATAGATTTAACTGATATTTATAGGACATTCCATCCAAAAACAGCAGATTACACTTTCTTCTCAAGTGCGCACGGAACATTCTCCAGGATAGATCACATCTTGGGTCACAGATCAAGCCTCAGTAAATTTAAGAAAACTGAAATCATATCAAGCATCTTTTCTGACCACAGCGCTATGAGATTAGAAATCAATTACAGGGAAAAAAATGTAAAAAACACAAACACATGGAGGCTAAACAATACGTTACTAAATAACCAAGAGATCACTGAAGAAATCAAAGAGGAAATCGAAAAATACCTAGAGACAAAGGACAATGAAAACACGACAATCCAAAACCTATGGGATGCAGCATAAGCAGTTCTAAGAGGGAAGTTTATAGCTATACAAGCTTACCTCAAGAAACAGCAAACATCTCAAATAAACAATCTAACCTTACACCTAAAGGAACTAGAGAAAGAAGAACAAACAAAACTCAAAGTTAGCAGAAGGAAAGAAATCATGAAGATCATAGCAGAAATAAATGAAACAGAAACAAAGAAAATAATAGCAAAGATCAATAAAACTAAAAGCTGGTTCTTTGAGAAGATAAACAAAATTGATAAACCATTAGCCAGACTCATCAAGAGAAAAAGGGAGAAGACTCAAATCAATAGAATTAGAAATGAAAAAGAAGAAGTAACCACTGACACTGCAGAAATACAAACGATCATGAGAGATTACTACAAGCAACTCTATGCCAATAAAATGGACAACCTGGAAGAAATGGACAGATTCTTAGAAATGCACAACCTGCCGAGACTGAACCAGGAAGAAATAGAAAATATGAACAGACCAATCACAAGCACTGAAATTGAAACTGGGATTAAAAATCTTCCAACAAACAAAAACCCAGGACCAGATGGCTTCACAGGCGAATTCTATCAAACATTTAGAGAAGAGCTAACACCTATCCTTCTCAAACTCTTCCAAAATATTGCAAAGGGAGGAACACTCCCAAACTCATTCTACGAGGCCACCATCACCCTGATACCAAAACCAGACAAAGATGTCACAAAGAGAGAAAACTACAGGCCAATATCACTGATGAACATAGATGCAAAAATCCTCAACAAAATACTAGCAAACAGAATCCAACAGCACATTAAAAGGATCATACAGCATGATCAAGTGGGGTTTATCCCAGGAACGCAAGGATTCTTCAATATACGCAAATCAATCAACGTGATACACCATATTAACAAATTGAAGGAGAAAAACCATATGATCATCTCAATAGACGCAGAGAAAGCTTCAACACCCATTTATGATAAAAGCCCTGCAGAAAGTAGGCATAGAGGGAACTTTCCTCAACATAATAAAGGCCATATATGACAAACCCACAGCCAATATTGTCCTCAATGGTGAAAAACTGAAACCATTTCCACTAAGATCAGGAACAAGACAAGGTTGCCCACTCTCACCACTATTATTCAACATAGTTTTGGAAGTTTTAGCCACAACAATCAGAGAAGAAAAAGAAATAAAAGGAATCCAAATCGGAAAAGAAGAAGTAAAGCTGTCACTGTTTGCAGATGACATGATACTATACTATACATAGAGAATCCTAAAGATGCCACCAGAAAACTACTAGAGCTAATCAATGAATTTGGTAAAGTTGCAGAATACAAAATTAATGCACAGAAATCTCTTGCATTCCTATACACTAATGATGAAAAATCTGAAAGAGAAATTAAGGAAACACTCCCATTTACCCCTGCAACAAAAAGAATAAAATACCTAGGAATAAACCTACCTAGGGAGACAAAAGACCTGTATGCAGAAAACTGTAAGACACTGATGAAAGAAATTAAAGATGATACCAACAGATGGAGAGATACACCACGTTCTTGGATTGGAAGAATCAATATTGTGAAAATGACTATACTACCCAAAGCAATCTACAGATTCAATGCAATCCCTATCAAATTACCAATGGCATTTTTTACAGAACTAGAACAAAAAATCTTAAAATTTGTATGGAGACACAAAAGACCCCGAATAGCCAAAGCAGTCTTGAGGGAAAAAAACGGAGCTGGAGGAATCAGACTCCCTGACTTCAGACTATACTACAAAGCTACAGTAATCAAGACAATATGGTACTGGCACAAGAACAGAAATACAGATCAATGGAACAGGACAGAAAGCCCAGAGATAAACCCACGCACCTATGGTCAACTAATCTATGACAAAGGAGGCAAGGAAATACAATGGAGAAAAGACAGTCTCTTCAATAAGTGGTGCTGGGAAAACTGGACAGCTACATGTAAAAGAATGAAATTAGAACACTCCCTAACACCATACACAAAAATACACTCAAAAAGGATTAGAGACCTAAATGTATGACCGGAGACTATAAAACTCTTAGAGGAAAACATAGGAAGAACATTCTTTGACATAAATCACAGCAAGATCTTTTTTGATCCACCTCCTAGAGTAATGGAAATAAAAACAAAAATAAACAAATGGGACCTAATGAAACTTAAAAGCTTTTCCACAGCAAAGGAAACCATAAACAAGACGAAAAGACAACCCTCAGAATGGGAGAAAATATTTGCAAACGAATCAACGGACAAAGGATTAATCTCCAAAATATATAAACAGCTCATGCAGCTCAATATTAAAGAAACAAATAACCCAATCCAAAAATGGGCAGAAGACCTAAATAGACATTTCTCCAAAGAAGACATACAGATGGCCAAGAAGCACATGAAAAGCTGCTCAACATCACTATTAGAGAAATGCAAATCAAAACTACAATGAGGTATCACCTCACACCAGTCAGAATGGGCATCAGCAGAAAATCTACAAACAAATGCTGGAGAGGGTGTGGAGAAAAGGGAACCCTCTTGCACTGTTGGTGGGAATGTAAGTTGATACAGCCACTATGGAGAACAGTATGGAGGTTCCTTAAAAAACTAAAAATAGAATTACATATGATCCAGCAATCCCACTACTGGGCATATACCCAGAGAAACCATAATTCAAAAAGACACATGCACCCCAATGTTCATTGCAGCACTACTTACAATAGCCAGGTCATGGAAGCAACCTAAATGCCCATCGACAGACGAATGGATAAAGAAGTTGTGGTACATATATACAATGGAATTCAGCCATAAAAAGGAACAAAATTGAGTCATTTGTTGAGACGTGGATGGATCTAGACACTGTCATACAGAGTGAAGTAAGTCAGAAAGAGAAAAAGAAATATCGTATATTAACGCATGTATGTGGAATCTAGAAAAATGGTACAAATGAACCGGTTTGTAGGGCAGAAGTTGAGACACAGATGTAGAGGACAAACGTATGGACACCAAGGAGGGAAAGCTGCGGGGGGGTGGGGATGGTGGTGTGATGAATTGGGCGATTGGGATTGACATGTATACGCTGATGTGTATAAAACTGATGACTAATAAGAACCTGCTGTATAAAAAAAATTAAATAAAAAAAACAAAAGATCTGAGGCTTAACAAAAATGAATTTATGCTTGAAAGGCAGAAGTTTTTAATGAGATAAATCTATCTGGTGGCCCTGATCCAGAGGCAGAAGGGGCGTGGGCTTGCCCTTGGCAAGGAGGAAGCCTTGATGCTCCCTTGGTTACTGTCTGCTGCCCCCAGGTGCTGCCTTCCCGCAGATCTCAGGACAGGAGCCAGAGTGTGGGCCAGGCACCAGTGTCCTGAAAAAGCAAGACACATTCAGAGCGAATACAGCAGCTGGAGAAAGGAAGGAGTAAAGAGAGAAAAATAAAGGGAGAATGAAAAGGGAGGAAGGGCAACACAGAAACAAAGCAAAGAAAGGAGGGTACAAAGTGAGAGAAAAAGGGAGGGCGCAAGAAAGAGGTGCGGTGGGGGAAGTGGGGGCTCCAAGAAAATGTGAGGCACACACTTGAAAGGGAAAGTCAGAAGAAGGATGAATTACCAGTGAGGAATTATAAAACTCTAAAATCTACTCAAACCAAGAAATGGGAGTATGTTTCTGTTTCCACCTAATTTATGGCAAGACACAGATCTGAGGAGCCAGGCCTTGTATAACTTTCGCCATCTGGATTTACTTACTTTGCCTTGCGTTCCCAGAAGCTATAAAAGCTAGAAGGGCAGTTCAAGAACTAAGCAGTTTTCCAGGCATATTGAAAGCAGTAAAGAGAATGAGTTTAGCAGTGTGCCTGTTAAAAACACACGTACATTCTGCAGCAGAGACATCTTTATGCCGGGCTTTTCCCACTGCTTGAAAGGTTAATATCACTGACGATATATTCCCTCAGTCTGCTTTAACTTGCAGAGACAGCGTTCTACTCACTCTTCAGGTGTTCATATCTACCTGACACTCTGCAGAGTCTGGAGTCGCTTCCGATTTCTTTCCAGCTCTAATTTCCTCTTGTCAATTTTGGCTTCTAGGTTAGCTTCATCAGAGGCCACATTATTGAGCAGATCTTTCGTCTTCTGAACCTGCACCTACATTTAACAGGAAATGAAGGAGACAAATGTGCCAATAAGGACCACGACCTGACTCTTGGAAGAGCAGGACTTCTCAACCTCTCAAGCCCAGCAACACCTCACTAAACCGAATCAAGGGGAAGCAAACAGAGCAAACCCTCCCTCAAGCCATCACTCGTTTAACCAACTATTTCCAGGAGGAACAGCACATAGGCCTAGAAAGAATCATCTACTTTTTTTTCCATGAGAAGGTGTTTCCGAAGAGGGACCCAAAACCTCCTGCCACCTCACTTGTTTAGATGGTTACACGTCACTCTGAAAGGTTGGTTTGCCTTCATTTACATAGTTCAGGCTACTCCCCAGCTACAAATAACTGACTTATAGAATACATGCACACACAAGCTTTATCTTAGCTTTACTTAGAAGGGAACAAAAAGAAACGCCGCCTGGTCCCAGCTCTAATGCGCTGCCTGCTGGGACTGAGAGAAGGTTCCTCTCCCCCTCCCAGGCAGCTGAACCGCAGACTGAACTAAACAGAGAAACCACTCCATTATGAGAAAGTGGCTCCCTGGGTGGCTCCGGTGTGACCCAGCCTTGGGGAGGGAGCCTGGGCAGCAGTGTGACACAGGCCCCTGGGCAAGGGGGCAGCGTGAAGGGGAAGAGAGATCACTGGTGAAAACCACAGGCCTCCCCATCCTCCCGTAAGAGCAAGTTCATCTGAGGCAGGGCTAGTCTGAGTAAATGCACTGTCTTCACACTCGTGTTGTCTGGGAAGCGGGCCAGGTCAAGGCCTGTGGCTCAGAGCTGCAATCTGCTGCCCTAGGAATGACATCTGCAACACAACCAGCCAAGTGTAGAACTGCTCCCCGCGCCCCCAGGCTGGGACTATCCAACTCTGCTGTTAAATTCCAGATGGCCAAGGTGGGGTCCTCCCCTCCAGGACTTTACACATGTGTAGGCCCATGAAGGTTTACTGACTGTTTACCTGCAGGCCTCTGAAACACTATGCGGTCCACAAAGAAATCAGCTAAGGAGCCCAGACACGCTGCACGACTCTCAGAGACAGTGCATATTTGGAAGCAGTCACTTTTATCAACACTTTATGGCTTAATTTTTTTTGTCTAAGTACACTAATCATTTCGAAGACGCTTTCATGAAGATTAATCATATCACTAACTATTGATTTGCTGCAAGTACTTTAAAAACCCCAGCAGAGATGTGAGTTCACTCTCAGAGGAAGACAAGGTGGGTCTCCTTTCTGAACAGACAACTCAGGTTGATGGCAACTACTTCTCTGAATCAAAGTCAGATTAAAACCTAGTGAATCTATCTGACCTCAAAAATAAAGATTTTTAAAAAGGGTCTGTTCCTCAAAAAAGACAAATGTGATAAATACAAAAAATTTTCTCTAGCTTTCTGAAATAAATGGCCTATATTTCATAACCTCTTTTAAGTATCCATGTTGTTGTTTCGTTTTTGTTTTTAGAATTATCAAATATCATGTATATTTTCCAGCAACGAAAAGATATCTTAAGAGGTGTTCACCAAGAAATGAACTGTGCCCTCATTTGGTTGTTCCATTTTTAATATTGACTTAGTGCTAAAGGCACATTCATGCCATGCTAACCTGATTCAGCCAGAACACTGACAAGCACAAAAGTATTATCAGTAGTTTTGTTTCTAATTTAGAAACAATCAGGAACTTACAAACAGCTGAAGTGTAATACAAAACATTTTTTCCTAACCTAGGTGAGAATGAGCTGCTGACCTGATGCTCCATCACTTCTAAATACTTTAATGTGTATTTCCTGCGAATAAGGCCTTTCTCCTAAATAACCACAACACAATCATCAAGACAGGAAATGAACTCTTGACGCACCACCCCCATCCAACCCTCAGACCCACTGCCCCATGAAGTCCTTAACAGCAGATGGGAGTGACCACTGGCATTCAGTCATCAGGTCTCCTTAGCCTCCTTCAGTCTGGAATGGCTCCTCAACCTCTCCTGGATGTTCATGACAGGAACATGAACTTTTCACTGTTGAAGAGTAGGGGCCAGGGAATTCACAGAATGCCCCTCAATTTGCCTTTGTCTGATTAGCTTCAGATTACACATCCCTAGCAGGAATAGCACAGATATCACTGAACCCTGCATCCCATCAGGCGGGCATAATTCTGGTTTGCTCCATCACTGGTGATATTCCTTTGATCACTGGATTAAGAGGGTGTCTGTCAGGCTTCTCCTATGACGTTACTCCTTTCCTCTCTGTAATTAATAAGTATTTTGTAGGGAGCTACTTTGAAACTATGTGAAAAACCTCCTCTTCATCAGTTTTCAATGTATTCATTTATCAGTGAGAACTCAAGATCTCCTATTTCATTCAATGGTCTATAATCCATTACTATAATTCATTCATTTTGATGCTTATCCTGTCCCTGGTGTGGCCAGGGGAAGCTGGCTTCTGTGTCCTTCTGACACTCTTTGAGCACTTCCTTGCTTTCTGGCACAAGAAGATCTTGTACTTTCTTGTCCCAGCTTTGGAATCAGCCATCTCTCCCGAAGAGCCCTGCTTCATTTTAGTGGAGAATGGCATTTAGAAGGCAAGATCTGGGTGCTAGGTATGCTCAGAGCTAAGGAGTGTATGAATGTGTATGTGGGTGTGCATGTGTATGTACATAAATATACTACATACATATGCTACACATACATACACACAACAAAATTTATTCCTATATCTATCTACATATTGAAATGCATGCATTTAACCAACGCCTCCTATTTCAGGGTTCAATCTAATTTTCTCCCTTTTCATATCTGTAACTCCATTCTCCAACAGTGAGAACCCTGGCTTCCATTATCTTTAATACATTTACTTATTTGATCAACCTGCCTGTATGTAACCATCTCCCATCTCGGCTACCCTGCACGTCTCACCCTGCTGAGGCTCTGACTCTCTGTGCTGGGCTGCGCAGGGAGTATTACTGTTTTATGATAAGAGTACTATAAAAACCAATCTTAGAGTTTTGTACAACTCACAGCAAATTCTTGTTTTATAACTATTCCTAATTTACGTAAGGCCCCCCTGTCTGTGTCTACTGAACAAAATGAATCTTTAATAATGACTGAATACCTACTATGTGCCACGCACTGTCATAATGAATGCTCACAAGGACCCTATGTGGTGGGCACTGCCATTCCTCCCATTTTATAGATGCGGAAAGTGAGGCACAGAGAAGTTAAGTAACTTGCCTAAAATCACACAGAGGGATTCAAACCCAAGTAGTCTGAGTCCCCCTCACTTTCTGCTTTCCAAATGAATGATTTAGGTGAGATAAGCAAATAACAACTGATCATGGGTAAGTAGTAAAGGATGACGATCATTCTATTTATACAGTGCTGCTTAAAGTTAAGAAAACCTGGAAATCATTTAAACGCCCAGCAGTGAGGAACTGGTTAAATCAAGTATGAAGAGTCCATAAAGTAGAGTATTCACTAAAATTACTGCAGAATTTAAGAGAATTATTAAATTAATAAAACTGGCAAAATGTTAGCAACAGGAGAAATTGTCCATATTTGTAATGAGGAGAAAAATAACAGTAAGTCACCAACTATTCTAGAATGTGCTCTAAATTTTTCACCTCCCCACTAACCTGTCCCTTCTTTGTTATGAGGCCTGGCTTGTTCTGTCCTGTAGAGCCAGGAACTGTTTTCCAGTCCCAGGCACAAAAACATTAAATAAAAGCGAAGTAATCTTACCAAAATATCTTTTATTGCAATTCTCATCACTTTTTCAGTCTCATTTATTTCCAGAGGTCTGGCAATTGCTTCTGTTCTCAGTTCCTATGGGAAACAATGAAGCGAAATTATTTTTTCAGAAGACGAATTCTCAAGACCAATTCCCCTGTCTAGATATGGCTTATGGACTGGTTCTCAAAAGCTTCATTACTGTGTGGGTCTCTGATGCAAAAGCACTCCCGCCATCACCTCCTCCAGTGTCTTTTGTAATCCTCTGGCTAGCCTGACCTCTCTCCAGTGCTCGAGGTCCCCCTCTCCAGCCACAGGCCCCCTGTACCCTAACACCATGGGAACCTGAACTCACCATCCAGAATCTTTTCTCCCAAATTTGCTTCTTTTACTTGCATTCCATTCAGGTGACCCCAAACCAAGTGCAGCTCAACTTGCTGTCTGAACCCCCTGCCAGCCTGTCCAATCTTCTTTGTGATCACGTCCCTCTAAGTTGCCTATCACTGACAACTGTAACTAATGAGAAGAATCAGCTCGGCCCTGCCCCTAGCACTAACCACTAACCATCAAGGGAGGCATCTGTGCCTATCATATCAATACTGGAAATTTCCGAGACATGGGACTTCATTGCGGATGCAGTTATGGGGTTCCTGGAGCACTTTATCAAATCCTGTCTTGTGCTTCCTTTATTCCACAGTGTACATTACCTCCCCCACAGTGGAAAACTATTGAGGGCAGGGACCGTGACTTACTCAAGGACACAGAGCACAGTGCCTTCCTTGCCTGTGGTTGGTGTTGGTCCTCAATGAATATTTGTTGAGTGTATGAAAAACATATATTGGATAGGGGATCTTCCTCAGATCATGACTGTATACTGAATTTGAGAAGTCCTACATTCAGGGTCTCTTGGCTTCCATGGCAACAGTTCGGCCTCTGATTGCTCCATCAATTCATTACAGGACAGTGCTAAAAGAGCCCCCAGGGAAATCCTGGTGAGCCTCACAATGAAGCCAGGGCTCTGCTGGCAAATAGCAAGTGACCAGCTCCTGTCTCTGGGACTGTGAGGAACACGTGTAGACATGTGCACTATTGCACTATAAACAGAAAACATGGAAAGCCGGGAGCTGCCTCACTGCTTATCTAAATTAGCTGTCAGACATTATGTCAGGTTTGTTCTGCCAACTACACTTCACCAGGTGGCAATATATCAAGAGCAGGGATGGTGAGCTAGCACCAAGTCCCCCGCTTCCAGTCTGTTCCTAGGGCAGAAATGAAAAATGCCATTACACTGTAGCAGCAATGCCAGAACACAGGCAAGGCAGTGAGAGAGCAGTCATGGATGATACACCTGATGGGAATGGAATGGACTAAGTGCATTTAATTCAAAAACATTAGATGTGAGCATGTGTGCTTCAAATGCCATAAATCCTCACCGGTAAGAATTAAACAGTACTCCATTTCTTCTCCAACCAGTAGGTCCCGAAATCTGCTGCTCGTTGGAATCACCTGGAGATCTTTAAAAATCTGGCTCTCACCCCCAAACATTTTGATCCACTGGTATGGGGGATGACCTGGATGTCGGGTGATTTAAAAAGCTCTATAGGAGCTCCAAGGGTGTTTTAGGAACCCACTCTTCAACAGCTCCTTAAACACAGCGGACAGAGCATCCTCCTTGACTGGCATGGTCTAGAATAAGGACTGCAAATAAGTTTCAACTGTAACATCAACTTCAAATGATTGGTAGTGACTGCCTAGATTAATGACTGGTTCCCAAACTCTGCTGTATGTTAGAACCACCCAGGAGACTTAAAACTCCCAGCGCCCAAGTCACATTTCATACCAATGACATTAGCATGGAAGCCAGACATCACTAGTTTGTAAAGATCCCCAGGTGATTCCACTGGGCAACAAGATTTGGGAACCACAGGCTCAGAAGAGCATTTTGTTGGGAAGAATGCCAAGGCTGAGTGTACTGGGGGAAAGCATCATGATCAATAAAGTCTGCCACGGGCACATGAAAGAAAGTTTTCAGCAACAGGCACATTATTTGCCATTCCTGAACTAGATGTCAAAGGTATTAGAAACAGACCAGAGCCCACCAGAAGCACGAACAGCAGCAAACACCATATGCATATTACTTTCCCACACAGTAGCTCATTTAATCAGGTACTGTTTAATAAAATCAAAAGAACAGGGAAAAACAGAATTGGAAAAGAAACCTTGGAAATCTGCTTAGCTAAGGAGGTAATTGAGTTATCTGAACACTGCTTACCCTCAACTCCACCTCCTTGCCCAGCAAGTCATACAGAGATGCTCCCTTGGAAGTGATTTCAGAAGCAAGCTGCCTGGCTGCTTTCAAATCTGCAACCTGGAAGGAAAATATCAAAAACAGAAACTTCAGTGACAGGTTTTTATTAGGCATTCAGAAAGAATCAATCTGTTCATATCGGTTCCTACCTCCAGTCAGGATACTTGACTTACTTGACTATAGAACACATTTTCCACAAGACACATATTTACATCCTGGAGAAGAGAGTTCCCAGAACACCAGTTTAGGAAACACTGATCTAAGTACAAATTAGACCAATTCCAGGCCACCTGAAAAACCCAAATGTCAGGTCAAATGTACTCTGCAACCAGGAGGTGTGGGGGTTGTGAACGTTGACACGCTTCCTATAATAAGGGACCCTGGCAGTGGTGGGGTGAGCAAAGGAGGGGCAACCTGAGGGACACATGCTTACTGCAGAACCCTGATGCCCTATGTTTAACCCTCCCTGTCCCCTCATTCTCTGCCTTCAGGCTGCACTTCACTGGGCTGCTGTGAGCTCAAATGAGCTCACAGGCATGAAGGCCTTACAAGCTCCCACAAGGCACTGCTGTGAAGATGATGATGATCTGGCCCTGGGCACAGCTTCTGTCTTAGGATCTACACGTCACACCCTCTTCCATGAATACGCTAAACTTCCAAAGAGCCCAAACATTTCCCAGCTCAGCTCCCTCTCCCTCTCCCCAAAACAACGAATTCCCACCCTCTTTCATTTTCAAACCACTGACAACTCTCGCTCTTCATTCACAGCTGGTGACTTCCTTCCCATTTCCTCAGTCCTCAGGACTCCTCTCCCATAGCTGCTTCCTCACCAGCAGTGAGTTCCCAGCTTCCTCTCTGGGAGTCCTCTCATCCGCCCCACTTCTCAGCACTGGAGTTCAGCAGAGTCCAGCCGCACACCACCCCCCAAACCCGGACCTCCCTTCCACGCCCACTCCCCGCAAGCTCTCAGCTCTGATACCAAGATTAAAGCCGTGAGCTGAGGCTTGACATCTCCACTTGGACATCTCGTGGACGTCGCAAACATAACATGTCCCTAACCAAACTCCTCATCTTTCCTGCCAGATCTGCTCCTTCCAAACTCTTCTCCACTTCAGTAGACGGCAACTTTGTCCTTGCAGGAACTCACACCCAAAACTTTAGAGCCATGATATCTAATATCGTGCCCACTAGTCACGTGTGGCCATTTTCAATGTTAAACCATTCAAAATTTAATAAAACTTAAAACTCACTTCCTCGGTTATGCGGGCAACACGTGGCTAGCGACTACCGTATCGCGTGGCAGAGACACAGAACACGTCCACCAGCACGGAAAGCGCTACCAGACAGAGCTGCTTCAGGACCTTCCTTGTGCTGTCTGCTTTCTTCCAACCTACACCCAATCCATAAGACCTCCCTTCAAAATATGCTCTAACCTCTGACCACTTCCTCCCAGTGAGGATCTGGCTCCTGTGTATGGTTTTTCAGGCCTGACCACAGGCAATCCCGGAGGCTTTACCTGGCAGGCCTCCTGGGGAAAGCTGCACTTGAACACCAGTACCCTGCAGTCTCTGAAGAGAGCTGCAGTCAAGGAACCAGGCCCTCTGGCCAGTCATGTTCTCATAAAGACCTGCATTCCTAGGTCTCTTTATCTGAGGCCTTGGGTCCAGGTCCTCTTCAGTGCCTCTGCTGAGGCCTCCTTATTGGGGTAGGTGGGGCAAACACCTTCTCCCACACCTCAGGGGGCATTAAAACTGCCAGAGCAGTCTTATGAAACAGGGAGTTGACACTTCCTCTGGCTTTAGCCCCTTGCTTATACCACTGCAGTTAGTGATTAAAGACACAGCTTTCATGTTCGGCTTGTTGCTTTAATCGAGTCCTCCGACGCCTGGCAGCTCACTCTCTCCCCAAGCTCAGCTGAGCACCTGACGGCCACTCTGCTCAAAGGCGCTGTCACCTCCTGCTTTCTAACAGGTCTCTGGGCTTCCACCTTTCTTCCCCCTTCAGTCCGACTCAATCCAGCAGCCAGAGTGATCCTTTTAATATGAAGTTTCAAATTATGTACTTCTCTGTTCAAAACTCAACGATTTTCCACGTCAGAGTCAAAGTCTTGACAGTGGCTTTCCAGGGACCACAGGCCTGGGGCTGCCTCCCCTCCCAGCTCTCATCACATGGCCCCTTGTGTTTCCTCAAACACACACAGCACACCTTTCCACTGAATGGTTTGCTCCTTCCCTTCTTCAGATCTCTGCTGAAACCGTCACCCAGTCCCTGAGGCTGTCCTAGCCCTCCATTTAAGACACCTCCCCCGGCACCCCAGCCCCTTCCCTGCTTTACTATCTTCCACACATGCAGCCCATCTGACCTGTCACTCCTTCTGCTTTGCGGTTTACAGTCTGGCTCCCCCAACTGAGCCGCGGGAACAGAGGATTCCTGTCCTTGTTGTTCATGCCTGTATCCCCAGTGCGTGAAGAGTGCCTGGCAGATAGCAGGCTTTCAATAAAAAGTTGAATTTATTGTCCCTTCTGCTTTGATCCAAATGCTGACGAGCACAAAACTGACAAATGGCCCTCAGTCAAGGAATAAGGAAAGAAGTGATGCTGTATTGATACAGCCCATTTCAGAGTTTGAGAAATAAACATTCCATCCCTCACGACAAACCT
This sequence comes from Eubalaena glacialis, assembly GCF_028564815.1. Classification (NCBI taxonomy): domain Eukaryota; kingdom Metazoa; phylum Chordata; class Mammalia; order Artiodactyla; family Balaenidae; genus Eubalaena; species Eubalaena glacialis. Next base: position 58,599,503 of record NC_083728.1, on the reverse strand, counting down.
TGCATTGTCCTTACCTTTGAGCTAAGGTCAAACTTGAATTTGCTGATATCTTCCTCTCCTACTTTAGAGTCCTCCATCCCTTTGGTCTTCATAGCATTATAAAGGACAGAGGTGATCTTCAATAGTTCTTTCACTGCATACCCGTCTGCTTGATAAAGCTTCTTAGTATTGAGTTTTATATGTGCCTTAGTGGCCTATTTTCAGATTTAAAAAAAAAAAGTTTAAGACCCATTCCACGTAAAATCTAAATCAAATTCCATGTAGGTCATTTGAAAATGTCGCTGCCAACAACAGGGATATAACCAAATCATTTTAAGAATCAAACTTTCAAGTTACTCATATATTGCAAGTGGGTATGTTGACTGACACAATCTTGATGGAGAGCAATTTGGTAAATGACAACAAAACTACAAATGCATACGTCCTTTGACCCAGCAATTCCAATCCTAAGAACTTATGCTAGGGATATACATATTCACAAACAAAATGATGTGTATAGGCTATTTGTTACAGCATTGCTTCTAAGAACAAAAGTTACCAACAACCTAAATGCCTACCTGTATAAATTACATAAGTTATGGTATAAGCATGCAAGCAATACTACTCAAGTGTAAGAGAGAATAAAGAAATTCTATGTGTATTTGAAAAGTTCTCCAAAATGTACTGTTACATGAAGACAAGATTCTAAACGGTGGTGTGCAGTATGCCACTATTTGTGTAAGAGGAAGGAAAAGGAATATACAGTCTATTTGCTTAAATATGCCTAAAGAAACTCTGAAAGATATTAAGAATAGTGATCACTGGGAATGGAACTGGGCTGATGGCAAACAGAATAGAAAGTCATTTTACTCTATATTGTTTCACGATTTAAAAAAATTTTTTGAACCATAAAATATATTACCTATTCAAAAATAAGTAAATAAAATTCTTTTTTAAAATCTGCATGCTATTTTATTTCCATTAGAAAAATATTATCTATATAAAATTTTGGTCCAGTTTCTTCTCCTTTAGCTCTACTAGGTTTGAATACTTAAGTACTTTAATTTTACTCAAGTAAAAGCAGAATCATATATCTGACATGAAAAATAAATATTTTACATTATTAAATTAATAGGGTTTAATTAGGTGTGCTCTTTATTATTTCTCAGGAATAGTAACTCATCTTTCCTGTATGTTATTTCCCTTTACTTTTATTTATCTGAGTAACTATGTAATGCATGTCTCTTTTCCCACATCCAGTAATACAAGTGTTATGTAAGCATAATTTGTAACGTCAATAACTAGATTCATCATTAATCTTCAATTTATGTTCAATTCCCCTTATTATATGGTATTTCCATAATAACTTCAGATATTTCAGTCAACCTCACACTTTGCAACAAAGACTGTAAAAATTAAGATGTTAATTTAAAAACATTATTAAAATTCCAGACTAAATAACCCTGGGCCCACTTAAAGTGATGCTGTCACAAGATGTCCTGGAACAGCTACTGCTTCAATTTCAACATGGCCTCCTTTGGGCAAAGCAGCAACCTGGTAAGCAGCTCTCACAGGAAAACTACTCTGGAAATATTGTCTGTAGATGTCATCGACAGTATGTCAGCCAGCAAAACAGTTGTTTTTATCACATTCGTGAACTCACAGCCTACTGCTTTCAGAATTTCACCCATGTTTGTAAGAGCCTGTTTAGCCTCTTCTGCCACCCCTCCTGGCACAAGCTGTCCACTTGCAGGGTCCATGCCTAGCTGTCCTGAAACATAAATGGTCCTGCCAACTAACACAGCCTGACTGTAGGGACCAATGGCCGCTGGGGCATGGGACTCCAAAATTCTTAACAAATAATGAATTAAAAACAAAAAACCCAGAAAACTTTGTTGGTAAAATGGCTCCACAGAAATCTGGTAATGGAGTGTGTTTAGAAATCTGGGACTTCCCTGGTGGCCCAGTGGTTAAGAATCCGCCTGCCAATGCAGGGGACATGGGTTTGATCCCTGGTCCGGGAAGATCCCACATGCCACGGAGCAACTAAGCCCGTGCACCACAACTACTGAGCCTGCGCCCTAGAGCCCACAAGCCACAACTACTGAGCCCGCGTGCCACAACTACTGAAGCCCGTGCACCTAGAGCCTGTGCTCCGCAACAAGAGAAGCTACAGCAATGAGAAGCCTGCGCACCGCAACGAACAGTAGCCCACACTTGCCACAACTAGAGAAAGCCTGAGTGCAGCAACAAAGACCCAACGCAGCCAAAAATAAAATTAATTAATTAATTTTTAAAAAAAGAGAAGGAAAAAATACTTTTAAAAAAGAAATCTGAAAGCAGCTCTAACTAGGCTTCATCTCCTTCTAATGTATTTAATTTTACAACTCCATCAAAAAACTGTGAACCAACCATGAACTGGGCAATTGCCTTAATGAAGAAAACTCGGTCTTGTTCAGTCTCAACATCAGAAGGGATGTCAGTCTGAGGTTCATACCTATTGCAGAGAGAGAAAGAGAGAGAGAAGACACAAGGTAATTAAGTATAAAGTTCACAAAAGAGAAAGTAAAGCAACTGAGAGGACAGTGGATCTGTAACGGGAAGCTCTCTGAGTCCCCAGCTAAGGCAGTAAGAGTAAGAAAGGCTTCAGAAGCAACACAAAATACCAAATATTCAAGAGAACAAATCTTCACCTAAAAATAGGTTTAACAAATTTGAAAAATCAAATTCGGGGCTCAGCTTACAAAATTAAATCTATCTCAGACTGCAAAGTTTCATTAAAATAATCAGAACTATTACTCTGGCTGCCTGCCCTTGACCCAGTGGAGTTCCTTTCTTCGAGTAACTGATGACACACCGGGGTCAGCAGACGGCAGCCCTTGGCCTCTTCCTGTACAGCCCGCAAACTAAAAAGGGTTTTTACATTTTTCAAAGGTTATAAAAAACACAAGGAAGAATACATGACAGAGATCTTATGTAGCCTGCAATGCCTAAAATACTATCTCCTTAGCAAAAAAGTTTGCCAACCCTGAATCATATTAGATTTTTCACACAAAATGAAATCTAAATTATTTCCAAGCCAGGTACTCAGCAGAATGTGTGAGGAGGTCCTGTCACTCCCTGATGAAGGTGAGGGGATGAAGAGGAATGCGGACCAGCACCCCTGTGTCGGCTTCCTACTGAGAAACATTCTCCTTTTACCGCTGCTTGGTACACTCCCTTCTCCCACAGCGTTCTTTAAACTCAACTGATTTTTAACAGGTTACAACCGAGTCTGTCAAATTTTATTGAACTTTTCATTTTGCTTCACAAAAGCATCCTGTTTCTAGGTGGCTAATGAATAACATCTCATATTCATTCTTAGACCTCAGTAAAGTGCAGTTCTAACCTTTTCACAAGCCAGAGAAGCACTTCAGATACAAGTCCGAAATTTGGTGTGCGGAAATTTTCCATAGAAATATGTCGAGGGTATCCCAAGGCTCTCATCATCTCTGTAAAGTCTGTCCAAGGTAAAACACAATGTAGTCAGTTCCTCGTCAAACAGCAACGACTTATGAACGTAGACACTTTCTTTGCTTTCTCTTCTTACTCCCAACCTACTGACACTTTTATGGACTATTTATCAACTCTCTAAGAGGGAAAGAAAAAGGGAGATAAAAGTTAAAATACCTAATCTGCTTCCTGAAAATCATTTATTTAAATTCAATGGGAGAAGAAGAGGAAACTGTACCTTGCAATGGGGTTTAGGGATTGGCTGTGATTTAATTTCTCTCTTGGATACCTCATTTATCTCTTGGATATCTTTCTCTTTACCACTCAAAATGAGAACTACCTGGCCACGGTTTAAATGTTAACCGTGGGTTTTTTTTTTGGGGGGGGGGTGATGATGGTAGGGTGAAGTTTATGTCTCTGTGTTATTTCTGAGTTGACTTTTTTTCCCCACTGAGCATATAGGACCTTAATAACACAAAATTTAAACATTAGTTGCATTGTATTTAGAGAAATCTTCAAGAAAATGATTGAACGATTGAGCAATATTTAAATGTATTATGAAACAGACTAAGAAACAGTAATACTAATACATGTTGATACCAGATGCTGCAGTCACTAAGCTTTAAGCAAGACTTGGAAATAAAACATCTTTTTAGTTCCCACGATGTGCTAAGACCTATATTCAGTGTGCTTCTGGCTAAGTAATGTCTGTCTTCACTCTTCTTGAAGGTGGATATTCAAGATGTCCCAATGACATTCACAAATAAGCTACCTGGGCCTTGGAAATTAGGCTGGATTTCACAAGACAACAGAAGAGAAGGCATAAGCAGAGGAAAGAGAAGCAGAGGAAAGAGAAGCAGAGGGCCTCTGTTGCTGTTTTGAGGGCTATCTAAATAGAGCAATGGAAAATAAAGCAGCAGCCTTCCCATCACACAGTAAGCCCTAAACACTTCTTGCCGCTAAAGTAGCAGTGCAGTTGTTAATTCTACAGTATTATTGTCAAAATGGAGACAATCTGAGTAAGAATCTTACCATGAATTGCATAATGTACAGCATTCATTTAAGGTCACAATGCTCAGAAATCCCCTTCTTGTACACTTTTCCCAACACAACTCCCCTAGCAGAAGGCTGGCCTCCCTCAACTATGAGGAAGGAGAAACTTGTCTCTACAACATAAGGTCACCAAGAACCTCCAAATCCCAGAGGGCATAGATTCACACAATAGTGCTAATAGGCATCAATAAAATGTGATGCCTCTTCCTCTATATTTCCATTATAGAAAAAAGAGCAATTCACAACTGAAAGGAGTAATCTTTAATGGGGAAATTTCAGGCACCAGCAATTGTTAGAAAATTGGCCTTAAAGAGGCCCCTCAGATCACACCAAATTGGCAATCACCTGCTACACCTATGCAGGTGGAGCCAGTTGGCTGAACTGCTTCAGATTCAGAAAATGAAAGCGTATAAAAGGCAAGTGATTAATTCACACAGTCCTACCTTTTGATCCTCGTTTCCACCCAGTTCTAGCTGTGTGACCTAAAGCAAACTACCTTACCTCCCTGCCTCAAAGTATTTCATCCAGAAACTTATACGAACCACCTTACTGCTACAGTGAGGACTAAAATAAGATACTGAATGTAAAATGTTTGGTGTGTAACAGGTGTCGCCCAAAGTAGTAGTAACTAATTCTCTTTTCCCCATTCTTCCACTTCCCCACCCTCCTAGCAAAGGCACTTGGGTTCCCTTCTCCTCACCAGCCCCTTTAGAAAAGATGCAAGCTTTGTAGGTTAGACAACCTGACTTCACACTTCAGCGCCAGCTCTTACCACGTGTGTCCCCTGACCTGACCTCTCTCTGCCCAGTTCCTCATCTCTAAACACAGGAGCACAGTTGTTCAGAGGAGTGAATGAAACGATGAACACACATAAGACAGTAACTAACTACCTGGCAGATCATAAAAGCTCGAAAAAACGGAAGCCTCAATTATTATTCACCAGCCCCTCCTCGGTTGTTGTTCGTTTCCCGGAGCTCTAAGCTAACCCAACTCAAAAACGGTCTCTGCGTTTTCCAATACAGTAGCGAACAGACCCATAAGTCAATTAAAATTAGATAAAATTAAAGCTTCGGTTCCTCAGCCGCACTAGCCGCATACACATACACAACCTCCCATCATCGCAGGAAGGGCTATGAGACAGGGCTGGGGCGCTCAGCCTGGGGGGCGGCGGGCCAGGAGCGCCCCCGAGCCGCAGAGGCCCGGGAGGGGGCTCCAGCGCGGGAGCCTCGGCGGGGCTCAGACAGGGGACCCGGCGGGCCGGAGCCCCGAGTCTCGGGAGGACCGCAGGTCACAGGGGTCAGGTTTGCCTTACTGCGGAGGTCGCGGAAAGACATGACGCTCTGGTCCTCAGGACGCCGGAGTCTCAGCCGCTCGCCCCTCAGCGCTCACGGGTTTCTATGGCAATGCATGGAGTCCTCTACGGCGCGCAGCCGGGGCCAAACAGGACTGGAGGCGAAACGGCCGGGCTGTGTGCGCATGCTCCATGCGCGCCAGAGAAAGGGCAGCCGGCAGGGGGCGTCCCGCGACGCTGAGGGAGGGGGCGTGGGGTCCCGCCCCGCCTGGCGGCCGGGCCCCCTTTACACAGTTTGCAGACATTTGGCACTGACTGACACGTTCTGAGGACCTACTAAGTGCCTGACGCTGTGCGAGGCACCCTACGTACTACTTCTCATTTCCTCCTAAACTCCTCTAGAAAGAATGTACATAATATCACGAAGCCGGGTCTCCAGCCTGGGTCCTGTGCCCAGTACACTTCTCTCTGGCATGTGTAAAATGGCTGGCCGCGGCCACGTCCGAAACCCGCAAGAAGCGCCTGCAGCGTGAAGCAGTTGAGGCCACAGACTGCGAGTCGCAGGCAGGGGCTGACCGCAAGGCGGCGAGAGCAGGCCCGGCAGCCATCTGCGCGTGCGCAGCCGTCTCGATCTTCACAACAGGCCGTAGACTGTCCCAGGTCTTCGCGCGCCGGCGGTTGTCCTGGCAACCGTGAACTCTGGCAGCTGGCGCTGTCGTTGCGCCTGGTGGAGGGAGGGGGCGGCTCCGGGGTGAGGACCGCGCCCAACATGTGGCCAGATAAGCTGTGCTCTAACTTGGGAGTCCTCTCTACTGGGCTGCCACGGTTGGGGATAGGCGACAGCAAGGGCTGGGGAGGTGAGGTGAGCTGAGCCCAGAAGGGTAGGCGAAGACGAGGGACTACCAACCCGTGGGACGCCTTCCGCCCCTGCATTGGTTTTGGCGAAGTAACAGACACATAAAGGCACGGGACCTCAAAGAGAGTCCCGAAATAGATCCACATATACATGGTCATTAGAACAAAGATGGTAAAGCCCTTTAGTGGAGAAAGAATAATCTTTCAGAAATGGTTTTGGAACAGTTGGAAATGCAAGTAAATGAACCCCCACCCTTGCCTAAGAGTAAAACCTAAAAACTATTGGGTTGGCCAAAAAATTAGTTAATATCGCACAGAAAAACCGGAACGAACTTTTTGGCCAACCGAATATAACTTTTCCAGAAGAAAACGTATGGGGAAAACTTTGTGACTGGGTTAAACAAGAGTTCTTAGATATACCAAAAGTATCATCCTCTAAAAAAATGTTTTCTGATAAATTGCACCTCATCAAAATTTAAAACTGCTCTTCAAGATACTAAGAACATGAAAAGGTAATCCAGAGTCTGAAAAATAAATTCACAAAACACATCTGATAAAAAGCCTTCTATCCAAAATACATAACAAACTCTCAAAACTCAGTAAAGAAAACCATCCAATTAGAAAGTAGAAAAAGGAACTTCCCTGGTGGTCCAGTGGTTAAGACTCCAAGCTTCCACTGCAGGCGGTATGGGTTCCATCCCTGGTCCAGGAACTAAGATCCTGCATGCCACACAGCCCAGGCAAAAATTGTTTTTAAAAAATTAAAGACAAGAAAGTAGACAAAAAACTTAAAACAGATACTTCACAAGGGAAGATACGGCAAATGTCAACAAAAAAATTAATCAATAGTCAATCTAAGAAATGCATAGTTTATTCGGGCCAGCCTGAGGATTATAATCAGGGAGACAGTCTTTCAGAAAGCTCTGAGGATGTTTCAAAGAGGAAAGAGGGAGGCTAGTATGTAGTGATTTTGACTAAGGGGTAGGTGCAGTCAAGCATACATCTTGGTAGAAGGCTACTGCTATTCAGGAGGAGCAGATATCTTAGTTAATGGTTGTAGTGCTTTTCTAAGTATGGGAAGATGCAAGAAACTGAGTTCATAAAATTTTCTCCCAAAAATATCTGAGAGCTAGTTCTGCCAGTTTTCCCAGAGCACAAAATGCCTCATCCTGATCTTGGCCCTGAATTTCTTTCAGGGTGTGTTGTAAATCAGTGACTGTAGTGACTAATGACTCAATTCTTGTAGAATTGGATGGTGAGCAACATTCTTTGTTTTACAATCTCCTTTTCCGTCTTAATTTCTACCAAGGTTTGGGAAGCATTTCATGACCAGTTTGTCCCACGGCTCTAGGAATGCTCATACCCAGGTCAAGCAAGGATTTCATTGACAGGCCACGCAATGTGCTATCACTGGACTGTTAACAGTAGCCAAAAGCCTCTGGACCACCTTGCCTGTCTTTCTAGTCTCTTATGGTCCAGGAAATGGTTCTCTCTTACTGCTTCTTCCTGTATCTAGAGTTACACTATTAATATCATCAATCTTGGAACTTCCCTAGTGGTCCAGTGGTTGGGACTCTGCGCTTTCATCGCCAAGGGCCTGGATTCAGTCCCTGGTCAGGGAACTAAGATCCTGCAAGCCACGTGGCGTGGCCAAAAAAAGAAAAAAATCTTCAATGTTATAGAACTATATATTTGATCAATTGTTTCAAGTAGCCTAGTCATTTTTATCAGAGGCTCAGTCACACATTCAGTAATACAAGAAACTATAATCTTGCAAAATAAACAGAATACAAGTAACATTAATAAGGTCCTAAGTAGGTATTTAAGCTAAGAACTTCCATTAGGTGTGGCCCAGTATCTCCCCAGATCATCTGACCCAGTGTGTTCTGCACCAATCGCTATCTTTACGGGAAATGTTATATTGGCATTGCACACAAAGTTCACCAAAGATAACTGCATCATGACCCCTTACAAGATTGAGAAAGGAATGTTATCTTCTAAGGAGTTATATAACTGGCATCAGAAGAAGAAAAATTGAGCTTTATGGTTGAGCAGGTATTTCTGCTGTTGGGGAGGTCTGGTTAATGCATAATGCAGATACACAATGCACACTACAGGGGAGAGAGGAGGCCCAAATGGGCAGAAAAAATTTATGTTTAAATCTTCTTGTCTTGCCTTAAAATATGAATTTTATTTCATTACAAATAGTAAGCAAAGGAAAAGATGCTCAAGATTATTAGTCATTAGAGAAATGCATATTAAACCACAAGATATCACTACACAATTATTAGAATAGCTAAAACAACAATAAACCACAAAAACCCTGACAGTGCCAAGGGCTTGAAAGGATGTGGAGCAACTTGGGCTTTCATACACTATTGGTGAGAATATGAAACTGTACATCCACTTTGGAAAAACAGCTGGTAGTTTCTTAATAAAGTTAAACATACACAACGTACAGCTCAGCAGTCTCTCTCCCAGGTATTTGCCCAAGAGAAATAAAAACTTATGTTCACACAAAACTTATACATACATGTTGAGAGCAGCTTTATAATTGCCCCAAACTGGAAACCACTCAAGTGCCCCTCAACTTATGAATGGATAAACACATTGTGGTACATTCACACAATGGATTACCACTCAGCAATTTTAAAAAAGCAAAGAGCTAAAATACACAAGGACAATGATGAATCTCCAATGCCTTATGCTAACTGGAAGAAGCCAGACTCAAAAGGCTTCATACAAGGACTTGAGGACACAGTGGGAGAAGGGGAAGCTAAGACAAAGTGAGAGAGTAGCACTGACATACATACACTACCAAATGTAAAACGGATGGCTAGTGGGAAGCTGCTGCATGCCACAGCGAGATCAGCTCGATGCTTTGTGACGACCTAGAGGTGTGGGATAGGGAGGGTGGGAGGGAGGCTCAAGAGGGAGGGGATAGGGGGATGTATGTATACATTCACTTTGTTGTACAGCAGAAACTAACACAACATTGTAAAGCAATTATACTCCAATAAAGATATTTAAAAAGGGCTTCCCTGGTGGTGCACTGGTTAAGAATCCGCCTGCCAATGCAGGGGACATGGGTTCTAGCCCTGGTCCAGGAAGATCCCACATGCCACAGAGCAACTAAGCCCGTGCGCCACATCTACTGAGCCTGCGCTCTAGAGCCCGCAAGCCACAACTACTGAAGCCCGCGCGCCCAGAGCCCATGCTCCGCAAGAAGAGAAGCCACCACAATGAGAAGCCACCGCAATGAGAAGCCCGCGCACCGCAACGAAGAGTAGTTCCCGCTCGCCGCAACTAGAGAAAGCCCACACGCAGCAACGAAGACCCAACACAGCCAAAAATAATAAATAAAATAAATAAATATATTTTTTAAAAAGGCTTTGTACTGTACGATTCCATTTACGTGACAATCTGAATGAGATGAAAATACAGACATAAATCAGTGATTGCCAGGAAGAGTTGGGTGCAAAATAATTTTGGGGGTGATGAAACTGTTCTGTATCTTGATTGTGGTGGTAATTACATGACAGTAGCTGTTTGTCAAAACTCATAGATCTGTGCACTAAAAAGGGTGAATTTTACTACATCTAAAATCGTATCTCTTGGGAATTCCCTGGGGGTCCAGTGGTTAGGACTGGGCGCTTTCACTGCCCTGTCGAACCTGGGGCCCAGGTTCGATCCCTAGTCGGGGAACTAAGATCCCACAAGACGCGTGGCATGGCGAATAGAATAAAATAAAATAGTGTATCACTAAGCATGACTAAAAACAAAAAAGCTTAAAAAAAAACTATCCAATGGCTTCCCATCGCTGTTCAAAGAAAACTCAGTCCTCTGAGCTGCGCCTGCTCTGTGCCTCCTCCGCTCCCTTCCCTCCATCTCCCCTCCCTGGCTTCCTGTTGAACACGCCCACCTTCTTCCTGCTTTCTGGTCTTTGCACAAGTAGTTCTCTCTGTCCGTAGTGCTCTTCCCAACTTCTTCAGATCTTTGTGAAGAGGGCTCTTGGACCATCTACACTAAAGCAGACCCTTCCCAGCCCCTCCCTGTCACATCGCCTTCTTTTATTTTCTTCGTAGTATGACCTGGAAACATCTCCCTTGCTTCTCTTCTGTGTCTCTGATCTGGACATGTATGCACCGTGGAAACATACCTTCTCTGTCCTACTCGACTCTCTCCCCAAGTCTACAGTAGTATCTGGCACTACACAGGCTCTCAGAACATACATGCTGAGACTGAATGAGTGAGTCGGAGTACAATGCCTCACCCCAGTGAAGTGAAAGGTCTTTGAGGAAAGGCCACGTCCCCTGCCCTCCTCCCATGCTCTGTGCTGGCTGTGATGCCCACTTCAGAGCTGACACAACAGGCTGCCTGAAGTCCACCAGATCTGGTTTAAGGGCAAACTGGTGTGCACAGGGCACCCAGTGCAGTCTCTAAAGCAGTCAGCTTTGCGACCTTGAGAAGTTACTCAACCTCTGGGGGACTTAGATTCTTCAATGTCAAAGTGGAGGTTGTGATGCCTGACACACACAGTGGAGGCTGTGATGGGCAGACAGCACTTGACATCCACTGTAGCTGGCAGGGCACAGAGGGAGCACCGAGCCTCCTCCCTCGGTTTTTACATTTTTTAACAGCTTTTTAACATAAGATAAAATGCACATATTTAAAGTGTGCAATTTAATAAGCTTTGACAGGTGTATACACGCAAGAAACTATCCCCACAATCAAGATAGAGAACACATCTGCCACCTGTTTTCCTGTGTCCCACCCCTTTGTAATGTCTACCTCCTGCCACTCCTTCTACCCCAGGCAACCATTCCTCTGCTTTCTGTCACTGTACCCAGGTGTATTTCTCGGGTTTTATATAAATGGGATCACACAACATATTCTTTTTGTCTGGCATCTTTTACTTGGCATAATTATTTTGAGACTCATCCATGCTGTAGCCTGTATCGGTAATTCATTCCTTTTTACTGCTGAGTTGTATATCCATTGTATGGATACACCACAGTTTATTTACACATCACCTGTTCCTGGGCATTTCCAGTTTGGGGCTAGTACAAATAAAGCTGGTATGAACATTCATGTAGAAATCCTTATAAAGACACATATGCTTTCTTTTCTCTTGAATAAATACCTATGAATGACATAGAGTCATAAGGCAAGTGAATGTTTAACTTTTTTTCAATAATTTTTTTAAAAAATAAATTTATTTATTTTTGGCTGCGTTGGGTCTTTGTTGCGGCACGCGGGTTTTCTCTAGTTGCGGCGAGCGGGGGCTACTCTTCGTTGCGGTGCGCGGGCTTCTCACTGCGGTGGCTTCTCTTGTTGTGGAGCACAGGCCGTAGGCGCGTGGGCTTCAGTGGTTGTGGCTTGTGGGCTCTAGGGCGCAGGCTCAGTAGTTGTGGCACACAGGCTTAGCTGCTCCGCAGCATGTGGGATCTTCCCGGACCAGGGCTCGAACCCGTGTCCCCTGCATTGGCAGGCAGATTCTTAACCACTGTGCCACCAGGGAAGCCCTTCAATGGACTTTTGATTTTAGAACAGTTTTAGATTTTCAAAGGAGTTTCAAAGATAGTACAGAGTTCCTGTATATTCCATCTCTCCCTCACCCCCGCAACTGTTAACATCTTACATTAGTATGGTGCATTTGTCTGATGAACCAATACTGATACATTATTATTAACTGAAGTCCAGATTTCCTCATTTCTAACCTACTGTCCTTTTCCTGTTCTATGATTTGATTCAGGACACAGCATTACATTTAGTCGTCATGTCTTCTTAGGTTTCTCTAGACTGTGACAGTTACTCAAACTTTCCTTGTTTTTGATGACCTTGATAGTTTTAAGTGGTGCTGGTCATTTACTTATTTTTATCGTGATAAAATATACATAACATAAAATTTGCCCTTACAAGTGTACAATTCGGTAGCATTAAATACATTTGAAATGTTCAACCACCATCTCTATTTAGTTCCAAAATATTTTAATCACCCCAAAAAGAAATGTCACACCAACTAAGCAGTCTCTCCCCATTTTTCCTTCCCCACAACCCCTGGTAATCACTAACCTGCTTTCTGTCACTTTGGATTTATTCATTCTGCATATTTCGTGTAAACAGAATAAAATATGTGGCATTTTGCATCTGGCTTCTACCACTGAGCAGTATGTTTCTGAGGTTCATCCATGTTGCCCTGTGTATCAGTACTTCATTCTTTTTACAGCTGAATAATATTTCCCTGTATGGACAGACTACAATTTGTTTATCCATCCATTAGCTTATGGACTTTTGGGTTGTTTCTACTCTTTGGTTACTATAAATAATGCTGCTATAAATATTTGTGTACAAGTATTTATTTAAATACCTGTTTTCAACTCTTTTGGGTATATACCTAGGAGTGAAATTGCTAGGTCATATGGTAATTCTACGTTTAACTTGTTGAGGAACTGCCAAGCTGTTCTCTATAGTGGCTGCACCATTTTCCATTCCCACCAGCAGTGTAGGCAGGTTTCAATTTCTCTACACCCTCATTAACACTTATCTTCTGTGGGGTTGTTTGGTTGGTTGGTTTTTTAAATTATAGCCAGCCTCATGTGTGAGAAGTAGTGTCTCACTGTGGTTTACTTTTTATAATTTTTTTAAAATTTATTTATTTTTGGCTGCATTGGGTCTTCGTTGCTACACGCAGGCCTTCTCTAGTTGTGGCAAGCGGGGGCTGCTCTTCATTGTAGTGCACAGGAGGCCCCTCATTACGGTGGCTTATCTTTGTCGTGGAGCACGGGCTCTAGGCGGGTGGGCCTCAGTAGTTGTGGCACTTGGGCTCAGCAGTTGTGGTTCGCGGGCTCCAGAGCGCAGGCTCAGTAGTTGTGGCACACGGGCCTAGTTGCTCCGTGGCACGTGGGATCCTCCTGGACGAGGGCTCGAACCTGTGTCCCCTGCATCGGCAGGCGGATTCTTAACCACTGTGCCACCAGGGAAGTCCCTCACTGTGGTTCAAATTTGCATTTCTCTAATGACTAAATACATTGAACATGTTTTCATGTGCTTGTTGACTATTTGTATATCTTCTCTGGGAAAATATCTATTCAAGTTCTTCACCCATTTTTAAATTGGGTTGTTTGTCTTTTTGTTGTTGACTTGTAAGAGCTCTTTATGTGTTCTAGATACTACACTCTAATCAGATATATGATTTGCAAATGTTTTCTCTCATTCTGTAGGCTGTCTTTTCACTTCTTGACACTGTCTTTTGCAACACAAAGGTTTTCAACTTTTATGAAGTCCAATTTACCTATTTTTTCTTTTGTTGCTTGTGCTTTTGTTGTCATATCTAAGAATCCATTACCAAATCCATGGTGATGGAGATTTCTTCAAAGAGTTTTCTTTGAGTTAATTTTTGTATATGGTGTGAGGTAGGGGTCCAGCTTCATTCTTCATTTGTATCTTTTGAACATCTAGTTGTCCCAGCACCATTTGTTGAAGAGACTATTATTTTCCCTATGGAATAGTCTTGGCAATCTGTTAAAAATAAATTGTCCAGAGGTGTATGAAATTATTCTGGGCTCTCTATTCTATTCCATTAGTCTGGATGTCTAGCCTTATACCAGTTCCACAGTTATGGTTACTGTAGCATTGTATGCAATAAGTTTTGAAATCAGAACTCTTGAGTCTTCAAACTTTTTAAGATTGTTTTTGGCTTTTGGGCTCCCTTGTAATTCCACATGAATTTTAGGATCAGTTTTCCTGTTTCTGCCTACAAGGCCATTGAGATTTTGATAAGAATTGCATTGAATCTATAGATCACTTTGGGAAGAATTGTTGTCTTAACAATATTAAGTCTTCAAACAATGAACAGGATCTTTTTCCATTTATTTTTCTTTTTTTTTTCCCAGCAATGTTTTCTAGTTTTCAGTGTTGTCTTGTACCTCCATGGTTAATTTTATTCCTGTTTTATTCTTTTTGTTCTTTGCTACTGTATAGAAATACAGTTAATTTTGCGTGTTGATCTTGTATCCTGAGACTTTGCTGAATCTTATTAGCTCCGATAGTTTTATTAGCTCAAATAGTTTTTTTAGTGTGAATTAATTTTTTTCTCTGTATAAGATCATGTCATCTGTGAATAGAGAGAATTGAAGGTTTAACTTTTTAAGAAACTGTTTCCCAAATTGGTGGTACCATTTTACATTCCCCCAGCAATATATGAGAGTTCCGGTTCCTCCAAATCCTTCCTTACACTTGGTGTGATCACACAGTACCCCATCATCTACTTAGGGGAAAATGGACAGAAAAATTAAGGGACCTATCCAGTCACCCAATACCACCTTCTCAGCATGCTCAAAGCACTGAGCCAGATCTCACCAAGTCTGCATCCCTAAACCTTCATTATCCATCCATGGATGAAGAAACTGATACCCCAAGAAGTCACCCCTGGGAGTGACTCCTCAGCCTGCAAGAGCTGAATCTGTTTGGCATGCCTGTCCCAAGCCAGAGGGACCAGGGACCTCCCCTAAGGTTCTGCCCCCTTCCCTTGTGCTCCTCCCACCCTGCCCCTGCCCTTGAGCATCATCCTCTCCCAAACTCAGGGATCTGGGAAACCTGGGAGTCTTCCCTGTGACATCACAGAGCTGGTTGCAAAGGGAGACCTGCAGATCCATCCCCTAGGCAGGGGAGAGCACAGCCCTGCTGCACAGGAGGCTCGGCTGCTCCTCCCCCACCTGGCTGGCCCTCCATGGAAGCCTTGGTCTGTGTGTTCTCTCAGCTGCGCATAAGAGAAGGTGCCAGGCTGCGGGGAGGAGTGGCAGGAGGAGAGATGTCCTCCTGTCCTGACCTGGGCCCAAAGCCACCAGGGTGGCCTCAGGGACATACAAGCTTGGGAGAGGGGAATGGCCACCAGTCCAGGCCATGTGACCCGGGGCACCAGAATGCTCTCTCTAGGGTAGGGGGCAAAAAGGGGTGGCAGAAAGAGCCTGCAGTCCTGAAAGAGATCTTGGTGCCAAGACTCAGGCTTCTCAGCCTCCCTGTTGGTTGGGAGGGAGAAGGAGTGCTTTGTTGGGTGAGGGAGGTGGGAGACAGGGGGCGGAGCCCATTTGACAGACAGGTAAGCTGAGGCTCTGCAGGCCAGGGGTGGAGCCTATCACATGAGCATGTGACTACACTGTCCCCTCACGGCCTCTGTGGCCCACCAGCCACCAATCTCCTGCTCTCCCCTCCACAGATGCAGTGAGCTGGGTCTGAGGACGCACCAGTCACCCCGACACGCCACCCAATATCTACGACGGGGGGCTGGGGGCCCAGCAGCAGCAGTGTCCCAGTGCCCAGGGAAGCAAGCCCAAGAACTTCCGGTTGCACTACCTCCGGGGCCTGGCTCTCTACCTGCCAGGCCTCATGCAGCCTGCCGGCCAGTGTGAGAGCCATTGGCTGAGCCAGCTCATGGCCGGGGGCTGCCTCCCACAACCCGAGGGCACAGTCTGGCCCCTGGACTTAAAACAGGGGGCTCTGGGCTCAGGTAACAGTCACCACTCAGCCCTTCTGGAAGCTCGACAGCCTGGGAAATACAGGTGAGCACCTGTTCAGGTGATGCAGGGCTGGGGACAGGAGGGGAAGACCCTGGGCAGGGTTGGGCTGGGCACTCAGATGGACCCAGGTGGCCCCTCTCCACTCCCAATCCGCCTGGGTACCTGTCCCAGCTCTACATTTGATGAGGGACCTCAGACTGCTCTCCCCCGCTGGCCAGGCCTCAGTTTCCCCATTTGTAAAATGAGGGGTTCGCGTTAGAGAAGGGTCCTTTCAGTTTGAAACGTGTTTCCCTCTTCCTCCTCCCCTCCCAGGTTTTCTTTAAGGAGAACTGCCCCCTCCCCTCCGGTTTTGAAGGATGCCAGGTTCACGGGGGTCATAGGATGGGCTGGCAGCCTCCCCCAGGTCCCTCCAAGTGACTCCTCTCCCCCCGCTTTCCTCAGCTTCCAGTTCCAGCATGGACCCAGCCAAGGGTGCCCCCTCCCAGCCCGGTCCCCGTGAAGGCTTGGGGCTCAGGCCTAAGAGATCCTGGGGGGGCCTCAGAGGAATCCACATGTCCCTCGTGCAAGAGAACTCGCTCTGGGGCTCTGGAGAGGCCATAGGGATCCAAGTGCCAGGGCTGGTTCTCCCAGCTCAGGACAGGAGGGGAAAGGATGGCCCAGGAGGAGGAGGAGGACACAGGTCCAGGGGGAAGGGCTCAGCCCCCACCAGTAGCATCCCCACACCGAGATGCCTGGGCAGCTGCCCAGCACCCGAGCCTAGGCCAGCCTCGGGAAAACTCGAAGGCGGAAGGAGGAGGAGGTCCTGCGGGAGGGACAGAAAGAAGCCTGGGCGTACCCTTGCAGCCTGCTCCAACTCAAGTCGGCCACTTGTACCTGCGAGGCTGGGCGGAGTGGAGAGTTGGGCTCCCAAGAGGCCAGGGAGCCTACAGGTCTAATCTCAATAAAAGCCAAGGCCTGCACCTTCTGTCCCTGGGTCTGTCTGTCATCAGGCCAATTCAGCCAGAGAAACGGCCCCTCGGCACCTGTGTTCTGAGAGCAGAGTTCCATGTCGATCCTGGGGGAATCCGAGGTGCTCCCACCCTTAGTTGAGGAGGGAGCCGTCCTCCTCGGGGCGGGACTCTGGGCAGGCTTCCTGGGTGGGCAGGGTCTCAGCAGGCCTAAGAGCAGGGCTTGGTGTTCTGGGTGGAGAGGGCAGAGGACAGAGAAAGTTAGGCCAGGTTTAGGGAGGGTGTCGGGAGGAGAGCAAGTTCCCAACCTGGGCAGAGACGTTGACCCCATGCCGCCCCTCACTGAGGCCTTGGTTGAGTTCACCCTCCCTGGGGACCCCTGGCTGCCCTGAATCTCCAGGCACAACGGGCACAGCCTTTCTCCCAGCTGGGCTAGACTCTAGGCACCCAGGCATGGGCTCCTCTGTATCAGGAGGTCTTAACCCCAGCCCTGTTGACATTTGGGGCTATGCCATTCTTTGTTTCGGGGGCTGTTCTGTGAGTTGCAGGATGTTTAGCAGCGACCCTGGCCTCCACTCACTAGATTCCAGTAGTGCCCTCCGCTCAGTGTGGCAACGAAAAACATCTCCGGAGAGTCTGATGTCCCCTGGGGGGCAGAATCTCTCAGGCTGAGACCCCCTGCTCTACATCACTGGGCCTCAGCCTGTGGGGACAGATGGGAGGACCTGGGTGTGCCTCAGTGACCCTCACCATTTGGCTGATTTCCTGTCCTGGCAGCCTGGGTCAGGCAAGGGCTGACCTACCCCTCTCACAGGCTTCTGTCAGACCACACATGATGGTGTCAAGGACATTCTGGACACCAGGACAGCTGGGCTCCTTCCAGACATGGGGGAAAGCTCCCTCAGGCCCCTGCCCTGCCCCTGTACCCTGGTACAGCAGATTCTGGAGACTTTGGCCCCAGGGTGCTTTTCAGGTTGTTCTAAGTGTGCATACGGCCCTGGGTGGTGGCAGCTCCTAGTCCGGGCCACCAGCCTCAGGCCCTGTCCCATAGGGAGGGCCATCGGGGGGAGGCCCAGCCCTCAGGGAGCAGCGCACCCACGCTTTGGAGGGGTCCACACCTGGGCTGGGGTCTCAAGCCCACCATTCACAGCTGTGTGGCTCTTGGGCAACTCCCAGCCCCTGAACCAGTCATTTGTCTAACAGGGTGACAGGCACGACCCCCTGCCCCCAGGGTGGCCAGAGGCTCCAAGAAGTTGGTGGAAGGACCTGGTCCCAGGCTTGGCCCAGCCAGGGGCTGGGACCTGCTGCCCCCCCCACCCCCGCCTCAGGCTCCTGCGGTGGGGTGCCCTGGGCAGGGCCCCTGCCTGACCACTGCACTGTCACCAGCTCTAGAACCTCTTCCAGGGCTGCATTCCTTGGCAGGGCAAGGTACAATTATGATCATAAAAAACAATCGCCCTTTGAGCTGGAAGCCGTCCTTGGGACTTGCCAGGGGACAAGCAGCTCCTGGACCGCCCTCAGCCACAGGGCAGGTCCACAGGCGCAGGGCCTACAAAGACAGGATGTGACCAATTAAAGTCTATTTATTTGTTTGTAGTAAGACAAAACACTATAATCTGTTCAACACTGGGCTGGACACTGCAGTGATAAGGAGGCGAGGAGGGAGGGGCAGGGCAAGGCCTCTGAGCTCAATTACGAATGTCCAAGGCAGAACCTTCTGGAAGACTCTTCCCTTACCCTGAGGGGCAGAAATAAAAATCACATGATCTTTGATTCAGATTAGAGAGGACACCCAGCTGGGCCTCAGCATGAAACCAATGTCAGCGTGGAGGTGGGGAGTGTGGGGAGATGGAGTGCCCTTCCTGCCCGGGATCCACCGGTGAGGCCGCAGGAGCCCCGGGCCGGGAAGTTCTGAGGAGAGGAAGGACATGGTCACGGAGCCCCCACCTGGGGTGTTCCCGTCTCCTGCTCTCGTCCGGCGTGAGACTCTGTGCCATCCCCTCTGCTCCAGAAGGGCAGGCCAGGCAGCGAGCAGCTCTAGGGGCCCTGGCAGAAGGGACGCCAGGAGCACGTGCCGTCCACGCGCACACTTCCAGGCACTGTCTCTGCCCCAGAGGTGGAGGGACCACAAGGCACGTGACTGTCCCCAGCCCCAAAGGCCGGGTCTCACTTGGTCATGGTGGTGCTCAGCTTCGTCCCGTCTGCACCTGGCCAGGCCCCGGAGCTGCTGCTCATGGGGCTGGGGGGCTGGGGGAGATGATCCCCAGGCCCTCAGCGGCGCCTGTCCTCAGCCCAGCTCCCTGCGGCAGCTCAGATGAATGGCACATCCACCATCTGACAGGCGGTTCCAACCGCTCGGGACAGAATGAAGCAGCCCGTGGGAAGAGGCTGCGGGAGGACTCAGCCTCCTAGTGGGGATGTGGGCATCTGTCTCGTTATCCGCCCGCACATGTGGGGAGCGAAGCCCCAGAGCTCAGTGTGTGGGTAAGAAGCCTCCCCAGCTGTGCCCAGCAAGTGTCAGCCCCGGCTGGAGAGACCGGGGCTGCTCCCTGCCCCCAGGGCTTCTGGGTGCTGGTTTTGGACCAGGGGCTGGCCTTCCCGTTATTTCGACCCCTCATTGTTCAGAGGTTCCTGTGTCTTTAGGGTCAAGTCTGTCCGTAACACTTGGGTTCCTCCCTCCCAGAAGTTTATTCCGACTTTGGAGGAAGGAGCTGGAAGGATCGGGCAGCGGAGGGGAAGAGGCCGGTGAGGGGCGTGGGGAAGGAAGCCCTTTCCCATGCCCTTGCTCCCAGGGCAGCAGAAGAAACAGACCACAGTGAACGTTGCCACCCCCAGGTGCCCGTGGGGCTGGAGCACGTGCCGGGGCCCGGCCAGGGCTCAGCAGAAGTGAAGGTTTCCAGATTGGGAAGGCGGGCTGGAGGAGCCTGTGGGATAGACAAGAGGGGAGCAGGGGTGAAGCCTTCAGCAGAAATGCTCTGCTTCCCTCCCCTCCCCAGCGGCCTGGCCTAGGAGCCCAAAGCTGGGCCCCTGGTGCTCCTGAAGCGTGAGCCCTCCTCCAGGTCCAGAGTCCCTTCCAGTGACCACTGGCTCTCCTCGGTCCCAGCACAAACCACAGTACCGACGGGGGTGCCAGCCCAGGAGGCCACGGAGCCCTGCCGCCTGGGCTTGGCCCACGTCACAATCCGCTCTGGGCCGTGTCCATGCACAAGGGGTAGACCTTGGAGTCCCCATGATGCCTTCCAGCTCTGCCATTCCCTGAGGCCTGGGAGACCAGCTCCCCATGGTGCTCAGAAGTGGCCGCGTCTAAGCAGAGCTCTCATCTAGGTGCCCACCACAGGGCAAGGCCGCTGCTGTTAAAGCCGCCATCTACAGTGAAGCACCACCAGGGACACAGTGGCACTGATAACCCCTGGGAAGGGGAAGCTGAGTGTCTGGGGACAGGAGTAGAAGGGGCTTGATCTTTTGGTAACTTTTCAATTTTTGAACCATGTGAATGCATTATTTTTTAAAAAGTAGTTCAGGTAGTGAAAAGATAAAGCTCGGGCCAGGGCTCAAGAACTCTGCTTTCCCTCCTGAAGTTTCTGAGAGACGTTCGGAAACTATCTCAGCCCCTGGCCATGCTTCCCAGCACACTGAGCAGCAGATGCCCATCCAGGGCCTCCTGTTTTCATTGCTGAAAGCACCGCCTCCATTTCCCCAACCATCATCCCACTGGGCTCTGCTCCCCTTTCTGCACCCCCTGCTCTGGTGTACCTGGGGGAGACTGGGCACGCCCCTTGACTCTCTTCTCCCGAGCCCACGTAGCACCAGGCCTGCAGCTGGGGCAGGCCGACGGGCCTGGCAGGTGCCCACTGGCTCCTCTGCAGAGGACAGCAGAAGTCAGATGGCCGGGAAGGCGGTTTCCACAGGGTGCCGAGGGGTGGGGCCTGGCAGAGACTGCTCGGCTGGCGTCACATGGTCCGGCTGTACTCGATGCCGCCCTTGGTGGAGATGCTTGACCATGGCAGGAAGCTGCAGAGCAGGCTGTGGGCCTGGCGGTAGATCCTGTGCGGGATGGAACAGGGGCTCAGGTTTGCTAGCGCAGAGCCCAGGTGCTGGATGTAGTCCGTGCAGCTCCGTTAAGGAAGATTCCGACTCGCCTGCCCAACTGCCCCGGGGTGGCACTGTCAGCACGGTGACCATGGGGGCTGCATGCAGACAGCATGCCACTCTTGCAGGAGGCCAAGAGCCTGCTCAGCCTCTGCAGGGCTGGAAAGCCTCATCAGATGGAGGGGGCTCTGCTGCACAAAATAATGCAGGGCAGAGCCTGGGTACAAGGGACCTTCTGGGTGAGGCCCCAGGCACCTGGACACCTAGACTAAGGCTGGACAGGACTGGGTGCTGGGGGAGGGGTCTGGCAGAGCAAGTGTTCCTAGTTCTCCCCTATGCTCAGTCCTCAGAGTGGCAGGCCCCTGTCCCTGTGATGAGGAGCAGTCCTGACCCTGTGGACACCCACAGAGACCCATCTTCACAGGAGCTAGGCCTGCAGGCTTTTGGGCCACCCTTGTCTTTCTCGTTTATTTCCCTGTGAAATGGATAAATCCTGGACTCATTCATTTAACTTCTCTCTCTCACATACACACAGTATTTTGGGGATCACACCCTATGACTATCAGGAAGTCTCCTGGCCTCCACTGAACCTGTCAAGGGCCAGAGAGAGTTAAAGAGGAGGGAGTAGGGCAGGGACACACCTCTGGGTCACGCACCCAGCAAAGAAGGTTTGAACCCAAGTGTTCAAAAACAGCAAACAGTTCGTTTCACCTCACTTGCTTGTCTTCTCCCCCACCAGCACACAGCCCCATGAGAGCAGGGGCTTCTGGCTGTTTCGTTCACTGTTGTATCCCCCACGCACCTGGAACAGGAGGCTCTCATTCGATACTTGATGTATGGATGGATCTTGGGCCAGGAGGCTGAACACTCCCCTCATACCAGTCTAACGTCCAGCGAGCGCCGAGTGCCAGAACTGGCCTGCTTTCCCAACGTCCACACCCAGACCGTCATTTCCCAAGATGTGCCGGCCAGACCCGCCCACAACAACATCTGGTCCCGTGAGCTTGGCCTTGTGGATGCCATGTGAAGGCAACCACAGCTCCAGCTGGTGCACGGGCCCTGCTAGGAAGCCACAATACCTCACCCCCGAAAGAGAAAGGATATAGGATGGTCCAGGGAGGGTGGCCACCGTTGATGTAGAGGACATAGGTGAAGCCATCTTTGAGGACCCCTCGGATGGAATAGTAATAGGGGAGATAGTGATGCTGCTTGAAGTCTCTGTTTTCGTAGAAGTTTATAGCCGTATTGTTGGTAGTGAGGACGTGCAGGTAGATGGCTTTGCAGTGGTCCTGGGCGGTGGTTGATATGTGATCCTTTAAACTCTCAAGTAATAGGGAACCTGCGGAGGAAGAGGCGCAGGGCAAGTGGGAAGGAAGCGTGAGGCAGACAAGGAAGTCATCTTTGCAGAGGTCTCTACAGATCTCTCTGCTATTGGACTGAAGACCGACCTCCCATAACCACCCACTATAGACGTCCCTAACATCTCACGGCCCGATGGGGCTTGTCACCTGAGGTCCTCAGGCATCCGGGACCGCGGATGCCAGCCTGCTAGTTCCCTCCCAGGGGCTGAACCCACAACAGAGACTCACTGATCTTTTTAGACAATGAAGTGTAAACCTGAGCCCAGGAAAATGTGGAACGGACACAAATGAAGACTCTGCCACTCACTGGCTGTGTGGCTGAGTGGGATGGGAATTTGGAGTCATGCGGGCAGCCCGGCACTCCAGGTGTGGCGGGCACCCAATAAATGGTGGCTGGCACTATTTTTCAATTATGTTTTCTACTCTTAATCAAGAATACCTAGGGTCTCTGTCATACAGAGTGAAGTAAGTCAGAAAGAGAAAAACGAATACCGTATGCTAAAGCACATATATGGAATCTAGAAAAACGGTACTGATGAACCTAGGGGCAGGGCAGGAATAAAGACACAGACGTAGAGAACGGACTTGAGGACACAGCGGGGAAGGGGAAGCTGGGACGAAGTGAGAGAGTAGCACTGACATATATACACTACCAAATGTAAAATGGATGGCTAGTGGGAAGCTGCCGCATAGCACAGGGAGATCAGCTCGATGCTTTGTGACGACCTACAGGGGTGGGATAGGGAGGATGGGAGGGAGGCTCAAGAGGGAGGGGATATGGGGATATATGTATACTTACAGCTGATTCACTTTGTTGTATGATAGAAATTAACACAACATTGTAAAGCAATCATACTCCAATAAAGATATTAAAAAAAAAATACCTTGGGATCAGACATAAGCTGTGTGTGTGGCGAGAGGCACGATAAGAGGTGCCCATTCCCAAATGAGGACATTCGGGAGCGGTTATTAATCTGATCTTGTCAGATTTGGGAAGGAGGCCATGGCAGAAAAGACCTGGTGTTGTATGGAAAGAGGACAGGCTGAAGGCCAAGGGAGTGGGTGGGGCCGTGGGTCTTGTTGGAAGGGGAGGAAGGATGAAGGTCTGGCCCCAGACAGAGGGAAGGGATGGAGGAAGAGACTGAGGGGTATTTATGAGAGACAATCGTCAGAACGGGGCGGGGGTGGGGGGCGAGTTGGCAGTAACGTTTATGAGCTCTGCCACCCTTACCTATGCCGTGCTTTCTGAATTCCTTCACTACTCCCAGGCTTAGGATGTACGCAACCTGTGTGTCAACAGAGAAGCTGGAGGCTAGAATATCTCCATCCTAAAGAGAAAGTCAGAAACAGTCGGGTCAGCAGTGGAGGTCCCGGTCCCACTGCAGGACACAGCTCACTTGCCAACTTCCCAGCCATGACACCTGGGGGGACACTGGGGCAGAGGGAACAGAACAGAAGACAATAGAGGGTCACCTCCACCCCCATGGAAACGAGAGGGTGTGGGCCCTTCTGCGAGAAACTGCAGATGTAACAGCACACAAAAAAATCGCTTCTCTTGGGGTGGGTGGTAGACCAGACAAGGAGGGTCAGGGATGCCAGACGAGCGAAGTCATGGCGGGAAGAAGGAACCGCTCAGCAGGCCCTCAGCACGTGACAGTCCACCCGCCAAGAGACAAGACAGCCCAAGAGAGTGTGAATGTTTTAACTAGGGATCCTACACAGCCCCAGGTGGTCTCGCAGTAAAGGGGGAGGCGGGGGGTAGGGTGGGCAGTGGTGCCCTCCACCACCCTCTGCTGCCAAGGCCAGGCCAAGTGACACACCACCCCATGTGGGTCTCTTGGTTCCGGAGATGCAGTTCTGGACCGGGAGTGTCATGAATCCGACCAGCACAAGGTTCTTATGTTGTTCTACCTCACAAAGAACTAGAAGGATCTGCCATGTGTATGGTTTTCTCTCCCCCACTGAAAAGGACACTTGGTGACTCGGCCTTTGTGTCCCGTCCACTGCTCACTGAGTGGCTCCCACGTGCTGGGAGTGGGTCGGCTCCCCACTCCCCACCCCACCCTCCACACCACAGTTAGCCTGGACACAGGTGGACTTGCCATCGGTCTCAGGGAGGTAAGCATCCTTCCTGCTCTTGTGACTCGAAGCCCACAGAAAGGCCAGTGTACCGTTTACCCGCCTCCCTTCTTCAAAACGGCTGTGATTGTGAAGCCTGTGGTCGTGTTACTTAATGCATATACGACTGTGTCACGAACACACAGAAAGAAACCAACCAGGTACGAATCTCACATGCCATCTAGGCTCCCAAGAGAAAGGGTCACAGAGCAGGCAGCGTGACTGTGTCGTAAGGCCCCACAGTCCTGTCCAGAGGCACCGACTGCCAAGTCATTGCTGCATACACTCACCTCCTTGTGTATCTTGGTCCTACTTTTTATTTCAGCTACGATCATTCCCACGATGGCGCCCCTGTAGGTTGCGGCGAGGGAAAAGAACTTCTTGTTGGAGGTGATATCACGATACCATGAGTCTGGGTACCTGAAGAGGAGACAAACTCAGATGAACCGGCCAGGTCAAGTCCAACCCCTGTCGTGCTTCAGAGAGTTGAACCACAGGGGACCCTAGGCTGCTCTGTCCACCACTGAGGGTTGACGAGGGGTCTGCCCACCGCTCAGTCTCCACCGAAGGGTATCACTCTCAGAGTATCATCTTCTGAAAGCGGTTATCTGTCCGGACAGGACTGGAAATTTGATGGGAAAACGATCTTACAAGACACAGAGAAAAGAGGGGAAAAACCTCTAATGATGCTGTCCCCTCGAGAGCAGTGCCTGGGGGGGCAGGTGGATGAGTTAAGATTGATGACCCCCGCAGCCCGTGGACACTTGGGTGATTTCCAAGAATTCTGTGAGACTTTTTCAAGACTGGGGGAAGTGGTGTGGGGAGAGCCAGGTTCACTGCAGAGTGGCATTTGAGTTTCAGGGACAGGGCCTCAAGGGCAAGGTGTAGCCAGGGTCACTGGGGCTGCTCACCAAGCGCCGTCCGAGGGGAGCAGGGAACAGAACAGTGATGCAGTGATGAAAAGGCAGACTCAGCCACAGCCAAGGAGGCTCGGTCGGGAGGGTGTATGGGTTTGTTTCCTAACGGACACAGCGGGTTAGCCCAGGATGCCTTTCACGAGACCAAGAGCTGGAGGAGGG
Source organism: Eubalaena glacialis (assembly GCF_028564815.1). Classification (NCBI taxonomy): domain Eukaryota; kingdom Metazoa; phylum Chordata; class Mammalia; order Artiodactyla; family Balaenidae; genus Eubalaena; species Eubalaena glacialis. The sequence goes on along the minus strand of NC_083728.1, from coordinate 58,573,721 downwards.
TCTCAGACCCTCCTGGTGACACAGAGAGGTGCTCTACTCGGGTCTGCACTGTGGAGGCCACTGCCCGCCCACCGGAAGGTTCCATAGAACCTGAGCATCACCCAGGCTCCTCTCCTGGTCCTCATCACACTCCCGCCTTCTGACCCCAGCAGTGCCGGGTGGCACGGCAGCCAGGAGGGGAGCTGCCACCACATGGTCTGATGGGACTGAAGTTCTCTCCATCATCTTTGGAACCTGAGGCCTCAGGCCCAGGAAGCTGCAAGGAGAGGCAGGCAGGTCGGGCTCCTCAGAGGCACAGAGGCTCCGGCCAGTGAGGCTCTACCTGCCCCAGCTCACCCTCAGCGGGGTCTAACCTCGGACTTACTGGATTACTTTCCAGCGGTGGGACTGCTGGGATGACGTTTATTTTCTAACCTATGAAGCCGCCGCTACCCTGTGGCCCCAGAAGGTGACAATTCACACTCCCATCAGGGACGTAAGGGAATCCCTCCCTTCCTGCCGGCAGCAGGTTAAACACGTCTGAGGCTAAGGCTCACGGAAATGTGATGATTGGCAGGATCTTGTTTATTTTTAATTTTTAAAAGTTTGCACTATTTTTCTCACTATAAGCTCTATGTGCATATTACAGAAAAATGTAGGAAATACAGACAAGCAAAACCAGACAAACTTGTAGATGTTAATCATCCACCCACCCGAACTACCGAACACATTTGCTACGAGGTACATATCCTCCTAAGCTTTTATCTTGTATGTGTTTTTAAATAAAAGGGGGATTGTGGTACATACTGCTTTCTAGTCTGCTTTTTCCACTTAATATCTCGTAAAAAAACTCTCCTTGTCAACATATATACCTCTAGGACAGGTTTTTTTTCCCCCCGGCAGAATAACATTATACTTTTGCATGCACATACCCCGATGTATGTAACCAATTCCTTTCTGTTAAGATACTTAAGTAGCTTCTCAATTTTCTGAATATTATAAGTAGCACTGCATGGAACATCTTTGTAACTAAAGATTCTCAGCAAAGCCCTTTCGGGGATCTCTAGGAACACAATGAGGTGCAAAGAGCCCGGTGGTAGTCAGGGAGCAGGGCCTGGGACCCTGACAGGCGAGGTCACTCTGGGCCACCACGGCGCCTTCACAGCAAGCCTGTCAGCTTTGGCACCCGCGGCTCTGCTCACATACCCCCCACCACTCCCCATCCCCCAAGCCACAGCTGGGGACACTGCTCAACTTACTCGATGGGGAACCAGTCGCCGCACAGGTGCTTCACGGTGTCTATGTCATCGTGGCAGAGGAGACGCAGGCTGACCTCGCTGAGGGAGCTGGATGGCACCACCTCTGTCATTCACACCTGCAGGGAGGGAGGTGTCAGGAGGGCGGCCGCACCCACGCTGCCGCCTCCTCCTCCTCATATAACCTGTGAGGCAAGCAAGGCGGGAAAGCTCGCACCGTCCCCCTGATGGAGTGTTCCTCCCCTTACAACACTCTCTGCACTAGGCATCACAGGCACACCCCCACCTCCGCCATCCCTGCAGGGCAGGAAACCAAGGATCGGGAAGGCCTGGGAGGATGGGGACCCAGGGTGCCCTCGCTGCTCACATGGGATACTCCTGAGCCCCACAGAGGGCAGCCCACCTCTGGTCTGTGTTCTCTCTTCTCTTGGCCCCTCTGAGCTGCCCGCTGAGCGCCCACACCAGCCCTACTTCTGCCCAGAGGTTCTCACGTCTCCCTCACACCTGCTGTTTTTCCACTGGTAAGGCACACGGCCCTGCCAGCCCTGACTCCTCCCAGCCTGGGCCAGTGGCTGCCAACAAACGACCCAGGGCTCAGCAGCCCCAGAGACCTGCTGGATTTAGAGTGGCACTTGCTGGGTGGGCCATTTCTCCTCCCCTATGTGCGCACAGAAGGACTTCAAGACATGCCAAAAGTTCAAGACAGGGGCCACAAGTTGCAACGATTAAATCAGGAAGCTACATTCAGCCCAGGCAGGAAGGCCACGGGTGGACTCTGACAAAGCACCTGCACCCCCCAGGACTCAGCGATCGCCAAGGAAAAGCCTAACCTCGCACCCTTGAGACCCTGCAGTCCCACATCCCCCAGGGATGGAGGCCAGCCTCCCAGTGCCTCCTGTGAAATACACAAAGCCCTCAAGGTTCCCACCTACAATGCTGGGCCTGAAGCCAATCAAGCCTCCAGGCCTAACTTCACGACTGCAGGTAATACTTGGCACCCGGGCACCATGACATCTGACACACACGGAACGGGTAGAATTCTACAAGACAACTGGCCTGGTCTCTCCAAAAAGTCAATGTCATTTAGGGACCTCCCTGTTGGCGCACTGGTTAAGAAATCTGCCTGACAATACAGGGTACACAGGTTCGATCCCTGGTCCAGGAAGATCCCACACGCCGTGGAGCAACTAAGCCCGTGCGCCACAACTACCGAGCCTGCACTCTAGGGCCTGTGCTCTAGAGCCCACGCACCACAACTAATGAGCCCGCGAGCCACAGCTACTGAAACCCATGTGCCTAGAGCCTGTGCTCCGCAACAAGAGAAGCCACCGCAGTGAGAAGCCCGCGCACCGCAATGAATAGTAGCCCCCCGCTCGCTGCAACTAGAGAAAGCCCGCACCCAGCGACGAAGACCCAACGCAGCCAAAAAATAAATAAATAAATAAATTTATCAATAAAAAAAAGTCAATGTCATTAAAAAAAAAAATAGACTAAAAAAGACAAGGAGACCTAAAACCAAATGTGATGTGTAAACTCTTCCTGGGAAAAATAAAAAGTCAAACAACATTTTGGAGAAACTTAAATATTGGCTGGACAGTAGATGATGAATTTATGATGAAATTATCATGAAACTGTAATTAACTGACTTAGATGTGGAGGGTACAGTGCTTATGCAGAAAGTCTTAGGAGATGCATTGCTGAAATACTTTGGAGTGAGGTATCATGAGGTCTAAAACTAAACAGTTCAAAAATTTTTCAACTGCTTAGAATGCAAACGTGACAAAACGCTATTAGCGGTTGGACCTAAGTGGCAGGTTGATATAAAATAGGAACTTACTGTTCACACATTCAATTTTTCTACATATTTGAAATTTTTCATAATAAACATCGGGGTTGGGGCAGGGGGTAGCCTGAAGTTACCTAAACTGACTCTAGAAACCACAGTTCTGTGAATGGGCACCGTGAGAGTCCAGGCAATGCCCAAAGGTCAAAGGGAGCCCAAATGCAGTGCCCTCCTGCTGTCCTGACCCTGCTCCTGATTGGTTCCCATGAGACACAGGCGTTTCCATGAGGGTCCCCGGGAAGGCCGTGTCCTAACCTGCCACCTGCCAGGGGCCGAATCCACCCTGAGGCTTGACCACAGGGCCAGTGGGGCAGCTGCTCAGTCTCTGAGCCCTGGACATGACCCCAGTAGGCTCTGTCCAGCAAGAAGGGCTCCTTTGAGGGGCGGCCAAGGGTAGGCTGGGCAATGACAGGTCTGCCGCCATCCCCCTTCCCCTTCATGGCACCAGCCAGTCTGACACGGACCAGCTGGGGCGGGGGCTTTAAAGGTCAGGTCCACGTGGCTGGAAACATGGTGACCTTGGTGACACTGAAGCAGACATGGGGTGGGCGGGGAGGCAGAGGAGGTACTGCAGGAGCTCCATGGCTCTGTGCCCACATCGGGTTCTGTCTTTCCAGCTCTCGCCAGACCCTGCAGGGTAAGGACCATGCCACCTTGACAGGTCCCTCTGCACAGCACGGCTTGAGAGCTGAGATGAGAGGGGACCTGCTCTCTCTTCCTCCTCCGTGTTTTCAGCCAGCACCTGCGCGCTGCACACACTGCCCGCGTGGGGTCTGCCAGGTGGGGCCCCTCCTGTGACCCCCTGGCAGCGTGAAGGGAAGCTCATCGGGACAAGAAGCTGGTGAGCTCCTGCCTGAGGCCTGGTGGATCCCAACAGATGCCCTTCTTGAGAAGACTCGTCACTCAGAGGGGACCTCTGAGAGCCCACTCAGGCAGGGCAGAGACAGCCGCCCATGTCCTTGTTTTCAGATGACAGGACCAGGGACCAGGCCATCACAGACATTAACGTGAGAGGCCACTGGAGAAAGGGCAGCCACAGCTGCTGGGCTGAGTTCTCGGCTCCAAACACAAAACAAAACCAAAACACCAACCAAACAACAAAAAAATCCTCCCAGACTTGGCAAATCTGACCTTCCCACATCGCCTGTGTTTTTCTTGTTGCTGGGACACACTTTCAGAAACCAAGATGCTGTCCAGCTCCATCTCTCGTGAACAGCTTGGCTGGTCCACTGCTCAGCAGCACCCCCCACCACCAATGGTGCCCAGGACGCTCTGGTGAATGTGACCTCAGGGACCTCAGGCCGGCCACCTCTTGGGAAATGGACTGTCGACCAAAAATGGCAACTCCTGAGTTTTATGAGTCATCTCTGTCCAGAATACATCCTGGCAGTCACAGCCAGGACGTGGCTTCACAGTCATCCCAGATTGTACAGTTCCAGGAGCAGAACGAGGCCCAACACATCACACCTGCCACAACAAAGCACTGCTTCCTGCGAGGTTTCTAAACAACCCACTGCACACGTGACCCTCTTTCCCCCACAAAGGGAGAGAGTCCACAAAAAACCTCTAAAAGCACCCACGGAGGTGCTGCTAATCTTGTTGGCATGAAAACAGCAGTGTGGTTGTGTAGGAAATGTCCATATTCCTGAAGAGATGCAAGCTGGACATAAAGGGGTGAAATGCAGAATGTTCTGGAGCTGAATTTAGCTGCAGCGAAAGTGGCAAAATGTTCACAGCCATTGAACTGGATGATGGGTACACCAGGTGGATGTGTGAAAATGTTCCTAATTAAAATTAGCCACCAACCTGCCAGACTTCTCCACAGGCTGAGTTTCCGGCATGGACGGCAGCTTCCCCAGGTGACTGATGGAGGTACCTCTGCCATCCTGCACGAGGCCACCTTGCAGTGGCCACCCCGCCTCTGCACACCCCTTGCTGGGAACAGCACAGCGCGCCCCCTGCTGGCCGCGGCTGCCCACCGGCCACACGTGGGAGCCCTGGAGGGTTGGGTGCCTGGTTCAGAGCTTTCCGGGGGCAGGAATACCGTCCGGGACCCAAGTTAAGCGACCCCCAAACTCCACCACGGTTTTAAAGAGGAGGGTGTAGACACCTGAGGACAAGGGCGCCGCTTTAGGAGCCGTGCCTGAAGCTGCCCGAGGGGTTAAGTCTTAACCACAGGGCCAGTTGGCGCCCCTTCTCCTTCCCTCGCGGCCAAGAGAGGGGAAACGCAGGAAACCCCTGTCAAAACCTCGAGCCTTTGCGACGGTCGACAACCCTGCACCATCTGAGGCCGAGGCCTGGCCCTCAGTGCAGTCTTTCCAGAGAAGGCTCCTGAGACAGGAGTCTCCCTCTCCCTGTGGCAACTGCCTTTAGGGAAAATCCTGCGGGACAAACCCCAATACATCACCACCTGCCTAATCCGAGTGGCCAAACAGGATGCCCTATACACGTTCTGCTCAACAGTCCAGTGAGGGCACAACCCCTGCTCTAAACTGAGCAAAGGAGTGTAAGCTAGAGCCCACTGTGAGCTCACCAAAAAACAGCCCCAACGTGAAAGCAACCCAAATGTCCATCAATGGATGCCTGAACCAATACAATGTGTGCATCCATGCGGTGAATATTTAGCACTGACACGTGCTACGATGTGAATGAACACGGCAAACATGATGCTGAGTGAGACAGGCCGGACATAACGGGCCACATACTGCATCTTACGATTCCATTGCCATGAAGTGTCCAGAACAGGCAAATCCATAGGGACAGAAGGCAGATTAGTGGTTGCCTACGACTGGGAGTGGGGTTGGGAGGCTTGGAGGGTGATGGCTAAGGGTGTAGGTTTCTTCCGGGAGTGGTGAAAATGTTCTGACACTGAACATGGTGATGGCTGCACAGCTCTGTGAATACACTGAAAACACTGAATGGTACACTTTGGGTGAATTCATGGTAGGTGGACAGTACCTCAATAAAGCTGTTAAAAAGAAAACAAAAGCCAGCCCCAATCTTGAGAGTAAACATTTCTTTGGTGAAATGGATAAAAACTATTCTTCCTGAAGGAAGTCACAGTAGATTCCAGAAAGAATCAGAAACTTTCCAGCCTGCAAGTCAAACTGCAGGGGCTCAAGCTGGTACCTGGAGAGGGGCTCTTGCAGTGGGCTGGTCCACACGCCACCTCCCCCAGCCCCCGCCTCTGAGCCAGGCCCACTAGGGTGGGGGATGGGGGTGCTCTGGGGAAGATGAGGCTGAAGGTCAGGGAGGCTGGAGGGAGGCACAGACTCACAGAGATGAGGAAGAGCCGCCAGCCCACCAGGGCCGATCTGGTAGCTTACTCCAGATTTGGGCCAATTTTAGTATTTCATATTCAAAGAAAAAAAAATCTGTCTTTGACTTGGAGTGTGTAAGAAGTGACCAAATAAAGTTATCAAGGCTCAACCAAGTGCATCTGTGTTGTCTACAGGTTTTCACGGGGTAAGCTGCTTAGGTGATTTTGAGAAAGGAAAGATCAGGCTCAGATTTGCCCCTGTGTGGGAAGTCAACACAGAGCACAAATCACCGGATGAATTTCAAATCAACTTTCGGCTCCAATACCTGACCTGCGCCAGGAAACTCCACATCGTCCTCTTCCCTGGAAAACCGGCTCCAGGTGGTTTGTCTGGGGTTTGATGGGCTGAAGCCAGCCTGAGAAACAGGGTGACATGCCTGCCCACCCTCACCACCCCTGGCAGAGCTCCAGGTATCTCAATGGCTGTGCCCCACTCTTCTCTCAACCAACAGCAAATGTGCTCTGAGCTCCCGCAGAAAGGAGCTGCAGGACGGGATACGTCAGCTCACTCTCACCAGTCTCTCCTCCGGAGCTGGCAGGACAAGTGCAGGCAACCAACAAAACCAGCTGCAGAGCCTGGATCTGGGTGGTCATGGGCAGACACCGGGCACCCGGAGCCACAGGAAGCAAGGCCTTGACCTCTGGTACCTGCGGCAGGGGGCTGACTGCAAGGAGGCTGAGTGGGCACTTCCTGAGGGGACAGAAATGTTTTGTATCTTGATGGTGGTGGTTATACACACAAACACATATGTACACACACACATATATACACACATATTAAACTCATTGGGTACATTTTGTCATATGTCTATTAAACTTCAATAAAGTTGATTTTAAAACATTAAAAAAATTGAAACTTGATAGCAAAGGGAGAGACTCATAATAAACGACCACCTCTTATGTCCCAGGATTTATACATTTTCCCCCTAGTACCCTTGGGATAATGCTCTTGACCAAAGGGGCAGGATTTGTTCCCTGTTCAACTTTCAAGAAGAACACTGGGCTCTAAGACACACAGCTATTTGTGGATTCCTGCATCCCTATTAAAAGTACTTCCGTGTTTTCAAAGGCCAGTTCTTCAGATGCCTTGATTTAAAAATAGAAACACATCACATTTAACTAAGGGAAAATGCAGCATGTCATAGTGTTAATCTGTCCCAGCCCAACCAACAGGAGTGGAGAAGGGGGCAGGAAGGCTTGGGGAATGGAGAATCTGGCGCCCGTGTGCCAGAGAGAAAGGAACGGTGCCAGGGAGGGCGAGGTCAAGGCGGCAGCGGTACAGGTGGGAGGCTGGTGTGGCTGGTCCACCGCTACGGGAGAGGCGGGGGACTGACATCTGACACCTGTGGGGACCCCACCTGTCTGCCCGGAACTGATCTCCTATCACTATGGGCCACCCTAAGGGCTTAAGAGACAAGGATTCTGAATACTCACTAGAGAACAGAGGCCGGTGGGTGAAGCCAGAGCACAGCCCCCGAGTCAGCCCTCTGTCTTAAGGCCTGGGGTGCTGGTGGACGGGCACCGAAGCCGCACAGGCCACCTTTCGGTATGTTTCTCTACAAAGACACAGACACGCCAATACTATGAAAGCAGGGACATGCTGTACGGGAGAAGGCATAGTTCAGGCCTGCAGGGAGAGTTCTCCCCAGGTTTCCTGGGTTTTCATCCTGTCCTTGGCCTTTAGGGGTCAGTGAGTGGAACAATTCCAAGAGGGACAGAAACCGGATTCTCCAAGACAATGAAGGGCCCACCAGCTCACCTCTCAGTCCATCCTTTCTCCTTCCCCAAACCTTGTCCTTGTGGGCTGTCTGCAAGCCTCATCTTCCTTCTGAGCTGAAATGACCTCTCAGGTCCCTGTACTGAAGTCCACGTGGTGGCTGCGGGGTGGTGGTGCCTGATCACCTAGGCATCCCCTCCCCGATCACACTTCCCGAGCGCCTCCGAGTGCTCAGCCAGAGGGACGGAGTGAAAGCCAACATCCCAGGAGCATCTTCCATCTCCCTCCCACTGCCAAGTGCTGGGGATTCAGAACCTGGGGGCTTGGAATGGGATTGTTCCAGTTTTTGGAGGGGTTTCCTGGCACCAGCAAGATCCCCACGGTGCACTCCACTCCCAACCAGTGAAGAAAGCCATACACAACCCTGTTTCCTGGAGACCACTCCCCTCTACAGACTGTGTCCTGATGCCCCAGGTCCACAGGGCCTCTCCCTCCTTCAAAGGCACTGCTTCTCAGTCCCAAACAAGCCATACCTAACTTTTAAAAACTGCTCCCATCATCTTAATGTCTTGAGAAGTGCTCTGGACTCCACCTTGACCTCAGCAGACTGCCAGTGGTCAGGCCAGCCATGACCACATTGCCCCTAGAACCTTTCCTTCTTTCTTTTCTTTTACTCCTGTTGGTTCAAAACAGTCCTTTCTCCTTGCTGAGGCTAGGCCACCCTCCACTTGTGCTCTGGACTCTGTGCTCTCCACGTGCTCCCAGATCCTGCAGGGATGCTGGAGTCACCATGCCCAGGGTCAATCCCAGCTCTGCTGTCCACTGGGACATCTCTGTCCTGCTGCATGCTTCAGCTCTCCTATCCGTCGCTGGGAAGATAAATGAGGTGGCCACTAAGGGGCACCCCAGTCCCTGGCCCAGCTCCACATCTCCTCCCTCCCTGGCCCAAGCACCACCTTCTCCAAACTTTTCAATCTTCTCTTTTGCACAAATACCCTCCAGTGCACACCGCGCACCCTCTCCTGGACAAGCCTCCCGCCACCTTCTCTCCCTTCAATGGAACTGCCTGCACTGCCACATTTGCTGCCACCTTCTTGCTTTACTCCTGCCCCAGCTCCCCTTTGGCCTGGCCTCTGCTCCAGCACATGGTGACAACGCAGTAACAGTCTCCCCCACTGCAACCCAGCAGCCTCCCTCAGGAGTCACCTCCCTAAACTCACCACAGCTCACATCTCTGTCAATCCCCTTCCTGAGCCCTCAGTTCCCTGCACCCTGTGACAAAGCACCGCCCTGGTCTGTCCCCAGCACTCCAGGTTTCTTCTCAAGCGAAGCACAAGGAAGATTAGCACACACTCGTCCATAGCACAAGAATGAAAGACCGCTGGGCCCTCGGGAGTGTGAAATTCTGCAGGTGCCAGGCCTATCGGCTTGAAAAACCCAACAGCCATGGACTCCAAGCTCTTGCTTTCAGGATGGATGACGCAGAAAAGGAAATATAAGCCAGTGATGGACACAGGGCACTGCCCTGCGCATCAGTAAAATGGGCTGAAGGGCTCAGAACGGCAAGTGAGGGAAACTGAGAGCTCGGCACAGCTGGTCTGTTCAAATGAGCAGCCGCCCGTGGTGGGGCAAGCCGTCTCCAAAGCGGCCTGGGCTCCTTCCAAAGTCTCAGAGTAGGAGGAACATGAATAATTTAAAGGCGACAAGAAACAAACACCCAGCACTCCAGTTCCAAAGAGCCTCCCTCGTACAACCCACCTCATCGTGCCCAGAGGGGAGCCCACGTATTCCTCACACACAATTTAAGACACATCCCTTCTGGCTTCCCTGGTGGCACAGTGGTTAAGAATCCGCCTGCCAATGCTGGGGACACGGGTTTGAGCCCTGGTCCGGGAAGATCCCACATGCCGCGGAGCAGCTAAGCCCGTGCGCCACAACTACTGAGCCTGCGCTCTAGAACCCAGGAGCCACAACTACCAAGCCCACGTGCCACGACTACTGATGCCTGCGCGCCTAGACAAGAGAAGCCACCGCAATGAGAAGCTGGCGCCGCAACGAAGAGTAGCCCATGCTCACCACAACGAGAGAAAGCCCGCGCGCAGGAACGAACACCCAACGCAGCTTTTTTTTTTTTTTAAAGATTTATTTATTTTATTGATTGACTGATTGATTGCTATGTTGGGTCTTCGTTTCTGTGCTAGGGCTTTCTCTAGTTGCGGCAAGCGGGGGCCACTCTTCATCGCGGTACGCGGGCCTCTCAGTATCGCGGCCTCTCTTGTTGCGGAGCACAGGCTCCAGACGCGCAGGCTCAGTAGTTGTGGCTCACGGGCCCAGTCGCTCCGCGGCATGTGGGATCCTCCCAGACCAGGGCTCGAACCCGTGTCCCCTGCATTAGCAGGCAGATTCTCAACCACTGCGCCACCAGGGAAGCCCCTAACGCAGCTTTTAAAAAAAAAAAAAAAAAAAAAAGACACATCCCTTCAAACATGAACTGATAACAGTGGAGGATTCCATTTGTGTGAAATTCTAAAACTGGCTAAAGGAACCGATGGCGACAGAAATGAGAATGTGGCTGGGGGGTCAGACGACACTGAGAGGGGGCAAAAGGTGACCCACTGGGCTGGCGGTGACGTTCCACGTGTCCTTTGGGGTCACCAACTGTGTGCATCTGCACACTTCTCGATTTAAAAATAAGACAACAGGTGGTCCAGGAGCAGTCCCGGGGACAGCCCATTTTGGCTTTCTTTTGGGCCAAAGCTTCTATCACCTCCCTCCCATTCCACACTGAGAATCCATTCAGTTATTTGTTTACCAAAATTGTACTTAAAACCCAGGCCCTGCTCTAGGCACTGGGGTCACAGCAAAGAGCATCATTGGACATCTCTGATTATTGGGGGAGCTACTGAGCGGAGAAGGAAGGTGTGTGTTTTCCTGCACTATTACCTAAAAACTCTCAGAAACCCCTTCTTTTGCTTGAGGAGTTCTGAGGCAAACAGCACATCAATGAACAGGAAAAGTGCTGTCCACCAGGCTGGGCTGGGAGGGGTTAACACAACTGTGGGAAGGGATGCTCTCCTCCCTCGGCCACAGGAAAGGTGGGGAATCCATCCCCTTGCCTCAGTCAAGATGTTTTTCTTGGGCTTCCCTGGTGGCACAGTGGTTAAGAATCCGCCTGCCAACGCAGGGGACACGGGTTCGAGCCCTGGTCCGGGAAGACCCCACATGCCGCAGAGCAACTAAGCCCGCGCGCCACAACTACTGGGCCTGCGCTCTAGAGCCCGCGAGCCACAACTACTGAAGCCCGCGCGCCTAGAGCCTGTGCTCCTCAACAAGAGAAGCCACCGCAATGAGAAGCCTGCGCACCTCAATGAAGAGTAGTCCTGGCTCGCCGCAACTAGAGAAAGCCCGCGTGCAGCAACGAAGGCATAACACAGCCAAAAAAAAAAGATCATGTTTTTCTTGAGTATTTGTTCCGCCTCCTCGAATCAAAGAGTTCTGGGAGGCAAAATATTGAGGCCTGAAACGTCCCATGTGCATGGGACACAAACAAACAGGAGGATCATTGATCCACAACATTTCTCAGAGGGCCTGTGAAGCAGGAGGCAGCAGAGTTCAGGGCTAAGCAAAGCTTCTAGGCCACCAGATCTGGGTTCAAATTCACTGTCCAGCTCCGCCTGCCATGTGCGGGCTATGAGCCGCAGGGAGGGCTATCAAGTGGGGATGGAAGTCCTCATAGGAAGCGTGCAAAACGCCTGCCAGGCAGTGAGATGTAAGCCCTCTGCAAAAGGTGGCCGCGACTGCCAGGTGCCAAGTTCTCTGCCAGGGGCTGGCAAACTTGGGGACCCGCAGTTGGAACTCGGGCTATCACCAGATTCTCGAGGATGAGAAGGCAGAGATAAGGGCACTACGCAGCTCAGGGCACCCTGCATTTCAGAGCTCTGCCCTTTAACTTTACACTATATCCCAAGATGAGACAGATCTTATTTTGTTTTAAATTTTATTTCACCATTTTGCTTTTTTACCTCATGTCCATGGTAAAATGACCAGATGCGGAGGGCATGTCCTCAGACCACTGTGCACGTATGCCACCTGCGATCCCCCCCCACCCCAACTCCTTCCAGAGGCAGAATCCTGTGGTTGTTCTAAGGACCAGCATCCCAGCAGTCGATGGGCGGCCAAAGGACTGCTCGTCTTTTGTGGCCCCACTTGGTCAGAATTGGGGAACTACAGCCCGGGTTTGGGGACAGACAAGGACAAAGAGGGAAAACAGAGACAAGAATGTGACCTGGGAGAAAAAGGGCCACTGAACTGGGGGCCAGAGATGTGGAGCCAAGAGCAAACCCTGAGGTCCCCTCTCCTGAAAGCTTCGGGCACGTCTCCTCTTCCTGGAACGGAAACGAAGTGCAGGTGCGCCTCCGCCGCCCACCCGCACGTTTACACCCACGGACTCCGTCAGAGCGCGAAGCAGAGACAGCCGGGCCTGGGCTGGACGGGCCACCAGGACGGCTGGGCAAGAGGCGCCGCTGCCCCGTGGCTTTTCAATTGGGGATCTTGGTCAAGCTGGGACAGGGCTGCCCAGAATGCTGATCCCCAGTTCAGATCGAGGGAGTGGGTCAACCAGTTGGGTTTAAAAACAAAACAAACAACAAAAAAACCACCTGTAAATACTAGGTTGGGGCTGATGGTGGTAAGTGTATGTATTTAATGGTAGTAAAATGTACGTATTAAATACACATCCTTGGACTTCCCTGGCGGTCCAGGGGTTAAAACTCTGCACTTCCACTGCAGGGGGCACAGGTTCGATCCCTGGTCGCAGAAGTTCCACATGCCGCAGGATGCAGCCAAAAATTAAATACACGTCCTTGACTGACACCCAAGACTGGACCCTATTGAGGGCTCTAACCCAACTGAGAGCGAGTGAGTTCTTCCACAGAAAACTTGGGCAGCTGCAGGCGCCCTCAGCACTGTCTGGGGCAGTGGGTGAAATGGACCGCTGGCTGCTCAGTTTGAAGGGGAAAAGCACAGCAAAGGGGGCATCGGGCTTCAGAAACCCTGCCTGCCCCTCACCGCTGCTCCTTCAGCGAACCAGCCCCACCACTGGCCTTTCGGCACTTTTCCCATCTCACTCTGCTGGGTTTTTTTAATGTTTGATTTTAATCTCTACTTCTCTGGATTTGCATTTAAGATCCTTCAGAAGCCAATAGATATTAAATGTGAAAGTGGGTCAAATTCGGTATAAATTAACACTTGATCATGAGGTTAACTTTTATAATAAAAATTATTTTTAAAAGTAATTCAACCTCCTGTCAGCATTTGCCTCTGGAATTAAGGCAGACGTTGGTGTTCTACATCACTCGCTTCTGTATCATTTGAGCTTTTTTTTTTTAAAACAATGAGCTTGGGTTGTTTTTATTATCAGAAAAAAACAAGACTTGCAGGTGGTATCTGAAAATTATGAACACATCTTTTATATTAAAATAATCTGGGTTATTTTTGCTATTTATTTATTTATTTATGGCTGTGTTGGGTCTTCGTTTCTGTGCGAGGGCTTTCTCTAGTTGTGGCAAGCGGGGGCCACTCTTCATCACGGTGCGCGGGCCTCTCACTATTGCAGTCTCTCTTGTTGCGGAGCACAGGCTCCAGACGCGCAGGCTCTGTAATTGTGGCTCACGGGTCCAGTTGCTCCACGGCATGTGGGATCTTCCCAGACCAGGGCTCGAACCCGTGTCCCCTGAATTGGCAGGCAGATTCTCAACCACTGCGCCACCAGGGAAGCCCTAAAATAATCTGTTTTAATTAGTAACAACTTGGGAATTTTACAGTGTCTCTTCAAAGTATAAGTAGAATGGTTACCCATTTTGCCCCCAAATAGACCCTCTTAGTGCCAACGTTTAAGCCACATACCCTTGGAACAGCATGGCATTTACGCACTGATGCCAGAAATAAACATTCTAAACACAGACCCACGTTTGTAATGAAGCAAAGAGGAGGTAGTTGTGGATAAGGATGCCGAATAGACTTGTGAAAATATTTTAAAGAGTTCCTGTGCAACTATTAAAAAGAAAATTTAGTGGCCATATAAAAATCAATTTTTAAAACTATTCATAGGTTTCAGGACAGCCATTTTAAAAAAAAAGGTTTAAAAAGAACATTCCCCTTTTGTTAAATGCTGTTTAAAACTATGTTTTACTATGAACACATGTTCATGGTAAAATAGGAATCCATACACAATGTGAAGCAAAAACTTGAAATCCCCTCCTCACCCCAGTCCCAATAAAATGACGGTTAATAGTTTCTTGCGTTTCCTACAAGAAAATAAACTTTTTAAATAGGAGAGAGCTTGCCTGGTAAGAGGCCCAAGGGGTCTTCTGAGGTGGTGGTTGCCCTGGTACGCTCATGCCATGACCGCTGGTCAAGCAGTGTACTTTTCTGTGTGTATATTTCAACAAAAAAGTTAAAAATGGGAGGCCAGAGGAGAAGCAATACTGTAATTTGACAGTAAGAGTAGAAAGAGCAGCAAATATCTGACCAGCAAGACCTTCTGAATAGTTTACAACTAGAGTCAGGAGTCATCTTCTAAAAATAAAAAAAATTTTTAAAAAGTAGCAAACAGCTACTGAATGCTACAGAAACCATGGAAATATTGTTGTATTAACATTTTCCAGACAAAAATCATTTTCAGTAGATAAGGGACAATTACCCAAAGACTATTTTATAAAATGAAATTGCTTTCTTCTCAGTTATTTTTAAGATGGGCTCAAATTTCACTATTTTGCTGCCCAAATACTTTGCTGCCCTATTTCAGGAATGCAGGAAACAAAAAAGAGGAACACAATTTGCTTTTTAATAACAAGAAGAAATAGAACTGGGAAGAATTTCTTTTTTTAATGTGGTCTGTTAAAGATGACAAAATACTTTTCTTTGGTCTTCCTGTGGAAGCAAAGGGAACAAACATTTGTTCTGTGTCCCTTTCCACAATCAGCTCCTCTTTGCTTCTTTACAACTGTGCATCTTATTAGAACGTTTAGAATGTTTACTTCTGGTACCAGTGAACAAATGCCATGCTATTCCAAGGGTATGGGGCTTAAACGTTGGCACTAAGAGTCTATGAATTGGAAGAGACATTTTAAAGTCTCTACGTTGTCACACTCACAGGTGGTTCTCGCCATCAATATTCAGAGTGTTGGACCCCTCCCTGCCATGTAGGCCCTGCCTGAGCAGGAAGTGGGCCTCAGGTGAGGAGATGGGGAGTCTGAGATGCCCACAGGACGGGACTAGGGACTGGCCCTCATGTGTGGTTACTCCCCTCCACCTGACCATCCAGGCTCGGTGTTGTGGGCACCTCGGGGTGACTGTCATGTGTCTGCCAGCCTCTGCAGTGTGGCACTCGATGGAGCACTGGTTCCACTGTTGACGTAGACCCCAAACTACTTCCTGCAGAAAGCCCTGGCTCCCTGCTCAGATCCCCTTCCCATCACTCCACAAACACTGAGCAAACACCTTCAGGTTCAGAGTGGAACGTCAACCCTACTATGTATGTGCTCACTGGGTTTTCAAACACATAGGCCTCTCTTTAATCAGCAGTGTAAGATATCTGGGCTTCAGATAACCCTGACCTGGCCTGTCAGCCAGCCTCTATCAGAGGTCACCCTAAAAAGAATGATATTTAGGGAAGGCGGCCTGATCCTGGAGTTATCAAAGACACTTAGAAATAGTCATTGAATGAAATTCAACATTTGGACTTAGCCAGAATGAGACCCAGGAGTTCCAGCATCATTTCGCAAATCAGCATTTTACTTGAAAGCACTGCACATGGACAGAAGCAGGACCAGCTTCGACACAGAGTCTATATCCCAATCTAGCTTTCTGCAAACAAAGAACTGAGGTGGAAAAGCCATGAGGACTTTGTGGATTCCTTCCAGAAAGAGATGTCAGGGGAGGAGGTGTTGGCGGTTAAGATGTAGAGATGCAGGAGCCACCATTTAAGAGAAGACATGGCCTGACAAGCAGCCAGACTTCTACTCAGCAAGGAAAGCTGTCACCAACAAGGAGAGACCTCTGGGCCATTTTAGCAGAGCAAAGATATGCACTGCCCAGCACTCAGAGCTCTGAGGATTCTTCTCTACACTGTGTTCCCTGTGGCTGCTGCCAGGTAAGGATGCTGTGTCCACCTGGTCTAAACACACCTCGGGCTGCCAGAAGACAAACTGCTGCTAACAGGTCCACTGAGGCTGGGATAGTCTGCGGGGCAGAGCACCTGGTGAGCAGTGACAGCACCAACCTTCTTAGTTCTACTGGGTGTCTTTTATCTCTCCAATCTCCTAACATCCAGGAATTTTCTTCCATCCCAGGCAGAGGCCAAGTTGCCAAGCAACCTCAACAAGTCACATCTGAAGTCTGAGAGTGGGTGCGGTTAAAATAAACATGGTGATAAAGTCATTGTAAGTTACAACGGGAGAGACTAAAGATAAGACACACACAGACCTTTTAAAAAAGTGTCTGTATTTTTTATTCTGGCTTGTGAACACCACACTATGCCTTGACTTTGCTACTTACAGGTGTTAACCATCTTTATAGAAACCCAGCATGTCTGCAAGCTCAGTGAGATGGAACTCCAGCAAACTGTGGCCCAAAGGAGAAGGAGCTCACGCACACTGTTTTCTCAAACGGCCAGTTTGCACTTTAATTGTGACGTACAAAATCCTGGAGCAGGGGAGATGAAGACCTATGTGCACAGCCATGACTGACTTTGTCCATTTGTTAAATGACTGACGTTTATATTTCAGCAACCCTTGAGTTTCTTCTGGTCTGGAATCCCTTCTTCTCTAACTGAGCTTAAATCAATTCAGGGATTCTTGTAAGAGAGTATTTGTTTTGCTCCAGCCCCTTTTAATTCAATGTTGTTCAAGACTCCCCTTCTCCCCACCTCGCAATCCAGTACTACTGGCCAAAGAACTTCTAAGACTTATCTGTACATCACAAAGTACTACACGGAATGTGGTATTTCTATAGATGACCTGGAGTCACAGTGACTTTCCCGGTTCAGTCAGTTAAGCATTAACTAGAAGTTTTCTCCCTTCCATGCCCCGGTAAAATATCTGCAACCAGCAATGTTCTCTCCAGTTCTGACTCTCTGATTAACAACCACTCCAGGTACCACAGGGAACTACCCTGTGGGGCTGTTATCCTTTTCCTTCAGGACAAATGAGTAAGAAAATGGCATGGCTCAAGGATTTGGCAGAATGAAAACAGACCAATGAAAAAGGCAGTGTCCATGTTTATTGCAGAGTAACTCCTTTCCTCATCTCCAGGCCCTGGGCTCCGTCACCCGCTGGGCACACAGATCTTTGCTGTTAGCGGTCTAGGGAAGGCGCTCAGCCTCCCTGAAAATCTTCCCGGGGCACAAACCACAGAAGCTATAGATTCCCTCTATTCCCTGGGAAGTGCCCGATAGGGCAGAGGAGGTCAGAGGTGGTGTAGGGGTCTGCATGGCCAGTCTGTAAACTACCAAAAACATAAGGAATTCAGTTATGTTAACCAAAATGTACAGCTGAAGGAGTAAGATGTGGAGACGACCAAGAAAGAGTCCCAGGCTTTCAAGAGTTCACGGGAGGGCAAACAAGTCGGCAAACAACTACAATCCGTGCAACAAGTACTAAAGCAGAGGTAGGGCCGGGCGAGGCAGCGGCGAATCGCTTAACTGTGAAGAGGGCAGGCCCTGCACCTCCCGTGAGACCTAGGGTGTAGTAAGGGGCAGGCTGCCCTGCGGTTCCAAATTTCCCCACCAACTCGTCCTGGGGCCTCGCACGGAGGCGTCCCAGGCAAAAGGGTCGGAATCGTGCTTCTCGGCACCCCTGGAGTCTGGGGTCGCGGCCCCCTCCTCACCCCGGGAAGCGTGAGCTCTGAGGCCGTCCCGAAACACCGCGGAAAGATCTGGGCTCCGGCTGGCGTGGGCCGCGCCCCCGGCCTCCCTCGAATGGACGGGCAGTTCCGCGCCCCGCCAGGGCCGCCTCGGTTCCCCTGCACCCCGGCAGTCCCACCAGCTGCGCTCCCCTGCCTCCCACGACCCCCGCCCCCGGCCGGGTTCGGCGCCCCACTGCAGGCCCGAGCCCGGGATACCTCACCTCGGGAGGGAGCCGGCGGCAGCGGACGGCGTTATGGGGCTCAGTGCATCCTCGGTTCTCAGGGAGCCAGGAAGTGGGGCCGCGCGCAGCCCGCAACGAGTTATGTAACCGGTAGGGGCCGCAGCCTGGACGGAGGCGGCTGCCCAAGGCACTTCCGCCTCCCGCTGGGGGCCGGCGGCGCAGGCCCGAAGTCCATTGGCCACCGGCGCCCACGTGGGGCGCCACCTCTCGACGCCGACGCCGCCATCTTAGGAGCTGGCAGGCCTGGCGCGAAGCCGAACATAGGAGAGGCTGGGATGCCGGCGGTGGGGCTGGGGGCGCGCCTCCAGGGGGCGCGTCTGCTAGCGGCTGGAGAGGCTCTGAGAGCCAGCGGAAGGTCCGAGATCCTTCCGGACCCGGCCGAACTTTGAACTGCCCGAGCCTGGCGGGTGTGGACGCCGGGGGCGCGGTCCGGTTGGTAGCCGGCCGGCTCGGGTTTTTCGGGCGGGCACAGCTGAGCGTCCCCGCGCAGACCCGGAGGCTCACAGCCCTCCAGTTCCCGGCCAACACTTCCCTCGTTTGGGTTTGGGGCTTGAGCTTTTCCATCCCCAGCGGCTGGAGGGTTGTCAAGCCAGGGAAGCGTGATCGGAGGACCGACAGCGGCTGGAGGGCAGCGCCACCCCGCCCAGCGCCGGACGTCGGCCGGCAGCCAGAGTCCAGCTTCCGCAGACAGGCAGTTAAGGCTGTCGCCGTGTAAATGGGCGGGGGTCAGTTGCCCTCAAGTTGGAGGTTCTACAGCACAAAACCTAACTTAAATTTTGTTGCTAAGGGACTCGTGTTGAGCAAACTCTGATGTTAACTTTAAAGGAGAGATTTATTCTTTGCCTTCAAATAACTTACAGTGGTAACAGGGCCAAAGGATGGAATCGGAAGGCTAAAATGATCAACCCTAAAAGGATTTAATTCACATCCAAATGAATAAACGTTATCACAGATTAAAACAGTCTAAAATCACACTATCAGGACTTCCCTGGTGGTCCAGTGGGTAAGACTCAGGGCTCCCAATGCAGGGGGCCTGGGTTTGATCTCTGGTCAGAAAACTAGATCCCCCATGCATGCGGCAACTAAGAAGTCCGCCAAC
Source organism: Eubalaena glacialis (assembly GCF_028564815.1). NCBI lineage: Eukaryota > Metazoa > Chordata > Mammalia > Artiodactyla > Balaenidae > Eubalaena > Eubalaena glacialis. The sequence continues at coordinate 58,554,363 of NC_083728.1, read as the reverse complement.
GAAGATCCGGCGCAGTCAAAACAAATAAATAATAAATAAATAAATATTTTTAAAATAATAAAATAAAATCACACTATCTCATAAATGTTGAATGCATATTCTTTAACATTTTGACAAAGAAAATATACCTAAAGAGATTAGAAGTTTTAAAGGCAATTGGTATAAATAGATCAAGAGTAGTGGAACAAGGGGATGTAAAACAACCAGGATATTCTATTGTCTACATAATATGATGTTAGTGACTGATGGAATCTTGGTTTGTGTAAAGCAACTTATATTTCTTTTCTGTAACAGTTTCTGTAAGTCCCTATTTTTTTAAAGGCTGAAAAATCACGGGCAAATGAAAACATAATATCATTTACAACTCGGTAGAGTTACAGTTTTAAGTACTGCAAACATGCTATTGTAAGCAAAGATGCTGTGGTAAACGTGTTTGGGTCCACTCACAGCATTTCAAGCGCTCTATACAATTATATTTAGTGTGTCACTATTATAATCAAACTTGAAAAAAAAAGCTTTAATATAAATGAAGATAGAACAATCAACAGTGAGGCGGGTATAAAATGCATACTTTGAAGTCCTACATACTTTGTAGAGATGGGCTGCAAACTTAGCTTCAGTCTTTCCAGAATCCACTTTGAAGAGAACTGGTTGGGAGATCCAGCGAGTCAGTGTGTCAGAGGTGGCTAATTGTCCCCTAGTATCCACTGTCTTCCTCCTCCTCCTCTCCCTTCTTATTTATTTTTGATTGTGTCGCATCTCAGTTGCAGCATGTGGGGTCTTTCATTGCAGGCACGCAGGCTCTTCGCTGTGGCAGGCGGGCTTCTCTCGAGTTATGGCATGCGGGTTTTTTTTTCTTCTCTCTCTCTCTAGTTGTGGCGCGTGGGCTCCAGAGCACGTGGGCTCTGTAGTTTTCGGCACATGGGCTCTCTCGTTGAGGCCCACAAGCTCAGTAGTTGTGGCGCAGGCTTAGTTGCCCTGCGGCATGTGGGATCTTAGTTCCCCGATCAGGGATTGAACCTGCATTCCCTGCATTGGAAGACAGATCCTTTACCACTGGACCACCAGGGAAGTCCCATCTTCCTTCTTTTTAAAAAGCAACTGCTTTCTCATATCCTCTTGTAGTACAATAGAACAGCACCCCCTATAGCAGGTAATAGCTGTCAAGCTGAGCTTATACTTCTTACCCTCCCTTGCAGCAATGTGAGGCTATATGCCAAAGTTTTTACCGACGGACAAGAGCGGAAGTGATGTGGACAACTTAAGTTCTTAAGCATGTCCTTAAGAGGAAATTGCTTAAATATTAATAATTGGTGAAGCTAGGTGAAAGGTACATAGGTGTTTACTGCATTATTCTTTCAAATACTCAGAAGGTTTGAAAATTTTAAATTAAAAGGATGAGGTTTTAAAAAAAGAAAATTGCTTGTTTTCCTCATCCTTTCTCTCGCCTTCCATCATGTTCCCATCCATGGAACATGGGGGCAGTGGTAAGCCCCTTCAATCACACAGGAAAGGCAAAACCCTTCCCAGCTCCTTGTTACTCAAAGTGTGGTCTTGTGGTCCAGCAGCATGAGCATCACCTGGGAGCTTGTTTAAAATGCAGAACCTCAAGCCTCACAAGACTGAATCAGAATTTGCATGAAGCACTCTGTAAGTGTAGCAGAGTTAACAACATTCTGTTGTTTCCAGGGCTCTACATAGAGCACTAATAAGATGAACTGTCAAAACTGAGAAGGGCATCTATATCCATTCAAACTTTAAAAGCACTTTCTAAAAAAAATGAGAAAATAATGATAACTATTCCCCCAGGGTTTACAATGTGCTGGGCACTGTGTAAGCATCTTACACAGGATCTCATTTATCCTCAGGACAATGGTTTCAGTCAGGTACCATGTGTCACTACAAGGGATATTCCAGGTAGTTGTCCTCTTTAAAAAAATTCCACTCTATCCCATTGTGTGGGTGGTATTGACTCCACCCCAAAATGGTCCCTACTTTGGTCTAACCCGTTAAGTTCAACCCATTCTCCCTTGGCTCAGCGACTGGCTCAGATAACCCAGCAAGTGGGAAGGGGCATCTCCTGACCACAGGAATTGGTTCAGGAAAGGTCTAATCAGCACTGAGCTCAATACTGATTGGTCCTCCAAGTCTTTGCCTTCTTGGTTTTTCTCTATTTTTGGTGTGTTTTGAGATATTTCTTCCACTTGATCTAAGAGACCACTGGCTTTATGATGACCATCCTCTCCTTCAATTTACCTACTGAATGTTAATTAATTAATTAATTAATTAATTAGGCCATACCACACCATGTGGCATGCGGGATCTTAGTTCCCCAACCAGGGTTCGAACCCATGCCCCCTGCAGTGGAAGTGTGGATTCTTAACCACTGGACTGCCAGGGAAGTCCCTACTGAATGTAAATTTAAAAACAAAACAAAACATGCTTTTCAGTTCCAGAAAGTTTTGCTATAATCGAATCTCCTCCAGTCATCGTATTTGGGTAGAGCTGCCATCTGTCTCTTTCAGAAGTTCTATTTCCTCAAGAGCTGCCTATTCTGAGAGTTCTGCCAGCTCCTTCTCCCTCTGGCTGCCAAGTCTCTTCAAGTGTACTGTTATTTTTCTCTTGCCTACTCATGACTGTTTTTACCCTCTGGCCATGGGTCAAGCACAGAGATATCTACAGGCACTACCAGTGAGGGGCGTCATCAGTCTCTACTTCTGCATTCGAGCCACGTTCCAAGCTGCCAAGAAGAGTGGTTCTCTGTGGAGCTCTTGAAGGGAAACCCTCAATTCCTGCCTCCTCAGCTGCAGAGCCCTTTCCCAGCTTCGGTGATAGGGAGGTAATCAGGCTCTGCTGGGTCAGGGAGAGCCACAAACTACCATCTCCATGGGCAGGCTCTGCCATTCCAGAGCCCCGGCTGAACTACTCTAATTATGGAAGTAATACATGCTCACTGTAACAAATAGGAATTAACTTTCTCTGCCATTCCACAAACTTCCAAGGCCAAGATCTCTCCAGAAATTAAGGCAAGATTAAGCATAGTAATTTTCATCTCTCTCTCTCTGGTGCATAGAGGAATAAGGTCGGGTACCGCTGTCTTCTGCCAACCCTAGGTGATCCCAGCCACCCAGGGCCCTACTCACTGCTCTATCATAGATGGACTGCAGTTGGGGAGGCGGGGAGAGCAGGGGCTGGGGATAAGGTTTCCCTCCCAACACCTGGACATTCAGGTTGTAAGCAGTATTGCCACTAAAAACCTTGGACAGAAACCTGCACATATTTCAGATTATTTCCTTAGCGAAAATTCCTAGAATGTTATTTTTTTATATATATAATATATATTCTTTTTAAAAAATATTTATTTATTTATTTGGTTGCGCCGGGTCTTAGTTGAGGCAGGCGGGCTCCTTAGTTGCAGCTCCAGGGCTCCTTAGTTGCGGCTTACCAGCTCCTTAGTTGTAGCACGTGGACTCCTTAGTTGCGGCAGGCAGGCTCCTTAGTTGTGGCTCCACGGCTCCTTAGTTGTGGCTTGCCAGCTCCTTAGTTGCAGCATGTGAACTCTTAGTTGCGGCATGCATGTGGGATCTAGTTCCCTGACCAGGGATCGAACCCAGGCCTGCATTGGGAGGGCAGAGTCTTATCCACTGCACCACGAGGGAAGTCCCGAATGTTGGTTATTTTTAATTGATTTCATTTTCAATTTGAAAACATTTCATTTTCATTTGAAAACAAATGACACACTGCCTCCTGTCTCATACATCCTCACCAACATGGGATATTATTCCTTACCTCTCTGCACTCTAAAGGGAAAAAAAAATCTCATTATTTTAATGTGTACTTCTTAGTAAGTTTTATCACTTTTTTCTATTTTTATTAACCATTTACATTTCATCTTTACATGATTTTTACAGATGTATGCAACATATTTTGGTTTTGGTTTAACTTGGGGGGATTTTATGACAAACATTTTTTTAGAAGTACGCATGCCCTGGACTTCCCTGGTGGCGCAGTGGTTGGGAATCCGCCTGCCAACGCAGGGGACACGGGTTCAAGCCCTGGGCCGGGAAGATCCCACATGCCACGGAGCAACTGAGCCCGTGTGCCACAACTACTGAGCCTGCGTGCCACAACTACTGAAGCCTGCGCACCTAGAGCCCGTGCTCCACAACAAGAGAAGCCACCACAATGAGAAGCCCGCATACCACAAAGAAGAGTAGCCCCTGCTCACAACTAGAGAAAGCCTGCGCACAGCAATGAAGAACCAATGCAGGCCAAAAAATAAATAAGTAAATAAATAAATAAATAAATTTTTTAAAAAAGAAAGAAGTATGCATGCCCATGGTAAAATTTTAAAAGCAGAACAAAAGGATATATGGTGAAAAGTAAGTTTCCTTCCCTCTGACTCTGAGTAACAGAGTTCTCCACTGTTACCAGCGTCTCTGCATGCTCTCAGAGATCTTATTTACACGGACAATATGATATTTTCATAAATAAAAAGCAAGTGTGAGTGAGATGAGGGCTGAGCTTGGGTACTGGATGCTTGTCCTCCCTTCTTCCTTCACTTAAGGTTAGCTGGGCACTATGCTGGGAGCTGTGGGTACCAGTAGTGACTGAGATGTTTTCTCTGCCTTTGAGAAGATATGTGATTACAAGACGGTTTGATGAGGGTTTCAACAGAAGCACTTACACAGAATAATGGAACTTTTTGAATGTAATCTGAGTGAACATGTAGCTTCTAAGTGTCTGCTATGTGCTACATACTGTGTTACAGTCCTTCCTCAATGTCCTCATTTACTCTCCCAATCACCCTGAAAAGTCAGTACTGTTGTCCCATTTTACAATGAAACACCCACCCAAGGCCTTTATAGCATGCAGAATGAAACTTCTCTCCCCAGGGGCACCGTGAAGGATGAAAGTCAAGAAACAAACAAATTGGTTCTTCATTTAAAGACGTGATGTGTTCTCTTGGATCACAACCTTCCTGACATCCAGGAGGACAGCTGACTTACCAAAACCAGACTTTCCAGGAAGACACCGAAAACATTTTTCCAGGATCCCAGAAACAGATCATGAACAAGCCACTTCATGGCAAGCCCTGTAGACAGTCAGCTTGTTGACTAGCATCTGCTTTGCCTGAGAGGACTCTGGACCTCCCTGGGAGCACTCCCAGGAGAGGAGAAAGGTTCCAGGAGACTGGCTGGAGGTGCAGTGGATTGTTCTGACTCATGGTTCTGATGGGTTCATTAATATTTACATGGATCATAAGAAATCTGTTGCATTTCTTTACACTAACAATGAAATATCAAAAAGGGAAAGTAAAAAAAACCCAAAAAACAACAACCCCTTTTGAAATTGCATAAAAAAATAAAATACTTAGGAACAAAACTGACCAAGGAGGTGAAAGACTTATATGCTGAGAAGTATAAAACACTGATAAAGGAAACTGAAGATTATTCAAAGAAGTGGAAAGACATCCCATGCTCTTGGATTACAAGAATTAATATTGTTAAAATGGCCACGTTACCCAAAGCAATCTACAGATTTAATGCGATCCCTATCAAATTACCCATGACATCTTTCACAGAACTAGAAAAAATAATCTTAAAATTTACATGGAACCATAAAAGACCCAGAATTGCCAAAGTGATCCTGAGGGAAAAGAACAAAGCTGGAGGCATAACCCCCCCAGACCTCAGACAATACAAAGCTACAGTAATCAAAACAGCGTGGTATTGGCACAAAAACAGACATATGGATCAATGGAACAGAATAGAGAGCCCAGAAATGAACCCACACACCTATAGCCAATTAATCTTCAACAAAGGAGGCAAGAATATACAATGGAGAAAAGACAGTCTCTTAAGCAAGTGGTGTTAGGAAAGCTGGACAGTCGCATGTAAATCAATGAAGTTAGAACACCCCCTCCCACCATACACGAATATAAACTCAAAATGGTGTAAAGACTTAAATATAAGACATGACACCATAAAACTCCTAGAAGAGAACATAGGCAAAACATTCTCTGACATAAATCATAGCAATGTTTTCTTAGGTCAGTCTCCCAAGGCAGTAGAAATAAAAGCAAAAATAAACAAATGGGATCTAATCAAACTTACAAGCTTTTGCGAAGCAATGGAATCCACAAACAAAATGAGAAGACAACCTACGAACTGGGAGAAAATATTTGCAAACGATGTGACTGACAAGGGCTTAATTTAAAAAATATACAAACAGCTCATACAACTCAATAACAACAACAAAAAAAACCCAATCAAAAAATGGGCAGAAGACCTAAATAGACATTTCTCCAATGAAGACATACAGATGGCCAATAGGCATATGCAAAGATGCTCAACATCACTAATTACTAGAGAAATGCAAGGGAATTCCCTGGCAGTTCAGTAGTTAGGACTTGGCGCTTTCACTGCCGAGGCCCAGGTTCAATCCCTGGTCAGGGAACTAAGATCCCACAAGGGCAGCACGGCTGAAAAAAAGAAAGAGAGAGAGAGAGAGAAATGCAGATCAAAACTACAATGAGGTATCACCTCACACCAATCAGAATGGCCATCATTAAAAAATCTACAAATAACAAATGCTGGAGAGGGTGTGGAGAAAAGGGAACCCTCCTACACTGTTGGTGGGAAGGTAAATTGGTGCAGCCACTATGGAAAACAGTACAGAGGTTCCTTAAAAAACTAAAAATAGAGTTGCCATATGATCCAGCAATCCCACTACTGGGCATATATTACCCAAGGGGAAAGGGGTCGGGGAGGGATAAATTAGGAGTTTGGGATTAGCAGATATAAACTACTATATATAAAATAAACAACAAGGTCCTATACTGTATACCAGAGGAAAATATATGCAATAGTCTGTAATAAACCATAATGGAAAAGAAAAAAAAATAAACAAAGTAGATCTACATGGGCAAATATAAAAAAAACTCTCTAGATATACTTAAGTGTAAAGAAGCAGAGGCTATAACACATTCGTATTGTAAAATAAACAATGGAAAAAAATTTGCATGAATCAAAGCCAGTACAACTATGAACCAAATATTTTGCTTCCGGGGGGAGGGATAAATTGGGAGATTGGGATTGACATATACACACTACTATATATAAAATACATAACTAATAAGAACCTACTGTATAGCACAGGGAAGTCTACTCAGTACTCCGTAATGACCTATATAGGAACAGAATCTAAAAAAGAGCAGATATATGTATAACTGATTCACTTTGCTGTACAGCAGAAACTAACACGACATTGTAAACCAACTATACCCCAATACAAATTAATTTCAAAAAAATAAAATAAGTTTTGCAAGGCAAAAAAAAAATTTGCTTCCAAAAAAATTCCCTTTGGGTGTAAAATGATGCAAGTGTATAAGCTGGATCACCAAGAATGATACTGATTGCTGCAATTAAAACCAAGACAGAAGTGGCCACTTAGCCTGGACTAAGAGGGTCAGGCCAGTATATTGGGAAGGTCTGATTCTCCATTTTTATTGTCAGTGTACCCTGAGACTGGGCTTACCAGTCAGGCTCACAAAAGACTGAGGCTTAAACCAAATTCTGGTTTACTTGTTTATAGTCAAGAGTCACTGGAATGCTCTTAACCCTGCTCCAGACACCTCCTCCTCTCTTAGTGTTCCTGGGAAACTAGACTGCTAACCAGAAAGTTCTTGGTGAGCAGCGTATAAAGAGGAAAGAAAAGAGAGCCTTAAGGGAGATCTTTTACTCAGGCCTTTCTCAAAGGTCAGGAATGCTTGCCCCACAAGTCCATGTTCCTCGTGTCTGAGCAGTGCCGGAGGGCTGCCAGACTCTTGCTGACTCTTCTTTCTCTTGGCTCCATTCAGACTAGGCCGCTCTGTAAACACATTACTTTTCAGATCCATAAATCACGACTTAACTTCCCAGGCTTTCCTTAAGATTACTTTTTAAAAATTTTTAAATTATTTATTTATTTATTTTGGCTGCACAGGCTCTTCGTTGCAGCGTACAGGCTTCTCTAGTTGCAGCGCACGGGTTTCTGTAGTTGTGGCACATGGGCTTAGTTGCAGTATGTGGTATCTTAGTTCTCCGACCAGGGATCGAACTGGGGCCCCCTGCACTGGGATCGCAGAGTCTTAACCACTGGACCACCAGGGACGTCCCGAGGTTACTTCTTATTTCTACAGAAACATGATTTTATCTTCATTTTCCCCATTTAATTCTCAAAATTCAGCCTTATTCCCCTCTTTCAAGTTCTTGGGAAACGCCTCATTACAGGAAGCTATCTGTGGATTACATTGAGGTATCTGATTGCTAAAGTGCCAATACACAACAGTTTTATTTAGAAACCTTTTCAATTATAAAGCTTATACTTTTTGAGCAGTTCTTTTATGCCAAGTGTTATGCAACATATTTTCTTTTAATCTTCCCAATAATCATCGGAGGCAGTTACAATCATTACTCCTATTTTGCAGATATGGAAACTAAGGCTTAGAGAGGTTAAATAATTAACCCAAGATGTTATAGCTGTTAAACTGTTAGGAGCAATTTCAACCCAGGCAATCTGACTCCAGAGCCCTGGCTTAAATAATCTGCTAATTATGGAAGAAATACATACTCACTGTAATAAATAAGAAAAATATAGAAAAAAGTATAAAGAAGAAAAAATTACCCTTTGCTCATCATCCAAAGATAATCACTCAACATTATTGTTTCCTTATTGCTCTTTTCAGTATATTTTCAATAATTATGATGGCATTTTATGTACAATTTGGTATCCCATTTAAAAACTTATATTGGGGTCTTCCCTGGTAGTGCAGTGGTTAAGAATCCGCCTGCCGATGCAGGGGACATGGGTTTGAGCCCTGGTCTGGGAAGATCCCACATGCCACGGAGCAACTAAGCCTGTGCGACACAACTACCGAGCCTGGGCTCTAGAGCCCACTCGCCACAACTACTGAAGCCCGCGCACCTAGAGCCCGTGCTCTGCAACAAGAGAAGCCACCACGATGAGAAGCCCACGCACCGCAACGAAGAGTAGCCCCCACTCGCCACAACTAGAGAAAGCCGTGCACAGCAACGAAGAACCAAAGCAGCCAAAGATAAATAAATTTATAAAGAAAAAAAAAGTATTGGAAGCATTTCCCCATGTTATCAAAAACTCCTTATATATATAATCTTAATTGGATGCAATCTTTCCTCCTGAAAGAGAGGAAAAATACTTAGAAATTAGGTCATTTTTCTCCAGTTTTTCTCTACTGTAAATAATTCTGCAGTGAACTTCATGTTTTCCCATCCATTTCCATTCATCTTTTTCCATATTCAACATATTTCCTTAGGATAACATGGCACTTATTGCCAGCTGTCCCCAGTGTCTACCTCCTCCTTCTTTCTCATTGTAATAGAACTTGTGCTTTTTAGCTGGGTGTGGGCTACCAGAGTGATACTATGCTTCTTAGCCTCCCTTGAGCTAGGTGTGGTTGTGACCACGTGACTAAGATCTAGCTAATGGAATGTGAACAGAAGTGATAGGTGCAACCTCCCAAGTTCCACCCTGAAAAGGAAGGGACATGCCCTCCCTTTCTCCTTCCTGTTGGCTGCAATGCAGGTGTGGTACTGAGCCATACTGGGTAAGAGTCATGCTTAAGATACGAAGCACTCTAAGATAGTGGAGCACAAAGCAGAAGGAGCCTGGGTTCCCAGCAACTTTCCAGAGCATAGCTATCAGACCAGCTTGGATTGTATGTGGGAGAAAAATATATTTCTATTTGTTTAAGCCAATGTTATTTTGAATTTCTCAGTATAGTTAATGAAATCAGATGCCCAGTTAAAACATAGATTTTTAGAATTAAATTTACAGAGTCAAATGGTATGAATAGTTTTCAACCACACAATGCATACAATAGGGGCAAATTACTTTACAAGAGTATACTGAGTATACTTGCTTACCCACCAACCAGCAAAGTAAAAGCTTTTGTCTCACTAAACCCCCTCTATCATTCAGTATTAATAATTTTTTAAATGTTGACTAGCAAGATGGGTTTCATTTGAGTAGGTTCCCTCTGACTATGAGCGCATCATCCACAGCAAGGCAGAGCAGGCTTTTACATCTTGTTTATCCTTTTGCTGTTAAATGTAGTTATAATCACTTTTACAAAACTTTTTTGATTGTTTTTTAAATCTATGTACTGGATTGTTTAAGTGATCTTCAGTCCTTTTATACATTTGCCTTTCCTATTGTGATTTTCCCATTTCTATAGATCCTTGCCTCTTTTCTATTTAAGGAAGACTTTTCAATTATTTCTTTTAGGGCAGGTTTAGTGTTGCTGTATTCTTTTAGTTTTTGCTTAGGACACAGCAGGCTTTGACTCACTCCCTGGAACTCTTCTCTGCACTCCGGCTGGCTCAGTCCCCCGTCCCTCCAGGTACAGCCATTCTTATGCTGCAGGGGAGAAAGAGGCAGGCCATCACTTTGCTCCTGGCCACACCATCTCTGTAACTCCTAGGCCAAGTGTCTCAGACAAGTCTGATCTCAGAATTCTCAATCTGATGGGCCTTTTCGGGGAAAATGAATTATCTGAGCACATAGTCCTCTAACCTACTATCCAACCCATCGTTTCTTCTCCGTCCTCACTGTGTTTAACCTGCATTCTCTGTAGATCTCATTACCCTCCAGGAATCTCTGGTTGCAGCTTCTATTTGCAAGAATTAATCAGTATCAGTAGATCTAGAACCTTTCTTTGGAAACATCTCTGGCCTCAGTGACTGAAAAAGAATCCTGCTAGAGTTGATACGGAGCAAAGCCACTTTCTGGTAATGGGATTAACGTACTGGGGGTACATTTTAGAGCCCTGAGCTTCTTTCTGATGAAGGACCTCCTGCCCAGCTAGAGGTGATCCTAGTTTCAAATCATGAGAGCCTCTTATTCTTGGTGAAAGTAAAAGCTGCAGGCATGAGCTACAGCCATCATTCCCCAATTAGAGACAAACTAGTGAACCCAGCTTTCTAACTGCTCAGTCAGGTATTTTGGATACTTATGAGAAAAGCCTCCTGCTGAAGTCGGGAAAAAAGATTATTCTTGCTTGTCTAGACTCCTTTGGTGCACTGTGAGAAGACCCTGTCAACTTCCCATTGGTAGTAAAATCTCATGAAGGATACACTAAAGGCTCTAAGCAGTGGTCCCCAACCTTTCTGGGCCCAGACACCGGTTTCATGGAAGACAATTTTTCCACGAACAGCGGTTGGGAGGGGGGGGGGGTTGGGGAATGGTTCAGGCGATAATGCCAGCGATGGGGAGTGATGGGGAGCGGCAGATGAAGCTTCGCTCGCTCGCCCCCTGCTCACCTCCTGCTGTGCGGCCCAGTTCCTAACAGGCCACGGACTGGTACCGGTCCACGGCCTGGGGGTTGGGGACCCCTGCTATAAGAACAACAGACATACTTATTTTTAAGTAATAAACCCTAAAAAGCAGTACCATCTGGGAATGTTAAAAACACCAAACCTGGGAATTCCCTGGCGGCCCAGTGGTTAGGACTCAGCACTTTCACTGCCGAGGACCAGGTCTGACCCCTGGTCTGCGAATCAAGATCCCGCAAGCTGCGCAGCATGGCCAAAATAACACCAAACCTAGTGAGTAATTCATTCTGGAAGTCATGTTTAAAATTACCAAGGAAAAAATATATACTTAACAATAAATAGTGATAATGTCTGGGTGATAAGAATGTGGTGCTTTTATTTTCTATTTTTTTATCTGTATTTTCTAACTTTCTAAAATGTACATATACTGTTTTGTAATAATAAAAAGTTACTTTTAATTTTAAAAAAGATGATGTGATCTTCAGAGAGAAAGCAGATATTTGGCTATGGAAAGAATTTTAATACATACAGATTATTATTATTATTGGTATGTTAGGGGCTGAAATGAAGAAACTTGTCAAAAGGTTGTGGCAGAAGAATTTTTAAGTTTGGATGATTAAAATCTGTCACTTGAACTTCTAATGGATATATGGTCAAGCACCTCTGATTTTTAAAAAATCAAGTTAGAAAAATAAATAAATAAAAAATCAAGTTAGGTATATAACTGTCTTATTCTTTCAATCTTGGTGTATCATAGACTTTGTATCTCATCTCTTTCCTTTTAGCAAGATCAAGCTTTCAAGCTTCTTCTTTCTTGATCTACTTGTTTAGTTTTGGTAGTCAGAAGGCCTAGGGAAGATTTTGTTCCTCTCCTGTTTCAAAGATAACTCTCTGGTTACCCAGTGAGTTAATACCACAGGCTTAATTTCTAATCATTGGAAACTGGGTTTATCTCTTTGTACTAATGAGAACAGGATTCAAAGGAAAGGGCCATTAGAGCCACTTGTTCTTGGTGAAAGGGCCACAGATCAAAATCAGGAGGATCTAGCCCCAAATGAAATATCTCTGACATAAGAATACCATAAAGTTAAGTACAAAGGAAGAGGGGAAAGAGGACTACTTGAACAGCACTGTGATTACATGGTGAACATGTACCAGGCCATTAGCTCTTCTTCAACATTTACACTTTGGGTTGGTCTAGCCTGTAGGAAAGTTTGTCCTTATCATTCTTCCACCTGTCCTTTCAGCACCTTTCTCCTTCCTCCTGGGACCCCCAGATACCTCTTTTGTGACCCATCCCCACAAGGCCTAGCTCTACCTGTCAAGATGTCACTTGTGGCAGATACTGTTAGTTAACCTGTCTATTCTTCGTCCTTCTTTTTATTTTCCAACAGAGCCCTGATTTTGTGCAGGTAGATGGTCAGGAGAGACTGGGTCCCCTGGAGGTGAACCATGATGGGTGAAAACCAATAGAGTAGCTAGTCTTTTTACTCTTGATAATGATTGGTTTAGGATTAGTACACGACACAATGCTTGTCGGCATGTATTACGTGGATTCCATTGCCATCTTCCCCAACATGCTAAGGATGGCAGAGGAGAAATATGGAAGTATTGGGACCATGATGGTGTCATTATGCCATTGAATTAATCAACCTATAACTGCCCTACTTTTGAACATTTTGTTGGGTTTTCTGTTACTTGCAGCTGAAACTATCCTATCTGATATTCCACCAAATCCCGTTACTTATTTTGTCAGCTCTGATAATATTGCTTCAGTTAATATGCAACCACTCCTTGAGTAACCTTTTAGGTACAGGAACATGACTGGCACAAGAATAAGAAAATATATTGAGATGTATTCAGAATTTTCTATTAAGGTAAATATCACCCTTGTTTTTTCAGACACCTTTGTAAACTGACAACTTCTTTGAAACTACCCTCTGAGGAAAGGCTTCTGAGTTCTTTGCAGCTGAGGAAAGCAAAGTTGTATATAGGCCAAAATGACACAAGCAATTAGTGGCAGAGCTGCGGAAGCAGCTCAATTTTCTAATTCCAAATCCCTACACCACGGTACCCAGTGCCAGTAAAGTGGAAAATATGTGGCAATGGGGCAGGTCGAATGTGAGGTATTAAGAGGCCTACAACGTCCCGCGAAGCAATCCGATGGCTCTACTACCGCTTGAAGTCCGCTGTGGCTCCGAGCCTGATACGGCTCGGTTGGGCTGCAGTCGCCGGGCACAATGCCCCTAGAATACACTGCGTTGGAGACGAGCAACCGGCCTGCGCCGACCTGAACTTTGTCCACCCAGAAGACACCCCTTTACATTCCATGGCCACGCAGTCCGCCCAAGACACAGCGGACTACTCAGGCTAAGACTAGGACCCGCACTCCTGGCCACTCAGGCATCTCACCTCGGCCGGACCAAAATTTCGGACCCACAGGGTACTGCCGGCCGAACCCACATTTCAGTACCGATACTCTTCAGGTTCCGGATTCTCTCCGTCTACTTGCTTTCCTTCTTCCCTGAAACATTACGTCCCTCCGCGGTCACGCTAACGCTCCACTTCACCAGGTCCGCCGGCACGAAGCTCACGGTGGAGACCCAGACAGCGGAACCGGAAATGCTTGGACAAACTGAGGGAAAACTACATCTCCCAGAATGCCAGGTGAGCCGGGCGCGGGAGGTCCTCCATTAAGGCGCCCGATTGGTCAACACTCAAAAGGGACTGCCCCCTCCTAGGTCACGCTAGCCAATCAGAGGCAGAGCTGCGTAAAAGCATGGGGGCCGGCCGCATCCGGCGGCTTTCCCGGCAAGTCCAGCGTAGGGGAGCATGGGAGCGTGGGAGCCTAACGGTGGTGCCGTCTCTCGGTCTCGGGTCTCGGCTGGGCGTCGCTTTCTGTTGCTTTTGACTGGATAGCGGGAGGCTTCCTGAGATCTTTAGTCTCGGAGCCGTAAGTGGGGCCCGGCCGGCCCGGGGAGAGGAGTCATAGGCTCAGGTCTTAAAGGGTGTGGGGATGCGAGGGGGTCCGTGGAGGAGCTTGGCAGCCGAATTGGCCCCTCCAAGTACTATTTTCTCCCCTCCCAGATCTGTCCCGAAGTCCCTGTGGCGACTTGAAGACACTACCACCCCTCAAGATGGCATCCACACTCCCTACAACCGGGGCCCAGGTGAGACCGGGTCCCTTCTCTCGGTCCAAGTTCCGGTCGCTCCTTTCTGGCCTCTGCCTGGCCTCTTTTGGAGGAGGGTGAGGCATGCCCGTGATGCGAGGGCTCCTCATCCCCAGAGAGCCCTTTCACCAAGCTGTCTCTGTTCCTACCAGGCATATAGGAGAAATGGCTTATCAGAGCCTTCCTTTTAGAACCACCAACTGGGAGCAGGGCCCATTGGAGAAGGCTATTACAGGGTACCTCAAAGTGTCTTTCTGGAATGCTGCTCAAACTTACAGATTTCTAAGCTTCATTCCACACCTGTTGAATAAACAGAAACAAACAGAAACCCCAGGTGATTCTTAATCACACCAGAGCTCTATTGATTTATAAGTTTGGTAAACTTAGGGAAAGAGGAGTAGGCCTGGATATGATGCTGCAGTGAGCTTAGCCATGAGTGTGACGAAGAAGAAGGAGAGGGACCAGCAAAGGGAAGGATGTTGGGAGAACACTGGACCTCCTGTCCTGTCATGAGTCTTCCCGGGCTGCTCAGTCTTCTCCTTTCCCTTAGAGCATCCCTACGTAATGGTTTCCTTAATGGTTCCCTGAGAGTTGTTCCCTCATCTTTGCTCTTCTAATAGGCTCTTCTAGAACTTCTCCCAGTTTACCGTTTTGGTCCTTATACCACTACCTCCAGTGGTCCATTTTTACTCTCTCCTTCCTAATCCCCACCTCCAGCCCTCAGAACCCATTCATACCCCCTCGCCAGCACTCAGGGACCTTTTCCACCAAGCCCTTTTCTCCCTTGCCTCTGATGTTTCTAGCTCTTCTCAGCCTTCCCAGACTGAGTAAGGGGGTAGCTTTCCAGCTTCTTGTCCTGAGATGGGCTCTCGTGTTGTTTCAGGGACCAGTGCTGTTTGAGGACCTGGCTGTATATTTTTCTCAAGAGGAGTGTGTGAGTCTGCACCCTGCCCAGAGGTCCTGCAGCAGAGACACGCCACAGGAGTGTTTGGAGGATATGGCCTTGATGGGTAACATAGTTGTTTTTCCTGCATTTTTGAACTTTGGTCATTTCTAGGATTAGGATTGCATATCTCATCCACATGTTGGTATGGGGGAGTGGGACCTATCCCTGAGTGATTTATGTGGACATGACAAGAACTTGCATGAGAGTGCAATTTTCAAAGGGTGAGTTGATTCTTAAAAGGCAAAAATTGGCAATTCCCTGATGGTCCAGTGGTTAGGGCTCGGTGCTTTCACTGCCAGGAGCCCCGGACAGGGAACTAAGATCCCATGCAAGCCATGCAGCAGGGCAAAAAAAAATTAGGGACTTCCCTGGTGATGCAGTGGTTAAGAATCCACCTGCCAAAGCAGGGGACATGGGTTCGAGCCCTGGTCTGGGAAGATCCCACATGCCATGGGGCAACTAAGCCTGTGTGCCACAACTACTGAGCCTGTGCTCTAGAGCCCACGAGCCACAACTACTGAGCCCACGAGCCACAACTACTGAAGCCCGCACGCCTAGAGCCCGTGCTCTGCAACAAAGAGAAGCCACAACAATGAGAAGCCCGTGCACCACAATGAAAAGTAGCCCCCGCTCTTGCAGCTAGAGAAAGCCCGTGCACAGCAGCAAAGACCCAATGCAGCCAAAAATAAATAAATAAAAATAAATAAATTTATTTTTTAAAAAATTAAAAATTTTTTTAAAAGGCAAAAATCCTGTCTAATACAGTGACTGTGGTTTTGCATAAGACCTGGTAATCTTTCCAGATATTTGTTATGGTCAATTCACAATTTTACTTGTGAAACTCCATTAGTATGGGTTACTATTATTTGCTAAAGGTTGGAAATCGCTTTAATCTTAAGGGGATGGTGTGCCTTTCTCACCTAAGAGGAACTATAATGTAGAAACATTCCTATGCCTGAGTAGATTTTATCCTTGACTAGGGTTGACTATTTGAACTTTCCCAGAACTCACATTTTATATTTTCTACTTCTGTCTTCATCATTTTGTTTTCCTCTACCTTCTTGAACATGTGAAGCATATTTATAATAGCTCTTTAAACATTCTTTTTACTAGTTTTATCATCTGTGTCATTTCTGGGTCTGCTTTTGTTGATTGATTTTGCTCCTAGTTACGGGTCATATTTTTCTGCTTCTTTACATGCCTGGTAATTTTTGATTGGATGTTGGACATTGTGAGTTTTATGTTGTTGTATGCTGGCTTTTGCTGTATTTTCAAAACAATTTTTGGACTTTGGGGTAGGGTGCTAATTTATCAGTAAGTTACTTGGGATCAATATGATCCTTTCAAGGCTTGCTTTTTGCTTTGTTAGGGTGTGTTCAGAGCAATCTTTAGTCTAGGGCTGATTTGGCCTGCTGCTAAGGCAGTGTCTTTCTAAGCATACTGCCTGATGCTCTGTGTGGTAGGGAGTCTTTCCATTTTGGCTGGTGGGAACATGAACTATTGAACTATTATGTGAATTCTGGAGATTGCTCTTTCTATTCCTTTTTGGTGGTTCTTTCCCTGACCTGGGGTAGTTTCCTCAGATGCATTTACAGATTAGTACGCAGCCAGAGTCTTAAGGGGACCCCATCTAGATGCCCAGAGCCCTCTGCCTGGGCATCTGCCTCTTCTCTGGTATTTTGCTGTCAAATTCTAGCAGCCTTGGCATTTCTGAACTTGGTCTCCTCGAATTAGCAAAACCACTGAAGACTGGATTTCCACACACTGCCCTGCAGCCCAGAAACCCTTTCCAGGCAGTGAGCTGGGGCAGTCATAGGGCTGTTGCTTTGGAAGGAAAGATCCCTTTTGGATTGATATATTGGCTTTATAAATTAAGAATATTTGGGAAAATATTAAAAACTAATGCTTTTGGGCAGGCCTGAGTTTTGTCAGCCATCCTATAGCTTCCTGGTCCTCTGTGTAACTAGTTTGTTCTTTCCCCAGTACTACTTGAGGGTGTTTATGTTTTGCTTTGTTTTGTTTTTATCAACAGGAGGAGAAGGCAAGATTGAGATTAATCAGAAGCTAAGGCTAGAATCTATGGGACTTGAAGAGCTTGCCCTAGAAAAATACTCCATTGCTGTGCCCCTTGTCTATTACCCAGAAAATTCCTCTGAGCATGGAGTTGGAAACCTTGAAAGGAAAATGTCAGGTAGAACTCCTGCTTGCAAGAAGAGGTTCATAAGCCTTTTAGTTACCATTGAAAACCACACCCCTTTGATAGAACTATCTCAGTGTTTAGGAACCAGAGCACTTTCTGAAATTCTTGAATTTCCTGGGGAAGAAGCCAAAAATTCATGCAAGTGTCCTGAATGTGACCAAAGCTTCAGTGATAGTTCATACCTTGTTTTGCATCAGAAAATGCATTCAGGAGAGAAAAAGTATAAATGTGGTGGCTGTGGGAAGATTTTCAATCACAGAGCCAACTTGAGAACACACCAGAGAATCCACACCGGCGAGAAACCATATAAGTGTGCCGAGTGCGGCAGCAGCTTCCGCCAGCACTCACATCTGTCTCGGCACATGAATATCCATGTAAAGGAGAAACCCTACACCTGTGGCATATGTGGAAGAGGTTTCATGTGGCTCCCAGGATTGGCACAGCATCAGAAAACCCACGCTGCCAAAAAAGCCTGTGGTAAATATTTTGGTCAGAAAACAAATCTGGCTTTGCCTGAGAAAAGGCACGGGTCAGCCAGCCAGCACCCATGCAGTCCGAGTGGGAAATGCTTTGGGCAGCCCTCGCACTTGGCCCTCCCCGAGCGGGGCCACGAGGACAACCCTGAACACTGCAGCGATTGCGGGGAAAATTTGCTTTCGTTCTCAGAATTCGAACCCTTAAAGTGTCCTGAGTGTTCGATGACCTTTCTTTGTATCTCTGAGCTTATCTCCCATCAAAGCATTCACAGAGGGGAAAAGCCCCATAAATGCAAACCCTGTGCAGAAAGTTTTATTTCGTACTCAGAGCTTGCATGCCACCAGAAGAACCACACAGGAGAACCTTTTAAATGTACTGTGTGTGGGAAAAGTTTCAGGTTGAAAACACATCTCATTGTCCATCAGCAAACCCATGCGCAAAACACCACGTAAATATAGCAAGTTTTCATTAATGCTTGTGCTTCTCAGTATTTATACTGAAAACTGGGGCACAGTTACCCTTTATGTGCCAGGTACTGTGCTAAGCATTTTACACACATTCCATGTAATATATCATTTAATTTTCACCACCACCTTGATTTAGGCACCATGATTTCGGTTTTATAATGGAGGAAGCATAGTCAGTGTCACAGCTACTGAACAAAGCCAGAATTCTAACTCAGGAGCTCAGTTACTATCCAGATTCCATTTGTATGAGCCGGAGAAAGATACAGAACTTATAAAAAAAAAATTCAGTTTTCACTAAAATGAAGGTTATTGCTAGAGTTCTTTTAATTTTGTTTACGTGGTTTCTAAGTAAGTTTTAGAAGGCAAATTTATTTATTGTTTGCTAGTTCTGCAGATCTAGGATCTAGGAAAGTAAGTACCTTTATATCTATTTTATACCTTTTTTTTTTTTGCTGTAACAATCAGAATGTAATGTTTGTATGAGATTATTGTTTTACATATGAATTTCTGGAGGGGTTTGGAAGCTTTTTTCCCTCCATGTGAAGTGTTCCCAAATGGGTTGGACTAGTTAGTGTCGAGATGGCTGTTAGTATCCGTGAAGTTAGTATCCATTCTCAGATCTGATGCCACTGGCCTTTGTGATTCAAGTGTTTGGAAGGAATTTTAGCAATCTGACTACAGCCCTTTCTGGTGCCTGGACTTGAGCAATGGAAAGGTACTTGCTTCTCTCTAAGAGGATTTACCTCCAAGTCTCTACCAAAGCACATTACTTGCCTTGCTATGAATAACAGTAACCCTTGTTTAGTGTGCATGCTCAATACTTCAGTTATATTAATTTAATCTTCAGAATAAATCTGACAGAAAAGGACTATCCTCGTTTCGTAAATGAGTAAGTAGAGCCCCTGGAGGGTACAATCAGTACATTGCCCAAGACACAAAAGTAGCAACGTGCTGAAGCTGGCATTTAACCTCTGGTCTCTGCTGTCAGAGGCCATGTGTTCAGCGACACTGCGTTATATGTTGGCATTTGCACCACATGTTAAAACTGCAGGCAGCTGGGGGACTGAGATGGGTGGGTGAGGATGGTCATCATGGAGGCTACCCTGTGCACGTGCTTCATTCCCTTAGTGCTTCATCCCAAGCCTGACTTACGTGTATGGTTACAAAGCAACTGAAAGACTGTTCAGGACTTGAGGTTCAAACTCCATCCCTATAATCAGAGATTGCAAACTCTACAGAGTATAGTTTTAGTTTAGTTTGAGTTTAGGTTTTAGTTGAGTTTGGTGTAAGAAAAAAGTTTTTCTTCCTCATATCCAAAGAAAGATACATATAGAAAATTGTTAGAGCTTAATCAAAATACTTGAAAATATATAGATACTGCTGTTACATGTAAATACTGGAGCAAAATATTGTTAAATGGAATGGTTATTAATGTTAAAGAACCAGGGGATCTTGTAAATGTTACATTCATGTGGAATTACTCTTTAACGCAAAATTGTGTACCTATCAGCAAAGCAGCATTTAAAGGGGTTTTTTATTGGGATGTGAGAATGGTCTTATTCTACATAAATGGTATAAAAGTATGGCATTTACTAAAATGGGATTATCACTGGGAAACCTCAGGAGTAATAATAGGCCCCTTTAGGACTAATTGGAGGAAAGTAGTACCTGGAAGGTAGGGTCTTTCTACTGAACAGCAGATTGAGAACTGAATGTACAAAAAGGTGCTGGCTACTGCTGTAAGCTCTTAACACTGATTAGAGGCAGGAAGATACTGTTGGTGAGGAAAAGGGAAACCAATAGCCCTAACCCAGCTCACCCACTCCTTTCCCACTTTTCCTCATTCTTCTTTTGCTTCTTGTTTGCAGATCCACAGTTGAGACCCTGTGCTCTGTATGTCAAGGTCACACTTGGCTCATTGTTTCCGATGTCTCCACTCTTAGGATACAGGACACCAGTCTGCCGGGCCTTTGGGGTCTCAAATAAAAAAGCGAGGTCTTCTATAGGTTCTTCTTCAGCAAGTCTCTCTGTCTGAGGTGGTTAGAATTGTGTAGAAAGATGGTCTCCAGTTAGGTTTCTTATCAGCCAGCTCTGGGATATAAACACCTTTGCTAAATATCAGAAAGTACTGCCTCCCTGCTTTTCTGCTTCTGCCTTCCGTGGGAGCAGCTGGCACAGTGCGCCATTGGCACATAGTAGGGGCTCCCATATTTCAGTTAACTGAAGAGTTGCAGGGTCGGGGATGAAACTGGGAAAGAGGTCCCTAGTAGCAGAGTTGCTGCAGAAAGAAGTAGAGAAGACTATTTTAGAAGGCGTTTGGACAGAGTGGTGCTGACCTGAAACATGGAAGCTGTCATCCTTTCCTTTGCTCCTAAGAAAGTACAGGGGAAGGTGAAAATTCATACCATCAATGACGTTCTGCACTCAGCATGGGAAGTTACCTTTCCAGATGAGGTTTCCTTCACAATTAACTTCAGTTTTTACATTTTTATTTTCTAGATCTTGGAAGATTATGCCAAACCTCCACAAGAGATTAGAAAAATATCTTTTACAAAGACATTAATATATACATGAGTATAATTAAAATGCCTTTTTGGTGTAATATTGTTAATGATTGTTATGCGGAGGAAAAAAAAAATCCCTGAGTGTCAGCTACTGTGAAAGAGGCATCTTTTCAGTTGTTGCTTTATTGTGCACTTGCACCTAAATCCATTTGCTGGATGTAATTCGAGCTGCTCTGAGCCCAAGGAGTTGAAGGAAGCGGTCAGTATCCATCAGTGAGACCCATGCTGGTTTTATGCAGATGGCTTTTTCACCCTCTGTTTACAGTGTTAACTGACAGATTCCACAGATGGTCATTAATTCAGAGACATCATTAGCCTACCATGTTTTTTTGTTTTTGTTTTTTTTTTAGCCACAATGCTACTTTTTTTTTTTAATTAATTTATTTTTATTTTTGGCTGTGTTGGGTCTTCGTTTCTGTGCGAGGGCTTCCTCTAGTTGCGGCAAGCGGGGGCCACTCTTCATCGCGGTGCGCGGGCCTCTCACTGTCGCGGCCTCTCTTGTTGCGGAGCACAGGCTCCAGACGCGCAGGCTCAGTAGTTGTGGCTCACGGGCCTAGTTGCTCCGCGGCATGTGGGATCTTCCCAGACCAGGGCTCGAACCCGTGTCCCCTGCATTGGCAGGCAGATTCTCAACCACTGCGCCACCAGGGAAGCCCCCATGTTACTTTTAATGAATACTTGGATGAAAGTTAATATAGGGATGAAAAACTAAATGCAGGAGTTTATTGCTAGGAACAGTCGGTTCACAACATTTTGCAGCATGGATATTAACACAGGCAGAGTGAAAACTTTGTACTGAAGAATTCAATTGTTGAACAAATTTCTTTGGTTTTGTTATTGATGCAGTGATGAAAATGTGTATTAAAGTCCTTAATGTGATTGCTGGACTATCAGGTTCTCTAACATCCGTCATTGATGAAACAGCATTATTCCAATAGCCTGCAGATGTTAAGTTTACATTTTGTAATTAAAGAAACTGTGGAATTTAATTGTTATTCTTGAAGGAGTTGAACTCAAAATAGTTTTGTTTACAGCGTTGTTGCAGTAGGTAATAGTCTATTCACATCTCTGCATTTAACATAGAAAATGACTAACCCAGTAATTCAGGGAGTTAAAACTAAAAACAAGTGACATTTCACAGCAAATGCTGTTTTGAGTCTTTGACTCCTGTGATTCCATATAATTAAGTGGCATTATTCTGATGACTGCAGCATGTCATACAATCTGATACTGCAGATTTTGCTCAAAGTAATGTGCCAATTTACTGCATATGTGTACTAAGCAGGTTATAGTTTATCTGAATAAAGAGTCTATTTGAAAGTGTTCATTAAACTTGTTAAGCCTATAGGATTTCCGTTGGAAAGTGTTTTTGCTTGGACATCTGTTTAAAAAGTAACTAAATAATCTTCATTAGAAGTGTTTATATTCATCTGTTTTAGTTTTGTAGATTGAGAGAGCTATTGATCTGATATCAGGATGACCATTATCCATCTCTTCACAGCCCGTCTGACTACAGGTGTTTCGTCTTATTTTTTGACATCCTTCCTTGTATTAACAATCTAGGGAGTGTGGGGATATGATATAAATATACAGTTATATAAACCTGAGAATATGCTGCAGTCTCTAGTTCCTTTGGATACCTTAGAAGTAATATGTGTATTGGAGGCACTTGTGCTGTTTGTTTAATGTTTTGATTTTACAGTTTTTGGTGTATTCTCATCAGTCTTAGCTCTAGAGTTAAAGCTCTCACTGGGCAGTGATTACTGTCTGATGTGCAATTTGGCATCTAATAAATGCTTTTTTATGATGATGACAATGAAGTGAACTTTAAAATTTTTTTTTACACTTTAGTAGTTTGAGATGTCAATGAGATGTGACATTGTGTGGCAGGATTGTGGCTTGGAAGGGGTTAATGAGTGACTTCGGCCGTTTAATAATGGAGGTAAAATCTTTTGCTCCCGGAAGTCAGAAGACTCCAG
This sequence comes from Eubalaena glacialis, assembly GCF_028564815.1. Classification (NCBI taxonomy): domain Eukaryota; kingdom Metazoa; phylum Chordata; class Mammalia; order Artiodactyla; family Balaenidae; genus Eubalaena; species Eubalaena glacialis. The sequence goes on along the minus strand of NC_083728.1, from coordinate 58,531,209 downwards.
CACTGCTCCCGGGAGACGGCATTAGACGTCATTAGACGTCATCTTCCCTTCCAGTCTTTGCTCCACGACGGCTATACCTCCGGCCACGCAGGCCACCAAAGCCCTGCGTGGGCCGCCGTCTAGAGCGGGGGTTGGAGTTGAGGACGCGTGGAGTAGAGCTCCCAGAAGGCTTTGCGAGGCCTGGGAGAGACCTTGTGCCGCTCGGCCACCAGCCGCGCAGGCCGGCGGAAACACCAAAGAGACGAGACGCGCTAGAGCGGCCCACAAGGCTGGGAATCGAAAGTCCTACGCTTACTTCCGTCGCCGTCTTCCGGCGGCACAGCTGCGCATTCCTGGAGCGGCCGTGGTGGGCGGGGGACCCAGCGGCTGCTCGGCCAGACGCCCGGCCCACCTCCGCCACCCAAAGAGAGGCGGCCTCTGCAGAAGCCGAGCGGGGCGGGTGAGAGCGTCTGCGGAGCGGTTCCTCTGGTCTCTCTCTCCGCACCAGCGGGAAGGTTACGTGGGTGGGACTGTGGGGGGCCAGCCCGAATCTCGCACTGGTGACGGGAAAAGGAGCCCGGCGCTACCTCCTGGGCCCTAACCCTACTTTGGCAACGCGAAGCTATGGGCTCGCCCCGTTTGTCTCTTAACTTGTCGAAAGGGACGCTTTGAGCCTCTCACTTGCCCTGGGTAGAGTGTCTTCTGCCAACTAAAGAGTGTCGCTGCCTGTCCAGTTCTGCAAGGCTTGCGTCGTTAGCCACTGCAGTCACTGACCTTCAAAACGACCCGAAAGGAATTCAGGGCGAAGATCAGGAATGAGGCACTCTGTGCTCTGGGAAAACTGGCAGAGCCGGCCTTCAGAGAGTGAGATATTTTAAGGAGAAAATTTTATGAACCCAAATTCTTGCATCGTCCCATACTTGGAAAAGCACTAAAAGCATTACTAAGATATCTGTTCCTTGTGAATAGCAGTAACCTCCTACGGAGGGGCGTGCTGCATACCCCTTCGTCAAAATCACATATATTCCCCTCCTAAGTTCTTCAGGACAGTTTCTCAGAGCTATCTGAGAGGCTGTCTCCCCAGCTGTAGTCCTCGGTAAGACAATGAATAAACTTGACTCACAACTTTTAAGTTGTGTGTTGTTTTAAAAGTCGACACTTCTCTCTGGAACCAGCGCCAGTCTCTTCACCTGATTTCTGTGTACTCCACAGCCGAATTCTAACATGCTTTTGGTCAGCGTGTATCTTGGGATCACCTGAATCCACAGTCCCCACCCCCCCCTTTCCCGCCCCAACCCCCAAGCGAGCTTAGCCACTTCCATGACTACAAGTACCTCACTTTATGTCTAGCCCCAATTTTTCTTCTCTCCTGCACTCTAGATGCCTGTATTCAAGTGCAAAAGAGAGATCTTCCTTTGGTGTCTCTGAGGCATGAAAACACATGCCCAATGGAATATTACTCAGCCATAAAAAAGAACGAATTAATGCCATTTGCAGCAACATGGATGGATCTAGAGATTATCATATTAAGTGAAGTAAGACAGAGAAAGACAAATATATGATATCACTCATATGTGGAATCTAATTTTTAAAAATGATACAATTGAACTTATTTACAAAACAAACTTACAGTTACCAAAGGGGAAACGTGGGGAGGGGGTAGGGATAAATCAGGAGCTTGGGATTAACATACACACACTCCTATATATAAGATAGATAACCAACAAGGACCTGTGTGTATAGCACAGGGAACTCTATTCAGTATTCTGTGATAACCTATATGAGAAAAGAATCTAAAAAAGAATGAAAAATGTATATGTATAACTGAATCACTTTGCTGTAACCTGAAACTAACAAAATGTTGTAAATCAACTATATTCCAATAAAATTCAAACAAGCAAACAAAGAAAAAAAAAACACATGCCCAAAACCGAACTCATGCCTTTAGTCCTTTTTTTAAAAAAAAATTTATTTATTTATTTATTTTTGGCTGCGTTGGGTCTTGCTGTGCGCGGGCTTTCTCTAGTTGCAGTGAGTAGGGGCTACTTTTCGTTGCAGTGCGTGGGCTTCTCATTGCAGTGGTTTCTCTTGTTGCGGACCACGGGCTCTAGGCACGCGTGCTTCAGTAGTTGTGGCTCGCAGGCTCTAGAGCACAGGCTCAGTAGTTGTGGCTCACAGGCTTAGTTGCTCCGCGGCATGTGGGATCTTCCCGGACCAGGACTCAAACTCATGTCCCCTGCATTGGGGGGTGGATTCTTAACCACTGCGCCACCAGGGAAGTCCCAGGCCTTTAGTCCTTCATCTCTCTGCCTCCAGTATGTGGCGCCACATCCACACAATTGCTCATGCTGCTAACACACACTCCCTCCTCTGCTCCTCAAACTTTCAGTCATCAAGTCCTGTGGATTCTACCTCAAAAATATCTCTCAAAGCTGACTTCTCTCTCTCTCCACCCTTACCCAACAGCACTGACCCGGGTTGACAGCAAGGCAGGGACAGGGTTTTGACGTTGTGGGGATGACCATAGCCAGATGCTGCAGACTGGGACAAGCTCGGAGACAACAGACACTCAGGAGGCTGTTGCAATAAAGCGAGTGAGAGATGAGGGCCCTCACTAGGGGTCACAGGAATGAGGAAGATGGCGGGGCTTCAAGACAGATTGAGGAGGAAAAGGTGACGCTTTGGTGGGGTGAGAAAGCAGGGAGTCAAAGATGACTTGGAAGTTTCCGGTTTGGGTGACTTGATGGTTGGTAGCTTTGTGGAGAGATTGCTTGCCTCTCATGAGTTTACAGTTTTTCTAAACTTTCTAGGGAGACGTGTTCATCACAAGTGAGGGTGACAGTGCAGCTGTGTTCAGTGTGATTGAGAAGAGGTATGTTATGCTGTGAGAGGGGTCGCACCTGGCCAGAAAGAAGAGCTGAGAGCTAAACACCGACTTGACTTCATTGGTTGGAGGCTTCTGGAAAGGGCACAGGGTCCTAACAGAGAACATAGCAAGGGCCTCAGGTAATGTGTCAGCTGACCCCACATATAGTAAGCTTTTCTTGCTCACCTGTACTGTTTGTTTCCAGGGAAAAACAGAAATTGGAGAGCCCAGATGCCCAACCACACCCCACAGAGAGACAGGGTGTGACATTCCCAGATTCAGTTCAGTCCCAGCTGGTATGAAGCTGTCTCCTGAGCCATAAGATGCTTGCAAACTTGGGTGCCCTGGAACTCCCCATCCCCCAGAACTGGAGAGCCCCCTGATAAAAGGTACCACTGGGGGCGGGAATCGAACCTGCAAGCCTACCATCCTGGTCCTGAAACACTGCTGTCAATGCATTAGGCCCCTCTGCCAGGAGGGGTAGCTGCGCCAGAGAGGCTCTTAGCCACCTCTGGAGAGTGTGCCATCAGTGGCTAAAGCCAGAGATGCCCACCAAGGAGCAGATCCTGGAGCTGCTGGAGCTGGAGCTCTCCGGCCCATCCTGTCTGAGGGATCCACACTGGGTTCAGTGTCACACCCAGAGGGTGACAAGAGACAGCAACCCTGATGGGGGATTTGCAGAGAGAGCCCAGGAACCAGGATGCTGGGTGAGAAGGGCCAGAGGAGACTCAGAGAGTGAACACAGGATGGGTGATAAGCTCCTCTCCTTGGGAAAGAGTAGACGGGGGGATACCCTGAGCGTATGTTACACCCCTGCTTCCTCTTCCACCAGGGATCCTGTCTCCAAGGCCTCCAAGAGTCCACACCATTGAGCTGAGGGTCACCTTTATTTTGGCCCAAGAAAGACCCAAACTTTCAAGGTTTCATGGGCAGCTCGGAGTAGAACTGAAAAGAAAATTAGAGAGCATTTTGTCTAAAACCTCATTTTACTGATAAGGAAACTGAGGTGCAGACATCGTAGAGCTCAGTAACTGGCTGCCTGCAGCACTGAAAATGGAACCTGGCTCTTCAGTGCCTTTTCCCCATCCCAGGCCTTTTCCCACCGTCTCAGGCTGCCTCCTGGTCAGGTTCAAGTGCAGCAGCATGTGTGTGATCAGCTAACTCCCTGTGAAGAAGTAACTTCTGTCTCTCTCAAAAAGACATGGGTCTGGTTGTACAACTTTGTGACTATAATAAAAAAAACTGAACTTTGTACTTTAAAAGGATGAATGTTATGGTATATGAATTATATCTCAATTTAAAAACTTACCTTTGGGGCTTCCCTGGTGGCGCAGTGGTTGAGAATCTGCCTGCTAATGCAGGGGACACGGGTTCGAGCCCTGGTCTGGGAAGATCCCACATGCCGCGGAGCAACTAGGCCCGTGAGCCACAACTACTGAGCCTGCGCGTCTGGAGCTTGTGCTCCGCAACGAGAGGCCGCGATAGTGAGAGGCCCGCGCACTGCGATGAAGAGTGGCCCCCGCTTGCCACAACTAAAGAAAGCCCTCGCACAGAAACGAAGACCCAACACAGCCAAAAATAAATAAATAAATTAAAAACAATTTTTAAAAAAATTACCTTTGAAGTAAAAAAAATGTTGAAATGTATTTTAAAGCTGCAATAAAATATTTAAATGTAATATACAAAATAACGCATCAGAGACATGAAATAATTTATGCTACCAGCATGACTTATTTTGGGGCAGACCTGATAGTAAAGCTGCTTTTGCCTTTTCTGTGCAAAGATATCTTGTAAGATGAGCTGTTAGAACCATTAGCATTTGCAACTACTTATCTGTGTGCGTTAGAAGTTTCTCAATAGTGTGCAACCAAAATAAAAATCAAATAAACTGCATGTTAATATAGGAATGCAGTTCCCAAAAAGATTTTTTAAAATACTGAAAAGATGTGTGTCCTGGTTTAGGCATGATTTCCTTCCACAGAACCCACCTGTTGCAAAGGGAAAAGAGTGTCTCATAGTTTCAAAGAACTGAGCGTGGGAGAGTTTTCACTGGGGTTTGGGGAAAAGCTATGGACTGAGCAGGAAATCCAGATGAAAAGAGGAGCCGATGCATGTCTCTGGTGGGAGGCGAGCTTCCCGCTCAGCTCCTCTGCCCACCCCTTACTCTTTAGAAGCAAACTTCTCCATCAGAACTTTCTCCTTAGCTCCATTTTCTCCCTCCTGAGGGCATGTATCTGACTTCTGGTGTGATCCTTGACCTCCGATTCTCAAAATCCTGGATCAGAGAGGACTCTTACCATCCTCTTCCAGAACAGAGCCTGTTTCCCAGGAAATCATCCTGCTCAGTGCAGCATATGCCTCAGAAGTGGACACACAGGGGCATGCGCTCTGGAGGTGTCTGGGTCCCTGATGTGCTCTACAAACACACCTCACTGGTGGGCTTCTTCCCTGCATTCAAAGGAGTTCAGATGGGCCGGTGTTTATGAAGCCTTCATGTGGGGCGTTCTAGCAGGTATAACATGATCCCCCTCATCCCTGCACTGGCCCATCCAAGGTATTCACAGAAGCAACCAGGGCTCCAGGGGCAAAAAGTCTGCATGGCCGGAAGTCCAGCTTCCTAGAACTTAAAACAACTAGGATGCCCCCAAATGAAATGTTGCAGCTTGTGAAGTGGCGAGTTCCCCTGTCTACAAGAATTTCTAACAAGAGCCTGGATGACAGCTTATCAGGGTGTGGTAGGAGGATCTATGTAACAGGCAGTGTGGACAATCTTGCTTTTCCCTCCAGCAATAGGCTGTGATTTTGAAGAGGTTTGTAAAGAGGAGTGTGGGGCAGTTGATCACCTCCCAGTTTTGCTGTGGGCCAGCTTTGCCAGGGGCAGCCTTGCCCACTGGTCCACACTTCCAGTGGTGGCTGGACCAGACCCATGAGAGCCACCCAGAACGGGGACCAGACCTCTTGAGGGGCGAAGTATTTATGCCCATGGAGCCTTTGCCTTAGAGTGCTGGGGCATTCACCACAATGGAGGCAAGTAACTCGGATCCTCTCATTTTAACCTTATAAAGTTAAAGAAACAAGTTTGAAAGGGGAACTAGAGCCAGGATTGAAGCTAGGTCTGTCCAAAGCCAAAGTTCATGCACACCAGGTGCTATGGTCTGAACGTCTGTGCACCCCCCTAATTCCTATGTTAAAATCCTAACCCCCAGTGTGATGGTATTAGGAGGTAGCTCATGAGGATGGAGCCCTCATGGATGGGATTAGTGCCCTTATAAAAGAGACCCCAAAGAGTTCCCTCAGCTTTTCCACCATGTAAGGACACAGCAAGAAGACAGCCCATCTATGAACCAAGAAGAGGGCTCTCACTAGAATTCAACCTGACCGTGCTGGTGCCTTGATCTCAGACTTCCAGCCTCCAGAACTGTGAGAAATAAATATGTATTGTTCGTAAGCCACGCAGCCTGTGGGATTTTGTTACAGCAGCCCAAACAGACTAAAACACTTGGCTACGCTGAACTATGTCCCGACGCTCGTTTATTAAAGTTTTCCAAAAGGTAAAATAAATGCCTTAAAACTCTTCCTCTGGACACTGTCTTTAGCCTGCACACCCCCATTCCACATGAACCATCTATCTCTCTGCAGCGTCACTTCCTAAGACTGTGCCACTTGCAGAATTTTGCAACTCTGGCCTTCCCTTCCACTGCTGAAAACACTGCTCCTGTCCTCCCAAGACCTCGGTGCAGGTGTCCCCTCCTGACACTCGGACACATCCATGGCCCCACATCTCCCAGGGGGACCCAGGTGAGCCCTAACTTGTAACCTTTATCGTTGGTTGTTCCACCCTCCTTAAAGCTGCTCCCATCCGGGATGGCCTCCCTCTGCCACTTTTGTCTCCCTCCTGGCCCCTAACCCTCTGCTCCAGCTCCTAGGACAAGCCCTTCCCTGGACCTCTGCCCCAATTCCTGCTTGCAGCTGCTCCAGGAACACTAATGTGCGGTGCCACTCTCACAAGACTCAGGGGCCCTCTGGCAAATTTTTCATTGGGGTTTTTGAAAATATGTATTTGCAAAAAGTAAGGAGCACATTATTCATAATGGCCAGAAGGTGGAAATGACCCCAATGTCCATTGACAGATAAATGGTTAAAATGTAGTCTATCCATAGGAATTCCCTGGCAGTCCAGTGGTTAGGAATTGGTGCTTTCACTGCCGGGACCCAGGTTTGATCCCTGGTCTGGGAACTAAGATCCCACAAGCCACATGGGGCAGCCAAAATAAATAAATAAATAAATAAATAAATTTTAAATAAATAAATAAATAAAATGTGATCTATCCATACAATGGAATACTATTAAGCCATAAAAAGAAAAGAAATTCTAATGAACCTCAGGAACATTGTGCTAAGTGAAATAATCCAGTCACAAAATGACAAATACTGTATGATTCCACTTATACGAGGTATGTGGAGTAGGCAACTTCGCAGAGACAGAAAGTAGAATGGGGGATGCCAGGTGCAAGAAGAGGGGGAATGGGGAGTTAGTGTTTAACGGGGACAGAGTTTCAGTTTTGGAAGATGAAAAAGTTCCAGAGATGGATCATGGTGATGGCTGCACAATATTGTGAATGTACGCGATGCCACTGAATCGTACAATAAAAATGGTTAGAATGGTAAACTTTGTTATGTATATTTCACCATGATAAAAAATTTTTTAAAAAGTAATGTTAAAAAGAAAAGTAAGGAGCAGCATGAAGGGGCATTGAAGAAAGGGCGGGTGCCTCTGCTTTGGGGTGCCTCTCTCTAGGACATCAATTTTTCATAAACAGACTTTTGGAGGAATTCTTCCCCCCTTCCAGGACATTCTCTACCGCGACCCCAGTGTGAGCAAGTGCCAAATCCAGGAAAATAGGACCTCTCCACCCTCGAACCCCTGCGGCCTCTCTGCTCATCCCAGGCACAAGTATTTGGATCTGAAAAGGTGACAGAAGGAGATTTCAAGATGCTGTTTTACTTGACACATAATTCATTTTCTTTTTATGTAACACTTTACAGAAAATACTTTCACACACGTGTGTTCACTTCACCAATCATGTGAGGTAAGCAGAGCAGGTCTTCCCATTTCCAGTGGAGGAAACAGGCTTGAAGAATTTAAGTGACACATCCAGGTCAGGGGGCTGGGGGACAACAGAGCTGCGAGCAAAGCCATCCTTGGTCTTAGCCTGGTACCAAGTCCACTCTGGTTTGTTTATGGAGCTGCCTCAGACTTGACTAAGTCAGGTCAGGTAGGTAGACCAAGGTAGGTTCGTGGGGCTACCCTACTTGGCTCTGCCCTTATCTGGTCCAGACGAATTTCTAGAGACAGGAGTGACATTTTGCCTCACACGTCTGTTTCACTGGCAATTCAGGACTGTTACCGTCTTAGTCAGTTTTGTATTTTGGCAGGTGACAGACAGTGCTTTAAAGAGAGTTACTGCAATTGTGCAAAAGTATTACATTACAACAGAATGGGAGAAAATATTTGCAAGTCATTTATCTGATAAGGATTTGATTCCAGAATATATAAAGAACTCTTCAACTCAACAATAAAAAGACAAAACCCCCAGTTTTAAAAGGGCAGAGGTTTTGAATAGCCGTTTCTCCAAAGAAGATACACAAATGGCCAGTAAACACATGGAAAGATGCCAACATCATTAGCCAAAAGGGAAGTGCAAATCAAAATCACAATGAGACACCACTTCATATCCACTAGCATGGCTACGATCAGAAAGACAGATAATAGCAAGTGTTGACAAGGATGTGGAGAAATTAGAACCCTCATACACTGCTGGTGGGAATGGAAAATGGTGCAGACCCTGTGGAAGACAGTCTGGGGGTTCCTCAAATTCTTAAACATAGAGTTACCACAGGACACAGCAATTCCACTCCTAGGTATACAACCAAGAAAAATGAAAACATATGTTCACAGAAAAACTTGTACATGAATGTTCATAGCAGCATTATTCATAATAGACAATCAGTGGAAACAACCCAAATGTCCATCAACTGATGAATGGATAGACAAAACATGGTCTGTTCACAGAGTGAAATATTATTCGGCCACTAAAAGCATAAAGTACTGACATGTGCTACCACATGGATGAACCTTGAAGACATTGTGCTGAGTGAAAGGAGGAAGGGGGCTCAAGGGGGCCCAGGGATGGGGAGTGAGGAGTGACTGCTTATGAGACAGGGTTTCTTTCTTTTCTTTTATTTTGGCCACACTGTACGGCCTGTGGGATCTTAGTTTCCTGAGCAGGGATTGAACCCGTGCCTCCTGCAGTGGAAGCCTGGAGTCCTAACCACTGGACCGCCAGAGAAGTCCCAAAGGTTTCTTTTTATTTTTATTTATTTTTTAAAATTTTTATTTATTTGTTTATTTATTTATTTATTTATTTATTTATTTATGGCTGTGTTGGGTCTTCGTTTCTGTGCGAGGGCTTTCTCTAGTTGCGGCAAGCGGGGGCCACTCTTCATCGTGGTGCGCGGGCCTCTCACTGTCGCGGTCTCTCTTGTTGCGGAGCGCAGGCTCAGCAATTGTGGCTCATGGGCCTAGTCACTCCGCGGCATGTGGGATCTTCCCAGACCAGGGCTCGAACACGTGTCCCCTGCATTGGCAGGCAGATTCTCAACCACTGCGCCACCAGGGAAGCCCAAAGGTTTCTTTTTAGGCTGTTGAAAATGTTCTAAAATTAGATTATGGTGATGGTGGTATAACACTGCAAATTTAATTATTAAACTGTACACTTTAAATGGATACATTTTATATGTGAACTATATCTCAATAAAGTTGTAAAAAATAGCATTTTGGTTTTAGAAATATCTGGGGGAAATTTCAACTCTATCTATCAGATGGTATTTGGGAGTTGTTAATTTTGTTGGGAGCGATAACGGTATTATGGGATGGGTTTTACAAGTCCTTATCTGCTGTAGATGGAAAATGCTTTTCAGAGAAATCTGCGAGGTCCAGATCCCTCACATATGCATGGAATCTTCCCCTCTCCCTGTCTCCTGGGGTAAGCCAGGGACCAAATAACCAAGGTAGGAATCATCCCACCCCCACATGGGTGAATACAGGGCAAACTCAGAAAACATGGTGACACTTACAGACCGCTCTGTGGGTAAAGGGTGCACACAAAAGGAGAGAGGTTATTTTCTCATATGGGGTAGCCGATTGTAAGTCAGCAGGTCAATGTTTTGTGCTGAGACCCTCTGGTGGAACCACACATGCGGGCTCTTACATTTGAAGAAGTGAGTACAGACCAGCAAATGTGGCTGAGTGCCCAGGGGCCTTCTACCAGGACTTCAGACCCTCATGGGCACTCCTCACCTGGAGCTGAGCCTTACCTGTCAAAGGAAAACTGGGCTGGGGGAGGCGGCAGCATCACAGGCTTGAAAACCTTTTGGGAGTGAGTGATATTCAGAGTGGTGATTTTGTCACATTTATTCAAGGTCCACAGTTGAACAGGTACCCAAAGACATTAAGATTCAGCAATTATTAATTTCATAATCAGAAGACAGAAAACACACACACACGGGTTCTTCAAAACATACCAAGTAAACAAAGCTCTTATTTTAAGAGAGATTTCCTGTCCCAAATCTAAGGAAAGTGGAAATCTATGTTCCTTTGCTTTTAGGAGAGATCGTCTTTGACTAACCAAATTGATTCACTAGATGGATGTGGTCGGCTGAATCACAGTCCCCGCCAAAGATGTCCACATCCTAATCCCTGGAACCTGTGAATGTTCCCTTATATGGCAAAAGGGATTTTGCAGGTGTATTAAGGATCTAGAGATGGGGAGATATCTCAGATTATCTGGGTGGGCCCAATATAATCATAAAGGTCCTCCTAAGAGGGAGGCTGGAGGATCAGAGTCAGAAGAGAAGGTGATGTGATGACAGAGATTGAAGGGATGCATTTTGAAGATGGAGGGAGGGGCCACAGGCCAAGGAATGCCAGCAGCCGTTAGAAGCTGAAAAAGGCGAGGAAACAGATTCACCCCTCAGAGCCTCCAAAGGAACCAGCCCGCCTGACACCTTGACTTCTACTCAGTGAAACTGATTTAGGACTTCTGACCTCAGGAACTATAAGATAAGACATTTGTGTTGTTCTAAGCCACTAAGTTTATGGTCATCTGTTACAGCACCAAGAGGAAACTAATACAGATGTAAATATAATTAGGGAAGTTACTAAGAAACAACAGTGAAACTGGCCTGGAGAAAAAAAGGTGGTAACAGAATAAGGAATCAGGAGGCTCTGACCGGTGAGAGGCAGGGGACAGGAGTGAGAAAACGGGCAGGCCTAACAATAAAGATAAACTCTTCTAACATCTAACATAGTTGTTGGGAAAGGGACCTTGGATTAGATTCTGAAGGCCCACCAAATACCAGGAAGCAGGCCACTGGGCTCCCATTAAGTCTCTCTCTGCCCAAAAGATGAGAGGTTTTGTCCACTGCATTCAAAGACTGCCACCGGGATCTCTGATTCAGGCAGGAATGGGCCCCAGGGTGAAGCAGGGGCCCTCGACTCTTCAATTACTGAACACCTATTTCTCCTGGCTGGGTGTGGGCTAAGTTCTAAAGCTAAAGTGATGGAAAATCAAGGTTCTGTCCTTAAAGAGCTTTTAACATATATAGCACAGTTCCCCAACCTTGGTACTACTGACATTTGGAACAGATAACTGTTTTGGGGCCGTCCTGTGCACTGCAGGATGTTTAGCTACATCCTTGGTCTGTACCTACCAGAGGCCAGGAGCTACGCTCCCTTCCCCCAAGTCATAACAACCAACGGTGTTTTCAGACGTTCCCAAATATCCTCTAGGGGGCGAATCTGCTACCAGGTTGAGCGCCACTGGTGAAGTCTACCTCTGCCTAGAACTTGTCAGAGGAGGCTTTGCAGAGCTGGCAACTTTTGTGAGATGCGAGAGGGAGTGGGGGCGGTGGGTCCTAAGGGCAAAGGGAACAGTGTGTGCAAAGACCTGGGGGACAGGGCTGCCCATGTGAGCACCTGTCCCTCTGTGGTCAGAGGAACCTGAGATCCTTGGGGGGGACACACAGTAGCACAACCACAGCCCTGAGGTGGCCAGCAGTGACCTGAGGATACTGATGCTTTAGGAAGAATGCTACCTGCACCTGTTTCCTGCTTGACATACTGCACCCACCTACCAAAAGTCTTCTCTAAACTGGGAGATCCACTGGCTTGCCCAGTGTGAATAAGAATTGTATACTGATTGGGTTATAATTTCCATTTTGAGAGAATGAGGGGTGGGATTAGATGATCTCTCAGGCCTAGTTCTAGGACTTTAACATTTTAGATAAACACATTTTGTCATTTTTAGAAACTTCTTTGAGGTATAACTTACATATCATAAAATTAATGAATGTTTCAATGATTTTTGGTACTTGTTCTGAAGTAATTCAGTTTTAGTATATTTTCATCACCCCAAGCATTTTGTTATTCTTAAAGCTACTGGCCTAAGTGAGAAAGGAAAGTAGGAAGGATTCCCTTTGCTGTCTCCTTAGCAGTCTTGCTTCTTGTAGTTTTTCCTTATCACTATGGGTGGGGGATTGCAGCAGCTGTGATTTTTCTTTTACCAAATCAAAGGTGCTTTGATATAAAAAGAACCTTTAGTGTGTGTGTATGTGTATTTATTTGGTAAAAGCACTAATACTTGGAGACCCCCTCCTCACACAAACGTGTCCACAGTCCCACTTCATGCGTGCTTTGTTATGAACAGCCAGGAATGACAGGAAGAATATTAGGGGATTTACATTCCAATGAACTTCTGCTTTGAAATTCTTGCAGATCACTCATCTTTATTAAAGGAGTGTGTGCATGATAAAGATTGTCTGGTAGGACAGCAAACGCATAACTATATATAGGATTTATCCTTGAACAGATTTAGAGGATAAATAAACAGCAAGGGGAGATTTAACATCAAGGTGTGGGGCACATCTGCAGGATCGTCCGGATTCTCCCTCAGTAGTGACTCCCCGCTCTCCAACAGACACCCCGGTGCTCTCTGACCCAATGCCTAGACCTGCCATCTCTTCCCCCGTCATCGTACACGACCCCGTGCACGATCAAGTCCCCCGTCAGCCTTTTCCCGACCGACGCCTCACCAGCCCGACGGGCGCCATCACTCCTCAGGGATCTCTTGCTTTCTTCCTTGTAAGTCACGCAGACGGTCTTTGTGATTTACATGCAAGCTAGGGGAAGGAGAAATGCAAGTACCTTCTTCTGAACAGAGAGGACCCAGCCCTGCTTTCAGTCCCCATGGTGGAGTCTGTGATGCTGGTGAAGGTTTGAGCTCTGGCGAAAGCTTTTCCCACACTGGCCGCACTGGTAGGGTTTCTCTCCGGTGTGGATCCTCTGGTGCAGCTTCAGGGTGGACTGCCGCCCGAAGCAGTTCCCACACTCTCCGCACGTGTAGGGCCTCTCCCCCGTGTGGACTCGCTTGTGTCTCTTCAGCTCTGAATTCCACGTGAAGCTTTTCCCACAGTCATCACATTTGTAAGGTTTCTTCGCCGAGCGTGTCGGCTGGTGACCAAGACGTTGCAAACGGCTGCTCAGGTTTCTTTTGCTTCCCTTGCTTTTCTTCAGCTCTCTCAGTGGGTGGCTCTTCAGGGGGCCGCTGATGTATTCCAGTTCCCTGCAATGTCTCTGGTAGTGAGCAAATGGCTTTTGAGCGCGTGGGGGGCTGACCTGCCTCCGTGACAACCGGGGCTCACTCACAGTCGCCCCTCTGGGTTCGGGGCTCTGCAGACCATTCCCTTTGAGTCTGCCCACTGACAGTGCGCATGGTTTTGCTCCTTTAGCCCCCTCCTGCTGTGGATTTTCCTTGTTGTCACTTTTCATTCTGGAGGCCTCTATAATTATAAAGAATATGTTTCATTTCTGGGCTTCGAAGAAAGAACCCAAGCAAAAGAGCTATGAGATACATGGCAAAGTTTCTCAAAGTTCTGTTCTCCACTTGGCAACTTGCATTAGACTCATCTGGGGCAGCTGTCCACCAAGCAGGCTGCCCCTGCTCCCCCAGGGCTGCTGAGTTAGAATCTCTGGGGGATGGAACCTGGAAGTCTGCGGTTAAAAGGGGGAAGCTGGGGCGATTCTGATGTATACTAAAGTTAGGAAACAAGTTCTCCAACCCCTCCCTCCTTCCTACCTTTGGGGAAAGGTTTAAGAAAGGAGAAATAGGAAAAAGCAAACCCATCAGAAATTTCGACATTGCAAATATACCCTCACTTACATGGACACTGACCACCACTCTCTCTTCAAATAATGCTAAATCCAGTGAGTGTGGTATTTTCTTCCATTATGAAGTTGATAGATAGCATATGTGATTGGAAATTGGGATATGGGCCAGACATGCACCCTAATTACAGAAACTCCACAACAGTGCTATTATCCAACAGGATTCCTGCCATGTGGAAGATCTATTCAATATGGCAGCCACTAGCCACATGTGGCTACTGAGTACTTGAAATGTGGCTTGTGTGACTGAGAAACTGAATTTTTAATTTTATTTAACTTTAATTTAAATTCAGATTTAAAAAGCAGCCCACACAATTATGGTCAACTGCTCTTCAACAAGGTTGTCATGATAATTCAATGGAGTAAAGAATAGTCTTTTCAACAAGTGGTGCTGGAACAACTGGATTTCTACATACAAAAGAATGAAGTTGGACCCCGACTCACAACACATACAAAAATTAACTCAAAATGGATCAAAGACCTAAATGTGAGAGCTAAACCTATCTCTCTTTGAACAGAACAAAGGTGTAAACCTTTGTGATGGTGGATTAGGCAATATAGTATTTTCGATACGTTACCAAAAGCACAAGCAAACAAAAAGATAAATTGGACGTTCTCAACATCCAAAACATTTGTGCTTCAAAGGATACTATCAAGGAAGTGAAAAGATAACCCACGTAATGGGAGAAAATATTTGCAAATTATACATAAGGGTCTAGTATCCAGATTATACAAAGAACTCTTATAACAATAAAAAGACCAACCCAATTTAAAAATGAGCAAAGGGGACTTCCCTGGCGGCGCAGTGGTTAAGAATCCACCTGCCAATGCAGGGGACACGGGTTTGAGGCCTGGTCCAGGAAGATCCCACATGCCGCGGAGCAACTAAGCCCGCGAGCCACAACTACTGAAGCCTGCATGCCTAGAGCCCGTGCTCCGCAACAAGAGAAGCCACAGCAATGAGAAGCCCGGACACTACAACGAAGAGTACCCCACACTCACTGCAACTAGAGAAAGCCCGTGCACAGCAATGAAGACCCAACGCAGCCAAAAATAAATAAATAAATAAATTTTTAAAAAATGAGCAAAGGATCTGAATAGACATTTCTACAAAGGAGATACACAATTGGCCAATAGGCACATGAAAAGATGCTCAACATCATCAGTCATTAGGGAAATAACTCAAAACCTCCATGAGATACCACTTCATGCCTAATAGGATGGATGCAATAAAAAGGACAAAAAATAACAAGTGTCAACAGGGATGTAGAGAAATTGGAATCCTCATAGACTGCTGGATGTAAAATGGCGCAGCCACTTTGGAAAAGTCCAACCTCAAAAGGTTAAATGGTGAGTTACCATAGGACCCAGCATTTCCACTCCTGGGTGTACACCCAAGAGAAATGAAAATAGACATCCACACGAAAACTTGTACACAACTGTTAACAGCAGCATTATTCATAATAGCCAACAAGTGGAAACAACCCAAGTGTCCATCAACTGATAAACAGACGAAATGTCTACAGAGTGGAATATTATTCAGCCATAAAAAGGAATGAAGTACTGACACATGCTACAACATGGATGAACCTTGAGCATGAGACTCCACCCTCTATGGAATCAAATAAAAGGAAATGGAGACAGTATGCACACCCAGCTGCCTCTGCTGAGGCAGAAGAAGGGAGTACGTGTGGTCCACTTTCTTTAGGACCATGAAGGCCGTAGGTTATGGGGCGGGACCTCAGCCAGGGCCACAGTGCTTTCCTGCTGGATGCCCTAGGTCTTCTCCATTCATGAGTTTTGAGAATAATGAAATCAAAGTGTTTCGTTGAATGTAGCAAATCTTAAGGAATCTAGCTTTCTTGTAACCTTCTTCTCTAACCTGTTGACCATATCCTGTATTCACATCACCAAGACTGGCCAAAGTGTCACTTTCATTCAGTCAGAGAGACCACAGGACTGCGTAGAGCAGGGCCAGCAATTATACTGGCATTGTACCAGAGAAAGATAAAGAAATGGACACAGACAATGTCACAGGAGGAGAAAGAGGCAGAAAATAAAACGGAGAAGAGCTTTTTTCTCTAATTAGCAGAATCTTGTTTAGGTCCCTTCTAAACATGGGACCATTTTAAGTGATGAAACTCAGCCACAGCTTGAATGGAAGTTCATCAGTAGTCATATTTGGATTTGTCTTCACTATAAGTAGCTCTGAAAGGGACAGAAAAGTAGGCACTAGAATAATCCTGTGCACTGGATTCTCAAATAGTCATGAACAGAAAATGATAAAAGCACACTTTAGTAACACTACCATTCTAATTAGTGAAATTCGTTGGAGAATAAATATCTACTATCACATACAATATTGAAAAAAAGCCCAATACCTGGTCTATGTCTTTTTAGAACCATGAAATGCTTTGATGGAGATAAAGGGATGATGAGAGGGAGAGAAGAGACACCGAGTGTTTACCTGTCTCAGCCAATTTGGGGGTTGGGTCCTGGAGGAGCAGGGATTTTTCCCAATGACGGGGGCTCCGCTGATCCTGAGATCCTGCCTGGGACGTCTCCTCCAGAGAGCTCTCCCTGGGATATCTGCTAGGAGTTTGCAGTTGAAAGTCTGGCAGTTCCTGTTCTCCAAGCTGGGATCCAGTTTTCTCCAAGAGCACCTTCTGGCCCTCCATACAAACAGCCACCTAGGAACAAGCCCCATGCATTAGAGGGCAATGCATGCTCAAGGACTATCTGAGGGCAGCTTGACCTCTCACTGCTCTGTAATGACTGTTTTTCCCTGGAAATTTCTGATAATGGCCTGGGGGTCAACCTTGAGAGAGAATGCTGAAACTCTCAAAGGAAGCAAAGGGAAGGACTTGCAGAATGACCAAAAGGAGGCTGCTTCAAATCAGCCAATACTTCCTGTCCCTAAAGCTTGGGGCTTTCTCAAGGCCTGGAGCCAAAGTCATCAGAGAGCAGGCACAAATATATCAGGGTCAGCCATGACATCCACCCAGCAGGTTCCTACCCTATGCTCACTTGCCTCCCTGCTTCTGCTGGAAACAGGCCCTGTAGGATAGGGAAGCAGTAGGGTGGGGGCCATTAAAAACCACCCTTACCTATAAATTGTTCTGCCCAAGGCTCTCCTGGTAAGGAGATCTCAGTAGTAAGAGGACTGCCCTACCCCTGTTCCCTAAC
The DNA here is from genome assembly GCF_028564815.1 of Eubalaena glacialis. Lineage (NCBI taxonomy): Eukaryota > Metazoa > Chordata > Mammalia > Artiodactyla > Balaenidae > Eubalaena > Eubalaena glacialis. The sequence continues at coordinate 58,513,895 of NC_083728.1, read as the reverse complement.
TGCTTCCGTTCACCAAAGCACGTGATTGTTTGCTTCCTCCCTAGGTCCCTACTGGGGTCTGACTTGGGGGTGGGATTTGGAAGGAATACTAGCCAATTGAGCTGGAGTTTCCTGATCCAAAGGCAATATGCAAGACACTTCCCTCGGACAAGGTCTAATAAAGTTCCCCCCAAATCAAATTCCTATCCAGTAGAATGACCCTGTCTGCTATGAATCCTGACTGCAGAAAAACTTCAAGAGTAAAGGGTCAGGGGAGATCTGTCAGCAAAGTTTCAAGAGCCTTACTTGATTCTCTACTTTCTCACTGGAATGCCTGTGGCTGGGTTTTCTGAAAACCTGTTACATCTCCCTAGGAGGGTGGGGGGAGGAGGGTTCCAAATAGAGGCCAGAAGCAACGTTTGAAATTCTGGACTCTATCTAGGGAGGGGTCCAGAAACCAGACACTAACCAGATGAAAAAGAAATCCTGGGGACCACAGAAAGTACCCTCCTTACCCACTGCTTTGGTCCCTTGGCTGCTCTGTAAAAATCTTCCACCAGGGTCACAATCTCCTTGCTGCTCATTGGACATTGATGCCTGGCCCGAGCCTGGATCTCCGGAGGCAGGATGTTCAGAAACTGCTCCAGCACCAGCAGCTCCAAAATCTGCTCCTTGGTGTGCACCTCAGGCTGCAGCCACTGACGGCAGAGCTGCCGGAGACGGGAGAGCGCCTCTTGGGGTCCAGACACCTCTTGATAACAAAACCGTCTAAAACTCTGGCGGGAGAGCTCAGGATCGGGCCAGTCTTTTTGCAGAGCGGGCTCCCGTTTTTCTTCTAGCTTTGCTATTATATGTCTCTCTTGCTTGGAGGAAGCCTGAATGTGGGACTGCGAGCTCAAAGTTATCTCCATCTTAGCCGCCATTTTGGGGCTCAGGAGACAGCTTCTCTCTCCTTGTAAACAGCTCAAGCCTTCGGGATCATGACCCTGAATGCTAGAAAGATGCTAGAAACGAAGCTCCTCTGAGGATATTGGAGAGGAAAGGATGCAAACAGAGCCTCCTCATTCGCTGGACTTGATCCCAAACTCCTGAAGACAACACAGTCCCTGAGAGTGGGAAGAGTTTGCTTTTCTGCCAGTTTCTTGAACTGTCTTGCAAAGGAGAAAAGTCATAATGTCCTAAAAGGAAACTGGGGGAAGTACCGCTTTTATTTCAGCGGCAAGCACAAGCGGTCTCACAGGAAAATGCGCAACGTGACCTAATGGGCTGACAGGAAACCCTGGGAAAAGTTCAGGCTGTCATCCAGGTAGCCTGCACCAGCTCCCCCGCATCCTCCACAGGCCGACCTCCAGCATCTCGCCAGGCGCTACAGGGCGAGCCCAGGCAGGCCATGGCGCACGCTGGGGGTTGTGAGTTAGCGGAAACCTCCTGCTAGCCAGCAAGGTACACGGAGGCGCGGCGGCTGCTCACCCCCAAGGCTCTGAGGCCCAGCCGCTCCGGCCTCCGAGGGCGCCCGGCTCCGACTCCGCGCCCCAGCTGGCCTGGGGCTTGGCGAAGCTGTAGCACTCTGGCGCGCGGCTCAACTACGTGGCCGGGTGCGAGCCGGCGGTGGCGCCTGCGACGGCAGCACCACCGACAGCCCCGCTCCACACGCCCACCTGCAGCCGACTCACCTCTCTGGGGACCGGGGACCCAGAACCCAGGAGCCAAGGCTGGGGGCGGGGCAGAAGCCGCTCGTCGCGGACACTCCCACAGGCTGCCGCGAATCTGTGCCACGGGAGAGCTCGCCTCCTCCGCAGAGGGATTGGCTCCTCGGGGTCGTTCTCTCTCGTCTATCGGCCGCTGTGTCTGTCGATGCTGGCGAGAACGGCACCCCGCCGTCGCAGTGCATTCCGGGAGTTGTAGTCCGCTGGCAAGACTCGCGAGCAAGCGCAGTGGGCGGATCCGCGCGGGGGCTCGCGGTGCTGACTTCCGGCCCGGCGGCCGAGCGAGTTTGGAGAGCCGTGAGTGAGTGCGTCTGGTGAGTGCTCCGCTTCTTGGCGTCCGGCGGCTTGCTGCTGGCAGTCGTCTCAGAGGCAGTTGGGCCAGGTCAGGGCGCCCCTCGCACGCTCAGCGGTCACCCTCCTGTGCCGCGGCCCCTCGCCCCGGCCAACCCGAGCCGGCTAGGGCTGTCCCGATCCCTGTGCCCCAGCGCGGACTGTCTCCGGCCTGTGGCCCTGCCCGTCTCACCCCCGGGAGACGGGAGCGGGAGCCCGCGGACTTGTTTCCTACTCCACTTCAGCCACAGGACCTAACCCTAGCACCGAGTGCACTGGAGTACTCAGGGCATCCTTGCCGAATGAAAAGTGAATCAGCCCGACTCCGCATCCTCATCCTGTTTTCTGCTGAGTGTTTGGGTTGTCGCCAGAGAGAAACACATATTTGAGAGAGGAGTATTTTAAAATTAACGATGAATGGGATATTAGGGGTCAAGAGGAGTGCAGGCTCCGCCTTCTGCATGTAACTAGGATAGCACTCATTAAATTATTCTTCATCCAGAGGTGTGGGATTTATGAAAATGTGTAAGGCAAGGAGTACAGGTTCTAGTCCTGACCTTGCTGCTGAGAAACTATGCTCTGTGATGCTCCTTTTTCGTTCAAAAGGACTGTTCACAGTAATGCCTTTGCTTTCTCTCTCTCTAGCCCCTCCTGCCTCACTGAAATGTAAAGAGAATACAAGTGAAGGCAGTTTAAGTACTTTGGAAGAAAGGCAACCTGAATCCATGTTTTTAAAAGTAATTTCTTTACTCCTGTAAAAGAGACTCAGGCCTCTGGAGAAGAAGGAATGGAATGGAGAGTGGGACATTAACTGCAGAAAGCTCCAGTCTTACATCCACCGAATTTAGCAATTTCCAGGAAATTCGCAACTTTTTTCACCCCAACTGTATGTAAAATCCCAGAGAATTTTGACAGGCCCAGCCTATGTGAGTTGCCCATTCCTGGGGTTGGGGGAAGGGTACTGTAATGAACAGCCCCACCAGAGACAATGAAATAGAGAGGGGCCTTTTCATAAAGGGAGAAGATGCTGCTGTCAGAAGTGGGAAGGAATGCTGGAAGATAAAAGCAAACCAGAACAATCATTTCTCATCCTCATTGTGTGTGTGGTGGTGGTGGGAGGGAGGAGGGTGTGATAGTGATGAAGAGATCAATACTTTTCCCTCCTTAAGAAAAGGTGGCAATTGGGAGGCTGGGTCCAGGCTTCTGAGGGTAGGGAGGGCAGGGACAAGACCCAGGCACATGGGGAACACGAGAAGGAACAGCTGGACTACACTGAGGGACAGTTTGGGGAATTCATCCACAGAAATTTGATTAGGGAGAAAACTATGTTTTTTGATATTTTTAGTACTTTGGCTACTTGGCTTGGATTGAAGAGGGAGTAAAGGAAAAGGATAGAAATAAACCATAAGAACTAGAGTGGAGGAATATCGGATGGTTTCATGCTGTCTTTTTCCATTCTTTTCAGCCTCACTGAGCCTTTTTCAAGTGTGCGTCTGAGTCTGCATGTCTATGAAATGCTCATGTCTCTGATTCCAGAAAGACACACTTTTCACTGGTATCCAGGAGACCCTCTTCCCAGTGATAAGAGATGGAATCTGATCTGCAGGATGGAAGTGGCAACCAGTGAGCCAGTTCGTTGAAGCAAACCATGGCTGCAAGAAGGAGTTCCCAGGCACACCCGTCCCCAAGCAAGGACTCCACACAGGGACAGAAATCAGCCCTGCACAACAACGGCCCTGACTCTGAAGCTTCCCGCCAGCGCTTCCGGCAGTTCTGCTACCAGGAGGTAGCTGGTCCCCATGAAGCTTTTAGCAAACTCTGGGAACTCTGTTGTCAGTGGCTGAGGCCTAAGACACACTCAAAAGAGCAAATCCTGGAGCTGCTGGTTTTGGAGCAGTTTCTGACCATCTTGCCAGAAAAGATCCAGAGCTGGGTGAGAGAGCAGTGTCCAGAAAATGGTGACGAAGCTGTGGCTCTGGTTGAGGATGTACAGAGAGCACCTGGGCAGCAGGTGAGAAAAGGCAGTCAGAACCTTGTGGTTTTAGTCATGAAGAAGTTGGTGTGAGGAGCACAAGAATCCAGTTACTGGAGAGGCGCTTAGCTGAGAAATGCCAGAAGCTGTCTGCTGCCCAGAAAGTATTAGCTATCCTGCCTTGGTCCTATGCCCTTGGTCTATGGGAAGAATTTCTCATTTGGTGAAATAACTTAGACATTCATATATTCACTGAATCCTTGGAGTCACTAATTAAAGTGAGATAACACTCTCCAAAACAAGGCAAGGAAAAGGACAACAATCCTTCACTCAGCAGGTCAGGAAAATTAGAGATGTTGGTGAATTTAAATCTAATCTCTCTTGCTAGAAGGTTCCTTGAAGTAGTGTGCCATGTGTTGTACACTAAACAAAGTCGTATTAGAGCTGGTCCTTGCTGCCTGAATTAAGTGGTCAGTTTGGGACAGTGATGAGTTTCACAAAATACCCACTTGTAGAGGTAAGGACTAGGTCTGAGATCCACTCAGTGTAACGTCTTGTATATTTTGGGAGAAGCGGGGTGTGAAAGGCACAGGAGAAGGAAAAGAAACATGAGGGCTTCAGTTGTGGGAGATTCTGTGGGAAGAAGGCGGCTGAAATCCAGGTCAGAAATCTGGGAGAGGCAACGAGTAACGGAGGAGTGTGGGTCAGAGGAATGCCAGCCTGAATGTGACTGTGGCCAGAGCAGGAAGCAGCCCGCTGGCGCCCGAGTCTGCATGGCTGGATCAGGACGTGCTTGCGTTTCCCTGCGAGGAGGCGGATGTGCACACCAGCTGTAGGAGGAAGAGTGGCGAAGGGGGTGTCGGTGAAATTTCATAGGATTGAGAGGTTTTGACAGAATTTGGAGGGGGGAGCAGTATGGTGGTGATGCATTAGAAATAGGGGAAGTTAATTTAATATCCATGGTTTGGAGACCGTTAATAATAACCAGGATGGATGGAGAAGGGCAGTGGAGCACATGTACGAAGTTAAGAGTTTGGAGAAGGGACCTAAGCAGAGCGGGAATCCCTCTGTGCTAACAGTCATCCTGGTCCCCATTCCCCTTGCCATTTCTGTGTGGACCATCTCTCCCTTATTGTCCACCACCATTTCAGGATCACACTCTTAATGTGAATGAAAACAGTACAGGAATGTAAGGGTTAAAACGGCTATTTGAAACCCATCAGGGGGGTGAAGGGGAGAGCAGGAAGTGGAGGTGAGAAGCAGTAAGGGAGGTGATACCCCAGCTGCCTCTCAGTACCTCTCCTCTGTCACTTTACACAGGAATTTGTAGTGACAGATGATGGGGTCTGTTCTCAGGTCCCGGAATCTGGGAAGGACTTGAAAATGCCCATCGAGGAGACGGCCTCCTTGGGAGCAGCCAGAGAATCACTGAGATCCCACCTGAAACAGGGGGTTCATCCAGAAGAATGGACTGTGAAGGGGTCACGGAGCTCACCCCGGAGACCGTGGGGACAGTCAGAAGGTAAGCAGAAGCCTCTGCCCTCCCCCAAGGTGTGAGGGACAATCATCTCTTGGAAATGCAGGTCTGAGCTCAAGTTGGCCCCTGGGTTCCAGATTAAATGCCTTTGAGCTACATCCAAAAATCAAGATTTCAAATTATAGTTGATGGTACTAGCACTTAAAATGTGGGTGGAGATCCTTTATGTGTTAGCTTAATTCTCTTTTATTACAATTTAATTCTATTGCTTCTGAATCAGGTGTTACTAAAGGTGAGCATAATTACCTCACCTTCTACAGAGCGGTTCTTCATGAACTTGAAGACATAACCCCCTTCCATCCAGCTTAATCTCTTCCAAAATACATTTCTCCTATTAGTTTTTCCTTTCTTCCAGTGCTTTTTTAAAAATTTGTCCTAATTTTTTAGAAAAAGGTTAATTAAAAATTTAATTAAATTTAATTGATCTCAAATTCATCACCTAATGTAAAATTAGCCATCTCAAGTGAACCATTCAGTTGCATCTAGTACAGTCACAGTGTTGTACTATCACCACCTCTGTCTCGTTCCAAAAGTTTCATCCTCCCCAAAATAAACGCCATGCCCATTAAGCAGTTGCTCCTCATTCTCTCTCTTTGTATTTGCCTGTTCTGAACATTTCATAGAAATAGAATCCTACAATATATGACCTTTTGTTTCTAGCCTGTCTCATTTATCACGTTTCCAGCCTACGAAGTATCACTACTTGGTTTGTTTTTGGGGCTGAGTAATATTCCATTGCGCAGACAGACCAAGGCTCTATCTTTATAAGTCTCTTTCTGTGAAGCACTTTGGCTGCATACATTTCTAGATTATCTAAAGGCCACTGCTGCCTTTTCTGTGTAATTCAAAGCTGCCCTTACAGGTTTCTAAGTAATTATTTTAAAGCCACCTCATCTTTATGTAACTCAGATCCTAAAGAAAAGCACTGTGTCTTCATGCTGTTTAAAAAGGCAAGCTTCTGTTGATGAAATGAGAAACAGTCTTAAGAGTTTATTTGCTTTTGTATTTTTTAAGTGAAGTAAATACACTATCAATATGTTAGAAAACTTTGCCATTTAGAATTTATTTACTTTTAATCCTTGGGAACATCTGTGCTCTTTGGTGTGTGATTTCTGAGGCTTTGGGGTCTGAGTAAAGGGGGCAGGACTCACTGTGTTCCATGTTCTGCAACCTCAGCTCACCGTACCTGCGGGCTGCTCCCAAGTGGTGAAACCTCCCCAGGGGTCAAGTTCCACTAATAAGTCATCAAAACGTACCATTTCCTTTGTACTATTCTTGAAAATGGGGATCTGGAAAAGAATGTATTATCTTGGTCTGAAAAAAAAAGAATCAAATTCCTGTGGTATTTTTAAGAGCACTATAGGGGATTTCCCTGGTGGCGCAGTGGTTAAGAATCCGCCTGCCAATGCAAGGGACACGGGTTTCAGCCCTGGTCCAGGAAGATCCCACATGCCGTGGAGCAACTAAGCCTGTGCGCCAAAACTACTGAGCCTGTGCTCTAGAGCCTGCAAGCCACAACTACTGAGCCCATGTGCCGCAACTACTGAAGCCTATGCGCCCAGAGCCTGTGCTCTACAACAAGAGAAGCCACTGCAATGAGAAGCCCACACACCACAACAAAGAGTAGCCCCCACTCGCCGCAACTAGAGAAAAGCCTGCGCATAGCAACGAGGACCCAGCACAGCCAAAAACTAGATAAATTAAAAAAAAAAAAAAGCATTATAGTCATCTCTGAGTGGTTGGACAATGAGACATTCCCTCCCCTTGCTCCCAAGTATTCTATTAAAATTTTTTAAAAATATACTATGCACATATTTCTTTAGAATGAAAAAAACTTTTTTTAAAGCTATTATGTCAGGAGGGATCTGGTAAAAGGAATTTCTTCACACACAGGCCATTGGCTGTGGCAGTGGTCCTGAAACTTGACTATGCATCAGACTCACCTGAGGGAGTGTTAAACAGATTCCCAGGCCTCACCCCCAGAGTTGCTGATTCATTATATCCCAGTGGGGCCCAGGAATATGCATCTCTGATGAGCTCCCAAGTGCTGCTGAGGCTGCTGGCCTGGGGACCCCACTCACAACCTCTGCTCTGTGGCTGTTATGTGGAGACCACCCTCTAACAGTGGCTGTTTTCTCCCCTAGCCTGGCTTACTCTGCAGGCTCCCAGGAACCTTCCTCAGAGGAGGGGTCTTGGAGACCAGGAGACAGGTGCTGTGCTCCACATAGCTGGGGCCCAGGTGAGCTATGGTGGATATCTTTTATCTCTTTAAGTTCCCCTTTCATCTTGCGCTCACTCTCAGCCTAAAATCCCTTCTTTTCTGGAGATGCTGGAAAGATTTTTACGTGGTCCATTGAGTTTCTCTTGGGTTGTTTCCTTGTTCTGTCCACTGACATCATCATATGGCTCTTTACCCATCCCGATCCTTCTCTTGGAGGCCTGACCTCTCCCTGCCTTGCTTTGCCCCTGATCTGATACCCATGGTCCTGTCTCTGCCCACCCCCCAAGCTAGAGCAGTGCTATTTTATCGGTAGCAGCAGACCCCGGTGTTCTTACAGGGACGAGCCACGTTTGAGGACAGAGCCATATCCCTCTGTCAGGAAGGGCAGATACACCTGGGCCCCGAACAGAGGGCCCTCTACAGGGATGTTACACAGAAGAGTGACAGAAACGCCTCGCTGGGTAAGGATCCACATTCCCTCTAGGTCCAGAGTGGATGTGTTCAGTTGTCTGGAGACAGACCAAAAGAACCCAAGAGGAAAGGAGACAGAGAGGCAGTGGGGAGCCTGTTGGGTGGGGGGAAAGAAGGAACAGGAACATACTGAGAGATGACAAGAGACACAGAGAAAGGAAGACACAGAGAGGGACAGAGGGATAGAAGGAAGGGAAAGCACGGGCTCATGACAGGGGCAGTGGGGACAGAGCATGTGGGAGGCAGAGGATGAGGGGGGAGGGAAGACAGACAGCAGCTAGGGAGGCACAGGCTGTGCTGGGAACAGGGGAGAGATGAGTGAACTTGTGCTCACACACACAGCTGTGATAGGTCCTGGGGAGCAGAGGGGACTGAAAGACAAGAGACTCCAACCGTGACAGTCTACTTCTATGCCCAGGCCCTTCAGGAGGCAACAAGAGCCCTTTTTCAGAGTCTCTGGACCAATCTCTTGCCTTTTTTCAAATCAGTTTTGCCCCATCTGGGCTGCTCCTCCTCAGAGCAGCCTCCCCGACCACCAGATTCAGAGACAGATGCTCTGCAGCCTTGATGTCTCCTCCCTGCGTCTCCACATGCAGGGTTGCTCATTCATGGTCGGAAGGACATCCTGGGCTGGATCAGAGAACACGCAGGGACCTCAGATATGCAGGGCTGCAGGGCAAGGAAAAGGCCTAAGACTTCCACAAGGGAGACTGGAGTGAAAGCCCGTGAGACACCAGCAAACGGGGAAGAAGAAATCAAGGGTGAAGCACAAGAGCCAGACTCAGCAAATGGGACAGAGGCTGGCCCACTGTGGGCGGCTGAGGACACCAGGACTCTCCTGTCTGTTCTCAGCAGCCTCAGTTTTATGGGGAACTTCAGGAGCACCAGCAGAGCAGCCAGCTATGTGGGGAGGTCGCTGAGTTCTTGTGTGAACGAGGTTTCCACCAGACTCTGGAGCAGCATGAACCAGTTCAGAAGCCTCTGGGCCAGTGACTGCAGCCTGCTGCAGCCAGGCACCCTGTCCCCTTCAGGAGGAGAAGGAAGCTCTGCCGGCCTCACAGGGCTCCTCCAGTTCTCCCAGGAGCTCGGCAGACAGGGCTGTTGAGGCCAAAGGGCCAAGCCAAGGGCCATGGAAGCGCAAAGAGGCGAGGCTCGAGGACACAGTTGGGGGCTCAGACAGCTACAAATTTGACAGGAAGCAGCCAGTCCAGGAAACTGGAGCCCCCACACCTACAGCCAGCTCCAGAGCCACTTGGGTGAGGGCCTCTCGGCACACGTGTCCTGGTACTGTCACCTATAAGCAAACCATGCCCCCACTCTGCGCCTTGTCTTCCAGCTGTAAGTTGAGGATTGTTCCTGTTCCCTCACTGCTGGGGAAATGCTGGGATGAAGGCTCTAGTGGACACCCAACATAAAGCCATTCACTCGGCCACCTGCAGGTTACACACAGGGAAAAGCAGTACCTAAACCATTATGTTGTCTTGGTAACCCAGGGGATTTTCTTCTGAGTTGTGAAATTGGAAAGCCAAAGCCTGGGGTGTTTCTGTGACCTAAGAAGTAAATTGTGTGAGTAGGTGTTATATCTAGATTTTGTTAACTGAACATAAAAGAACGAAGCTAATGTCAGCCTGGGGAAGGAGCACTGTGTTCTCCGTGGAAGGTGGGTGATGTCCCAGCTGGAGCCGCTGTGTGGACTCAGAGAGCTGTCATCGCAGTCTGGGAATCAGGTTCCATTATAGCTGTAGGGCAGTGGGGCAGGAGAAGAGCGATGGAGCATGTGGGGACAGAGGGTGGGTTGCATTTTTAATTTGGGTTGTCAGGGTAGTCCTCACTGAGAAAATGACATTAGAGTAGAGATGTGAAGGAGAAGGGGTGAAGTGTGTGGCTCTCTGGGGAGACTGTAACAGTCGGAGGGGATCACCAGTGCAAAGGCTCTGAGCCGGAGGAGCCTGGGCAAGGAGGCCAGTGTGCCTGGTGCAGACTGAGAGGGGATGAGAGTAATAAATGAGGTCAGAACCAGATCACGTGGGACAGCACTAGTGAGAGTGAAATTGAGAGCAAGCGTTTAGAAACTTTTATAGCAATCTGACATTGCTGCACCATCTAACTGCATATTCAATGTATTTTGAAAAACAAAAAACCTGGTTCTTCACAGATACTTTGAGAAGCACTAACCTAGGGCCTCAGGCCCTACATAGAGGACTTTGTAAGGACTCTGACTTTTTCTGTGTGAAATGGGGTAGCCTTGCAGGATTCTGAGCAGAGGAGTAATAGTTTTAAAAGGATCATGTTGAGAATTTCAATTTATTTGACACTTAACTCTATTTAAACACGTGTTTGTGTCTCCGTTTTGTTACGGAGACATTTGGAGGACTGTGGTCTTCTTGAAGGCAGGGTCCATGTCATATGACAGTTGCATTTCTCAGAAACTGGCCTGCTGGCACTCACACAGGTTAGTTGAGTTGAATGAAAAGGAGGGGCCCACTTTGACAGCTGGATTGAGAGAGACTGTAGGAGGTCCAGAGGAGAGTCAAGACCAGGTAGGCAGCCACTGCAGTAATCCAGGCACGAGAAGACAGTGGCTCGGAGCAGAGTGGACTAGAGAGTGATGAGAAGAGGCTGCGTGCCCTTCAGAGCATCATGACGAGGTGTGATCAGAATGCATTTGCTGGGATGGCTCTAGACAAATGGCCCTCAGCCACCGGCCCAGATGGGCAGCCCCTGAGGGGCCTGTGCTGAGTGTTCTTGAGTAACCAGCCTTCCTGAACTGCTCTTCCCAGACCTTTACTACTTATTCTCACCTTAGGACACTACCTGCAGTAATTCAGTTTCTTGCATACACAGGGATGACAAGAGATATAAACAGACGTACAGGAGCCAGATCAGGAGGGACTCAGACATCAGAGGTGGGACTTAGCAGAAGTATCCTATCATCCGATCTTCTCTCTTGTGAATCTTTGCTTACATCCAAGTCTTACCTGTTCACCAGGTCCTCTTATATGGCCACTCACCCTCAGAGATTCCCACCCTGGAGACAGACAAGCACGAGGCTTATCGTGAATCATCTCTCAGGGGAAATTAGTGGGATTCAGGATAAAGAGAAATAAAAGCAGAAGCTTTGGTAAAGACTCTACAACCCCTCCTCAGCTGGAGAGGATTTCACTGGAAGTTGTTGCTTTAGGAACAAGCCCACAGTGAGATCTCCCCAGGAATGACAGTAGCCAGCATGGCATAATTTGAGAGACTAGGATGTAGCTTCCTGGGCTGCTAAAACCCTGCACTGTGGTATTGGTCTGCCCTGCTCTGATCACTGAGTTGTCTCCTGGCAGCAAGTGTGCACTGGGGCTATGAAGAGACCAAGACGCTCCTGGCCATTCTCAGTAATTCTCAGTTTTATGAAAAACTCCAGACCCGTCAGCAGAACAGCCAGATCTCCAGGGCCTTGGTGGAACAACTCCAGGAGCAAAGCTTTCTGCAGACCCCAAAGCAGCATCGCGCCAAGTTCAAAAGCCTGCAGTCGAGTTCCCGCAACATGAGGAGAGGCTGTGTGCCTGAGCCTTGTATCTTTTACGAGGAAACTGATGCCCTTTCCAGCCCCTGGGCCTCTGCACCTACTATGGCAAGCAGTGCTGTTCCTGGCCAAGAGGGAAGTTGAGGCTAGAGAGCTGAGTCAGCAGAATGGGGGGCCCACAGAGGCTGGAGAAGGTACCACCGTGGATGGTGAGGACTGGGAGGAAGAGGATTTCAGGGATCCTGGCCAGGCGGTTAGGAGGGTTGGCCTGCCAGACCTGTTCCCAAACAGACGTGGTAAGACTCTTGGCTTTGACTCTTGGTCAAAGCATGGGTAAGTCCACTTAGGGCCGTTAGCCTAGCATCACCAGAGAGCCATTCTGCTCCTGGCCTTGTCATCATCTTGATGTATCACCTGACATAGGCCAGAGAGTCTTGGTTTTCGTGGTTAAGGATTATTTCCTTTGCACTTCAGAGCCCCGATTTTACTTTGCTGGCCTCTTTCACAGGGTCCGTGTCATTTTTCCCCATGGATTTGCACTTACTTTGCTTCCATAGATGGCCAGTCAGGTCTCCAGCCCAGACTCTCTCTCCTTTTCCAGCATTGACCCTCCTTTCACATCTAAGCCTGGGTTTCCCAGATGCCCAGCAACTTGCCTTCTTCCTGTTTGAGATGGTTAAACCCGGGGTGGCCTTTTGTTACTCTTCCCAGAAGCCAGGCCATTCAAGAACTGAGACAGATGACAAAGAGCTTGACTCCTCGCCTCATTCTGTCATTGTGTCAGAACATCCAAAAAGAGGTGCAATAGGAGCAAAGTGGGTGGATGGAGTTTTGGGTATATTTACCTGTGATCATAGAATTTGGAGCTTAAAAATATTACAATTGGAAAATAAAACTTAGGTTTTTAATTAGCAGAAGACTGAATCACATGAGAATTCCAATTAGTTTTTCTTCTTAAAGGTAGTTTAGTTGTAATTCTTTCCTCATTCCATTGTTTTCCTGCTCCACAGTCTGATGTATTTCTTTTTTGTTTTTTTAAAAATATTTATTTATTTATTTATTTATTTATGGCTGCGTTGGGTCTTTGTTGCTGTACACAGGCTTTCTCTAGTTGTGGCGAGTGGGGGCTACTCTTCATTGTGGTGCACGGGCTTCTCATTGCGGTAGTTCTCTTGTTGCGGAGCACAGGCTCTAGGCACGCGAGCTCAGTAGTTGTGGCTCGTGGGCTCTAGAGCGCAGGCTCAGTAGTTGTGGCACAAAGGCTTAGTTGTTCCGTGGCATGTGGGATCTTACTGGACCAGGGCTCGAACCCGTGTCCCCTGCATTGGCAGGCGGATTCCTAACCGCTGCACCACCAGGGAAGTCCTGACAGTCTGATGTATTTCTGTTCTTGCAGGTATTGAGATCAAAAGCGGGATTACAAAAGAGAATCGGAAATGGGATGATACAGAGGAAGCAGAAATGAACAAGCCTTTTCAGAGAAAGTCCAGTGAAGTCTTTTGGCACTCTGAGCTAAAAAGAGGCTGGGCAGGTGCTCCAGTGTCAAAAAGGCAACGAAGATGTTCTCCAGGGGAGAGTGAGGAGAAACCCCCATCCCAGAAGAGGATGAGTCACCAGAGACTTCGTACTGGGGAAAAGGCCTGTACACATTTCCTGTGTGGGAGAAACTGCTCTCAGAGTTCTCCCTCTCACCACCAGCCAGTCCCCAAAGTGGAAAAAGCTTCTAAATGTCACGAATGTGGGAAAAGCTTTAGCCGAAGTTCTTATCTTGTTCGACACCAGAGAATCCACACGGGAGAGAAGCCTCACAAGTGCAGTGAGTGTGGGAAAGGCTTCAGCGAGCGCTCCAACCTCACTGCCCACCTCAGAACTCACACAGGGGAGAGACCCTACCAGTGTGGGGAATGTGGGAAAAGCTTCAACCAGAGCTCCAGCCTCATTGTCCACCAGAGGACCCACACGGGGGAGAAGCCTTATCAGTGCACTGTCTGTGCAAAGAGATTCAACAACAGCTCCCAGTTCAGCGCTCACCGGCGAGTCCACACTGGGGAGAGCCCATACAAGTGCAGGCAGTGTGGGAAAAGCTTCAACAACGGCTTCCACTTCAGTGCCCACCAGAAAACCCACACGGGAAAAGCCTTACCAGTGCTCTCAGTGTGAGAAAATCTTCACTAAGAACCCTGCCCTCATCCACCATCAGGGGGTGCACACAGAAGAGGTTCCCATATCACAGGAAGGAAGGCATGTGCTATAAGTGTGGAAGAAACCCGATGGATCAATTCCTTACGTCAACATGTGTTTCTCGGCGCTTCCTTCTGCTTGTGGAGAGTTCTACTGGGCAATCCCCAGCTTAGCTATAGGTTTATTGACAACCGGATCTTAAGAACCACGTCCAGGAATAGGAATCAGGGTAAGAATGCTGAACTCTTTCTGGCTCTGCCTGGGACTCCTGGGTCCTGTCTCATTGTTGATTTCAATTCTGTTTGAAGGGGACAAGGCTACAGGATCCATAATTCCTGCCAGGAAACCTGGGTATGACTGTTCCCAACAAAGAATGGGGGGGCTAGTGGCCTGAGCACTGTTTCTGGGCCATGTCAGAGAAGAAATTCTCCACCCTCATGGGAAGCATATCTAGAAGTTAACAGCCTGGATGTATTCTAAACCAACAACTGACCTCTGGCACCTAGTGTTAGGTACTACTGCTAACTTCAGAGCAGATCACTACTCTGTAATCCAGCCACCACCAAAGAAAGAACAAAGGAAAGGAAGGAGAGGTTAAGCCACTGGGCAATATTAAATCTGTTTCCCTTGGTGACGTAATCTCAGAGCAAGGGTAACATCTAGGTTAATCTTTGTAAGATTCCTCATTTTACCATCACCTCCACCCCAGTTCCTGGTTTATTGTCTCTTATAGTTAACACTTTCTACAAGCTTATAACCATTACTACTTCTGTTGACAATAAAGGTGTTTCTCCCTCTACTTCTTTGGCCTTTGGTTGTAATTTTCTCCATTAGAAACTTTATTCTCATGCAGAAGCCTGCACGGTCCTCAAGAGGATCCAAGGGTAGAACCTGCTTCGGGACAGTAGAACATGCAGAGAAGGAATAAGGGACAGGAAATGGGGAGAGAAGGAATACAGTTGGGTTGGGGAGTAAGGAAAACACAGGGGCTGCAGGCGGTTCTGACTATAGGTGAAAAGAAGGGTGGGTGTAAGGAGCATGAAGAGCCAAAATTAAAGCTTACTGATCCAGAACAAGGCATAGATGTTTAAGCTTTTGTGAAATCTCTGATAAAATGTGGTGAAAGATGGGTAAGTTGTCCATGGTTCTTGGCCTGTGCATGCAAGTTGTCAGTACCTTGCCTAAGCTTTGTTGAAAAGCAAGTGTCATGGTCTCTGCTTTAAGCCTTCTTGGGGAATTACAGATGAGCAAAGGAGAATGTATACCTCAAAGCCAAAAAAAATTTAATTTAGAAAAGGAGAAGCAAAGGCAGGACAGAAAAATATACTTCAGTGTTTCCTCAGCTTGAGTCTCGCTTGGCCCATCCCACAGTTCTCTGCATACACGGTCCTTGAACATGGCCCAGTGGACAAGCTATGCAGGCCAGTTCCCAGAGTCACATACTTACCTCTGCTCTACAGAGAGGGGGAAAAAATGATACCTTAGGAAAGCTCAGGCAAAGGCAAAGAGATGGGCTTGAATGTGACCTGTTGGGGCACAGCCTGACTTCATTGGAGATCATGGTGGGGAAGAGGGGGACAGCCCGGGGTGGATCAACTACTGAAGGGCTTTGTACACCAGCTCAAAGAAGCTGGCTTTGATAAGTGAGGAGAGCCAGTGAAAGTCAATGGAATCACTAAGGAAGCGCAGGTACCCAGGCCTAACAGGCAGGCTCCTCCCACTCCTGGGTCTGCGGTAACCAGGGAAACTGGGATGCAACTGTTGAACTCCTTGCATTCTTAGATTGCCTCCACCATCCAAATTGCTTTATCCTCTAGTCTGCTGGGCAGGAGAAAGAACACAGAGTACTAGAGCGCCCAGCCCTTGCCTGTCAGCCTCTCGGGAGGGTCTGGAGCAGACAGTAAGAACTGGAGAATACATCCAGTTATTCATTCATTCAGGAAACATTTGATTGCCTATAAAGTACCAGGTATTACACAGAAGCCAAATACAAAGCAGTGAACGAAACAGACACTGTATCTTCCTTCCAGAACCAGCCTTACTGGACCCCTCAGAAATACAGCACAAGTCAGGCAGCACACCCAGCCCCCAAGCCCCAAGATCTGAGTTCCAGCTCCACAGGGCCACTCTTCTAAGTTCTGAGTTCTGATAAACCCAACCTGCTTCCGAGTTCTGATAAACCCAACCCTTCCCCCTACTCCCTGTGTGGTCGCTGCTTCCTACAGTTACCACCTCTGTTACCTTAGTGTCTACGACCCACTGACAAATCAGCCTGATCACTGCACCAACCACTTGAGAATACATTTGAAGTAGGTTGTACAAAAGGCAACACCCCCAAGTCTATCCATTTCCTCTGACGTGTAACTTATACTCCTGGTTTGCTTCAGCCCTTCAGATATCCATTGAAAAGCCAGTTTTCCCCTGTACGTTTAAAACTGGGGCTCTCCATATAGTCTGTACATCCCTTCCTCACTGAAACATTTTAACTTATTGATACGGTTTTTCAGTTGACAGCATGCCTTTTTTCCAAGGACTGCTAACCACTTGCCACAGACAGGATCAAATAAATATTCTCACAACCCAGAGAAGTAGCGCAAAGCCTGCACACCGTTCCCTTTTCACACATCTGCTGTGGTTCCTCAGCCTAAGGTGGCTGATGGGTGGTCACAGCCAAAGCCAGAGCTGGGCCCCTCAGGCCTCCTACCCGACTTCCTTTCCTCTTGCCACCTCTTGTCTGCCTCTCCTGTGAGGGACTGCCTTACCGGTCAGTTTGGGAACAGCCAGGACTCCTGGGGTCCCGGGTGAGACTGTGCCCATGTCATCGCTGACGTCATCACAGGCGAATCCTCGCTTTCACCATCATCAGCTCCAGCCTCCTTGCAGTCCTGCTGCTCGTCCTCGGCTCGGCTTCTGGGTAGAGACAAAGAGAAGGACTGAGTGCAGGTCACAGGACACTAGCAATTAACCTGGCTACTCCCTGTGATATGGAAGTTAGCCTGAAGGATTCTGAACTTGTGCCACCCTGTTCTGGCATCTGGAGAAAGCTGTGGTCCTGAAGCTGCTCGGGCATTCCCTGTACACTTGGCCATTCTAGTGGCACTTCTGGAGTTTTTGATAAATTGGGGATTTACTGAGATTTGCAAGTAAAGTCTGGGTTTCCTGGTAGCCCCAATGCACACCTGCTATCATAGGTTTAAACTGACTTGCATAGTGATTAAAGTGAAAGAGCTGGATTTTGAACCTGGGTCAGATCAATTTCAAAACCTTTTAATTTTTCACTCTCTCACTCTCAACACTCTTTCTGGCTAACAATTTCTGTGAAACCTCCAAACACAGACCTTATACTACATGTTCATGCCACCAGGGCAGCCTTGTTGTGGCAGGGGCCGTAGGCCCAGCCTCCTGGGGAGGAGGAAGGCACAGTTGAGGTTTCATGTCACACCCATTACCAGCAACTACCTCCCAGGCATGGTGTCGTGCCTGGCACAAGATTAAGAGCTAGTTATTACACAGTATAGATTAGACATGGTTCCTAAGAAACTTTTACAGCCAAAAGTGAGAAAAAGCAAAAAGAGACCCATTAGAAAGACAGAAAAGGAGACCCATCAGAGATCTCACTTGTTATACAGGATGGTCAAAAGGTACCCCTTCCATCGAGGCACAGTACGTGTGGCTGGGCAGAACAGAAGAGAGTCAGGACCCCAGTGCCGCACCTGACAGTGGCAGAGTCTTATAGGTCTAAACTAAGATCCGGCCCTCTGCCTTGTATGGCAGCAGGTCACCATGTAAGCCCCTAGACCTGATTCATACATGACCCTTCTAAGAGCTATCATGGAATGAGGTTTTCTGAAGGGAGAACCAGAGGGAACGACAAAGCCTCTATATGGAACTGAGCTGCCTCAGAACCACAACTGCGTCCCAAATCACTAGCTTCCTGCTCCCAACTGTGGTCATGACAGAACGATAAGGTCACGTCTCTGATGGATGGCACAGGCACGGACAACCTCTCATTCCTGGATTCTTCTTGCCTCTCCCCTTTCCAGCCTGAGACTCTGTTCTTCAAATAGGTGGGTTGTTCTTTAAGGCCCCAGGGTCTGAGTGGTCTGAGCATAGCTCTGCCTCTTCTCTTGGGAA
Organism: Eubalaena glacialis; assembly: GCF_028564815.1. Lineage (NCBI taxonomy): Eukaryota > Metazoa > Chordata > Mammalia > Artiodactyla > Balaenidae > Eubalaena > Eubalaena glacialis. The sequence goes on along the minus strand of NC_083728.1, from coordinate 58,495,853 downwards.
AGCCCCTGAGGATGGGCTTCATGGTCTCCAATAGAAGCCTGGTAACCGCCCCCCCGCCATAACCCCGGTTGCTGGCTCTTCTTGGAGCACAAACACCATCACCTGGAAATAAACCCCATCAATGGACACCCTACCTCCCCTGCCAAAGATCATCATATGGGCCCAGGGAGGAAAAGTATAGGAACGGAGATGCCTGCAAAGCCAGAGTTAGAAACTTGATTGAGGAATGTGATGCTGAGCAGAACAGCAGAGAGCGCTTCTGAGTCCTGTGTGCTCAGGGCAGTGCTGGGAGGTCTCCGGCAGCCCCTGCCCAGGGCCCCACAGTGCTGTTGTATCTTGCAGCATTACTATCAGTCCTCAGCAGGTCCCAGTCTGGCCCTCTCCTGACCAGAAATCCAGTTCAGTTTATCTGTTTTGTGAAAGGTGTGACCCAGACACTGAGGATGTAACCAAAGTTCCCACAGCTAGCTGAGCATTACAATCCCTCTGTCTTACAACAGGCACGTCAAGAACCAGAAGATTCTCGTTTACAGAGCTGGCTCAGGTCATTATAACCTGCAGAGGAGAAAGCCTGAGTTCTACAGGGACAAATACTTCCCTTCCTTTATTCTTGGCAGCTGAGACCTACTGAAAGCTCGGTGATTGATGAGGGTCCAAACTCTCTCTCCACCCACCCTCCTTCCTTCAAAGGGGAAAGAAAATCTGTTCTCTTAAAAGCTGGCGTGGACACCAATCAGGAAAACAAACAAGTGCTTGAGAAGCAGCAGCTAAATCAAGTTTCTCCACCTTGTTCCAACTGCCTGTCCCCTAACCCAGGCCCTCTCCAACCTGATCCCATTTCTCTTTCCTTACTCCCCTTCTCACCATTGCCTTCGTCTCCTGGGTTCTCACTCTAAATGCTGCACCAAGGTCACTGCCTTCTCAACGCTTCCTGGATGATGCCCCCTCACCCAGGCTTGGATCTTCCTATGCAGAAAGGAAGACGTGTCGGGAATTGCTTCAGCTCCAGGATCTTCTCGTTGAATGTAGTTTGGGCTGCAGCCATCATAAGCACAGCTCCCAGAGCTGGCTGAAAGCTTGTGAGTGAGGCCCAGCAGTTGCCAATAACATGAGAGTCTGAAGAGCTGGTGGGGGAACTCCAAGTTGCCAACCTCTCTGAGATGTCAGGACCTGCCATCAGCCACCTGAGAGAATGTGAGTAATGAAGACGAATTCAACTGAGGCTCATGTGTTCTCAAATGCAGTTCCTACAATGTGGAGAATCACTTCCAGCTGGGCCTCTCCAATAAGAACTTCATTTCTACTTCACTTTGCTAAGTTTGGGTGAGAAGGTATAGATTTTTTTTCTCCCATTCAAGTCAGACAGTGTTACCTAATGGAAATCTCACAGACTTTGACTGTCAGGTGGATCCAGTTTCCAGCGCCAGCTCAACTCCTCATTAACTGATGTGGGGCAAAATACTCAACTTCTCTAAGCTTCTTTTTCTCATCTGAGCATAACTATACCAATCCTGCAGCATAGAGAAAAAGATTAGAAATGCTATTTGTAAAGCATCTGGCCAGTGCTTGGCACTTAAAAGATGCAGAATAAATGGTCTGTGGTGATAATAACAGAAGCTCTATCTTACAGGAACTTCTTTATAGCATATCTCACTACTTGACATATATTTATTGGTTTCATGTCTGTCATCCCTACAAGAATGTAAGGTTCTTGGAGAGCAGGTAATTTGTTTTGTTCACTGCTGAATCACAGCACCTTGAATAGTGTCTCATGCAAAATAAATATTTTGCAAAGGAATGAAAGGGTGAAAAAAGACAAGGAAGTCTGGGTCTTTAGACCTGACTGACTGCTTAAAGTACTTAAGCATTGTAAAGAATATGAAAGGAGGCGAAGACTGGTCTCTGGCTGAGACATCTCTGAGATCTGTCTCCCCTTCGTTTCCACTTCTATCGCTCTAGGGTTGCATTTCTGAACTTCAGCACTATTTTTTTGTTGTTGTTTTAAAGCTCAGGTTTTTGTTTTTTGGCCGTGCTGCGCGGCATGCAGATCTTAGTTCCCTGACCAGAAATCGAACCCGTGCCCCCTGCAGTGGAAGTGTGGAGTCCTAACTGCTGGACCTCCAGGGAATTCCCTTGAACTTCAGCACTACAGTATTGACATTTGGGGCCAGACAGGTCTTTGTTGTCTGTGTGGGTCGGGGCGGGGGGTTGGCGGGGGGGGGGGGTGTCCTATGCATTGTAGGATGTTTAGCTGCACCCCTTGTCTCCACCCACTAGATGTCAGGAGCACCCGTCAGTCATGACAAGACTACTCCAGATTTTGCCAAATATCTTTGGGGGGGTCAAAATCTTCCCTGGTTGAGAACCCCTGGTCAGGGACACATCATTAGGCCAGGCTGGTACAAGAGTCTTCCATCTGTCTACCTGGTCTTCCTACAGAGCAGATCTGGATTTCTTGACTTTCTACAAATCTAATTCAATTGTGTAAACTGCTCTGCTCAAAAGCCTTCAAGACCTCCTAATACCACTGAAATAAGCCAAGATCTCCTAACCTGCAAAGGCTCTCCCTGGCATTCTAGATCTAACCTACTCCTCCAGTCTCACTGCGCACTCTCCTACACATGGTCTACAATCCAGCACAGGTGAACTGGTCCCACATCATGGAACAGGCTCTCTGCTTTCCATAGTGTCTTTGCCCTCTAACCTTTTCCCAAGACCTGATTTCATTCTTTCCAGAGAAAGTGAACACCAGGGGCTGCCAATCTCCATTCCTCCCAAGCTAGGGAGGAAGGGCACCTAAGCCTAGAAATTAGAAATACGGTAAATTTTATGTTCTCAATGAGTGGAGTCCATCAAAGAAGACAAAAAACCCACTGGAAGAGGATTGGTAACAGCACCATCACCACCTTCTTGACGCTTTCTTGACGCTCTGAACTCCTCGGCCCTGTCTGTAACTCTTTCTCAGGGCGCCTTCTCTTACTCCACCTAACACCAGAACTTGTTTCTGCGGGTTTATCTACTCCACAGTTTGGGAGCTCTCTAAGGGCAAGGAGCATGTCTGAGCTGTGTTCGTGTCCTCACCGCCCAACACAAGGGCGCACAAGGAAGCGATAGGGCCTCGGTGAACCAGTGTTTTATTCGCGTAAAGCACAAGGGTAAAAGGCTCTGAGCCTTTCAAAGCACACTTCACGGGGAAAGAGAGCGGACAGGAACCCCAAAGGGCGACAGGTCCCGTACACCAGCCTACCATGTTCCCAGGCCTCTCCAAACAGAGGGAGGAGGCACCGGCTCACGGCCACTGAGGGTCTTACCGTCACACGACCCAGGACATCATGAGAGCCTCAGGGGAGAGGGCGGAGCCGCGGAGCTCCAGCCCTCCCCGCCGCGAAAAGCCAGCCTCAAACGCGCGACTCACCCACCTGGTCAAATTTCCCAGAGCGCGCGGCCTGAAGCTGCCGCGGGGCAGGCCGGGACTTCCAGAAAGCCTGACGAATGCGCAAGGGCTAAGCCGGAAAACAGCGCCGCAGGATACGCACAGCCCTCCCCAGCTGGTTCCGCCCCCCCCGCTAATCGACAGCGGTCTTCCCCAATGAGGAGACGGGCTCCTCGTTTGCGTCATAACCTGGACCAATAACGCTGTTCGAAAACCTGGGGCCCTGGAGCTGGACGTTTGTTAATCCCTCCTATTGGTTACTGCTGCTGTTCTGCTTGACAGGCGCTTCCGCTTCTCTTACTTAGAAGGGTCTTTGTACCAGGCCTATCCGGACTCGTACCCTACTTACAGATGTGACAATGACAGTATCAAAAATACGTAACGCTTACTATATGTTTGGCACAGTTTTACACACGTACACAGTAACTTATCCTCACACCAATCCTATGAAGCCAATACTATTATCGTCCTCCCGACGAGAAAACTGCGACAGAGTTTAAGTGACTGTCTAATCACAGAAGTAGGACTAGAACTCGCTTCTAACCCAGTGCTTTTCTTCCCTCTGTTTTAATTTTTTCATATTCCACAAGTACCGCAGAACATTCTCATTTAAAAATGAAGCCTCTCATCCCTTAACTCCCAAGTTACACTCCCTCTCCAGAGGAAATAACTGTCATTAGTGTGTATGTCTTGCTGGACCTTAATCTGTAATTTTGTCTACTTAGTATATCTTCCAAGTTTTTCTGTTTCAATATATCAACCTCATCTTTTTTTTTTTTTTTTAACTCCTGTGTTTGGCATTTACCATTATGTGTTCAATCTTCAATCATTTCCCTTTTGATGGACATTCAAATACTTTACTAATTTTCGTGTGTGTGTGTGTGTGATTCTGGATTGGGATATTCTGGATATATTCTGAAGAGGGAGCTCATGGGTTGGGATAAGAGTGTGTGGGAAAGAACGGTGGAGGATTCTCTCTGCCTTTATTCTGGCCCCACTTCATCCATCCATCATTTATAAACAATCTGGTTGCACAGTGAGAGTAGTACTCCATCAGGATATAAATGGAGCTGGGATGTGATATAGACTGATAAACCTCCTTAGGGTAAGTATTCCATCTTTTATTAAGTACAACACTGAGCTGTTTTCTCGAAGCACTCGCACATGCACTATCTACTTTGATCCTTACATTGTTCCTGCCATCTACTATATTCACATTTCATATGATGAAACAGAGTGCTAGAGAGGGTTAATAAAACATAAGCCTGGGACATCTTGATGTGGCAGAAAGCAAGGAAATGCTCAAGGAATATGGGGACAAGTCAAAAAACACAAAAGCCAGTTGGAATGGACTCCCAGTGATTAAACAAGGGACAACAATATAATGATAGTAAAAAGTTATAGGGCTTCCCTGGTGGTGCAGTGGTTGAGAGTCTGCCTGCCAATGCAGGGGACATGGGTTCGTGCCCTGGTCTGGGAGGATCCCACATGCCGCAGAGTAGCTGGGCCCGTGAGCCACAATTACTGAGCCTGCGCGTCTGGAGCCTGTGCTCCGCAACAAGAGAGGCCGCGATAGTGAGAGGCCCGCGCACCGCGATGAAGAGTGGCCCCCACTTGCCACAACTAGAGAAAGCCCTTGCACAGAAACGAAGACCCAACGCAGCCATAAATAAATAAATTTAAGAGTTGTTGCATTTTAAAAAAAAAAGTTATAAACCATAGAATAGAATAGGAAACATTGATTCTGTAAGATGTAAATAAATAAAAGATTAAATTGAGTTTCATTAGTATCAGGATATTTAAGTAGTTTCAAAGTATTTCCCTGTAAAATGCCTATTAATTACAAAGTAGGAAATAATGGAAAAGCCTAGCAGACACCACCTTCATTTAGTGATCCAAGTAACATCACTAGTAATGGGAGACATTGAAATTTACACCACCTGTCTTAGTCTGAAGACATCGAAATTTACACCACCTGTCTTAGTCTGCTTCGGCTGCCATAACTAAATACCATAGACTGAGTGACTTAAACAATAGGAATTAATTTTCTCACAATTATGGAGCCTGGAAACCCAAGATTAAGGTTCTGGCAGGATTCAGTGTCTGGTGAGGGCTCGTTCCTGGCTTGCAGAAGGCTGCTTTGTCCACAGTTGGCCTTTCCTTTGACTGTGTGTGGAGAGAGAAAGATCTCCCTCTCCTTCTTCTCTTTGTAAGGTCACCAATCCCATCAGATGAGGGGCGCACCCTTATGATACCGCTTAACCCTAATTACCTCCTAAAGGCTCTATGTCCAAATACAATTAATTACATTGGGGTTTAGGGTTTCAATATATGAATTTTCAGTTGGGGTACAAATTCAGTCCATAGCACCACCTGATAGCATACGATGAGAAGAATGTAACATCACATGTGTGGAATTCCTGACAAAGATGACCTGAATCTATGAGGGAAAAAACTGAAATTGAGCTATGTTCTACTAAATAACTGGACGATCTTTTGAAGTGTCAGCGTCACGAAAGTCAAGAAAAGACAGAGGAACAATTTCAGACTGACAGAGACTAAGGAGACATGACAACTACATGCAACGTGTAACTTTGAACAGAATCCTTTTGCTATGAAATACATTATTGGGACAATTGGCAAAAGCTGAATAGGGTCTCAGGATTAAATAATACAATGTATTGATGTTCATTTAGTAATTTTGATGGCTACATGGTGGTCCTGTAGGAGAATGTCCTTGTTTGTTAGAGATACACAGTAAAATATTTGGGGAAGACAGAGTATCATGCTGTCAACTTACTCTCAAATGATCCAGGGAGAGAAAGTCCTCTATATCATGCTTCCAACTTTTCTGTAAGTTTGTGATTATTACAAAAAGAAAAAAAATTTGGAAAAGGCACAAGCTTTAGAGTCAAGAGTACTTGGGTTTGATTCCCAGACCTACCACTGTGTGCTGGGAGCACATTTCCTCTTGTGCTCCAATGTCCTCATCTTAAAATGGGAATGGTATAGGTTGTTGTGAGGATTAAAGGAGTTGATCCTATAAAGGGTTTAGATTGTTACAGAGCCCAGGATAAGTACTCAGTAAAGTTGATGTGCTCAACTCATCTATATAGTCAAATAAACTGGACTTTTCCACCCAATCGTTAATGGAGCGTCCAAATTAGCCTGTAATTTAGCACTCACATACTAGAGCATAAGCTCACCAAGCCAAAGGCACTTTCCAATTCTTATTTCTCACCATCCCCTTTATGCCAACATCTCCTAACCACAGCCATGTAATTGAACCTGAAGGCTGTGAAGACAGAAAAAGGACTGACTCCCTTCATTGACAGGTTCAAAATTTAGTCACTGCACTCACTTTGCTAGGATACAGGGCAAGGTGGGATTTGGACAGACTCTGTGAAAGGCTCTAAGAGATGGGCTCTTAAATTCACTTAAATCCACTGACCACACTAGCATATTCAAATGCTCTACATTTATGTTTTACTAAGGTTGGTGAACCTTCTATAGTTCTTGGTATATCTTTTGTTTTTCATTTTTTTGAATTTCCAACTGAATAAGACACAAAACATATTTTTTCTTCTGAAACCCTAGAAATGGAACATCAAAGTCCTTAATAACAAGGAGCTTCCCTCACATTTAATGGCTTTTCTCCCAATTTTTGACTTTGTTTCACGCACACCACTGAGAATGGAAGACGAATGTGTGTACACTTTGATGATGGTGTATGTGATCCCCATGATGCATCCATGTCCCAAGCTTTTTCTCCTCCCTCTAATTCTCTGTGTCTTACTATGCCCCTAACTGCAAGTTAGATTCAAAACATCCTGTACTTTCCGTAGGGAGACTCTGCAAAACTCTGAAGTGTTTGAAGAACCCCTGTGTATTTTCTTCCTATTTTCCCACAAGTAATTTTGCAATTTAAATGAATTAGCTAGGGGATATCTCCTTGGAAAGTACAGTTCTCATAAAGTAATCAACTGGCATTCTGGTTTGTATATCAACTTAGGAGCTTGGTCATTGTGATTCTACCTCCTGAGAACTTCATCTAATCTGAGTGTGCTGATCAATAAAACTTTTGAGCCTGCAAGACTCTGGACTTTGATGAACTCACCAAGTTTATGCTGCTAGGTGGCTACTCCTGAGACATACTTCAGTATTACTGTGTAAGGAACTGAGACAATAGGTCATGGCTCTGATCTACAACTAGAAAAACAAATTCAGGCTGGGACAATATAACTAGATGTCTTTGGAGAGGCATTATGCAAATGTGGAAAGAGGGGAAACATCATTGTTTGTTCAGCATTGTCCAAGTGACAGGATGACCCCAAAGTGGCAAATATGAAAATGGTTCATTCGACATTTTTAGTTCCTAGTGTGAAAAAGGGAGACTCATGAGGCTTGTTAATTAATTCAACTCACTAAGTATTTATTGAGCATCTACTATGTATGAGGCATGTGTTTAGGTGCTGTGAAGGACACAAGACTCTTTAGAAAGTAGCCCTAAAATCATTGATCATCTTTTCTCTGGTAATGTAGTTGCCAGGTAATTTCTCATATCAACCCAGCTTCTCTCCCTGGGGAAAGAACATACGAACTGCAGTGGCAGGTGTGGATTCCCTTGGCAATTCTAGTGAGGTGAAGAATCATGTACTGGCATTCTAATTCCAATACCTGAGTTCTTTGGTAAGTCATGGTGTGCTGGACTGATTGCTGAATTTTAGAAACTTTAGGGGTGAAAGACTAGATCATGAGGCAGAGGAGATGCTTTACAAATGGATGATCTTTCCTGGGCTCTTAAACTTGCTTAAGGAATCTCAGAGTATTCCATAATCCACTGACCATACTAGCATATCCAAATACTGGTAGCAAATCTGATGGCTGGGACTTTGGTGAGGAAATGATTTATTTAATTAATTAATTTATTTATTTTTTGGCCGCGTGGCATGCGGGATCTTAGTTCCCTGACCAGGGATCAAACCCGCACCCCCTGCAGTGGAAGCGTGGAGTCTCAACCACTGGACCGCCAGGGAAGTCCCAGTGAGAAAATAATTTAAATAAAACTATTTAATTGAAAGAAAAATGGTCTTGGGAATTCCCCAGCAGTTCAGTGGTTAGGACTCCAGGCTTCCATTGCAGGGGGCACTGGTTCGATCCCTGGTTGAGAAACTAAGATCCCACAAGCCGGAGGGCACGGCCAAAAAGAAAAGAAAAGAAAAATGGTCTTCTTACCATTTCTTTTTTTTTTTTGAATTTTATTTTATTTATTTTTTTATACAGCAGGTTCTTATTAGTTATCCATTTTGTACATATTAGTGTATACATGTCAATCCCAATCTCCCAATTCATCACACCACCACGACCTCCCCCCTACCGCCACTTTCCCCCCTTGGTGTCCATACGCTTGTTCTCTGCATCTGTGTCTCAATTTCTGCCCTGCAAACCAGTTCATCTGTACTATTTTTCTAGGTTCCACATATGTGCGTTAATATACGATATTTGTTTTTCTCTTTCTGACTTACTTCACTCTGTATGACAGTCTCAAGATCTATCCACGTCTCTACAAATGACCTGATTTCTTTCTTTTTATGGCTGAGTAATATTCCACTGTATATATGTACCACATCTTCTTTATCCATTCATCTGTCGATGGGCATTTAGGTTGCTTCCATGTCCTGGCTATTGTAAATAGTGCTGCAATGAACATTGGGTGCGTGTGTCTTTTTGAATTATGGTTTTCTCTGGGTATATACCCAGTAGTGGGATTGCTGGGTCATATGTAATTCTATATTTAGTTTTTTAAGGAACCTCCATACTGTTCTCCATAGTGGCTGTGTCAATTTACATTCCCACCAACAGTGCAAGAGGGTTCCCTTTTCTGCACACCCTCTCCAGCATTTGTTGTTTGCAGATTTTCTGATGATGCCCATTCTAACTGGTGTGAGGTGATACCTCATTGTAGTTTTGATTTGCATTTCTCTAATAATTAGTGATGTTGAACAGCTTTTCATGTGCTTCTTGGCCATCTGTATGTCTTCTTTGGAGAAATGTCTATTTAGGTCTTCTGCCCATTTTTGGATTGAGTTGTTTGCTTTTTTAATGTTGAGCTGCATGAGCTGTTTACATATTTTGGAGATTAATCCTTTGTCCGTTGATTCATTTGCAAATATTTTCTCCCATTCTGAGGGTTGTCTTTTTGTCTTGTTTGTAGCTTCCTTTGCTGTGCAAAAACTTTTAAGTTTCATTAGGTCCCATTTGTTTACTTTTGTTTTTATTTCCATCACTCTAGGAGGTGGATCAAAAAAGATCTTGCCGTGATTTATGTCAAAGAGTGCTCTGCCTATGTTTTCCTCTAAGAGTTTTATAGTGTCTGGTCTTACATTTAGGTCTCTAATCCATTTTGAGTGTATTTTTGTGTATGGTGTTAGGGACTGTTCTAATTTCATTCTTTTACATGTAGCTGTCCAGTTCTCCCAGCACCACTTAATGAAGAGACTGTCTTTTCTCCATTGTATATCCTTGCCTCCTTTGTCATAGATTAGTTGACCATAGGTGCGTGGGTTTATCTCTGGGCTTTCTATCCTGTTCCACTGATCTATATTTCTGTTTTTGTGCCAGTACCATATTGTCTTGATTACTGTAGCTTTGTAGTATAGTCTGAAGTCAGGGAGTCTGATTCCTCCAGCTCCGTTTTTTTCCCTCAAGACTGCTTTGGCTATTCGGAGTCTTTCGTGTCTCCATACAAATTTTAAGATTTTTTGTTCTAGTTCTGTAAAAAATGCCATTGGTAATTTGATAGGGATTGTGTTGAATCTGTAGATTGCTTTGGGTAGTATAGTCATTTTCACAATATTGATTCTTCCAATCCAAGAACATGGTATATCTCTCCATCTGTTTGTATCATCTTTAATTTTTTTCATCAGTGTCTTATAGTTTTCTGCATACAGGTCTTTTGTCTCTCTAGGTAGGTTTATTCCTAGGTATTTTATTCTTTTTGTTGCAATGGTAAATGGGAGTGTTTCCTTAATTTCTCTTTCAGATGTTTCATCATTAGTGTATAGGAATGCAAGAGATTTCTGTGCATTAATTTTGTATCCTGCAACTTTACCATATTCATTGATTAGCTCTAGTAGCTTTCTGGTGGCATTTTTAGGATTCTCTATGTATAGTATCATGCCATCTGCAAACAGTGACAGTTTTACTTTTTCTTTTCCAATTTGTATTCCTTTTATTTCTTTTTCTTCTCTGATTGCCTTGGCTAGGACTTCCAACACTATGCTGAATAATAGTGGTGAGAGTGGACATCCTTGTCTTGTTCCTGATCTTAGAGTAAATGCTTTCAGTTTTTAACCATTGAGAATGATGTTTGCTGTGGGTTTGTCGTATATGCCCTTTATTATGTTGAGGTAGGTTCCCTCTATGCCCACTTTCTGGAGAGTTTTTATCATAAATGGGTGTTGAATTTTGTCAAAAGCTCTTTCTGCATCTATTGAGATGATCATATGGTTTTTCTTCTTCAATTTGTTAATATGGTGTATCACATTGATTGATTTGTGTATATTGAAGAATCCTTGCATCTCTGGGATAAATCTCACTTGATCATGGTGTATGATCCTTTTAATTTGTTGTTGCATTCTGTTTGCTAGTATTTTATTGAGGATTTTTGCATCTATATTCATCAGTGATATTGGTCTGTAATTTTCTTTTTTTGTAGTATCTTTGTCTGGTTTTGGTATCAGGGTGATGGTGGCCTCATAGAATGAGTTTGGGTGTGTTCCTTCCTCTGCAATTTTTTGGAAGAGTTTGAGAAGGATGGGTGTTAGCTCTTCTCTAAATGTTTGATAGAATTCACCTGTGAAGCCGTCTGGTCCTGGACTTTTGTTTGTTGGAAGATTTTAAATCACAGTTTCAATTTCATTACTTGTGATTGGTCTGTTCATATTTTCTATTTCTTCCTGGTTCAGTCTTGGAAGGTTATACCTTTCTAAGAATTTGTCCATTTCTTCCAGGTTGTCCATTTTATTGGCATAGAGTTGCTTGTAGTAGTCTCTTAGGATGCTTTGTATTTCTGCGGTGTCTGTTGTAACTTCTCCTTTTTCATTTCTAATTTTAATGATTTGAGTCCTCTCCCTCTTTTTCTTGATGAGTCTGGCTAATGGTTTATCAATTTTGTTTATCTTCTCGAAGAACCAGCTTTCACTTTTATTGATCTTTCCTATTGTTTTCTTTGTTTCTATTTCATTTATTTCTGTGCTGATCTTTATGATTTCTTTCCTGCTACTAACTTTGGGTTTTGTTTGTTCTTCTTTCTCTAGTTCCTTTAGGTATAAGGTTAGATTGTTTATTTGAGATGTTTGTTGTTTCTTGAGGTAGGATTGTATTGCTATAAACTTCCCTCTTAGAATTGCTTTTGCTGCATCCCATAGGTTTTGGATCATCGTGTTTTCGTTGTCATTTGTCTCTAGGTATTTTTTGATTTCCTCTTTGATTTCTTCAGTGATCTCTTGGTTATTTAGTAATGTATTGTTCAGCCTCCATGTGTTTGTGTTTTTTACTTTTTTCCCCTGTAATTGATTTCTAATCTCATAGCGTTGTGGTCAGAAAAGATGCTTAACATGATTCCAATTTTCTTAAATTTACTGAGGCCTGATTTGTGACCCAAGATGTGATCTATCCTGGAGAATGTTCTGTGTGCATTTGAAAAGAAAGTGTAATCTGCTGTTTTTGGATGGATTGTCCTATAAATATCAATGAAATCTATCTGGTCTATCGTGTCATGTAAAGCTTGTGTTTCCTTATTAATTTTCTGTTTGGATGATCTGTCCATTGGTGTAAGTGAGGTGTTAAAGTCCCCCACTATTACTGTGTTACTGTTGAGCTCCTCTTTTATAGCTGTTAGCAGTTGCCTTATGTATTGAGGTGCTCCTATGTTGGGTGCATATATATTTATAATTGTTATATCTTCTTCTTGGATTGATCCCTTGATCATTATGTAGTGTCCTTCCTTGTCTCTTGTAACATTCTTTATTTTAAAGTCTATTTTATCTGATATGAGTATTGCTACTCCAGCTTTCTTTTGATTTCCATTTGCATGGAATATCTTGTTCCATCCCCTCACTTTCAGTCTGTATGTGTACCTAGGTCTGAAGTGGGTCTCTTGTAGACAGCATATATATGGGTTTTGTTTTTCTATCCATTCAGCAAGCCTGTGTCTTTTGGTTGGAGCATTTAATCCATTCACATTTAAGGTAATTATCAATATGTATTTTCCTATTACCACTATCTTAATTGTTTTGGGTTTGTTTTTGTAGGTCCTTTTCTTCTCTTGTGTTTCCCACTTAGAGAAGTTCCTTTAGCATTTGTTGTAGAGCTGGTTTGGTGGTGCTGAATTCTCTTAGCTTTTGCTTGTCTGTAAAGCTTTTGATTTCTCCATCGAATCTGAATGAGATCCTTGCCAGGTAGAGGAATCTTGGTTGTAGGTTCTTCCCTTTCATCACTTTAAGTATATCATGCCATTGCCTTCTGGCTTGTAGAGTTTCTGCTCAGAAATCAGCTGTTAACCTTATGTTAACCGTATGTTATTTGTCGTTTTTCCCTTGCTGCTTTCAATAATTTTTCTTTGTCTTTAATTTTTGCCAATTTGATTACTATGTGTCTCAGTGTGTTTCTCCTTGGATTTATCCTTTATGGGACTCTCTGCGCTTCCTGGACTTGGGTGGCTATTTCCTTTCCCACGTTAGGGAAGTTTTCGACTATAATCTCTTCAAATATTTTCTCAGGTTCTTTCTCTCGCTCTTCTCCTTCTGGGACCCCTATAATTGCGAATGTTGCTGCGTTTAATGTTGTCCCAGAGGTCTCTTAGGCTGTCTTCATTTCTTTTCATTCTTTTTTCTTTATTCTGTTCCACAGCAGTGAATTCCACCATTCTGTCTTCCAGGTCACTTATCCGTTCTTCTGCCTCAGTTATTCTGCTATTGATTCCTTCTAGTGTAGTTTTCATTTCAGTTATTGTATTGTTCATCTCTGTTTGTTTGTTCTTTAATTCTTCTAGGTCTTTGTTAAACATTTCTTGCATCTTCTCGATCTTTGCCTCCATTCTTTTTCCGAGGTCCTGGATTATCTTCACTATCATTATTCTGAATTCTTTTTCTGGAAGGTTGCCTATCTCCACTTCATTTAGTTGTTTTTCTGGGGTTTTATCTTGTTCCTTCATCTGGTACATAGCCCTCTGCCTTTTCATCTTGTCTATCTTTCTGAATGTGGTTTTTGTTCCACAGGCTGCAGGATTGTAGTTCTTCTTGCTTCTGCTGTCTGCCCTCTAGTGGATGAGGCTATCTGAGAGGCTTGCGTAAGTTTCCTGATGGGAGGGACTCCAGTTTTTTGTTTTTTATTTTGCTTGGGGAGAGTGGGTTGGTTGTTTTGGAATATTTAAAGCCAATCTCAGACATTATGAAATTTCATGCATAAATAGTTTCATTTATAAGAGATAAACAATTCTTGACAGTCTCTGCCCTAAACCATATTTGAGAAAGAATTCTCAAAGAAGAATTCTCCCTCTTGTGGAGGCCTTCTCTCCACAAGAGGCAAGCTTAATTGAGAACGTGGGAGCTTCCTTTCCCTCCCTCAGAGGGCAACCAGAACTTGACCAACAACTTCTCAAGGTGACTTTGTAAGAGGACCCTCTTGGTCTCCCCGCGACTGGTGGTGGGTAGAACTGGCTGTTGCTCTGGTGGCAGAGCTCAGTAAAACTGTAATCCACTTGTCTGCTGATGGGTGGGGCTGGGTTCCCTCCCTGTTGGTTGTTTGGCCTGAGGTGACCCAACCCTGGAGCCTACCTGGGCTCTTTGGTGGGGCTAATGTCAGACTCTGGGAGGCCTCATGCCAAGGAGTACTTCCCAGAACTTCTGCTGCCAGTGTCCTTGTCCTCATGGTGAGACACAGCCACCCCCCGCCTCTGCAGGAGACCCTCCAACACTAGCTAGTAGGTCTAGTTCAGTCTCCTATGGGAGTCACTGCTCCTTCCCCTGGGACCCAATGCACACACTACTTTGTGTGTGCCCTCCAAGAGTGGAGTCTCTGTTTCCCCCAGTCCTGTCAAAGTCCTACAGTCAAATCCCGCTAGCCTTCAAAGTCTGTTCCTCTGGGAATTCCTTCTCCTGTTGCAGGACCCCCAGGTTGGAAGCCTGACGTGGGGCTCAGAACCTTCACTACAGTGGGTGGACTTCTGTGGTATAAGTGTTCTCCAGTTTGTGAGTCACCCAGCCAGCAGTTATGGGATTTGATTTTATTGTGATTGTGCCCCTCCTACTGTCTCATTGTGGCTTCTCCTTTGTCTTTGGATGTGGGGTATCTTTTTTGGTGAGTTCCAGTGTCTTCCTGTTGATGATTGTTCAGCAGTTAGCTGTGATTCCGGTGCTCTCGCAAGAGGGAGTGAGAGCACATCCTTCTACTCTGCCATCTTGAACCAATCTCGTTCCTACCATTTCTCATTCAACATTGGATAAGACAAAAGGGAAAATGGAATGTAGACATAAAGGAGAGGTTAAACAAGATGAAAGAAGGGCATATGGCTGGGAAGTGTAGGTAGATAGACTGAAATATTAAGAAAAGACAAAGAGAGATGGACAACGATGATGGATGGATAGGGTGCAAAGATGAATTCTTGGGTTTTCAACTGGGCTAATAAAACCTGGCTTGATTTTATGGAATTATATAAGATACTGCCAAGTGGAGGTGCTTTCTTTAGAAAAGTACAGAATTCTCTAGAAATATAATAATACATATGTCATATTTATTACACGTAATAAAATGTGGACAGCAGTGACAGTGAGCTAAGTCTGTACTAAGTCAACAACCTCTGAGCCATTGATGACACATCTGCCCTGTTATCTGTGGTCCACAGTAGGATATTTGGTAAAGAAGTGTAGAATATTAGAAATAACATTAACCATGTACCAACAGCTTAGTGCTGTCAAGAACGTGCTTGTACTGTGGTCAGTACTCCTCATGTTCACCTGGCCAGAGAGAATGAGAAAAAGCCTGTAGAGATGAAGAGGTGGTAAATGATAGAGTTTTCCCTTCCTTCAGCTGACTTCCCCAGCAGCCTCCTCAGCGCCCTCTTCACCTCCTTGTTCCTCAGAGTGTAAATGAGAGGGTTGACCATGGGTGTGACCACAGAGTAGAAGAGGGAAATGAATTTGTCCTGGTTGCTGGTCTTAGCTGGAAGCAGATACCCATAGATAGCTGAGCCGTAAAAAAGGAGCACCACCACCAGATGAGAGAGGCATTTGTTAAAGGTCTTTCTCTGTCCCTCGGCCGAGTGGATCTTCAGCATTGCCTGAGCTATGTAGCAGTAGGAGATCAGGATGATGCTTAATGGGACAGTGGTGAAGAAGGTGCAGACACCATTGAGCACAGCCTCATTGAGACTTGTGTCTCCACAGGCTAGTTTGATCATGGCAGGCACCTCACACAGGAAGCTGTCCACCCTCTGGTGCCCACACAAAGGGAGCTGCAGAGTGAATGTTGACTGGACCACAGAGTTGCCCAAGCCACCCAACCAGGCAATGGCAGCCAGCAGCCAGCAGAGCCGGGGGTTCATGATGGTGGTGTAGTGCAGGGGTCAGCACACTGTGACATAGCAGTCAAATGCCATCACCACCAGCAGGATGCACTCAGTAGCCCCTAGCCAGAGGAAAACATTGAGTTGGGTCACACAGCCACCATAGCTGATGGTCTTGTCTGATCTCCACAAGATGATCAGCATTTGGGGGACTGAGCTAGTAGTAAAAGCAAGATCCAGGGAGGAGAGGTTGCTGAGGAAGAAGTACATGTGTATGTGGAGCCGGGCATCCAGGCTGGAAAGCAGGATCATGGTTGAGTTCCCAACCAGGGTCAGCAAGTAGGAGAAGAGGATGACTACAAAAAAGATTATCTCCAGCTGGGGATGGTCAGATACACCCATCAGAATAAAGCTCTCCAAGGAGCTGCTGTTGGCCCTTTCCATCTCTGGTTGCCTTCAGTCACTTGAGGAATCTGTCCAGGGACAACCAGGAGTAAAGCAAGTGAAGAAGAAGCTACTGGATTAGTTGGATCTGCATCAGTGCAGGTCTGATGTCGCCGGCCTTCGTAGTTAAGTACCAATTTAAATTTTATGATTGCAAGGTTTCATTGCAATCCCCAAACACTGTCAGTCCCACAATGAATGGAAACTTTATTCCATCTGAATATCAAACATGAGCTATCACAAAATGAAGGAAATGCCTCATGAAGAACAAAAAGATCAGGGTCTTCAGTTCAACACAGTGATGACCTAAGAAATTCATCTTTGCACCCTGTCCATCCATCATCTTTGTCCATGATGAAAGAGTGTGAACTCCTTCAGTTCAAAAGGGTAGAGGGAGTTGACCATGGGAACTAAATGTGGAAATTCTCAAAAAATACTAATTTCCCCAGCCAAGGTTTTGGTATACTCAGGGGAGGGGTGAGCAGACCTGCTGTATTTGGAAGAATTCCCCAAATGTTTCTGATAAATTTCTTCCCTTCTCTTCTATATCCCTCCCCTCCCAAGTGAAAACTCCTGGTCTAGAAAGATGAAGTTTGAGGGAGAAGGTGATGAGTCTATACAATCATGAAAAGAATGGGAAGCATGAATATAGACATATTCACCAAATACAGAAGATACAAATACGTGAGTTAAAAAGAGGTAAATGTAGAACAGAACAAAATTTCATGTAAGCCCAAGTACGTGTAGGTGGAACAGGCTAAAGATAGAAACAGGGTCTACCCCAAAAGGAGTTAAATCAGTTACAGGATGCCCATAATTAGAAAAGGAAAATAGAAGATTTCAGAGGGGATCCCCGAAAGTTTGAGGTATATGACCACTATGCCCACCTCTAAACCATGGAGTAATTCTTAACATCTCATAAACAAAAATTACCTCTTGTTAATAATGGGCCAATTACCATCTCCCTTCATTGGGCAAGACCTAGGCTTTATTGAAGATCACAAACCAAAGCCCGTCCCCCTTCTTTGGCTAATAAATAAAAGGATCTGAGAAGAAAACAAAAACAGTCTTGGGTCAGCTGTCCTCATCTGGACGCTGAAGACTGGGAGTAAAGGCTCTGCTCTTCCTCTGGACCATGACATGTCCCACAGGAACCCTGGCTGCCACGCCCAAAGAGCAGGCTTGATGGGAGTTTCTACTCAAGGGAAGCGTGCACGTGTGCTTATCTGGTTCTGGTGCTC
Organism: Eubalaena glacialis; assembly: GCF_028564815.1. Classification (NCBI taxonomy): domain Eukaryota; kingdom Metazoa; phylum Chordata; class Mammalia; order Artiodactyla; family Balaenidae; genus Eubalaena; species Eubalaena glacialis. The sequence goes on along the minus strand of NC_083728.1, from coordinate 58,478,170 downwards.
CAGACAGGGACCACTTGGCTACACCTCTTGGCTGAAGACCCTGAGAACTGTCCTTTTCATCAATAAGTAGCAAAAATACTGGAGATCCTAATGCTAGATCCCACCCAGATGTCAGGCAGGAAATCTCTTCTAATTGTCTGTTTCTTTAGGTCAACAAGGTAGTCCTTCTTTTGAGTCAGGGATGATAAAGATTTCAGAGCACTTTTCAACCCTCCTTCATACCTCTATCTAATACCTTAAGAAGAGGTGACTGCTTAGGGCTTCCCTGGTGGCACAGTGGTTAAGAATCCGCATGCCAATGCTGGGGACATGGGTTTGAGCCCTGGTCTGGGAAGATCCCACATGCCTTGGAGCAACTAAGGCCGTGCGCCACAACTACTGAGCCTGCGCTCTAGAGCCCGCGAGCCACAACTAGTGAAGCCTGCGCGCCTAGAGCCCATGCTCCGCAACAAGAGAAGCCACCGCAATGAGAAGCCCACGCCACAACGGAAGAGTAGCCCCCGCTCGCCGCAACTAGTGAAAGCCCGCACAGCAACAAAGACCCAATGCAGCCAAAAATAAATAAATTAAATAAATAAATTAAAAAAGAAGAAGAGGTGACTGCTTATTCTTTTCATTTAGGACTTAAGGGAGCTGAGGAACTGAGGTACCAATCTGGTAGCTCATATTTCTGTTCTTCCTGGTATCCATCTCACTACCTCCTCCTAGAAGTGCTTGTCCTCTTGTACCCCTAGGGGAAAGAAACACAGACAGACATGGCCCATGTTCTTCCATAAGTTGTCTGGTCTCTGTTGATGCCAGGCACCCAGAAAGTTCAGGAGGAAATACCATACCAGCTAGATGCTTGGTCTGATCTTGACAAACTCCCCAAGAAAACATGGATGTAACTTCAAGTTTGAATTCAGCAACTCGACTGCTCTTCAGGGTGTTTTCCACCCTTAAAGGGTCTCTCCACTTGGTTCCTAGCTCTCTTGTAATCTGGAATGTTAAATTGATCCGGCACTATTTGCATTTTAAGAGAAGCCTGGAAAGGACAATACTGAACTCAGAGGATGCGCCGTGTATGGTGCAATTTAGGAGCACCCAGATGGAGTTTGTTTGGCTACAGAAAGATTTTTAGGAATCACTCATGTATGCATAGATGGTTCCCATCTTGGCCTGTCCGTAAATTTGTTTTGAACTTTCAAGATATTGAGAAAAGCAGCCAAGACTTGCTTCTTAAAGATAATCCTGGGTGTGGTAATTGCCCACCTTCGCCCAGATTTCTGCCCATTCCTCCCCTAAATTTTACCACAGTTCTCAATTGGCCACTCGTGGATTAGTCACAGCAAATACGGAATTTGGAGTTGGCTTTCTCCTATCATGGAAACTGCTCCTGAGCTGTTAGCACTCCCCATATATGGGTGCAAGTTCTCAGAATTCAAGCCTTGCTTTAATATTAGCCTGAGTAATAAGAGGAAAGGGAATTATAAAAAATAAAAACAAATAAATAAACCTAATCCTGAACTCCTGATCCTGGCAGAGAAGTTTTTATATATGTTTTATTTTAAAATATTTCATTTATGTGGGAGACAGTTGACGGTGATATTCCTGAGAGCTCAGTTTGTGCCTATCTTGCATCTAAGGTCTAAGTTAACCTTTTCATGATGACTTGGTCAGAACTGGAGATAAGGTTTTCAGTGTAAACATTGTGGCAGTATGGCAGGCAAGAGCCATATAACAGAACAAAATTTGTCTAGACGGTTGAAGTCTAAGGTGGATTTCAGGTATTTGATGGGGTTCTACCCCCGAATCTTAGAATTCAAGAATTAGAGATGTGGGAGTTTGAATCTTAAAAGAGGTAAACATAGGATCAATAAAAGAAAAAATGACATAGTTCATAGTAAATCTATGGAAATTATTACTCCTAAAAGCAGCACAGTTGAAAAAATATATTAAAATTTAAGATTCATAAAGGGAAATGAAGGGAATCTACGATGTCTGAAGGGGCCTCTACATTTGATGTTTGCATCAGGGAATCCAACCAAGCTCCCTTAAATTGATTTCTGATGCTACTGTTGGAAAAAGAACGCTGGATGCATGGACTATCAGGCTGGCTAAGGGGGTAATTCTAATGAGCATAGGATCTTATAAAATTAAAAGAAGGCTAAATGCATGGCAGTACATCAAATACATATAAAAATTTACCACCAAAAACTCAGACTGGAAAAGGCTGGATAAGCATGGTGTTCCATTGAGGGTACATTTCTGTGCAAGCTGAGGACAGTTTGCAGCGGGTCTCCTAAGGGAAAACTGGAGAGAGGAGTGCTCAACGTTAGGTCCAGGAAGCTTTCTGCCCTGTCTTGCCTAGGAAGTTCCTTATTGGAGGGTCTTACATTTTTTTTTAAGATTTTTGTTGTTGTTGTTGTGGACCATTTTAAAAGTCTTTATTGAATATGTTACAATATTGCTTCTGTTTTATGTTTTTGGTTTTTTGGCCCTGAGGCATGTAGGATCTTAGCTCCCCGACCAGGGATCGAACCCTCACCCACTGCACTGGGAGGCAAAATCTTAACCACTGGACAGCCAGGAAGTCCCCTGTCAGACATTTTTAAAAAGACATGGAGCATGTGCAGATTTTCAGAGAAGAGGGAGAAGGAGGAAATAGGTTCTATGGAAAATGGCCAAGATATTAGCTAATTTAAGAAGTGATTAAAGAATGTCTTTGCTATATGGTGGGATTTCAAAGATGCCTGCTTGCAGAGCAGGTGCTCTCCTTACCTAGGAAAAGCAAAAACAGGCTTAAATTAAAAGCAAGAGAAATTGTGATTATACATTCTGAGATTCTGGCATGATAAAATATTGGCAAATCCTTTGGCAAGAGAAAAACGAATTAGAGACTTCGTGTTTAGACATTTGCCTGACCAAGGGCACTGGGCTTTCCCTAAGTCTGCTATGACCCTTTTCTGTTGGAGGATTCTGTTCCTAGGACTTGAATGTGCACACAAAAGGGTCTTTTTTTTTGGGGGGGGGGTCAGGATAAAAATTTTCCAGCTTCTCTCCTAGACATTCTAGAGATGACTTTTATTCAATAAAAGTTCTTAATTTGTAGTTTTACAATTCCCCTGTGCAGCTTAAATATTTTTCCTTCCTATCTCTTCTCTTAGCTGATAGAGAAGGTCACAAATGTGCTTGGGGCCCTAATACCATATCATCACCTCCAACTTTTCCCAGGCAGGAAGAATCCAAAATCAGCCCCTGTAAAAGGCCGTTTCACATGCTCTCTCTTCTCTGATCCCCATGACTGCTCTTTCCTTCTCTATCTTTTTTACTCTTTGCCTCTCTTTCCCATACCCTGGATTCTCCACTAATAAATGTCTACAGATTTTCTATGGAAACATACCTTTGGCTTCAAGATTCCACCTGAATCTGTCACACTGTCATCGGTGCTTTGTGGATCAAGTAGGAGAGAGAGTGTGGAATTAGGATGGTGGCTGTGCTCTGTGGCTGCTCCCCTGCCCTCGAGCTGAGAGCGCAGGCTTTTAACCTTGGGGTTGGCCCTGGCCCTCTGAGGAGTGCTGGCTCTGCCACCTGGAAGCCAGGCTCGCTCTGGCTCATTCTGCAGGGCCCAAGAGGGGATCTCTGTCCCCCACAGGCAATTAGCACAAAGCACTCGCACGGCCGGAACACAGGAAAAAGGCTGTCCCCGAAGAACCGACTGGTTCTTTCACCTGAACTCCATCCCCAAACACAGATTACTAATTGAAAGAGCAATAAGAATAACTGCATTCCTTAAATAATTACTAATTATATAATTTTATCCTTTCCAAGGTACTTTCACAGGATCTAGCTTAGTTGTTAAAATGCTTTCTATGGCAGGTGGTCTTATCCCCACTTGGTAGACAAGTAAACCAAGCATAAAGTGAGAATAAAATGACTTGCTTAGTGTTAAACAGTGTTCGTTTTCTCACTAGGCATAAACAGACTATTCTATGTAGAGGAGGTTAGTATTTTTTTGAAGTATAGTTGATTTACATATATTTTTGAAGTACAGTTGATTTACATATAGCTGATATTATGTTAGTTTCAGGTGTACAATATAGTGATTCAGTATTTTTTATAGATTATACTCCATTTAAAGTTACTACAAAATATTGGCTGTATTTCCCGCGCTGTACAATATATGCTTGTTGCTTATTTATTTTATTATTTTTTTAACATCTTTATTGGAGTATAATTGCTTTACAATGGTGTGTTAGTTTCTGCTTTATAACAAAGTGAATCAGTTATACATATACATATGTTCCCATATCTCTTCCCTCTTGCGTCTCCCTCCCTCCCACCCTCCCACCCTCCCTCCCTCCCTCCCTATCCCACCCCTCTAGGTGGTCACAAACCACCGAGCTGATCTCCCTGTGCTATGCGGCTGCTTCCGACTAGCTATCTATTTTACATCGGGTAGTGTATATATGTCCATGCCCCTCTCTCACTTTGTCACAGCTTACCCTTCCCCCTCCCCATATCCTCAAGTCCATTCTCTAGTAGGTCTGTGTCTTTTTTTAAGTTACCTTGTTTTTTTGTTTTTATTTATTTTTGGCTGCGTTGGGTCTCCATTGTTGCGCACAGGCTTTCTCTAGTTGCAGCGAGCAGGGGCTACTCTTCATTGCGGTGCGCAGGCTTCTCATTGCGGTGGCTTCTCTTTGTTGTGGAGCACAGGCTCTAGGTGCACGGGCTTCAGTAGTTGTGGCACATGGGCCTAGTTGCTTCACGGCATGTGGGATCTTCCGGGACCAGGGCGTGAACCCGTGTCCCCTGCACTGTCAGGCGGATTCTTAACCACTGAGCCACCAGGGAAGTCCCACTTATTTATTTTATACATAGTCGTTTGTATCTCTTAATTCCCTACTTGCCCCTTCCCCTTCCTTAGCCCCACTGGTAACCACTAGTTTGTTCTCTATATCAGTGAGTCTGTTTCTGTTTTCATATATTCATTTATTTTATTTTTTAGATACCACATCTAAGTGATTTGTTTGTCTGATTTATTTCACCAAGCATAATACCCTCTAGGTCCACCCACGTTGTTGCAAGTGGCAGAATTTCATTCTATTTTATGTCTGAGTAATATGGCATTGTAAAAATATACCACATCTTCTTTATGCATTCATCTGTCGATGGACACTTAGGTTGCTTCTGTATCATGGCCATTGTAAATAATGCTGCTGTGAACATTGGGGTGCACGTATCTCTTCAAATTAATGTTTTCGTTTTCTTCAGATATATACCTATGAGTGGAATTGCTGGATCATATGGTAGTTCTATTTTTAGTTTTTTGAGGAACCTCCATACTGTTTTCCATAGTTGCTGCATCAATTTACATTCACGAACAGTGTAGTAGGGTTCCCTTTTCTCCACATCTTCGCCAACACTTGTTAATTGTAGACTTTTTTTTTTTTTTAATTTGGCTGCTCTGCGTGACTTGTGGGATCTTAATTCCCTGACCAGGGACTGAACCCGTGCCCTCAGCAGTGGTTTCTGGACCGCCAGGGAATTCCCTGTAGACTTTTTTTTTACAATAGCCATTCTGACAGGTATGAGGTGCTCACACCTGTCTCACTGTACTTTGGATTTGCATTTCTCTGATGATTAGCGATGTTGAGCATCTTTTCATATGCCTGTTGGCTATGTGTATATCAAATTTTTAAAAATGTCTATTCATGTCTTCTGTCCATTTTTTTTTTATAAAAATTTTTTTTAATTTATTTAGTTTTGGCTGTGTTGGGTCTTCGTTTCTGTGCGTGGGCTTCCTCTAGTTGCGGCAAGCGGGGGCCACTTTTCATCGCGGTGCACGGGCCTCTCACTGTCGCGGCGTCTCTTGTTGCGGAGCACAGGCTCCAGACGCGCAGGCTCAGCAGTTGTGGCTCACGGGCCCAGTTGCTCCGCGGCATGTGGGATCTTCCCAGACCAGGGCTCGAACCCGTGTCCCCTGCATTGGCAGGCGGATTCTCAACCACTGCACCACCAGGGAAGCCCTGCCCACTTTTAAAATAAATTTATTTCTTTTTCTTTTTATTTATTTTTGGCTGCATTGGGTCTTTGTTGCTGCGTGCGGGCCTTCTCTAGTTGCGGCGAGCAGGGTCTAGTCTTTGTTGCGGTGCGCGGGCTTCTCATTGCAGTGACTTCTCTTGTTGCGGAGCACGGGCTCCGGCATGCGGGCTTCAGTAGTTGTGGCATGCAGGCTCAGTAGTTGTGGCTCGCAGGCTCTAGAGGGATCTTCCTGGACCAGGGCTTGAACCTGTGTCCCCTGCATTGGCAGGCAGATTCTTAACCGCTGCGCCACGAGGGAAGCCCTCTTCTGCCCATTTTTAAATTAGGTTGTTTTTTTTTAGTTTAGATGTATGAGCTGTTTATATATTTTGGACATTAACTCCTTATTGGTCATATAATTTGCAAATATTTTCTCCCATTCAGTAGGTTGTCTTTTCATTTTGTCAATGGTTTCCTTTGTTGTGCAAAAGCTTTTAAGTTTAATTAGGTGCCACTTATTTATTTTTCCTTGTGTTACATTTGCCTTTGGAGACAAATAAAAATAAATACTGCCATGATTTATGTCAAAGAGTGTTCTGCCTATGTTCTCTTCTGGGAGTTTTATGGTTTCAGGTCTTACATTTAAGTCTTTAATCCACTTTGAGTTCATTTTTGTAAATGGTTTGAGAAAATGTTCTAATTTCATTTTTTTACATGTAGCAGTCCAGTTTTCCCAGCACCACTTATTGAAGAAACCGGTTTTTTCTCCATTGTATATTCTTGCCTCCTTTGTAATAGATTAACTGACCATCAGTGGTTGGATTTATTTCTGAGCTATTTTGTTCCATTGATCTATGTGTTTTTGTGTCAGTACCATGCCGTTCTAATTGCTGTAGCTTTTTAGTAGCGTCTGAACCCAGGGAGTGTGGTACTTCCAGCTTTGTTCGTTTATCTCAAGATTGCTTTGGTAATTTGGGGTCTTTTGTGGTTCCACATAAATTTCAGGATTATTTGTTCCAGTTCGGTGAAAAATGTCACGGGTATTTTGACAGGGACTGCAATAGGGTAGACTGCTTTGGGTAGTATGGACATTTTAACAATATTATTTCTTCCAATCCATGAACACAGGATGTCTTTCCATTTTTTTGTATCATCTTCAATTTCCTTCATCCTTATTTTATAGTTTTCAGAGTATAGGTCTTTCACCTCCTTGGTTAAGTTTATTCCTAGGTCTTTTATTCTTTTTGATGAGGAAGTTAGTATTTTTGACTCATCATCTGGGAGATGTTGTCTTTGAGTGTTTTATTTGTGGGGGGAATAGAGAAAAGGGGATTCCCACTATCTCTGGCCTTAACATAAGAGGATAAGAGGCTTGAAACTTAGACACTCACACCATTCTGTGTGAAGAGGAATCACCTACAAATGATGTTAAATAAACATGTAAAATGTGACTGGCAACCTGATTAGGTCATTAGATGTCATGTAAGATAAATTACCCCCAAAACTGCTGACTTCGAAACCACCTCATTCAAGGAACGGTCACTAAGGGTGGACAGTATCCCAGGTGCTGGTGGGGTACAGGAGTGAGCAAGCTGAGCCTGGCCCCTGCCCAGTGGGGCTCCCTGCCCCGTAGGCCTGTCTCCAACAAGTCTCTCGCACTCGTAAGCACTGTGGGCTGCTTGTTCTGTGTGCCAGATGCTCTGTTCAGTAGTTTACATTACCACGATGACCACACTACTTACTGTTCAGAGATAGTAGATAATTGTCCAGGGCACGTGGACTAGTTAGTAAATGGCAGAGCTGCTTAAACTATGTCTATTTGACTATAAAGTCCACAATCACAAAAAACTGGAGAATCTCAGTGTCCATCAGTGGGGAATTCAGTAAATATGTCACCTTGGAATACTGTACAAAATGTGATCATAGGTCTCTGCAAGACTTCTCTTCTGTTAATTTAATTTAATATTACTTTATTTACTTTTCCACTTTATTACCAATCCCACTCTCATTCCCCTCCACTCTCATAGGCACCTCCTCTGTCTCATATGTTTGACATATAAGTGTTTTGGTATGTATTGAATCCTTGTAGAACATGTAATGTTGTTTTATATATGTAAATGTTTTAAATTTGCATCAATGTTGTTGTGCTATACCTCCTGTTCTGCTTACATTTTAACTCCTTTTTTCCCACAGTGTTATTACTTATGTTTTAAAGGATATATCCATGTTGTTATGTGTATATTTAGTTTAGTGTTTTCAATGCTGAATATGCATCTATCATCTTTTATTTGTACATTCTACTAGGGATGAATGTATAGCTTGTCTTAATTTCCCACAACCACAGACAATGCTGCAGTGAACATTTGTGTACAGGTCCCTTTACGGACCTGCATGAGCCTCTACTGTATGCACATATATGTACACACACACATGATTGAGAATGCTGGGGAATAGGGATATATATACATAAGCACTACCAGACTCTTTCAAAGGGTTGTAGCAGTATACCACTCCCAACAGCTATAAATGAAGGGTTCTGATTCCGCAGCCCCCTGCCCCAACCTAGTTAACACCTACTACAATCAAATTTTCTAATTTACGCTAATCTGATGGGTATAAAATGGTATCTCAGATTAATTTGATTTTAATTTAAAGTGATTACTAGTGAGATTGGACATTTTTTAAATTTATTTATTTATTTATTTATTTTTGGCTGCATTGGGTCTTCGTTGCTGTGTGCGGTCTTTTCTCTAGTTGCAGCGAGCAGGGGCTACTCTTCGTTGCGGTGCGCGGGCTTCTCATTTCGGTGGCTTCTCTTGTTGTGGAGCATGGGCTCTAGGCGCATGGGCTTCACTAGTTGTGGCACGCAGACTCAGTAGTTGTGGCGGCTTGTGCACTCTAGAGCTCAGGCTCAGTAGTTGTGCTGCATGGGCTTAGTTGCTCCACGGCGTGTAGGATCTTCCCAGACCGGGCTTGAACCCGTATCTCCTGCATTGGCAGGCGGATTCTTAACCACTGCGCCACCAGGGAAGCCTGAGATTGGACATTTTTTAATAAATGTGTTGGCTATTTTTATTTCTCCTTCTATAAACTGCCTTCTCATATCCTCTGCCCATTTTTATTTTAGTTTTTCTGTGGTTTTCTGATTTGCAGTAGATCCTAGAATAGTCTAGATAAATTTTGCCGGGTATATACACTGTAAATATTTCCCCCTAGTTTAGTCTATGCTAACCTCTGAACAGAAATCCTAAATTTTTATATAATCCAATAATACATTAGCTGCCTTAAAGTTGATTTGTGCATTTAAGATTTTTAAGAAGTTCTTCCCAATCCCAAATTTACAAATGTATTTCATTTCAATTTCTTCATATAGTTTTATCTTTCATATGTAAGTTTTTAATTCTCTGGAGTTCATTATTGTATATGGTATGAGGTAGTGATCCAAATTAATTATTTTATAAGAAAATAGGCGGTTTATTTTTCCTTCACAAAAAGCAAGTTCAGAAATAGACAATCAGGGACTTCTCTGGTGGTCCAGTGGTTAAAAATCCACCTCCCAATGCAGGGGACACAGGTTCGATCCCTGGTCGGGAAACTAAGATCCCACAGGCCGAGGGGTAACTAAGCCCGAGTGCTCTAGAGCCGGCGCACCAAAACTAGAGAGAAGCCCGTGCACAGCAACAAAGATCCCGCATGCCTCAACTAAGACCTGACACAGCCAAATAGATAAATAAATAAATAAATAAATAAGAAATAGACAATCAGGATCTAGCATGGCAGCAGCTCAACAATCACCAATGCAGGTTCCTTGTGCCTTTTTGTTCCACCATTCTTTTTTTTTTTTTAAGATTTTTTTTTGATGTGTACCATTTTTTAAAAATTAATTAATTAATTTAGTTAGTTATTTTTGGCTGTGTTGGGTGTTCGTTGCTGTGCCCGAGCTTTCTCTAGTTGCAGCGAGCGGGGGCTACTCTTTGTTGCGGTGCGTGGGCTTCTCATTGTCGTGGCTTCTCTAGTTGTGGAGCACGGGCTCTAGGCACGTGGGCTTCAGTAGTTGTGGCATGCGGGCTCAGTAGCTGTGGCTCACAGGCTCTAGAGTGCAGACTCAGTAGTTGTGGTGCATGGGCTCAATTGCCCCTCGGCATGTGGGATCTTCCCGGACCAGGGCTCAAACCCGTGTCCCCTGCATTGGCAGGCAGATTCTTAACCACTGCGCCACCAGGGAAGCCCTATATGGACCATTTTATAAGTCTTCATTGAATTTATTATGTTTTATGTTTTGGCTTTTTGGCCACAAGGCAGGTGGGACCTTAGCTCCCTAACCAGGGATCGAACCTGCATCCCCTGAATTGGAAGGCGAAGTCTAAACCACTGGACTGCCAGGGAAGTCCCTGTTCCACCATTCTTTTTTTTGTTTTTAAAGAAAGTTGCCTTATTATTTTTCAGTTTTTTTTTTATTATTTAGTTATTTATTTTTGGCTGCGTCAGGTCTTAGTTGCAGCACCGGGATCTTTGTTGCAGCATGCAGGATCTTTTAGTTGCGGCATATGGACTTCTCAGTTGCAGCATGCATGCGGGACCTAGTTCCCCAATCAGGGATCGAACCCGGGCCCCCTGCATTAGGAGCGCGGAGTCTTACCCACTGGACTACCAGGGAATTCCCCCTGTTCCACCATTCTTAACAGTGGCGTCTATCCTCAAGGCCACCTGTGGTCTAAGATGGTGGTAGGTGGTCTAGCCACATGTCCACATTCCTGCACGGAAGGTGGAAGGAGATGTTTGCCTAGTTTGGGAAGCTATCCTAGAAGTCCCACCAAATATCCTCCCCGTACATCTCATGGATGAGGATTCAGTTATATAACTACACCTAATTGCATAGGAGGCTGGAAAATGTCGTTTTTAGCTAGTCACAATTATTATATCACATCACATCACATCACATCATGTCAGGCAGCCCCCATAATACAAGTGTTGTATTAGTAAGAAAGAAATGGAGAGGAGGTATTGAGCAGCCAAGCAATAGTCCCTGCCCCAAGAAGAATGATTAACTTCTTTTGAAATAGACTTCTGTATTGTTTGGCTAAATACAATAAGAATGTATTTCTTTACGATTAGAAAAATCCAATTAGGGAAAGTTTTGAGTGTCTTTTAAATTTTTATTGAGATAAAATTCACATAACAAAATTCATAATTTTAACCATTTAAAATGTTCAATCTTGTGGTTTTTAGCATATTCACAAGGTTGTTCAATCATTACCTCTGTCTACTTCCAAAATATTTTCATCATCCCCAAAGAAAACCCTCTACCCATTTAGTAGTTACTCCTTATTCTCCCTTGCCCCATCCTCTGACAACCACTAATCTCCTTTCTGTCTCTGTGGATTTCCCTATTCCAGATATTTCATATATATGGAATCATATGTGACCTTTGGGGCCTGACTTCCTTTTCTTAGCGTAATGTTTTCAAGCTTCATCCCCGTTAAATTTAGTACAATTTAGTTGTACTAAATTCTTTTTTATGAATTGATAATATCCCATTATATGGATATACTACATTTTGTTCCTCCATTCATCAGCTGATGAACACTTGGGTGGTTTAAACCTTTTGGCTATTGTGAACAGTGTTCCTATGAACATTCACTTGCAAGTTTTTGTTTGAAAGCATGTTTTCAATTCTTTCAAGGATATATGTAGGAGTGGAATTATTGGTTCATATCGTAATTCTATGTTTAACTTTTTGAGGAACTGCCAAACTGTTTTCCACAGAGGCTGTATCATTTTATATTCCCACCAGCAACGTAGAGGGTTCCAATTTTTCTACATCTTTACCAATTATTGTTGTCCCTTTTAAAAAACATTATAGCAATCCTAGGGGGTGAGATGTATTTCTCTTTGCGGTTTTGATTTACATTTCCCCAATGACTAGTGATGTTGAGCATCATTTCATGTGCAATTGAATTGTCTTTTCACTTTTTTAATAGTGCCCTTTGAAATACAAAAGTTGCTTATTTTGATGAGTCCAGTTTACCTATATTTTCTTTTTTGCTTTTGTTTCTGGTGTCATATCTAAGAATCCACTGCCAAATCCAAGGTCATGAAGATTTACCCATATATTTTCTTTTAAGAGGTATACTTTTAGCTCTTACATTTAGGTCTTTTATTCATTTTGAGTTAATTTTTGTATATAGTGTGAGGTAAGGCTGCAATTTGATTCTTTTGCATGTCCATACCCATTTTTCTCAGTACCATTTGTTGACAGTACTATTCTTTCCACATTGAATGGTCTTACCATTCTTGTCAAAAATCAATTGACCATAGATGTATGGGTTTATTCCTGGACTCTCAGTTCTATTCAGCTGATCTATATATCTATCTCTGTGGGGTTTTAAAAACATTTATTTATTTATTTATTTATTTTTTTTATTTATTTATGGCTGTACTGAGTCCTAGCTGCGGCACGTGGGATCCTCACTTCGGCATGTTTAGTTGAGGCATGCAGGATCCTTTTAGTTGCAGCATGCAAACTCGTGTTTGTGGCATGCAAACTCGTAGTTGTGGCATGCATGTGGGATCTAGTTCCCCGACCAGGGATCAAACCCGGGGTCTCCTGCATTGGGAGTGCAGATTCCTTCTCAGTGGACCACCAAGGAAGTCCTATCTCTGTGTTTTGATTACTATATCTTTGAAGAAATTTTTGAAACTGGGAAATGTGAGTTCCCCAACTTTGTTCTTCTTTTTCAAGATTGTTTTGGCTACTCAGGGTTTGCAATTCCATATTAATTTTAGTATCAGCTTTTCCATTTCTGTAAAGGACACATTTGGAACTTTGACAGGGATTGCATTGAATCTGTAGATCCCTTTGGAAAGTATGGCCATCTTAACAATATTAATTCTTCCAATCCATGAACATGGGATGTCTTTGTATTCATTTTGGTCTTCTTTAATTTCTTTCAGCAATGTTTTATACTTGTTTGTATACAAGTATTGTATCTTCTTGGTCAAATTCATTCCTAAATATTTTATTCTTTTTGATAATATTATAAATGAAATTGTTTTCTTAAATTTCCTTTTCAAATTGTTCCTTGCTAATATATAGAACCACAGATGATTTTTATGTCTTGATATTGAACTGTGCAACTTGGCTGAATTTATCAACTCTAATACTTGGGTATTTGTTGATTCGTTATGATTTTCTATATATAAGATCACTCACCTGTGAATAGAGATATTTTTTAATCTTCCTTTCCAATTTGCATGTCTTCTATTTATTTTTATTGCCTAATTGCTCTGTCTAGAACTTCCAGTAAAATGTTGAATTGAAGTGATCAAAGTGAGCATCCTCTAATCTTATTCTTGATCTTAGGGGGAATGTTTTCAGTCTTCCATCATTAAGTCATTAAGTCTTCCACCATTAAGTCATTAAGTCTTCCACGATCTTAGCTGTGGGTTTTTTAATAAATGCCCCTTACCATGTTGAGGAAATACCTTTCTACTCCTAGCCTGATGAGTGTTTTTTTAATCAGAAAGGATGTAAGATTTTGTCAAAGGTTTTTCTGCATCAATTGAGATGATCATTTGATTTTGGTCCTTTATTCCACTAATGTGCTATATTACATTGACTGATTTTCATATACTGAACCACTATTTTTTTCCTGGAATAAATTCCACTGGTCATGATGTATAATCATTTTAATAAGCTGCTGAATTCAGTTTGCTGGTATTTTGTTGAGGATTTTTACATCTACATTCATATGGCATATTAATCTGTAGTCTTGTGATGTCTTTGTCTGGTTTTGTTATCACAGGAGTGCTGACCTCATAGAATGAGTTCAGAAGCAGTTCTTCCTCTTCTATTTTTGGAATAGTCTGAGAAGGTTTGGTGTTAATTTTTCTTTAACTGTTTGGTAGAATTTACCAGTGAAGTCATTGGGTCCTGTTTTTTTGTTTCTTAGGAGGTTTTTGACTACTGGCTAATTCTTTTTACGTTATAGGTCTATTTACATTTCTATTTCTTCTTGAGTCAGTTTTTACAGTTTTGTGTTTCTAACAATTTTTCCATTTCATCTAGGTTACTAATTTGTTGGTGTACAGTTGTTCGTAGTATTCTCTTATAATCCTTTTCATTTCTATAAAAGCAGTAGGAATGTCCTCACTTTCACTTCTGATTTTAGTAATTTGTGATTTCTCTCTTTCTCTCTTGGTCAGTTCAGCTAAGTTTTATCAATATTTTTAATCGTTTCAAAGAACCAGTTTTGGTGTGTTTGATTCTCTATTGTTTTTCTATTCTCTATTTCATTCCATTTCGTTTCTCTATTTCTATTCCCTATTCCATTCTAATCTTAATTATTTCCTTCCTTTGGCTGCTGTTGCATTTAATTTGCTCTTTCCTTAAAACAGAAAGTTATTGCTTTGAGATATTTCTTCTTTTTTAATATAGGTATTTACAGCCATAAATTTCCCTTTGAGTATTACTATTGCTGCATCCCTTAAGTTTTGGTATGTTGTATTTTTGTCTTCATTCATTTCAAAATATTTCATAATTTCCCTTATGACGTCTTCTTTGACCTACTGGTCATTTAAGAGTGTGTTAATTAATTTCTCGTATTTGTGAATTTGCCAGTTTTCTTTTTGTTATTTATTTCTAGTTTTATTCCATGCAGTCAGAGAAGATACCTTATATGATTTGAATCTTTTAAAATTTACTAAGTCTTATTTCATTGCCTACTATATGGTCTATCCTGGAGAATGTCCATGTGCACTTGAGAAGAATCTGTACTGTTGTTGGGCAGGGTGTTCTATATATAACTGTTACATCTAGCTGGTTTATAATGTTGTTGAAGAACTCAGTTTGTTTTTTTGATCTTCTGTCTAGCTGTTCTATGTATTATTAAAAGTAAGGTTTTGGGGCTTCCCTGGTGGTGCAGTGGTTAAGAATCCGCCTGCCAGTGCAGGGGACATGGGTTTGAGCCCTGGTCTGGGAAGATCCCACATGCTGCAGAGCAATTAAGCCCATGCGCCACAACTACTGGGTCTGCGCTCTGGAGACTGCGAGCCACAACTACTGAGCCCATGTGCCACAACTACTGAAGCCCGCGTGCCTAGAGCCCGTGCTCCGCAACAAGAGAAGCCACCGCAATGAGAAGCCTGTGCACCGCAATGAAGAGTAGCCCCTGCTTGCCACAACTAGAGAAAGCCCGCGCGCAGCAACAAAGACCCAACACAGCCATAAACAAACAAACAAACTGTAAAATGGCCGAAGGACTCAAAGGGACATTTCTCTAAAGAAGATAAATGGTCAACAAGCACATGAAAACATGCTCAACATCATTAGTCACTGGGGAAATGCAGACCAAAAACATAATTAAATACCACTTTATACTCATTTAGATGGCTATAATAATAATACAAATAGAAAAATAGCTAGTGTTAGCAAGAAGGTAGAAAAAAGGAACCCCTGAACATGTCTGGTGAGAATGCACAGGCATACTTTGGAGGTACTGAGGGTTCAGTTCCAGACCACTGCAACAAAGCAAACACTGTGGGAATTCCCTGGCAGTCCAGTGGTTAAGACTCTGTGGTCTCACAGCTGAGGGCCTGGGTTCAATCTCTCGTCAGGGAACTAAGATCCCACAAGGCGCACAGTGCAGCCAAAAAACAAAAAAAGCAAACGTCGCAATAAAGTGACATTTTTTTTGTTTTGTTTTCCCAGAGCATACAAAAGTTATAGTTATACTATACTGCAATTTATTAAGTATGCAATAGCATTATGTCTACATAATGCCAAAACTGTTTCAATAGTAACATGAAAAATCACTGATCACAGATCACCATAACAAATATAATAATGAAAGAGTTTGAAATATTGTGAGAATTATCAAAATGTGACACAGAGACAAAAAGTGAGAAAATGCTGTTGGAATAATGGTGCTGCTAGACTTGCTGACGCAGGGTTGCCACAAACATTCAATTTGTAAAAATACATTATCTGTGAAGGCAATAAAAGTGCACTAAAATGAGGTATGCCTATAAAATATTTCAGGCCCGATAGGTAAGTCTGTTCCTCAAAAATTAAACATAAAACTACCATATGACCCCACAGTACCACTTCTGGGTATACTGTATGCCAACAGAGCTGAAAACAGGTACTCAAAACAAATACTTGTACTTGCATGTATGCAACAGGGCTATCACAATAGCCAAAAAGTAGAAACAACTTAAATGTCCATCAACAGATGAATGTATAAACAAATTGTAATGAATCAATAATACTGAATATTATTCAGCCAAAAAAGGAATGAAGTGCTGATTGAAACATGCTGCAATGTGGGTCAACTTAAAAAGCATTACACTAGTGAAAGAAAGTCAGGCCCAACATGTCACATACTGTAAGATTCCATTTATATTAAATATTCAGATTAGATAAATCCAGAGGGACAAAAAGTAGGTTTGTGATTTGTCAGGCACTATAGGAAAACAAGAATGAGGAGTAACTGCCTAGTGAATATGGGGCTTTCTTTGGGTGTGATGAAAATATTTTGGAACTAGATAGAAGTAGTAGTTGCATAAAATTATGAATGTACTAAATGCCACTCAATTGTTCACTTTAAAATGGTTAATTCTGTTTTATATGATTGTAACCTTATTAAATATTTGCCTATTTAAAATCAACCTGCCATATTTATGTGGTTCAATTTCTGGACTCTTTATTCTCTGCCATTGATCTGTGTGTCTATCCCTTTACCAATATCACACTCTTTTGATTAACATAGCTTTAGAGAAAGTCTTATAATCAAGTAATGTGATTTCTTCAATTTTTTTCTTATTTTTCAAAACTGTTTAGGCTATTCTAGTTCTTTTATCTTTCCACATTGCATTAAAATTATTGATCAATCAGGGGAGAACTGACATTTTTACTACTTTGAATCTTTCCAATTTATGAACATGGTATGTCTTTCCATTTATTTAGGACATCTTTGACTTATTTCATCAGTGATTTATAGTTCTCAGCACACACAACCTCTACATGATTTGTTAGATTTATAACTATTTCTTTTTTTGAAGCTATTGTAAATTACATTGTTTCCAATGTACAGAAATAGAATTTGTTTTGTTTATTGACCTTGCATCTTGTGATCTTACTAAATTTACTTATTTTAGAGATTTTGGCAGGGTCTTCGAATTTTCTACATTGACAATCATGTCATCAGTGTACAGAACAGTTTTGTTTTTCCTTTTCAATCTGGATGTTTTTTATTTCCCTTTCTTTCATTATTGCACTGGTCAAATCTTCCAGTACAACGCTAAACACGAGTGGCAGGACTGGGTATTCTTGTCTTGTTGCTTATCTCAGAGGGAAAGCATTCAATCTTTGATAACTAAGTATGATATGAGCTATAGAGTTTTTTTAATAGATGCTCTTTTACAGGTTGAAGAAGTTCCATTCTATTCCTAGTTTCCTGGGAGTTTTTGTCATAAGTAAATGTTGTATTTTGCCTCCATCTTCACCACAGTGCTCACTTCCAGGTTTCCAGTTGTGCTGAGCTGAGGTAAAGGGATATCAGAGAACATAAACTGTAAACTCACCATCAGTTCAGTGGTACTTTGAACTCTGGTGTTCTTCTCCAAATCACCAACTGCTATTAATGCTTTGACGTTCTCAAATAGCTGCTCCATACATTCTATCCAGGTTTTAGAGTTGTTTTCTATGTGAGAGAAAAGGTGAAGCATGCTTACTTCATCTTACCCAGAGCTGGAACCCCAATACTTAGTTTTTCTTGTGCCTTTCCAACATCTATACATTTTCTTTCTTTTCCTGTATTACTGGTTCTCCACTCTGATACCTAATCCCTGCCTCCACCGAGGTCTTCCCAAATTATTTTACTTCTTTTCAAAGGCTTTACTTAATCTTTTTTCTTGTCCACAATCTTCTTCCCAGTCCCACCTGCTACTATTAGTTACCTGGAAGCCAACTTGTCACCCTCTGCTTTAGTCCCTTCTTAGTCAGGTTTTTAAAATTGAGATATAAGATACATATCATAAAATTCACCATTTTGAAATATTTAATTCAGTAGTTTTATTACATTTCATCATCACTATTTAATTCCAGAACATTTTCATCACCCCAGAAGAAACCCTGTATCTTTAGCAGCCAACCTCCACCCCCTGCAGCTTCCAGTCCCTGGAAACCACTAATCCACTTTCTGTCTCTATAGATTTGTCTGTTCTGGATATTTCATACAACATGTGACCTTTTGTGTCTGACTCCTTTCACTTAGAATGTTTTCAATGTTCATATATGTCGTAGCATATATCAGAATTTCCTTTCCTTTTATTGCTAAACAACATTCCATTGTATGGATATACCATATTTTATTTATCCATTTATTAGTTGATGGACGTTTGGGTTGTTTCTAGTTTGGGGCTATTGTGAATAATGCTGCTATGTACATTCATATAGTAGTTTTTTGTGGACACAAGTTTTCTATTCTCTTGGGTCTATATGTAGCAGTGGAATTGCTGGGACAAATGGTAATTCGATGTTTAACTTTTGAAGTTAGTGCCAATGTGTTTTCTACAGTGGCTGAACAATTTAAATTCCCACCAGCAGTGTATGAGGGTTCTAATTTCTCCACATCCTCAATAACACGTTCTTATCTATTATCCACATGCTAGTGGATAGTATCTCATTGTGGTTTTGATTTCCATTTCCATGATGGCTAATGATGTTGAGTGCCTTTTTATGTGCTGACTGGCCATTTATATATCTTATTGTGAGAAATGCCTATTCAAATCCTTTGCCCTTTTCAATATTAAATTCTCTACTACTGAGTTTCTTTCATGTAGTGTTAAATAATGCTGCTTGAGATGAAGTTTCTGAGCACTTGGGGGTTGATGGTTGTGAAAAGTTGAGACATAGACCAAAAAAAAAAAAAAAAACAAGAAACAAAAAACAAACAAACCCTTTTAGCAAGTAGAATTGCTTATATACTAAAGTGCCTAAATTTTCGTAGGTGTTTTCTTTGTGTCTGAATGTATCTAGACTTCTTGTCTCCGCCTTTAATGCTCTAATCATGTCATTCATAAGAATTTTAAAATTTAAAATAAAAATATCAAAGATACTCTTCAAATGTGAATGCTAAAGTCCACTCTCAACAAAGTAGAGCGCCTAAGTCAATTCAATCACATCTATTTTTTAAATTAATATTAAGGTATGTAAGACAGTAGAGTTGTGTTTTTCCTATTCTATTTTGGGGAAGCTGCAGTTGGTCTTGAAGATAAGGCAGAGTGAGAAACTGACCATGGAAAGCCAATCTGCCAAACAAATGAATGATACAAATATTATACAAATTGTTTAAACCATGTAAAGAAACCTAGAAAATGCCCACTTTATCCCCAACCTAGCATTCTTTAGAAGCAAAAACACAAAACCAAAAATGCTTGTGAACATAAAATCCCAGCACCTAAAACAATGCCTGGCATGCAGAAAGTGCGCAATAAACATTTGCCCAATGTTGAATGAATACGTGAACATTCACAGTGCATACTGCTCCAAAAGTTCTAGGGAGCAAACATCCGCAGGCAGAAATAGAACCAGTTTTTGGCAGCAGGTTAATGTGTCAATTTGGGAACTGCAGGTGATAAACACTAGTTTATGGCACCAGGAATACTGGTTACAAGTAACACTTGGTTTGTTAAGTCGATTTTTATAAATGTTAAACTACAGCAAGTATTAATTGGTCATAAAATGATCTTTCAAAGCATTTTGCACCACACTTCCTGACTATTAGAGCACTGGGTGTTGAAGTACAGAGTAACTACTTTAGAATAACTTCAGAAAGAGAATCAAGGGAAGGAGTGGACACCAACCAAGGAAAAGGAGAGAAAATTCCTCATGAAGAGGAAGTATGGTGCCAAATGGGGAAGGAAATAGAAAAGGAGTATTAAATTTCCACATCATTTTTCACCTTAGTGGTTACCAAAATGCTATAGTTAAATGCTAATAAAAAGAAATACCAGGACTTCCCTGGTGTCACAGTGGTTAAGAACCCGCCTGCCAATGCAGGGTAAACGGGTTTGAGCCCTGCTCTGGGAAGATCCCACATGCCGTGGAGTAACTAAGCCCCTGCACCACAACTACTGAGCCTGCGCTCTAGAGCCTGCGAGCCACAACTACTGAGCCTGTGTGCCACAACTACTGAAGCCCGCGCGCCTAGAACCCGTGCCCGGCAGCAAGAGAAGCCACCTCAATGAGAAGCCCGCCCACTGCAATGAAGAGTAGTCCCCGCTCCCTGCAACTAGAGAAAGCCTGCATGCAGCAACGAAGACCCAACGCAGCCAAAAATAAATAAATGAAATAATAATAAAAATAAATAAAATAATAAAAATAAATAAACAAAATAAAATAAATTTGTTTAAAAGAAAAAGAAAGAAATACCATCAAGTAGGAATGGTTAGAAGATGGCTCAGGATTAGGCATATGATTAGAGGGAATTATAACAAATTCTAATGTTTTTAGTATTCATTTACACATAATTTCAATAAAAAAAAAAAGAGAAAAACAAAGTAGGTAAATGAGGGCCACTTTGAGCTCCAGGGGAAATGTCCTATATGAACATGTTAGAGAGTAATTACTATTATTATTTTGTTCTTTAGTGGCTTCCAGGAAACCAACAATTAACTGTTGCCACTGAACTCTTAATGAGCGAATCACTCTGGGGCGTGTTAAAAGTTAGCAGTCCATCATGCAGTTTCAACTTACTAATAAATTGCTCTGGTGATCATTACAGGCATCTAGTATTCCTTCTGGAGCACCCTCATTATTATTTTTTTAACATCTTTATTGGAGTATAATTGCTTTACAATGGTGTGTTAGTTTCTGCTGTAAAACTAAGTGAATCAGCTATACATATACATATATCCCCATATCTCCTCCCTCTTGCGTCTCCCTCCCACCCTCCCTATCCCACCCCTCTAGGTGGACACAAAGCACCGAGCTGATCTCCCTGTGCTACACGGCTGCTTCCCACTAGCTATCTATTTTACATTTGGTAGTGTATATATGTCCATGCCACTCTCTCACTTCGTCCCAGCTTACCCTTCCCCCTCCCCGTGTCCTCAAGTCTATTCTCTATGTCTGCGTCTTTATTCCTGTCCTGCCCCTAGGTTCTTCAGAACCTTTTTTTTTTTTTTTTTTGAGATTCCACATATATGTGTTAGCATATGGTATTTGTTTTTCTCTTTCTGACTTACTTCACTCTGTATGACAGACTCTAGGTCCATCCACCTCACTACAAATAACTCAATTTCATTTCTTGGAGCACCCTCATTATGAAGCATTCAGGTTGCCTGCTGTTCTCATAAATGAATACCCCCTGGTGGGGGGTGGGGAGATCAAGAGGGTCCTCTTACAAAGTCATCCTGAGAAGTTGTTGGTCAAGTTCTGGTTGCCATTTGAGGGAGGGAAAGGCAGCTCCCACATTCTCAATTAAGCTTGCCTCTTGTGGGAGAGAAGGCTTCTGTTGAGTGGGAATTCTTTCTCAAAGACAGATTACGGTATGATTGTCAAGATGTATTTCTCTCTTTTAAATGGAACTATTTATGCATGAAATGCCATAACGTCTGAGATTTGCTTTAAAATACTCCAAAAGAAACAAAATAAAAACAAAAACTGGAGAGGTTAAATGAAACAAAATAGGTAAAATGTTGATAATTGTTGACGCCTACATAGGGTTCATTACATTATTATTCTCTACTCACTCCTAGAAACCGGGGTCAGAAACCTCACAGGTCTCCAAATTGAATCAGGGTTGTTAGGAAGGAGGAAAGGAAAAACGGATGCTAAGAGGCAACCAACAAATGTCTACTACACGCCTCACCTGTAAAACTTCCAGTATAATAGAATAGAGGACATTGAATGATAGCTTCTAAAACTGTAACATAGATAGTTGTGAAGCTATAATCAGAGATCAGGGACCTGGACAGTCCGTAGAGATGAAAGGTTACCTTAATGAAAGAACACGCAGTGTCTGGGGTGGATGGGAATAGTGGTGAGGAATTCTATGAAGCAAACATTACCCTAATACCAAAAACCAAAATAAAGACATTACTAATATCTCTCATGAACATAGATTCCAAACTCCTCAACAAAATATTAACAAATCAAATTCAACAATGTATAATAAGAGTTATACAGTGGGATTTATTCCAGGAATGCAAGACTGGTTCAATATTCAAAAATTAATTAATGTCAGGACTTCCCTGGTGGCGCAGTGGATAGGAATCCGCCTGCCAGTGCAGGGGATGCGGGTTCGAGCCCTGGTCCGGGAAGATTCCACATGCCGCGGAGCAACTGAGCCCGTGCGCCACAACTACTGAGCCTGCACTCTGGAGCCCGCTAGCCACAACTACTAAAGCCCGCGCGCCTAGAGCCTGTGCTCTACAAGAGAAGCACGCGCACCGCAACAAAGAGTAGCCCCTGCTCGCCGCAACTAGAGAAAGCCTGCACACAGCAACGAAGACCCAACGAAGCCAAAAGTAATTAATTCATTAAGAACTTATACAAAATTAATTAACGTAATCCATCACATCAACAGGCTAAAGAATAAAAATCAATACTGTCAAGATGGTAATTCTTCCCAACTTGATCTATAGATTCAATGGAATCCCAATAAAAATCCCAGCAAGGGCTTCCCTGGTGGCACAGTGGTTAAGAATCCGCCTGCCAATGCAGGGAACACGGGTTTGAGCTCTGGTCTGGGAAGATCCCACATGCCGCGGAGCAACTAAGCCCGTGTGCCACAACTACTGAGCCTGCACTCTAGAGCCCATGAGACACAACTACTGAGCCCATGTGCCACAACTACTGAAGCCTGCATGCCCTAGAGCCCGTGCTCCACAACAAGAGAAGCCACCGCAATGAGAAGCCCGCGCACTGCAACGAACAGTAGCCCCTGCTCGTTGCAACTAGAGAAAGCCCACGCACAGCAATGAAGACCCAACGCAGCCAAAAATAAATAAATAAAATAAATTTATTTTTAAAAAAATCCCAGCGAGTTATTTTCTGGATATTGACAAATTGATTTTTAAATATACATGGAGAGGCACAAGACCCAGAATAGCCACCATGATATTGAAGGAGAAGAAAAAAGCTAGAGGACTGACATTACTCAACACTGACTTACTGTAAAGCTACAATAATCAAGACAGTGTGGTGTAGGTGAAAGGACAAATAGATCAATGGAACAGAATAGAGAGCCCAGAAATAGACCGACATAAATATGGACAACTGACTGTTGACAAAAGGGCAAAGGCAATAAAATGGAGGAAAGACAGTCTTTTTAACAAATGGTGCTAGAACAATTGGACATACACATGCAAAAAAAAAAAAAAAAGAATCTAGATGCAGATTTTACACCCCTCACAAAAATAATTCAAAATGGATTCTAGATCTAAATGTAAACCAAAATAATAAAACTCCAGAAGATAAAACATAGGAGAAAACCTACATGACTTTGGGTTTGGTGATGACTTTATACAGTAGATACAACACCAAAGGCATGCTCCAGGAAAGAAATGATTGATAAGTTGGACTTCATTAAAATTAAAAACTTTTGCTCTGCAAAGACACTGTCAAAAGAATAAGACAAGCCACAGACTGGGAGAAAACATTTGCAAAATACTTATCTGATAAAGGAATTTTATATAACTTATGCAAAGAACTCTTAAAATTCAACAATAAGAAAATGATCAACTTGATTAAGAAAGGGGCAGAAGATATGAACAGACACTTCACCAAACAATGTACACAGATGGTAAAAAACCATATGAAGGGCTTCCCTGGTGGCGCAGTGGTTGAGAGTCTACCTGCCAATGCAGGGGACACGGGTTCGAGCCCTGGTCTGGGACGATCCCACATGCCGCGGAGCAACTAGGTCCGTGAGCCACAACTGCTGAGCCTGCGCATCTGGAGCCTGTGCTCCGCAATGAGAGGCTGCGACAGTGAGAGGCCCGTGCACCGCGATGAAGAGTGGCCCCCGCTCGCCGCAGCTGGAGAAAGCCCTCGCACAGAAACAAAGACCCAACACAGCCAAAAATAAATAATAATGAATTAATTAATTTAAAAAAAGGGGATAAGTTTAAAAAAAATATATGAAAAGATGCTCCACATCATGTCATTAGGGAATTGTAAATTAAAGCAATGAGACACCACTATACAACTATCAGAATGGTGAAAATCCAAAAACAGACAACTACAAATACTCATAAAAATATGGAAAAACAGAAACTCTCATTGTTGATGGGAATGCAAAATGGCACAGCTTTTCCTGTTATTCTTCAGCAAATCCCAGACCACTCTGTGCCTGCAAATGGTTAGAGGACAGACTCTTTCCAGGTCCCAGATGGTGTACAGGACAAGAAGTAATTTGGGAGGGCATAGCACCCAGGTTAACTCCAAGGGATTAGCCAAAGAGAAAACAGGGTTCTTTCTGAGAAAAAGAGACCATACTTAAGAAGGGATTCCTGTCACTTGTGGAGACAGGTGAGAGATCATGATTTAGTTGAGTGATGATACTTCCTGAGATGTCCGTGCCCTGGTCTCTCCTTTTCCTCCTTCTAAGACAGTGAGGGCTGATATGAGTGGTCGGGATGGTGGTGGAATGGAGCCCTGGCAGTCTGTCTCAGACAGCCTCAGGAGAAGAATGGGTAATAAGGAATCAGTCAGGAGCCCTGACTCCTAAATCCTGCTCCACAACATGCATGGACAAAAATTTACTTTCTTCCTAGAACTCTTGTGGTATCTAAACTGGGAACCAGGAAATCTCAATTCTCTCCCTGCATCTTCTGCAACACATCTTAAGGCAACCACTTCCTGAAATTTGTCTTATATACCTGATGTCTCAAGTGGGACTGATGGTTCCTGTTCTTCACCCCTCCTGGGGAGTAGATAAGCTTTGAAGTTGAAAGATCTTATACTGAGTTGTCAGCTTTGTAAAAGTGAAGTGCCATTTTCCAAACCCTTGTCTGTAAAACACTCGTTGCATAGCAGACGCTGGAAGCAATTGAGACTGTTGTTGCTAAAACGTTTGGATCTTCTACTAGATACAGAACATGCCAAACACAATTGCTTGCATTGACCTTCGAGAAACAAATTCTTTGGCTGGGGCCCTTGCAAGAGAGAAGTCTCCAAGTTCTCTCCTAGAAAGAGAATGCACGGGTACTAGTTCTACTCTGCCCGCAATATCTAACCATGGGACCTGAAGCTTCACCTTCCTAATGTTTAATGGTGATGCCTGTCCCACTACCCAAGAGGCTGTGTGGTGTAGAGGAAAGGGCATTTAATTGCGAGTCAGGTGGCGTGGGATCTAATTTTGTTCCACTAATTCAGATATTCTCTCAAGTTTCCATAATGGTGAAAGGATTAACTAGGTCAGTGTTTCCCAAACTGGTATTCCACAACACTATCTGAGAGATGGATGTTAGGTGTGAATGTCACACACCCACCACCACCACCACAATCAAATAAGGCTGGCAATCACTGCGTGCTTATACTCCTCTCCTTTGACCCGGAGTTTACACTGCACATTTAATTTTTAAAAATAAATTTATCTATTTATGGCTGCGTTGGGTCTTCGTTGTTGCACCCGGGCTTTCTTTAGTTGCGTCTAGCGGGGGTTACTCTTCCTTGCAGTGCGCGGGCTTCTCATTGCGGTGGCTTCTCCTGTTGTGGAGCATGGGCTCTAGGCACGCGGGCTCAGGAGTTGTAGCACGAGGGCTCTAGAGCGCAGGCTCAGTAGTTGTCGCACACAGGCTTAGTTGCTCTGTGGCATGTGGGATCTTCTTGGACCAGGGCTCAAACACGTGTCCCCTGCATTGGCAGGCGGATTCTTAACCACTGTGCCACTAGGGAAGCCCTACACTGTATATTTAAACATAAACACTGAGAAGTCCTCCTATAACAAAACATTGACTTTAACCCACTGTCCCCAGATTTACTTGGGTGCATAACACTTTTTTCATGGAATAGCTCTGCAAATCTCACATTGTTCTCTACCTACATTTGGTACCCACTGACAGAACAGATTTCCAAGGCCCCTTCCAGGTCCTTCTATACACCTCGGTGTTGACAGAGTCCTTGGGAAGAGATGTGCTGAGTGCCTGCAAGACCCCTAGGTCTGTGTGGGCATTCAGGCCCTTGCTAATAGCAAGTGTTGGAGAGCAGACATGGTGGGGGTGGGTGCTGAGAGGACAGGCAACCCAAGTGGAGGTGCTTTCCTCGGGGTGCACTTGGAATCCAGTCTTCCTATTCCAGGGTGAAGTTCCCTGAGCTCCAAGCTAGAGCATTCATTCAGATGGAATGACAGCCTTAAACATTCCAACATCCCCAACATAGGAATCCTCTGTGCATTCCTTCAGAGGGCCTGCATGCTCTTCTCTTCCATCTCTCCTGATAAAGAACAAGACCAGGACTCATGGCCATCACACATTTGTCAAGCACTCAATACCTGAAGAAGGGAGAACACTTGGCCAGGGGGGTGCTCTGAGTAACCAAAGCTAATGTTCAGGTGGCTGTGGCAGTTTTTTTCTGTTTGATATAAGTGGACCCTTGAAGAACATGGGTTTGAACTGCAAGGCTCCACTTACATGTGGACTTTTTTCAATAAATAGCTACCACAGCACATAATCCATGGTTGGCTGAAGCTGCAGATGCAGAACCACAGATGCAGAGGGCCAACTGTAAAGTTATACACAGATTTTCAACTGTGTAGGAGTTGGCGCAACTAACCTACCCTGCGTGTTGTTGAAGAATCAACTGTATTTTCATCCTTGTATTTATTATATGTCAGTTTTGTGCCCAACACTGAAGGCTACACAAGACAAAGCCCCTGCCCTCCTGATGCTTATATTCTAATGGGTTAAGACAGACAAAAGCAAGCAAACAAACCAAATAACCCTGCCTTGTGATACTTCCTATGAAGGGAATAAACACAATGCTCAGAATGATTAAGTGCAGACATGACTGACTGGTATAAGAGTGAAGGTCAAGGGAAGACAGAGCCCTTGTGCAAGCTTGGATTTCAAACTGTGGGAGCTGTGGAGAGATCCAAGAGGAGAATACTGTAGAAGCGCCTCTTAACTCAAAGAAGAGTAAGACTGGAAATATGAGCTCCTCCTTTAAGGAGGATAAATAGCTTTGATGCTGGGTAATGCTTACTCAACAGGAAGTTACAGGAAGAAGGAAACATTAAAACACATTTCCATAACTCCTCTGTGTGAGAAACCACTGTTCCTTAAGCTACTAACATTTTAAAAAAGATTGTTCTGAAGCTTTAAATATCTAATAACTCTTCTCTTTGTGAACATTAAAGATCCTCCACTTTTTCATTTTTTCACATGCTTTGAAACTGTTCTGTTTGTACAAGTCATGGACAAATGCTTAGTGTGAAAATCATGATGCTGGAAATATTATATTCATTGGTTAAAAAAATTCAACAGAAAGATTTCTTACCAAGTATTTCCTTGAAGGTTCAGGGTATTCAAATACTATAAACCTTATTTTTGTATTAGTGCTTAGATCTGTGCAATTCAAGATTCATAATCCTACTGTGGTGGAAATGAAAAGCGATTCTGATAGTTTTCCTAAATCCGAAACTGAGTGAAAGACAAGAGCTTGCTTGCATAATTCCTCTCACAAGAGCCAGATGGGAGAACTGCTTTAAGTGAAGTGCAGGCATTATCAGATATGGATGATTTATACAGAAGGAAAGCCTTGTAGACGCTTGACTGCAGAAAGAACTTCAGTACAGCCCAATACCCTTGTCGACTGGAGAATTCATACACAAAGAAACCCTACACATACATCGGGTTCGGTAGATGCTTTAAACAGTGCTCCAGCCTCGCTCTCCATTGAACCCACACAAGGAAGAAACTATAAAAGTGACAACTGTGGAATAGATAGAGCAACAAAATGCTTCTGTACTTGTTTGGAAAGAACCCTAGAAACAGAATGTGGGTAAAGCTTCAGCACTTCCTACTCAGGGCACTTCAGAGACTGTACAGGAGAGAACCCACAGAAAGAATGTGAGGAGGCCTTCAGCAAATAATCCACTGTAAGCACTAGAGGGAAAGCTCCTGAGAGAAAATTAATGGGCAGCCTTGATCCATTACACGTGAGTGGGAACGAGCCAGGAAATGCACAAGATGCTCAGTAAACACTTGTCTGTGGAGTGGGTCAACGAATGTCTGGAAAATCCTTTATGGTGTTCAAAGCTTTTTATTATCCCAACTGTCCAGCTGGATAGAAAAGGCTGCTTAGCATTCCTCCTCTAAAGATCTCCAGCGCAATTAAACACTGTTCTCATAGTTTCAAAAGCTGATCAAAACCCTAGCAGTTTGTTTTATCCAAGCTCTCCTCCTGTACTTCCCCTCCAGTTAAAAGTTGAGATTCTCAAGATCAGCTTGAGGTTACAGTCAGCTTAATGGCGAGAACTCTGGGTATACAATGGTCCCAGGACCGTGGCCACTGGGACCCGTGCAGAGAATGGGTCGAGGATTTGGGGACTAGGCTAGGTCAGTGATCCAATTCTCAGAACCAACCTTGGAGCCACTATAAGGCTGTTAACTGGACACACAAAAACAAAGCACCTTCTGGTTTGTTCCAGAAATCTGATTATGCAGGTCATATTAATGAGAACTTTAACACTGTTTGAGGCTGAACCTAGGGTTGTGTCTGATTTCATTTTTAAACGAATCCTCACAGTTTTGGTTTTACCTTGTTTTAGTAATCGGCTCTCATCGCTGTGATGAGGTATAGAAATGCCTTCTTCCAACCTGAATACATCCAACCCAAATTCCAAAACATACGTAGTAGTAAAACATTGTGCTGATTAGTGGCTAAGCTAGAACTTTCCCACTGGAAGTTTCTCATTCCCCAGCTGGAGTGCCCTGCTCTTGTTTTCCTGTCCAAGCTTCTTCCCAACTGTTACCTTTCAGTCCAGGAAAAACAGCCACCTTCCTCTTTACAACAATCTGGGAAAACTTGGTGATCTTCGTCCCGTGTTTTCTGAGGCACAATTCACAGAAGGTACAACAGAGCTATTTACCAAACCATTCCTTGAAGTCTACTGCACTCACTTAGGAATGGAAAGAAACCCCTAACCTCTCCCTAGCCCACTGATCAACAGAAGCCTTTCTTGTGCACGTGGGGCTGTGGAGCAGTGGAACAGAGGGGGGACAAAGACAACGAAATGGAATAAGGCCAGGACTTCCCTGGTGGCACAGTGGTTAAGAATCTGCCTGCCAGTGCAGGGGACACGGGTTTGATCCCTGGTCCAGGAAGATCCCACATGCCGTGGAGCAACTAAGCCCGTGCGCCACAAATACTGAGCCTGCACTCTAGAGCCCACGAGCCACAACTACTGAGCCCGAGTGCCACAACTACTGAAGCC
Organism: Eubalaena glacialis; assembly: GCF_028564815.1. Lineage (NCBI taxonomy): Eukaryota > Metazoa > Chordata > Mammalia > Artiodactyla > Balaenidae > Eubalaena > Eubalaena glacialis. The sequence goes on along the minus strand of NC_083728.1, from coordinate 58,448,723 downwards.
CGCGTGCCTAGAGCCTGTGCTCTGCAACAAGAGAAGCCACCCGATGAGAAGCCCGCGCACAACAAAGAGTAGCCCCCGCTCGCCACAACTAGAGAAAAGCCCATGCGCAGCAACAAACACCCAAGGCAGCCAAAAATATAAATAAATTAATTAATTTAAAAAAAAAATGGAATAAGGCCAGAGAGAGGGACAGATGGTTGCCTCGTCCACTTCAACAACTGACCTCTACAGGATTTGTCCCCGGTAAGCAAGCAAGCAGTCTGTCTTTCCCATCACTTACAGTCTTATAAGCTCCTAAGTGTTCCCATCAGTGTTACACCAGCTTAGTGGAGCATCTAGAGGAAACCAGATCTCTTCCAAGGACCAAAGACCAGGTGGAATGACAAAGAAGTTTCCTGAGCTCTAGCAGAATAGACAGTCTTACTGACAGGCCAGGTTATGCTGCAGAGACACATAGCACCAACATACCAGTGATTTAACACAACAAAAGTTTATTTCTCATTCCTACAGTCCATTATAGGTCTGGGGGACTCTCCAGAATAGATACCCCTCCCCATTGTGAGGGGCTCGGCATTCCAGACTGTTCTGATCTTGTGACTCCTATGTGCTTATATGACTGAGGCAGGAAAAGACAGCACTAGAGAGTCCTGCACCGAGAAGGGAAACTTTTGCTCACACCCATTGCTCAAAACTATCTTAGTATGCTAACTGCAAGGAGAAAAAAGTCTAACCACTCACTTCTTACTGTTCACTAGGATACAAGCTCCATGAGGATATGCATTTTATCTCCTTGTCCACTACTATATCCTTAGTTTAGAAGACTACCTGGGCACATAATAGGCCCTCATTAACTTGAATGAATGAATGCAGTGTCAGCAAGAAATCCACATGTATATCTTGGGAGAAGAAACAAGAGTCCCAGGGGTGTAAGGCTGAGACTGTTGCGTAAGATCTATGCAGACCAGAGCTGCAGAGCTGGCTGAGCTTAAGAAATAAGCACATTGGTATACTGGTACAGATCATCTTAGAGAAGAAAATGAAATCCTGCTGACAGCGGCAGACCAAAACCTCAGGTGACTTACACCATAAAGCACTGAAGCCAAGGACCAAATCAACCGAGCAAACCACCACCACGAGTGCTCGGCTCCTGGAAGGAGCTGCAACAGCCACAAATGCATCTGCTCCTTGAATGTAGTCAGTCCACCCAACATACCACTGGGGACCAGGGGAAAGGGAAGGACACGCACACTGACTGAGACCCTGCTCTTGCCCAGGCCGTTAGGTGCTTTTCCTTCATCAACCCCTCTAATCCCCAGAAAAAACCTGAGTTGAGTGTTATCTCTATTTCATATGGAAACTGGAGATTTAAGAGTGTTTCAGTAACCAGTCAAGAAACAGGAATGTTTTACAAGCTAGAAATAGAAATAGATACGATACAATGTCATCCAGGCTGGCTGGGCAGGGACAACATACAGATGAGTCCTGCTAATCCTGCCCTCAGGCCTGACTGATGCAGCTAAGTGACAGCCAACAGACCCACCAGCTATGGGGTCTTAACAAGCCTCTGGATCTCTTTGAACCTAACTTCCCTTTTTATAAGAGATTTGTAAGAGATCATTTAACCTCTTTCCTAATACTACCTGAAAGCTCTAACAGGAACACATCTGAAACACTGCTGTAGGTGTTATAAGAAAATCCACAGCCCATAGAGATTTTTGGCATTCTATGCTATGCTGGAGAAAACAGAAACTGGAAGACCCTGCCTGTTTACAGTTTACAGTGTAAGTCAACCAAGGCAGATGCAGGTTCACCTATCCTTGCCTACCACTCAACATCAGTTCCCAAACCTTTCCTTTTGGGAACTTGGTCTCCTGCTCACTGAATTCCCAGAGCACCATTCCCAGTGAATCCTCCCTACTGCATACACTTCAGTTCCCAGACAAACATAACTCTTATTGTTCTTAGTAACAAACAAAAGCCAAGTTAAAATACAGACAAAAACCTGAGAAGTTGATCCTGAATTCCCATTAATTTCCATGAGCTTCAGAAAAGTGCTGTTTATGGCTGTTTTATCCGATTGGCATTGTGAGGTAAGGAGTCCAGTTAATTGCAGAAAATTCTTCTTTTCATCTAAAATATACCGAATGGCTAAAAATTCCAACCCATGTCCACATGATCTCATTAGAGATATTCTCCTTTTTTCGAACACCACAAATGAGAGGCAATGATAGTGCATTATTAGTTCACCTGGCAGATTCTCTAACAGTGAAGTAAATGATTTCATCACAGTAAAAACTGTGCTAACAGGACTCAAGAGATATAGTTGCTAAAATGTTCAAGAAGGAACTCAGAACCAGGTCAACTTTGTGAACACTGTCCAATGACAAAAGAGTAAGAAAATCCAATTTGGTTCTTGGAAAACTTTACATTAGAATTCATTTCTACCTCATGAGACTACTGAAATTTTTAAGTCTGCTAACTGGAAGACAATGGTATGCAATGAAACATGTATATTACTGCTTTTTGTTTTGGAAGACCATGCTACAAATGTTTCTATCATATGTACTTAAGAGTGGCTGGGGAGGACCACAGAAGACTGATGATTCATGATTGCATCTGCTATTTTCAAGCTGACTTTGCTATTTTGCCAGGTACAATCCCAAAACAGCTTTTTCCCTTACTCAGAATATTCTTAGAACACTTTTTTTGCTAAGGAATTCAGTGAAAGTTCTAAGTAAAAACAGTAAGTAGTACAACTATTAACGTTTCCCCTCCACAGTCAACCCTGATTTCTTTCTGTGAAACATGACGTTTACATCTCCAAATTTTCCACTGGTGAAAAATTCTTCATGCTTCTTAATTTTGCATTTTTTCATAAACTTTAGGGTCAAGCACCGCTTGGTATATGTCTGTAGACTAAGGACACTGAACAAGCTTTCCTTCACTGGTGTCAAGGTTTCTGGTGTCAAAGTCTTGAGCACTTACTGAAGCTTCTCCTGCATGTGCTACAGGTGGGTTCTCCGGTGTTTAATAAGGTGGGAATTTTGACTGAATTTTTTTCCACATTGATGACATGTAAAGGGCTTCTCTCCAGTGTGAGTTCTTTGGTGTGTGTGGAGATGTGAATTTTGACTGAAGCTTTTCCCACACCATGAGCATTTATATGGCTTTACTCCTTGGTGTGTTGTTAAGTGCTTATTAAGATCTGACCTCCATCTAAACCTCTTATCACACTGCTGACATTTATATGGTTTCTCTTCAGTGTGAATTCTTTGGTGCTTAATAAGGTCAGAGCTAACTCTGAAGCTTTTCCCACATTCCTGACATTTAAAAGGCTTCTCTCCTGCACGTTCTTTCTTGTGAAGCTCGATAAGTTTCAGCAGCTCTTCTTCCCACCAGTTTGAAAATTTCTTTCTTTCCTTCACTGGAAAATCTTGGTGCCATTTCCCCACCCTATGCATATCACCATGATTTTCTTTGCCCATTGTTTTCTGATGAACATTCACACTGGCTTTTTTTGATACTATGTCTCCTGGTACTTGTATTTCTAAGTCAGAAAAACATATAGGTTGATGATTTTCAGTGTCATTTTTCATCTTTATCTCTGTTGGAATAAACATAAGAATCAGCCAACTGTATGTCAGAGCAAGAAAACCATGGCAATAGAAAAAACCGCAATATTCACTGATTTAAAAAAAATAGGGAAGTAGAATCTTAAAATGTTAAGCCCTTGTAAAGGTTCCTACCAAGGCACATTTCTCCTCTTCCCATGGTATATTTACCTGAAAACAGCTCTCCGGGACTGTCTTTGAACACTGGGGATCCTTGAACCCATGGCTCTTCCCCTTGCTCTAAGCAGATCACTTCAGTTTTGGGGAGCACAAATAATGCTGTGAAATAAAAAACTGAGGTCAGTGACTGGAACTAACAATGGTTCACTAATTCCAGACTACTTCAGGAAGAGCAAAAGATACTTTAACAGTTTCTTATCCTGAATGGTTAAATGGAGAGTCTCATATCCAATATTAAGTTTACACTATACTGCATTTGTGAGTGGGTATGTAAACACTGGGAAATAAACCTAAGCTAGATCTATGAAAAGGGTATGCGAATTCATTGCGTGTTCCCCATCTTCTGAAACCAATACTCCATATTCAACTAAGCAGTAACCAAACTCCAGAGGCTACAGGAAATACAGGCTGGTCCTATTACCTCTTTAGGAAGACTCATACTGGATAAGGCCAGGTCTAGGGGAGTCAATGTGAAGGTCAGTGGGCTGGGTATCATAAACACAAGTGATTCCTGTTATATTATAGCAAGTTTCAATTGAGTTCTCAGGTACCAGAAACTGCACCAGGAAAGATTTCTACCACTCCTATAGCTCACTGGTTCACATCCAGGTGGAGGAAACAGACCAGAATTACTTAGTGGACTTTCTCTAAATCATACTGCCAAGTATGGAAAGCATTCATCACTCAGTCATTCAATACATATGTGCTGAGTGGCTATGGTGCACCAGGCACCCTCTATGTGCTAGGGATACAGTGGTGAATAAGCCAAGTCCCCTGATCTCACAGAGCTTATCTTCTTGTGCACAGTGAGACAGTCTAACGTCAATAAACACACAAATAAAATATCAGGAAGTGATAAATGTTTTGAAGAAAACTAAAGCAGGGTAAGAGAACATTTAAGATTCTGCTTCTGTGAAGCTATTTTAGATAAGGCTATGTGAAAAGCCTCTCTTAGAAAGTGATATTTGAGGGACTTCCTTGGTGGTCCAGTGGTTAAGACCCATACTCCTAATGCAGTGGGTCCGGGTTCGATCCGTGGTTGGGGAGCTAAGATGCCGCAACTAAGAGTTTGCATGCTGCAACTAAAAATCCCGCATGCCGCAACTAAAGATCCAGAGTGCCGAAACTAAGACCCTGCACAGCCACATAAATATATACTAAAAAAAAAAAAGTGATATTTTGAGCAGAACCCTAAACTGAGAGTTTTGTCATATGGCAGAAAAGTGTGCCAGGCACAGGGAAGGGGAAAGAAATGAGCACACCAAGCCCATGAAACAGCAAGATGAGCAGTGTGAATAGAGAGGCCAGAGCAAGGGCACGAGTGGCAGGAGACGACAGCAGGGAGATGAGGAGGGGCCAGATCGTGGAGGAAGCCTTGGTAAGGAATTTGGTTCTTATACTGAATGTGATGAGAAGTTATCGTAAGGTTTTTAAGCAGAAAATGTCATCATCTGATTAGGTTTGGTTTTTTTGGCCACACCCTGCAGCTTCCAGGATCTTAGTTCCCCGACCAGGGACTGAACCCACACCCTTGGCACTGAAAGTGCAGAGTCCTAACCACTGGACCACCAGGGAATTTCCCGTGATTAGGGTTGTTTTTTTTTAATAACTTTATTTTATTTATTTATTTTTGGCTGCGTTGGGTCTTCGTTGCTGTGCGTGGGCTTTCTCTAGTTGCGGTGAGCAAGCGGGGGCTACTCTTTGTTGCAGTCTGTGGGCTTCTCATTGTGATGTCTTCTCTTGTTGCAGAGCACAGGCTCTAGGCGAGTGGGCTTCAGTAGTTGTGGCACGCTTCAGTAGTTGTGGCACGCAGGCTCAGTAGTTGTGGCGCAAGGGCTTAGTTGCTCTGCAGCATGTGGGATCTTCCTGGAGCAGGGCTCAAACCCGTGTCCCCTGCATTGGCAGGCAGATTCTTAACCACTGTGCCACCAGGGAAGCCCCCCATGATTAGGTTTTTAAAAGACTCTGGCTGCTGTGTGGAAAACTGATTGTGGGAGGGCAGGAGTGGTGGCAGTGGGTGGCAGTTAGAAAGTATTGAGGCGAACCTTGTGGCTGAGACGAGGATGCTAACAGCACAAGAGGCTGAGACATGATCCGATTCAAGCTACACTGTGAGGGTGGAGCCAAGATGATTAGCGACGACCTAGTAGTGGGGTAGGATGGCAAGATCACGGTAAAGAATGATCCATAGGTTTTTGGGCCTGAAATATTGGGTGAATGGTAGTGTCCTTTAGGGAGATGGGAAAGAGAAGAGCAAAGCAAATTTGGAGGGAAGGGAACAAAAATTCTGGATAAGGAATGAGCATGTGAACTTGGCAAAAGCTCCCAGGTGAACTGGTTACACCTTTTCCCTGCCGAACCACTACCTGAGAATCAAAAAACAACTGGTAGGGCTTCCCTGGTGGCGCAGTGGTTGAGAATCTGCCTGCCAATGCAGGGGACACGTGTTCGAGCCCTGGTCTGGGAAGATCCCACATGCCGTGGAGCAACTAGGCCCGTGAGCCACAACTACTGAGCCTGCGCGTCTGGAGCTTGTGCTCCGCAACAAGAGAGGCCCGCGCACCGCGAGGAGAAGAGTGGCCCCCGCTTGCCGCAACTAGAGAAAGCCCTTGCACAGAAACGAAGACCCAACACAGCCAAAAATAAATAAATAAATAAAAATTTTAAAAACAGCAACTGGTAAATATATCTGTGTATATATTTAAAAAAAAAAAAAACTGGAACAGAGACTCTCTCACAGAGAAAACCAAGAATATGACAGATTACTCAACTCCTATGCAAACGGAAGGGCAAAGGACTTCCCTGGTGGTTTAGTGGTCAAGAATCCACCTTCCAATGCAGCAGACGGGGGTTCAACCCCTGGTCAGGGAACTAAAATCCCACATGCCACGGGGCAACGAAGCCCGCGCCACAACTACTGAGCCCGCGCGCTCTAGAGCCTGTGTGCCACAACTAGAGAGAAGCCCGCGTGCCGCAACGAAACATCTTGCATGCCACATCGAAGATCTCGCATGCCACAACTAAGGTCTGACACAGCCAAATAAATAAATTATTTAAAAAAAAAAAAGATTCAGGACTTCCCTGGTGGTGCAGTGGTTAAGAATCCGCCTGCCAGTGCAGGGGACACAAGTTACAGCCCTGGTCCGGGAAGATCCCACATGCCGCGGAGCAACTAAGCCCATGCGCCACAACTACTAAGCCTGCACTCTAGAGCCCGCGAGCCACAACTACTGAAGCCCGCGTGCCTAGAGCCTGTGTTCTGCAACGAGAAGCCACTGCAATGAGAAGCCCGTGCACCACAACAAAGAGTAGCCCCTGCTCGCCGCAACTAGAGAAAGCCCGCGTGCAGCAACGAAGACCCAACACAGCCAAAAAGATAAATAAAAAAAATAAAATAAATAAAAAGATTCAATGAAGGGAAGGGGAGAATCTTTACCTAGAGAGATGACAGTCTCATAGTTTTCTTGCATTACATCATGGTAGAGGGCCTTCTGAGTAGGATCCAGTAACTCCCATTCTTCCTGGGAAAAATATATGGCCACTTCTTCAAATGTCAACAAGCTCTAAAAAGAGAATAGGCTTTAGCTCAGTATTTGCCACTTCAAAAGCAGCCCAACCATCTGACCCATGATTTGTATGTTAGGCCAGGAACTAAAGGAACAGCACATGATACTTTTTAAAGTGAGGAGGCAGAAATGGAAGAGGCAAGGGATCAGCAAACAATCTGAGAGGTGTCCAGTTCCCCAGGGGGATCATCTGGATTAACATGCCTCTGAGCACGTGCTGGGCAGTGCAGGTCAAGGGCAGCAGGGAGAGGCAGCCCTAAGAAGCTGGAAAGCACAACTCACCTGGGACTCAGGCAAGATGAGCTCAGGTGCCACTGGCCAGTCTTTGGTGTTTGTCTGTTCAGGAAAGGCTAGGATCCGGTGAGCAGGCACCGCTGTGGGTGAAAACAGCAGAGGTAATTTCTCTCGCTTCTGTTTCTGAACGTGGTAGGCTCTTTTCTAAAATACAGAAGACCCCGATTTTTTTAGTATTGATGAGATACCTTTACAAGTATGTGTGCTGGACTTCCCTGGTGGCGCAGTGGTTAAGAATCCGCCTGCAAATGCAGGGGACATGGGTTCGAGCCCTGGTCCAGGAAGATCCCACATGCCGTGGAGCAACGAAGCCCGTGCGCCCCAACTACTGAGCCTGCGCTCCAGAGCCCAAGAGCCACAACTACTGAAGCCCTCATGCCTAGAGCCCATGCTCTGCAACAAGAGAAGCCACCGCAATGAGAAGCCCGCGCACCACAAGAGTAGCCCTCGCTCACCGCCAACTAGAGAAAGCCCACGCGCAGCAACGAAGACCCAACACAGCCAAAAATAAATAAATACATAAATTTATTTTTTTAAATAAAAGTGTGTGTGCTGCTCAGAAATGCCTCTCTCATTATAAATGAAAACCATGGAACTACCAGCCTCTAAAACAGGTTCCCTAGTTTTCATGAGCAAATTAATGAAAGGAAAAAATTTTTATTACCCTCTCGTGACATAAATTGAAAACAAAACTCAGGGAATCCAGTGTACAGTAAGAGATGTAGTTTGTTTTTTTATCATTTATTACTTTTTTTCTGGTTCAAATAGTGTTCACATTCTGCCACTAACCACCCATTCTGATCCCAATTCCTTCCATATTTTCAGCATGAGGTAAGACTGACCCTCTCTGCTTTTCTAAAAACAGAATTCCTGATGTTACTACCAGGATTCTGTGGTTTGGAGATTTCTGTATCTTAGGCCAACCCCCACCTTCACCCACAGCTGGTCTGCTCTACCATAACCTGGGGGGCATCCTAATTGCTAACGTGGCTGCATTAGTAGATCCACAGGGCAAGCAAGAGAATGGTAACAACATTCTGGCTTAACAAATTACTATCGCAGCTCCCAGGAGAAGGAAAGTAACGTGAAGCTCCTTACCCCTCTCGCATACGGGCTCAGTTTCTTTGTGGGTATTCCTGATCAGCAGCTCTTGTAGACTCTGGTGTGTATTCCAAAATTCTTCATCCTGGGACATGCCCACTTGCTGGGCCTCTGCTGGCTTCAGCTTGAAGCCTAGGGCCTCTGCTGTTTCTCCCAAGAGCACTGCCTCCTTTCCCAGCTCATGGTCTGCAACCTAGAAATAATGCCCATCCATGTTACCATGGAACTTACTTTTGGTTTGAGAGTTGGTGGGAGAGGGAGGAAAAAGCAGAGTGCAAACTGTGGGAAGAAGGAGACACTAAAGGAAATGTCACAGAGACTTAAAAGAGATACGGGACCAACAATTTTCCACAAGAACTATACACAAAATATAGGAAAATTGGCAGAACAGGAAAAAAGGTGTGGTTACTGCCAGCCCTCCAAGACAGCAGCCCCCACCCTCTGCATCCAGCCCAGCTCAGACCACTAACAGGGTTGCACAGGCCACCTGTTCTCATGCTGCCTTGACAGACTTTCTCTCCCAACTTAGATTCTTGCCTTAGTGGTTTCCTGTCCTCTAACTCTCTCAAAAGATTAAGGAATTGAATTTAAAAGTTGTCCTGTCAACCAGATTTTCCACATGGCCAGGGAAGAGTCTCACAGAGGTTGGGATAAAATGCAGAAAAAAGTGAGAGGAAAGAGTCAGGGCTCCAACCTATCCCCAAATGATTCTGACACAAAACGTGTGCCCTCCCGGTATTCTCAGCAGGCCTGTGAAGCCAGCTGGTATGCCGCCACTTGCCCAAGGGCATGCCCTGGATCCCCGCGCACAGCACAGCCAAGGAACAACCACTGAGGGAGGGCAGTGGAGGCCCCTGTCTACGGTACAGAGGACACTATTCCTCACGCTCTTTCTTCTCTCAGCTACTCTGTTGGGATTTCCAAATCTTTCTTTCCCTGTTTTCTTTCTACTTTTTCTCTTCCTGGGCAGTCTTCCTCTAGTTGTTTGGTTTCTCCTTCTCTTTCGTATCTTCACTCTCCTTTGGTCTCTGAGAATTACTCCTTTTTTGGATGTGTCCCGTCCTCTCCAACTCCTTATTGCCTTTTGTTTGTTTCTAAGAACTTGAGGCCCATCTCCTTCGCCAAGCCAGACTAGGCTCATTACCCTCAACACACCCTGGCTCCAAAGAGGGCCAAAAGCAACTCTCTCCCTAAGGCCAGGGAAGTCTGCCAGGATCTCTGAAACCTGTGGACTGACTATGGCTGTGGGTCTGTGCTTTCACGTCCTGCTTTACATGTCCTAAAAGAACAACAGAACTGAGACCTAATTCATCCTATTTCCCAATTAACTGCCCCAATACATCCACCTTCACCCTGTTTCACTGCACACATGAAGAATCTTTCTTCTCACTCCATTCCTCATTTGACCAGATTCCCTCTGCAAGTGTTCTACCAGGACCACAGCCTCCTCGATGCTCTGTAGATGGTGCTTCTTTATGCGGGTCTGGGTGTCCCTGGGCAGAATGGTCAGGAACTGCTCTAGGACCACAAGTTCCAAGATCTGCGCTTCTGACTGAATCTCTGGCCTCAGCCACCATGGGCTTAATTTCTGAAGCTGGTCAACAGCCTCCCTGGGTCCAGCTGCATCATGACAGAGGAAGCTCTAGAAGTGCTGGTGAGACCTCTCGGGACTGAGACCGTCCGTTTGGGGGGCATATTTCTTATGCTGACTGGAGCTCTCTGTCACAGGTCCCTTGGTCTCCCACAGAGCCCTGATCTGAGGGTTCAAGTACTTACCCACCTTCAGATCTACTGTCATCATTCTGATCTAGGAACAATTTGGCTCCTGTGTTGGACACACCACCAGCACCATCTTTGACAACTGAGGCCCAGTCTGGTCTGGAACAAAACCAATAGAAGGTTCTTCTTTCTAAGGTTTAAAGTGAGAAAAAAAAAAGTGCATGTCAATAAGAAAGTCACATGAACTTTACTACTTGTTACTTATTATGAGAGAAAAATGAACTTTAAAAATCAACTGCCAAGCCCTTGTTTCTCTCCTTTTCTTTCTATTATTCAGCTGAATACAGCAGGACTTATTGAAGACAAATGTAAATAAATTACTTTGCCTTAAAAAAAAAAAAATCAGGAGAGGTTGGTGGGTGAAAAAACTAGTACCCACTGGCTCCAAGGAGTTTGGGGATTATCCAAAGATTTAATTGATGCACTTCCTATGCCATCCTCTCCGTGTAAAGGAAAGATCAGGAGAATATTCTGAGTTTCTCTTATATTTCAACATATCATCCTAGTCTGTCTTCAGTAAGAGGATACAACTTCTATGACCTTTGTTCTTTTGGGAAGATTCTGGACCATTTGAGGTGCTCCTTTGCATTGTATGAAAACTGGCAGGAGAGCTGAAACAATGAGACCAGAATGGAAGAACAGTAATTCAGAAAAATGGAGCCTTATTCTTCTCAAAAGCATCCCCCAATTAAGTAACTAGTTGCTCTACATTCATCTTGGCATTTCTTTGTAAGATATATACAGAGCACCATGCAGAAGATTTATACCTGAATTTTAAATTTTCATTACTTGACTTAGGAAAAATTACAGCTGATCCTTGTTCACAAAATGTTTATCCAAATGTCAATTGGAAAAAAAAGGACAGCATGTTAGCTGGTGATGATTACATTCAGCTGCTACCTTTCTCCAGGGCTCATTTAGACCTCTAAGCGAGGCTGAGGAGAGCCTCGTGAGCTTCACTTTCCCTGAGGTGATCCAGCGGAAAGGGCACCGAAATTCTGCCCAGGAAGCCACGATGTTCACAAACGGCCGGCTCCCGATGGCTCTGAGGTGCTGGGGACACTTCCCAGGCTTTTGCATCAGAGGAAGCGGATCTGACTGAGGCTGGACCACCCGTTTCTCCCGCAGTAACATCAGCCAGTAAAGGAAACGCCGGCGGAGGCGGGAAAGTGGACACGACCGCCCGAGCGCGCCCGCGAGCACTGTGCCTGCGGGCAGTGTCCGAGCGGGCTGCCGCCGCGCGGCCCCGGGCGCCACCCGCACAAACGTTGGAGAGAGCGGCCTCACGAGCCTGACGGCGGGCCTCGCCCCAGACAGTCCTGCCGCCCGGGTCGGAAATACCCCCGGCCGCCTTGCAGCGGCCGGCGTCTCTCGGGGGCTCCGGAGCCTGCGCCGAAGCGGAAGCCGCTTCTAGGTTACCTCGGAGGGCTTGGCTTCGTGGAGGCCGCTCCCTCCTCCCGGGGCTCTACCGCAAGTCGCCGCCGGTCCCGCCACCGCTCTGAGGACAGCTCCCCGCCCCGCGCCACTCAGAGGTGGGTTCCGAGGCTCAGGCCCGGAACCACTTAAGTTCGCCTGGCCCAGACGGCCCGCCCGGAGCAGTTCCTGCGCCACGGGCTTACCCACCCCCACCCCCTCACCCCCTCACCCCTCACCCCATCAAACCGGAAGGGGAAGTGACGTACTTCCGGGAAGAGGCTCCTCGCAGGTCAATGCGTCCTCACCGCCGCGAACTGGGTTTACTTGGCGGCGAGAGTTGATGTCACGGAGTCTCAGGCCCGCGGAGCCTGAGGGCCCTGCACGGTCGCCGCCCTCTCGCGGCCATTACTTCCTTCGTCGTTGTGGGTGGCTGGCGACTGGTAACCCGGAGTCCCACCGGGTGACGTTCCCGCCCCTGCCAGTGCCCGAGCTGTCCTCCTGCCGCTTCTCACAGCCTCCTCCGGTACCTGGTGTTGACTTAAAACAATAAAATAGCCAGTTATTTTATCAGCAAAATGAGTTAATTTGGGGACAATAAAGAGTTGCAATTTGGAATATGCAAACCCTGGCAACCATAAGCAAGTCTGGAAAACATGGTTCTTTTACACAGGAGACCTGAGGAGTTCGGAGCGACTGTTGTAACCTAAGAATCCACTGGAGGAAAATGGGAATGTAGTGGCTTGTCATTGGCTGAACTTTGACAGTCTCTCATTGGCTCACCTGTTGCTGGGTCAGGAGAAAATCTTCCTCCTGGTGCGTAGTAAAGTAGTAACCTGTTGCTAATGCAATTGATGTCTAGTGGTTGGGCGTGAGATCTCCCCCTTTGAGCTCTGATTCCATTTTAAATGAGGTACCGTTTATAATTTTCACAAAGGCAGTTTCGTCTAACTAATCTGGCTTGTGATAGGTGTGACCCAGACACTCACATGCAACCAATGTTCCTACAGCTGGCTGAGCACGGCAATCCCTCTGTCTTAAAACAGGCGTGTCAACAACCAGAAGATTCTCACTAATTAGAAAAATTAGAGAAATGTAAATGCAAATGCAAATCAAAACTACCTCACACCGTCAGAATGGCCATCATTAAAAAGTCTACAAATAACAAATACTGGAGAGGGTGTGGAGAAAAAAGAACCCTCCTACACTGTTGGTGGGAATGTAAGTTGGTGCGGCCACTATGGAAAACAGTGTGGAGGTTCCTCAGAAAACTAAAAATAGAATTACTATATGGTCCAGCAGTCCCACTCCTGCACATATACCTGGACAAATCTATAATTCAAAAAGATACATGCACCCCTCTGTTCACAGCAGCACTATTCACAATAGCCAACACATGTAAACAACCTAAATGTCCATCAACAGATGAATGGATAAAGAAGATGTGCTATATATATACAATGGAATACTACTCAACCATAAAAAAAGAATGAAATAACATGGATGCAACCAGACATTATCATACTAAGTGAAGTCAGACAGAAAGAGAAAGATAAATACCATATGATATCACTTATATGTAGAATCTAAAATATGGCATAAATGAACTTATCTACAAAACAGAAACAGACTCACAGACATAGAGAACAGGCTTGTGGGTGCCAAGGGGAAGCAGGGTGGGGGAGGGAAGGACTGGGAGTTTGGGATTAGCAGATATAAACTATTATATACAAGATGAATAAGTAACAAGGTCCTACTGTATAGCACAGGGAACTATATTCAATATCCTGTGATAAACCATAATGGAAAAGAATATTTTTAAAAAAGAATGTATATATGTGTATAACTGAGTCACTTTGCTGTGCAGCACAGATGGGCACAACATTGTAAATCAACTTCAATTTTAAAAAAACAGAAAATTCTTGTTTACAGAACTGGCTCAGGTACTTACAACATGCAGAGGAGAAATCTTGTGTTCTACAGGGACAAATACCTCCCTTCCTTTATTCTTGGCAGACAAGACCTACTGAAAACTCTCTACCCACCCTCCTTCCTTCAGTGGGGAAAGAAAATCTGTTTTCTTAAAAGTTGCCATGGACCAATGAGAAAAACAAACAAGTGCTTAAGAAGCAGTAATTAAATCAAGTTTCTCCACCTTGTTTCAACTGCCTGTCCCCTAACCCAGGCCCTCTCCAATCTGATTTCCATTCTCTTTCCATACTCCCCTTCCCACCATTGCCTTCGTCTCCTGGGTTCTCACTCTAAATGCTGCACCAAGGTCACTGCCTTCTCAATGCTTCCTGGATGATGCACCCTCACCCAGGCTTGGATCTCCCTGTGCAGAATGATCAGGAATCGCTTCAGCTCCAGGAACCTATCCTTGAATGCAAGCTTGGGCTGCAACGATCATGAGCAGAGCTCCCAGAGCTGGCTGAAAGCTTGTGAGTGAGGCCCAGCAGTTGCTGATAATGGGAGAGTCTGAAGAGCTGGTGGGAGATCTCCAAGTTGCCAACCTCTCTGAGAGGTCAGAATCTGCCATCAGCCACCTGGGAGAATGTGAGCAGTAAAGGGGAATTCAAATTGAACTGAGGCTGATCTTTGGCCCAAAATTCAATCCCTACAATGTGGGGATAATCAACCTGGCATATGAGACAGCAAATGGAAGTTGTTACCTGTTACCTAATGGAAATTGCACAGACTTCGACCATCAGGTGGATCCAGTTTCCAGTCCCAGCTGAACTCCACACTAACTGATGTGAGGGAAAATATTCAACCTCTCTTAGCCTCTTTTTCTCATCTGAGCATAACAATACCTACCATGCAGCACAGAGAAAAAGATTAGAAATGCTATTTGTATAGCATCTGGCCCAGTGCTTCGCACTTAGAAGATGCAGAGTAAATGGTCTGGGGTGGTGTAAGAGAAGCTCCATCTTACAGGAATTTCAAGCATATCTCACTACTTAACATATATTAATTTGTTTAATGTCTGTCATCCCCACAAAAATGTAAGGTTCTTGGAGAGCAGGTAATTTGTTTTATTGTTGAATCACAGCTCCTCGAGAAGTGTCTGGTCCTAAAATAAATATTTGGCAAATGAATGGGTGAAAAAAGACAAGGAAGACTGGGGTCTTCAGACCTCATTAATTGCCTGGGTGTCCAGTACTTAAGCATTATAAACAGTATGAAAGGAGACGAAGACTCGTCTCTAGCTTAGATGTCTCTGAGATCTGTCTCCCCTTCGTTTCCACTCCTATAGCTCTAGAGTGGGATTTCTGAACTTCAGAACTATTGACATTTGGGGCCGGACAGGTCTTTGTTGTCTGTGTGCGTGGGTGGGTATCCTATACACTGTAGGATGTTTAGCTGTACCCCTGGCCTCCACCCACTAGATGTCAGGAGCACCCACCAGTCCTGACAACAAGACTGACTCCAGACTTTGCCAAATGTATTTGGGCGGCAATCGGCCCCGATTGAGAACACCTGGTCTAGGCACATACAATTAGGCCAGGCTGGTAGATGAGTCTCCCATCTGTCCACCTGGTCTTTGTACAGAGCAGATCTGGACTTCTTGACTTTCTAATAATCTAATTGCTCAAAAGCCTTTAAGACTTACTAATGCCACTGAAATAAGCCAAGATCTCCTAACTCGCAAGGCTCTCCCTAGCATTCAAGGCCCAACCTACCCCTCCAGCCTCATTGCACATTCTCCTATACACAGTCTACAAACCAGCACAGGTGAACTGGTCCCACATCCTGGAACAGGCTCTGTGCCTTCCAGCCTTAGTGCCTTTTCCCAAGGCCTGATTCATCCTTTCCATAGAAACTGAACACTAGCGGTACCAGTTTGCATTCCTTCCAATCAAGGGAGAAAGGGCAACTTTGTTTAGAAATTAGACATGTGGAAATAAGGAAAAAATTTCAAGGAGTGCACCATCAGAGAAGGCAAGAAACCCAGAGAATGAGGACTGGTAACACCACCACTATCACCTTCTTGGAAGCTCCTAACACTTTGAACTCCTCAGTCCCGTCTTTAACTCTCTCTCAGCGTGCCTTCTCTTACTGAAAATGAGTTCCCCTAAAACTGAGTTTCCCTATTGAGTTTATGATTAATCACTCTACCCAAAACTTTTATTACCTTTCTTGTACCCTCTGACCTCAGTTTGTAATAGGGGTGGGGGCGGGGCGGGAGCACAACCATTAGTGCGAGGCTGTTAGTGGCCTTGCTATACTAATGGTCAGCATCATGGTAGTCCCGGTGGTGGCACTCTCCCTGGGTTGCAGTCCACAGGACCTGACCCCTGTTTGCAGGGCCTGAGGAGCCTGAGGGCCAGCTAGGTCCTGGGTGCCTTGCTCCCTCAGTGATGATGGCTGGGCAGGGTCTGGGGACCCGGCCTGGAGGGCGCCACCAGCTGAGATCTGCCTCTCCAGCTGGGCCTGGGCACTGGCAGGAGGACACAGGCTGGGTGCTGGATGAATGCTCCCCAGCAGGGTAACCAGCCCGCACAGGGACCCTCTCCTCTTAGCCAGGGCCTAGACTTCAGAGAGCGAAAGTTGATCCTTGGGACCTTGAACAAGTAAAATGAGGGGTAATGATTTAGCTTTGCTTATGGGGTTTGTTAAGTGTTAGTGAGGCCAAACAATTCAAAAATGTCAGAATTTGGAGCAGAGAAAGGTTTACTGCAGGGTCATGCAAGGAGACGGGTGACTCATGCCTTGAGAAACCTCCAACTCCTCAAAGGCTTTCAGCAAAGCCCTTTAACAAGAAAGGTGAGGGAAGGGCGTGGTTAGTTGTCAACTTCTTGGTGTCAATCCTTTGTTCTTGCTGTCCACGTGGGTCAGGTCACAGGTTCCAGCCACAGCATCTTCAAGTGGCCTTTCATGCCAGGGGAGGGTCTCCCTAATTCACGGTCAGAGCGTCGCCATCTCCCCAGCCTGCAGGTCTACCTGTCAGTGCGCCTGCCCGGCCAGAAACACCCCAGACTCGCCCAAAGCCAGAAGCTGCAACGTGTGCGCGCACCTGACTCTGCCACAGCCTTCCCCTTCAGTCCCCCTCCTCTGGCACCACTCTGCCAGGCCTGGCGCCACGAATGCTCCGGAAGGGGGCGAGAGCGCAAACGTCGGCCGCATCTCGGGGACTGCGACCTATGGAGACTGCCACCGCGGGGACCACTGCGGCGCTGACCATTGGTGGAGCGAGACCGCTAAGGCCTGGCGCGCCTCGCCGCCCCTGTTACACTGCAAACACCTGCTATCGGCGTTTGGCTTTCTGCGCCGCAGGCACACAGCCCTTGCTCAGTTACATTACCCCAACTAACACCAGAACTTGTTTCTGCGGGTTTATCTACTCCACAGTTTGGGAGCTCTCTCTGAGCGCAAGGAGCACGTCTGAGCTGTCTTGTGTCCCCACCGCCCAGCACAAGGGCGCACAAGGACGCGATAAGCCCTCCGTGAACCAGTGTTTTATTCGCGTAAAACACAAGGGTAAGAGGCTCAGGGCCTTTGAAAGCACACTTCACGGGGACACTGAGCGTTCAGGCTGAAGGGCGACAGACCCCGCACACCAGGTACCTCGCCCCTGCACCTCTCCAAACAAAAAGAGGATGTTCCCGGCTCACAGCCACTGAGAGACTTCCCGTCACGGGACCCAGGACAAGACAAGAACCTCAGAGAAAAGGGCGGGGCCGCGGAGTTAGGGCCCGCCCCCCGGGAAAACCCTACCTCAAACACATCACTCACCCGCCAGGCTGTCTTTTCCAGCGCGTGCAGCAGGAAGCTGCCGCGGGGCAAGCCGGGACTTCCAGAAGGCCTGACGCAGGCGCAAGGGCTAAGCCGGAAAACAGCGCCGCCGGACACGAAGGCGGTGAGCTACAGGACAGCCCTCCCCGCCATGGTTCCGCCCTCCGCTAATCGACAGCAGTGTTCCCCAATGAGAAGACGGGATCCTCCTTGCGTCATAACCTGGACCCCTGAAGTTGCTCGAGAGCCAGGGGCCTTAGATCTGGGCGCTTGTTGATGCCTCCTATTGGTTACTGCTGTTCTGCTTGACAGGCGCTTCCGCTTCTCTTTTTTCGAAGGGTCTTTGCACCAGCACCAACTGGGCTCATACCCTGTTTGTAGATGTGACAACGACAGCAGTGCTACCGAGGAGCACTGCTCTTCCTTTGCTTCTTCCCACAATCAGACTCTGCTATGTTCCTCTCTCTCCTTCCTGTCAATGTAGCCATCCAGTTAACCTGCCCTCTAAAAAGGGAGGCAGCAAGAACGGTCATATACCTTAGAATGGTCATAACACTAGGACCCTAGAGACTTGAGCACCCTGGTGTACTCTGCAGATAGTCAGTTGTGGTAGCCAGTGGATCTCTCTGGTACTTCGTTACATCATCTATAAAATAAATATAATAGCTGGCAGGAAAAATGTAAGGCTCAAGATAGATAATGCATGTGCCAGTGCTTAGAGAAAACTGCTCAGTGTTATCACTGATACTGGAGGTTCTATAGAGAGTACGTAGACAAAAAAAAGAATAAAAGGCCTTCAAATAGGAAAGGAAGAAATAAATCTTTCTCTATCCAGAGATGACATGATTCTACATATAGAAAACCCCAGGGACTTCCCTGGCAATGCACTGGTTAGGTCTCCACGCTCTCAGTCAAGGGTCAGGGTTTGATCCCTGGTGGGGGAACTAAGATCCTGCATGCCGCGCTGTGGGGCAAAAAACAAAACAAAACAAAAAACAGAATTCATATAAAAACTACTAAAGATAATAAACAAATTCAGTAAGTTGCAGGACAAGATCAATATAGAAAATCAGTTGTGTTTCTGTACACCAGCAATGAACAATATGAAAGGGAAATAAAGAAAAATATTCCATTTACAATAGCATCCAAAAGAATAAAGTACCTGGGTACAAATTTAACCAAGGGAATGAAAGACTTGTACGTTGAAAACTATAAAACATTGTTAAAATAAATTAAGGAAGACATATATAAAAGGAAAGACACCTCGTGTTCAAGGATTGGAAGACTTAACATTGTTCATATTGCAATTCTCCCAAAGTGATCTACAGATTCAATGCAATCCATATCAAAATTTCAATAATCTTTTACGATATAAATTAATATGGGATTGCAAGGGACCCTTGATTAACCAAAACAGTCTTGAAAACGAGAACAAAGTTTGAGGAGAAACACTACCCAATTTCAAAAAATAATACAAATCTATAGTAATAAGAATAATGTGGCACTGACATAAGGACAGATATACAGACAACTAGAATAGAATTAAAACTCCAAAAATAAACCAATATATCTATGGCCAAACAATTTTCAATATGGGCTACAAGAACATTCCAAGCAGGAAAGAATAGTCTCAACAAATGGTGCTGGCACAAGTGGATAGCCATATGCAAAAGAAACAAGTTGGACCCCTACCTCACACCAAACACAAAAATTCATGAGGGACTTCTTTGGAGGTTCAGTGGGTAAGGCTCTGTGCTTCCACTGCAGGGGGCACGGGTTCGATCCCTGTTTGGGGAACTAAGATCCCACATGCTGTGTGGCAAGGCCAAAAAAAAATCATGAAAATGGATCCATGACCTAAATATAAGAGCTAAAACTATAAAATTTCCAAAGAAAATATATGAGAAAATCTTCATGAAATTGGATTTGATAATGGCTTTTTTTAAAATTTATTTTTGGCTGTGTTGGGTCTTCACTGCTGTGCGCAGGCTTTCTCTAGTTGCGGTGAGCAGGGGCCACTCTTCGTTGCGGTGCACGGGCTTCTCATTGTAGTGGCTTCTCTTGTTGCGGAGCACGAGCTCTAGGAACGCGGGCTTCAGTAGTTGTGGCACGTGGGCTCAGTAGTTGTGGCTTGCGGGCTCTAGAGCACAGGCTCAGTAGTTGTGGTGTACGGGCTTAGTTGCTCCATGGCATGTGGGATCTTCCCGAACCAAGGCTTGAACCCATGTCCCCTGCATTGGCAGGCAGATTCTTAACCACTGCACCACCAGGGAAGTCCGATAATGGCTTTTTATATATGACACCAAAAGAAAAAACAACAAAAGAAAAAATAGATAAATTGGACATCACCAAAATGTAAATATTTTGTGTATCAAAGGACATTATCAGAAAAGTGAAAAGAAAACGTGTAAAAGGGTGGGGAATACTTACAAATCATACACAGGATAAGGGTTTAATATCCAGAATATATAAAGAATTCCTACAACTCAAAAGCAAAAAGACAAACAACCCAATTTTGAAATGGCCAAAAGACTTGAATAGGCATTTCTCCAAAGAAGAGAAATGGCCAAGAAGAATCTGAAAAGATGCTCAACATCATTAGTCATTGGGAAAATGCTAATCAAAACCACAATAAAATACCACTTCACACTCATTTAGATGGCAAAAAAAATAATAATAAAACAGAAAATAGCAAGTGTTGTCAAGGATGTAGAGTTATTGGATACCCTGTACATGGCTGGTGGGAATGTAAAACAGTTCAGCAACTATAGAAAGGTTTGACTGTTCCTCAAAAATTAAACATAGAATTACCACATGACCCTACAGTTCCACTTCTGGGTATAAACACAATAGAGCTGGAAACAGGTACCCCCCAAAATACTTGTACATGCATGTTTACAGAGGAACTATCACAATACCTAAAAACTACAAACAACTTAGATGTCCATCAACAGATGAATGGATAAACAAATTGTAATAAATCAATACTATTGAATATTATTCAGCCAAAAAAGGAAAGAAGTGCTGATTGATACATGCTATAATGTGAATGAACTTCAAAAGCATTATGCTAGTGAAAGAAATTCAGGCCCAATAATAAATGTATGATACCATTTATATTAAATATTCAGAATAGATAAATCCAGAGGTACAAAAAGCAGGTTTGTAATTTTCCAGGCACTGTGGGGAAACGGAAATGGGGAGTAACTGCCTAATGGATATGGGGTTTTACAGGAGGGGTGTGCTGAAAATATTTTGGAACTAGATAGACGTGTACAACATTGTGAATGTACTCAGTGTTACTCAATTGTTCACTTTAAAGTGGTTAATTTTATTTTATGTAATTGTCATCTCATTTATAAATTGCATATGATGGGAATTCCCTGCTGGTTCAATGGTTAGGACTCTGTGCCTTCACTGCCGGGGCCCAGGTTCAGTGCATGCTTGGGGAACTACGATCCTGCAAGCAGGGCAGTGCAGCCAAAAAAAAAAAAAAATTGCATATAAAAATTAACTTGCTGTATTTATGTGGTCTACTTCTGGACTTTTTATTCTATGCCATTGATCTGTGGGTCTATCCCTTTACCAAGACCACACTCTTTTTTTTTTTTTTAATATTTATTTATTTATTTATTTGGCTGCACAGGGTCTTAGTAGTGGCACACAGGACTTTCGTTGCCATGTGATCTTCACTGAGGCATGCAGGATATAGTTTCCTGACCAGGGATCGAACCCAGGCCCCCTGCATTGGGAGCGTGGAGTCTTAGCCACTGGACCACCAGGGAAGTCCCCAAGACCACACTCTTTTGATTAATGTAGCTTTAGAGAAAGTCTTATAATCAAGTGTTGTAATTCCTTCTAATTTTTTTCTCATTTTTCAAAACTATTTAGGCTATTCTAATTCGTTTATCTTTCCACATTGCATTAAATCTATTGATTAGTCTGGGGAATTGATATCTTTACTATGTTGAGTCTTTCCAAACTACGAACATGGTATGTCTTCCCATTTACTTAGGACTTCTTTCACTTATTTCACCAGTGGTTTATAGTTCTCAGCATACATATCCTGTACATGTTTTGTTAGATTTATAACTAAATATTTCATTTTTTGAAGCTATTGTAAATTATATTGTTTCCAGTGTATAGAAGTGGAATTTGTTTTGTTTGTTGACTTTGTATCCTGTGATCTTACTAAATTTACTTATTCTAGAAATTTTGGTAGCATCTTAGGATTTTCCACAATAAAAATCATGTCATCTGAGTAGACAGTTTTGTTTCTCCTTTCAAATCTGGATGTTTTGTGTTTCCTTTTCTTTCATTATTGGACTGGCCAAGCCTTACAGTACAATGCTAAACAGGAGTGGCAGGAGTGGGTATTCTTGTTTTGTTCCTTAACTCAGAGGGAAAGCATTCGGTCTTTGACAATTAAATGTGATATGAACTATAGGTTTTTAAAATATAGATACTCTTTTGGAGTTCCCTGGTGATCTAGTGATTAGGATTTGGTGCTTTCACTGCCGTGGCCTGGGTTCAATCCCTGGTCAGGGAACGGAGATCCCACAAGCCACACAGTGCAACCAAAATAAAAATAAATAAATTAACTTAAAAGAACAGGTGCTCTTTTACAGGTTGAAGAAGTTCCATTCTACTCCTAGTGTTCTTAGAATTTTTGTCATAAATAAATGTTGTATTTTGTCTCCATCTTCGCTACAGTGCTCACTTCCAGGTCTCCAGTTGTGCTAAGTTGAGGTAAAGGAATATCAGAGAATATAACTTGTAAACTCACCATTATGCGAGCCACAACTACTAAGCCCATGTGCCACAACTACTGAAGCCTGCCCGCCTAGAGCCTGTACTCTGCAACAGGAGAAGCCACTGCAATGAGAAGCCCACACACCACAACGAAGAGTAGCCCCCATTCGCCGCAACTAGAGAAAAGCCCACGTGCAGCAACAAAGGCCCAACGCAGACAAAAATAATTAATTTAAAAAAAATCCTATATAAACTCAGCATCAGTTCAGTGGTACTTTGAATTCTACTGTTGTTCTCCAAATCACCTGCTGCTATTGACGCTTTGAAGTTCTCAAATAGCTGCTCCATGCATTCTATCCAGGTTTTAGACTTGTTTTCTATGTGAGAGAAAAGGTGAAGCATGCTTACTCCAACTTACCCAGAGCTGGAACCCCAATACTAATAGTTTTTCTCGCGCCTTTCCAATCTTTATACATTTTCTTTCTTTTCCTGTATTACTGGTTCTCCACTCTACCACCGAACCCCTGCCTCCACAAAAGTCTTCCTAAATTAGTTTACTCCTTTTCAAAGCCTTTACGTAATCTTTCATTTTTGCTTGTCCACAGTCTTCTTCCCTGTCCCACCTGTTACTATTAGTTACTTGGAAGCCTACTTGTTTTTTTTTAAATTTTATTATTTATTTATGTTTTATTTTTGGCTGTGTTGAGTCTTCATTGCCGCCTGCGGGCTTCCTCTAGTTGCAGCAAGCAGGGGTTACTCTTCGTTCCCGTGCATGGGCTTCTCATCGCGGTGGCTTCTATTTTTGTGGAGCATGGGCTCTAGGCGCGTAGGCTTTGGTAGTTGTGTCACGCGGGCTCAGTAGTTGTGGTTCGCGGGCTCTAGAGCACAGGCTCAGTAGTTGCGGTGCACGGGCTTCGTTGCTCTGCTGCATGTGGGATCTTCCCCGTCCAGAGGTGGAACCCGTGTCCCCTGCATTGGCAGGTGGGTTCTTAACGACTGTGCCACCAGGGAAGTCCCTGGAAGCCTACTTGTAATTGGGGAAATGCAAACCAAAACCACAATAGAAAACAAAACAAAAAACCACAATAAAATACCTGCTTAAGTCCCTACCAATTTTTAAATTGCAATATAAGACACATATAATAAAACTCACAATTTTAAAGTGTTTAATTCAGTGGTTTATTAGTATATTTACATACCATCATCAGTATATAATTCCAGAACATCTTCATCACCCCAAAAGAAACCCTGTATCTTTAGCAGTCAACCTCCACCCCCTGACGCTTCCAGTCCCTGGAAAACACTAATCCACTTTCTGTCTCTACAGATTTGTCTATTCTGGATATTTCATACAACATGTGACTTTTATGTCTAACTCCTTTCACTTAGCATGTTTCAACATTCATCCATGTTGTAGCATATATCAGAATTTCATTTGTTATAGCTAATAATATTTCATTGTATGGATATACCACTTTTTATTCATCCATATAACAGTTGATGGACATCTGAGTTCTTTCTACTTCGGGGCTATTGTGAATAAGGCTGCTATGTACATTCATATGTAAGGTTTTTTGTGGACACGAGATTTCTGTTCTCTTGGGTATATACTTAGCAGTGGAATTGTTGGGCCAAAAGGTAATGTTTAACTTTTGCAATTACTGACAAGGTGTTTTCTACAGTGACTGAACAATTTAAATTCCCATCAGCAGTGTATGAGGGTTCTAATTTCTCCACATCCTTGATAACATGTGTTATTATCTTTTTGATTATAGCCATGCTAGGGGAGATAAATGGTATCTCAATGTGTTTTGTTTATTTGGTTGATTTTTTGTTTTGTTTTGTTTTGTTTTGTTTTTTTGGTGGCTTGTAGGATCTTAGTTTCCCAACCAGGGATCAAACCCAGTCCCTTGGCAGTGAGAGCACAGAATCCTAACCACTGGACCACCAGGGAACCAGCTTTTAGTTTTATTGATCTTTGCTATTATTTTCTTTGTTTCTATTTCATTTATTTCTGCTCTGATCTTTATGATTTCTTTCCTTCTACTAACTTTGGGTTTTGTTTGTTCTTCTTTCTCTAGTTCCTTTAGGTGTAAGGTTAGATTGTTTGAGATTCTTCTTGTTTCTTGAGGTAGGGGATTGTATTGCTATAAACTTCCCTCTTAGAACTGCTTTTGCTGCATCCCATAGGTTTTAGATTGTAGTGTTTTCATTGTCATTTGTCTCTAGGTATTTTTTGATTTCCTCTTTGATTTCTTCAGTGATCTCTTGGTTATTTAGTAACATATTGTTTAGCCTCCATGTGTTTGTTTTTTATGTTTTTTTCCCTGTAATTGATTTCTAATCTCATAACATTGTGGTTGGAAAAGTTGCTTGACATGATTTCAATTTTCTTAAATTTACCAAGGCTTGATTTGTGACCCAAGATGTGATCTATCCTGGAGAATGCTCTGTGTGTACTTAAGAAAGTGTAATTGCTGTTTTTGGATGTAATGTCCTATAAATATCAATTAAATCTATCTGGTCTATTGTGTCATTTAAAGCTTGTTTCCTTAATTTTCTGGCTGGATGATCTGTCCATTGGTGTATATGAGGTGTTAAAGTCCTCCACTATTATTGTGTTACTGTCGATTTCCTCTTTTATAGCTGTAAGCATTTGCCTTATGTATTGAGGTGCTCTTATGTTGGGTGCATATATATTTATAATTTTTATATATTCTTGGATTGATCCCTTGATCATTATGTAGTGTCCTTCCTTGTCTCTCATAACATTCTTTATTTTAAAGTTTATTTTATCTGATATGAGTATTGCGACTCCAGCTTTCTTTTGATTTCCATCTGCACGGAATATCTTTTTCCGTCCCCTTTCAGTCTGTATGTGTCCCTAGGTCTGAAGTGGGTCTCTTGTAGATAGCATATATATGGGTCTTGTTTTTGTATCCATGCAGCGAGCTTGTGTCTTTTGCTTGGAGCATTTCCCTCAATGTGGTTTTGATTTGAATTTCTGTGATGGTTAACGATGTTGATTGCCTTTTTATGTGCTGATTGGCCATTTGTATATCTTATTGTGAGAAATGTCTATTCAAATCCTTCAATATTAAATTCTCTACTACTGAGTCTCTTTCATGTAGTGTTAAGTAATACTTCTTTTTAAAAATTTTTTAATAGGTTTTTTGTGGGGTTTTTTTTTTAATTTTTAATTTTTGGCTGCGTTGGGTCTTCGTTGTGCATGGGCTTTCTCTAGTTGCAGCGAACGGGGGCTACTCTTCGTTGCAGTGCACAGGCTTCTCATTGCGGTGGCTTCTCTTGTTGCGGAGCACGGGCTCTAGGTACGCGGGCTTCAGTATTTGTGGCATGTGGGCTCAGTAGTTGTGGCTTGCGGGCTCTAGAGTGCAGGCTCAGTAGTCGTGGCACATGGGCTTAGCTGTTCCGTGGTATGTGGGATCTTCCCAGGCCAGGGATCCAACCCATGTCTCCTGTATTGGCAGGTGGATTCTTAACCACTGCGCCAACAGGGAAGTCCCCAAGTAATGCTGAAATGAAGTTGCTGATCGTTTTGGGGTTGATGGTTATAAAAATTTGAAACAGGCTTAAAAAAAAAAAACGCTGGGACTTACCTGGTGGCGCAATGGTTAAGAATCCGCCTGCCAATGCAGAGGACACGGGGTCAAGCCCTGGTCCAGGAAGATCCCACATGCTGTGGAGCAACTAAGCCCGTGTTTCACAACTACTGAGCCTGAGCTCTAGAGCCCACGTGCTGCAACTACTGAAGCCCATGCGCCTAGAGCCCATGCTCCACAACAAGAGAAGCCACCGCAATAAGAAACCTGTGCACCACAATGAAGAGTAGCCCCTCGCTCACTGCACCTAGAGAAAGCCCACGCACAGCAACGAATACCCAAGGCAGCCAAAAAAAAACCCTTTTGGAAGTTCCCTGGTAGTCCAGTGGTTGACTCCACGCGTACACTGCAGGAGGCACAGGTTTGATCCCTGTTCAGGGACCTAAGATCCCACATGTCACGCGACACAGCCAAAAAAACAAACAAACAGACAAAACTCTTTTGGCAAATAGGATATAATTGCTTATATACTAAAGTGCCTGAATTTTCATAGGAGTTTGCTTTGTGTCTCAATGTCTTACTGAGAATGTATCTAGGACTTACCTGGGGATGCAGTGATTAAGAATCCGCCTGCCAATTCAGAGGACACGGGTTCAAACTCTGGTCTGGGAAGATCCCACATGCCGCAGAGCACCTAAGCCCGTGCACCACAACTACTGAGCCTGCGCTGTAGAGCCTGCAAACCACAACTACTGAGCCCACGTGCCACAACTACTGAAGCCCACAGGCCTAGAGCCTGTGCTCCGCAACAAGAGAAGCCACCCCAATGAGAAGCCCGTGCACGGCAGCGAAGAGTAGCCCCTGCTCACCACACTAGAGGAAGCCTGCGTGCAGCAACGAAGACCCAGTGCAGCCAAAAATAAAATAAAATAAAATAAAATAACTTTATATAAAAAAAAAAGATAAGATGGAGTGGGAAACTGACCATGGAAAGCCAAACTGCCAAACAAATGAATAACAAAAATATACAAATTGTTTAAACGATGTACAGGAGCCTAGAGAATGCCCACTTC
Source organism: Eubalaena glacialis (assembly GCF_028564815.1). NCBI lineage: Eukaryota > Metazoa > Chordata > Mammalia > Artiodactyla > Balaenidae > Eubalaena > Eubalaena glacialis. The sequence goes on along the minus strand of NC_083728.1, from coordinate 58,421,658 downwards.
ATCCTCAGTCCAGCTTTATTTATTTATTTATTTAGGTTTGAATGTGCCGCGCAGTTTGCGGGAATCCCTGACCAGGGATGGAACCCTGTGCGCCTCTTCAGTGGAAGCGTCGCGTCCTAACCACTGGACCACGAGGGAAGGTTCCTCCCCCTCACCCCAGCATTCTTTAGAAGCAAAAAGGCTAAGTGAAAATCTCAGCACCTAAAACAATGCCTGGCACGTAGAAAGTGCCCAATAAACATTTGCCCAATGTAGAATGAATAAATGAACATTCCCAGCGCATATCTCTCCAAAAGTTTTAGGAAGCAAACATCCGCAGGTAGAGATAAAGACGGAACCAGTTTTTGGCAGCAGGTTAATGTGTCAATTTGGGAACTGCAGGTGATAAACACTAGTTTATGGCACCAGGAATACTAGTTGCAAATACCCTTTGTTGATTAAGTCGATATTTATAAATGATAAAGTATGGTAAGTTAAATTGGCCATAAAGGGATCTTTCAAAGCAGGTTATACCACACTTCTAGACTATTAGAGCACTAGGTATTGAAGCACAGAATAATTACCTTAGAATAACACCAGAAGAGGATCAAGGTAAGGGGTGGACACCAACCAAGAAAAAGAAGAGAAAATTCCTCATAAAGAGGAAGTATGGTGCCAAATAAGAAAGGAAATAGAAAAGGAGTATTAAATTTCCACTTCATTTTTCATCTTAGCAGTTAGTTAAATGTGATGGGTAATGCTAAAAAAAGAAATATGATCAAGCAGGAATGCTTAGAGGGAAGTGAATTACAATAAATTCTAATTTTTTAGTATTCATTTACACATTATTTCAAGAAAAATAAAGATGAAAACCAGTGAAAGTAGGTAAATGAGGGCACTTTGAGCTCCTGGGGAAATGTCGTATATGAACATGTTAGAGAGTACTTACTATTATTATTTTGTTCTTCAGTGGCTTCCAGAAAACCAACAATTAACTACTGCCACTGAACTCTTAATGCGTGAATCACTCTGATGCTTGTTAAAAGTTAGCAGTTGATCATGTAGTTTCAGCTTATTAATAAGTTGGTCTGATCATTACAGGCATCTAGTATTCCTTCTGGACCACCCTCATTATGAGGCATTTGGGTTACCTGTTGTTCTCATAAATGAATACCCCAGTGGGGAGACCAAGAGGGTCCTCTTACAAAGTCACCTTGAGAAGTTGTTGGTCAAGTTCTGGTTGCCCTCTGAGGGAGGGAAAGGAAGCTCCCACGTTCTCAATTAAGCTTGCCTCTTGTGGAGAGAAGGCCTCCACAAGAGGGAGAATTCTTCTTTGAGAATTCTTTCTCAAATATGGTTTAGGGCAGAGACTGTCAAGAATTGTTTATCTCTTATAAATGAAACTATTTATGCATGAAATTTCATAATGTCTGAGATTGGCTTTAAATATTCCAAAACAACCAACCCACTCTCCCCAAGCAAAATAAAAAACAAAAAACTGGAGTCCCTCCCATCAGGAAACTTACGCAAGCCTCTCAGATAGCCTCATCCACTAGAGGGCAGACAGCAGAAGCAAGAAGAACTACAATCCTGCAGCCTGTGGAACAAAAACCACATTCAGAAAGATAGACAAGATGAAAAGGCAGAGGGCTATGTACCAGATGAAGGAACAAGATAAAACCCCAGAAAAACAACTAAATGAAGTGGAGATAGGCAACCTTCCAGAAAAAGAATTCAGAATAATGATAGTGAAGATAATCCAGGACCTCGGAAAAAGAATGGAGGCAAAGATCGAGAAGATGCAAGAAATGTTTAACAAAGACCTAGAAGAATTAAAGAACAAACAAACAGAGATGAACAATACAATAACTGAAATGAAAACTACACTAGAAGGAATCAATAGCAGAATAACTGAGGCAGAAGAACGGATAAGTGACCTGGAAGACAGAATGGTGGAATTCACTGCTGTGGAACAGAATAAAGAAAAAAGAATGAAAAGAAATGAAGACAGCCTAAGAGACCTCTGGGACAACATTAAACGCAGCAACATTCGCAATTATAGGGGTCCCAGAAGGAGAAGAGCGAGAGAAAGAACCTGAGAAAATATTTGAAGAGATTATAGTCGAAAACTTCCCTAACGTGGGAAAGGAAATAGCCACCCAAGTCCAGGAAGCGCAGAGAGTCCCATAAAGGATAAATCCAAGGAGAAACACACTGAGACACATAGTAATCAAATTGGCAAAAATTAAAGACAAAGAAAAATTGTTGAAAGCAGCAAGGGAAAAACGACAAATAACATACGGTTAACATAAGGTTAACAGCTGATTTCTGAGCAGAAACTCTACAAGCCAGAAGGCAGTGGCATGATATACTTAAAGTGATGAAAGGGAAGAACCTACAACCAAGATTCCTCTACCTGACAAGGATCTCATTCAGATTCGATGGAGAAATCAAAACCTTTACAGACAAGCAAAAGCTAAGAGAATTCAGCACCACCAAACCAGCTCTACAACAAATGCTAAAGGAACTTCTCTAAGTGGGAAACACAAGAGAAGAAAAGGACCTACAAAAACAAACCCATAACAATTAAGAAAACGGTGATAGGAACATACATATCGATAATTACCTTAAACATGTATGGATTAAATGCTCCAACCAAAAGACACAGGCTTGCTGAATGGATAGAAAAACAAGACCCATATATATGCTGTCTACAAGAGACCCACTTCAGACCTAGGGACACATACAGACTAAAAGTGAGGGGATGGAACAAGATATTCCATGCAAATGGAAATCAAAAGAAAGCTGGAGTAGCAATACTCATATCAGATAAAATAGACTTTAAAATAAAGAATGTTACAAGAGACAAGGAAGGACACTACATAATGATCAAGGGATCAATCCAAGAAGAAGATATAACAATTATAAATATATATGCACCCAACATAGGAGCACCTCAATACATAAGGCAACTACTAACAGCTATAAAAGAGGAAATCGACAGTAACACAATAATACTGGGGGACTTTAACACCTCACTTACACCAATGGACAGATCATCCAAAATGAAAATAACTACGGAAACAGAAGCTTTAAATGACACAATAGACCAGACAGTTTTAATTGATATTTATAGGACATTCCATCCAAAAACAGCAGATTACACTTTCTTCTCAAGTGCACACGGAACACTCTCCAGGATAGATCACATCTTGGGTCACAAATCAAGCCTCAGTAAATTTAAGAAAATTGAAATCATATTAAGCATCTTTTCTGACCACAACGCTATGAGATTAGAAATCAATTACAGGGGAAAAAACGTAAAAAACACAAACACATGGAGGTTAAACAATATGTTACTAAATAACCAAGAGATCACTGAAGAAATCAAAGAGGAAATCAAAAAATACCTAGAGACAAATGACAATGAAAACACGACGATCCAAAACCTACGGGATGCAGCATAAGCAGTTCTAAGAGGGAAGTTTATAGCTATACAAGCCTACTTAAAGAAACAAGAAAAATCTCAAATAAACAATCTAACCTTACACCTAAAGGAACTAGAGAAAGAAGAACAAACAAAACCCAAAGTTAGCAGAAGGAAAGGAATCATGAAGATCAGAGCAGAAATAAATGAAATAGAAACAAAGAAAACAACAGGAAAGATCAATAAAACTAAAAGCTGGTTCTTTGAGAAGATAAAAAAAATTGATAAACCATTAGCCAGACTCATCAAGGAAAAGAGGGAGAGGACTCAAATCATTAAAATTAGAAATGAAAAAGGAGAAGTTACAACAGACACCACAGAAATACAAAGCATCCTAAGAGACTACTACAAGCAACTCTATGCCAATAAAATGGACAACCTGGAAGAAATGGACAAATTCTTAGAAAGGTATAACCTTCCAAGACTGAACCAGGAAGAAATAGAAAATATGAACAGACCAATCACAAGTAATGAAATTGAAACTGTGATTTAAAATCTTCCAACAAACAAAAGTCCAGGACCAGATGGCTTCACAGGTGAATTCTAACAAACATTTAGAGAAGAGCTAACACCCATCCTTCTTAAACTCCTCCAAAAAACTGCAGAGGAAGGAACACTCCCTAACTCATTCTATGAGGCCACCATCACCCTGACACCAAAACCAGACAAAAATACTACAAAAAAAGAAAATTACAGACCAATATCACTGATGAATATAGATGCAAAAATCCTCAACAAAATACTAGCAAACAGAATCCAACAACACATTGAAAGGATCATACACCATGATCAAGTGGGATTTATCCCAGGGATGCAAGGATTGTTCAATATATGCAAATCAATCAATGTGATACACCATATTATCAAATTGATGAATAAAAACCATATGATCATCTCAATAGACGCAGAAAAAAAAAAACCTGGAGGAGATAAATGACAAAAGTTGGCAAAATTGTTAAAGCCTATATAGGGGTTTGTCATATTAATTTCCCTACTTTAAATATGTTGATAATTTCTGTAATGACAGTTTTTTAAAATTAATTAATTCATTAATTTTTGGCTGCATTGCTGCTCGCAGGCTTTCTCTAGTTGCGGCGAGCGGGGGCTACTCTTTGTTGTGGTGTGCAGGCTTGTCATTGCGGTAGCTTCTCTTGTTGCGGAGCATGGGCTCTAGGCACGTTGGCTTCAGTAGTTGTGGCGCTCAGGCTTAGCTGCTCCGTGGCATGTGGGATCTTCCCCGACCAGGGCTTGAACCCGTGTCCCCTGCATTGGCAGGTGGATTCTTAACCACTGCGCAACCAGGGAAGCCCCATAATGAAAGCTTTTAAATAGGTATATATAAGAACATTGTTCCTCTCCTACATATATTATCTTAAATCAGGTATTGTTCTATGTATTAGAATGATTTCTGTTACAATGAACAGAAACCCCAATCACACTGGTTTGAACAATAAGAGGAAACGTATAGATTTATGTTGCTAAAAAGTCCTGGTCAATTCTAGGTGTCAGGTGATTCTTGATCCTACCGCTCAGTGGTGTCTCTAAAACCTGAGTATTTATCACTCTGCTCTGCCTTCTATGGTGTTAGTTTCATCCTAAGGTTCACATCTCTCCTATTTCAAGAAGACTATCAACATCTACTGGGTTACATATGTCATCCAGCAAGTGCTGGATCTGTTCTAGCATTTCCAACAAGACAGGCCAGGTTATGCTGCAGAAACACACAGCATCAACATCGCAGTGATTTAACGCAACAAAAGTTTATTTCTTATCCCTACAAAATCCATTATAGGTCTGGGAGACTCTCTGGAACAGATACCCCTCCCCAATGTGGGGGGCTCGGCATTCCAGACTGTTGTGACTTGTGACCCCTCTCTCTGTATGTGCTTATATGACTGAGGCAGGAAAAGACAGCATTAGAGTGTCCTGCACCAAAAAATAAATGCTTAAGCTGAGAAGTGAGAGTTCTGCACACAACCCACTGCTCAAAACTATCTCAGGATCCTGTCTAACTGCAAGGAGAAAAAAGTCTAACCACTCCCTTCTTACTGTTCACTAGGATACAAGCTCCATGAGGATATGCATTTTGTCTCCTTGTCCACTACTATATCCTTAGTTTAGAAGACTACCTGGGCACATAATAGGCCCTCATTAACTTGAATGAATGAATGCAGTGTCAGCAAGAAATCCACATGTATATCTTGGGAGAAGAAACAGAGTCCCAGGGGTGTAAGGCTGAGACTGTTGGGTAAGATCTATGCAGACCAGAGCTGCAGAGCTGGCTGAGCTTAAGAAATAAGCACATTGGTATACTGGTACAGATCATCTTAGAGAAGAAAATGAAATCCTGCTGACAGCGGCAGACCAAAACCTCAGGTGACTTACACCATAAAGCACTGAAGCCAAGGACCAAATCAACCGAGCAAACCACCACCACGAGTGCTCAGCTCCTGGAAGGAGCTGCAACAGCCACAAATGCATCTGCTCCTTGAATGTAGTCAGTCCACCCAACATACCACTGGGGACCAGGGGAAAGGGAAGGACACGCACACTGACTGAGACCCTGCTCTTGCCCAGGCCGTTAGGTGCTTTTCCTTCATCAACCCCTCTAATCCCCAGAAAAAACCTGAGTTGAGTGTTATCTCTATTTCATATGGAAACTGGAGATTTAAGAGTGTTTCAGTAACCAGTCAAGAAACAGGAATGTTTTACAAGCTAGAAATAGAAATAGATACGATACAATGTCATCCAGGCTGGCTGGGCAGGGACAACATACAGATGAGTCCTGCTAATCCTGCCCTCAGGCCTGACTGATGCAGCTAAGTGACAGCCAACAGACCCACTAGCTATGGGGTCTTAACAAGCCTCTGGATCTCTTTCGAGCCTTATTTCCTTGTTTAACTCCTTTCCTGATTACACCTAGATGCTCTATCAGGAACACACCGGCATCACTGTTGTAGATAAAAGGTGGAGCTACAAGAAAATCCACAGCCTACAGAGATTTTCAGCAATCTATCAAATGTGTACACTAAGGCTGTTACATGATACGATGGAGAAAACAGAAGGATGACCCTTCCTGTTTAACAGTTACAGTGTAAGTCAACCAACATAGATGTGTATTTGTCCGTCCTTGCCTACCACTCAGCATCCTCTCCCAAATCTTTGCTTTTGGGAACTGGTCTCCTGCTCACTGGATTCCCAGAGTAACATGCCCTGTGACCCACAGGATCCTGGTGCAGTAAACACTCCAGTTCCCAGACAAATATAACCCTCTCCTTGTTCTTAATGACATACAAAAGCCAAGTTAAAATGCAAACAGATAAAAACCTGAGAAGGTGATCCTGAATTGCCATTAATTTCCATTTAGACCTTGGAAAAGTGCTCATTTTCATGGCTGTTTTATCCTATTGATATTGTGACCTAAGTAAACAGTCTAGTTTCTTTTACTCGAGAAAATTCTTCTTTACATGGCTAAAGATTCCAACTCGTTTCCATAATATCTCCTTCTTAGAGGTGTTCTCCCTTTTCCATCCACCACCAGAGAGGCATACAATAGTGATTAGTTCACCTGGGCAGATACCCTATTGGTGAAGTAAATATGATTTCATCACAGTAAAAACTGTTCTAATAGGATTCAAGAGCTGAATTTGCTAAAAAGTTAAAAAAGGAACTCAAACAATGTCCAAATTTGTGAACAGTACCTGATGATAGGACAGTTAAGAAAATCCAATTTGATTCTTCAAAAATTTTACATTAGAATTCATTTCTGCCCATGAGATTATTGAAATTGGTAAACCTGGAAGACAATGGTATGCAATTAAACATCATATTATTGCTTTCTGTTTTGGAAGACCATGCTACAAATGTTTCTAACATGTATGTTTAAGAGTGGCTGGGGAAATCAATGCAAACCAACAATATTCACCTCTGTGACCACAGAAGAATTCATGGCTGCATCCACTATTTGAAGCTGAATTTGCTATTTTGCCAAATACAATCCCAAAACAGCTTTCCCCTTTACTCTGAATGTTCTTAGAACACCTCTCCTGTTAAGGAATTCCCTGAAAGATTTTAGTAAAAACAGCAAGTAGTACAACTACTAACACATTCCCTGCAGACTCAACCTTGATTCCTTCTGTGAAACATGTTTATTTCCCAAAGTTTCCTGATGAAAAATTCCACTGATGAAAAATTCTTCATGCTTCATAATTTTGTACTTTTCATAACTTTAAGGTCAAGCTCCACTTGGTGAATTTCTTCAGACTGAGGACACTGAACAAGCTTCCCTTTACTGGTGGAGTTTCTGGTGTCTAAGAAGGCTTGAGCGTCTGCTGAAGTTTCTCCTGCATGTGCTACAGGTATAAGGCTGCTCACCTGTGTGAGTTCTCCGGTGTTTAATAAGGTGGGAATTTTGACTGAATTTTTTTCCACATTCGTGACATGTAAAGGGCTTCTCTCCAGTGTGAGTTCTTTGGTGTGTGTGGAGATTTGTATTTTGACTGAAGCTTTTCCCACACCATGAGCATTTATATGGTTTTATTCCTTGGTGTGTTGTTAAGTGCTTATTAAGATCTGAACTCCACCTAAACCTCTTATCACACTGCTGACATTTATACGGTTTCTCTTCAGTGTGAATTCTTTGGTGCTTAATAAGGTCAGAGCTAACTCTGAAGCTTTTCCCACATTCCTGGCATTTAAAAGGCTTCTCTCCTGCACGTTCTTTTTTGTGAAGATCCATAAGTTTCAGCAGCTCTTGTTTCCAGGTTGAAAGTTTCTTTTTTTTCTTCACTGGAAAATCTCGGTGCCATTTCCCCACGCTATGCATATCACCATGATTTTCTTTGCCCATAGTTTTCTGGGGGACTTTCAATCTGGCCTTTTTTGATGCTATATCTACTGGTGCTTGTATTTCTAAGTCAGAAAGACATAGAGGCTGAAGATTTTCAGTGTCATTTTTGAGCTTTAGCCCTGCTGGAATAAACATAAGAAGCAGCTAACTATATGACAGAGCAAGAAAGCCACAGTAATGAAGAGAAAAACTGGATGAACACTAATTTTTTAAAAAAAACAGAGAAGCAGAACTGTAAAATGTTAAGCCCTTGTAAAAGTTCTTATTAAGGCACATTTCCTTTCTTCCGATGGTGTACTTACCTGTAGGCAGCTCTCCAGAATTGTCCTTGAACCCCAGGGATCTTTGAATCCACGGCTCTTCCCCTTGCTCTAGACAGGAGATCACTTTAGGTTTGGGGAGCACAAATAATGCTGTGAAATGGAAAAACTGAGGTCAAGGATTGGTAACAACAATAGTCCACTAATTCCAGACTATTTCAGGAAGAGCAAAGGATACTTTAACAGTCTGCAACACCAAATGGTTAAATGGATAGACTCATATCTGGTATCAGGTTTATAACATACTTCATTTGTGGGTGGATATGCAAAGTAGAGACTGAGAAATAAACCTAAGCTGGACCAATGAAAAGGATATAGGGCATGGGAATCCAGTGCATGATCCCCATCTTCTGCTACCAAGAATACCCCATATTCTACTAAGGTAGGACCAAACTGCAAAGGCTGTAGGAAATATACCTGGTCCTATTACGTCTTTAGGAAGACTCATACTGTATAAGGCCAGGTCTAGGGGAGTCAATGTGAAGGTCAGTGGGCTGGGTATCATAAACACAAGTGATTCCTCTTATACTATAGCAACTTTCAATTTAGCTCTCAGGTACCAGACACTGGACCAGGAAAGATTTCTACCATTGCCAGAGCTCACTGGTTCACATCCAGGTGGAGGAAACAGACCAGAATTACTTAGTGGACTTTCTCTAAATCATATTGCCAAGTATGGAAAGTATTCATCACTCAGTCATTCAATACATATGTGCTGAGTGGCTATGGTGCACCAGACACCCTCTATGTGCTAAGGATACAGTGGTGAATAAGCCAAACCCCCTGATCTCACAGAGCTTATCTTCTAGTGCAGAGTGAGACAATCTAACATTAATAAACAAGCAAATAAAATGTCAGGAAGTGATAAATGTTTTGAAGAAAACTAAAGCAGGGTAAGAGAACATTTAAGATTCTGCTTCTGTGAAGATATTTTAGATAAGGCTGTATGAAAAGCCTCTTTTAGAAAGTGATATCTGAGCAGAACCCTAAAATGAGAATTTTACCATGTGGCAGAAATGTGGGCCAGGAAGAGGGAAGGGGAAAGAAATGAGCACATCAAGTCCATGAAACAGCAAGATGAGCAGTGTGAACAAAGAGGCCAGAGCAAGGGCACGAGTGGCAGGCTGGTGAGGAAGGGCCAGATTTTGGAGGGTCCTGAGAGCCTTGGTAAGGAATTTGGATTTATTCTGAACCTTATGAGAAGTTATTGCAAGGTTTTGAAGCAGAAAATGTCATGATCTGATCAGGTTTTTAAAAGACTCTGGCTGCCATGTAGAAAACAGACTGAGAGGGCAGGAGTGGTGGCAGTGGGTGCCAGTTAGAAAGTACTGAGGTGGACCTTGATAGAGATGTTGCTGGCTGAGACCAGGATGCTAACACAAGAAGCTGAGACATGATCAGACTCAGGCTACACTGTGAAGGTGGAGCCAAGAGTGATGTGTTAGACTTAGTGGGGTATTACGGCAAGATCAAGGTAAAGGATGACTGGATGTTTCTTGCTCTGAGCAAGTGGATGAGTGGGTATTCCTTTTACGGAGATGATAAGGGCAAGATGTAAGGGCAAGTTTGGAGGGAAGAAGAGATCAAGAATTCCAAATAGTGTAAGGAATGTGTACTTGGAAAAAGCTCCCTGGTGATCTTTTCCCTGCCTACACAATCTAGTTGAGAACCAGTCAGCTACTAGAACAGAGACTCCCTCACAGGGGTGCATTCTCAGTACGCCAACAACAGGATAGATTAGTGCACTCCTATGCAAACGGAAGGGGAGAATCTTTACCTAGAGAGATGACAGTCTCATAGTTTTCTTGCATTACATCATTGTAGAGGGCCTTCTGAGTGAGATCCAGTAACTCCCATTCTTCCTTGGAAAAATACATGGCCACTTCTTCAAATGTCAACAAGCTCTAAAGAAGAGAATGGGCTTTAGCTCAGTACTTGACACTACAGAAGTAGCCCAACCTTCTGAGCCATCAACTGCATGGTAAGCCAGTCACTAAAGGAACTAACAGCACATGAATTTTTTTTAAGTGGGAAGGCAGAAAGGAAGTAGGCAAGGGATCAGCAAATAGCCTGGGAGATGCCCAGTTCCTGAGTGGGATCATCTGGGTTAACACACCTCTGTGCACCTGCTGGGCAGTGTGGGTCAAGGGCAGCAGGGAGAGGTAGCCCTAAGAAGCTGGAAAGCACAGCTCACCTGGGACTCAGGCAAGACGAGCTCAGGTGCCACTGTCCAGTCTTTGGCATTTGTCTGCTCAGGAAAGGCCAGGATCTGGTGAGCAGGCACCGCTGTGGAAGAGTGAGAGGAAATTTCTCTCCCTTCTGTCTTTGAACATCCTAGGCTCAGTTCTGAAATATAGAAGATCCTGATCTTTCAGTAGAAATGGAACACTTTACAAGTGTTATGTGGTACCTAGAAGTGGCTATCTCATTTTAAACAAGAATCAAGCATCTACTAGCCCCTAAGATGGGTTTCCCAGTTGACTCTCTTCAGTTTTCATGAGTGAAGTCAATAAAAGGAAGTCTTGTTTTTTCCTTACATGACATGAATTCTCCTGAGTTGGACAAAAATTAGAGGTGTTGGAAAATGTAGTACTGAGTCCAGTGTGCCAAGTAAAGGAAATGCAAAGGTAGAAATGAGCTTGGTGAGTTCAAGAAACAGCAAGAAGGGTTTCCCTGGTAGCGCAGGGGTTAAGAATCCACCTGCCAATGCAGGGGACACGGGTTTGAGCCCTGGTTCAGGAAGATCCGACATGCCATGGAGCAACTAAGCCCATGCGCCACAACTACTGAGCCTGTGCTCTAGAGCCCGCGAGCCACAATTACTGAGCCCATGAGCCACAACTACTGAAGCCCGCGGCCCTAGAGCCCGTGCTCCGCAACGAGAAGCCACCGCAATGAGAAGCCCACGCACTGCAGCGAAGAGTAGCCCCCGCTCGCAGCAACTAGAGAAAGCCCGCATGCAGCAATGAAGACCCAACACAGCCAAAATTAAATAAATGAATAAATAAATAAATAAATAAATTTATATATTAAAAAAAAAGAAACAGCAAGAAGACCAGTGTGGCTAAAGAGGACTGAGCAGGGCAGGAGTGGCAGGAGATGAGGGCAGGAAGGTGAGGAGGGGCCAGAACTTGGGGGGTCCTGGGTGCCTCTACAAGGAGTTTGGATTCATTCTGAATGTGTGAAAAGTCACAGTAAGGTTTTGATGCAGAGAAATGTCCTGATATGATCCAGTTTTTAAAAGATTCTGGCTGCGCTCTGTGGAAAACAGCCTGCAGGAGGGGAGGAATGGTGGCAGGGGGTGCCAGATAGAAAGTACTGAGGTGGACCTTGTTAGAGATGCCGCTGGCTTACACCACGATGCTAAAGCACAGCAGGCTGAGACTTGGTTGGACTCAGGCTACACGGTGAAGGTGGAGCCAAGAGGACTAGTGATGCAGTAGTACTACTGGGGTATGATAAGATCGGTGTAAAGGATGACCAAGTTTTCTGGGCTAAAATATTGGGTGAATGGCGGTGTCCTTTGTGGAGATGGGAAAGTTAAGAGAAGAGCAATTTGGAGGGAAAGAAGGCAGGAAAGATCAAGATTTAGGATAAGGAATGATCATGTGCACTGGGAAAAAGCTCCCTGGTGATCTGGATATACCTTTTCCCTGCCTACACCATCTAGTTGAGAACCAGTCAGCTACTAGAACAGAGACTCTCTCACAGGGGTGCATTCTCAGTACGCCAACAACAGGACAGATTACTCCACTCCTATGCAAAGGGAAGGGGAGAACCTTTACCTAGAGAGATGACAGTCTCATAGTTTTCTTGCATTACATCATTGTAGAGGGTCTTCTGAGTAGGATCCAGTAACTCCCATTCTTCTTGGGAAAAATACATGGCCACTTCTTCAAATGTCAACAAGCTCTAGAGAAGAAAATGGGCTTTAGCTCAGTACTTGCCACTTCAAAAGGAGCCCAACCTTCTGAGCCATCAACTGCATGGTAAGCCAGTCACAAAAGGAACTAACAGCATTTGATTTTTAAAAAGTGAGAAGGCAGAAAGGAAGGAGGCAAGGGATCAACAAACAAGTGTCCCAAATCCTGGGGAACATCTGGACTAACAGCTCTGAACACCTGCTGGGGAGCACGGGTCAAGGGCAGCAGGGAAAGGCAGCCCTAAAAAGCTGGAAAGCACAGCTCACCTGGGACTCAGGCAAGATGAGCTCAGGTGCCACTGTCCAGTCTTTGGTGTTTGTCTGCTCAGGAAAGGCTAGGATCCGGTGAGCAGACACCGCTGTGGGTGAAGGAGAGCCACAGGAAATCTCTCTCGCTTCTGTTTCTGAATATCCTAGGCTCATTTCTAAAATACAGAAGACCTTGAGTTTTTCAGTATTGATGAGACACCTTTACAAGTGTATGGTGCCCAGAAATAGCCTTCTCCTTGTTAATGAGAACCAAGTATCTACCAGCCTCTAAACAGATTCCCCAGTTTTCATGAGCAAAATTAACAAAAGGAAAAACCCTTTTTATTTTCCTCTCATGACACAAATTGTTCAGAGTTAGACAAAGCTTAAACATATTTCAAAATGACGTACTCAGGGACTCCAGTATACAGTAGAAGATTTTAATCATTTATTACTTCTTTCCTGGTACACAATTTTCTTCACATTCCGCCACTGACAACCCATTTCTGATCCCAATTCCTTCTGTATTTTATGAGGACAAGGTGGGCTCGACCCTCTCCACTTTTCTAAAAAACTGAGTTCCCAGTGTTATTACCAGGGTTCTGTGGTTTGGAGATTTCTGTATCTTAGGCCAACCCCCACCTTCACCCACACCTGGTCTGCTCTACCATAACCTGGGGGGCATCCTAATTGCTAACGTGGCTGCATTAGTAGATCCACAGGGCAGGGCAACCAGAAAGTGCTCACATGTTCTGGCTTAAATTACTATCGCAGCTCCCAGGAGAAGGAAAGTAACGTGAAGCTCCTTACCCCTCTCACATACGGGCTCAGTTTCTTTGTGGGTATTCCTGATCAGCAGCTCTTGTAGACTCTGGTGTGTATTCCAAAATTCTTCATCCTGGGACACGCCCACTTGCTGGGCCTCTGCTGGCTTCAGCTTGAAGCCTAGGGCCTCTGCTGTTTCTCCCAAGAGCACTGCCTCCTTTCCCAGCTCATGGTCTGCAACCTAGAAATAATGCCCATCCTTGTTACCATGGAACTTACTTTTGGTTTGGGAGTTGGTGGGAGAGGGAGGAAAAAGCAGAGTGCAAACTGTGGGAAGAAGGAGACACTAAAGGAAATGTCACAGAGACTTAAGAGATACGGGACCACCAATTTTCCAAAGAACCATACACAAAATATAGGAAAATTGGCAGAACAGGAAAAAAGGTGTGGTTACTGCCAGCCCTCCAAGACAGCAGCCCCCACCCTCTGCATCCAGCCCAGCTCAGACCACTAACAGGGTTGCACAGGCCACCTGTTCTCATGCTGCCTTGACAGACTTTCTCTCCCAACTTAGATTCCTGCCTTAGTGGTTTCCTGTCCTCTAACTCTCTCAAAAGATTAAGGAATTGAATTTAAAAGTTGTCCTGTCAACCAGATTTTCCACATGGCCAGGGAAGAGTCTCACAGAGGATTGGGATGAAATGGAGAAAAAAGTGGGAGGAAAGAGCCAGGGCTCTGGGCTTCCCTGATGGCGCAGTGGTTAAGAATCCGCCTGCCAATGCAGGGGACACGTATTTGAGCCCTGGTCCAGGAAGATCCCACATGCCAGAGAGCAACGAAGCCCCTGTGCCACAACTACTGAGCCTGGGATCTAGAGCCCAAGAGCCACAACTACTGAAGCCCACGCGCCTAAAGCCCGTGCTCCGCAACATGAGAAGCCACCGCAATGAGAAGCCTGCGCACCGCAACGAAGAGTAGCTCCCGCTCGCCGCAACTAGAGAAAGCCCGCACACAGCAAGGAAGACCCGATGCTGCCAAAAGTAAATTAAAAAAAAAAAAAAAAGAGGGTCAGGGCTCCAACCTATCCCCAAATGATTCTGACACAAAACGTGTGCCCTCCCGGTATTCTCAGCAGGCCTGTGAAGCCAGCTGGTATGCCGCCACCTGCCCAAGGGCATGCCCTGGATCCCCGCGCACAGCACAGCCAAGGAACAACCACTGAGGGAGGGCAGTGGAGGCCCCTGTCTACGGTACAGAGGACACTATCCCTCACGCTCTTTCTTCTCTCAGCTACTCTGTTGGGATTTCCAAATCTTTCTTTCCCTGTTTTCTTTCTACTTTTTCTCTTCCTGGGCAGTCCTCCTCTAGTTGTTTGGTTTCTCCTTCTCTTTCGTATCTTCACTCTCCTTTGGTCTCTGAGAATTACTCCTTTTTTGGATGTGTCCCGTCCTCTCCAACTCCTTATTGCCTTTTGTTTGTTTCTAAGAACTTGAGGCCCATCTCCTTCGCCAAGCCAGACTAGGCTCATTACCCTCAACACACCTTGGCTCCAAAGAGGGCCAAAAGCAACTCTCTCCCTAAGGCCAGGGAAGCCTCTCTCAGGATCTCTGAATCGTATGCACTGACTACGGCTGTGGATCTGTGCTTTCGCATCCTGCTTTACATGTCCTAAAGGGACAACAGAAGTTACCTATTTCACTTTATTTCTCAATTAATTGCCCCAGTACATCCACCATCACCCTATTTCACTGTACACAACAGGAATCTTTCTTCTCACCCCATTCCTCATTTGACCAGATTCCCTCTGCAAGTGTTCTACCAGGACCACAGCCTCCTCGATGCTCTGTAGATGGTGCTTCTTTATGCAGGTCTGGGTGTCCCTGGGCAGAATGGACAGGAACTGCTCTAGCACCACAAGTTCCAAGATCTGCTCTTTTGAATGAATCTCTGGCCTCAGCCACCGACAGCATAATTCCAGAAGCTGGTCAACAGCCTCCCGGGGTCCAGCTGCTTCATGATAGAGGAAGCTCCGGAAATGCTGGTGAGACCTCTCAGGACTGAGACTGTCCGTTTGGGGGGCATATTTCGTATTCTGACTGGAGCTCCCTGTCACAGGTCCCTTGGGCTCCCACCGAGTCCTGATCTGAGGGTTCAAGTACTCAGCCACCTTCAGATCTATGGTCATCATTCTTCTTGAGGAACAATTCTGCTCCTGTATTGGACACACCTCCAGCACTACCTCTGACAACTGAGGCCCAGTCTGGTCTGGAACAAAATCAATAAAAGGATCTTCTTCCTAAGGCATTGAGGGCAGAAAAAAGTGCATGTCAATAAGAAAGTCACATGAACTTTACTACTTGTTACTTATTATGAGAGAAACATGAACTTTAAAAATCTACTGCCAGGCCCTTGTTTCTCTCCTTTTCTTTCTATTATTCAGCTGAATACACCACAGCTTATTAAAGACAAATGCCAATAAATCACTTTGCCTTAAAAAAAAAAAAAAATCAGGAAAGGTTGGTGGGTGAAAAAACTAGTACCCACTGGCTCCAAGGAGTTTGGGGATTATCCAAAGATTTAATTGATGCACTTCCTATGCCATCCTCTCCGTGTAAAGGAAAGATCAGGAGAATATTCTGAGTTTCTCTTAAATTTCAACATATCGTCCTAGTCTGTCTTCAGTAAGAGGGTACAACTTCTATGACCTTTATCCTTTTGGGAAGATGGAAGCCTTCACTTCCTGGACCATTTGAGGTGCTCCTTTCCATTGTATGAAAACTGGCAGGAGAGCTGAAACAATGAGACCAGAGTAGAAGAAAAGTAATTCAGAAAAATGGAGTCTTATTCTTCTCAAAAGCATCCCCCAATTAAGTAACTAGTTGCTCTACATTTGTCTTGGCATTTCTTTGCAAGACATATAAAGAGCACCATGCAGAAGATGTATACCTGTATAATTTTTCTTTCCTTTCCAAATTCACTTATTTATGTATGTATGTATTTATGTATGTATGTATGTATGGCTGTGTTGGATCTTCGCTGCTGCGCATGGGCTTTCTCTAGTTGCAACGACGGGGGCCACGCCCCATTGCGGAGCATAGGCTCTAGGCGCTCCAGCTTCAGTAGTTGTGGCTCGCGGGTTCAGTAGTTGTGGCTCGCGGGCCCCAGAGCGCAGGCTCAGCAGTTGTGGCCCATGGGCTTAGCTGCTCCGCCGCACGTGGGATCCTCCCGGACAAGGGCTAGAACTGTGTCCCCTGCATTGGCAGGCTGATTCCCAATCACTGTGCCACGAGGGAAGTCCTATACCTGTATTTCTAATTTCTCGTTACTTGACCCAGGAAAAATTACAGCTGATCCTTGTTCACAAAATGTTTATCCAAATGTCAATTGGAAAAAAAAGGACAGCATGTTAGTTGGTGATGATTACATTCAGCTGCTACCTTTCTCCAGCGCTCATTTAGACCTCTAAGCGAGACTGAGAAGAGCCTCGTGAGGCTCACTTTCCCTGAGGTGATCCAGCGGAAAGGGCACCGAAATTCTGCCCAGGAAGCCACGATGTTCACAAACGGCCGGCTCCCGATGGCTCTGAGGTGCTGGGGACACTTCCCAGGCTTTTGCATCAGAGGAAGCGGATCTGACTGAGGCTGGACCGCCCGTTTCTCCCGCAGTAACATCAGCCAGTAAAGGAAACGCCGGCGGAGGCGGGAAAGTGGACACGACCGCCCGGGCGCGCCCGCGAGCACTGTGCCTGCGGGCAGTGTCCGAGCGGGCTGCCGCCGCGCGGCCCCGGGCGCCGCCCGCACAAACGTTGGAGAGAGCGGCCTCACGAGCCTGACGGCGGGCCTCGCCCCAGACAGTCCTGTCGCCCGGCTCGGAAACACCACCGGCCGCCGTGCAGCGGCCCCGAGCAGCGGCCGGCGTCTCTCGGGGGCTCCGGAGCCGGCGCCAAAGCGGAAGCCGCTTCTAGGTTACCTCGGACGGCTTGGCTTCGTGGAGGCCGCTGCCTCTTCCCGGGGCTCTACCACAAGTCGCCGCCGGCCCGGCCACCGCTCTAAGGAGGACAGCTCCCCGCCACGCGCCACTCAGGGGCGGGCCCCCCAGGCCCCGGGGTTTGGGAGCGCAGGCCGGGCACTATTTAGACCCACCCGGCCCCCCTACCCCACCTGAAATCCTCCCTGCGCAGCGACCCGCGCTCCAACCGGAGGCAGAAGTGACGCGCTTCCGGGGAGGACCCGCTCAGCCTCGGCTGGGTCCGTGAGCACCGCCGCTCCAGGCCGCGCTGGGCGACCGGCCTCCTGCCCGGGTTCAGCCCTGGCGGCAAGAAAGAGTTAAGTCCACCGAGTCTCCAGGCCCGCCCAGCCTAGAGGGCCCTGCGCGCGGCTTGGCGCCCTTGTGTCGCCGTCTCGCGTCCCAGCTCTGTGGGGCGCGTGCGTCCAGGTCGTTCCTGTGTCGTGTTCGGGCTGCCGGCGGAGCCTGGTTACCCGGGCCCCGCCCTGAGGGTCACCATTCCCTTCCGTGCGCTGGGCCCCCGGCCTTACCGCGGCTCAGCCGGCCGTGCCCGAGCTGCCGGCCAGGGCCTTGTCGCAGCCTCCTACGGTACGAGGCCGTTTTGTCCCGGTCAGGATCGACGGCCCCGGAGGGGTGTGTACTCATTTCTGGGCTGTCCGTGCACACACGATTCTGTTTTTTCTTGTGAGGTAGGTTTTTACTTGTGAAATAGGTTCCTTTTATAGATCTCCTTGACAGAATTGAGAGCTAAGGAGTGACTTGATCGAGGTCACATAATTCACCAGTGGCAGGTCCTTCAGTGGAATTTAGGGCCCCTTTGTCCTGTCTTCTGCTTTTTCCACCACAGCGTGCTCCCTGGAGCATGGGAACCTTCTTTTCATCTTGTCCTATAGTGTCTGGTAGAGTTGCCTGGGTAAGGTAGGCATTCCATAAATATTAACTGAATCATATTTATAAGAATCTGAGTATTTCGGTTGTTGGCCTCCAGTATTTCCAGTTGTCAGTATTTTCATAGTGTCAGCCTATACTAGTCAAGGGATTATTTATTAAGTCTACTATGTGTAGCCAGCGTTATAGAGTCGATAGGACAGAGCCTTTGATTCAAGGGATCTGGCGAAAGGACTGAGGCAATTTCACAAATATCAGCAACACAAGGTAGGAAAGGGTAAGACATAAGCTGAACGCCGTGGGAATTCCAAGGAAATGAAAGTCGATTTTGGGGTTGGGGAAAATTATAAAAATCCTTGAGGGATTTGCCCGCAGCAGGGAGTCGGGCCACATTCCAGGCAGATGGTAAGGTAAGAGCAAAGCCTTGAAAGCTTCAGAGATAAGCATGTGAGAAAATCTGTAGTACTTTTTTTTACTAAATGTAATTCGGGTACATTTAGAGAAAGAGTTAGAGTTAGAAAATAAGTTCTTGTGGATCTACTATGGAGCGCTTGGAATAGAAGTGAAGAGATTGCATTTAATAAAGTAAATAAAGAGCATCATTTGAGGGTTTTTGAGGGAGCTTCTTTCCAGGGCAGTTCATCTGGAGCTGAGTTTAAGGTGGGAACAAAAATGGAAGACCATTACCAGGTCATTATGCTATTTTTGCTTTTAGGTAGACTGGTGTTACACTCCTCTGAGGCATAGATCTTGATCCTTTTTGAGGGGGAGAAAAGGATTAAGCAGAGGTGATAATAATAAGCATCTGACGGGAATTCCCTGGCGGTCCAGTGATTAGGGCTCTGTGCTTCCACTTCAGGGGGCACCGGTTCTGTCCCTGGCTGGGGAACTAAGATCCCACAAGCTGCGCAGCGCAGCCAAAAAAAAAGAAAAAAAAAGCATCTGCCTAAGTCGCTTGAATATATTTCAAAGCAGTTTCATTTTCTTAGAATCTCATGTTGGGACTTAGTTTCTTCAAAAGTAACTACTGCTTCCACAATCTAAGTGTCCATCGACAGATGAATGGATAAAGAAGATGTGGCACATATATACAATGGAATATTACTCAGCCATAAAAAGAAACGAAATTGATTTATTTGTAGTGAGGTGGATGGACCTAGAGACTGTCATACAGAGTGAAGTAAGTCAGAAAGGGAAAAATAAATACCGTGTGCTAACACATATATATGGAATCTAAAAAAAAAAAGCAATGGTTCTGAAGAACCTACGGGCAGGACAGGAATAAAGACGTAGAGAATGGACTTGAGGACACGGGGAGGGGGAAGGGTAAGCTAGGATGAAGTGAGAGAGTGGCATGGACTTATATAAACTACCAAATGTAAAATAGATAGCTAGTGGGAAGCAGCGCATAGCACAGGGAGAAGGGAGATCAGCTTGGTGCTTTGTGATCACCTAGAGGGGTGGGATAGGGAGGGTGGGAGGGAGACACAAGAGGGAAGAGATATGGGGATATATGTATATGTATAGCTGATTCACTTTGTTATAAAGCAGAAACTAACACACCATTGTAAAGCAATTATACTCCAATAAAGATGTTAAAAACAAATAAATAAAAATAAAAATTAGACTATGCAGGAATAAAGAATTATATGTGATACAAAAAAAAAAAAAGTAACTACTGCTTCCAGTCAGAACCAGTGGGCAGTAAAGCTCTTAGCATTGAGATCCTCATCATCTGGACCAAGGCTGAGCATATAATTGGAACTTGAACTGAATAAATGGAGTTCTGCCAGCGGTGCCCCTGAATTGGCAGGCCTGATTCATAACATAGGTAGGGAGCTGGTTAGTGAACAAGGGGAGAAGAAAGTGGGAAAAGAGACCCTATGAAAGGAAGAAGAGGAAGCAAGGCACAAAATGGTGAATTGTGAATGAGGGTCACTGATGATTGTCATCATTTAAAGTTTGGTGCCATAGTTCCTTACCCTTGCTGTGGAGCCCACAAAGGTCCCCTGAGTCTTTCCTTTTGATTTCACCTTTCCCTGCCTGGGCACAGTTTGAGAAATAATGAATGTCCAGCTGGAAAGCAATGAAAGCAAACACATGCAGTTTATTTTGAGATACCACACAACTGCCATAGTGGGCTGAATGGTTTTGCTGGGTGACTGGCTGCTTTAATGGTGCTGCTACTGGCTAACAAACAAACACTTTCTTTTTCCTTTTTCCATTTATAATAGTAATTGCCTTAGTTAGAGCTGCCTCTTTTAGAAGGTTGCTTGATCCTAGCCTGTCATTGGCTCTATACCCTATTAACTGTCGTACTTTCATGATCCTCTTAGTACTCTGTAAAGCAGTTGACATTTCTTGCAACAAATGTTAGAGGAAAACTAATGGTCTGGACCCTTCTGGGTTTCTAGGTGAGAGGCTTTTGAGAATTCTGTGTAGTTGAGAAACGAATGAAAGTCAGTCGGGCTCTGCCCTAAAGGAGAGGAAAAATAACTGAAATACCATTTTTCTCATTTCTCTGACATACTTTTCTTTCTTCATAGCACCTGGAATGGATAAAAGTGGCAGTTTTTGTTACTTCCCATGAGGTTGTGTATCTGGAATGAGAACCATGAAATTAATCTAGAGTAGGACATTTCTACAGACATGGAATGGCACTGGGTGGCACCAGGAGGACTTGAAAGGAATATTTGAGGGTGAAGAGCTATAGAAGAGTTTGCCAACAGAAGGACTTATGGGAAACAAGTGATCAGAATCACCAATAGAGAAACCTTCAAAATTTCTTCAAGCAATGGAAAAATTGAGTCTTAGGTCAAATTAAGTAAAATCTATAATGAAGAGAAATCAGATAAAGTCTCAAATATAAAAAGTATGTTACTTAACACTAAGTGTAAATTTAGGAAAACAATCACAAGGACAGATCTTTTTAATACTTTTTTAACTACTGTAAAATTTTTATAAAACTTGGACTCATCTCTAAGAATTGCCATGATTCTGAAACTTGATAATATCCCAAATATGGAACAGTTCAGTGGAAAATAACACTTGAGAATACACCAGACTTACACAAGGAAGAAGATCTGAGAGTGGAAAAGTGCCAGTAACAAATACATTATTTATATACTTACAGATTACCTTGGTAAACATAAGAAACACTCAAATTAAAGCTTAGTCTTTGAGAATGCTGTATTGAATGCAGTAAAAGTTGGATTTCATTCATATGGACAACAGAACCTACTAACTTTCTTCTTCACCGAAAGATACAACTGTTCCCGAATTCCAACTCTCTAGACATCCCACTGTCAGGGTAGCTTGGAGTATTTATACAGGTGGATGGACTGCTGCCCAGTGAACACTACATGCAGAGCAATATGAGCACCGGTTTCCTTTCTGGCAGTGAGGTAAAATCAGCTTGTTTTGGAAGAGGAGAAGCCACACTGCATCTCTGTTACACAATATTATTCTCTCCTTGCCTTTAAGGCTTTCACACTCCCTTGTGAAGCACCACTTTTTATTGAGATTTATCTTACCTGAGTCTGTCCCTCTTGTGAGCACATCTCACCTCCTCTCTTCCTTTTGTGTCTTTTCCTGTATTCAGTTAGGGAGAGTATGCAGGTATTCCTGTTATTCCTGACTGGTGCTGCTGCATCTGTCAAGGGAGAGAAGAAAAAGCGTTCAGAAGGGGGGTTCTGAAGACTGACCATCCATGTCTTGCAGGAGCAACAACTAGACTGGACCTTGCAGTGGCAACTTTCTGAGTTCAGACCTTTACCGCTAGACTAGCACTTCAATCATGAGCCCTTATCCTTTTTAGCCCATTACCCTTCAGTATAAATTCCTATGCCTTCTGGGGGGCATTGTGTTAGTTGGGGGGATGGGGAGTTGTTTCGTTTTTAATTTTTTTTTTTCCAATTCAGTAATGCTTTTTCCTTTTTATCCCTGTTGATTGCCTGAAACCAAATTCAGTATGAATAAGAGAGGGAAATATACAACACTGAATTTGGAGGAGAAAATGAAGGTTCTAAGTAGGATTGAAGCGGGACGATCTCTTAAAAGTGTAATGGATGAATTTGGAATCAGTAAATCAACATTTTACGACATTAAAAAGAACAAGAAATTGATTTTGGACTTTGTACTGAAGCAGGACATGCCATTAGTAGGGGCCGAGAAGAGAAAGAGAACAACAGGAGCCAAATATGGTGACGTGGATGATGCAGTCTACATGTGGTACCAACAGAAACGCTCAGCTGGTGTCCCTGTGAGAGGCGTGGAGCTTCAGGCTGCTGCCGAGAGATTTGCACAGTGTTTTGGGCGAACAGACTTCAAAGCTAGCACTGGTTGGCTTTTTAGATTTCGAAATAGGCATGCAATTGGGAACCGAAAAGTATGTGGGGAACAAGTCCTACGTTCAGCTTCAGAAAATGTTGAGCCGTTTCGACAAAAACTGTCCATGCTTATCAAAGAGGAGAAACTGTGTCTTGCTCAGCTGTACAGTGGGGATGAGACTGACCTCTTTTGGAAGTCAATGCCAGAAAATACTCAGGCAAGCAGAAAAGATATCTGCCTGCCAGGGAGGAAAATAAACAAAGAACAATTGTCTGCTCTTTTATGTGCAAATGCAGATGGTACTCATAAGTTAAAGTCAATCATTATTGGAAAATCAAAGCTGCCCAGAAGTGTAAAAGAGGACACATGTACATTACCTGTGATATACAAACCTAGTAAAGATGTTTGGTTCACCAGAGAATCGTTTTCAGAATGGTTTTTTCAAAACTTTGTTCCTGAGGTCAAGCACTTTCAAGTTAATGTTCTAAGATTCCATGAGGAGGATGTCAGGGCCTTGTTACTTCTGGACAATTCTCCAGTTCACCCTTCCACTGAATCACTAACCAGTGAGGATGGTCGAATAAAATGCATGTTCTTTCCCCATGACACTTCAACCTTGATTCAACCAATGAATCAGGGTGTTATCTTGAGCTGCAAACGACTTTATAGGTGGAAGCAACTTGAGGAGAGTCTTGTAATTTTTGAAGAAAGTGATGATGAGCAAGATAAAGGAGAAAAAGGAGTTTCCAAGATTAAAATCTACAACATAAAAAGTGCAATTTTTAACTGGGCAAAGAGTTGGGATGAAGTAAAACAAATAACCATAGCAAATGCATGGGAAAATCTTCTTTACAAAAAGGAACCTGAATATGATCTTCAAGGCTTAGAAGATGGGGATTATAGAGAAATTCTTGAGAAATGTGGAGAGTTGGAAACCAAGCTGGATGACGATAGGGTGTGGTTAAATGGGGATGAAGAAGAAAAGGGCAGCCCCCCGAAAACAAAAGGTGGAATTACAAAGGAAGTTGTTCAAAAAGCGGGAGCTGAGGAGCAGACTGCTGAATTTAAGTTATCTGCTGTAAGAAAGAGTTTGGACTACCTTCTTGACTTTGTTGATGCGACACCTGAGTTTCAAAGGTTCCATTTTACACTGAAAGAGATGCAACAAGAAATAATCAAGAAGCAGTTCCAGAGTAGAATCCATTCTAGAATTGGTAGCTTTTTGAAACGTAGGCCTCATAATATTAAGGATTCCTTCAATATGCCTTCAACTTCTGGTTGTAGTAATTAGATATTGTATTTAAAGATTTCTGCAGTTATGTAATGATACATGAACTAGACTTGTTGTGAACTGTCATTGTTTTTATCAACTGACCTCACTTTGCACAGCAATGCCCATTTATATTGTTTATAAAATACACGATTTGAAAGTAATAAATTTGGGGCTTTTTGATGTATAAATATGTTCATTAATCTATATTTTTTTCTATTTTAGACAAGGACTTGAACAATGAGGAACTATTGTCCCAGATTATCTAAGGTGGAATGGGTGTGGGGAAAGCATTAAAGGCTAAATGTATTCGCAGCATATAACAAAGAAGCTATACATACGCTGACTAGTTATTTAAGAAGATAAGGACAGACTTGGTTTTCAATTTAATGGTATGACATACTCTGCTCTTGTAAATGAGTTACCACCTGTTTAGTGTTTGTTTTCTCCTTATTGTGGAAGTAACATATGCTGATTATAAAAAAGATATATAAGAAAGATAAAAAGCACCCAAATTCTATCAACTGATGATAGGCTCCCTTAACACTTTGGTATATTTTCATGTATTTTAAAAAATAGGTAAGTTACATCGTAAATACAATTTTATATCTTATTGTCTTAACATTTTTGTTACTTATAAAATTAGCATTTGTGAACTACAATGAGGTATCACCTCACACTGGTCAGAATGGCCATCATCAAAAAATCTACAAACAATAAATGCTGGAGAGGGTGTGGAGAAAAGGGAACCCTCTTGCACTGTTGGTGGGAATGTAAATTGATACAGCCACTATGGAGAACAGTATGGAGGTTCCTTAAAAAACTAAAAATAGAACTACCATACGACCCAGCAATCCCACTACTGGGCATATACCCTGAGAAAACCATAATTCAGAAAGAGTCATGTACCACAATGTTCATTGCAGCTCTATTTACAATAGCCAGGACATGGAAGCAACCTAAGTGTCCATCAATAGATGAATGGATAAAGAAGATGTGGCACATATATACAATGGAATATTACTCAGCCATACAAATTGAGTTATTTGTAGTGAGGTGGATGGACCTAGAGTCTGTCATACAGAGTGAAGTAAGTCAGAAAGAGAAAAACAAATACCGTATGCTAACACATATATATGGACTCTAAAAAAAAAAAAAAAAAAAAAGGTTCTGAAGAACCTAGGGGCAGGACAGGAATAAAGACACAGACGTAGAGGATGGACTTGAGGACACAGGGAGGGGGAAGGGTAAGCTGGGATGAAGTGAGAGAGTAACTAACATATATACACTACGAAATGTAAAATAGATAGCTAGTGGGAAGCAGCTGCATAGCACAGGGAGATCAGCTGGGTGCTTTGTGACCACCTAGAGGGGTGGGATAGGGAGGGTGTGAGGGAGACACAAAAGGGAGGAGATATGGGGATATATGTGTATGTATAGCTGATTCACTTTGTCATAAAGCAGAAACTAACACACCATTGTGAAGCAATTACACTCCAATAAAGATGTTTTAAAAAAAAAAGAAAAACAAACAAAAAAAATTAGCATTTGTGGAGACACCTTTCAAGCCTAGGGTAGAATGGATTGTGGAAGAAGTTGAGGGGGAATGTCAGATGATTATATTGGACAGCACTCTACTTCAATGCATTAAACATGTTTTTCCCCCAATGGTCATAAAGTCCCAGAATAAATGACTGGCAGTCACACCCTTTTCAAAAGTATTCATTGAGGGAGTTCCCTGGTGGCCCAGTGGTTAGGATTCCAGGTTTTCACTGCCCGTCCGGGGTTCAACCCCTGGTTGGGGAACTGATATTCCGCAAGCTTCGTGGCACAGCAAAAAAAAAAAAAAAAAAAAGTATTCATTGATTTTGCAAATTCCACGTTGCTAGGCACAGAGTGTGGTGTTGGGCGTTTAGAATTACAAAGAAAAGGAATAGGAACAAACCAGCGTTTGGATGTGTAAGAGCTAAGATGAGTACAGAGAGGGCTTTGCGAGTGCTTGGGTGGTAGGGGACATATCTGAGCTGGGCAAGTGTGACTTCTGAGCTGGCCTTTACAGTGTGGGGGAAAGAGGGAGAAGGGCAGTCCGGGCAAAGGGGAGCGTTTGCACAGGCTGTTCAGTGTGAGAGTGCATCTCCCCTCGGAAGCGGCAAGGTCCCTGGATGGTTGCTGTACGGGCCGCTAGCAGAGAAGAGGAGCAAAGACAAATCAGGGCCAGATTTTCAGTGCCCTTGGAGGTCATCCTAAGGTTTTAGACTTCGGGCTGGACCCACGTAAAGTCCTGTCGGCTCTACGTCCTGAAGGTCTCACCTCGTGTCCACTTCTCCCTCCTCACTGCTCGTTTCCTGGTCCAGGCGGCATTACTTTCTGCACCTGTCTCCTTAGTCTCCCGCTCTGCTTTCCCGTCCTCTCCCATCCGTTCCCTGCCCTGTAGCCAGACAGAGCTAACACAAAATTGAAGAGGTGCCTCGCGTGCTTAAGAGCTTTCGTGGGCTTCTAGGCCCGCCCTTCCCCGACCCCGAGACGCCCCGTCCCACTTGCCCACCCCCGCCCAGCTCTGTGCTCGCCGCCTGCGGGACCACTAGGGCGGGCCTAGACGCCCGGCCCCGCTGTCGGCCCCGGGTTAGCGCGCCCACCTGCGGACAGGGAAGTTTCGGGGAGTATTGTCGCGCCGCTGGTAACCGCTCGTAACCTCCTGCGTGGAAGGAGACGGAAAGCCTTCACAGCGCCGCCCAGCCCAAACGCCGGAGTCTTAGCCCGCAGACGGCGCGAGGACAGGTCTAGCCGGGGAGGGGCGGGGCCTGCGCGGAGGGTGGGCCTGAGGAGGGGGCGCGCCCCGGCGCAGCCGTGGAGCGCGTGCCCGCGGGCCCCCGGGTGTGGTGCGAGCGTAGGTTCCCCGGCACTGCGGGCGGAGGGCGGCCTTGAAGGGAGATGCGGCAGGTGCGTGCGGCCGGGGCGAAGCGGCTGCCGAGCGCCACCACCCCCTAGCCGTTGCTCCTCCCGGGCCGGCTTGGGAGCTGTCCTCCATGGGACCAGCCGGTGGGGCACGCGGGCGGTTCTAGGGGCGCGGCGCCCTGTCCCAGATGCCGCCGGAAGCTAAGCTGCGGGACGCGCAGACTCGTTGGCTTTGCCCAAGCCTGAGAAAGGACTGAAGTTTTGGGTTCTGGAAATCATTCCTGAAGATGAGAGCTGCTCGGAGAAACCCAAGCACCTCGCTCTTGTACCAGTGGCTGGGGCAGGATTCCCAAACTTAACCTGGACCCCCTGCCAAGAGAACGCGAAATTCCCTTAAGAGCAGCTTCACCCTCTGAGTGGGGAACCACACCCAGGATTTAGAACGTTTTCCTGCCTAGAGGGAAAGTGGGGATGGAGAGGCAAACACAATTCCTCGTTATGTCCAAAACACACCCTAGGATTTCAGAAACTTCTTAGTATTTTCTTTTCCCATCCTTTCTGCCTGAAGAAATCTATCTCCCTGAAGCAGCTTTGGATCCTGGTGAGTCACCAGTTTTGATTTCTTAACAGAAGCTTCCGGGACATTCAAGGTGTCTCAGTGATGAATTGAGGACATTAACTGGAAGATTTGTCAGAATTGGGGCGGGGGCTGTGCCATTTTTCATTAACCATTTTGTCATTATTGAATTCACCTAGACCATTACCTCTGCCTCCTAACTGCGTTATTGAGACCTGTAAGTTCTTTCATTACTGCAGTAAAGATTCTTAAAGTGATTTCTGATAGCTTTCCCTGGAAAAAAACTAAACAACTTGGTACTGTTTTAACACTTCCTCTGGTCTCTGGTGTTACGGGGCTTTGTCCCCATTGATGTCGGGCCTGCTGCTTTTAGTCTGCCTCTGCCAGGCTTCTGCTTACATGTGGTACTGATTCTCCACCCAGGAGCCTTTCTGCTGGTCTCATGTACTACCTTTGCTACAAGGGTGTGTGGCTATTGCTCAGGGTCAGTCCACATCTCCCAGTTCTCCTTTGTACCCATTTGGACTGAAGGGACAGGGGTCTTTATTGCCCCCAGCATTAGTCTCCCTTTGACGAAAAAGGCTGTTGGAATCTGTTCTGGTTTCTTTTTCAAGAGGACTAGTGGGGTAAAAATAATAATGTAAAACATATGTGTGTAGTGTAAAAGTATATATACTTGGCCCTCCCTTGCAGTGCCTTCATGGGACCCTGCAGTAAGGGCCTCTGACCTGCTTTCTGAAATATGACTATAACGATGAAGTCATCAATCCTGTCTGTCAATAGCAGACTGCTCCCCAGAATTCCTGCCAGCGTGGTCTTTTTTTTTTTTGGCTGTGCCACATGGCTTGTGGGATCTTAGTTCCCCAACCAAGGACTGAACCCAGGCCAACTTGCCAGTGAGAGTGCCGAGTCCTAACCACTGGACCACCAGGGAATTCCCCAGCGTGGTCTTACATTGCTCTTACTACCAGGTACTTAAGAAGAAAGGCATGGTGGTGTGCTGAATTGGGTGATTGGGATTGACGTGTATACGCTGATGTGTATAAAATTGATGACTAGTAAGAACCTGCAGTATAAAACAAACAAAAAAAACAACTAAAAAAAAAAAAAGGCAATTTGCCGGTTTTATCTACCCACAGGTGGCACAAATAGATGAGTAGTCTCTATGTGCCAGGCTCTGTGCTAAGTGTTTTACGTGCAGTATTTTGTGACATCACCTCATGAAAACAAGGCCATGTTAAGTTTGTTAGAAGGGGAGTTAGACTGGGGACTGGGTGAAGTCTACTATTGGAAAGCCTTCTTAGTGCCAGGAGTGAACACCTGGGGGTCCTCTTGCTCTGGCTCAAACTGTAGTACTCCAAGTAGGAGCAATGCCAGTTAGACCACATCCTAAGATCTGTATGGATGGTATTATGGGGGATGAGGGATAAGGATCTGAAGGGGAGGGGTGCTTTCTATTCTCATGAGGTTTACAATCCACATAAGTTGCCATCTTAACCAGAGTGCTTACTAACGTCAACTTTACACCACCCACCCACTTCATGGCATCGGCAGCCACAGCAGCCCTGTCCTGCTCCTACCACTGTCCATTCCACATTAATCTCTTTCAAATCCTCACCTCCCTTCCCTGACCCCCAAGCCCCGCACTACCACTGCCCTCTTGAGGATAAGAGAACGGTACAGAAATGAGAAACAGATATAAGCAAGGGTGGGGGGCACGCAGGGTTATTTCCTTTACTTAAACGTGCTATATTTAATAGCCTGTTGCCAATGGAATGTTTCATCTTTTTCTCCCAAAGAACAGCTAGTTAGATATTTTCCTCCAGGGCCAAATCCTGAGATGTTTTCCTAGCATCAGAATTTCCTCCTCCTAGAATTCTCCCTGGTATTCTACCTCTTTCCCATAGAAACACACTCCTAGAATTCCTATTCCTGATTCCCCATTCTGAAATGTAATGCTGTCCCCTAATAATTTTGCCCTCTCCTATATCTCCCTCCACTAATGGGCAATAACGCAGTTATATCAGAACCATCTTTTCCTGGGAACCATTTGCTCGACCAAAATAACTTGTCTTTGACGAGCCAGATCTTCCTTTATCTACTTTGCAAGAAAGTAAGCATTCTAAACAATCAAAAGACAATGTTCAGGGCGTCCCTGGTGGCGCAGTGGTTAAGAATTCGCCTGCCAACGCAGGGGACACGGGTTCGAGCCCTGGTCCAGGAAGATCCCACATGCCGCGGAGCAACTAAGCCTATGTGCCACAACCACTGAGACTGCGCTCTAGAGCCTGCGACCCACAACTGCTGAGCCTGCGTGCCACAACTACTGAAGCCCGCGCGCCTAGAGCCCGTGCTCCGCAACAAGGGAGGCCACCGCAGTGAGAAGCCAGCGCACTGCAATGAGGAGCAGCCCCCGCTCGCCTCAACTAGAGAAAGCCCGTGCGCAGCCACGAAAACCCAACGCAGCCAAAAAAAAAGAGAATAATTTTTTTTTAATTAAAAAAAAAAAAAAGACAACGTTCACGGCTGTACACCATAGAAGGAAAAAAAAACCTTCTAGAACATCCTTATGACATCACCCCAAGCAGCCACTGGACTTGACCCTTTGTTACCACATAGCAGTCCCAGCCTGGAGCCAGCCAGGGCCACACGCTCCCTCCCTCAGCCTGTCTGTTGTCACCATTGTCAGAACCCTCCTTAGCAACCAAGTAAGACCACAAAGAGAAAGCCAGGTCCTCTACCCAAAGCAGGTGGAAGACCGATCAACACTGGAGGCCAAGTCAAAGGCCCTCAATGATGAGTCACACACTCATGTTTCCTGAAGATATTTATTACCATCCAAACATATTTTCAACAGGGAAAGGCATGATTCCTAATTTCCCCAGGATCCACGTTTTCAAAGTCTCCCAGGGAACCCACCTTTCATGGAACCCTCTGAGGACTTGATCTCTGTAAAGGGTAAACTAATTAAGACCCCGGTTTCCTCTGACAATTCCTGGGCTGACCTGCAAATTCCATCTTACTATTTCCCTTAGGTCTCTGGTTCCTTTTTGTTTGAGGTGACAATTACATGCATGACCTGCCAATGAGCCCTACTGTCAGGCCACTGAGGGCACTGTGGTGGCTGCCCGGGATTGCTTGTGGCTTCTCAGCCAGGACTTCAGAAGAGCTGCAACTCACCACCAGTCTTTCGGTGCCTCCAGTTGGTCTCCCAGGAGACCTGGCCCCTCTTCTTTGGTCTCAAGGGCCTCAGGAGCCCAAAAGCTCCTGATGAATGTCCCAAGTGAGGAAGCAATACCAGGAAGTCTGTGGATTCCCAAAGTTGTTGGGATACACACTGGACACAGTAAGGCACCCAAGTCTCAAGTTGGCTAAATATTCTGAGGGGGTAGGTGTGCCCTGAGACTGGAAGAACTTCAGAGGGGATTCCACCCTGAGAGGGTCACTTCAAAGACTTGCCATCCTCACTAGTTCCAACAGAATTCCTTTTCAGTTTTACGCTAATCCTTTGCTGCCTCTGCACCTCCCTCACAACAACCCTCCCCTGGTTCCTCTTTGTAGTAATTACCTTAAAGATGCAGATCATGCTGGGTAAGGAATACCAGCTCTTAACAAGAGGCCCCTCTGAATATGCCACCTTATCTGGGCCCAAAAGAAATCCCATTGTTTCTATCCAGTGTGAGTTCTCTGATGACTCATAAGGCGTGAACTCCGAGAAAAGCTTTCTCCACATTCGGAACATTTATAGGGTCTCTCTCCTGTATGGGTTCTCAGATGACGAATCCGATTGGAGCTGTGAGAGAAACTGTCTCCACACTCATGACAGGTATAGGGTTTCTCTCCCGTGTGAATTCTCTGGTGTCTGATTAAGTTGGATCTATGAGAGAAGTTTTCCCCACAGAGGGTACATTTATATGGTTTCTCTCCTGTGTGTGTTCTCTGGTGTCTGGTGAGGTGCATGCCCTGCCGGAAACTTTTCCCACAAGTTAAACACTGAAAGAGTTTCTTCTCTGCCTTGTGGGTCCCATGATTGGCAAGAAAGAGGGTGCTGTCACTCACTGCTTCCCCACACTCAGAGAAGGGGTACAGCCTCTCTTTCTCGTGAGTTCTTTCGTGAATGACAAGGTGAGAACTGCGAGAGAAACTTTTCCCACACTCGGAACACTTATAAGGTCTCTCTCCTGTGTGAATTCTCTGGTGCCTAAGGAGGTTGGAACTGTGAGCAAAGATCTCCCCGCACTCAGGGCACTTGTAGGGCTTTTCACCTGTGTGCGTTCTCTGGTGCCTGTGGAGGTTGGAGTTGCAAGAGAAGCTCTTTCCACACTCGTTACATTGATAGGGCTTCTCGCCTGTGTGGGTACGCTGATGCCGAGTCAGGTGGGTATTCTGACTGAAGCTTTTTCCACACTCGAGGCACTTATGGGCCTCCTCTCCCAAGTGTGCTCTGTGTAGTGACAAAAAGTGTGGATTCCCGCCAAAGATTTCAGCGCGCCCCACACCCACACACAGTCTTTCTGCTGCATGTATTCTCTGGTGCCTAATCAGGTTCGAGTTGTTAGAGAAATTTTTGCCACACAAGGGACATAAATGGAGCTTCTTCGGCTGCAGTTCCTTTGGCCGCCCCAGTTCTCTGCAACTTGTGGCTCCCACTAAGGACTGCTCCATCCGAACCTCTGGGGGAGGCTCCCAATGCTCTTCGGCCCTGTCACGAGGCCTTCCCTGCTCAGGACTCCAGGGTACCTCCCCTCCGGCCTGGCCAGGCAGCAGCGCCCGAGGGTGGATGCTCTCAGGGCAAACGGACTGAGCACTTTCTTCCAGGTTGTCAAATTTCTCTTCCCCTGGAAGATCGAGAGAAACCAAACCTGTGTTATTTCTACACCAGAGAAAAGGAAATCCCACGTGTGCTACTGCCTGTAGGTCAGAAGTCCAGAAGGGCTGGCTCTACCTCAGTTTCCCATCTTCCCCATATAGGTAAAGCACCGTAGACAGGCATCCACATAAGGGGTGGTGCCGTCACTCAGGAATCAGAGCTCAATTCCCTTGTAGGGGCCCCGACCTCCCTCTCCAACTGAGCCTCTGGCTTCTGCCCTTGGGGAATGGGTGAGATGGAGCAGGACTGGGACTAGGGTGGGCAAATGAGCCCAGGAGTGAATGCCTCCTTACACTTTGCACCCTGGGTACCTCACCTGCCATCACTGGGATGGAAGTGGGCAGTGGGGACATTGGAAGAATGTACCTCCCTGGCAGTGGTGATGGGCTAGCCTTACACCAAGACCCTCAAATGCCTCATTCCCAACAGCGGGAGGATAGCTGCGCAGGCAGCTCAACTGTGTTTCTTACCTGGAGCTGGGCTCCTGGGGCTCAGACCCTCCTTGCAAGTCTGGACACTGGGATCCCAGGGCTTTCCTTCTTGTTCCACCTGGGTGCTCAGGGCCTCCTGACTGGGAACCTGAGACTCTGTTCACAATGAAAGAAAAGGATTTCTATGTCACCATTTTCCTCTACCAGGCAGGGCAAACAAAGATAGTCTTGTTCCCTGCCTTCAGTGAATGGATACAGAAATCTGACAGCAATTACTTGGAACATACACTAAACTCTTCCCACTGGTTACCCCTAGAGAAAGAAATTAGAGGAAGGAGACTGTGGCTTTTTCTTTTTACACTTTTGTAGTACTTGGGATTTTTTGCAATGAGAATGTAAAACTTTTGTAATTAAAACAACAATCAAACAAACAAACATGGTCAGGGTGGCCAGTTCCTTGAGGAATCAGTTTAATACTGTGAAAGAGCCTTGACTCTTATGGATACATATAAAATAGAACTAAGTTTGACTGGGCAACTCCAGAAGGAGAAAATGTAATATGATGGACAATCAGAAAAGGACCTGGGACTCTGAGAGGACCCTGAGATTAAAACCCAAAAGTGCCACCCTGTGCTATGCTCACTCCAACTCCAGCAAACATGGACTTTAAAAAGTTTAGTTTCAAGAACTTGTGATCCGAACTCTTCCTATTTAGCACTCACTGAAACAGCTGTGCTCAACTTAGGGCACCAAGCCACAGCACAGTGACAGAAAACCTGGAGAAGGCCCCCGTGAAGGCAACCAAACCCAGCAGTGACCCCCTTGCAACATTACTGCAAGTGAGATGATAGCTGTGCTTCTCTTTACGAAAACCTCATGTATAAAAACAAAGTGCAGTGTGACTCTTCTACCGGGTGAGCATCAATATAGCTATAATGGTAACGTACACAATCCTGTTTTATGTTGTTTTTTAAGACTCCCCCAACTTTTTATTATGAGAATTTTCATACATGCAGAAAAAATGAAGGAATTATACAATACCCACACACTCTCCACCTAAATCCAACTATCAGTTTTTGGTCATATTTCACAGACCACATTTTTAATCTCTGCATAATAGTTCAACACATAGATGCATCTTAATTTATATCTAACTTACTTAGACCCTGTTTTAGATATATATCATTTCCAAATTTCCACAAAGCCTTCCCCCTTCCTGAATTCTTAAGAACTGGGACAGCCACTGAGCTGGAATGTTGATGCCAGTGCCCCTGAAATTTGTGCCTCTGGGGAAGAGCCCAGAAATACTAATGGAGCATAGAAAACATAAGTGAGGTCAGAAGAATAAGCATTTTGAACTTGCAAGTCATCAAGAACTTAGAGCCCTATAGCATCCTGTGATCTGTGTGTGAGGGGTGGGAAGTGGGGATGGGGTGGGGGGAGGGGGTGGGCACCATTGGATTTGACTTGTTCTGCCTTAGGAAGTTCATTATGGCTCAGACTCCCCGCCCTCAGCCCTGGCAGCTGGGGCCCTTAAGTGTGCCAACTGTGGCACCTGGCAAATATTTAAGTGATCTTAGTCCACGGGACTTTAGACAAAGGCAGGTCGTCTGGCTAAACTCAGAACTTATACCCGGGAGGTGAGCGCCTAAGGGACAGGACCCTGGTCAGAAATGGCTCAGCCTTCATCCCTGGAAAAGAAGTCCTTACCCAGTGAGTCCACATTCTCATAACTCTCCTGCACCGTGTCCTGGGAGAGGGCCCTCTTACTAGGATGCTGATGCCCCCACTCCTCCTGGGAGATGTACATAGCCACGTCCTCTAAGCTCTCAGGCAACTGAAACAGCACAAGATCGCCTTTAGGCCCTGAGGCACCAAGAACAATTCAAGCAGAGTCATGGGTTAAAGGGGCAAAACCCAGGTGTGCTGAGGACACATTTCATGGGGAAGAAGGGGGAGGTCTACAAGTGAGGTGTGGAGGACAAATAAAGAAGGTGGGGGAGATGCATGTGGTAAGGTAGAAAGGATCCTCTCCAAGTGGCAAAAGGACCCCACCCCCACAAGAGCAACTTCGGGGAGACAATGGGAACTTCCACATCACCTGGGGCCCAGTCAGCTCCTTGTCTTCCATGTTTCCTTCGGGAGGAAAGAGAGAAAGCCAGGGAGCAGATAATGCTGAAGGTGACAGAAATTATGATGAGAACGGCATTCCTAATTCTTGGCAACCCAAGGATTATCACAACACAGTATCCATTCCCCAACACCCAGTCTCTGCTCTGAGGATCGAACACTGAACAAAAGAAGACAACCGAGGAATAATAAAGCGATATTCAAAACAACAGAGTACCAGCAGTCTTCCCTGCTGGCCCAAGCATTAAAGCCCTCAATCATTCACTGAGCTCTAAATGTCTCCGTTCTGCATATAAAAGGGCTTACTAAGAGATCCCCCTCCCTCCACCCACCCCAAGAGGAATCCAAACCACTTCTAGGTCTTTCACGCCACATCTGGAAACCTTCAGGTCAGAAATGCCCCCTCCTTGGCAGCCATGCTGCATTCTGCTGGTGTCAGGGGCAACCCCAAAGCCCCTCCTCCCTCCCACTTGCCCAGAGAACTGTTCCTCACCCCTCTCCTTTACAGTCTGGGGATCCCTTTTGGGGCTGGGGCCTAGCAGCTCCTGCAGCCTGCGGCCAGGGCTTCGCTCAGTCTCCATTGGCTCCAGCTTGAAGCTCGGTGACTCTCGTGCTGTTTCCAGAGGCAAAGTCTCCTCCAAAAGCACTTCTGTTCCCCGCCCATGGTTTGTCACCTGGGAACCAACCCACATCACTCACCATCACAACAGGGCCCGAAAGGAAGGGAAATTAGTACAGAATTCTGAGGGGCAAGCCTTCAACGGAGAACCACTGGCAATCCCTTTGGACCCACCAAGAGAGAAGAATGGTTTACACTAAAACCAAACTTTTCTGACCCCGTGTACACCTGAGAAAATGTGTGTGAGGGGTGGGGGGAGTTCACTTCCACTGCACACCTTCCCCACACAGCTCTTCTGACACACCTCACTCCCTTTCGCTTTCCCCCACCTTTTCAAGATGCGTCCATTCCTGACTACTGGGTAAGTTAAACTTGGGTGGCCCTGGGGCAAGTGGCCTCAGAGCTTCAGTGCCAGTTTTTTAAGTCCACTATTAACTGCCACCCAGCTTTGTAGAGATTAAACTGCTGACTGTAATTTTAACAATAGCTAACAGCTACTAAGCACTAACTGTAAACCAGTAGTGTGATCAAAACTACATCCTGCTCTCTCTAATGCTCAAAGCAACCCTAGAGAGGTATTTTACCAAATCTGAGGCCCAAAGAAATTAAGTAACTTGCCCAAAGTCCCAAAGCTAGTACGAAGCAGAGTGAGCATTTGAACCTAGCGAGCTAACTCCTGGGCTCACACTAATGCAGAGACACTGCCTCCATGTGGAAACAGGGCACTCTTCACTGCTCGCTCTGTCCACTTGGGGAAAATCTGGAGAATGAAAATTCCTCGCTAAACTACAAAAAGGCTTCTTGCCCACCTAAGGTCTACTCAGGGCAACCAAGTAAATTCGTAGGGGTAACTGGGCCAACGCGATGTCCCAGTCCTCAGGGCCAAACAAACTGCAAATAAAACAGCTCTTTCTCTCACCTGTTGCCTCAGTCTCCCAAGTTCTTTCTGCATATCCTCCACCAGAGTCACCGCTTCCTCGCCGCTCTCCGGATGCAGCTCCTGCACCCTGCTCTGTATCTCCTGGGGCAGGATGGTCAGAAACTGCTCCAGCACCAACACCTCCAGGATCTGCTCCTTGGTACGCATCTCAGGCCGCAGCCACCCGTGGCAAAGCTCCTGGAGCCGACTGAGGGCTTCCCGGGGCCCAGCGGCCTCTTGGAAGCGGAACCGTCTGAAGCGCTGATGGGAGGCCTCCGGACTGGGTCCTGGGTCTGTCGGGGGCAGCTCCTGGCTCCAGGCGAAGTCCTCCTCCAGTTTCACTATCAGGAGCCCTTCCCGGTCCTGGAAGCCCGGACCCGACGCCATCTTCAGGTCCCCACACCGCCTTGGCCCCGAAACCAGCTGCGCCCAGTTAGGAAGGCGCCCCGGGCCCCGCGCAAGGATGGCGGGCGTCCACAAGAGCCGGGGGCCCCGAAGCCCCAAATCCCGGCCGAGGAGCCCGGCTCCAGGGCGGGCGCAGCCGGCTCCGGCGCCTCGGCGTCAGTCGTTTGCAGGCGCCGCCGTACCACCCCCTGGCCCGCCCCCGCCAGGACCGCCCCAGGGCAGGACCTAAGCACCAGGCTTTCCCCCTTGCCGCGGACTCACGCAGGACTCGGAGCTCGACTCCCACGCCGGAAGTCTCAGAGCGCGTTAGGCGTCAACAACCAACAGCGCCTGCTCCGGACCAACTTCCCGGTCACGTTCCGAGAACTCTAGCGCCCATTGGGT
Organism: Eubalaena glacialis; assembly: GCF_028564815.1. Lineage (NCBI taxonomy): Eukaryota > Metazoa > Chordata > Mammalia > Artiodactyla > Balaenidae > Eubalaena > Eubalaena glacialis. The sequence continues at coordinate 58,384,365 of NC_083728.1, read as the reverse complement.
CAGGTCTCGCCACACACTCACCGCTGACCAACCAGAAGAAAAGATTTGCCTGCAGGGGCGGGACGAGCGAGGGGCCAATTGGGGACGAGAGGCGGGGCCATCGGGCGAGCTCCGGGATCTCAGAAACCCCTGGGAGCCGGAAGCCGTAGGCCGGTTAGTGGAAATTAAGCCCAAATCGGGTGTGACCGGCGGACTACCAGGGTCAGAATCCCTCGGAAAGCTTACTGAAGTGCAGATCTCCGAGTCACGCGAGATCCTGTGCCTCTGAGTGTCGGGGTGGGGCCCGAAAATCTGAATTGTTAACAAGCTCCTCCACAGACAAGTGGAAAAATTCTTCCCCCAAAGACAAATTTGAGAATCGCTGTCCGGGTCAAAACGGATTTCAAGGTGGTCCCCACCCGCTGCAGTTAGGCGGAGCTGCAGCAGAGGGTCCACCCGCCCGGGCAGCCTCCGAGGCATTTGAGCCAGGGTCCACTCGGCCGCCTGCTCGGTGCCTGGGAGAGGCAGAGAAGAGTGGGCCCCGCCTGGGTCAGCGCCGCCGCAGGGCCTGCGGAGAGATGCCGTAGGCAGCGCGGCCAGCGCCTGCGCCCTTGAGGTGCTGGCGCTGCGGGGTCGGGTGCGGAGGCCGTCAGTGGGGAGAATGGGCTTGTGGCCCGTGGCGCTCTCGCGGCTGGACGTCCCCCAGGGCCGCTGCGGACCCAGCCGGCACCACCGGCTTCCGATTTTAAACTTGCCGGGGGCGTGCCTTTTATTGTCCAGCCCTGAGGGGGCGAGATCCTTGTTCATCTCCCTCCTTGGTCCGCCGTGAAATTTCATCGTGAGGGGCAAGTGGAAGGAAACCCGGACGGTCGATTCCCTGGCCGGCGCAGTCGAGGCTTTGTGCTGGTGAGGGGAGGGCTGCCCAGCTGTGAGACACGGCCCAGGTCGGCCCACCTCCTCCATTCCCGCCAGCGACGGTCAGGCCCGTGGTCTCAGGAGATAAAAAGGTCGTAGGGTTGAATCATGACAAACAGTAATCGTTTATTGAGCGCCTGCTTACATGCAACTGGATCCTCACAGCACACAAAATTGTAGGAACGAGACGCTATTATTATCATCCCCATGTTACAGAGTGTCAGTTAAGTCACTTGCCCAGGATCACACTTTAGTCTGTCGCTAAAGTTCAGGCTGCCATGATGGTAAAGAGTGATGTGGGGACGGAGAGGGTCAACTTTCAATGACGGGGTGGAAAGAGTCCTGAGTACTGTATTTTTTTTTTTTCTTGTTCCACTTGTCTACTTAAAAAAAGAAATGCACAACGTGAGAGTTGTGAGTTAAGTTTTATTTGGGTCAAAATGAGGACTGCAGCCCAGTAGACAGCGTACCAGATAGCTCTGAGAAACTGCTCCAAAGAGGCAGGGGGAAGGTCAGTATATAAATGATTTTGGTGAAGGGGGAATACATGCAATCAAGCACATAGTTTTTACAGAAGGTTTCTGCTAGTCTCGTGTAGGTTACTGCTAGTCACGAGGAGCAGACGTCACCATGAAGGATTTTAGTGCTTTTCTAGATATGAGGAGATACAAGAATTGGGCTCATAAAATTGGCTCCTGAAAATACCTAACTATCTGAAGACCTGTTCTGCCAGTTTTTCCCAGAGCACAGAGTGCCTCATTTCAGCTCTCCACCCTGAACTCCTTTCAAGGGGTGTTGAAAGTCAGCAGCTGCAGCAGCACGATCTAATCTTTGTAGAGGTAGATGGCAAGTGCCAATGGAAAATGCCAATTTGTAGTTGACACCCTCCAGAGAAAAGGTCCACCAGCTGTTGTGGCAAATTCAGACCCAGAGGCCTCATAGCACACAGGCTGGTGCAGGTCCATTTCAGAAAGCCTTGCTGAGACATGTGACCACAGAGTCATGTAAGACCATTTTTTTCATGTTTTAGATCTTCACATTTCAGGAGAAAATAGATTCTAACCTAATAACCACCTCTCTGGCATTTACTATGTCATCTCAGATAAATTATTCAATCTCACTAAGCCTCAAACCTCAGTTCCTTCACCTGTTTTGAGGGGATAATACTATACCCACCTTATAACACTGGGTGAGGATTAACCGGGCTAGCATATGTAGGATGCTTAGAATCATACCTGGCACTTAGTATGAACTCAATATTAGCTGTTACTAATGCACAGCAAATTCCTGAAGGCTTACCCTATCTCACAGAAAAGCCACTCGGATTATTATTGCAGGATGTGGAGCAAGGGAATGTTTGCAAAACTACACATACCTTGAGATGGTAAGAATGAAGGATAAACCAATTTGCTAAGTTCCCTTTGATTTTAGATTATTAACAGGCACTTAAAGCTAGATAGACTTTCAGAGTTATTCACAATTACTGATAGTATTCCTCCATTTCTTTGAGGCCTATCTATATTCAGGCAGAGAAAATAGCTTTTACAGATGGTATTTTATAGTCAAATACCAATTTGACTGGGAGTGGTGTTACAGGCCAGCAGAACTACAGGGGTTCATTTGGGGCAGGAGTTCTTAACCTAGGGTCTAGAAATTCTAGAGCAGCAGTTCTAAGTACAATAGAACTTACTGTGATGGCAGCTACTGAGCACTTAAAATTCAGCTAGTGTTGCTAAGACCCACTAGGTAGGTAGTGGCTACCATCAACACAGTTCTAGAGGGTCACATGGGTGGATCTGGAGATTTTGTAAACCTTTGGATATTGTACACAAAACTGCATGTGTACATGTATTTTCTAGGAAGTGGATCCATGGCTTTCATTTAAGTTCTCTAAATGATGAAAAAGATTAAACCCACTACTTTAAGACTGGGTGAAATGTAAGTTAAGGGAAGTAAGTATGCCCTCTAGTAACCACTGTTGATTTCACTTTCTTATACAGTTGACCCTTGAACAATGCAGTGGGGGTGTGGGGCGCTAACCCTCTGCACATTGGAAAATTCATCTGCAACTTTACAGCCTTCCATATCTGTGGTTCTGCATCCACGGATTCAACCACCAGTGGGTTGTGTAGTACTATAATAAGTATTTATTGAAAAATTTCCATGTGTAAGTGGACTCACGCAGTTCAAACCCATGCTGTACAAGTCAACTGTATTTTCTTGTCCTTAGCTATCGATGGCTCCCTATTATGTAGAAGAAAAAACAATTTTGAATTTCAGATTAAAAAAACCCTACTACTGGTCTTAGTTCTAAAGGGTACTAAATTCTGTCTCTAGAGCTACTTTCAGTCCTTACCTGAGTCTTATAGATTCCCTTGCACTCAAGGGGTGGGGTGTAGCTGTCTGTGCCTGGTTTTCAAAATGACATTTGATGAAATCTGCAGCGTTAAGAATTTCACATCTGTGCTCTTTGGCGTAGGAGCAAATAAGCAGCTCCTGTCATTCTGAAATGCTTTTCCTGACTCTCATCTTAGGATATCCTGGCCTCCAGGTTTCTGCCACCCTAAGCCTTTGCTATTTGCCACTCTCCCCAGTTTTGGTTTCTTCCCACTTTACTTGACTACAGTTTTCCTGTGATCTATGGCTTCAGGTTTGCTTTTACCTGTAACATATTACTCTTTGATCCCACAGTTAGCTTTGAAATCCAAACATAAACAAAACAGTGACTTTAAGTGGCATTTCATTTGAAACACATTTTCTTTTTTAAATAATTTTTTTAAAGGAATGAACTGGTTTTTTAAAAATTTATTATTTATTTATTTATCTTGGCTGCGCTGGGTCTTAGTTGCGGCATGTGGGATCTTTAGCTGTGGCATGCATGCAGGATCTAGTTCCCCGACCAGGTATCGAACCCTGGCCCCCTGCACTGGGAGCGCGGAGCCTTACCCACTGGACTACCAGAGAAGTCCCGAAAGACATTTTTTTTTAATTGATCTGAAATATATTGCCCTTTCTCCATGAAAATATAAGGCATTTTGATAAAATGTTCTGGAATTTAAATTTTCCTTCAGATTAACGTTAAACTAACTTGCTAATTTGTTCGGTAATGTTAATATTTAAACACTTTTCTCTATTTGGATCTTAAATCACTATTTATCAACTCACATTTTACTGCAGACCAGTAAAGTTTGTTAGATGTGAGGAAGGAGAGGAAGGGACACAGAAAAAGGGTACAAACCATAACTGCTCTCAGTGAGAAAAGGAATGGTAGGACATGGCAGGAAATTGAGCTGGAGAAAATTTTACTAGTTGTCCTTAGATTGCCAGAAACACTGTTAGATAGTTGTTTTGGTTAATTTCAAGATAATCCACTTCTAGACTTCAGCTGAAACATATAAAGACATTTTTTGCTGGTCACCAACCAACCCAGTTCAGATACCAATTTTTATTTGAAAATCTCTTAACTGAAAATAATCCAGGACATAGTTCCAAAACTCCCACTTTTACCTCTCTCTCTTTCCTTGGGACTCAATAAGAGAATGTTTCTCAGCCTTAAAAGAGTCAGAATTTTAGGAAAATTACTTTACATTTTAGTCCTAACTTAGATAATTCTATTATCAAAATATTCCAAAGATAATATAAAGCTAATTTAGTTTATTGACTTTAACACAGAATTCACTGCTCTTCCGTAGACTGGAGGACGATGGCCTTAATTAACCACAAAAGGAGCTTTCTCCTCATTTTAGTTTTGTCCTAATGTTGAAAAACTGCCTGACAGAAGTTCCAGGGGAAATAATCCTAACTGAAAACAGAAATAGATATAGAGAGGCTGTCTGCCCCAGAAATCAGTCTGAATTCAGAAAAACCAGTGGTGACCCAAACTAACATGCCTCCTGTCATGGCCAAGATATCCAGTACCAAAGCTGGCCTGAGCTTCCCTGTGGAGCACAGAGAAGAGTCACGGGTGAAGGAATTGCAGGATTTCAAAGAAATCCTTTCAAAGAAATGAAACAATGATTTGACTTCAAAATAGTTGGGTTTTCAAGGAAAGAAAATTTCAGTCTTAATTGGAGCAAAAAGCTTTGGGATCTACTTAAGAGTTTCTATCATCCCATGACTGGTTTAGCACAACTCTTTCCCCCACTCTCTTTCTCCGTGGGATAGTGTGACATGTTCAACTTCTGTTTCTTCTCTCAGATTTTGAGATCAGGAGAGAAAATGAAGAAGCTTCTTCAAAGCAGGAAAAAAACCTGTGAACTCTGCATCCCTTCATTGTTACTTTAGAGAGGGGTGCTTCCCATGGTTCTATTTTACAAAAAAAAAAAAAGACTAAAAACATTTAGAAAGTCAGAGGAAAATGTTTAAATATTAACATTACAGAAAAATATTAGCAAGTTAGTTTGGTTAACGTTAATCCAAAGGAAAGTCAGTGCTAAATCCCCAGACTTAGCAAAGCTTATAGGTCATCATAACCGCTCTATAGAAAGAGAACCCTAAGAGCTCCAACATGGAAGAACCTCTCGACATTAGACCTACTGAGCACCAGAGGACTCATTCAGGAGAGGAGCCTCACAAATGCCCTGGCTGTGAGAGAAGCTTTCTTCATTCATACCTTTACAGATACCGACGTCTCCACATAGGAGAGAGACCCCATGAATGCACTATACTTTATGAAAAGCAATTTGACAGTGTGTTTTAAGAATCTTAAAATATTTCTCCTCTTTTATCAATCAGTTCCACATCTGAGAAACAATTCTGAAGGGAAAAAAAAAAATAAAACAGAATTGCAACAATAAAAATAAAGTCCATGGGCCTCCCTGGTGGCACAGTGGATATGAATCTGCCTGCCAATGCAGGGGACACAGGTTCTATCCCTGGTCCGGGAAGATCCCACATGCCGCGGAGCAACTGAGCCCGTGTGCCACAACTACCGAGCCTGCGCTCTAGAGCCTGCGAGCCACAACTACTGAAGCCCGAGTGCCTAGATCCTGTGCTCCGCAACAAGAGAAGCCACCGCAATGAGAAGCCCGCGCACCGCAACGAAGAGTAGCCCCCGCTTGCCACAACTAGAGAAAGCCCACGCGCAGCAACGAAGACCCAACGCAGCCAAAAATATAAATAAATAAATAAAAGTCTTTACACAAATATCCACCCACACAGACAGAACCTCCAATGGTGCCTCAGTGCCCTGATAATAAAGCACAGATTCCTCAACAAGGCTGCAAAAACCTTCATGGTGCAGGCCCTGAATTGCGGCAACAAGTACTGCAGTTGACTCCTGCCCCCTCCCCAAGTCAGAATTACTTTCTTTTGGGCTCCCTCAGTGCTTTGTTTAGAGATCATTTTTAGCACTTAACACAGTTCTTCTTAGCTGGGAGGATTAACTGCAATCATACTATGACCTGTGTCCTCCCTTGCCCTTCCAATATACATACATCGACATCACACACATGACTAGAGTTTTACAAGATCGAGAACAGCGGTAATTCATTTCTTTATCTCTTACAGTACCCTGTACATACTAAACATTAATAAATGTTTGTAGCTTTGAATTAAGAGATGTAAAATAGCTCTTGGAAACTAAGAACATGGAACATTGCATGGATATGCCTTATAACTTTTGAGCATTTTGAAAAGATAAGGGCAAAAAACAGTATCCACCTCATAAGTACTATAAAGGTTAATGAAATATATTTAAATGCAGGCTCTATACAAAATAAACTTTCAATAAATATCAATGTATTTTATTTCTAGTCTTTGTTGTTTAATGGTAAAAGTGTTTAAGGCTATGAGTTTTCCTCTAAGTGCAGCTTTAGGTACATCCCATAATTTCTATATAAAATATTCTCCTTATTGATGATTTCAAAATAGTTTGTCATTACAGTTTTCATATTTCCTTCCTTCCTTCCTTCCTTCCTTCCCTCCCTCCCTCCCTCCTTCCTTTTGTTCTTTCCCCATGCAGCTTGTGAGATCTTAGTTCCCCAACCACTGGACTGCCAGGGAATTCCCATCATTGCAGTTTTTATTATTTCCTCTTTAAGCCAAGAGTTGGTCAACTGGTCAAGCTGGTCAAGAAAGTTTTCCTCTAAAAAAATTTTTTTTTACCGCATTGATTAGAAAATGAGATTCATTCTATTTCTTCTTTGAAAAGTTCATTTCGGTTTTCCTGCGGACTTATATTTTAAAAAATGTGTTAATTATCCCCCAAAGCCCTAGAAAACAAGGGTTCTATCCATAGGACAAAATCTAGAATAGTCTTGGACCTCTCAAGTATTTTTGTATCTTTGGAAGCATCTTTGGTGCTGTGTGAAGGGGAAGTGAGATGGAGGAGTTTAAGTTGCTTCCCAATTCTGCCTTCTGTTTTTTTGTTTTGTTTTGATTTTTAGCTTCCTCTTCCCTTGCTAAGAGGTTTTAAAAACAAACAACAAACAAAAAACTACTGTATGGATCTTTTTTTTTTGGATGGGCCATGTGGCTTGTGAGATCTTAGTTCCCTGACCTGGGATCAAACCCAGGCCCTCAGCAGTGAAAGCACAGAGTCCTAACCACTGGACCACTAGGGAACTCCCTGTATGGATTTTATATAGCAATTGTTAATCACTGCCTAACTATTAAAGCTGGCAGTAAAAATAGGATACTAAAGGACCTAGGAGAGGCTCATCCCTTTCTCTAGCTGAGACAGTCCTCCTTAAGATGCCATGTTTTTTGTCTCTTGAAAGCAGAGAAATCCTGCAGGGGCGACTTTAAGATTTTTTTTCAATTGTGACTTTCCAGAATCTGCAGTAATTCTTTCACAGTGTATTGAGGATGTTGTATAGGCTAAAATCAAGGAAGTCAAGGAATAGACTGGTGAATCCACCTCCAAGGGGCTCACAGTATGGTAGGGAGTGAGATACAGTACACTTTGCCCTGCTTACCTAGTCATTTTCACATTCCCAAAAAACCATCCTAAGGGCCCTCCAGGAAACTTCATGATCTTTAATTCTTTTTTTTTTTTTTTTAAATATTTATTTACTTATTTGGCTGTGCTGGGTCTTAGTTGCAGCATGCAGGATCTAGTTCCCTGACCAGGGATCGAACCCCGGCCCCCTGCACTGGGAGCACAGAGCCTTAGCCAGTGGACCATCAGGGAAGTCCCCCATGATCTTTAATTCTGAAATGAGTACACACTGTGAAATCCTCTCATATTTCTAGCCTAGTGATCTGGGCAGAATAATCTCAGAAACACCCAAAGCTCAGACTTAAGCCTCCAGGCTTGGCTCCCAGCTTCCTCTCAAGTCCCCTGTGAAGATGTAGAACGGGGTGGGAAGGGAAGCTCAGCTATTGGCCTCTCCTTAGCACTTATAATCAGTTTATTCAGCCCCTAAATCTGGGCATTTTAACAACTGGAATGAGGGAAATTCTCCCCAGAATGATATAGGTTAGCCTCCGTCCTGTCTTTTCCAGTTGTCAAGACCTCCCAGAGGTCTAGCAAAGCCTATCCCCACATTTTTAAGGCTCCTAAAAAATTAAAATATTATTAAAATTGTGATATATTTTATGTATTTGCATTTAGCATCTTTAACACTCAACACAAGAATACGACTCGGGTGTTCTACTGGAGATAACCTCAAAACTCTAAACCTTGAGGCCCTGGGACTTCCCTGGAGGTCCAGTGGTTAAGATTCCACGTTTCCAATGCAAAGGGCGCAGGTTTGATCCCTGGTAGGGGAACTAAAATCCCACATGCTGCGAGGCCAAAAATAAATAAATTAAAACTTGAGGCCTTTCATAAAGGTGAGACCATACCAAATGGCCCCAGGAGAGGCCTATCCATCCCTATTTTGCATTTTGTATTAACTGGGGCTCCTCCTAAGGGGGAGGGAGAGTGAAGGGCAGCAGCAAAGAACTAGCGGCCCTCACCTTGGTCTGGAGTGGGGCATACTTCCATTGCCCTAACTCCCCAGAAATACAGTTCACCCTGGACAGGGTGGCACTCCTCCTCTAAGATGTTCCTCTCAGGGTCCTCCAAATGCTAGAGAGTCCCCAACAATGACCAAGGCAAGGTGGTAAAAGGCCTTGCAGCTTCCATCTTGTTGGCTAGGAGAACTCACTCTAGAAGGCCATGAAAGACATCTGACTACCCTGCCAGCAATACAAGTAGATGGTCCAGAGATGCGTTGTTTCTTATAAAATAGAAATAACAAAGTCAAGCAAATAGACACCATAACATTAATTGTGAGTGTGATTACATAGGTATTTATGTTCTGTGTATTTGAACTAGTTCATTAAAAATATATCCGTCTCCAAGGAAAGAGGCATAATGGCATGATTAGCAAGGTTATCCCAGGCAATCTTGCTGTTGGTTTGAAGCAGGGCTTGCACTCCAGCCTCTCCAGAAAGGAGAGGAAGAAAGTTGTAGGTTCTGCTAAGGCGAAGGCGCAGGAGAACACAAGGGGCAGTGAGGGACCTGGGGCCTTGGCCCTGACAGGTCTTCCTGTCGGTTCTGCAGGCTCTGAGATGCTGGGAGTATGCCTTGAAACTTTGCATTTTTTTTTCAAGACCTTGCTGGCAGAAAAATAAGCCACTAACCTGAGTCTTCTTCCCAAAGGCTCCACTCTGTGTTCTTCTCCCAGAAACTCAGGGTTTGCCAAAATCCCTGGGGGTCTATCAGGCAACTCCAATGGGGTAGAGCTTCCCCTGGGAAGTAAACAGGCAGCTTGTAGGATTTATGTTATTCCCCAAAGTGCTGTTTTCTGTCCTTAGAGCCATTTTGTTCAACAAGGCCCGTGAGCAAAGGACTTACAGGGTAAAAATCAGACGAGCACAGGCAGAACCTGCTCACAAGTTGTTTCATCCTTGCAGCTGGCTGTAGCAACGGGGTGAAAGATGCCACCTCCTTAATTGTAAAGTCGAAGGGGGGCTCCCTGGGGAACAGGAGTCATCCCTGGAAAGGGAGGACCCAGCCTTTTACCATCAGTCAAGGCTTCTCAAGGCTTCCTGCAATTCCATGACCAGGTCCACACAGCCAATCCACTGCTTTGCCAACAATGATCACTGGCTGACGTGCTAAGGCACTGCTTCTGGAAACTACTGGTACTGGAATAGTTATAATCTAGACCAGTGCTTCCCAGCCATGTGCACATTGGAATCACCTGGGGAGCTTTAAAAAAAACCCTCTGATGCCTGGTGTGTCTTAAGTCTATTAGAGCTTCCAAAACAAAATTCCACATCTTTGGTAGCTTAGAAACAACAGAAATTTCCCACCATTCTGGAAGCTGGCAGTCCAAGACCAGGGTGCCAGTATGGTCAGGGGAGTGTCCTCTTCCAGGTTGCAGACTGCCAACCTCTGTGTCCTCAAATGGTGAAAGGGGTAGGGAGGTCTGTGGGGTCTCTTTTATAAGAGGATTAATCCCATTAATGAGGGCTCCACCCCCATGACCTCAGCAACTCCCAAAGGCCCCACCTCTTAATACCATCACATCAAGCATTAGGATTTCAGCATATGAATTTTGAAGAGACATAAACATTCAGACTATAGCACCTGGGTACCACCCCCTAGAGATTCTGATGTATTTGGCATCTGGACATCAGGATTCTTTACAGCTCCCCAGATGATTTAATGTGCAGCCAAAATTGAGAACCACTGATCTCGACATTAATTTGAAGAATTAATAGGAAACTTGGAAGGAAGCAATAGGCCTGGCAGAGGATTTCCAAAAAGGCTGTACATTTGTAATGACCGATGAAAGACATGTGAGAGGTGGGTGTGCTCTGTTTCAATGAAGGTTACTATAAATCATGGGTCAGGTTGAATTTCCTGTTAAGAGTCTAAGTGTAGTAAGTTAAAAAATGGCTGCAACTTCATGATTACTTCTCCTATTGAGAGGGGGTGTCAAATCCTCTTCCCCCGAATCTAGGCTGGCTGTAGTGACTTGCTTAGGCAATAGAATGAACTGGAAGTAACTTTCTGGGACTTCATAAGAAGTCTTGAAGCTGCCATCCGGGGCCTCTTGGAATGCTAGCTCTGGGAACACCAGCCACCATCTAGAAAGTCTGGTTACCTTAAGACTGTCATGCTTCGAGGAAGCCCAAGCTATGGAGACATGGAGAGAGATGCCTAGTCATCTCCAGCTGTTCCAGCCATCCTAGCCCAGGCACCAGACACAGGAGTGAAGAAGCCATTTTCGACATTCCAGTCCCAGCAGACACAACAGGGAGAAGAACCCAAGAATCACCTGCAGACAGCCAGTACTGATGCCTCAGACACACAACCCCAGTCGATTACAGCCATTCCAGTGATCCCCAGACATCTGAGTCACCCTAGCTGAAGCTCCAGTCATGGGGCAGACATAAGTTGTCCCTGCTGTGCCCTGATCAAAATCCCAACCACAAAATCATGAGCTATTATAATAAAAAGATTGTTTTTACACTAAGTTTTGGTGTTATGCTGCAAAAGATAACCAGAACAACAGTAATACACGAATGGTCATGGTACAAGAATCAAAGAATAGAGATAGATACAAAGAAAATGAAGAAATTTTTCCATCACCCCCTCGCTTCACTTCTGCTCCCTTTTTTATAGGTAACGGTTGTACATCCTACCGGTCTCCTTCTGATGTGTTTACATATGTATATGTATTCATTATATGTATTTATCATGCTACATATATAATATTTTCCCAGACTTTTTTAACTTCACAGTGTGCCTCTGAATCAAGATGAATAGGCCTTTCTTACTCTTAACAGCTGCACAGTATGGCACAGTAGGGGTGTAACATAATTACTATTTCTTCTGTTGATGGACATTCAGGTTGTTTCCAATTCTTGCTTTAATGAACAATTCTGCAATGAACATCTTATAATGCAACTTTGTGTACATTCAATAATTTCTTTAGAATAGAATCCTCAAAATGGAATAACTGAAGCAAAGGGTATGTGCATTTTTCAAGTTTTTTTTTTGAGGGGGTGGTAAAATATACATAACAAATTTTACCATTTTAACTATTGTTAAGGGTACAATTCAGTGGCATTACGTGCATTCACATTGTTGTATAACCATAACCACCATCCATCTCCAGAACTTTTTCATCATCCCAAACTGAAACTCTACCCATTAAAACCCCCCATTACCCTCTGCTCCCAGCCCCTTGTAATCACTATTCTACTTTCTGTCTCTATGAGTTTGACTATTCTAGGTACCTCACATAGGTGAAGTCTTGAAATATTTGTATCTTTGTTTTTGGCTTATTTCACTTAGCACAATGTTTTCGAAATTTATCCATGCTGTAGCATGTAACACAATTTCCTTCTTTGCCAAGGCTGAATAAGTAAGTAGGTACATCACTCGTCCAGTGTCACACAGCTGCTTAACTGTAGGGACATTATTCTCACTCAGGCAGTCTGACCCCAGAGCCTGTGCTATGAAGGCATATAAAGCACTCACATGATACTTGGTATATATAAAGTGTTCAATATATGTTATCATTCATTGCTGTTCCAAAGCCATGACTTTTGGTATTCTGATACCCCCACCCACCTCCACCATCACATCAGCCTTGGAAAATATTTTTCTGTGGTCTTTGATGTCCAATTTTAGCTTTGACTCACATAGTCATTTTCTCCTACTTCCTGCAGCATTAAGAATTGTTTCCAGCTGCTGGCTTTGGTGGAGGCTTGTACTTGTGGGTGGGGATGGGAGTGGGGTGGTGTCTACTGTGCTTCCAGCTGCAGCCCCAGAGACCACGTGCGAGGGCACCCTCTATAGGACAGCAGGTGAAATGCCACCTGAGTTTTGATACTAATCTGTGCGTGAAGGAACTTGTCCAGATACTAAGGCTTTGCTGAGCAAATATCCTTTCAGTCATTTTAGCTTATTTCAACCATATTTTTAAAATGTAAGCTTCTGCTCTATATCTTCAGGGGAGTTAAGGCATGAGCCCTTATGCTCTTGTTAAAGACTCTGTTGTCTGCATTAATTTGATGCCTGCAGTGTTGTATGTGTGTGTGTTTACTTTGGAGTTAGGTCTGTTCTGTGTTTCCTTCAGTATTGGCAAACCTCACATATTACTTGAAAACTTCACATATTTGTTTCTCTATGGACACAGACTGCTTTTTAAAAACCATTCCTAATTCTCTGCATTCCAGTGAAAAATATTCCTGTTAATGAGATTTTTGGAAAGTTTTTATTATAAAAATAATGAGCAAAGCATGAAAGTCTTCCTCTAAGACTGAGCTTGGTATACTTTCTGTATTGCCTTATCATTTTACACTGAAAATAAATTCACAGACTATGTTTCATGTGTCATAAAATGTTTAAATACTCGTTGAAAACCACACAAATGTATAGAGGACAGAGTAAAAAGCACAACCCCCACCTCCAATTCTACTCTCTAGAGGTTGCCACATTATTTCTTGAGTCTATCTTCAGATATTTAAATTAAAAAAATATTTTTCCCATTATTTACAAACATGGGATTATACTATCACAGTGTACGGTAAACGTGCTCTTCTCATTTAATAATATATATTGACCATCTTTGCACATTAACACATGGAAATCCACTGCACTGTTTTCAAGGGATGCAGCGCAGCACACGGGATGGATTCACCAAAACTTACTAAGCCGGTCCCCAGGTGATAGCCATTTAAATTATTTACAGTTACTGGTAATTCCCTGTCAGTCCAGTGGTTAGGGCGCGTCGCTATCACTGCCCAGCCCAGGTTCAATCCCTGGTGGGGGAACTAAGATCCCGCAAGCCAGGCAGCCAAAACAGAAAAAAAATTGTTTACAGTTTCAAACTAATTGGCAAGTGTGGCAGGCAGGGGAATGTTCCAGAAGAATGACAAGGATCTGAATGAGAAGGTGCCCTTCACACCACCATGCTGGTGAATTCAGTCTGGTTACGTTTACCTGAGACTAGAAAGTAGTCTTGATGGGAAGGACTTAAACAAACAGAATGTTGGAACTAGAATTACAGCTAGACCATCTATTTGGATGTTCCTTCTTTTTCTTTTTCTTCTGCAGTAGATTTGGATCAAAGGAAATCCTTCTTGAAGGTGAAATATGTAAAACAGTTAAAAAGCAGGGGCTGGGCTTCCCTGGTGGCACAGTGGTTAAGAACCTGCCTGCCAATGCCAGGGCACACGTGTTCCACCCCTGGTCTGGGAAGATCCTACGTGCCACGGAGCAACTAAGCCCGTGCGCAACAACTACTGAGTCTGCGCTCTAGAGCCCAAGAGCCACAACTACTGAGCCTGCGTGCCACAAATACTGAAGCCCGTGAGCCTAGAGCCCATGCTCCGCAACGAAGCCACCGCAATGAGAAGTGCGCGCACCGCAACGAAGAGTAGACCTCGCTCCATGCAACTAGAGAAAGCCCGCGTGCAGCAACGAAGACTGAAGGCAGCCAAAAATAAATAAATAAATAAATTTTAAAATAAAATAAAAAGCAGGGGCTGCTCTAGCTGACGTGGGCGGGGGGGTGGGGGGAGGAGTGTCTGTCGAAAGACCCCCGCTAGATTTCTCCAGGTGGACTTCAGAAAGTCCATGAACCCCCTGAAATGATATACTTAACTGTAGAACTGTAGATGCATGTGCTTTTTTCTGGACACACACACACACACACACACACACACACACACACACGAAAAACAAACAAAAGGGAATTCCCTGGCGTCCAGTGGTTGGGACTCTGGGCTTTCACTGCCGGGCTGGGCTCAGTCCCTAGTAGGGGAACTAAGATACCGCAAGCCGCGTGGCGCTGCCAAAAAACAAACAAAACCCCCAAAAACAAAAAACACTACCCTTATGGTCCATAACCATATCACTAGATTTTTCAAAAAGTATCATGATACAGAGTAGTTTAAGAACCTTCACTCTAGGGTTCCTAGGGGTAGCGTTTGAAAACCGAGAAGACGGCAGTGCTGGTGTTGGGTTCAATGATCCATTTCACAGCTCTTACCAGCACTGGAAATTACCGTTTACCCACCTCTCTCCTCCCCAGGAGATAAGCTCCTTGGGGCAGGGATACTGCCTGCCGTGACCACCCTCGCTGCTGCTGACACAGTAAGAGGTCCACAGTAGGCACTCGGTAAATATTCGCCGTAAAACATGAATGATCTATAGGCTTATCAGGGGCGGAAGACTGGGGATCTACGGCCCCAGTGCAGCCCCGTGGCGCCGAATCCCGCGAGCCCGGGGTCTTCACGTGCCGCGCTGACTCCACTTCCCAGCGCTGTGTCCGGGACACCAGCAGCTTCGGCCGCTCCTCCTCCGCGCCTGGAGTGCGGCCGCTCGGGCGGGAAGCAGCTATAGGCCATTGCGGTTGCCAATCTTATCAACGGCGGCTCAGCCCAGCGCCCCCTTATAGACGTAGGTGCCGGAGGGCCCGCCCACCCGCCCTCCGATCGGCTCTTCATACTCCCGGAGCCTCCTGGGAGGTGTAGTTTAGAGAGTCATCGCACAAATGCCGACGCCGCGGGTACAGACCCCGGGGTGAGTCGCGCGTCTCGGACTTTTTCCTCCCTCCGGCAAGCCCCGCGGGGTCCCGGCAGGGATGGTGTGCCGGGCGGGTCTCCACCCCAGCGCCTGCCCGCCTGTCGTTGCCCTGCGCAGACACTTCTCCTTTATCCTGGGGCCGTTCTTCCCGCAGACAAACCGCTCCTGCCCACCTCCGTAGACACCGCCCATGACGTGCCAGGCGCTGGACACCAAAGAATGAAGCTGGCACTTCTCCCACGGTGCCAGGCGCGCTTGCAATCATTATCTCATTGAATTCCAGAAACGACCCGTTTGACAGACAGGAAAACAAGTTCAGAGAGGTCGAGTAATTTGCCCAGGTCACACAGGTCCTAAATCTTGGATTCCCGTATCTCCTCACCACTCCGGGCAGCTTCCAAACTCATAAACAGTTTAAATGCAAGGTGGTGAACAGGAATGACCGGAGCACCAGGCAAGAGGGGTCAGCTCTGCCAGTGGTGGGAGGTGGGAGTTGGGAGCGGGGGCAGGATTATGTAAACCGAACCTCAAACGGTGCGGGGAAGGGAAAGCAGTTGCCTTTGGCTGTAAGGGACTGTATGCTCAAGGCGAGCCTCCTAACAGGGTCCATATAAACACTGGTAGAACAAAAAAAATTTTTTTTCAATTTTTTAAATGGTAAAATGTTGAGACTTACCTGGCGGTCCATGGTTAAGACCCCGCTTCCACTGCAGGGGGTACAGGTTCCATCCCTGGTCGGGGAAACTAAGATCCCAGATCCCGCATGCCACGCGGACGGGCCAAAAAAAAAAAAAAAAAGTTTAAATACATAGGAAAATTTAAAGAGTAAAATGAACACCTACTTACTCTCCATCTAGATTTAACAATCAGAATGTGTACTGCACTTTATAACTTATAAACCCTCTTGCTGAAGGTTACCATAGTGCAAACAAAGCTCTCATTTGGTAAGCCGATTGGAGACCTATTCTGACACCCCTACTCCATCACCTGGGACAGGTCAAAGCCACCCACCGCAACCTACTTTGGGAAGCTGGCTTCCTCTCTCTGCTTTCCCATTCTGCTCAGGGGGTCGGAGGTTGTCCCAGAATTTGGTTCACCCTCAGAGACCACAGTTACAGTATGTTTCTCAGAGGGAAGTTCATTGCCTGGAAATTCACTTTGAACTTGAATGGTTAGCCTCTCAAAGTCTCAGCTTTCTCCCTTAAAATTCAATATACTGGTGGGTGAGGGAGAGTTTGGGTCACAGTAGGATCCATTATTTTCAGTTCCAGGTTAACACAGGAACTCTTCCACGATCTTCTCAACAGGTCTTTCCATTCTCTTAATAAGAGATATGTATTATATTCAAATACAGTAAACCTCCTTTATCATGATGGTTGCAGGGACAGGACTGAAATCAGCTTTGAAGCTAAGCTAATTATAAAATACTTTTTAAAAACTATCTTTTTTATTATAAAAGTAATACATATTGATTTTAAAATCCCAACATGATACAAAAATGAATGTGGTAGAAAGTGATACCCCTGATGACCAGGAATGGAGAAAAGATCCAGGTGTCTGAGCTGTGCATCACTTAGGAGGAGAGCAAAAGTTGGACCCTTTGCAGCAGTTGCATTGGTTTTAGATTTGTCATGTCCCCAAATAAAGGCACAGAGGTACAAGACTGAAATCTGCTTTGAAGGTTACAGAGGTATAGTCACAGAGGTACAAGAAGGAAGAGTTCATCAACAATCCATTTTACTTGTTAAATCAAACATTTAAAATGCATCCCAAGGACTATAATCCTATTTTCACATTTCTTCATTTTAAATCACAGGAACCTCAAAAAATGGAAGTTTTGTGAACCTCTCTTGACCTAGAAAGGCCTCAGTGGCAACAAAACACTGCCTTTCAAGAAGTCCCTGCTTCAGAATTGCCCCTGTTGCAAAAAGTGTCACTGAAATTGCAAAATATCCTGCTGTAGACTGGAAAGCCCCACTTCCTACCCGATTCTGTCGTAGCTGCCTTAGTCTTGGCTTAGAGGAGTTTCCTGGCCAGACAAGACGGCGTCAGAGATCCCAGGAACACGAAGGATGCTTTGTGGCATTGCACGATTTCATCATTTCTGTCTCAGCAGTGGGAGACTGCCTTCCGGAATCTTGTACAGGTCCTGGTCCCAGAGAAACCCCAGTTAAAACCCTTCTGGCCCAACCTGAGAATTTCAGACATCTGACATTTGCACCATAAAGGTGCATTTGGGTTCATTCATTTTTTAGGGAAGTTGTTGGGTTTGGGTATTATTTTCTCACCAGGATCCAGAGAACTGGATGCTGTCAGCTGTTAAACCCCAAACACTGAATACTCTGTAAGATATAAAGCCCATGGACCAATCGGACAATAAAATAAATTCAACCAACCAGAACTCATGGAAGCCTTGATCCCAGGTTGGTCATACAGAGAGGCTGTTTGTTCAGCCAGGCATCAGAATGCTGTCACTGACCTGTGGGAATGGTCAGCATGACCCATTTTGAGCCTCACTGGTCGCTGAAAAGGTGACATCTACGGTTAGTGATGAATAGTAAAATAACAAAGTATCATCATGCAGGGAGACAATACTGCAAAGTGGTTAATAGAGTGTGTTTGAACCCTGGCTCTGGGCAAGTCTCTAAGCCACTAATCCCGGCTGTAAATGGAGATGATGAATCCTGCACTGAAGGGATACTGCAGAGATTTTAGGGAATAATGGATATAAAGCACAGAGTTTAAAAAAAAAAAAAAAAGCACAGAGTAAGCATCGTTGAAGGGTAATTGTATTACCAACAAAACATCTGTAAGCCAAACATTTCATGAGGAAGACAGAAAGTTTAAACCAGGATATGCAAATGATGCCAACTAAGTGATAGAAATACCACCATTTTGCAACCACCACTCTAGCAACTGATTTAGGAAAGGATCATCAATGAAGGCTAACACCATGGGGTGAAAGATTGTGAGGGAGCGAGACCTTTCCACACACCGAGGTTCCATATTAATTACAAAGAAAAAAATGGCCTGTTACAATGGAGAGATCTCAAGGAGGCGTGGATGGACCCTCAGTCTAATAATGAGGAAACAATCACACAAATCTACATTGAGGGACACTGTGCTTGGAATGGACTTTTCAAAAACATTAATGTCTTTTTTTTTTTTTTTTAAATAAGAGGGCTTGACGAAGCAAGCCTCCAGGTCTGAGACCTCACCCACTGTCCCCACTTTATTTTTTATTTTTTATATTTATTTATTTATTTTATTTATATTTTGGCTGCGTTGGGTCTTCGTTGCCGCGCGCGCTTTCTCTAGTTGCAGCGAGCAGGGGGCTACTCTTCGTCGAGGTGCGCGGGCTTCTCTTGCTGCGGAGCACGGGGCTCTAGGCGCCTGGGCTTCAGTAGTTGTGGCTCAAGGGCTCTAGAGCGCAGGCTCAGTAGTTGGGGCGCACGGGCTTAGTTGCTCCGCGGCATGTGGGATTTTCCCGGGCCAGGGCTCGAACCCGTGTCCCCTGCGTTGGCAGGAGGATTCTTAACCACTATGCCACCAGGGAAGCCCTCAAAAACATTAATGTCTTGGAAGAATTTTAAAAGGTGAGGGGAATGTGAAAGTGTTCTAGATAAAAGGAGACTACAGAGATTTGGCAACTAAAGGCAATGCAGGATCTCTGATTGGATCCTGGATTGGGACAAAAAAAAAGCTGTCAAAGACATTATCAGGACAATTGGGGAATTTGATTATGGAAAGCTTGTAGTATTGTAACAACATTAAATTTCCTGAGTGTGATAATACTACTGTGATTATTTAAAATAATATCCTTGGGAATTCCCTGGCGGTCCAGTGGTTAGGACTCGGTACTTTCACTGCAGAGGGCCTGGGTTCAATTCCTGGTCGGGAAATAAGATCTGACAAGCTGCGTGGGGGCAGCCAAAAATAAATAAATAAATAAAATTTAAATAAATAAATAATAAAATAATATCCTTGTATCCTCATTCTTAGTATTTAGGATAGCTAGGGTATTTGAAGTGATATCTGATATGTTTTCAATTTATTACGAAATGCTTCAAAAAAACAAAAAAGTGTGTGCATGTGTGAGAGAGAGAGAATCACCAAACATGAAATGTAAACGGTTGCTGAACCTAGGTAAAGGGTATATAAGTGTTCATTGTACTATGCTCTCAAATTTTCTGTGGATTTGAAATTTTTTGAACCAAAAAGTTGAGGATAAAAATCAATGTAGCAGGGCTTCCCTGGTGGCGCAGTGGTTGAGAATCTGCCTGCCAATGCAGGGGACACGGGTTCGAGCCCTGGTCTGGGAAGATCCCACATGCCACGGAGCAACTAGGCCCGTGAGCCACAATTACTGAGCCTGCGCATCTGGAGCCTGTGCTCCGCAACAAGGGAGGCCGCGATAATGAGAGGCCCGCGCACCGCGATGAAGAGTGGCCCCCACTTGCCGCAACTAGAGAAAGCCCTCGCACAGAAACGAAGACCCAACACAGCCATAAATAAATAAATAAATTAAATTAAAAAAAAAAAAAAAAATCAATGTAGCAGAAAGACACAGCAGTTAACGGAGGAAGCAGTCAGCTCCCCCCATACAAACTCCATTAGCTTCGGAGCCACCGCTGGGGCCCCATACTGGGCTGCAAGCCCTAAGAACGCCTATGCCTTTTTTACCCTTGTTTCTCCAGCATCCTGGTCCAGAACATGTGTTCAGTACACGTGCATGCATGACACCCTCCCTCCGGAGTCTGCTCCCAGGAAGCCACGGCAGAGTTAGCGCTGGGACAAATAAATCAGGATGGTGGTCCCAGGCATCGCGTTTCGAGGCCTTTGTGTTGCTGGAAGAACCAGACAACTGGAACTATGTCAACAGGGGCGACCCCAGGGCTTGTCTCCTGGCGGTGCCCTTCTGGCCTCACCTGCCTTCTTGGGCAGGGAGGGGCAGAGCTTGCAGGGCTGTATTTGCTGCTCCCCATCCCCCTGTCATTGGCTCCAGAGGGTCAATAAAACCCCAAAAGTCTGGAGGAGAGCAGTTGGCCAGAGGGGCTGACCTTCATCATGGTTCTCTCCAGCATGGGACCAGGGGCTCTGTTCCCCCCACCCCCACCCCCGTATCCTGGGAGGGGAGAGGGAAGCATCTGACTGCCTGCCCAAAGATCCAGAATCTGGAATCCAATCCCAGACCCTTCCTCAAAGACTTATCCACCACTCCGCAGTCCAGCCCAAGTCAGTGAGAGCTGGGGTGCTGACGACCACGTGTCTGACAAGGCATTGAGTCCTCCCAGCTGGAAAAGCCTCTGAATCTGTAAGAAAGAGAACACAAACCAACAATGACACACTCACAGCCTTAGTCTCAGTTCCCACCAAAACACAGAGCATTTCCTGTGCCTTTTCCGTTATTTCACAAGCTGCTTCTTAGTCTCCCTCTGGGCTCCAGGACAGACAGCTGTTTCTCCCCTCAGAAGCCAGACAGTTGCCTCCAGCCTCTCCTGGTCAACGCCATGGCCAAGACCCGTAGTGACCATCTGCTGTACTCCCTGGAAGAGCTGGTGCCCTATGACTTCGAGAAGTTCAAGTTCAAGCTGCAGAACACCAGCCTGGAGAAGGAGCACTCCCGGATTCCCCGGGGCCAACTCCAGACAGCCAAGCCAGTGAAGCTGGCCACTCTGCTGGTCACCCACTACGGGGAGGAGGATGCCGTGCGGCTGACCCTGCAGGTCCTGAGGGCCATCAACCAGCACCTTCTGGCAGAGGAGCTCAACAGGGCAATCGGCCCAGGTAAGCGGCCCCACGCGCCCTCCTCTCCCACTGCGACTGCTGGCTGTTTGCAGAGTGGGGTGGAAGGTGCAAGAGGGACCAGTTCGGACCAGTGCGTCCTGACTTGGTGGTTAGAAGTCCGAGGTCTGCAACAACCGCGGTGACTTCAGCCAAGCAAGTCCTTTCCCCCCTCTCTGGTCTTGGAAGCTGGAGTAAAGCTAAGGCTCTCAATGGCTTTTTTTAAAAAAACCCAGAAGCATGAGGTTCTGACTATGGGGCAGGATCAGGAAAGGCAGGAGCTGGATGCCTGTTGGTAGAGAATTCCTCACTTCATTTGTCATTAACACTTACCTACAGATGAGTATCTTTGGGTGAGCAAGAAAACTAACCACTCCTGTCAACAGGGTTGATGGGTAATCTCATTGTTATCCACCTCATTTCAGTTTTGAGTTTTTCTCTAACACATGTTACAAAGATATTTTAAAATTCTAAAAGGACTTTCTCCTTCCTTTTCTTTTCCTTCCTTCCTTTCCTCTTTGTCTTTCTTTCTCTCCTTCCTTCTCTCTCTCCCTCTTCCTTTCTTCCTTCATCTTATCTTTCTTTCCTTTTTTCCTTCCTTATCCTTCTTCTGCTACTCTTTTGCCGTAACTTTCTGATTTTATTACATTGTGATCAAAGACTGTGGCCTATTTGATTTCTGCTTTTAAAGACTTTTTTTTGGAGATTTGGGGTGTGGGGGGGCTAATCTGTGATCAGTTTAAAAAACTATTTTTCGATGTTTGAATTTTTCTTCTATTTCTAGACTTTAAGAATACATTAGGAATGCTTTCCATGTGCTTCTATGAGGTAGAAGAGTTTACATAACATAAAAATTCTCTGCTCTTTGAAAGAGTGATAAAGCTAAACTGTAATCTGAGTCTGGTGTAATTTGATGAGTAGAATTTTAAAATTAATTTTTTGTATTTTAAAATCTGGTTATTCATCTCTTCAGGGTTTCTTACCAGTTCTTGAGCCAGTTTTCATAACATATTTTTCCTAGAAAGCCAATAGCAAAGTGTTTTAAGCAAGTTTAATTTTAATAAGGGCTTTTCAAACCAAAAATTAAGGTGCTAATTATAGGTTATTTTCATTTCTTTATTAAAGTAGTGGTTTTCAAATTGTATCCCAGGAAGACATTTCAGGGATTCTTTAGAATGTTAGCAAATACTTGATTCAATTGTTATTAATTGTTTAACTTACAAAACTAACAAATTCATATTAAAATGAGTCATTAACCAAATTTTAAAATATTGGAGGCCATCAGTGTGACAGTTCATGCTTGAACTCCTTTTTATGGAGACCTTGGAATTCAGCCCTTCCTGTCATTTCTGTTTAATTAAACATTGTTCTGAAATTTCCAGGCAAGCTGTCTTTTAAAAAAAATTACCATTTACACTTATCTGAGTTAGGATTTTCTTCACTTCATGAAACCAAAGGGGGAAATAAAACCCCAAAATAAATTAGTTTCTGAAGTTTTAACTGTCCTTCATGACCCCGATTTCAATTTTTTGTGCCGATCTTTATTGACTGATAAGTGAGCTTTGTAGATCTGTAAATCGCACACAAATGTATACCAATAAACTAGGGTTTTCACTTATATATTAAGAATTCTATGTAAGACCTTATATTGGAAACAAGCTCTCCTGCCTAAAAAGTTTGAAAAGCACTATTTCAGAAATAAGATAGCAGATAATTAGTATGTTCTTATTTAATGGTAATTGACTGCTGTTGTCTAGAATGTCCTGAACTTCTCTAATTTCCAAAGGGATTCTGTCTTCTCTCCCTTCCCCCAAACCTTGAACCTGAGCACCGGACATTTTCATGCCTTTTCATCTCATTGTCTTTTCAGGGTGTCAGGTAAAAGAAAGTGACACAGACAGTTCAGCAATGTCTGGTTCCTCTGGGGAGATTAAGCCCAAGAGTCTGAAGATACCAGATGGCCTGGAAGGTGACAAGCAGCAACAAAGTGGTGATGGGGCTGGCTGCCCACCATCCATCCAGCCCGAGGCTGGAAGGGGACCCCAGAAGAAGCCTCTGGGCAAACGGAGAGATCAGAAAGGCTCTGAGGTCCTGGATGTGCAGGGCAAGCCAGGGGCCAGGAACACAACTCTGTCTTCCAAGAGAAGCCCCTTTCCCAGCAAGCCACAGGGGGAGAAGGGGAGCAATGCAGGGGTCAGGCTGCGCAGGAACGCCAGCTCTGCAGGAAGGCTCCAAGGACTCTCCAGTGGGTCGTTTGCTGGGTCCCTGGGAAGGAAAGAATTTAAGATATCTGAAGCATATTTACCTTCAGGAAAGAAGCGACCCAAAAGTCTTGAATTTACCATTTCTCCAGGAGAGACAGAACCTCTCAACCCAGAAACTCTTCTGCTTCAAGAGAAAATGAGAAGTGAGAATCCAGGCCCAGCAGCCACTCTGAACACAGGGGCTACTGTGGCTGCAGAGAAAGGCTCCAGGAATCCAGAACACGCCATGACTCTGGAGGGGGGAGCACTCAGGAATACACTTTCCAGTGTATCGTTGGCTGGAAAGAAGATCTGGGAGCATCCAGAGTCCACAGTACCTTCAGAGAAGAGTGGAACTGAGGCTCCAAAGACCTCTAAGACCTTGGAGGAGGTGGTAGGTGGTGTGTTCCATGATCCTTCAAATCCAGAAGTCCCTCCATCTTCAGGTAAGAAAGGACCTCAGAATCCAGAAGACCTGGCATCCTTAGGAATAATGACCTTTGCAGGTTTCCCCCTGCAAACCTGCTTTTATCCCCACTGTATTCATTTCACTGGATCCCTGGGTCCCCCTTGAGGTCCTCCACCCTTTGAGAATCTGATGTAGGCTCTGAATCCTGAAAAATGCATATCTGCACATTTTCATAAAATGTTGCATACATTTCAGTTAGTTAGTTCTTAGACACTCTGAAGTCCTTCTTTAGAATTCCCAAGGGCTCCATGGACCCCAGGTTGAACATCTGAGAAAGACTGGGTACAAATATCACCTTCTCACAATACCTCATGGCAGTATGTCATGGGGCTGCGATTCTGCTATTCGCCTCTCTCTGGGCAGGGAGGGAGCTGTTGGCTAAAGTCCTAGGTCTCTTTTACTAAAGAGGCAGAAATTAGGATGGTGATGGGTTGTGAATGACAGAAACGCCAAAATAACATAACTGAAACAAGATAGACGTTTGTTCCTCTTTCACATAAATGACACACAGGTGGTCCAGGACAAATGTGGTACCCCATGGTCAGGAACCCAAGCTCCTGCTGCTTTTCTGCTCTACAGAGTTTGCTCTCAAGGTCGTGGTCTCAGATGGTGGCATCCTCATTCCAGGCAGCAGGATGGAGGGACAAAGAAGAATAGTATCACTTAGGGAAGGTTTTCGGAAGTTTCTAGATGCCGCTCGTGATGCCTCCATTTACTTCCTCTTGGCCAGAATGTACAGGCACGTCGTGGGTTTGGTTCCAGACCACTGCAATAAAGTGAATATTGCAGTGAAGCAAGTCACATGAATTTTCTGGTTTCCCGGTACATATGTTTATACTATACTATCATCTATATTAAGTGTGCAATAGCATTATGTCTAAAAAAAAAAAGTACCTACCTTAATTTAAATATACTTTATTGCAAAAAAAAAACACTTTGTTAAAAAATGTTCACCATCATCTGACAACACAGGGTTGCCACAAACCTTCATTTTGTAAAAAATGAAGTCTGTGAAGGGCAATAAAGTGAAGTGCAATGAAGTGAGGTGTGTCTGGAGTCACATGACCACATCTAACTGCAAGGGAGGCTAAGAAATGTAGTTTTTTGGGGGGGGAGCGGAGAACAGCCATATGGACAGCAATCAAAGCTATCACAAGGGAAGGAGGGGAAAACGGTCACTGGGGAGCTTGCAGTCTCACTTGCAGATGTGATATGAATTCCTGGGACCCTGCGAGAGGAGGAGGCAGGAGGGGACTCGTGGATTGAGTGCGTTTCTATTCCTCCTGTATCTCCTGTCATTTCTGCTTTATGAAGCTGTGCTATGGTCTTGGGGCAGAGCTGGTCACAGCTGTAGGTCATCACGGTGGGCTATACCCTTCAGCCTTGTAAAGTCCCCTTCTTTACTTTCACTTCATGCTTCCTGAATCTGGATGTGAGCAGTGGCCCATTCATTCCTTCATTCAACACGCACTTCCCAAATGCTCACCACATGCCAGGGATTCTGCTAGGGGCTGGGGGTCTGGCCATGAGCAAGTCACCATCCCTTGGGAGCTCTACGCAAGTTATGAGCAGTCTAGGTGGTGGTTAAGTGGCAAACACCAGTCAGAATGTCTTACTGTCTTTATATCACCTGTATCAGTGTACGTGCAGGAGGAAGGCATAGAATTTGTAGCAAAAGGCCTTTCTTTAGGATAAATGCCCAAGAATTCCAATCCTCAGGACTGGTATGAGATCTAGCCCTTAGCCCTCAGTCCCAGTGGCTCCTTTGCTACCTCGCTGGAGGGAAGTCGGGGGAGGACAAGCTAGGGAGAGGCCTCAGTCTAACCGAGAATGTACGTATCCCAGGCACGGACTCTCGCTAAGCTGTGATTTGCAGCATTCCTTGGTAACATCTTGGGTTTGTCACTCATGAGATTTTTCCACTGCTATGTCCCCAGGGAGGCTGCAGGACAAGGCTGTGTGTCCCCTTTGCCGTGCCCAGGAAGGAGACCCACTTGGTGGCAGCTGCGTGCATGTTTCCTGCAGCTGCTCCGTTGCTTCTAGGGATCCTGAGGCCTCAGGCGGCCACTCATCCAGCTGCCCTCGGTGCCAGGACTTGCTCCCGGGGAAGAGCCATGGAAGCCTCGAGTGGCAGGACGGCCTGCAGATGGCCAGCCTGAGCCCCAAGTCCCTGCCACAGTGTGAGCGTCACATGAAGCAGGTCCAGCTGCTCTTCTGCGAGGACCACGGGGAACCCATCTGCCTCATCTGCGGGCTGAGTCAGGAGCACCGAGGCCACCGGGTTCGCCCCATCGAGGAGGCCGCCCTGGAATACAAGGTAGGGCTTCCTGCATTGGGGTCCTTCTCTGCTGGGCACTTGAACACATCGGGACTTGCTTCATTTCCCCCAAAACCCTGGGAGTTGGTGCACTGGCCAGCATCTTTGGGCTGTAAATGGCAAACACAATACAAAGCAAGCCAGCAAAGAGGGATTTACTGGTTCATGTAGCTCAGAGGTCTATGGGAACTAGCTTCAGGTATGGCTGAATCCAGGTGCTCACAAGAGGTCATTAGAAATCTTTCTCACTGCCTCTTGGCTCTGCTTCCTTTGGTGTGATGGATTCATTCTTCCTCTTTCCTGGGTACCTCTCCCTGTGCTCTTGGCTGCCTCACCCTCAGCTTTATTCCCTGAAGCAAGTTTTCCCATCTAGAGTTGGCACCAAGATGGCAGGAGCCAAGTTCAAGCTTTGACAAGTGCTCTTTTTTTCCAGGAACAAATTCAGAAGCAGCTGGAGCATCTGAAGGAGTTGAGAAAATCTGGAGAGGAGCAGAGATCTCAGGGGGATAAGAAGACAGCAAACTCCCTGGTAAGGCTAGGGTGGTCTGTGGCCAGTCTTTGCCTGGATTCACCCCTGCAGAAGGAGGGAGGGAACCGAGAGTGAGCAGGGGTCCCTGAGGTCCTGTACTGGTTCACAGGGAAGCAGAGCCAATCACATAGTTAGAATCACCTGCTTTTGGGGGGCAGGGAATAACAGGTGTCAAAGGATGAGCTTGTCCCTGGGGAGGGAAACCACCTCCAGCAAGCAAGAAGTGGCATCTCCCAGGACCCTGTCATGCTTTCTTAGACTCACCACAAAATGGTTTAGAGAAACGAATGCCAGTGGCTGTAGCTGAGGAATGGGATTGAGGAAAGGGGAGGAGAGACTTTTCAACTTTAAATACTCCTCTGTATTGTTTTTATAATTGTTGTTGTGGTCTACTGTACTTTTTTTTTTTTTTACAAAAACCATGTTGATTTTTAAAATTCAAATGCTTAAAGTAGACGTTTTCTTTAAAACTGTGGTTTTGCAACGCCACAGATTTCAATAAGTACAACTTAGTGGCCTTCCTGTTAAGCTGTTGTCCAGACTCGGATGCGTTAAATTGCTCCTGTTTTCCCTGCATGCGAAGGAGCCTACCCACAGAGCCTTGATTTGTCTGGTGCATTTCTGTTGGTTGGATCCTGTCTCCCACTCTGAGTTCCAAACTTCTTCAGGGACCCACCAAACTGCAGTGGGAAACAGGCAAAGATAACAAAGGGCAGAATGGGAGGAGGGTGGCATTGGTCCAGGTGTCTGACTTTTGGGAAACTCTTGAGTTGTAGTAAAATGAAAACCCTTTCCTATAATCCCAGGTGGCTTGGAACTTGTGGATGGAGCAGAGGTCAGGGGTGCCCCCCCAAGGAGGGTGAGGCAGGAGCCTGGGCTGCTCAGGGGAACCCAGGGAGACAAGAGGGTCCAGCCTTCCCTTAAGATACAGTGACACGGGCTCTGTGGAAAGGAGATGCTGTTTTCAGGCCTTTGCCTTCTACTCCTCCTTTTTTCAATAATTAAAAGAAAAATTTTTAATCATAGGGAAGGGGTAGGGAAAGCTCTTCTTTACAGCAGAAAGCCAGATAAAACAAGTATAGAAGAATAATTGAATTAGAAATTTTCCACTATACAATTGACACCGACAGGGATCAGCAACAGATACTAAAATTTTTAGAGAAAATCGTTAGAGAACAGGATATTTACACACTCTCAAAGTACCACTCCCCAAATTACTTAGGAATTGTAAAGGAAATAATATATATTTACAGTAGCGATATCTGGTAGACGCTTCCTTTACCAAGCATCAATCCTAGTATGACTATAATGGTGATGGCAAACTGGACAGTCTTTGCCTCCCAGTGGGGTATGCTAGAATGAGCATGGCATTAGGTCTATGGTATTCTTGCCCCAAATGTTTCTCCTGAATTTAATCATGAGCAAAATTATAGAATTTTAGAATATAGGCCATTGAATGAGACAACTGACCTGTCCTCTTAAAAAAAAGTCCACGTTACTGCCATCTACAACAACAAGAAGTGTTCCAGACTCCATGTTTAGGAACATCACATTGGAAACTTGAAACTGGCCACGGTGGGAATATCAACACCACAGAAATGGCAAATGCCACAGCCCAGCCTTGGTTGATTGTTTTGTTGATGGTCTAGACTTAGAAAGTGTTGGAGAAAGTGTGACTCGTGCAGACCAGATGCACAGGTGCATGTCTGCGGTGCTGCATTCTAAAGACTGAGAGAACACTCTTCCGCACCCGAAACCCAGGACGTGATTCAGCAGGGTTGCTGATGTCACAGAGGAAGGAGTGAGGTTCCACACACATCGAGTTTATAGTCTCACTCCTTAATTACAAGAAAATACCAAGCAACATCAGAACCACTCTCGAATGTCGACTAAGGGACTACGGTGGGCGGGGGAACAGGAGCTGGGCAAACATCCACGAAGCATCCTGTGAGGCCCTGGGCTCTCTGGAATTTACACCAGAGTTCTGTCCACTAGTATTTTTTGTTAATTGTATGTATCAGTTTAGCTAATAAATGAATGTGCCCATATTAAAAACAACTACGACAAAAGGTGAAGAAACTTTTTTGGTTCAAAAGAACTAAAGACTTAATCCTGTCCTTTTGAGCCAAAAATGAGATTTCTTCTGTCCAGTCCTAGTAGATCTGAAGGGCCCTCTCCCTCCTTGGAGGAAGGAAAGATGCCCTAGAGCCACTTCACATGTCCACAGAAGCTTTTTAGTGATGATGAGAAAGAGGACGGCAGAAGAGGTCATGGTTGGCCAGTGTGCAAGAGTATTGGAAGTCAAGTTCACTTGCGTTCAAATAGATGGACTGACTGACCCCTTTCAGGGTAGTCTGAGACTGTCGGGGAGCGGAGAGAACTCTTGTGGTCCTGACCTTGTCTGTTTATGACTCCAGACATATGCAATCCTCACGCTGCCTTTCAAGGAAGGAAGAAGTTGACACCAGTTATCTTAGTGTTCTGGGGCTGCCCTAACAAAGTACCATAAACTGGGCGGCTTAAACCACAGAAATGTATGCCTCCCACAGTTCTGGAGGCAAGGTGTTGGCAGAGCTGCTTCCTTCTGAGGGCCGTGAGGGAAGGCTGCTCCAAGGCCTCTCTCCTTAGCTTTTAGGTGTCTCCTTCCCCCTGTGTCTCTTTACATGGCATTCTCCATGTGTATGTATCTGTGTCCAAATTTCCCCACTCCAGTGGCCCACCCCACTCCAGCACGACCTCATCTTAACTAATTGCATCCTCAATGACCCTATTTCCAAATAAGATCATATTCTCAGGTACTGGGGTTAGGACTTATAACACATACATTTTGGAGGGGACACAATTCAATCCATTTTACCAGGTTTTAGGGCATTTTCCAAAAGCCAACCTGTTCTGGAAGGTTCCAGCCCATTTTGCCTCCTACTCTGGAATTCAGGCCTCCAAGAGGCTGAGGAAGCCTGCTCTTACCCACCTCCAGGAGGTGGGCTTCTGCGGGTTCCCTGGGCACACACGTCTATCTCACCGCATAGGCCCCTACACCTCCCTGACTTCTGTTTCCCCAGAAACAAGCTGAAACCCAGAAGCAGAGAATCCAGTACCAGTTGGAGCAGTTATGCCAGTTTTTAGAGCAGCAAGAGCAGCTCTTTGTGGCCTGTCTGGAGGAGCTGGGCCAGACCATTGGCCAACTCAGGGAGACATATGGCACCCGGGTGACAAGGGACATCGCCCTTCTCGACAAGCTGATTGGGGAGCTGGAGGCCAAGCAGTGCCAGCCGGAATGGGAGCTTATGAAGGTAAGTGTGGCTGGGTCTGGCCTTCCCCCATCCACTGTGCACAGTAGGGTGACATGGGCTCCCAGCACTGCCATCAGCTCTGCCCAAGCCAGTGGGTAAGGCCCTTAGGGCCGGGGGTGGGACTTGGTCTTGGTGACCCACAATGCCCAGGCCCCTTCAGTGAATTCTCAGGAGCCCAGGATGGCCCAGTATCTAGGGGATCCCGTGACATCTCCCAGAAGAGATCAGCAGAGTTTGGGTACAGTTATGTGCAGGCCCCAGCCGGGGTGCCACCTCAGCAGATTAGAATTAGAACTGGGGAGAGGTGCCCCATTTTTGCTGACACTGTGGGGCTGGGAGCCCAGGAGGAGAGGCCAGAAGTCAGCACAGCCCCTATGAGACTGGTAATAGAGAACTTCCCTCTTTTCTCTCCTAGGACATCGGAGTCACCCTGCACAGGTACCAAGAGGTCCCCTGATGATTCCTTGGGTGTCCTGCAGGAAGCATTTGGGGAGGCAGACCTAGGAGGGAGATGATCCCAACCCGGGGCCTGTGGCTCCTCCCTGGGTCCTCCCATCTCCTGCAGCTTCCGAAGGTGAAGGCCTTTCTGGACTTGTGTAGCAAGAATGGGAGCACAGTCAGGAGGGGGAGCATGGGGTCAAAGACTGGACCAAATGAACATGGCCTGTTGTGTGGTGGTGGCTTCATAAGAAACCCCCCCTAACAGACTGTGTCCCATGCAATTCGCCTTATGAAAACTGTTCCTGCAGGAGTGCTTGTGGCCACAGCGAGGGAAGCACTTTCCAGGAGTGGATCTGCTAAGCCCAGTAGGCAGGGGAAGGGAGGGAAGAGGAGGGGAGGGAAGGGGAGGGGAGGGGAGGGGAAGAGGCTGGACCTTCCAATCGCCTGGGGGAGCTTTACAAAATCCTGACATCCAGGTCCCAGCAGACAAATTAAACCTGAATCTTCAGGAGTACAACCCAGGCATCAATTTTTTAAAGTATTTTTTTGGTGGTAAAATATACATAACAAAATTTACCATTTTAACCATTTAAAAATGTACAGTTCAGTGGCTTTAAGTACATTCGCATCGTTGTGCAACCATCACCAGGATCCATCCCCAGAATTTTCTCATCTTCCCAAATGGAAACTCCCTACCATTAAACAACTCCCCAATCTCCCCTCCCCCAACCCTTGGCAACTACCATTCTACTCTCCGTCTATATGAATCTGACTACTCTAACTACATCATATAAGTGGAATCATACAATATTTGTGTTTGTGTCTGACCTACCTCACTTAGCATAATGTCTTCAAGGTTCATTCATGTTGTAGAATGTGCCAGAATTCCATTCCTTTTTAAGGCTGAATAATATTCCATCATGTGTATATACATTTTGTTTATGTATTCATCCATCAGTAGATACTAGGTTGCTTCTACCTTTTGGCTACTGTGAATGATGCTGCTATGAATATTGGCATACCTATATTTGTTTGAGTCCTGCTTTCACTTCTTTTGGGTATATCCCCAGAAGTGGAATTGCTGTATCATACAGTAATTCTATGTTTAGGTTTTTGAGGAACTAGAGTACTATCTCCCATGATGTCTACACCATTTTACATTCCCACCAGCAATGCTCAAGGGTTCCAATTTCTCCATATCCTTGCTAACACTTGTTTTTATTTTTTTTAAATAGTAGCCATCCTAATGGCTGTGAAGTGGTATCTCATTGTGTTTATTTTTCTCACTTAATTATCATTTTTATTTCAATAGAAAGAAAAAGACTCAGGGAAGTGTAATTAATTTGACATAGGTAATTCTGGGCTGAGCATTTCAACATCAGTACCACTTTATGGCCATTATCAAAACTCACTGTGATTTTGATATCAGTGGTTTTTAAAACTCCCCCAGGTGATGCCAATCCATGGCCAGAGTTGAGGACCAGTGTTTAGAACTTGGAAGCCCAGGGAGAACTTTCTTTGCGAAGCCAAGGCTGGACTGGGTGTGCCCTGTGGAGGCTGCACCTCCCTTCCAGCGCATGAGACCTTGGGCTACCCCCATGCTCCAGTCCTCTTTGGCCAACGATCTTTTGTCTCTAGGGCCAAGAAGGTGACTGTCCCTGAGCTGTGGGCCACCCCTCCAGAGGTGAAAGAAAAGATCCACCTGCTCTACCAGAAATCAGAGTTTGTGGAGAAGCGCATGAGGCACTTCTTGGGTAGGTGGGCTTGTGGGAAGATGGGAGGCGCCTGCTCACCTCCTCCCTGAGAGCCACGTAGCCTGGAGCCCCCTGGTGTCCCTTCTCCATCCCCCATGGCCTTTCTGACTCTGCCTTCAGCCCCTCCCAGATCTGTCCCTATCCGGGAAACTAACTCAAACTCCTTCTCCTTTTAGAAACCCTGCGTTCAGAAATGGAAATGTTCAACGGTGAGTCCAGTGGTGGTAGTATGTGTTGGCCAGGGATTACTGCAATTTTCCCTTGTGCTGTTGATTTCTGGGAATTATTTAGAAAAGAGAAAACACCTGTAACAAAGGTGGGAGAAAAGTCATGACAAGTCCTCACAGGCTCTGTGCCAGGGTCGTTGGCTGTCAACTCACCAGAACACAGAGTATCCAAGGCAGGCCTGGGTACCAGAGAGGAATGGGGTTATATCCAAGCAGAGGAAGCAGAGTCCTGAGCAGGGAGAGGGAGTCACTGTCTTTCCTTGTTGTGGGGACCAGGGTAGATTTAGCCCTCTGAATGGGAATGCTCAGGATTTTTCCCATCTCCTTTTCTCTGTAGTTCCAGGACTGACTGGTGGTCAGGCACCCTGAGGCAAGTAGACTTGGCCTGCTGGGTCCCTGTGCTGTCCCCCGGTGCATTCCAGAAGAACGACCCTGTCCACGTTTCTTGGATGTGGGGAGAACCCTGTGGGGATGTTGCCCATGGACCTCAAGCTAGGAATTCTAATTCTCTCTGCAGTTAATGTGATTCTGGAAGCAGAAGCTGCCCACCCCAACCTCATCTTTCATCTTCTCTGATGACTTGAAGAGTGTGAGACTTGGAAAAAAAGTGGGACCGTCTACCTGCTAGTCCAGAAAGATTCTATAGCTGAAACATTGCCCTGGGCTCTCTGAGTTTGCTCTCTAGCTGCCATTACTGAGAAGTGAAGGTGGGAGACAAGACAGGGTGGGTCCTGGGTGTCTGCAAGGCAGCCACGAGCAGCAAGGAGAATATGGCTCTCTCACCAGAGAATGGTTATTGGGTAGAAATGATGATGAAGTAAAATGAGTGCCAGGCGTCCAGCTTTCCCTCCACCCGGATGAGGGAGCCCCCCAGGCATGTGGGCATCTTCCTGAACTACAAGACTGGGGACATTTCCTTTTACACTGTGACAGCCAAATCCCACATCTCAACATCCACTGGCTTCTTTTCCTCTGGGCCCCTTCAACCTATCTTCAGCCCCAGGACACATGATGGAGAGAACATGGATCCTCTGAATATCCATCCAGTGGGTGGCCAGGGGCCTCACTGAATATCCAACACTTTGCATCTTTCTTCAGGCTCCTGCCCTGTATCTTGAATCCATACATTCAACAGTCATTATTGAACACCTACTGGGTTCCAGCTGCTGTGGGGAATATAATCAATAAGAGAATAGGCCCTGTGCTCAAGGAGCTTATGGAACAGAAGCAGAAGTAAGCTGGGTAAACAAATATTGGTAAACCAAGGGTAAAGAGAACACATGTATTGATGACATGCCATGGATTTCAGAGAAGGAAGCACACAGCTGTTGCTTAATAAATCCTTGTATGAATTAGCACCCTAAGATGCTCCTGAGACAGAGAGCCCACCCTCGTTTTCCCTCAGGACTCCATGGCAAGGATGTGTTCCCTCATTCTATCCTCCCTTTTTTTTTTATAAATAAAATTATTTATGAATAATAACATCATAGAGCTTACAAAAATAATCATTAACCATAACTTTTAA
Source organism: Eubalaena glacialis (assembly GCF_028564815.1). NCBI lineage: Eukaryota > Metazoa > Chordata > Mammalia > Artiodactyla > Balaenidae > Eubalaena > Eubalaena glacialis. Next base: position 58,350,410 of record NC_083728.1, on the reverse strand, counting down.
ATTTTACAAATGAGAGTTCTGAGGCCTGGAATTAATGCCTTTTGTTCATTTACTTATTTTCTACCAGTGTTTGGGGACTGATTTTGGGCTAAAAGCAGCACCAGTTGCTGAGGTTACAGAGAGAGCAAGATAAAATTTCTGCCTTTTAGTGAAAACCTTAACTGTAGTAAGGATCTGAACAGTAAATGTATAAGCCCAGAGCAACATAGGTACTAAAATATAAATATATATTGGAACAATATGTGAGCATATTACAAGTAGTAACTGAATAGAGGATTCTGAGAGAATTTCACAGAGTATTTTAAGTGAGTCTTAATGACTAAGAATTATTTTGAAAAGGAGTGGTGAAAAGGCATTTTAAGTGAAGAATGGCATATGAAGTGTCACAATATGAAGCAGCATGAGATTTACAGTTTAAAGTGCTTGATGGGTTTTTGATGGTATGTCAGTGTGGTATGAGAATGGAAACTCAAGACTCATATTGTCAAGAGCCTTATGCACTATGCATAGGAATTTGGACTTCATTGTGCTGTCAGGGAGAGCTAGTAAAGTGTTTCAGGGCGGCCAAATAGAGGTTAAGTGGCTTGTTATCATTCACAGGAAGTAGAGTTAAAGTCATGATTGAAATCCAATGTTCTTGTTCTTATTAACAAGTAGACTATAATAAGAGTATAATATATAATAATAATATTTATTATACATTTACTATGTGTTTAGTTCCATGTTTTTATTTTAGTTAATCACCATAAAGCTATGGAATAGAGAAGAATTCTGCCTAGAATGACTTGCTGATTATAAGTAGGAAAAAATACTTTTGAGCCACTACGCTTTGATCTTTGACCAAACCCTGTATATGTCTGCAGTTTCTATTTGCCTGAGAACTGGAAGAGTGAGTAAAAACAGCTATACCTTTATCACTTCAGGAAACTGAGAGATTATTTTGTGAATTTGTAACAAAACCCATTAAACTATCAAGACTTCTCAGCTAGATTAGAGTAGGTGGTAAGGGAAAAAAAATCGTTTATGGACAGAAAAAGACCTTGAAAAAAATCACATGAATGCCTTCAATAAGTCATTACATAGACCAAAACCATGCCGATGTCAGTCCATATCATGCTGGAGCCACCATAGAGCATCAGAGTTTAGGGTACAGGGAAGCAGGAAGAGAATGTCGGCCTACAGGGCAACAGTGAAAGATTTTAGTATCCATCGAGGAGACGGGATGAACCATTTTGAGACTCTGCCAGGGGTAGGAGGGCTTTTATAGGGTGAGATTAAGACGACTTTGCTTGTATTGTTTTCTCTAGTGGGTGTCTAAACTACTATTAATAAGATCCATAGTTTTGGTTGTATTCTCCAAGGTTGCAGTGGAAATCAGAAAGCTATAAGACAGTTGAGTTTGGCTAAGTGAAAATTACCAATTATACTCAGAAAAGAGGAAGCAGTATGAGACCATTAGTTAAATGCTACAAATATGACTTCCTTTAGTTGAGCATTTCTATCTCATTTATTGTTAAAAATGTCTTTTGAAGTCTCAAGATGAAAAATCACTTAGAAGCAGAAATCATTTTTAGGGCTTCCCTGGTGGCGCAGTGGTTGAAAACCCGCCTGCCAATGCAGGGGACACGGGTTAAAGCCCTGGTCCGGGAAGATCCCACATGCCGCGGAGCAACTAAGCCCGTGCGCCACAACTACTGAGCCTGCGCTCTAGAGCCCGCAAGTCACAACTACTGAAGCCCATGCGCCTAGAGCCCGTGCTCCGCAACAAGAGAAGCCACCGCAATGAGAAGCCCATGCACCACAAAGAAGAGTAGCCCCCGCTCACCACAACTAGAGAAAAGCCCGCACGCAGCAATGAAGGCCCGACACAGCCAAAAATAAATAAATAAATAATAATTTAAAAAAAAAACTTTAAAAAAGAAATCATTTTTAACAGAGTCAATGATTAAGCCTGTGGGTACTAACAAAGCCTTTTGTTACAAAGAGTCTGGTATATAAGATGGTATTCTCTGTAGTATATTTTTTCTATAGATCTAAAGGACTAATCATTTCAGCAAAGGCTGGAACTCTAAAGCACTAGAATTTGTTTTGATCATATATTGCATTACTGTTAAATGCCCAGGCAATAAAAGTTATCCATTCTGTCTTCCTGGAATATTAAATTGATGGAAGAACTGTGAATTTTCGTAGAATGTTCATCTGTTTGATGTTACACTGTCAGGTGTGTGCGTTTAAAAGTGACCTTCTGGGGCTTCCCTGGTGGCGCAGTGGCTAAGAATCCGCCTGCCAACGCAGGGGACGCGGGTTCGAGCCCTGGTCCGGGAAGATCCCACATGCCACAGAGCAACTAAGCCCGTGCGCCACAACTACTGAGCCTGCGCTCTAGAGCCCGCGAGCCACAACTACGGAAGCCCGCGCGCCTAGAGCCCATGCTCTGCAACAAGAGAAGCCACCGCAATGAGAAGCCCGCGCACCGCAATGAAGAGTAGCCCCCGCTCGCCACAACTAGAGAAAGCCTGTGCACAGCAACGAAGACCCACCGCAGCCAAAATAAATAAATAAATAAATAAAATAATTTTTAAAAAAAAGTGACCTTCTGTGCACTCACATTATGGATACTGCCCAGTAATATTCTGTTTGCTTAGAGGGAAGAAGGATGACACCTCTATATGCTCCTAGTTTTGTTTATTTTTTAAACTTTTTTTTTAAATACATTTATTTATTTATGGCTGCATTGGGTCTTCGTTGCTGCACACAGGCTTTCTCTAGTTGTGGGAAGTGGGGGCTACTGTTCGTTGTGGTGCACGGGCTTCTCATTGCGGTGGCTTCTTTTGTGGCGGAGCATGGGCTCTAGGCGCACGGGCTTCAGTAGTTGTGGCATGCAGGCTCAGTAGTTGTGGCTCGTGGGCTCTAGAGTGCAGGCTCAGTAGTTATGGCGCACGGGCTTAGTTGCTTCATGGCATGTGGAGTCTTCCCGGACCAGGGCTGGAACCCGTGTCCCCTGCATTGGTAGGCGGATTCTTAACCACTGCACCACCAGGGAAGTCCCTATATGCTCCTACTTTTTCTCCAGGTTTCTCTTGTTTTTCTGGAACTGGGGGTTAGTGCACTGGGTTAACCCAATTCCGGTCTTTCAACACTTTCCTGTTGGCAGGCTATAATCAGAGTCAACCTGCCTGCATCTCCAAAAACTGCTCTGATTATCCTCACCTCCCAAAGGAACAGAAACAAGACACTTTAGGGTTTTGAGGATTTTATACAATTCACCTATCAAGTTTCTATCGATAGAGCTACTACCTAGCTAGTGAGCTAGTCTTTGAGGCGCCGCCTTGTTAGAACTTCAGGGATATTATACTAATGGCTAAGACAAATCACTTGGAAAAATATCCTTAACACATAACTTTACGGCCAGACTAAATATCTGTCCTATGAATAGTCAGAAGGAGATAAGACAGTGGAGAGAGGAAGATTAGAGAAAGAATGAGAGATGAAGCAAAGGGAGACAGAGAGGAAGTTTAAATCAAGTTGATTTATGGGATATCCTCCCTGTCTTGAGGACTTAGGAAGCCTTAGGAAAAAACAAGCAGACTGGATTATTATAAATCACTTTTGTACCTGTATTAATGAACTGTGGTTCTTAGAATTATTGGCTGGGCCCCATAAATAAATCCATTAGAAAATGTAGTTGTAACTGCATTTGTTGTCACTCAGTTGATTACGGTGAGATCCCACTTCCCTACAGGAGACCAAGAAAGAGATGGGGCTGCTGTCATGGAAAAACATTTGACACACATCCCAAGTGTCAGATTATTCTGTACTGAGCTATATCTGCAAATCTGTGGGCCTGTGGAATATTAGGTGTTTTAGTTTACAGATGTCCCTCTATCATCCTCCATTTAAAGAGACATAAAGAGAGGGGGGAGGGAGAGGGATGGACTAGGAGTTTGGGGTTAGTAGATGCAAACTATTACATTTAGAATGGATAAACAACAAGGTCCTACTGTATAGCACAGGGAACTATATCCAATCTCCTGGGATAAACCATAATGGAAAAGAATATTTAAAAAAAGAATATATATGTATATAACTGAGTCACACTGCTGTACAGCAGAAATTAGCACAACAGTGTAAATCAACTATACTTCAATTTAAAAAAATTACCACACACACACACACACACACAAACAATAAAGAGACATAGAGAGGGATGTAAGAGAAAAGGAGGATTGGGAATTCCCTAGCAGTCCAGTGGTTAGGGCTCCATGCTTCCACTGCAGGGGGCATGAGTTTGATCCCTGGTTGGAGAACTAAGATCCAGCATGCCACATGGCACGGCCAAGGAAAAAAAAGGAAAGAAAAAAGGAGGATCAAATGAAGATTGAACCCCAAACTCCTCCTACCCCAACTTCTCTTCCCACCTTCACACTACAGCCTAGATTGGACTTAGGTTCTCCATGGTTGTTGATCAGAGCACAAAACACATGCTTCGCTTTCTTCATGGAGCTTTGTTCTACATGCATAATCCACATGCTGGCACAGCTCACGTTCCCTATTTGTTTAGCCGTTCCCTACGGTTGGCCATTTGTTGTTGCCAATTCTCCCTTGCTATCGTTCCATAAACAGCTTGGTGTATATATATATATATATATATATTTTTTTTTTGGTGTACATTTTTTGCCACCTCCTCCCCATACACATATTTTTTCTCCTGTTATTCCTAAAATTGTTCCAGAATGTGAGCTAACTGATAACACTTGCAGTAGTTGGCCATACAATATTTTGGAAAGAATGTTTCACGCCCAAAGCAATGTTTGTCGTTTAAAATTTTTGCTGATATAATAGAGATGTAATGAGGTTTTACCTGTGTTTTAATTTATTTAATTACCTGCTGAGGCTATGAATTTTTCCATGTGTATTTCTACTTTTTTGCTTCATTCTGTCAACACACATATTTGATAAACAACTATAATAGTAATAGAAAAGAGTTTTATTCAGGCCAAACTGAGGACTACAGCCTGGAAGATACAGATTTAAGAAGCACCTGAATTGTGTTCCATCAGACTACAAAATGGGGGAGGCTCGTATAGGCAAAAACCGCAAAGCTACATGTGTTGTTTGTCAAGAACTACAATTGAGGACTTCCCTGGTGGCACAGTGGTTAAGAATCTGCCTGCCAATGCAGGGAACATGGGTTCGAGCCCTGCTCCGGGAAGATCCCACATGCCGTGGAGCAACTAAGCCCGTGCGCCACAACTACTGAGCCTGCGCTCTACAGCCCGTGTACCACAACTACTGAAGCTCGTGTGCCTAGAGCCCACGCTCTACAACAAGAGAAGCCACCGCAATGAGAAGCCCGCGCACCGCAACGAAGAGTAGCCCTGCTCGCCACAACTAGAGAAAGCCCGCGTGCAGCAACAAAGACCCAATGCAGCCAAAAATAAAAAAAATTTTAAAAAAAAGAACTACAATTGAAGCTGGCAAGAAGTAAGAGTGCTTTTTAAGTATGGACTGGTTGGGGTCCAAAATAGTTGCAAAGTTACAAGGGGAAACGTTGGACCATTAGGTTGCAGCTGGCAGCTGTAGCAGATACTGTTTTGAAAATGGCTTGTGGTATCCTTGAGTTTGATACAGTTCAGAAAATTCAGGGTCTCAATGATGCAGGCACATGTCTGAAACTACATCTTAATTGCCACCCGGCTCTATTTTTCTTTTAATATTTATTTTTTAATTTATTTTGGCTACACTGGATCTTTACTTGCAGCATGCAGGCTTCTTAGTTGCAGCATGCATGCAGGATTTAGTTCCCCAAACAGGGATCAAACCCAGGCCCCTTGCATTGGGAGGGTGGAGTCTTACCCACTGGACCACCAGACAAGTCCCACCTGGCTCTATTTTGGATACCTGAACCACAGTTTTATATCTTGTCAGAACAAAGAAGAAACATCAAACATGACAGAGGTACATTCCTTCAAGGTTTCAAAAGGGACAGATCAGCATGCACACAGCTAGTTAGCATGACCTTGGTGTCTGGGAAGAGAACTTCATCTTCAAAGGAGTACCAGAATTGGCATCATGGGGGCGGGGAAGGGGGGGCATTTATCCCTATCTTCAAAGTGGACATTCTAAACTATCTAGTAACTGTATTCCTTTTTCTTTTTTCAAATGGTTAAAGCAGATGTATAATGTATGTTTGACAGGCCATAAGACAGGCCTGTTCTAGTTAGTATAAAGGTCAAGCCAAATCACGTATAAGCCAGAATGACTTCCCTATACTTCAACATGTGAAAATTGCTTCCATCAAGTCTATAAAAATGGTACAGGTCCTTTAACTACTTGCCATGTGGACTCTAGATTTTGAACTTAGTTGTCTGTAGTACTTCTTCATAAATATTTTACATACTAAACATTTGTATTTGTAGGACGTAATTTTCCCTGTCTGGTGGTCTTTTTTAATTGAGATATAATTCTCATAGCATAAAATTCACCCTTTTAAATACACAACTAAGTGGTTTTTAGTATATCCACAATGTGTACAAACATCACCACTAATTCCAGAATATTTTTATCACCCCCAAAACAAACCCTGCACCGCTCAGCATTCACTTGCTATTCCCCTCTGCCCCCGGCCCCTGGCAACCACTAACCTTTTTATCTCTATGGATTTGCCTATTCTGGACATTTCACATAAGAACCACACAAAGTCTTGTGTCACCTGGTTCTTTGGCTTAGCACAATGTTTCAAAGTTCATCCATGTTGCAGCATGTATCACTGCTTTGTTCCTTTTTTACTGCTAACTAATAACCCATTATATGGATATACTATATCTTGTTAATTGGTTCAATAGACAGGTTGTTTCTACTTTTCAGCCATTATGAATAATGCTGCTATTCAGATACAAGTTTTCACTTCTCTTGGGTTTATACCTAGGAATGGAATTGTTGGATCCTATAGTAAGTAATTCTATGTTAACATTTTGAAAGACTGCCAAACTGTTTCCAAAGTGGCTAAGCATCTTTTCATTCTTTCTTTTCTTTCCTTCCTTCCCTTCCTTTTCTCCCTTCCTCCCTTTCTCTCTCTTTCTTTCTTTCTTTCTTTCTGCTACACTGCATGAAGGGGCATGCAGGATCTTAGTTCCCCAACCAGGGATGGAACCCATGCCCACTGCAGTGGAAGCACAGACTCCTAACGACTGAAACACCAGGGAATTCACACTAAGCATCTTTTCAAATGTTAATGATCATTTAGTTTTCCTCCTGTTCGGAATGACTTCATAGCTTTTGCCTTAGTCTTTGGTCAGTTAGCAGGAGCTCTTTGTATGCTGGGAATGCCTTAGTCTTTATCTGGTTTATCTTCTACAATTATGTCCCAGTCTACTGCTTGATTTTATTAATATTGTTTTCTAAAGTTTTTTTTTAAAATACAGTCACACAAGCTTATATTTTACTTTAAGGCACCTCAGTTTCCTATTTTGCCTCAATATTAAACTTAACCTTCTCTTAAGTGTTCTTTCATTGGCTATTAAATTCTATCTTTTTGTATGTAGTGTAAAGACAAGAGCCTTTTTCCCCAGAAGAATAGACAATTTCTGCTAGCACCAAGTTAAATGCTATCCTTGCATACAGGTCGACATATATTCAGATCAATTTTGGCTATACTGTTCTATTTATTCATGCATAGTTCAAACTACACTGCTTTGATTAAAGGGTTTTTTTCCGTAATTTTGATGTCTGGAAAGACAGGTATTCGTTTTGTTTTTTTTTTAAAGTTTTGTTGCCACAGTTTTTTCTTTCTTTCTTTCTTACTTATTTATTTATTTATTTATTGCTGTGTTGGGTCTTCCTTGCTGCGCGAGAGCTTTCTCTAGCTGTGCTGAGCAGGGGCTACGCTTCATTGCGGTGTGTGGGCTTCTCATTACGCTGTCTTCTCTTGTTGAGGAGCACGGGCTCTACGCACGATGACTTCAGTAGTTGTGGCTCAGGGGCTCTAGAGCGCAGGCTCAGTAGCTGTGGCGCACGGGCTTAGGTGCTCCGCCACATGTGGGATCTTCCCGGACCAGGGCTCAAATTCGTGTCCCCTGCATTAGCAGGTGGACTCTTAACCACTGCGCCACCAGGGAAGCCCCTGCCACACACTCTCTTTATAACATGTTTTAGATCACAGCTGAGTGAGTCACCTATAGTTACCGTTAAGGAACAGAACTCATATTTTCACTTTAGTCATCCTGCCTGAGGCTGGCGTTTACATAGACGAATAAGGCAATCCCTGCTCTTGTGTGGCCCCAATTCCTGATCACTGCCTCACTGGAGAATGAACCGAGTATGGGAACAATGCAGAAAGAAAAGACGAATTGAGGACGGTAACGGAGATGGACAGCTAGAATTCCTGAGAAAATAAGATGGCCAGTCCAGACCGCTGTGTAGAAGTTGGCCAACAGGGGAGGGGAGTTTCGCCCAGCTCTGACCGAAGGGCCGCCCCTGCCGAAAGGGACGGCTGTAACAGGACCCTAGAGCCGACAGAAACCACGACCTACCACCACCTCGCCGCCACCGCAGTTTCTTGATAGACCCCCACCGGCTGGAGCGGAAACTGCGTCGGCCTCTCACAGACCTTCCGGTCCGTAGACGGCCCGCTTCCGGTCAGGCCCGGCCCTGCTCCGCCCCAACCGCGGCGCCTGGCGATCTCCCATTGGCTGTTTGGCACCGAACTACATTTCCCAGCAGCCCTTGTAGCTAGAGCGTCCGTACCTGGAGTGGTGCCAACCTGTCTTGGAGGGTTTGAGCCAGCCTTCTGCTTTCCATCTCCCAGGTGCAGCCGCAGAGAGAGTGGCTGCTGCCAACCTGGCCTCCCTGCGTCCCTGAGAGCTCCGCCGGCCGGCCTCGAGCCTCGCCTTCTCAAGCGCAGACTGTTCGCTCCAAGCGAGGAGACCAGGCTTCCGCACCGGAAACGGGGCACCGGGCGTGACGTCACTGCTGCCTCGGCGCACGGCCTCCCAGAAGGCACCGCGTCCCTGCCGTCCTCCCCAACTGACGGCGGCGCACTCCAATAGTCGCCGGCTGCCTGTGAGGACATTCCGAAGGGCGAGGGGTGGGCTTGGCCTCTCGAGCCTAGTTTCCCGGTCTCTCCCCGAGTCTGGGTCTCTGGGCTGTCCCCAGTGAGCGCCCAGGGGCGGCAGAACCCCAAGAGGTGAGGGACTCCGGGAGGGCGGGAACCATGCTGAGGCGGCCTCTGGGGAGCGGAACAGAGTCTATTGCTAGGGGATCCTGGCCGGATAGGTAGCCGGGAGCGCACCCCAGGCAATGCCACCAGCTGGGCTTTGCGGTGAAGGTGCCCCTTGGCCAGTGGGAGAGGCTGCAGAGCGGGCCTGGCTTGGTGGGCCCTACTGGGATGTCCTCTGTCGCTCTTACAGGGCTTTGAGGGTGGAAAGGAGTCAGCAGGCCACATGTAGACACCTCATGCGGCCTTGCGTTTGCTCCTTGAACCATCAGCAGCCCCCGGAAGGGCATCCGAGGGACCTGCGGTCCAAGGGACGCAGTGAGGCCAGATTCAGTGGCCAAGTTGACTTGTAAACAGATGCCCTCGGTATTGGACCCCGGATTTCCTGTCTTCTGGCCCATTGCTTCTTCTACCAGCATGAGTTAAACCTTTCTTCCCAGTGGAGTTTGCACTTCATTTTCTCATGAGGATGGCTCTTGAGGTTTGAACATCTTCTGCTTTCATTCTCAGGATATTCCTTTCAGGCCTTGCTAAGAGTATCGGGTCAGGGATCTTCCTTACGGTTCTGAGTTCCCTACCGTAGCTTATCTTTCCTTTTTGATTTAGATATCATGTGGCCTCACTTTGCAAGACACATACTGGAGTGCAGGCATCTCCAGCCTGACTCATGGTTTCTCTCATCTGCAGCGTGACTGACAGGTTTCCTCCAGTAAGAGGTGACTCTTGAAGCTCTGCAGAAACAAGTGTGTGTGTGATTTCAAGGCACGATGGCTGCAAAAGTGGTTCCTATACCACCAAAGCCAAAGAGGTCCTTTATACTGAGAGTTCCTCCTAACTCCAAGCTGGGCCAAGACCTACTTCGAGATGCTACTAGTGGGCCCAAGACCATTCACCAGCTGGTTCTGGAGCACTTCCTCACCTTCTTGCCCAAGCCAAGCCTAGTCCAGCCCAGTCAGAAAGTCAAGGAGACCTTGGTTATTGTGAAGGATGTGAGCTCAAACCTTCAGAACAGAGGTAAGAAGCACATACTGTTTTACTAGAAGAGAAGGGGATAGTACTGGGGGCTGAGCTAGACTTCCCTGTTAGTAATGAATTCAAGTTAGGTTGGTGGGTGTCGGAAAAAAAAGAGTTGATTCCAATAAGTCAACATGCCAGGGAGAGGGAGTATTTTCTTCTCAAGCTGGAGCTTGAGTGGTTTGCTAAGTGTGTGTAAAGCCACAGAATAAACAGTGTGTATCTTTTCTGTAGTGTCAGTTTTACCCAGACATTGGGGAGGGGGAGTATCTTTTTAGGATAAAGGAATGTGGATGAATTATCGAATTGACTTCAGCTTATGTGGAATTTTGTTAACTTTTGTGCTTGCTGTGGGCATCTTCAGACTTTACCTTTCCCCATCCTTCCCCTTAGTAGTAATGGGAATTTTAAAAGGTGCTTAGGGGAATATCCTTTTCATAGTGAAGAGACCCCATATAGGTTCAAGACCCTGTGGTTTGTGGATTGATCTCTGACTGGGCTCATAGGAACAGAAAAAGCCTTGAGTTACCTACCAAAGGAATGAGGACAGCCTGGCTTCAAGGTGTGGATAGAGTCTCCATATTAGAGTCACTGACTTTTCTATTAACTACAGCTTCCTCTTTCCCCAGTGCAATCTCATACCTTAGTGAAGCTTCTACCCAGAGAAGGAATCCAGCAGAAACAGGAGGCAGTGTCTCTGTGTTTGAAAGCTGAGTCTGAGGTGGGTTCAGTTTTCCTGTTCACTGTTTGAGTGCATCACCTTCTCTACTCTTGCAGCCCTCCCGTATATATAAACCCACTCTTGGGAGTCAGCAGGGAGATGGGGCTCTTTCTTCACTGCCTCCTTGGACAGTCATCTTTTTTTTTTCCTCTGGCTCCTCTCTGAGCCTGGCTTTCCTGTCTGCGTGGGACTTCTAGATCCCTTTTGCCATCCCTTCCCTGATCTTGGTCTTTCTTAACAGCAGGGCTGTCAAGGAACCTCTGTTACTATGTCAAGGAACCTCTGTTACTAAGAGGAAGGGGGCCTGTTGCTCTTTCAGGAGCTGGTGGTCTTTGAGGATTTGAATGTATTTCACTCCCAAGAAGAATGTGTAAGCTTGGATCCTGTTCAGCAGCCCACCTCAGAGATTCAAGACAACAGTATTGGGGAGATGATGTTACTGGGTAAGAAATCAAGTCCCTTGTGTGTTCAGATTGAAGGCTATGGGAAAAGCATGTTCTATTTCATCTTAGACTTTTTTGAGACATTGTTCACACCAGCTAAGTACATGTTCATGCACATTTAATTTTTGATTTATTCCATGTGGCAGAGCCTTCTCCAGCTGTGAGTGGCCATTTTCCCTGTATCTTGGGGGCAGTAAGGAGGGGACTTCTCTTGGTAAGCAAGACTTGAGGTTGATATACTCACACATCAAATATTTAAACAGATAGAAAATGCGAGTATACTGTTTCTGAATCTCTGCATCCAGTGGTATTCTCCCCACAGATATATTTTACATCATTGTATTTATTGGACATATGACTAATTCTTTTAAGTCTTTTTTTTTCCTTCATGTTCAATAGCTGTGAAGCCTACTAGTGTAAGAGAAAATATATCCCACTTTTGATGGAAATAACATCTGGCACTTATTAAGCACTGGTGTGCCAATATGTGCTAGACATTTCTAACTACTTTGCATGCATTTATTATCTTATGTAATTCTTATGATAGTACTGTGGGGTATAGGAATCATTACTATTTCATAGATGATGGAACTGAAGCAGAGAAAAGTTAAGAAATTTGCTAAAGGTCACACAGCAGTAGGTAGTAGAGCAGGGATTTGGACTCAGGGAATCTAACACCAGAGCTTACAGTCTTGGCCCAGTACAGTACTGCCTCCTTGCTGCATTTCTCATAGTTTCATCCGTGAATTTCCTGTATGGTTGGTGAATGAAGCCTTCTTCATTTTTACTCATTTCCCAGTAGTGGCTAACCAGTGCTACATAGGAACTCATCTGGCAGCAGCTTCTCTGTAAGCTGCTTAGAGATGCTTCAGTTTTTCCCTAGAAATATACTGCTACCCTAGAGCCAGGGTCCCTCAAAAATCATTTTGCTGAGTGCCTAATACTTTTTACCTTGCCTTCAAGACTGGTTCTGAGGCTGAAATGGAGCAAAGAGTGGGTTTTGTGAGTTGCCTAGGGGACAGAAATGCATAATGATTACTCAACTCTGTAGTTGTCTTATCCTGTATGGTTGGGGTGATGGTACATAATAGGCCTGGTTAATTTCCCATAGATTATTATATGTAATATTTTCTTTATTTTAGGAAACCGTATAAACAGATCAGATTTATTACACTGAGTTTTTCCTGAGTCTTAGGCAAAGCTAGCATTTATTTTGGGTGACTGACTGTTGGGCATGTTGCCAACTCCAGGAACACTTTGGCCCTGCACGTTGAGGCCCTGAGACCCAATCCTCACCCTCTCCTTTCCTCTCCCTTGTCCATACTCTGAAGCTGATGATTTAAGCTTAGAGTCATTCACCACATTTAATAAATGCTGTTTTCCCCTCAGGCAGGGTTGGGTTTTGGAGTTGATATTCAGTGTTAAAAATATGTATAATGCTCCATTTCTACCCTCTAAGAGCTTCTAAGTTACAGCTGTAAAGAGCGATGATAAAAAAAAAAGAGCTATGATAAGTCAAGGCAGGATTTGGACCCAGGAGCAGAGTTCGGAAGAACACGGATTTGATTTTAGATGAGATTCAGTCCATGGCAGGAAATAAAATGAGGTTATCCTCTGGGCACTTGGACATTGGGGATTGGAGGTCAGATGTAAGGATGTAGAGATTTGGGAGTCATCAGCACATAGCTGATAGTTGAAATAGTAACATTTGGTCGGTTTGCAAAGGGAAAAGTGTAAGGGAATGAACCTCGTGGGGACAGGAATCAAAAGGAAGGCCCTTGACAGAGGAAGACAGAATTTGTGTTTCAGTCCAAGTAAACCACATGAAAACAACCAAAAACGTAGAGCACTTAAATTCTCAGTGAGATAGTTCTTATGATTGTATCTGCCCTCTACTGTGGTAAGAGAATATACCTTTCCAAGATTGATACAAATTGACTACATACTATGCAACAAAAACACAATAGAGTCCAAAGAGTAGAAATTATACATTAGGATCTATCACAATACAATACAACTAGAAATTAATAATGAAATCAGAGAAAACAATTTCTTTCTACCAGTAAAGTTTAAAACTATTAAGTAACTTTGGGTCAAAGGAGTAATACAAATTAAAATCACATAATTTTTCTGCAAAACACTATGTATCAGAATCTATGGTATAATCTACAGTGGTACTCATAAGAATATGCAGGGATGTAAAAACATGTATACTGGTTTACAGAAATTAATTAAGTCTCTGACTCAAAGTTAGGAAAACAAGATAAGGGAAAACAGGAACAAAATATTAATAAATACAAACTTAGAAATCAATAAGTTAAAAATAGAAAAAATAGAGGAACTAATAAGTAGAAAGATTTACACACAAATAGATAAACCAAGTTCCATAGAGGAAACTGAAATTGTCAAAAAACTAGTGCCACACACAAGAAAAAGGACCAGCCTTAGTTTCACAGAAAATTCTTGTAGATCTTTAAAAATTTGACAGTTCAAATTCTATGAGAACTCAGAGTATAGAAAAAGAAGGAAAACTTCCAGGTTCTTTTTATGACATTAGTGTAACAAAGATATCACAACCTGATGAAAATTGCAATGACCAAATAAGATTTATTCCAGGAATACAAAAATGATTTAGTCATAGAAAGTCTATTTGTTATAAGTCTATCCATCTGAAAATAAAAAGGAGAAATAGCCTATGATCATTTTCATAGTTATTGAAAAGATATTTGACAAAATACAAACCTCTTCTTCATAAGAACACTTAACAAACTAGTGACTAATGGATACTTCCTTAATGGGCTACATATCCTTTCAGCCAGCATCATCTTTAATGGGAAACACTGGGGGCATTCCCACTAGAATTAGGAATACAACAGTGAAGCCCACTACCACTACTACTATTTAATATTTTGTTTCAGGTATTAGCCAGTGCAGTTAAATGAGAAGGAAATTAGCTGTATTATAAGAACTTAAGAGAAAGATAAAACTACACCTATTTACATATAATATAATTGTGTAGCTGGAAAACCCTAGAGAATGTCTGAAAACTTATTCCAAATAATAAGCATTTAGTAAGGCAATGAGATGTAAAATTATTATACCGAAATCATTCATGCAAACACAATCATTTAGAAAATATACAATAGGAACAAAAAAGATTAAACACCTAGGAATAAACTTAAGAAGTGTGTAAAAATTGTGAGGAAAACTTTAAAACACTTCTAAAGGACACAGAAGTAGATTTGAATGAATGGAAAGAAGTATCATGTTCTTGATGGGGAAGATTTTAACATAAAAAAAGGTCAGTTCTCCCCAAATTGATTTATGAATTCAATGTAATCCCTTTAACAAAACCAATAGGATTTTTTCCCGTGGAACTAGGCAGTCCGATCTCAAATTCAAATGGAAAAATAACTACAAGTAACGGGGAAAATTGAAAAGAAGAGCAGTGGTGCAGGAGGGTTCTAGCCCTATCAGGTATTAAAGCAGCCTCTAAAGCCTGTCATGAAAACAGTATATAGTATTGGCATGTCACTAGATAGACCAATGGGATGGAATAAGAAGTCCAGGGACCTCCCTGGTGACGCAGTGGTTAAGAATCCGCCTGCCAGTGCAGGGAACATGGGTATGATCCCTGGTCGGGGAAGATCCCACATGCTGCAGAGCAACTAAGCCCATGCGCCACAACTACTGAAGCCCGTGTGCCTAGAGCCCGTGCTCCACAACAAGAGAAGCCACCGCAATGAGAAGCCCACAGACTGCAACAAAGAGTAGCCCCCGCTCTCCGCAACTAGAGAAAGCCCCGCGCGCAGCAACGAAGACCCAACGTAACCAAAAATAAACTAATTAATAACAAAATTAATTAAGTAAAAAAAAAGTGCAGAAATAGCTTCAAATACACATGAGGATTTAGTTTGTGATAAAGTTGGAATCTCCAATCAGCAAGGTAAAGAGGGACTTTTTGATAAAAGGTGTTGTGACAACTTAGTAGCCATTTGGTGAATCATACCTTACTTTGCACACCAAGAAAAACTCCCAGTGGATCAAAGGGTGAAATCCTTTATAACCGTGGGCTAGGAAGACTTTTCTAATTAAGACTCAAAAATCCAGAAGTCTTGAAAGAAAAGATCAATAACATAAATACATAAAAATTTTAAAACTTCTGTATGACAAAATAAAAAACAAATATCTGAGCAAATAAAATACAGTAAATTGGAGATAAATATTTGCAACTTATATCAGACAAAAGCCTAATCTTCCTAATTGATTAAGAATTTCTAGAAATTGGGAAGAGAAAGATCAACAGATTTTCTCAGAAATACAAATTACTCTAAAATACATGAAAGAGGGCTTCCCTGGTGGCGCAGTGGTTAAGAAACCGCCTGCCAATGCAGGGAACACGGGTTCGAGCCCTGGTCCAGGAAGATCCCACATGCTGCGGAGCAACTAAGCCCATGCACCACAACTACTGAGCCTGTGCTCTAGAGCCTGCGAGCCACAACTACTGAAGCCCATGCGCCTAGAGCCCATGCTCTGCAACAAGAGAAGCCACTGCAACGAGAAACCTGCACACGGCAACAAAGAGTAGCCCCTGCTCATCGCAACTAGAGAAAGCCCACACACAGCAATGAAGACCCAACGCATCCAAAAATAAATAATAAAAAATTTTAAAAATAAAATACATGAAAGATGTCCAGCCCTACTCATAATTAGAAATGCAGATAAAACCTTTACTGAGTTACCTTTTTTTAAAAAAAAAATCTGTCAGATTTATAGAAATCAGAAACTTAACACATTGGTGGTGAGGTTGTTGGGAGATGGGTATATTGCTGGTGGGCATGCAGAATGGTACAGTTCCTGTTTATGAGAATCTGTAATTACCCATATTACAGATGCATTTACCTTTTGATCTAGCAGATCCACTTCAGGGAATCTGAATTACAGATAATAGCAATAGCACACATTCAAAATAATGTACAAACAAGGTTTATTCATTGTGGTATTGCTTGTAAAAACACAAAGTTGAAAACAAGTGTTTCTGCAGGGGGCTGGTGGAATACGGTATGTTTCCACACATGATACTGTGATAATCTCTGTGCACTGGAATATAGCGACTGAAGTAAGGCAAGCAGCAGAAATATACATAGTGTACTACCTTTTATGTAAGAAAGGGGGAGAAAAAGAAAACGTATTGCCTAAAGAAACAATGGGAAAACAAAAAGAAATTAATAAAAACTGCTGCCTGTCTGGGGAATGAATAGAATGGATGGGGAGAGGGATGAGAGTAAGGCTCTCTGTGTATACTTTTTCATGTTTTGATTTTTTGAGCCATATAAATATATTAGCTACTAAAATTATTTTATTTTTAAAGTTAGTACAGTAAAGGAAGGTAAAATACAGTTTCCCATGAACAACACAGGGATGAGGGGTGCTGACCCTCCCAGCAGTCAAAAATCAATGCATAATTGATAGTCAGCCCCCCATACCCGCTGTTCCTCTATATCCATGGTTCTGCATCTGCAGATTCAACCAACCTTGGATTGCATAGTACTGTAGTACTTATTGTTGAAAACATTCTGCGTATAAGTGGACTTTCACAGTTCAAACCTGTGTTGTTGAAGAGTCAACTGTATTTTCATTGACCCTTTCAGAAAAACAAGAAAAATCATATGAGTTTCAACTAATTGTTCTGAAAACAGATATTTAGCTCTTTAATATAACCTAATGTTTATAATCATTCATAAAATGCTGATGGTAATTCCTGAAAACTGAGAATAAAGAAACCTGCTATCACTATTAATATCATTAACTAATTTTCTAAAGCAAGAAGATAAGAAAAAGGGGTTGAGAAGAATGAATACTGGAAAGAGAGGGAACCAAAATATGATTTGTACTTAGAAAATCTAAAAGGATCAACTAAAACATTATTATATTTAATAGTTTTAAAGTAGGTTGATAGGAATAAATATTTAACAATCAATAAATAGCATTCTTTTTTTTTTTAATTTATTTTTGGCTGCTTTGGGTCTTCATTGCTGTGCGTGGGCTTTCTCTAGTTGTGGCGAGAGGGGGCTACTCTTCCTTATGGTGCACGGGCTTCTCATTGCAGTGGCTTCTCTTGTTGTGGAGCACGGGCTCTAGGCTTGTGGCACGTGGGCTCAGTAGTTGTGGCTTGCGGGCTCTAGAGCGCAGCCTCAGTAGTTGTGGCGCACGGGCTTAGTTGCTCCGTGGCATGTGGGATCTTCCCGGGCCAGGGCTTGAACCCATGTCCCCTGCACTGGCAAGTGGATTCTTAACCACTGCACCACCAGGGAAGCCCAATAAATAGCATTCTTAAATAAACGCAAAATAATGAGAGCTCTCATTCAGAATGTAAGATAGGAGTAAACTAGAGAAATGTTTTATTGGTAAATAGAAAAGAAGATTCTTAAATATTGGAGAGAAACAGGTCTAAACTGGAAAACTAAAATCATGTAAAATAAAGATAGCAGTGCCCTCCAGATTTATTTATACTGTAAATACACTCAGTCAAATTTGTGAAAAGGTAGAAGTGGATGTTCTGACTGGTTTTACCAATATTAGACATGTTACAAACAACAAACAGTGTGATACTAAACTCCAAATGTATTGGGGTTAACTGTAAAAATAAGTCATAAAAGAATGGCTAGGAGACTTCCCTGGGTGCACAGTGGTTAAGAATCCACCTGGCAATGCAGGGGACACAGGTTCAATCCCTGGTCCAGGAAGATATCCCACATGCCGCAGAGCAACTAAGCCTGTGCGCCTAGAGCCCGTGCTCCACAACAAAGAGAAGCCACCACGAGAAGCCTGTGCACCGCAACGAAGAGTAGCCCCCGCTCGCCACAAAAAGAGAAAGCCTGCGCACAGCAACAAAGACCCAATGCAGCCAAATGAATAAATAAAAATACCTTTTAAAAAAAACGAAAGAATGGCCAGGAAACAATAGAAATTTATCAGATTTTAAGACTAATTTTTTTTTTCTGGTTTTAAGTTGTGGAGTTATTATAGAGGGAGACTTCCATTAATATATCAGTAGTGATTGATAAAGAGATTAAGATTTGTAATATATAAAATTTATTTAAATTTATAAAAGTCTCAGCCCAATAGATAAATTACTAGTTTGCAGTAATCAAAGTGCAAAGTAAAGCTACAATGAGAAACCATTGTATACCTATTAAATATTTGAAAATTATATCTACTGCCAGCAAGATTAGGTAAAATTGATAACCACATGTTGATGATTGTATTGAAATTTGTACAGCTTGTTTGGAAAGCAGTATAACAGTTCATACCAAGAGCTGTGATAAAAATTGGCATGTGCTTTGACCCAGCATTTTCATTATCCTAAGGGAATCGTTAAAAGAAATAATTTAAAAGAAAAAATTCTATTGGTGTGAAACTGCTAAATCCAGCAGAGATGCATATTCTAGCTTCAGGTTCAGTCACATTATCTAAGTGGTTGATTTAATCGTTTACTTTAATCTCAGTAAGTTGCCTGGAGTCAGACAAGTCCCTTGTCACGTCACCTGTTCAGAGCATACTTTTTTTTTTTTTTCACTTTGTTGCCTAGTCTTTATAACTTGTTATTTTACACAGACTTTTTTTGGGAAATACAAATGCAGAAAAGTCTACAAATCCTAAGTGTACAGGTCAGATTTTCACAAAATGTACACATTTGTCTAACCACACCCAAAACTGACTATTCCTAACAGCCCAGAAATCCCTCTGTGCCCCCTGCTCAGTCACTACTCTCCTTCCTCCCCAAAAATGACAACTATTGACTTCTACCATAGTTTCATTTTATCAATTGTAGTAATCCTTTAATGTCCAAATAATAATCCATTGTGTGAATATGCTACACCTCCTTTAGTTGTGGTCATTTGAATTTTTCCAGTTTTTCACTATATTGGATATTATAATATTACCTAATACTATAATATTTTAATATTTAATGTAGTGAAAACCTGGAAGTAACTCATCTTACCATTCACTTACTAGCCTCCTAAAGATTACAAGTAGTACCCTTTAGTATTTATGTCCTTTATCCCCTGGTCCTTATTAGCTCAGTGCTCTACACAATATAAGGTCAGTATGAACTTGTTGAGTGAGTAGTTGGTGCTTATTCAGAAAACAAACAAATGAAATCTTTTAATGTAGTCCCACTCATTCCAATTTTTAAAGAAAAGTAAAAAGAGGACTGTGTGCTTGCATTATGGGGTATGGAAAGATTTATCAGTCATGTATCCCACCCTCATTAAGGGTGGAAAAGTGTTGATGGCAATTATCGGCCAGTCCTCAGACTTCTGACTTTCAAGGTTATTGTTTCATGAGAAATCTGACTTGTTTTTTCCTGCCTGGTATCATAGCCCTCAAAAGTTATTAAATTCTCTCTCTGTTTCAACAGTCAGTGACAGTAATCCTGAGGGTGAAGATCTTCAGAAAGAACCTGTAGAGAATGAAGATCAGAGAGAAAGGTGTTCAGATTGTGATGAAATTGATTGCTCCGTGGTCTCTGAGCAACCTCCAGATTGCCAGAAAGAGGAAAGACTAAATACATCCATTCCAAAGGAAAGGAAAATGAGAAATCTTTTAGTTACCATCAAAAATGATACTCCACTAGAGGAACTCTCAAAATATGTGGATATCAGTGTTATCGCACTTACCAGAAATCGGAGAACAAGAAGATGGTATACTTGTCCACTGTGTGGGAAACAGTTTAATGAAAGTTCTTACCTTATTTCCCACCAGAGGACTCACACTGGAGAAAAGCCCTATGACTGTAGTCACTGTGGGAAAAGCTTCAATCATAAAACAAACCTTAATAAACATGAGCGAATCCATACAGGAGAGAAACCTTATTCATGTTCTCAATGTGGGAAAAACTTTCGTCAGAATTCTCATCGGAGTCGCCATGAAGGAATCCATATAAGGAAGAAGATATTTAAGTGTCCAGAATGTGGGAAAACCTTCCCAGGAAACAAAGAATTTGTGATTCATCTGCAGAGTCACGAGGCTAAGAGGCCATATGGTTGTACAAAGTGTGGGAGGAGGTTTGGTCGGCTGTCAAACTGTACCCGGCATGAAAAAACCCATTCAGCATGTAAGACCCGAAAACAGAAGTGGGATCGGGAAAGGTCTGATGGTCCTGCCTCAACCTGAAATATTCCTTAAGGAATTCTGAATTCCCAGGCTATCTATCTGAAAAGATAGAGATAAGAAAACCTCATTATAGCCAAAACTGGATAAATACCCATGTTTGCTGAAACCTCAAGTTTTTAGAAAATTCACAGGGGGAAGAAAAAAAACAAAAAC
Organism: Eubalaena glacialis; assembly: GCF_028564815.1. NCBI lineage: Eukaryota > Metazoa > Chordata > Mammalia > Artiodactyla > Balaenidae > Eubalaena > Eubalaena glacialis. Next base: position 58,329,685 of record NC_083728.1, on the reverse strand, counting down.
ATCCTCAAGGGCTGTACCTCAGTTAGCAACCAGGCGTTTTGGACTAGAGCGAGCTTTTGTGAACTTGTATGACAATGTACAGGTCACAGATCCCTTTCCTGAAAAATGCTTTGAAATATGAGTCTGGGGGCTGCTTACCTTCAAGGTGAAGAGTGGTGAGTGTCCTGAAAGTATATCCAGCGTTTCCCCTACATAGGAATTCACACTTGAGAAATAATGTAAAGGTCCTTATCTGGAACTGTGTTCCCCTAAAAGAACCAAACTACTGATTTGTTAAGTCAACAGCTTCTATTAGCAACTCATATAACCCTCTAAGGATACCCTTAAAGCCTGAGAGTTGAAAGGGATTGTTTACTTTGGAATTTAGGAAAATACAGCAAGTGAATGTCAAGGACGTATTCTGTCATTTGTATGTGATCTAAACTAACGATGAATTTCAGTAACATTTGCAGTTTGTGGTGAAAAGTGACTGTTTTACAGAAATCCTTTCACAGCGTAATTTAAAAGTGTCTACTGTTCTCACTGTATTTTGTTCCACAATTAATTGCTCACACAGCTCTCTCATGCCTTTCCCTTGCCAAAAGAAGTTTGGGTCGCTCAGGCCTGGCCACCCAGCCCTGCTCCTGGGAAAGCTCTTTAGAATCTTGCCCCTCTGTTGAGTCGAGAAGAAAACCTGCTAGGAAGGAAACCCCAAGAGGAGGAGGAGGACGTTGGCTTGGATCCATGGCTGGTCAATAAACTTGCCATATGCGTATTTCCCATCAGACCTTTGGCAATGGGTGGTCACTACCTCACAAGCGAAGTGTTTTTTACTTTTAGAAATTATGTCTCCAATAGCTAGCTCACATTACCCCTCAGGAGACAGGGTTCCAGTGTCCTCATTGTAGTGGATATTTGTTCTCTTTGGCCTCCTGATACCCAGACTTTCCTGACTTGTCTGCCAGAGGCAAGGCCAGCGGTGCCTTCACGGGACCGATCCTGTGGTGCGTCATTTTAAGGATTCTTGATCAGTCTTGCTCTTCTTAGATTTCCTAAGGTTTTACATTGGTATTTTGATTGGAATAGGTTAAATCCTATATATCAGTACTATTGGGGGAAAATTACCTTTACAAATTTTGTTTCCTATCCAGAAGCATACCTTTCCATTGATTAGAGTATTCCTAAGTTTTTCTAATTTTCTTCATGTAAGTTCTACACAATTTTGTTACTGTAAATAGTTTTTTTCATTATATTTTTCTAGCTGGTTATTGCTTTTACATAGGAAAGTTATTTTTAATTATATATTGGCAAAACTAGCCACTTCTCTGAATGCAATGTTCAGTAATTTTGTAATTTCTCAGTTCTGTTAAAATTTGTGGTTAAAAATTATACCATCTACAAATAGTAGTTTTGTTTCTTCCTTTATGCCTATTGCTCTTTTTTTGTTGTTAAAATATGTGGTTCTAAGCTTTGTTGTGGTACAAAGCATGCTAAAAGGACATTTTATGATACAATTCAGTCCTGAGTCCTAATTAAAGATAGAAAAAGAAACCCCAACATTTAAAGCCACACTAAAACAGGCTTTATCAATGTTGTCTTTCAAGCCTACTGTATCCTTTAAAATAAGGGACAAAACTGGCTGCCAGCATTATTCTCTTATTCCTTTGCAAGTCTGGCCAGGGTCCACCCAGTTATTGTGCAGAGGGACCCGCCTGTGCACCCAGAAAACTTAAAAGGCTAAATGGCTGCCAGGCAGTGACAGGAGAGGGTGAGGTCCCAGGGGCAAGATGGTCCTGTTCCCTGCCCAACAGTCGGGCCACAAGGTCCCCAAGATGTTTGGGTTGCTGATGCTCCCGTGACCCAAACCCGCTCCCTACACCCAGCAAGTGCCTTCCGTGCCCCGCCAGTAAAGTGTGCAAGGTCAAGGTCCCTGGGAGGGCACCCCGAGAAGCTGTTAGACAACAAGTAAGTGCCTGATAAGGAGCCTGACAACAGCTAATGAGAAAAAGTAAACACAACAACGAATGGTTTTCCAGTAGAGCAGCAAAGTCCAGTTAGAAAATGTGAAGGACCAAAGATCCTATTCCTACAGCAGCTATAAATCTAAAGCACACATCATCTAAAGCCTTGGCACCAGGCCCTGGGTTGTAACGGGGAGCAACAAACCCATGGAGTTTCCCAAGGTGTGGGGTGCCGGTGGGGGCAGAAATTCAGTAAATCTCAAAAAGAGGTATGCAGCTACACACAAGTGCTACGAAGGAAAGGCTGCTAGGAGTGATACCGGTGGGTTTTCTAGGGAGGACTTCTGGGGAAGTGACATTTAAACTGAGACCAGAAGGATGAGATGGGGGAGGAAGGGAGCAGCGAGGGGATGTTCCAGTAATAAGACATGAACATATAATCTTCAGATAAACATGAGTGGCTAAAAGAAATATATGAAAGAACGTTTGGCCTTAATAGTAATCTAAGAATTATATATTGAAAGAACAGGATACCATTTTAGGTGCATTAAATGAGCAGGGTGTGTGTGTGTGTGTGTGTGTGTGTGTGTGTGTGTGTGTGTGTAAATATTTGGCTTGGCAGAAGAGGGATGACAGCAGCATCCATTTACTGTGACAAGAATGTTAAAAGAAAACTATTACTCCTTGACCCAGCAATTCATCTTCTATGTACAAGGGGAAGTATCACAACATCATAATGCTGAAAAAATTAGAAACGACCTAAATGGTTGGATAAATAGGGTGGCATATTATAAAGCTAATAAAAATAATGCTTTTCATTAACCTTAGTCATCAGGGTAAGTCTCATCCTCTCCACTCTCGAGCCCACTGCAGCTTCACCTTCAATTCCAACACTTCACTAAACATTTATAGAATATTTCACCCAACAACAGCAGAATACACATTCTTTTCAAACTCACATGAAGCATCACCAAGATAGACCACATCTGGGCCATGGAACACACCTCAGCAAATTTAAAAGAATAGAAATCATACAAAATATGTTCTCAGATCACAATGAGATTAAACTAAACTAGAAGTTAATAACAAAGTTGGCTGAAAAATCCCAAAATATTTGGAGATTTAACAACACACATCTAAGTAACAAACGGGTCAAAGAAGAAGTCTCAAGAAAATTTTTTAAATATTTTAAACTAAATGAAAATGGATATACAACTTATGAAAATTTTGGGATGCAGTGAAAGCAATGCTTAGAGGGAAATTTATAGCATCGGATACATATATTAGAAAAGAATAAATACCTAAAATCAATCATCTAAGTTTCTACCTTATGATCTACAAAAGAGGAAATTAAATCCAAACAGAAGAACAGATAAAAATTAGAAAAGAAATCAAAGAAATTAAAAGTAGGAAATCAATAGGGAAAATCAACAAAATCAACAGAGAAAAATCAACAAAATCAAAAGCTGGTTCTTTGAAAAGATCAGTACAATTGATAAACCCCTAGCCAGGCTAACTAACAAAAGAAGAGAGAAGGCACAAATTACTATTATCAGAAATGAAAAAAGGGGGCCATCACTATGAATCCTGTGGGCAAGAAAATGATAATAAAGGAATATTATGAATAACTCTATGCCTATAAATTTGATAACCTAGAGGAAAGGGACCAATTCCTTGAAGGACACAATCTACCAAAACTCACTCAAGAAAAAATAATCAGAATAGGCCCATATTAAAGAAACTATGAATAATTAACAACCTTCCAAAACAGCACTGGGCAAAGATGGTTTCACTATGAATGCTATAAAATGTTTAAGGAAGAAATTATGCCAATTCCCTACCATCTCTTCCAGAAAATACAGGCAAAAGGAACACTTCCTAACTAATTCTGTGAGTCCAGCATTACCCAAATACCAAAACCAGACAAAGCCATTACAAGAAAGGAAAACTACAGCTAATATCTCTCATGGATATTCACACCAAAATTCTCAACAAAATATTATCAACTTGAATCCAATAGTGTATAAAAAGAATTATCTATGATGATCAAATGAAATTTATTCCAGGTATGCAAGTCTGGTTCAACATTTCAAAAGCAATGAATGTTAAAAAAAAAAAGAAGAAAAATCATATAATCAGATCAGCTGTAGAAAAAGCATTTGACAGAATCCAACACCCATTTGTGATAAAAACCCTCAGCAAACTAAAAATAGAGGGAAACTTCCTCAACTTGATAAAGAACATGTATAAAAACTTACAGCCAACATCATAATTAATGGTCAGAAACTAGACGCCTTCCCACTAAGATCAGGAATAAGAAACAAAGATCAGGAACAAGGATATCCCCTCTCACCACTCCCATTCAACACCTACTGGAAGTTCTAGCTAATGCAATAGGACAAGGAAATAAGGACTTCCCTGGAGGTCCAGTGGTTAGGACTCCACAATTTCACTGCTGAGGACCCAGGTTCAATCCCTGGTTAGGGAAATAAGAGCCCACAAGCTGCATGTTGTGGCCAAAAAAACACAAAAAACAATTTCTTTGATCCTAAGACCAATGCCACATGTTTTAGGCTTTTGTTACAATACTCTCCACATCTCTGTACTGAATTAGTCAGTTATTGCTGCAGTGGTACTTAGGGAAGATATCCCAAAACTCAGTGGATTATAGTAAGCATTTGTTTTTCTCACTCCTGGGTCTACAGGTTGGTTGAGGTGGCTCTGCTTCACCCTAGACTTCAAGTTGGATTGAGGTCTGATTCTCGTGTCACGTTCTGAAACTTGGACTAAAGGGGCAGCAGCTACCTGGTGAAGTCCTTCTTGTGGTAATCATGGCAGTGCAAGAGCCAAACCAAGCTGCACAAGCAGATTTAAGGTCTCATGTTTTGACTACTCACATTTTGCTAAGGAAAGTCACACAGCCAAGTTCAAAGTCAACAGAATAGGAAAGTATATGTTACCCCAAGGGGAAGTGAGTGGGGACTGAATATTTGCCAAACAATAATCCATTACAGTGATCGAAAAGATAAAAATCCTTGTCCTCATGGAGATTACATTCTAGTAAAAAGGATAAATATAAACAACTCAGAAATGAAGATAGTGTGGTCAGATAGGATATTCTCGCAAATGTAAGCAAAGTTACAGGCACAAGGATGTCTTACACAGCACATTTGTAATGATAAAACACTGGACAACGGGCTTCTCTGGTGGCACAGTGGTTAAGAATCCACCTGCCAATGCAGGGGACATGGGTTCGAGCCCTGGTTCTGGAAGATCCCACATGCCGCAAAGCAACTAAGCCTGTGCGCCACAACTACTGAGCCTGCCCTCTAGAGCCCGCGAGCCACAACTACTGAGCCCGCATGCCATGACTACTGAAGCCCACGCACCTAGAGCCCATGCGCCACAACAAGAGAAGCTACTGCAATGAGAAGCCCGTGCACTGCAATGAAGAGTAGCCCCCGCTCACTGAAACTAGAGAAAGCCCGTGTGCAGCACCGAAGAGCCAAAGCAGCCAAAAATAAATTTAAAAAACAAAACTAAACTAAAAAACACTGGATAACCTAAATGTTCATCAATCACAGCTATTTAAATAAAATCATATGTCAACTAAATAGACTGGTGGGGAGGTTCTTTATTACTTGTTTTGATAAATTTGATATATGGTATACATTTCCTTTAAAAACAAGGTTAAGTCCATATGTATTAACATGAAAAGGTGGAACTGATGAAGAGTTTTGGGGTATCTCTCCTAAAATGTTTATGCCAATATAATCCTTTATTTTCATCTACACAAAAGAGATGTTTGTAAAACACTCCTTAAGTTATATCTTGGGAATTCTTTGCACATCAGAACTTACAAATCTACTACATTCTTTGAGTGGCTGTACTGGATTCCATTATAAGGATGGATCATAATTTACTGAATTGCTCCCCTTTAGATGGACACTTGGGGTATTTCCAAGTGTTACGTCTACTTAGTTTTACAATAATAAACATTTCTATACCTGCATCTTGGCATAATTTTGCGAGAATAATCTACCAGACATTGCAAAGTATTATAAAATTTTTTAAAAGCCTCAAGCTAAAATAGCATGGTATTAGCCCAATAATAAAAGCTCATATCAGTGTATCAGAACAGAGAATCTAAAAATATATCTATATCTCTCTATACCTATATTTATATATCTACATCTATTCATCTCTGTATGAATTTACAGAGGCATTCAGAGGATGGACTTGGTCATGGAGCTGGATATCTCAGAAACCTGGTTCCACCATGTCCTAACTGTGGGACCTTGAGACAGTCACTTAATCTCCTTAAACCCAGGGATGGCCTTGAGTGGGGATGATAATGATACTTACCTCATGGCTGCAATATTAAAATAGATATGAAGAGAAAAGTCTCGGCCAACTGGCTAGCACATAATAAGTTCCCAATGCATATTAGATAAAATGATCGCATTTTACAAATGATAAAAGTGGTGTTACAAACAGTGAAGTATGGAAAGGTTATTAAAAAGTAACTGGAGCAATTTTGTAAATATATGAAGAAATGAAATTAGAGCCATAAACACTATTTGTTTGTTTGTTTATTTATTTATTTATTTATGGCTGTGTTGGGTCTTCGTTTCTGTGCAAGGGCTTTCTCTAGTTGCGGCAAGCGGGGGCCACTCTTCATCGCGGTGCGCGGGCCTCTCACTATCGCGGCCTCTCTTGTTGCGGAGCACACGCTCCAGACGCGCAGGCTCAGTAGTTGTGGCTCACGGGCCTAGTTGCTCCGCGGCATGTGGGATCTTCCCATACCAGGGCTCAAACCCGTGTCCCCTGCATTGGCAGGCAGATTCTCAACCACTGCGCCACCAGGGAAGCCCCCAATTTATTGATTTAAACTGCAAAAACCAAAAACAACTAGAAGAAAATATAGCTAAAGATTTAAGTAATGAAAGAATGGGGAAGAAAAGCCTAAGAGAATTGGAAGAAAATTCAATGCTTTCTGGTTATAATTATATGAAATTAAAATATATAATACGTCCAAAACTTAGCAAAACTGAAAAGTATAAACTAGGGAAAGCTAGCTGTAGTATTTGTGAAAGGGTGTCTGACATGCTCAAAAAATATGGTTCAACAATTTGCTATGAAGTCAACATTTAAAGAACTCTCACAAATAATAAAAAACAATTTAAGGCTTCCCTGGCTCAGTGGTTAAGAATCCCCCTGCCAATGCAGGGGACACGGGTTCAAGCCCTGGTCCGGGAAGATCCCACATGCCGTGGAGCAACTAAGCGCGTGCACCACAGCTACTGAGCCTGCGCTCTAGAGCCACAACTACTGAAGCCCACGCGCCTAGAGCCCGTGCTCCGCAACGAGAAGCCACCGCAATGAGAAGCCTGTGCCTCACAAGGAACAGTAGCCCCCACTCACCGCAACTAGAGAAAGCCCGCGCACAGCAACAAAGACCCAACGCAGTAAAAAAAAAAAAAAAAATTTAAGTGAAAAATGCCCAGGAAGGAAAATGTAAATCAAAGATCCTATATCCAGCAAAGCTTTCAAAAACAAAGCAGAACTGCTCTACAAAAATTACTAAAGGAATTCCTTCAGGCTGAAAGCAAGTGACCCCAGCTGGCAATTAAAATCCACACAAAGAGTGCTGATAAAAGTAGGTAATTATAAGAGATAAGTGCGTTTTTTTCTCCTTTACTCTCTTAAGTGATTTTGAAAGCAACTGGATAAAATAATATGTAGGTAGTGTATTGTTGGGTCTATAGCACAAAGAAATGTAACGTATGTGTAATATATTTGCCAATAACAGCACAAAGGAGTTGGGTGTGAGTAGAGCTGTAATGGGCTAAGGAAATGACCAAAGATGGTAAGGTAATAATTTAAGAATGTATTGTGGAGTTTATAACATTGATATAATATGTGAACTGATAATACACAAATAATGCTTAAAATGGGGAAAGGGAATAGAGCTATATAGGAGAAGCTTTTCTTTATTTATTTTTTAAATATTTACTTATTATTATTTTTTTATTTGGCTGCGCCAGGTCTTAGTTGCAGCACGTGGGATCTTCACTGCAACATGCGGGATATTTTAGTGGCAGCATGAGGGATCTAGTTCCCTGACCAGGGATCGAACCCAGGCCCCCTGCACTGGGAACATGGAGTCTTAACCACTGGACCACCAGGGAAGTCCCGAGAAGCATTTCTTTATATCACGGGAATTAAGTTAGTATAAATCTGAAGCTGATGTTGATAAAATGTATATGGTAAAACCTAGAGCAACCACTAAAAAAATCCAAAAAATATAGTGAAAAAAATAATTACTGGGGTTAAAATGCTATATTAGAAAATATACAATAAATGCAAAAGAGAGCATTAAAGACACAAAAAAGACACAAGACACATAGAAAACAGAAAGTTAAATGGCAGACATTAATATTAAAAGTGAATGGGTTAAACAATCCAACCAAAAGTCAGAGATCATCACACTGGATTAAAAAACATGATCAAAGTATATGTTATCTACAGGGTACACACTTTAGATTCAAAGACACATTAGATTGAAAGTAAAAGGATGGAAAGAGATGTGTCATGCAAACAGAAACCACAGGAGAGCTGGAGTAGCTATACTAATATCAGACAAAATAGACTTTAAAACAAAAAATGTTACTATAGATAAAGATGGATATCTTATAATGATAAAAGGATAAAACAAGATTATATAAAATTTATAAACACACATGTATCTAATAACATGTATCTAATACATAAAACAAAGGCTGGAGATATCTTTCAAACTTTCAAGGAACAGGTACTGTCCATCTTATTATAAAGAATTCTTGGAAATATAGACTAAAAACTGAAAATGCTACCATTTATTCCTTTAGACAAAAATATCAATACACAATTATGGCAAACATAAAAAAGAAAATCATATGAAACTCAGAAATGGCCTCTGATTCTGAATTTTGTCCATTTTCATACAAGATATCATCTTACCTATCTCTCTGAAATTAAGGGGAACTGCCCTGTTTTCCTCTTTGTTCCTCAAAATCCAGAGCATCCTGCTCAGTGATGTTTTAACCAGTTTCATCTATTTGTCAATATTTTATTCTCTGCAATCATTTTCAAAATAAATTTAAAGTCATACTTTCAAATAGTAGTAAATTTCCTTTATGTTTTAATTCAAGAACAGGATTACTAGTGAGTACATTTTGCTAGAACAACTTGAAGGAAATACTAGGGGCTGGAAAATAAAATTGTGGAGACTATCCAGCAATTTAGAAAGGCTTTATTACAAAATGTAAGTGGAAAATCAGGATATAAATAAGTATCTGTGTAAAATATCACAGTGCATTGACATAAATGGAACAGAAGGTGGAAAAAATGCAGTTGATTAACACGACTGGGCACTGAGAATTTTGGAGGATATTTTTTCCTTGTTTAACTTACCCATGTTCCTGTCATAATGTTGCATGATACATAAAGCTCAGATACAAAGATAAAAAATAACTAGCTTGACGGGTGGTGATGGTGGTGGTGGGATGAATTGGGAGATTGGGACTGACATATATACACTAATATGTATAAAACAGATAACTAATAAGAACCTGCTGTATAAAATAAATAAATAAAATAAAATTCAAAAAAAAAAAATAACTAGCTTGAATGCGTGGCAGAATTAGGGCTTCCTGGAGCCCTTAAATGAACCCTCTCCTTCCTGCCCCAACACCAGTCCGACCCTCCCATCACAAGTGCCTGTATCTCTGTGTCTCTGTTGTGAGAAAGAGAAATCAGCCCTGATATCCAGGAACCAGCCTAGCACTCACAGCTAGGTCTTGGTACTTTTTTTTTTTTTTTTTGCTGTGCCATGCAGCACGTGGGATCTTAGTTCCCTGACCAGGGATTGAACCCATGCCCCCTGCACTGGAAGCACAGAGTCTTAACCACTGGACAGCCAGGGAAGTCCCTTGGTGATTTCTTTTTCTTTTTTTTTTAACATCTTTATTGGAGTATAATTACTTTACAATGTTGTTTTAGTTTCTGCTGTATAACAAAGTGAATCAGCTATATGTATACATATATCCCCATATCCCTTCCCTCTTATGTCTCCCTCCCATCCTCCCTATCCCACCCCTCTAGGTGGTCACAAAGCACCGAGCTGATCTCCCCGTGCTATGCAGCTGCTTCCCACTAGCTATCTACTTTACATTCGGTAGTGTATATATGTCCATGCCACTCTTTCACTTCATCCCAGCTTACCCTTACCCCTCCCCGTGTCCTCAAGTCCATTCCCTACGTCTGTGTCTTTATTCCTGTCCTGCCCCTAGGTTCTTCAGAACCTTTTTTTTTTCCTTTAGATTCCATATATATGTGTTAGCATATGGTATTTGTTTTTCTCTTTCTGACTTACTTCACTCTGTATGACAGACTCTAGGTCCATCCACCTCACTACAAATAACTCAATTTGTATGGCTGAGTAATATTCCATTGTATATATGTGCCACATCTTCTTTATCCATTCATCTATTGATGGACGCTTAGGTTGCTTCCATGTCCTGGCTATTGTAAATAGAGCTGCAATGAACATTGTGGTACATGACTCTTTTTGAATTATGGTTTTCTCTGAGTATATGCCCAGTAGTGGGATTGCTGGGTCATATGGCAGTTCTATTTTTAGTTTTTTAAGGAACCTCCATACTGTTCTCCATAGTGGCTGTATCAATTTACATTCCCACCAACAGTGCAAGAGGGTTCCCTTTTCTCCACACCCTCTCCAGCATTCACTGTTTCTAGATTTTTTGATGATGGCCATTCTGACTGGAGTGAGGTGATACCTCATTGTAGTTTTGATTTGCATTTCTCTAATGATTAGTGATGTTGAGCATCCTTTCATGTGTTTGTTGGCAATCTGTATATCTTCTTTGGAGAAATGTCTGTTTAGGTCTTCTGCCCATTTTTGGGTTGGGTTGTTTGTTTTTTTGATATTGAGCTGCATGAGCTGCTTATAAATTTTGGAGATTAATCCTTTGTCAGTTGCTTCATTTGCAAATATTTTCTCCCATTCTGAGGGTTGTCTTTTCATCTTGTTTATGTTTTCCTTTGCTGTGCAAAAGCTTTTAAGTTTCATTAGGTCCCATTTTTTAATTTTTGTTTTTATTTCCATTTTTCTAGGAGGTAGGTCAAAAAGGATCTTGCTGTGATTTATGTCATAGAGTGTTCTGCCTATGTTTTCCTCTAAGAGTTTGATAGTGTCTGGTCTTACATTTAGGTCTTTAATCCATTTTGAGTTTATTTTTGTGTATGGTGTTAGGGAGTGTTCTAATTTCATTCTTTTACATGTAGCTGTCCAGTGTTCCCAGCACCACTTACTGAAGAGGCTTTCTTTTCTCCATTGTATATTCTTGCCTCCTTTATCAAAAATAAGGTGACCATAGGTGCATGGGTTTATCTCTGGGCTTTCTATCCTGTTCCATTGATCTATATTTCTGTTTTTGTGCCAGTACCATACTGTCTTGATTACTGTAGCTTTGTAGTATAGTCTGAAGTCAGGGAGCCTGATTCTTCCAGCTCCGTTTTTCTTTCTCAAGATTGCTTTGGCTATTTGGGGTCTTTGGTGTTTCCATACAAATTGTGAAATTTTTTGTTCTAGTTCCATGAAAAATGCCATTGGTAGTTTGATAGGGATTGCATTGAATCTGTAGATTGCTTTGGGTAGTATAGTCATTTTCACAATGTCGATTCTTCCAATCCAAGAACATGGTATATCTCTCCATCTGTTTGTATCATCTTTAATTTCTTTCATCAGTGCTTTATAGTTTTCTGCATAGAGGTCTTTTGTCTCCTTAGGTAGGTTTATTCCTAGGTATTTTATTCTTTTTGTTGCAGTGGTAAATGGGAGTGTTTCCTTAATTTCTCTTTCAGATTTTTCATCATTGGTGTATGAGAATGCAAGAGATTTCTGTGCATTAATTTTGTATCTTGCTACTTTGCTTGGTGCTTTCTTGATGAACACAGAGAGTTGCACAGAATATCAGTGTCACACAAGGCCATTCTGTGACTGTTACAAAGTAAGACAAAACAAGACCACGCTGTAAGCATGTAACACTAAAACATGAACACTGTCCAAGCCACAAAAATGACCAAACTCCCCCTGTGCTGGTGGATATGAGTGACTGCTACTTCTTTGCCAATCACAGCTTTGGCCTCAGTCTAGTTTTCCCTCCTTCTAGATAAAATATATTAAGATAGCGAACCAAAATTATCCTCACTTTGTGACATTTTTGAATCCAAAGACCCAATCCTTACCAAAATCACCTCATACAAGCCCAAGTCTTTTAATAAGTCCTTTTGAGCACCTTCTAAGATACCTCACTAAGATACCTCACTATTCCCCCCATGGTGTGTGTAACTCCCTTGTTACAATGAGTAATAAACGCAACTTATTCAACAAGAGGTGTGCTCCTAATGGGTTTTGGCTGGAGGGCACTGACGGTTGGAATAGTCAAGTTATTTGGTACAAGGATCTCTCTTTCCATCTTTAACCTGAAGAGGCTGTATCAAGTTTTGTTCTCCCAAGATAGATAGTAGATGATTCTCTTACAAAAGACAAATGTTAACTTTTGCATAATCAAAAAACCAAAAACATGATTTTCTTATAAATTAGTTCCCTCCATGATTTTCTTAGCCTATTTCACTACTGAGTAGAAAAAATTCATAGCAACCACTTTTCCAAGAGCCTCTTTTATGTCCTGGCTTCTCAGGCTGTAGATGAAGGGGTTCAGCATGGGAGTCACCACAGAGAACATCGCAGCAGCTGCTATGTCTATCTCAGCTGAGTGGGAGGATAAAGGGTTGAAATACAGAAATATGATGGTGCCATAGAAGAGGAAAACCATAGCCAGGTGGGAGCCACAGGTGGAGAAGGCTTTCCATCTTCCCTTTGTGGATTGGATTCTGAGGACAGCACAGGTGATAAGGATATATGATACCAGGATGCAAACAAATGGGGTGCTCATTATTGGCCGTGCTTCAGTTAGAATCATCACCTCACTGAGGTGTGTATCAGAGCAGGAGAGTTTCAGGAGGGTGGTCACATCACAGAAGAGCTGGGGGATGGCATTGTCTGCACAGAATGAGAGTCAAGCCATCAGCAGGGTATGCAACAGCATATCCAGGTTGGCAATGACCCACGATCCAGTGACCAGCAGGGCACAGAGCTGGTGGGTCATCTTTGCTTAGTAGTGTAAGGGGTGGCATACAGCAACAAAGCGGTCATAGGCCATCACAGCCAAGAGGAAATTGTCCATGTCCATGAACGTGAAAACAAAATATATCTGCGTGAGACACCTAAAGAAGGGGATGGTCTGCTTCCTGAGCATGTGGTTGGCCAGCATCTTGGGGACAGTGGTGGAGGAGAAGCAGATGTCCACGAAGGACAGGTTGCAGAGGAAGAAGGACATGAGGATGTGCAAGCGGGAGTCCGTGCTGATGGCCAAGAGGATGAGCAGGTTTCCCAGGACCGTGGCCAGGTACCTGCTCAGGAAGAGCACAAAGAGGAGCTGCTGCTGCTGGGGCTGCCTGGAGAGCCCCAGGAGGAGGAACTCAGAGTTACTTGACTGGTTTGTCTCTCCCATGGGGCTGGACCCAGATGCAGAGAAGAGAAGCAGAGGTCAGAAACCTAGAAGCAAAGGGTTTGGGTGCAATAACCCAAGCTCCAGCCATGGTCATGTTAATAAAACCTACATTAGAGTTGCTCAGTCAGAATCTGCCCCTACTCCCTACACCCTCAACTTCCGACCTCCAGTCCTAGATGATGCTGGTCCCACTGGACTAATTTTTTAAATTATATGAAATATAACATAAAAACAACACACAGGCACATACACAGCCCTTCCCTGACATTATGTGCATCTCTGTTAACATTCTCAGGCTTTTGCCCACTTAGTAGATCATAGAGAGAAGAGAAACAGCTCATTGGTACTGGGTTTATCACAAGCAACAGATGAGGGATTCAGGACTTTTACTACTACTCCCTGGATCTGGAAGATTTAACAAAGGAGGTTCTTCAGAGAACTTCACCGGGGACTTCCCTAGTGGCACAGTGGTTAAGAATCCACCTGCCAATGCAGGGGACATGGGTTCGAGCCCTGGTCCGGGAAGATCCCACATACCTTAGAGCAGCTAAGCCCATGCACCACAACTACTGAGCCTGCGCTCTAGAGCCCGCGAGCCACAACTACTGAGCCCGCGTGCCACAACTACTGAAGCCCGCGTGCCTAGAGCCCGCGCTCTGCAACAAGGGAAGCCACTGCAATGATGAGCCCGTGCACCACAATGAAGAGCAGCCCCTGCTCGCCGCAACTAGAGAAAGCCCGCGCGCAAAAAAGAAGACCCAACGCAGCCTAAAAGAAAGAAAGAAAGAAAGAAAGAAAGAAAAAGAAAGAACTTCACCCATTAGTAAAGAAATATTGACATCCCCACTGTTACAATCTTACCTGGGAGAAGTTCGTGCTGTTGCTATCAAGTGTTCTTCACCTTTGAGGAACTGGCCAGTGCTCCTCTTTATTATAAGGTTTGGAAAGTCTTGGAAATATAGGTAGGTCCTGAGCAAATGAGGAGCAGAGATTCATGGCCTTAGCTCTCTGTGCAGGATGTTTGGGGGTATCAGAGATGGGTATTTACAGTAGCCTCCATGGCCACTGGGACCAGATTCCCTGAGAGCCTTATTAGAGACAAGCAGAAAGTAATTGTCCCACCTATTTCCTGGTCCCCATGAGCCCAACCATGATGAATGACAAAGCATATGATCTAACTCCTGGGTCAGAACTTGGAGATAAAGCAATCTGGGTGGAGAGAAGTCCCAGAGAAAACTCCCTGAGATTTCCAAATTCATCACCTTGCTGATCTGGGCTTATGTTTATGTATTTGAAAGTTCAGTTATTAAAAGATTTTTTTCTCATTTTCTTAGCTCAGAAACTGGGGTTATTGCAGTGTTATCTAAGTCAACCTCTTTTTCTCTAATATCTATCCAGTCATTTACTGATTAGAGCTAGTGATGCATTTGCAGACAGGGATGCTGGGGTGGGGTGGGGGTGGCAGTACAGAGTTGTGCTTAATCCTGTAAAGCATTTGATGTAAAGGATTAGCCTCGCGGGAGAGATGTATCAGAGAGCACAGCATACCAGGATTGAGAAACTCCAGGCTCCCGAAGTAGACTTCTTTGGAGATGTCTTCCCAGCTCACAATGGATCACCCTTTTCTGAGGATGGTCCCCAATCCACAGAGTCACAGGGGTGTGGGCTCCAGCAGCCCAATTTATAGTCCACCACCTCCTGCCCAGTGAGGATTCACGATTGGATTTGGGAACCTGGCACTGAGGCTGCGGACCTGCGGGTCATTCTCAGTATGACTTGGCCTGGATGTGGAAACCCAGAAGATTGCAACTCTCTCCTGACTGCCCCATAGATGGAGAAGCAAAAGTCTATGCAGAAAGGCCAAAAATGCACACACAGAGAGAGAAATAATGATGAGATGGAAGGAGTACTAGTGGTGGCCCAGTTCAGGGTTCAAGTCCTTTTCTGATGATTGGTTACATTGTGGCAATTCTTAGACAAAAATAATAAAACTGAAGTCATGCTGATTAAGCAGAAAAGGATTTCTTGAAAATGATAGCTTATACCTCAAAACTACGGAGCAACTGGAGAAGCAGGCTCAGGAGGTCACTCGGCGCTGTAATGGCCCAAATCATACGACAGCACAGGTTTGATTAGCATGTTCCTGCTACCTCCAAGCATAAATCTTACAGTTCATGGCTCTGACACAGCTAGCCACTGGACATAGGGTGCCACCAGTAGCACTGTTACCTGGGGATCCATTTTGCTGCAATGGCTGCCACTGCTAGAAAAATTTCCTCCTTGTCTCCCTTTCTTTGTGTCAAAGGCTGAGTCAGGATATCTAATGGGTAGGCACATGCCCACAGCTTAGCTGCTACAGGGGCTGTGAGATAATTTATTCAGGGTTTCCTGTGATACAGGAAGAAGTAGGATTTTCTTCCCAACAAGAATGATGAGGTAGGGTATTACCTGAGCTTTGGAAGGGGTCACAGAAGTTGGGAAGCCAAAAAAAAAGATAAATGCCCACTAGAATCCACCCCTCCAGTTGTATAACATTAACACACATCCCTCTTACCAACTTACCCTTCAGTAGAATAGCAATTCTCTGGTCTAACATAATACAACTATCCTTCTCACAACAGGGGAACAACTCAAATCCCATCAGTTACTGTATCCAGGTCCCAAACCAAGATCTTCCCTGATCCAATCATGATCCCATCCTGACATTCTATAACTTCGGAATCAAACCTGAAAGCTAACCAATAACTACATATCCTATGTATATGTAAAACAGAGGGAGGAAGGGAGAGAAAAGAAGAAAGCTAGCTAGCTAAAATACATAAATATATACGTAACAAAGGAAGGATGAAAATATGACTGATGATGTAATCTTCATTTCCACAGGTAGTCATGAACAATTAATTGATATTAATAATGTTCCTTAACTACAATCTAATTCATGTTCCCTTTATCTTTAGCCAGCATCTCAGCTACTCAAGGTTTTAAAAATCTGAATAGTGACTTTAATTCTCATGTCGGAGAGATCTGACATCCTTATGATCTTGCCCATATAAGATTGTCCTAGTCTTTCATTAACTGCCATCACTGGACATGGCAATTCCAGAATCCTCTCAAGGAGATCTTTTCATCCATTATCCTCTCTGCTACCACTGTGTAGCAGAAAAAACTATTTTCTACTGATAGTCAAAGTTATAACAATATTAGAATCTCCTTTTGGTCAGTTTATCCAAGTAGCAAAAGGAGCCCAAATTGGCCAGCAAGAAGTCTCTTCAGAGCCCAGTGTTGCTGGGATAAAAAGCAAAATTTTGCAAGTAGATCATTAGGTATTACAAAAAGAGGTGCCCACTTTTACCTCTTGTTTCCTTGCCCCATAAATTCCTGGTTGGGAGAAAGTTCAGCATATATTGTCCACTGGTATGAAACTTATACTGTATCCTGTAAAACAGCACCCTAACATTACAGGGTAACCTCAAAAATTGAGGTACCAAAATTGAGTCTTTAAAAGACCATTTCTCTGTTCCATAAGGTCAACTGTTTCTGGTGATGGTGTAAAAGTAAATGCTCGGACTTTCCTGGTGGTCCAGCAGTTAAGACTCCGTGCTCTCAATGCAGGGGCCCCAGGTTTGACCCCTGGTCAGGGAACTAGATCCCACATGCTGCAACTAAAGATCCAGCACGCCCCAACTAAAGATCCCGCACACGGCAATGAAGACCCTGCCTGCCACAATTAAGACCCCACGCAGCCAAATAAATAAATATTTTTTAAAATTTCCCCCCAAAGTCCTTTAAAAAAAAGAAAGTAAATGCCAAAGAATCCCATGGACACTAGCCTTATCCCTTGTATTAGTTATCTATTGTCAAGTAACAAGTTACACCAAAACTTTGCAACTTAAAACAGTAAACATTTATCTCCCACAGTTCCTATGGGTCGGGAATCTGGTAATGGTTTAGCTGAATGGTTCAGGATCAGGGCTTCTCATGAGATTGCAGTTAAGCTATCTGCAGGGGCTCAGTCATCTGAAAGCTTGACCATGGGTGGAGGATGAGTGTCCAAGATGGCTCCTTCACATTGCTATTGGCAGGAAGCCTCAGTTCCTCTCATGGACTTCTCCATAAAGCTAACTTGATAGGTCCTTGCAACAGAGTAGCTGGTCTCCCCCTGAGCAAGTGATTCAAGACAGCAAGATACAAGCCACAATATCTTTTATGAGGGAGCTCCAGAAGTTAAACAGCAACATTTCCACAACATCCTATAGCTCACACAGTGCTACGGATTGAATGTGTCCCCACAAAATTCATATGTTGAAATCCCAACCCCCAGGGTGATGGTATTAGGAGTTGAAGCCTTTGGGAAGTGATTAGGTCATGAGGGGAGAGCCCTCACCAACAGGATTAGTACCCTTATAAAAGAGGCCTGAGAAAGCGCCCTTGTCCCTTCCACCATGTGAGATGGAACCGCTATCTATGAACCAGGAAGTGGGCTCTCACCAGACACCAAATGTGCCAGCATCTTGATTTTGGACTTTCCAGCCTCCAGAACTGTGAAAAATAAATTTCTGTTATGTATAAACTACCTAGTCCATGGTTTTGGCTGTGTTGGGTCTTCGTTGCTGTGCAGGGATTTTCTCTAGTTGCGGTGAGTGGGGGCTACTCTTCATTGCAGTGCGCGGGCTTCTCATTGTCGTGGCTTCTCTTGTTGCAGAGCATGGGCTCTAGGCGCGCAGGCTTCAGTAGTTGTGGCAGTGGGCTCAGTAGTTGTGTCTTGCGGGCCCTAGAGCTCAGGCTCAGTAGTTGTGGCACATGGGCTTAGTTGCTCCG
Source organism: Eubalaena glacialis (assembly GCF_028564815.1). Classification (NCBI taxonomy): domain Eukaryota; kingdom Metazoa; phylum Chordata; class Mammalia; order Artiodactyla; family Balaenidae; genus Eubalaena; species Eubalaena glacialis. The sequence goes on along the minus strand of NC_083728.1, from coordinate 58,311,288 downwards.
CGGCATGTGGGATCTTCCCAGGCCAGGGCTCGAACCCGTGTCCCTTGAATTGGCAGGCAGATTCTTAACCACTGTGCCACCAGGGAAGCCCTCAGTCCATGGTATTTTGTTACAGAAGCCCGAATGGATTAAGACACAGAGTCAGCCCAATTCAGGGTGTGAAGGGATTACACAAGACTAGGATCGCTGGGGACCATCTCGACAACTGGCTACCACATTCTTTTTATTATAAAGTGAGTTATTTGGTTAGAAACGATGTTGGTGGGATGCCAAGTTGATGAATAGATCCATTCATCCCTAACACACATCCTATTAGTCTTTCAACCTCAGGTTGATTAAGTACTTCCTTGTGTACACTGGTTGGTTTTCCTTTCCTGAATGCTTCTGCACATTCCCAGATACTCATGCTCACCATAGGTTTTCTACCTATATCATCTTGATTAAGTAGTAAGTGATGCCTGGGATGTCATAAATATCCCGAGTCTGACTCACAGGACTCAAATCTTAACATCTCCTTTAGGTCTGCAGAACCAATTACATACATCAACATTGCCTCCTAGACTAGAAATCTTGGGAAGTTTAAAACAACGATTCTCAAACATTAACGTGCACAGAGATCACCTGGAATGTTGTTAAAGTGAAGATTCTGACGCAGGAAGTCTGGAATGGAGCCTGAGATTACGCATTTCTAACAATCAGCCAGGCAATGATGCCTGGTCCTCGGATCACAGAGTAGTGGCAAAGGCTCAGCACTGGAGTAAAAGGAGCCCTTAATCTAAGAAGGGTACACCGGTTTTTGCGATACTGGCTTCCCAGCCAACCTCGCTTTTTGAAAGGATATCCGGATTGGAAGTCAGACCTTGACTTCCGACAGTCCCAGCTTGTGGAAGCAAGAGACAGGAATCTTGAACACCTCGTGACCCATCCTAACCGGGAAGGGCAGACAGAAGGGGCAGAGACCAAAAGGACCGGGACCAGGTGAAGTGTGGAAGGCTCATGGGACCCGCCAGTTGCCCAGGTTTGGCGGGCACCAACCCCTAAGTTTCTCTTTATACCATTTCGGGGTAAAGAGTCAGAGCCACTTACTGCAACGCAGAACACCCGCTCCTTACTGGAGCTCCCACCCGCGGTACTTCCGGTGAAAGACGCAGTTGCACTTTCCCAAAGAGACTGCGCAGAGCTGAGGCCCCGCCCCCTCCTTTCTAATTGGGCAGGAGCACGTGGGGTGCGGGGGGGGGGGGGCCCGCTGGTCCGCTATTATTTCCGCTATTATTGGATAATTAAAGAAAGGTCTGCAAGGGGCGGGGCAAGGAGAGCCATACAACGCAGCCTCTGATTGGTCCCGGTCGAGGGCGTGTGCAGCGCTTCGGAAAAGGTCCGGCCGAGTCTGTGCCTCCCGCGCTGCGCCTGCGCGTGAGGGGCCAGAATAGGGAAGTCCTCTTACGTGCGAAAGACTCCTGACACTGAGGGGATGGGAATAGAGGTGCAAAGCTCCAGGGGTCCCCAAAAGCTTAATATTCAAGATAAATCATATTTCAATGCAGTGATTTTAAAAGCAAAATTAGTGCAAGAAATCTTTGAACAAAATATCAAAATTTTAAAGACAAGATCTGTAAGTTGGAAGTTAATTTAATAGTATTTAAGAGCTTCGGTTGATTGAGAGAAGTTGTCAAAAATGGTAGTTCTCTCTGTTGAGACCGAGTTAGGCAAAGAAGTAGATTTTTAAAATATTACTGATGTTTGATTCCACTAAAACTAGTGTCAAATATACACACCAGCCAGACATTAGTTAAAGCGGTGAAACCGATTTTATTCAGTAATTACAGTAGTTCCCCCATTTATCCTTGGTGGGGGTAGGGTCCAAGACCCTCAGTGGCTGCCTGAAACTATGGATCTACTGAGCCCTATGTATACTGTTTTTTCATACACATACATACCTATGATAAAGTTTAATTTATTAATTAGGCATAATAAGAGATTAACAATAATAATAATAAAATAGAACAATTATAACAATATACTGTAATAAATGTTATCTGATATGGTTCTCTCTCAAAATAACTTATTGTACAAGTGTAATGCCCGTCCATCTTAACTAAGCACTCATTACACACTGTGACATATTTTTTATAAATGGCATATTCTTTTCTAATATGTATGTATATAAACTTATTTATTCATTTATTTTTGGCAGCGTTGGGTCTTTGTTGGTGGGCGCAGGCTTCCTCTAGTTGCAACGAGCGGGGGCTGCTCTTCATTGCGGTTGTGGGGGCTTCTCACTGTGGTGGCTTCTCTTGTTGCAGAGCAAGGGCTCTGGGCGCGTGGGCTTCAGTAGTTGCGGCACGTGGGCTCAGTAGTTGTGGCTCGCGGGCTCTAGAGTGCAAGCTCAGTAGCTGTGGTGCACGGGCTGCACGGCATGTGGGATCTTCCCGGACCAGGGCTCGAACCCTAGTCCCCTGTATTGGCAGGCGGATTCTTAACCACGGAGCCACCAGGGAAATTCCGTGGCTGTAACTTCTGCAATTTGGGGTGCAACAGCAAAACTAGTGGGAGGCCCGTGCACCGCAGCGAGGAGTGGCCCCCGCTCGCGGCAGCTGGAGATGGCCTGCGCTCAGCGGCGAAGACCCAACTCAGCCAGAAATGGAAGTGAATGAATGAATGGATTTATTAAAAATAAAATAAAATAAAATAAAATACATTAAAACATACACATGGGCTTCAATATGGCTTGAAAGGTGGCAGAGAGCTGAGACAAGCCCATCAACCCCTTCAGGAAACTTTCTCGTCTTCTTCTCCCCATATTGATTCAGTCATATAATCATTTACTCGGGCAAATAATAATTGTTGAGCAACCACTACATCCCAGGTACTGTTGAAAAAACTGGGTCCCTGCAGTCATGGAGATACAGCCTAGTCGGGGTAGGGGGCATGAGGAAAAAAACAAAAAACAAAATAATTCCTTCAGGGTATTGATTTCTGCTATTTACTCATTCTTCATGAAACATTATGCACTTCACGTGAACCAGACCCAGCGCCCAACACTGAGTGTACAAACGTGAATAATGACCCATTTCTTATCGCAAGGATGGAAGACCCAAGAATGAATGCAAACAACTGCAGGAGAAGATTGTACAGGAAAAGGCAAGCAATTCTATTGGGATAACGTTTAATTTCCAAGGGCTGCCATAACAAAGTAGCACAAACTAGGGGCTTCCCTGGTGGCGCTGTGGTTAAGAATCTGCCTGCCAGTGCAGGGGACATGGGTTCGAGGCCGGGTCCGGGAAGATCCCACATGCCGGGGAGCAACTAAGCCCATGCGCCACAACTACTGAGCCTGCACTCTGGAGCCTGCAAGCCACAACTACTGAAGACTGCATGCCTAGAGCCCGTGCTCCACAACAAAGAGAAGCCACTGCAAGGAGAAGCCTGTTCACCGCAACAAAGAGTAGTCCCCGCTCGCTGCAACTAGAGAAAGCCCGCGTACGGCAACGAAGACCCAAAGCAGCCAAAAATAAATAAATAAATAAAAAATTTAAAATGCTACAAAGTACCACAAACTAGATGGCTATAAACAACAGAAATTTATCTCACAGTTCGGGAGGCTAGAAGTCCAAAATCAAGGTGTTGGCAGGGTTGATTCCTTCTGGAGGTTCTGAGGGAGAACCTTTTCTACCTTCTGTGGCTGCAGCAACACCTGGGATCATTTAAGGTTGCTTAGTGCCAGCAATCCAGGTGATGCTTGTAAATGCATGCATCACTCCAATCTCTTGTGTTTACAAGAACTTCACAACCACTGGGACCATATTCCCTGAGAGGCTCATTAGAGAAAAGGATAATTGTCTTGCCTACTTCTTGGTCCCTTTGTACCAAACAGTGATGATAAAGAATATTGTTTAAGGTTTAGATGTAACTCTTGGGTCAAAACTTGAAGATATTACAAATGAAGCCAGCGCTATGGAGATAAATCCCAGACAAAATTCCCTGGGACCTCAAACCTGGGACCTGGCTGATCTGGGCCTGTGCCCATAGATGGGGAAATTAAGTTATTAAATCCTAGTTCTCCTCACTTCCTTTGTTCACACCTGGGGCTATTCCTGAGTTTCCTGTGTAATTCTTGCTTTCTTATGTCTGGTTATATCCAGAGAAGATTAGTGATGCCTAATCGTCTCCATTGGGCAGAGGGGAATATTGAAAACCCATTACAGAGCTGAGCTTAATTCATGATCACACCTGGGTTAAAGGACAACCTGATTCTAAGGGAAGTTGTCTCCAGGAGAACCCAGCATACTGTGATTTACAAACTCCAAGCCCCAAGGCAGATACCTTTTGGGATGTCTGTCCAGCTTACATTGTTTACCTTTTTTCTGAATGGAACCCCTAATTCACATAGTAGTGACCGTGGGGCCCCAGCAACCATATTTATACCACATCCCTCTCTTCATCATAGCTGGTTAGACCAGGGTATTTGGAACTAGGCTGAGAGAAAGCCAGTCCATATCACTATGTGGCTTGGCTGGAAAGTGTAAATCCAGCCCTCTTCTGCCTGCCCATTGCTATCCTATGGACTGAGGAGCAGAGAAGTGCTGAAGGAACAAACACAGAGAGAGGAGAAGATATTAGTTGGAGAAAACCCTCATGGTTTTCTAATTCTGGGTTCGAGTCTTTACCTGATGACTGGCTACATCCCAAAATGTTTCACTCAGGGTTCTTAGTCATAAATAATAAAAACCAATATGGCTAATTTGAGCAGAAAATTTTAAAAATTAAAAAAAACTTTTTAAAAAATATTGAGTCCATCAAAGGATGAATGGATAAGTAAATTGTAGCTGGGTGGAGGAATAGATTGGGAGTTTGGGATTGACATGTACACACTACTATATTTAAAATAGGTAACCAACAAGGACCTATGGTATAGCATAGGGAACTTGGCTAAATATTCTCTAATAACCTAAATGGGAAAAGAATTTGAAAAGAATGGATACTTGTATGGGTATAACGGAATCACTTTTCTGTATACCTGCAACTAACACATCATTGTTGATCAACTACACTCCAATATAAAATAAAAAATTTTTAAATTGTATAAATAAATAAATAAATTTTATTTATACAATGGGATATTATTCAGCCATAAAAAGGAATGAAGTCATGATACATACTACAACCTGTATGAACCTCAAAATCATTATGCTAAGTAAAAGAAGACAGACACAAAAGGTCACATACTGTATGATAGGACATCTGGGTGGAGGGGCCCAAGAGTCAGATGTTTTGGACCTGTGACTCAGGCAAGAGTCCAGCTTCACATGGTTCAGAAGTCATCAGCACATAAGTTTATCTGAGGCCATGGGAGTGAATGTGATTGTCCACGGAAAGGGAGTAACATGAGAAGGAAAAAAAATCCAAGAATAAAACCCATGAGGATAATAACATATAGTGAGGTGACAGAAATAGAGGCCAGCAAATGTGATCTGTAAAGGTAGAAATCAGGAAACAATCAGTGAACAAAAAGGAAGTGGTGTCTCAGAAGCCAAGAGCTAAGTTTCACAAAAAAAAAAAAAAAAAACCGTATCAGTAATGTATTATCAAAGTAATAGTATGTGACAAAACTCCCCAACCTCAATGGAATAGAAAAGCAATAACCTCCTATTCATTGGTCTCAAGGTCAAATTCAGCTTCAGACCGTGGGCCATCTGGGTTAGGCACCGGGCTGTGGGCCAGGCTCACGTCCTCTCTTCTTGTATCCTCCTGGGTCTCAGGCTGGAGGGGCAGCAGCAACCCAGAGCATGGTCTCCTGATGGAGCAATGGACTGTGGGTGGGCAAAGCCAACCCCAAGCCCATTTGAAGCCTCTCCTTAGGTCACCTGCGCTGACATCCCATTGGCCAAAACCCAAATCAAGGGTCAGGGAAGGGCACTCCATCTGCCATGAGGCCATGGAAAGGGCATGGATATATAATGGTATTATAAGCAAGTGAAAGACTGAGATTCATAATTCATTCTACCATACAAACCTAGTGGTAAACAATGCCAATGAGACAGAGAAATTAAGCAAAGAAGTAGATGACATCAATTATATTTTGTAAAATTATTTTTTAAAGAAAACACTACGTGATGTTTTCAAACTATATTTTTATAATATGGTAAATGCAATCCAGCCTGGTAGTTAAGCATATGTGTTTTGGTCAGCCAACATGGCTTAGTTGTACTTATTGTTAGAATATCATTATAATTAAAATGTTAAATGAAAACGTGAGATAGAAAAATATTCAGAATGCAGGGTTTTTAGATAGTTTTCTTTCTTCTTGATAACTCTCTGCTTTTTCCAAAAAGTTTCTTTAATAGGCATTGTTGAGAACTGTGATGGGGTCTGAGATTTTACCCTATTAACTAATCTAGTCTTCCAGGTTCGTGGATGGTAGCAGAAGACACAAGACTGTTGGGTCAAAGACAAAGAACTTAAAGGCATAACTCAGAGATATTGCGGTTCAGTTCCAGACCACCAAAATAAGGCAAATATCAAAATAAAGCAAGTTGGGCTTCCCCGGTGGCGCAGTGGTTGAGAATCTGCCTGCTAATGCAGGGGACACAGGTTCGAGCCCTGGTCTGGGAAGATCCCACATGCTGCGGAGCAACTAGGTCCGTGAGCCACAACTACTGAGCCTGCGCGTCTGGAGCCTGTGCTCCGCAACAAGAGAGGCCACGACAGTGAGAGGCCCGCGCACCGCGATGAAGAGTGGACCCCGCTTGCCGCAACTAGAGAAAGCCCTCGCACAGAAACGCAGACCCAGCACAGCCAAAAATAAATAAATAAATAAATAAATAAATAAATTAAAATAAATAAATAAATAAAGCAAGTCACATTAATATTTTGGTTTCTAGTGCTTATAAAAGTTATGTTTACACTGTACTGTAGTCTACTGTGTGCACTAGCATTATGCCTTTAAAAAAATGTACGTACCGAGCAGAAGCAAGAAGAACTACAATCCTGGGGACTTCCCTGGTGGCGCAGTGGTTAAGAATCCGCCTGCCAATGCAGGGGACATGGGTTCGAGCCCTGGTCTGGGAAGATCCCACATGCCTTGGAGCAACTAAGCCAGTGCACCACAATTACTGAGCCTGCGCTCTAGAGCCCGCGAGCCACAACTACTGAGCCCATGTGCCACAACTACTGAAGCCTGCGCGCCCTAGAGCCCATGCTCCACAACAAGAGAAGCCACCGCAATGAGAAGCCCATGCACCTCAACGAAGAGTAGCCCCCGCTCCCCGCAACTAGAGAAAGCCCGCGTGCAGCAACAAAGACCCAACGCAGCCAAAAATAAATAAATAAATAAATTTATAAAGGAAGAACTACAATCCTGCAGCCTGTGGAACAAAAACCACATTCACAGAAAGATAGACAAGATGAAAAGGCAGAGGGCTAAGTACCAGATGAAGGAACAAGATAAAACCTCAGAAAAACAACTAAATGAAGTGGAGATAGACAACCTTCCAGAAAAAGAGCTCAGAATAATGAGAGTGAAGATGATCCAGGACCTCAGAAAAAGAATGAAGGCAAAGATCGAGAAGATGCAAGAAATGTTTAACAAAGACCTAGAAGAATTAAAGAACAAACAAACAGAGATGAACAATACAATAACTGAAATGAAAACTACACTAGAAGGAATCAATAGCAGAATAACTGAGGCAGAAGAATGGATAGGTGACCTGGAAGACAGAATGGTGGAATTCACTGCTGCAGAACAGAATAAAGAAAAAAGAATGAAAAGACATGAAGACAGCCTAAGAGACCTCTGGGACAACATTAAACGCAACAACATTCGCATTATAGGGGTCCCAGAAGGAGAAGAGAGAGAGAAAGGACCCGAGAAAATATTTGAAGAGATTATAGTCGAAAACTTCCCTAACATGGGAAAGGAAATAGCCACCCAAGTCCAGGAAGCCCAGAGAGTCCCAGGCAGGATAAACCCAAGGAGAAACACACCAAGACACATAGTAATCAAATTGGCAAAAATTAAAGACAAAGAAAAATTATTGAAAGCAGCAAGGGAAAAACGACAAGTAACATACAACAGAACTCCCATAAGGTTAACAGCTGATTTCTGAGCAGAAACTCTACAAGCCAGAAGGCAGTGGCATGATATACTTAAAGTGATGAAAGGGAAGAACCTACAACCAAGATTACTCTACGTGGCAAGGATCTCATTCAGATTCAATGGAGAAATCAAAAGCTTTACAGACAAGCAAAAGCTAAGGGAATTCAGCACCACCAAACCAGCTCTACAACAAATGCTAAAGGAACTTCTCTAAGTGGGAAACACAAGAGAAGAAAAGGACCTACAAAAACAAACCCAAAATGGTCATAGGAACATACATATCAATAATTACCTTAAACGTGAATGGATTAAATGCTCCAACCAAAAGACACAGGCTTGCTGAATGGATAGAAAAACAAGACCCATATATATGCTGTCTACAAGAGACCCACTTCAGACCTAGGGACACATACAGACTGAAAATGAGGGGATGGAAAAAAGATATTCCATGCAAATGGAAATCAAAAGAAAGCTGGAGTAGCAATACTCATATCAGATAAAATAGACTTTAAAATAAAGAATGTTACAAAAGACAAGGAAGGACAGTACATAATGATCAAGGGATCAATCCAAGAAGAAGATATAACAATTATAAATATATATGCACCCAACATAGGAGCACCTCAATACATAAGGCAACTGCTAACAGCTATAAAAGAGGAACTCAACAGTAACACAATAATAGTGGGGGACTTTAACACCTCACTTACACCAATGGACAGATCATCCAGACAGTAAATTAATAAGGAAACACAAGCTTTAAATGACACAATAGACCAGATAGATTTAATTGATATTTATAGGACATTCCATCCAAAAACAGCAGATTACACTTTCTTCTCAAGTGTGCATGGAACATGCTCCAGGATAGATCACATCTTGGGTCACAAATCAGGCCTCAGTAAATTTAAGAAAATTGAAATCATATCAAGCATCTTTTCTGACCACAACGCTATGAGATTAGAAATCAATTACAGGGAAAAAGACATAAAAAACACAAACACATGGAGGCTGAACAATACATTACTAAATAACCAAGAGATCACTGAAGAAATCAAAGAGGAAATCAAAAAATACCTAGAGACAAATGACAATGAAAACACGATGATCCAAAACCTATGGGATGCAGCAAAAGCAGTTCTAAGAGGGAAGTTTATAGCTATACAAACCTACCTCAAGAAACAAGAAAAATCTCAAATAAACAATCTAACCTTACACCTAAAGGAACTAGAGAAAGGAGAACAAACAAAACCCAACAAACAAAACCCAAAGTTAGCAGAAGGAAAGAAATCATAAAGATCAGAGCAGAAATAAATGAAATAGAAACAAAGAAAGCAATAGCAAAGATCAATAAAACTAAAAGCTGGTTCTTTGAGAAGATAAACAAAATTGATAAACCATTAGCCAGACTCATCAAGAAAAAGAGGGAGAGGACTCAAATCAATAAAATTAGAAATGAAAAAGGAGAAGTTACAACAGACACCGCAGAAATACAAAGCATCCTAAGAGACTACTACAAGCAACTCTATGTCAATAAAATGGACAACCTGGAAGAAATGGACAAATTCTTAGAAAGGTATAACCTTCCAAGACTGAACCAGGAAGAAATAGAAAATATGAACAGACCAATCACAAGCAATGAAATTGAAACTGTGATTAAAAATCTTCCAACAAACGAAAGTCCAGGACCAGATGGCTTCACAGGTGAATTCTATCAAACATTTAGAGCAGAGCTAACACCCATCCTTCTCAAACTCCTCCAAAAAATTGCAGAGGAAGGAACACTCCCTAACTCATTCTATGAGGCCACCATCACCCTGATACCAAAACCAGACAAAAATACTACAAAAAAAGAAAATTACAGACCAATGTCACTGATGAATATAGATGCAAAAATCCTCAACAAAATACTAGCAAACAGAATGCAACAACACATTAAAAGGATCATACACCATGATCAAGTGGGATTTATCCCAGGGATGCAAGGATTGTTCAATATACGCACATCAATCAATGTGACACAGCATATTAACAAATTGAAGAATAAAAACCATATGATCACCTCAATAGATGCAGAAAAAGCTTTTGACAAAATTCAACACCCATTTATGATAAAAAACTCTCCAGAAAGTGGGCATAAAGGGAACCTACCTCAACATAATAAAGGCCATATACGACAAACCCACAGCAAACATCATTCTCAATGGTGAAAAACTGAAAGCATTTCCTCTAAGATCAGGAACAAGACAAGGATGTCCACTCTCACCACTATTATTCAGCATAGTTTTGGAAGTCCTAGCCACGGCAATCAGAGAAGAAAAAGATAAAAGGAATACAAATTGGAAAAGAAGAAGTAAAACTGTCACTCTTTGCAGATGACATTATAGTATACATAGAGAATCCTAAAGATGCCACCAGAAAACTACTAGAGCTAATCAATGAATTTGGTAAAGTTGCAGGATACAAAATTAATGCACAGAAATCCCTTGCATTCCTATATACTAATGATGAAAAATCTGAAAGAGAAATTAAGGAAACACTCCCATTTACCATTGCAACAAAAAGAATAAAATACCTAGGAATAAACCTACCTAGGGAGATAACAGTCCTGTATGCAGAAAACTATAAGACACTTATGAAAGAAATTAAAGATGATACCAACAGATGGAGAGATATACCACGTTCTTGGATTGGAAGAATCAATAAAAAAAAAAAGTTCGTACCTTACTTTAAAAATACATTTTTGCTAATAAATGCTAACCTTATCTGAGCCTTCAGAGAGTCATAATATTTTTGCAATAGTAACATTAAAATTACTGATCACAGGTCACTTAAAAAATATAATAATAATGAAAAAGTTTGAAATATTGCAAGAATTACCAAAATAGGACACAAAGTGAGTAAATGCTGTTGGGGAGATGGCACCAAGGGACTTGTTTGACACAGGGTTGCCGCTAACTTTCAATCTGTAAAAAAGTGTAATAAATGTGAAGCACAATAAAACGGGGCATGCTTGTATTACTCACAGCAATAGCAGGAGCCAGAGTACCAGCATTTACACCAGTTCCCTAAGCCCTGATTCTCACAGGATGATGTGAATAAGGCCAAGCAGCACCTGCATACAGAAGGGATGTGTTACAGGAGCCTAAGCTTAGGAAATCAAATCTTTTATCATTGAGAATAAGCCTGCCTGAACTTTGCCCCAGAAGGATACATTATATTTATTATACCAGACAGTGAAAAATCTGCCCTTTGCCCTGGAAAGACACACCATTCTATCTTCCAATGCTGTTCATTATATAGACATCCTTGGAAAAATGGTCTAGAACAAAAAAGTGAATGTCTATGCTCACAGAATATGCAGAAAAGCAAGAGACACATGGAGAACTGTGTCTTACAAAGCATGTATTAATTCTCTACTCATAAAGTTTCATTTGTTTTTAACAGTGAATGGGAGATGGAGGCATTCATTGTTGACTATTCTTTCTAGGTATAGAATTACACTCTCTTTTTATCTCATGTACTATAAGCTTTAAAAGAAAGATACTGACAATAGGGAAAGAACCCTTCATCAGGTCAACTATTTTATTTTATTTTTAAATTTTATTTATTTATTTATTCATTTTTGGCTGCATTGGGTCTTCGTTGCTGCGCGCGGGCTTTCCCTACTTGTGGCAAGCGGGGGCTACTCTTCTTTGGGGTGCGCGGGCTTCTCATTGTGGTGGCTTTTCTCGTTGTGGAGCACGGGTTCCAGGTGCACAGGCTTCAGTAGTTGTGGCTTGCGGGATCTAGAGCGTGGGCTCAGTAGTTGTGGCGCATGGGCTTAGTTGCTCTCCAGCAAGTGGGATCTTCCCGGACCAGGCCTCGAACCCGTGTCCCCTGAATTAGCAGGTGGATTCTTAACCACTGCGCCACCAGGGAAGTCCCAAGTCAACTATTTTAGAGAGTCTGAGAGCATGAGTCAACACAAGCTGAAAGGAAGTAGAGATGTGATATTAATATTAACTAAAGTATGCTTTAAGATGAAAAAAGGATTAAAGAGGATGAAGATCTTTCAGTTACTAAAAGATACAATCCATAATGAACGTGTAGCATTCATGAACCTCTATTCCCTCCATAACCCAAAATCAAATCGAAAGGTAAAACTAGGCTTCTCTGGTGGCTCAGTGGTTAAGAATCCGCCTGCCAATGCAGGGAACCGGGTTCGGGAAGATCCTACATGCCGCAGAGCAACTAAGCCCGTGCGCCACAACTACTGAGCCTGTGCTCTAGAGCCCGCAAGCCACAACTACTGAGCCCGCGTGCCACAACTACTGAAGCCCGCGTGCCACAACTACTGAAGCCCGCATGCTTAGAGCCCGTGCTCCGCAAGAAAAGAAGCCACCGCAATGAGAAGCCCACGCACTGCAGCGAAGAGTAGCCCCCGCTCGCCGCAACTAGAGAAAGCCTGCGCACAGCAACAAAGACCCAACACAGCCAAAAATAAATAAATAAAATAAATACATTTTTTTAAAAGTAAAAGCTATTAATATACAGAAAGAACATAGTTGAAATTTTCATTACCTTACAGATCAATCAAAAAAACATTAAGTATCCAAATATTATAATCTTCATATATACTTATTTGAATTCTATTTCACAGATATAGCTATGATACAGAAGAAACCTGAAGTCCACTCCATATAAAAAAGACCTCAAGGATGCAGCAGGAATCTCAAAGGTAGGAGGGTAAATCTGAGCTGGGTGTTCATGGGCAGAGCTGGTTTGACACAGTGGAGCTAGAAGTCCCAGTGCGTGTAGCCACCATGGCACAGAGTCAGAATTTAATGGAGGATAAAGTAAACTTGAGCTCCGATAGCTGCGACCTGAGACCATAGGCGGGCCCGAAAAGGATGTGAGCCACGAGCATCAATTCTGCAGCAAAACAGGCCTCAAGAGATCAAACGAGACCAAGGTTCGGGAGCTACACTGGGTGCTAGCAACTCACACAATCATGCCAGTGGGCAGGTCCAACTTCTGGTTCTCTCTCTACACCTGGCAGCGGAAAGCGAGACAGGCTGACTCCTTGAATGAGCTTCTGGGATGCTGTGACACCAAGAGAGTGATACTGGACCCCCTGCTAGTATTAACAGGTGGGGTGGGACGGAAACAATGAAGAAATAAAGGAATGATGACCTTAATTTTTACTCCAAGCTGGGGAAATAGGTCATGTAGGCTACCTATGACAGTAAGGAACACAAAGATTTATACACCAGGAAGTGTGCAGCAGCATTATTTATAGTACAGAAACACTTGAAATCATCCAGAGTTAAGGAATGGGTAAATTATATTGCACCCATGAATGGATAAAATATTATGCAGCCATTAAAATCACATTTCTAAGACCTTTATTGACATGGGAAGAAGGAGGTGGAAAATCGGAACGCAAAGTTATTTGGAAAAATTGCAGCCAACCTTTCTAAAACTATGTGTATTACCGTGGTTATCTTGGAGCAGCAAATTTACAGGTTGTTTTAATTTTCTTCTTTATGACTTTTATGTTCCATAATTAGGTATTACCTGTCAAATAACAAAAGTGATTTTTTTTTTAATGAGAAAGTTTTAAAAACCTCTTCTCAAGCAAGAATGTCCAAATTAGAAGTTAAGGCAATATTCATTCATCCATTTTTTCCTTTCAGCTAGATTTGAGTATTGCCTTTGGTCTAAGAGCAGTGCCAGACACTGGGGTACGAGGTGGATAGCATGTGAATATGGGTATGGAGGATCTTATAATATGTGGAAAACCCTTGTGGAGGGGAAGAATAAACCAAAGAAAAAATAGAGTTCAAGAACCAGAAGAGAGAATCAGGAGGCCTCATGGAGGAAGAGGTGGCACTTGACTTGGCTCTTGAATGTATGGGAGGCGGTTGCTAGCCAGAGAAGAAAGCAGGGAGAATTGGTCCCCACAGAAGGAATAGCAAATGTTGATTTGTATCCTTGGTATCAAAACTTGCCTGGCTGACCCCGCCCCCTAAGATCAGACAGCCAATCAGGATGCTCACAGAGGGTTTCCCCCATTCTGCGCTGCTTCACCTCTTGATGCTCTGAGCCACAAGTCCACCTGGGCCTCTGAGTCTCACCTGAAATATTACTATCCACTTTAGTCCTCATATTTTACTCGGTTGTTCTTTTATCTGAGTCTCAAAACTAACCTTGTGAGCGTTTTTGTGACCCAGTCTTTATGACTGACCATGACAGAAAACACATAAGATGAAATAGACCAGTGATTCTCCATCCTGACTGCACAGTAGAATCATGAGGTTTTAAAAATCTCAGTGTTGGGGCCCCACCTCCAGAGATTCTGATCTATTTGGTCAGGGTTGCGACCTGGACATCAGTGGATCGTAGCTTGCAGGTGATTCTAATATTCAAAAATATGTGGAGCATGTATCCTTCTAAACATACCACTTAAAAAGGAAAAACTGGACGTGGGTGTAAAATAATTCCAAAGTTAGTCACTAAAAAGATGTCTCGTTACTTGGTAGATGCAACAAGGTTACAGGTGAATTAGGTCCACAATAAATAATGATTGTCTTCTAGCACAATATAAATATGTTTATTTCCAGACTGTCTTTGACAAAACAGCTCAGCTGATACTCAACTGATAAAAAATAAATTTGCATTGGATGAGACTCAGTTTTGATTCTCTCCTCAGACAGAAAATGTTTTTCTGCCAACCACTTTTCCAAGAGCCCTTTTCAAGTCCCTGTTCCTCACGCTGTAGATGAAAGGGTTCAGCATGGGGGTCACCACCGTGTACATCACAGTAGCTGTGGTGTCCTTCTCAGATGAGTGGGAGGATAAAGGGTTAAAATACACAGCAATGATGGTGCCATAGAAGAAGAAAACGACAGCCAGGTGGGAGCCACAGGTGGAGAAGGCTTTCCATCTTCCCTTTGTGGACGGGACTCTCAGGACAGCACAGGTGATATGGATATATGATACCACGATGCAAACAAATGGGGTGCTCATGATCAGGGCACCCTCAGTCAGAATCATCACCTCATTGAGCTGTGTGTCAGAGCAGGAGAGTTTCAGGAGGGGGGTCACATCACAGGAGAAGGGGGGGGATGGCATTGTCTGCACAGAATGAGTTGAGCCATCAGCAGGGTATGCAACAGCATATCCAGGTTGGCAATGACCCAGTGACCAGCAGGGCACAGAGCTGGTGGGTCATGTTTGCTGAGTAGTGTAAGGGGTGGCATACAGCAACAAAGCTGTCATAGGCCATCACAGCCAGGAAGAAATTGTCCATGTCCACGAACATGAAAACAAAATACATCTGCATGAGACACCCAGAGAAGGAGATGGTCTGACTCCTGAGTATGTGGTTGGCCAGCATCTTGGGGACAGTGGTGGAGGAGAAGCAGACATCCACGAAGGACAGGCTGCAGAGGAAGAAGGACATGGGGATGTGCAGGTGGGAATCCGGGCTGATGGCCAGGAGGATGAGCAGGTTTCCCAGGACCGTGGCCAGGTACCTGCTCAGGAAGAGCACGAAGAGGAGCTTCTGCCGCTGGGGCTGCCTGGAGAGCCCCAGGAGGAGGAACTCAGAGTTACTGGACTGGTTTGTCTCTCCCATGGGGCTGGGAGCCTGGGGCCAGAGGCAGACAAAGCAGGAAGAATTCAAAAGCCTGGAAAATGATGGTCAAGATGGGGCAATTAAGAAGATGGCAAGGAGAAAGGCCATGTGACAGAGGTGAGGCATTAGCACTTTGCTTCCTGTGTTTTGTGCCTCCTTTATTACCAAAATGAGGGCAGTTTCCTTATGCATGTGCAGTACCTCCAGAAGGACACTGAAAGAATGTGACAGTGCTTTTGTCCATAAATCCTTTATATGTCTAAACTTTCTACCATAACCATGTATTTTTTAAAGTAAGTATCAAAACCACTATATATAAAGGAATATTAATAGAGACTTTAATATTTATAATGAGTACCGGAGAACACATGTATAAATGGTTACCATAGAGACTGACGTACTAAGCATGTACCCTAATACAGGGTACTGATGCCATTGATATCATTAGTGGTGTTGCCTTTGAGAATATTTTTTATTTCCCTTATCTCTAATCTGTAGCTGTTACACATTCCTAACATGTCTGCTCTGAGGATGATGTCAGTGATCAAACAAAAACTGCTCCCAGGGTGGTAATGATAGAATTTCTGCCGCTGATTCCTGCGCTCACATTTTCAGAGCACTTTACAGAGCTCTGAGCCAGCCCTTCTTGGCTATGTCCACTGAGCTCCTTAAGACTAACTTGTAAAATTAAAATGGAAGTGACCCAGAAGTATGGGCAGAAACCTGCCAATTTGTTTTCCCCACACTTCAGGGCCTCATAAACAGGTAACACACACTGGTCATGCCTGGGCAATCTCAAGGAACTGCTGATGATCTCAGAACTGTTTCTATAGCGCCACTTAAACAGAAGATGTAGTTGCTTCCATGTCTTGGCTACTGTAAACAGTGCTACAATGAACACTGGGGTGCATGTATCCTTTCGGACCGTACAATACTCCAATATAAAATAAAAAGTTTAAAAAAAAAAAAAAGGAAGATGTAGTGGGGAGTGACCGCTTAAGGATTTACCCCTTAACAAGCGTTTATTGATGAGTCCCACTGCTCCGGCTCTTACCCAAGAAGAATGGCAGTCTTCACGGTCCCCAGAATTCCCAGGTTTGCTTCACTTTTCTAGACCTGGCCAGAGATTATTTGTCTGAGGGAGAGGGACTTGTCTTTGAGTTTTTCAGGCTAAGTCTGCATGAACAAGGGGCTGGGGTGCACAGACTCAGCCCTCGGTGCTGGAAGGATGTTTGGGGTACCGTAGGGCCAGCTCTTTACAGGAGCCTCGATGGGCACTAAGGCTATATTCCCTGAGAGCCTCATTAGAGAAAGCAGAGAGTAATTGTCCCTTCTCCTCTGTGGGCTTTTTTTGGATCCAGCATTGATAATAAAGATCTGTCTTCAGAGTTATGTAATTGCTGCTTCAGGACTTGGCAACATTGGAAATGATGCAATCTTGGGGGTAATCATTAGCCACAACCCTTCTGCTAGAGAGAACTCACAATTCTATGTTTTATCCCCCACCCAATCTTGTTGGGAAATACACATGAAGCTGGATAGGGGTTAAATTTTGGATTCACACAGATCTGTGCTGAATTCCAGACCCACATTATCAGTGGTATGACCTTGAGAAAGCTACCAATCTTCACAGAATTACAAAACTTCACCATCTGTAGAGAGGAGAAATAATAATCACCATGTAGAGTTGTGCAAATAAAATATGTAATTTATGTTCAACACCTCATGACCCCTATCCTCATCAATGCACTGGGCTAGGACCATGTCCACTAGGTGGAGGTTAAAGGTGAGGGACTTTCCTCGTGGTCCAGTGGGTAAGACTCTGAGCTCCCAATGCAGGGGGCCCGGGTTCCATCCCTGGTCGGGGAACTAGATCCTGCATGCATGCCACAACTAAAAGTTCGCATGCCATAACTAAAACATCCCGCATGCTGCAAGGAAGATCCTGTGTGCTGCAACTAAGACCCGACACAGCCTAAATGAATAAATATTTTCTTTAAAAAGGTATTAAGTGATATTTATATCCTTTGCTCTCTGCTCAATCATCTGTATTCTGCATAAATATAATTTGGAAATAGTGTCACATGTTTATCTTCATATGTCAATAGTCATTTTTATAAAGGACCAGTTGACAAGTCTTTTATTCTATATTTTAATTTGGGGGTAAATGAGGTAGAAATAGGAACCATTGCTGAGTTCAGTTATAAACTGGTAGAACATGGGTGCCAATGAGGAACCGAGAATTCCTGAGTCCAATATGTATCACTCTAGTTGTTCTGAAGGCAAGATCTGGCTTTAAGGTGCCCATAAAGGTCTTGATCTTAATGCATTGCAAAGTTTACTTTCCTGAGTTGATAATATTAAAGAGTTACTCATAAAAACCATACATCTGGGTCAGAAGTGGCAATTGAATTCCTAAAAAAAATGTCCTCTGGAAACCAGAGTGTTCCTCTAGCTTCCACTTTGGGTTATTTATAAACAATATATTCCCCATGCTGACTATAGCATCTTAATAAATATCTTTAACCTGCTCCCAGTAACTCAAAATAAGAATCTCAGGGCTGTAATGAGCCTTCATGTCTCCATCAGACATGTGTTATGAGATCAAGTTCTCTCCATTCCATCTCCAAAAATAGGCCAACCGCCCCACACACAAAATTAATTATCAAAGATCTGGGGAGGAAGGGGAGAATAGTGACTGGATTAGTAAAGCCATTGTTTGCAAGTGATAGAAAACCAACTCATATCAGCTTAAGGAGAAATAGAATCTACTGGTTGATGTAATTACAAAGTCCAAAGTTCTTCATGCAAAGCCTGTGTGTTTCAGTCAGGGCTAGATTCAGGGACCCACGTAATGACACCAGGACCAGTATTTCTCTGTCTCTCTACTCTGTTTGCTTCTGTTCGACTTCATTCTACAGACTGACTCTCCATGTGGCAAGAAGGCAGCCTCTGAACTCACATCCTCCCAGACTAGCAATCACAGGGCACATAGAACTTCTCTCTACCACTGCTTATTGGCACTGTTGTAAGGCAAGACTGTGATCATCCCTTTTTGGATCATATACCCAAATTGGAACCAACAAACCTGATGGGAAAGTGGGGTATTCTGGTCATCCTGGGTCATAACCCCAGTCCATTCCATGTGGGAATTCAGTGATGGACATTTATCACCAGGACTAAATGGAGGAGGGGAGGAGTTTCCCAAACAGATCCAAAAAAAATGGAAATGGGAAGGAATGCCCTGGAACAAAAAAAAAAATCGAGTTATCGGACTTCCCTGGTGGCACAGTGGTTAAGAATCTGCCTGCCAATGCAGGGCACATGGGTTCGAGCCCTGGTCCGGGAAGATCCCACATGCGGCGGATCGACTAAGCTCATGCGCCACAACTACTGAGCCTGTGCTCTAGAGCCAGCGAGCCACAACTACTGAAGCCCGCGAGCCTACAGCCCATGCTCCACAACAAGAGAAGCCACCGCAATGAGAAGCCCGCGCACCGCAACGAAGAGTAGCCCCCGCTCACCTCAACTAGAGAAAGCTTGCACACAGCGATGAAGACCCGATGCAGCCAAAAATAAATAAATAAATAAATAAATATTTTAAAAATCGAGTTACCATGATCCACCAGAGTCACTCCATCAACTGACCTGAGTTGAGCAAAGGATTGGAGAAGGCACACTTAAGACACAAGAATAAATTAGTAAGCTATTTTAAAAGTTAAGGTGAACTAAACAAAAACAAAAACTGTAATTAATGACAACCCAGTATCATTGAGCACACCTAGCACCCAGATCTTTGTTTCTAAATGCCATTCCCTACTAAAAGGAAATTGGGTTCCTTAGAGAAAGGGCTGATTCCAGATCTGGGCAGAAAAAAACCAAGGTGAGTCTGGGACATTATGTGTGTGCCAGAAAATAAGGAAATGCTCAAAGTCCAATGTGAACATATATAAACTGCAAATGACTTTCAAATGTATCGCCATATCCATATATGGTGTTTAAAGTACTATTCTTTCAACTTTTCTTCAGACTTGAAAATTTTCAAATTAAATATTTGTGAATAAACAGAGATTTTAAAAAAGGAACAAAGATGCTAGCTTGAAAGGGGTCTCCCACTGGCTAAATTTGGAATAATTTGAGCATCAAAGAGAATAATAGGGAATTCCCTGGTGGTCCAGTGATTAGGACTCCGTGCTTTCACTTCCAAGGGCGCAGGTTCAATCCCTGGTTGGGGAAATAAGATCCTACAAGCTGCGTGGCATGGCCAAAAACAAAAACAAAACAAAACAAATCAAAAAAATAATAATAATTGTAAGTGATTATAAAATATTAAATGTATTACAATCTGTGAATCAATATTAATACTATCTTTAAAAGAGAGAATTTTTAAGGTAATTTGCCATAACTGAAGGTGAAAATTAACAATTAAGGGAATGAATTTAGCATTTACTCTGTCTTTTTAAAATGATCTGAAGTTCATCATGTGTTCATGGAGAAAATCTCTTCTTTACAGAATAATGCCAGTTAAGAAATATAGAAAAATTATACAACTAGGAAATACTAATTGCAGGCAGGAAAATATACCAATATAAGAACTGCTTTTATAAAGTCACTACCACCAACCATCTTTACCAGCAACAGAGCATTTACAAAGTTATCAGATAACATCACTAATACCTCCAATTCCACGCAACACCATAGGATTTATTGAAGCCCTCTCTCTTTCCAGCTCCACCAGTGAGAAATCTGGCTCGCATTAGTCTCAATATATTAACTTATTTGTGCAGTCCTCTGTACATAGCCTATCTCCTGACCCCACCAGGCTGCCTTCTGGGTTGGCCATCTCAGGATGAGTTCCCAGTTGGCCCTGATGCCTGGCCCTGTGCCAAGCCAGCCCTCCTGTCGGATCCCACATGTGAACTGTTTGCACCAATATTTATGCCCTCAATTCTCTAGACAAGTGGCTCACAACCAGCAACAAATTTGCCTCCCAGAGGACTTTGGACGGTGTATGGAGACATTTTTGGTTGTCACAACTATGGGGAGGCTACTGACATCTAGCGGATAGAGGCCAAGGATGCTGCTAAACACGCTGCAGTGCACAGACAGCCCCCGACCAAAGAGAACCATCTGAATGAAGATTTCAAAAGTACTAAGGTTGAGACTATAATACACCTCATTGATAATTTGTAGATTATTACATGGGAAATCATAATAAACTGGTTAAAATAAAATATATTATTAAAATTAATTTCATTTTAAAAATTTAATGGGGCTACTAGAAATTTTTAAATTACAAATGTGACATTTGCTGCCTCTAGGATCCCCTCAGGAGGCACATTCTATCTGGTTGTCCTTTTGTATTCTTTTTTCTGTTATTGTTGTTTTCTTGGTTGTCCTTTTTTTTATTGATATAGTATTATAAATATCATCTTTCTAAGTCTTGCTAAACTTAAAACCTTTCATTCAAAGACACCTACTGGGCATGTATTTAAGGGGAATCCTGGCTTTGTCACCCTTCCCTGACGCCTACGGTGCAAAGGAAAAAAGGCACACGCCCAACGTGGAGCTCGAACCCACGCCCCTTATATTAAGAGTCTCATGCTCTACCAACTGAGCTACCCAGATACACCAGGGCGATGCATATTTTCAGAGAGGAGTATGTACATACTACTTGGCATGACCCTGAGGATGAAGCGGGAGCACCATTGACAGCTCCTGTGGGAGGAGAAGCTCCCGGCAGCCCAGTGGGATTTACCCAGGTCTCCTGGTCAGCGGGTGGAGCCGGGACTCCGCGGGCCTGGGCCGACGAAACCCACCGGGCCGGGCTGCTCCTTCCAGCTGGGAGCGTGCGTCTTCCCGTAAGCTCTGGGCCCCAAGGGCGCCCCAACATACCAGAGACCACTCGCCTAATAGAGTCATCCATTCACTCAAGTGTTTATTGAGCGCCTAATGTATACCAGGCACTAAGGGTACAGCAGTTAACAAATTGGATTTTTAAGAAAGAGGAAGAAAGGGGGCCAGATTCCGGATCAGATGAAGTTGCTGCTTTTCATTTTTGTTTCCTTCCTCACCAGGCTCGACGCCTGCAGTTTAACGGAGCAGACAAATATGAACCGCGGTAGGTGTCTTTTTAGGGGCGATTCTCTCTCCCTTCTACGGATACTTGCCCTGCCCTCTTTAGATATTAAGGAAGGAAGGAAGGAAAGAAGGAAGGAAAGAAGGAAGGAAGGAAGGAAGGAAAGAAAAGAAAAGAAAAGAAAAGCGTGATGTTTCCGAGGACACAGGGCCCTTTCTCACCCCGGAGGAACTGTAAAAAGTCACAAAAGTAGCTATACTTTATAACAGAAATCCAGGCAGAAAATCACCCACAGTCCTAACCCAGATAAAGTCAACGTTATCTTTGGCCCACGTTACTTCCAACTCTTCTGTAAGCGCCCATTCAATTCTTACATTCACATATCAAAGGTGCAACGTCTGCTCTCCACATATTCTGTTTACCTTTTGACCTGAATATTTGTGCATTTTGCTAGTCTCTTTTTTTTTCTCCCCTTCCCTCCTCGGCCCTTCCACACCAGATTCTTTCCTGGGCAGTCATGCAGGGACAGCTGCGGTTTGGGAGTTACCGTTTGTTTTATAAGAATTGGCTGAGATGTGACAGGGTGAGAGAGTGTCATGGACATATATACACTACCAAATGTAAAATAGATAGCTAGTGGGAAGCAGCCGCCTAGCACAGGGAGATCAGCTCGGTGCTTTGTGACCACCTAGAGGGGTGGGATAGGGAGGGTGGGAGGGAGGGAGAGGCAAGAGGGAAGAGATATGGGAACATATGTATATGTATAACTGATTCATTTTGTTGTAGAGCAGAAGCTAACACACCATTGTAAAGCAATTATACTAAAAAAAAAAAAAAAAAAAAGAATTGGCTCATATACGGCTTTCATAGCAGGATCTTCCAAGTCAACCGGGATAGACTGAACGTTCTTTTCTGAGGTTGAACACTATTAATGAAGCAAAATGTATTCCATCTCTCTCCTACGGATGGTCATTCCCCTCTGCCTTTTATTTATTGTTTACCAAACTGCTGCAATAAAACTTCCTACATCGGTAGTATTGTCTGTTACAGATTCACAGAAGTGGAATTAGAGGATCAAAGAGGTGTGTGTACCAGACTGCTTTCCAAAACACAGAGTGAAACCACACATTTTTTCCATTAAGATGTATGGGTACACGGTCTTTCTCCTTCCCTTCTTTTCCCTTAAGGTCTTTCTCCTTCCCTTCTTTTCGAAGTAAACATCTGTAAATTTAACTCGCATTCCCTTAAGGTCAGTGGCGTATCTCCGAATTTTGTAAAGACTCATATTTTCCTCTGTGTAGCCCAAAACTCGCCCCTCCATCTAGAGATAGAGTGCCCCCTCATACTACCCCAGGTAGGATTCGAACCCACAATCCCTGGCTTAGGAGGCCAGTGCCTTATCCATTAGGCCACTGGGGCAGCTGCCAAAAGTTTTTCTGAGAATATGGGAAGAAGGAATAACTCGTCAGCACTGGCTAGAAAATGCTCCAGGAATTGGCTTGAGTATCTACTCAAAACTTGGCTGAATCCCTGCAACGTCCCAACCTCTATCCAAGTCTCCAGGAATGCAGTCGTGAACAAAACAGAAACTGCCGCTCCTGGCGGAGCTCCTGTGCAGACCGCGCACTCGCCGCCCGCCGCGCTCTCCTGCCTTCTTGTGGCTCCTCCAGCGCGGGCACCGCCGAGTCTGGCTTGTCGGGTTCCTCCAGAAGGAGTTCCAAGCTCCGGAACGCCCTGGATTCTCCTCCGGATGACAGATTCAGCGAGCAGTGAGGAACCCTGGCTGGATCAGTGGTGTGTTGGGCCGGACCACCGACTGCAGTGTGTGTGATAAATGTTCGGTCCTCCCGGGCCCCGACTGGACAGAAGACCAGGGAGAGCGCAGGGCTGGAGGAAGATGATGCAGGACCAACACCGTGTGCAAGGGGAGGAGACCCCTCCACACCCTCCGAGGCTCACCCGCAGGCGGAAGTCAGAGCCTCCTCCGCAGCCTCCTGCGCAGGGCGCTGTCACTCAGGGCTTGGCCTACGTACAGGAGGCTGGGGGCGCGCGGAATGTTCTACACCGGGCCTCGCTTTTCCAGGCCCAGAGCCAGAACAAACCCCTCCCCATGGAGCTATACAAAGCCGAAGTCCCGGGTATCTGGACACACCCCTGCAATTTTCCTCGCAACCCACCCTTCTTTATTCACTAAGGCTTGTAATTTATCCAAATGTAAAAATTCAGGAGAATCCAGAGCCGCTCAAGATTTCCCGCCCCCCTCCTCCCAGGAGAGCTCCCGGTACCTCAGAGACTCCTCTCGCCACCTCCCCACCCCAAATGTATCTTTTATCATTGGAGCAACAAGATTATCTAACGCACAGTCCAAAAAAAATCCAGGACAGAATCAGAGAACACACTTTGATTCAGTCTTCTAATCTCCTTTGTCCGGCTGGTCCTGGCAGTCTGGCCACAGGCCCGGATGAAGCGGCGGGAGGGCGGCTGGAGCCGCCACCCCCGAGACTGCACAGGGACCAATTTGGAGGAACGCGGCCTTCACTGAGAGGAACTAGGACGCTGTAGACGCGGCCCCCTTGCTCCGGGGGTGTGCTTCGTCTTCTGGGTGCGCGAAGTCTCGGCACAGGCTCTCCTCTTAAATCGACTGCATTTTAGCAGAAGGTGGGAGGAGGAGCAGACCCCAGGCAACACGCTTTCCAGAAGCAGTTGGCGGCCCGTTGGGACGGGACGGATGTGTTTCTGTACATACTCATCTTTGGGGGTGACAGACTCAAGGAGGAATCCAGGCGCAGGTCCTAGGCTCTGCCTTGGTCTAGAAGCGGTCGCGTTTGCCGGGATTGGCAAGTGTCCTTGGTTCGACCGCAGCTTTGGGGCTCCAGCATCCCTCTGGTTTTCCACATCCGTTTAAACTGGGCCCGGAATTTCTTTACTTTCCCAAAAACAAGCTCTTCACTGCTTTGAGGTTTGTTTGTTTTTAATATCCAACATTTTCAGTTGTTTTTAGCGGGAGGATTGGTCCCCCAAACCCCGCCCATTCGTGTTACTGGAAACCTCGACTCTCTGCTGGAGTGTTTTCTTTGTAACTTCCTTCAAGCTGTTAATAATTTTTTAACCAATAAATTAAAGTTTAAAAAAATGTTTTTATTTTATTCATTTTTGGTTGCGTTGGGTCTTCGTTGCTGCGCGCGGGCTTACTCTAGTTGCCTCGGGCAGGGGCTACTCTGCTTTGTGGTGCTCGGGCTTCTCATTCCGGTGGCTTCTCTTGTTGCGGAGCACGGGCTCTAGGCGCGCGGGCTTCAGTAGTTGTGGCACACAACTTAGTTGCTCCCCGGCATGGGGGATCTTCCCGGACCAGGGATGGAAACCGTGTGCACTGAATTAGCAAGGGGATTCTTAACCACTGCGCTACCGGGGAAGTCCAGTTCCGCCCCACGCCCAGGAAATCTAATTCAAGAGTCAGCCTTGGAATTCTGCGGTAGACTCTGGAAGAAAGAGGAGATTTGGCCTGAGGGGTGACCCCGGCCCACGGTTGCCCGGAAAGCGGGGAACCTTCGCCCTTTACGGAAAGCAGCTCTCTGGGATTGGAACTCCTTAAGGGTCAAAGTCAAACCCAACCGGGACCCCCAGCCGCCAAAAAAGGGGACTATCACAGCCTGACGTCCAGAGCGGGGCACAGGATACCTGTCCTGATGGCGTGGACCCCAGGACTACCCCGCTCGGGCTCCGGGAACCCTTTCCCGATCTGGGGCAGCGGGACCAGGGCAGACCTGGGAGCACCCAGGTGAGGGGTAACCAGCAAATGGAGAGAAGAGGAGGAGGAAGAAAAGGGAATAAAGAAAGGGGAGGAAGGCCTGGGGTGCCGTCTCTAAGTGCCTCATCCATCCTCCCAGCTGGGTAGTCACGGCGGATACGTTACTGGACACTTAGCAGGGATGTTTGAGTCTCACTGGAGTAATTGCTGGACTTGAACCCTGAAAGCTATGTGACTCTGGGAGACTCTTGCCTCTCACGGATTTTCTCCCCTACCGGCCTTAACCTAATCGAAGCCCCAGGCGCAGCGCCCTGAACCGGGATGTCCGCACCACTGGACCGCCCCCCCCCCCCAGACTCCTACTAAAATTTTAAAAGCACCTGGAGACACATTGAGGCTTTGAAATATTTTCTCTAATTCTCTCTTGCAGTGTTGGGTTCGATGCCCAAGGTCTGGGGCCTCAGGTAGTTCCCAAATCTCTACAGAGGAACTGTTTTTGTGTAAAAAGAAGTGGGCTCGTCCGGGATTTGAACCCGGGACCTCTCGCACCCTAAGCGAGAATCATACCCCTAGACCAACGAGCCACACAAAGCACACTCTTTGGCTCTCTTCTAAGACTTCTTGGCGTCCCGGATGTGGAACAGGGAAGCCAGTGAAGTGGTGTGGGGAGGAAGTTCCAATGTCAGACCCGCCGGGAAGTGTTGAGCTCAAAGACCAGTGAGCGAGGCAAGGACCCCAGAGCTCCCCATGCCCACAAAGAGGGGAGCAGCCCCTGCAAATCTGGTGGAGCCAGCGCTCAGACAACAATGAGCCCACAGGCCAGGAAGGTCCGGCGATCCGTGCGTCCCCGCCCGGCCCTTAGGTCACTTAGCAAACACTCCTTGCAGCCGGGAGCGCGCTTGTGGCCGCGCTGGGGTAAAAGCCAGCAAGGAGCTCCGGGTCCGGCGGGGCAGCGTTGAGTGCCTTTTTATTTTTTTTTTTAATTTTTTTTTTCATTTAAATTTTATTTTATTTTATTTTTTTATACAGCAGGTTCTTATTAGTTATCTATTTTATACATATTAGTGTATATATGTCAATCCCAATCTCCCAATTCATCCCACCTCCGACCACTTTCCCCCCTTGGTGTCCATACGTTTGTTCTCTACATCTGTGTCTCTATTTCTGCCCTGCATTGAGTGCCTTTTGATGGCAGGTCACAGGAACGCCTTGCTTGGAAAAGCCGCTCCCCCAGGTGTGGTATCCTGGTTACTAGTCGCTACCTGCTGAGTTTCTCAGGACTCCAAACAAAAGGTCCAAACCAGAAAAAGAACTCGCCCAACGTGGGGCTCGAACCCACGACCCTGAGATTAAGAGTCTCATGCTCTACCGACTGAGCTAGCCGGGCACCCGAAAGTTGATGCTATCGTTGTACATGTTGATGGGGGGTAACGTGAAGGTGATGGGACCTAGAATAGGTAATGACTTAGACGTGGGCAGCAGGGGCGGGTCAGCGGCCAAAGCTTCCTGGGCCTCACAGGGGGTTCCCCGCCACAGGTTCCACTCCCCACCGCCGCTCCCTGCTGCAACAAGGGTGCTTCTCGTCCAGGACTTCCCTCACCACCCAGTAGCTAGGGAACCCGGTCTGGCCCCTGTGCCCGCCCGGCCCACCTGACGTCGGGTGTAGGGAGAAGCAGCTGGGCGTAGGGGGACGGAGGGAGCGGCGCCAAGGGTGAAAACCTAGGGCGAGATGTACCACAGTTAGTTTAACGATTGACCCCTTGAGGGACCTCTGGATTATTTCCAGTTTTTTTGGCTGTTAAAGTAAAACAGCTATAAACACTCGTGTACAGGTTTTTGTGTGAACATAGTCTTCATTTTTCTGAGATAAATACCCAAATTGCTGGGTCATATGGTAGTTACATGTTTAGGTTTTTTTTTTTTTTTTTTGGCTGCATTGGGTATTGGTTACTGCGCACGGGCTTTCTCTAGCTGAGGAGAGCGGGGGCTACTCTTCGTTGCGGTGCGTGGCTTCTTATTGCGGTGGCTTCTCTTGTTGCAGAGCACAGGCTCTAGGCACTCAGGCTTCAGTAGTTGTGGCACGCAGGCTCAGTAGTTGTGGTGCATGGCTTAGTTGCTCCGCGGCATGTGGGATCTTCCCGGACCAGGGTTCACACCCACGTCCCTTGCATTGGCAGGCTGATTCTTAACCACTGCGCCACCAGGGAAGCTCCACATGTGTGGTGACCCACTGTCTCCAATAAAATGTTCAATAGAAGCAGAGAGTGTCAGCATCCTTGTTGCATTTCTAACCTCAGAGAGAATGTTTTCAAGGTTTCACTACAAATATGAAATTTGCTGCAGTATTTTGTAGATAATTTGAGAAGTTATCGGTATTACCTTCTTTGGCTAATTTACTAAGAATTTTAAAAATCATGAATGAAAGTTGGATTGTATCAGACACTTTCCCCTGAATTTATTGAATACATTTACCAATTTTCTCCTGTCAAATCAACCTTGCATTCCCTAGAATAAATTCAGCTCGGCCGTGGCATATTATTCTTTTTACATCTTGTAAGATTTGGTTGGCTAATATTTTAAGATTTTATATTTATTTTCATGAGCAAGATTGTGTGCTTTTAAATGTCTTTTTCATGCTGTCCATGGTTAGTTTGATATCAGAATAGCGCTAGCCTCATAAAATGTGTTCAGAGGTTCCCTCTTCTATGCAAGATTTTGTGTGAGACTAAAATTTTATTTCTTGAATGTTTGTTAGCGTGCTCCACTGATGCCATCTGGGTCAAGAATTTTCGTTGGAGGGTAATATTTGACTATTGATTCACTTTATTAGTTTTAAGATCATTTACATTTTTATTCCAGTTTGATTCCATTAAGGCATGTTTAATATTTCAAAAAATTATATATTTTTTTCTAAATTTTTACAAAGTTGTTTAGCATATGCTTTTATTATCTTCTTAAATTATGCAATAAGTGTAAAGTCATTCCTTGATACAGGTTATGTGTGTCTTCTGTCATTATTTCTTAACCAGTTTTTGCAGAGTTTTATCAATAACATTAGCTTTTTTCAAGACCTGCCTTCCAAGATTTGTCATTAATCTCTATTGTATGCCTGTTTTCAACTTCATTACGCTCATCTCTTCATCATTTCTTCCCTTGTTCTAATTTATCTGGGTTTATTTTTGCTGTACTTTTTCTAACTTCTTGTCATTAGCTTTCAACCTGTCTTCTCTATTATACACATCTAAGGCTATCAATTTCCCTCTAACTACTGCTTTAGCCATGTCTTAAAGGTTTTGGTATGTAGTATTTTCATCATCATTTATTTCTAAGTATTTTCTAAATCCCATTGTAATTTCTTCCTTAACCCATGGAATTTTTAGAAGTGTATTGCTTAATTTGTAATCATATTGGGATATTTTAAGTTTTTTTTGTTTTTTTTATTATTTATTTTGACCTATTTTTAGTTTACCATTTCTCTCATCTTTTTAAACCAACTGTTAATACATCTATTGAGTTTTGTTTCAATTTTTGCATATTTTTATTTTTAGAAAAATTTAGTCCTGTTTCATTCTTCTAAAGCATTTTACAGAGCTCCTGTTCTCAAATATATTTTCATTATTGTCTTTCATGTCTTTATACATGGTAGAGATAGTTGTGTTATAGTCTGTGTCTGATAATCTTAGCATCTGAAATCTTTCCAGTTTTATTTCCATTGTCTATTGTTCATTGGTTGTTGCTCATGTGCCTCGTTTCCTTGTTATTTTTCATTGTGAGTAGCCCATTTTCCTTGTGTGGGGAATCCTGTGAGATCTAGAATAAAAGTGTATTTCTCTACAGAAAATTGTTTACTTCTGCTAGAGGCTCAAGGACTTACCAGTCATGGGTCACTTTAAACCAAATTTTCTACTTGATTTCCCCCCACCCCAGTTGGTCCTCAAGTTCCCAGCATTGGATTATTCATGATCCTTGGTTCATGGCACACAAACTCACCATCCCAAACAAAAAGAAAGACCCTCTGCCACCCATTTCTCTGCTTCCTCCTCTCCAGCATAACCATCCTTAAGATCCTATGGGAGGCAAATGCTCTTGGCACCCCATGGCACTCTTCTTTCCAGCACAAGCTGAAGGCGTCGGCCAGCAAGCACTTGAGACCCCACGGGGGGGGGGTACTTTTCCTGGGCCAGTGTGCCCAGGGAAGTGGGAAAGGCTGGAGGAGTTAACCTCCCTCCCAATTTCCTCTCACTCCGGGGTACTTTGAGGAAAGGTGCCTTTCCACTGAGCAACTGTTTTGTAGGAATTTGGAGCCTGGAGCCATCCCCACCTCAGGGTTCTGCACAACAGATGTCCACCCCTGTAGAGTTCTTGAACATGTTTTGTTAGGCTTACTCACAGGTCCGAGATATTCTCTGATCGTGGTAAGGTGTGTGTTGTCCTGAATCCGTTGCTTGAGGTTATTGAGCTGGCAGGACATGGGGTGGGGGTGTAACCACGTGGGATAATAGCCTCAGACCAACAACACACCCACTATTGTTCTTCAGATGCTTGAATTTTGAACTTTCCCGTGATAGCAGGTCCCGGTGCTTGGTGTCTGGGCTCCTGGTGTCCACCTCTTGCGCCTCGCGAAGGCGGCCCCCTGAGCTGCAGAACAGGGCGGAGGGGACACGGCTCCTGGCGGGCGCTGGGATCCAGGGCCACGGTACTCCTACCGACCTCGGGCAGGGAAGGAGGAGAGACACAGCAGGCCACGCCAGGTAGAGCGACTGGATTTGGGGTGGGGGCGGGCTCAGGACGCCGGCTGCAAACGCCAGCAACCCATCGCTTCTCCCCAGGCTAATGCCTTGGCCTCCTGACCCGGCAGTGTGGGCCCAGGCTTGATGTTTCAGAGGCCTCCAGCTGGTGAAGACGGGGCTCCTGATGCACAGAGGAAGGAAAGACCTCTCCCGTCTTCGGTGCCTCGAACCTGGACTGACAAAAGTAGCTTGTTGCGAGACTCGTGGAGATGCTTTGGTTACTGGTCCTCAGTGAAATTTTTTAAACCACAGTGGGTGGCATTGAGTGGGGCTGAGACACGGAACTGGGGAAAAAGTAGATTTGAACCCGGGGCCTGTCGCACCCTAAGCAAGAATCATACCCCTAGACCAATGAGCCACCCGACCTCCAACCTTTGGCTCTCCCCTATGACGCTGTGACACCCCGGGGGTGGGACCGACAAGGCCAGTGAAGTGGCTCGAAGAAGAGACTCCAATTTCAGACCCACCGGGAAATGTAGAGTTCCCAGGACCCATGGGCAGGGAGAAAACCCAGCGCTCCCTGTGCCGACAAAGTAGGCAGCAGCCCTTGCTCTCCCCCCAGTGCGGTGGTCCCCGCCGCCTCTCCTCCGCGCTCGGACGACAAAGAGCCCCCGGCCAGGAAGGACGGCCGGCCTTAAGTCCCCGCGCCGCTCTTCGGTCACTTTGCAGGCCTCCTCGCAGCCGCGAGCGCGCTGGGGACCCGCGAGGCCAAAGCCGGCGAGGAGCTCCTGGCCGCGCGGGGCAGGCGGACTGCTCAAGAGCCGGCGGGGGCGCGCGAAGGGTCCTTGGGCCTCGATCGCCGGGACGCTCGCTTTGGAAGAAGTCGAACCCCCAAGTACTGGCACCCAGTAATTGCTCACCAAACCCCTGCGGAGTGCACGGAGGAAACGGCCACCACCGCCTCTGCCTCCCCGCGCTGCTCCCGCTTCTCCCGGCTCCGCTCCCAGCTCCCGCCACGGTGAGATCAAAACCAAGAAAGCGAGCACGTGGGGCCTCCAACCTGCGAGGCTGACTTTGAGAGTCGCTTTGTTCTACCGACTGAATCAGCCGGCCAGCTACGGTCCTGGCCTCGGATGTCCTAGGATGGCCTGGCGGGGGGGGGGGGGGGGGGGGGGCGGCGCGCGGCCCCTAGAGTGAGGCGGGTTAGCCCACCAACCAGACCCCACACCTGGGCGGGTCACGATGCCCCTCCCAGCTCACCAGGGGGAGGAGGAGGAGGTTCCTCCGGTCCTGTTGGGCAGTAAGAGGACGCTGCCCTCAGAACAGCGAGAGCCGTGTCCAGGAGTCGGGGGTCGGGTTCTGGGGCACGCTCTGCAGTCGGTATGTCCTTCCCAGATGTTCAACCATTCCCCCACCCCTCTGGATCCATGGCGCCATTTCTTCTCTCTCTCATCTGGGAAGCCCCGGGGCCGAGCGCAGGACCCAACATTGAAGTTCTGCCCAGGGAAGCCCGGGAGTCTGTCTCTCTCTCTCTCCCTCCTTCTCCCCACCACTAAAACGCAACCTTAAGTAAGAGTAGGGCTCACCTGCGACTTGAGCAGTGACCATCCCGAGCCATAAGACCTGTACCCCTAGAGCAACCAATAATGCACTTTCCTTCGCTGTTTGCCGGAGTCATCTCCTTTGACTGCGCGCTGACCCCACTCTCAGAGGAAGCCGTCTGCGTCTCTCCGAAGCCTCCACTGGTCGATCTTCCGTCCTCCGCTGAAAACGCTGAAAGAAAAAGAGAGGGCTCGTCCGGGATTTGAACCCCGGACCTCTTGCACCCAAAGCGAGAATCATACCCCTAGACCAACGAGCCACCACATCATCCGTTTTTTTTTACTCTCTCAGCCCGTCTACAGGTGATTTATGCGAAGCTCGCCCCGATAGCTCAGTTGTTAGCGTGCGCACCTGTGAATCTGACTCTGTGGGTTCGCGGGTTCGCAGCCGCTGTCAGATTTCAGATTGAGGGTTAGATTATCTGCTCCATGTACGGCGGGAGCCAGAGGAAGACCGCGCAGCTGCAGCTCTCCGTTCTCGGGAGACCCCTGAAACCACGGCTTTCCTATTACACATGCAGGGAGGAGACTCGCAGCCCTGTTCCAGGGTGAACAGCTCGCCCGCAAGCGGCCCCACACGGGGACCAATCGGGGGTATCTACTCCTGGGCCTCGTGAGGGAGGGAGGCAAAACAGACACTGGAACTACTGAACAGCCCTATATTCCCCTTCTTGATCGACACCTACCTGATCGACACCTGGATCAAATTCTCCCTCAACGGAGCAGTGTCTCTGAGCGAGAGGAGGAGGAGGTTTGGTGGAATGGCTCATTGGTCCAGGGGTATGATTCTCGATTAGGTGCAAGAGAGTCAAATTCCTGGAGGATCCCAGGTTTTCACACTTTCTTGTATTTTAATTGGGGACAGTTTTCCCCGAGGAGGAAAACCCTTGTCGGCCTTAAAGGGCATTGGTTCTTGCCTTGTCCTGGGAGTCTAGAAGCTGCCATGAGAGGCCCCACCCGCTACAAGGAGCAGACAACTCCGAGGGCAGGACCCAGCCCGGACTCCTCCGGTGAGCAGGAATTTGTGTGTTTCAGCTCACTGTGCCTCCAACAAGGCACATTTTAGTCGGGAGTGGACAGCTGGGAGCAGAAAACCAACCCACGTGGGACCGGAATCCACAATAGGCGCCAAAAAGCCCGCCCAACGTGGGGCTCGAACCCACGACCCTGAGATTAAGAGTCTCATGCTCTACCGACTGAGCTAGCCGGGCGAGTGCGATCAGCTGACTGCGGCCAAGTTTTCAAACTTGACTGGCTGTGGACCATTCCCAAATGACTGGATGGGGCAGGTCCCGGGGTCAGCGGGGACATGGAGTCCCCTCAGGGCATTCTGTGGGTCTAGACTGCCTGGAATTCTCGGCGTCCCCAGGCCAGGGAGCAGCTGTGCCGGGTTGCGGGTGAGGCGCCTCACTGACCAACGGACGGACGAACGGCCGGCGGCTCAGCAGCCGCTGGAAGCCCTGCGGCGTGGACAGAACTCAGGGCTGACGCGCCCGAGCTGATCCCGGGACTCGCGGCCCCGCGGCCCGAAAATGACAAGGGGCCCACATAGATGTTGTCGCTGAATATCTAGGTTAAAGTCGCGTCTCGGCTCAGGAAGATGCCAGGATCTGTTCCAGATCATGGACGTTTTCAGCTGCACGCATTGTCCTCAACCCCAACCCCAAAAGTCAGTCTGAGATCCTGGATGGTGCCGGTCGCCGAGTTGAATCCGGTCTTTCTCTGGGCCTTGACACTGCCTGAGGCCCACCTGTTGACGCCAGGGTCCCCGCACCACCCTGAAGCCAGGGGAGGTGGGTGCGCCGTCTTGAGATGGCGCCAGGGATGCGGGAACCCAGCCTCTTCCTCAGAGCGATGGAAAGCAGGCCTGACCCGTGGATTCCTCCTGTCCTTGAAATATTTTGCTGAACCCTGACTCTGAGTCCAGCCGGATCACCTGGTGGGAGAAAGCCCTTAGGATCCAGAGGTAGGGGCTGCCAATCTAGGACAAGACTGTTCAGGTTCCTGCCCAAAGGGGTGGGGAGGAGTGTGAGGTGGGGAGGCAAGAGGGGCCCCGGGAACTGAGAGGGGCCTCAGGGAGAAAACCTGGGCTTCCACCAGCCCAGAGTTGCCCTGCTCAGGGAGGTGGCTGGGGTGGCCTGGGGTGGCCTGGGGTGGGCAGACAGGCTGGAAGCTCAGGCAGGAGTCTTGAGGCACTGTTCTAAATGCTTTACCAAAAAATTAAGTAACTTAAGATCCCAACCAAATCTCTGAGACATGAGCTGCTACTATCCCCACTTTACAGATGGGTAAACTGAGGCTCTTGAGAGCCCAGGCTTGGTGGGTCCAGATCTGTGAAGTCCAGATGAGGAATAGAGGAGCCTGGTCCTGCAACCCTCCCTCAACCCTAAAAGAACTGCCCAGGATTTGTGTCCTTGACTTTCCACACTATGGGGAGGCTCAAGACCCCAGACCATAAGCCACTTGGCCGTGGAGATTTCCCAGTTCAGGATCTCTCCAGGAAGCACAGAATTCTCCTGAAACTGAGGTTCAGGGATGGAGTCTGTGCACGGAAGTATGGATGCATGGGTCAGGGACATGGGTCAGCCCACAGTGTCCCCAAGTGAGACCTGGACAACGATGGCGGAGGGGAGGGCTCCGGCTCCAGGACCCCCTCTCTTCACTCTCTCCTGTCTCAACCTCTTTGCTCTCCATCATAACGTAAGGCACCTAGAATCAGGGCCCACCATTCCATCCACACCACAAAAGTGTCCTGAGTGCAAGGGAAGGGCTTGTCCAGGATTTGAATCCAGGGCTTCTCACTCCTAAAGCTAGACATATACCCTTAGAAATCCATCAAGGTCAGTTACTTCCCCTGCCTCTCTTCCTTCCTCGGAAGTGGTGTTGCTCCCTGTTAGGTGGGGACTGTATTGTCCATTCTTCTGACAACCATTGGCTGAGCCAGGCCTTGAGCTGAGGCTGGGGATACACTGAGTACCAACTTGCCCACAGAACCACAGTGACAGTAGGACTGTGAATGGCAACAGGGTCTCCTGGATGCTGGGAGGAGTCCCTGGAGAGAAGCATCTCAGGGCTGGGGCAGGGAAGGTGGGTGCAGCGGGTGTGGGGCTGCCTGCATTTGAGAGGGGAAGGTAGAAATTGGCCCCTAAAATAAGAGAGAATCTGGCCCCTGATGCTGGGGTCAGGTTTAATTTTAAACATGTCTATTCCTTATTCCTATACTATCCTCTCTGTCACCTGGGCTCCCAGCCTCCTCTGTCCACCCGTGCAGGGGCCAGGGTGTTGCAAAGGGCTCCCCAGGGGGGCCCAGCTCTCTCTTGTGGGTCTGAACAGAACATGTCTGGAAAAGGTCAGGAGGCTACATCTTGAGGTGTCCTATGGGTTATTTTATTTTGTGGATTCCAGGTTGTTCTGGGCTCCACAATGAGATAGTAATATTTACTCATGCTGGGAGCACAAGAGTATCTGGGTGGAGGCCTCAGTTAAACCCAAAGGTCCAGAGCCGTAAAAGGCAGGTCCAAGGTGCGGTACAGGCCACGTCCCTGAGATAAGAGCCTCAGTTCAGCAACCCCCCCTGCATCCACAGTGGCAGCAGCCTTAGGGGGGTAAGGGGGTGTTTTAAGAGGAAGGCAGAGCCTGGTGCCCTGGAGGCAGGTAGACCAGGGAGGGTCCTCAGCTCCTTCCACCTCATTCCCATGCCTTGGGGGCCTCCAGAGACCAGGATCCAGGTGTGGGTCCCTACCAGGCTTCAGGCTCTGGCCCAGGGCGGTCGGGAGGAGCAGACTGGTTGAGTTCCTTGGGCTCTGGGGTCAGGGCTGCTCTGAGGCCCTTTGCTTGCAGAGACAGAGGCAGCAGTGGAGGAGGCTGAGGGTGGTTTGAAATCCAAGCCTGTTCCTCTGCTAGGAGCAGGAGTGTGACCACAGATCCTCAGTCAAAGGGCAATGGGATGTTAGGACCCTGCCTCCTAGGTGGGTGTCCCCATCCTACCTGGCCTCTTTTCCTCCCGATCCCCAGGTTTGGATGCTTTCCCCTCCAGCACCCTCACTTGGAGCATTCCCTGCGGTAAGACGACCCTACCACCCACCCATAGAGAGGGGTAGAATGTGAGTCTCCTTTAGTGTGAGGATGTAGGGGGCCCTATCGACCCACACAAAGCCAACTCAAGGGTATGAGTGAGGCAGGGAGACCCCAGTCAGCAGGGGAGCAGATCCTAGACCACACCCATAGGGTGGGGACCCCCTCCAGGCCTGGCTCTGCCTTTCCATGTTTAAGCCACACCCCTTCCCCTCCCCCACTTCAAATGTCTCCTCTGAGGGAAAATCACACCCCCAAACGGGGTTCCTTCTTCCTCCTCATAGAATGAGGAGACTGGGATTTTGTGTTTCTTTTCTCGGGAAGATCTCTCCAAACAGCATTCGGAGATGTTGAAAGCCTGGGCAGGAGACAGGGATCCCTAAAATAGGAGACTCGCCCGACGTGGGGCTCGAACCCACGACCCTGAGATTAAGAGTCTCATGCTCTACCGACTGAGCTAGCCGGGCGGCGCAAGGACAGGTAGGGCCCAGGTGACTGGCTACTCCTACCCCTTTTCTTCCCATCCTCTAAGTTCCGCAGGCGGGCACAGGCGCCGAATCCTGGAGCTCAGTCTCCCACTCGTGGCCCAAGTTCCAGCGCCGCAGAGGAATGTCGGGGCCCCGATCCCTGGACAGTGGCCCACTCACCGGAGCCTCCGCCGCAGACAAACCGGGTCCCCTTTGCCGCGTGCTCCGGTGGGGCGGTTTGCGGTCTGGGGTCGCTGAGGCCGCAGTCTGGAGTCCGGAATCCGAGGAGCTGCGACCTCCTCTCTCTTCCTCAGCATGATCCCGGGGCCAGGTCCTGGGTCCGAGCCTCAGGGGCGTCGTCGTGGGACAAGGTGCCGCGCCGGTCCGAGGACGAGTGCAGAGGTTCTCCCCGCACCCCCACCTCGGTCCTTGTCCACAGGTCCCAGTGTCCTTCCCAACAGGGTCCCGCTGTCCCCCCGCGCCTCCAGGCGAGACGAGCGGAGGGTGAGGGACACTTACTCCAGCTGGAAAAATCCGAAGCGACCCCCTCCCCTGTGCTGGGCACTAAAAAGGGGAGACCTGGTGGAACTCCTCCTCCTGGAGGGGGCTTCGGAGCCTTCCCGGCTTGCCCCACCTGAAACAGACAGGGTCTGAAAACTCCGGGATGCCCAAGACTCCGTCGCCCCCAAGGCTAGCACCATACCCTTAAACCAAAAAGCCAGAACGAAGATGAGGGCTCCCGGTACTCGGTCACCCAGACTCCCCCATCTTGGGAAGAGGCGGGATTCTCCGCTCCGGAGGAGGGAACCTGGGGGAAGTTTCGGTCCCGATACCCCCAAGGGGAGGGTGAAGTTAGGCTCGGTGTTCTGGGGTCCGGGGTCCAGTCCCGGAGATGCACACGCAGGGCGACTTCCACCAACGGCCCGGCTCCCTCTTCCGTCCCCACCAGGCGCGGCGGGGACTTGGGCGGCCGATGAGCTGGGGAGGCCCCAGGACCCAGCGGGACCGGGCACGGGGGTGTCCGAGATGGGCCCTAAACAAAGCAACCAGCACAGCAAAATGCTGGAACAGACATCGGGCGCCGGAAGCGTGGAAGGGGGCGGGTCCCGGACGGGAAGCCAGCTACCAGGTAGTGCGCCCCGGTGGCCTAATGGAGAAGGCACTGGCCTCCTAAGCCAGGGATTGTGGGTTCGAGTCCCACCCGGGGTAATAACTCACAATTTTGGCATCACTATGCTGGGGTGGCTTCTGTCGGCAAAAACTGTTGTCAGCCACGTCTCTGAGAGCTGCACCTTCTAGGACCCCCGAGGTTAGGGGACGGGTGTTTCTTTACACCCTTGAAGGCGAGGAAAGAAGGGAGCTGGGGTCACATGGGGCTGAACCCACTGAGGCTAGCTGGGGGGTGAGGAGCATCTCACAGAGGTGCAATATCTTTAAAGTTCTGATATGTATTTTTAAACTATCTATCTAGAATGTTTACATTTAAAAATCAATGTACATCTTATAGACTAAAAAACGACCATATGATCACCTCAATACACGCAGTAAAGGCATTTAATAACTCCAACCTCCATTCCTGATTTTAAAAAAAAATCTCAGCAAACTGGTGTTGAGGGGTAGGAGAGAGAGCAAGGAGCTATGAGAAAACTTTTGAGGATGATGAATATGTTCATTACCTTGACTGTGGTGATGGTTTGGGTGTACACAAATGTCAAAAGATATTAAATCGTGCACTTTAAATGTATACAATTTATTATATATCAAAACTTTAAAAAATTGAAGTATAATTGATGTACAATATTATATAAATTACAGGTGTACAATATAGTGATTCACAATTTTAATGCCGCAGAGCAACAAAGCCCGTGCGCCACAACTACTGAGCCTGCGCTCTAGAGCCCGCGAGCCGCAACTACTGAGCCAGCGCGCCTAGAGCCCATGCTCCGCAACAAGAGAAGCCACCGCAATGAGAAGCCCACTCACCGCAACAAAGAGTAGCCCCCCACTAGCTGCAACTAGAGAAAGCCCACGTGCAGCAACAAAGACCCAAAAGTAAATTGTAAAAAAATTTTAAAGGTTATACTCCATTCATAGTTACTATAAAAATTGGCTATATTCCCTGTGATGTACAATATATCCTTGTAGCTTATTTTGTACATAATAGTTTCTACCTACTAACTCCTTGCACTTGTGATACCCTTCCCCCCTGCCCTCTCCCCACTGTTAACCACTAGTTTGTTCTCTATATCTGTGAGTCTGAATAAAACTTTTTTTAATGACCACAAAATTATTTGACACTCTTTCCACCGAGAAGTGGCATCTGTGTCTCTTCTCCCTGAGCCTCAGTGGGCTGTGACTTCTTCATACAATAATGTATGGCAGAAGTGACATTGTAGAACCTCCAAGGTTGAATCATGAAGGGGGATGCAACTTCCATCTTGTTCAGTAGAACACATACGTGGGGTTCCAAGTTGCCAAGTAAGAAATTCAATTAGCCTGAATCTTCCATGCTGTGAGGAAGCCCAAGCCACATGGAGAGGTCATGTGCAGATGCTCCATTCCACAACACCAGCTGAGCTCAGTCTTTGATTCATCTCAGTTCATATGACAGATATGTTGTTAAAGGGGCCTCCAGATGTTTCTAGACTTCAAGTCTTTGCAGCCAGGCCCCAAATTTAACAGACACAAGTTATACCTGCTCTTCCCTGTTGAATTCCTGACCCACAGAATCAATGAGCATAATAAAATATTGCTTTATGCCACTACATTTGAGAGTGTTACATAGCAATAATAACTGACAAATAATAACTATTAAACTAAAAGATGGCAAACATATTTAATGGAAGAATTTTGAAAGCTTCTCTCCATGAATTCTGGAACAAAACAAGACTGCCTCCTATCACATTTCAATTTAACATCTTATTAGAGGTCTTAGTGCAATCAGGCAAGAAAAGTAGTTAAAAGGTATAAATAAGGATTGGAAATAATTAAACAATACTGCCATGATTCACAAAGGAGATGCCTAAATAGGTAGAAAATCCTACAGATTAAAAATAATAAAAAATAATGAGTTTCATAATGTAACTGAATCTAAGATTAATATACAAAAATGTATTTTTATGTAACTGCAAAACATAGAAAATTATATTCAAGGTGATATAATTTACAATAGCATCCACAAAATCAAATACCTAGCAAAAATTCTAATGAAAGATGTGCCACACCTATCTCAGAAAAATATAAAACACTATTACGATAAATTAAAGAAGACCTTGATAAATGAAGGGACACATCATGTTCATGAGTTGAAAGACATTATCATAATGATATCAAATCACCCCCAACTGACCTACAGAATCAATGTTAGACCAATCAAAATCCCAATCACTATTTTTGTATAAATTGACAAGCTGATTCTAACACTTATATGAAAGTGCAAATGACCAACAATAACAAAAACAAATTTGAAAAACAAATTTGGGAGATTTACACTCCTGAATACCAAGATTTATTATGAACAGAAATTATTTTGGTCACAAGGGTAAACAGACCATGGAACAAAGCAGCGCAATATTAGAATCACACGTACTCAGATTCTTGATTTGTGAAAGTTTGCACTACAAAGCAGTGGGGGAAAGGAGGGTCTTTTAAATAAATTGTTCTGAACCAAAACTGTCCCCCTTTAACAGATGGTGAAATTAAGGCCTACAGGGCTAAACATCTTGAGTCCAGAGCCTGGGTTGGGAGGAATGCGACCCCCCCCCTCCCCCCGCTGCAGGCCCTAAAACGGAAGGGAATGTTTTTACAACTACGGGTTCGGTCAGCATTTGGACCTGGGACCTCTGTCCCCAACAACAAAAGTCATGTCTCTAGCCCAGCGCAGTCCATTGTTGAAGGCCACAAAAACGAGCCACATCTGTCATTTAAATTCATCTAGCAGCAGATCTTTTTTTAAGTCTTTAAATTTAATTAAATTTAATTTTTTTGGCCTTGCCGCGCAGCTTGCAGGATCTTAGTTCTCGGATCAGGGATCGAACCCGGGGCTCCGGCATTGAGAGCGCAGAGTCCTAACCACTGGACCGCCAGGGAATTCCCACAGATTTAAAAAATATAAGTAAAAAGGTAAAATTAAG
Organism: Eubalaena glacialis; assembly: GCF_028564815.1. Classification (NCBI taxonomy): domain Eukaryota; kingdom Metazoa; phylum Chordata; class Mammalia; order Artiodactyla; family Balaenidae; genus Eubalaena; species Eubalaena glacialis. The sequence continues at coordinate 58,270,740 of NC_083728.1, read as the reverse complement.
CGTAATGTATTTTAGTTAACCCAATATATCCAAAGTATCATTTCAGCACGTAATCAGACTTCTTACTTTTTTTGGACAAAGGCTTCAAAAGCCAATGCGTATTTTTACACTTAAAGCAGCAATCTCAGTCGGACCAGCTGGAGGAATCCAGTGTCCAGCCGGGGAATAGCTGCCCTGATCGAAGAACTCAACGTAGCTGCTTTTGGGGACTGGGGCGTTCAAGGGCTGCCTGGACCTCTGCGGTTAGGTCCCCCGGGCTGGGGAGGAGGGCAGGGACGCGGAGGAGCGGGGGCCCGGGTCAGCAGGGGTGGGCCTGGAGCGGAGCGCAACACGCATGGCCGGATGAGTCTCTAGGCTCGGCCTCTCATCCCCGAGCTTTAAAACAGTGAAAAACCGGGACAGACAACTTGAGCTCGTCCGGGATTTGAACCCGGGACCTCTCGCACCCGAAGCGAGAATCATACCCCTAGACCAACGAGCCTCCCTAGTGAACCATATCCCAGTGCTTCCTTCACAACTATTCCCATCGCCCCGCGACTAGGGTTTGTTCCGAAGTGGATTGGGAGGAGCACTGGAGTCACAGCGGGGAGACCCAGGAAACCCAGGCCGGTAGGGGCAGAAAGAGGGGTCCGCTAAGCCCGGACAGGGCGGGGGGGACTGATTCCTGGACCACAGGGGATTGATTCTTGCCCCAGGGGAGAGAAGAGCAGAAATGTGGGGGCGGGGACGAGAGGCTTGGGTGACCCGGAGAGCACCTTACTCTCCAGGGGAACCCGAGCCTCAGGCTGACAGCCGTGGGGCTGTGGATTGTGGCTGGGGAGCAGGCAGGAGGCAGGGGACCGGCATCAAGTAGCCCCTGGTCGCCTACGGTGGGGCCCCTGCCCTAGAATCTCTAGGAGAGGAGGAACAGGGGGGAAGGAGGGGAAGGTTCCGCTTTTTGCGCCGGGCTCCAGGGCTGCCAGCCTGCGGCGGGGAGAAGAGAGCTCCGATAGAGGATTCTGGCTCTCCCTGTTGATCCCCAAAGCGCCGCAGGGTGGGCGACGACCCCTTTGGGAGCCTCCTGCGGTTCGGGCAAATCCTTTCCGCGGGAAAATTAAGGCAGAGTGTGGTAAACAGTGGGTGGCTCGTTTGAATAATTCAGTGGGTTTTAGGGTGTAAGGGCTGTCCCTACGGGTCTAATATCTGGCCCTGGGTGATTTGGGGCAGGGGAAATATTGGCCTGGTGCGTGAAAGTTAGATAAGGAGTGGGGTCAGGGTGTGGACTGGAAATTGGTTGGTTTGCAAACTGTTTGCTTTCTCTAGAATTAGCTGACCCTGGGGTTGGCAGTCTCTTCCTAGCCAACAGGCCCCTCCAAGAGGTCAGACAATCATAAAAAAAAAAAAAAAGACCATACAGGTGCCTTCACCGACTTCACCCTGTCTCTCCTTCCTTTACCAAGCAAAGGTCCCATGCCTTCTCCGGAGCTCCACGTTGGTCTGTAACCCTAGCTCAGGCAATGGTGGGTCGAGGTCCTGGAATTTGTCCAAGGGTCTTGTGATTGGTCTGGCGAATCTGAACTCCCTCAACCCAGCTTGGCAAAAGCTGCGCCCAGCGTGGGGCTCGAACCCACGACCCTAAGATTAAGAGTCTCATGCTCTACCGACTGAGCTAGCCGGGCAAAGACAAGAGCAATCTTTGACGCCCTGCTCCTCAGAGTCCCAAAGGCAGGTCCTGCAAAAAATGGCAAAGGTGCAGCCGCCCCCGGAGTCGGCCTTCTGGCGGCTGGACACAGTCCTTGCCTGGGACTCTGGACATCCAAACCCGGCACCACGCCCCCACCCTGCCCCCCATTCTCAGCCAGCTGTCAGCGGACAGGGAATCTTTCACCTGGTGTTAAAGTGGAATTTTTGGCGTGGGGCCATTAGCCACAGCCCTGGGTCGGCGTCATTCAGGGTGGTCCTTGGGGGTTGAGGATGGGGGCAAGGAACAGCCTCTCTCGAGGATCAGGGGAGCCTGGGTTGACACTCCCTCTGCTTGCATAAACCCAAACCCTAACTCAGTACCGAGCCCCTGCCTATTTATGGCTCCAATTCTTTTAAAATGACCCAAAGAATCAGCCCCCTCCCACCCCTCTGCGGATCTATGTGCAGGGCCACAGAGAGGCCCACGAAGTCCCAGAGGGGAGGGCTCATTGGCCAGTTCTGTTTGTCCCATTGTAGAGTCCTCGCCTCTGTGACTCCACAGAGCCACAGCCTGCCCAAGACCACCAATGTCTTGGGAATATAATGGAAAAATCCGAACCTGGCCCTGGGTCCCACCCACAATGGTTCATCTGTCCAGAAGGTCCCTGGGGGAGGGGCACATCGTTTACCATTCCTGCTCCGCTAGGAAAACCGATCCTGGGTGGGATTCTGTTCCTGACCTCCCTCTACTTCCCCACAAAGTCCCAGACTCTAGAAAAGCTGCCGCTACTGAAAAGTCAGAAGAGCTAGACTGAATGAGGACCCTCTTACCCCCTCCCAGTCCCCCACAGAACCAAGGATGACAGCCCAGCCTTAGCAAAGTAACCAGAACACCCTCGTCCCAGCCTCGGGGGTCTGTAGGAGGAGCTAAGTTATGCCGATGTCCAAAGCTGGAGCTCCATTTGCCCCAAACCCGGGCAACAGAAACCTTCTCCAAGACCCAACACGCAGTCCCTGCTCCTGGTGGAGCTGGGGCTCACAATCCCTGGCTTAAAAGGCCTGCGAGACCCCATTAGGCCATGGGCCTTCCCCCCACAGCAAGGCTGTGTGGTTCCCCTCCTTCCACCCTCGGACCCTGCAGCAGCCCCTCTTCCAACGTGCACTCCAGTCAACCCCACCCACTCTGCCCTTCCCCCATCTCCCCCTCCTCACTCTGCCCCTGTGTCAGGACTTGAACCAGCCTTCCTGCCCCAGCCCGTGACCCCTCCCTTACAGGTGTGTGCCTCTCCGTGCCCAAAGATCACGGCCTCTCCGGGTGGGACTGGTCCCCACAAATCTTGTCCCTGCAGAGTTCTCAGCGCGGGGCCTGGCTAAGGATCCGGCGCAGGGAGTTTGTGGGATGAATGCAGAATGGAGCCAGAATGCTCGGTGGAGAGGAGGGTCACCGAGGTCGCAGGAGCAAGAGGGACACGCGAGGGTAGTATCTCAGGTGTGAGAAAGCCCATTGGAATCTAGGCATGAGCTCTTCTGAACATTTTAGTGCTGGCGCTGGGTTGCACAGGGAAGAGCGGGCTGGGGACCCTCTGCAGAGCTCTGGAGAGGACAGAGCCTCCGGGGCTGGGAGAGGTGGGGGCTGTGGACAAGGCCACCAGCTCAGGGACGGAGGCTCCTACGGGAGGGCCCCGGGAAAGGCCCCGGCCACACTAACTGGTCCTCTGGGGTGACCGGTGCTCCTGGTCCCTAAGCCTCATGAGACGCACATTTCTCTGAATCCCAATTCGCTTCCAATGGAGGAGAGCGACAGCTGCGTCGCGCGTGGGCTCGTCGGGACGGAGGAATCCAGGCACCGTGACTCTAGCTCTGTCCCGAGCCTTGGGCTGTAGAGAGAAGAAAGGACCCTCACGTTCCCCTGCCGTGGAGGCGTCAGTCTTCTGGGCGTGGAGACGCCAGCCGAGCCCAGGACTAGGAGAGGCACAAGGGAGTCCCGGATCCGCAGAGCGTCAGCCTCCGAGACCTGGTGCTCACAGGGGCGGCGACAGTGCGCCATCCTCTTCTCGAGGGCTGAGAGCTGAACTTATCCGAGCTCAATGCGGGGGCCGCTCGGAATGGAGAAAACGGGGACCTGAGGCTGCACAGGGAAATGGTGTGAAGATAACCTGGAATAAGCAGTCAGACGCTTAGGTCTGCTGTGGCTCGTTGGTCTAGGGGTATGATTCTCGCTTAGGGTGCGAGAGGTCCCGGGTTCAAATCCCGGACGAGCCCGTTCCACCTTTTTATCCCAAGAACTCCCAGGGTACCCAGCCCAGGGACTCCTGCGGGAACGAAATATGGCTCTGAGGGCCCATCGACCTCCACCGCCCACATCCAGCCCGCCAGCCTGATCGGAAGGGCCAGAAGTCCTGAATCTGAGTCCTGAATTTGGGCTCCATATTAGTTTAGGGAGTGGGAGGTAAGGAGAGAGATCTCCACGCACAGCCGGAGGCCACAGCCTCAGCTTGGGATACCTCGCCCTCCGCCCATCCCTCTGAGGCTCAACATTCCCAGGTGGTTTTCCCCTCTGGCCGCCAGAGGGAGCGCCGAGCCGACGCTGCTGGGCTGGGAATTGGGGAACTTCCACCCGGGCCCCGGTCCGGGAAAGCCCCCAACTGTGTTGCGGGTGAGCTAGGCTCTGGTCGCCGGGCTGCGCTGCTTCTGTTGTTAATGACCACTGGAGGATCGGGGAGCCTCCAGAGACACCCCTCCCACGGGGCGAAAGGGGAGAGTAGGGCGGCTGGGTAGGACTGCCCTGAGCGTGCACCTCACGAAGGGGACCCCTTAACTTCGGCCGCAGTTTCTTCTCACTTCCCCTTTCCTTTCCTGGGATCTGAACAGAAACCTCAGAGCCACCTCAGCCGGTGGCCCAGAACCTAGTAGCAGCACCCTCGCGCTGCATTAATCCAGCCTCTAATGATGGACATCCTTGTTGCCCCAACCTTCTCTTTGTCCACATGGGGAGCAGTAAGAGGCGCCCCTCCTCCCCCCAGCCAGGGGGCATCATCCGAGGCCTAGTGGAGAGCACGAGCACCTACTCCAGCCCAGCAGTAAGGAGGTCCCACCCTGTGTGAATTGCCCCCACCAGACAGCAACAGGGCGGCCCCCTCTTTCCCTACCAGAGGGGCATCTAGTCAGAGAAGGCTGCAAACCAGAAGATTTAAATGAGATCTAGAGTCTCATAACGTAATACCAAAAATGTCCAAGATGCAATTGAAAATCACTGGTCAAACTAAGAACCAGGAAAATTTCAACTTGAAGGAGAAATGACAATCAAGAAACGCCGACTCAAATGTTGGAACCATCTGCCAAGGAGGGTAAAGGTGGATGAAGCAGCCGTGGTAAAAATGCTTCAAGTAGCAATTACAAGCTACTTGAAACAAATTTAAAAAGTGAAAGTCTCAAATAAATGGAAGATATAAAGAATAGCCAAATGGAAAACTTAGAACTGAAAAATACAGTAACCAAAATAAAAAGCTTAATTGATGGGCAACAGCAGAATGAACAAGACAGAAGAATCAGTAAACTTGAAGACAGAACAATAGAAGTTACCCAATCTGAAGAACAGAGAAAATAAACTTAAAAAACAAAATAAACCAAATAACAGAGCCTCAAGGATCTGTGGGGCTTTAACAAAATATATAATATTGGAGTCATTGAAGACCCAAGAGAGGAGAAAAATGGGGCTAAATAGTTTTAGAAGAAATAGTAGCTGAAAATTTCCAGTGGGTTTTTTTAAAAAATAAACTTTAGCATAAACAGATGAATGGATAAAGAAGATGTGGCACATATATACAATGGAATATTACTCAGCCATAAAAAGAAACGAAATTGAGTTATTTGTAGTGAGGTGGATGGACCTAGAGTCTGTCATACAGAGTGAAGTAAGTCAGAAAGAGAAAAACAAATACCGTATGCTAACACATATATACGGAATCTAAGAAAAAAAAAAAAGGTCATGAAGAACCTAGGGACAAGACGGGAATAAAGGCACAGACCTACTAGAGAATGGACTTGAGGATATGGGGAGGGGGAAGGGTAAGCTGTGACAAAGTGAGAGAGTGGCATGGACATATATACACTACCAAACGTAAAATAGATAGCTAGTGGGAAGCAGCTGCATAGCACAGGGAGATCAGCTCGGTGGTTTGTGACCACCTAGAGGGGTGGGATAGGGAGGGTGGGAGGGAGAGAGATGCAAGAGGGAAGAGATATGGGAACATATGTATATGTATAACTGATTCACTTTGTTATAAATCAGAAACTAACACACCATTGTAAAGCAATTATACTCCAATAAAGATGTTAAAAATAAAATAAAATAAACTTTAGGAGAGGGTGTATTCGCACCTCTCCATTCTTTGATCAAAGAATAAAGTTTTCAAAATAATCCTTAGTTTTAGAGTTCTCTAAAAACAACAACAACAAAATCGAGCAGAATTACATAACCCCCTGCCCCCAAACACCACAGCCTCCTCCATTCCCATGTTGTTGTTGTTTTTTTTCTCAGTATCACAACTGTTTATTTCTTGCTGGTGCTACCTATCAGCTGCAGTGGCTGTAGCTTGGCTGTGGCTGTGTGTTCATTCCAGGGTCCAGGGTGAAAAAGCAGCCCTAATTGTGCACATGCTGTTCTCACACTGTGGGCAGGAAGGGGAGGGGTGACCCGCACACAGCTTTTAAAGTTTCTTCCTGCAAGTCAGCTCTGGTTACTTTACAGATGCCTTTGAAGTCACATGGCCAAGTTCAACATCAAGGAAGAAAGCCAATAATTGGGAAAAATAGAATCTACCACCTTTCCAGAACCCACAACCAAATCAAGCAACGGTCCATCAGGAAAACGTAAAGCGACCATAGGTGTCTGGGGTCACGGGAAATCAGGGGCTTGCACCGAATGAGGTGGGGGAGGAAAGTCAGGGAAACTGTTGCCACGACCTCAGCCCAAGCACCGAGGTGGACGGTCTGGAGCTCGCGGGGGTCCACTGCCGTCCCCAGCCCTGGAGAGTCCTCGCCCGTCTCTCGTCTGCAGCAGGGAAGCAGGTGCTTCACGAAGGCTCCCAGGAGAGCAGCCCTGAAATTCAAGGCCACACTTCTGGCTGCCTCCGGATTTCTCCTCGGCAAACTCGAACTTCCAGAGGAATTTCTGGAAAATGCGGCTCCCATCTTGTTACGGGCCGAACGCTGGTGTCCGCCCCAAACCCCTAGGTTGAGGTCTGACCCCACCGTGACGGTACTTGGGGACAGGCCTGCGGGGCTACGAGGCCCAGAGGGCGGGACCCCCAGACGGGAAGGCGGCGGACGCGGTCTCACCTGGAACCGCCCGTAAGACGACAGCGGCCAACGTGACTGAGCGCTTCCCGGAGCCTGGGGGCGCGGCCTCAAGGTCCCCGCCGTCGGGGAGTAGGCGGCGGGCGGGCCCCGAGGCCGCAGCCCCGCGCTTTAGGAGCAGGGACCGCCGGCCGCTCCGCGCTCCCGCCGCCCGCGCCCATGACTGCGGCCCGCGCGGAACACGGCCCATTCCCGTGTATTTTTGAAATCTATCTCCCTCTCCTTTTTTTCTGACGTATTTTAAAGCACATATAGCATTGCTTCACCCGTAAAAGCTTTTTGCCTTTTTTTTCCCCCCAAATATCTCTACAAATAAAGTCCTTTGTTCTAAAATACTCGCAATGCCATGTGCACATCCAACAACATTAACGGTGATGCTGCAGTGTTCTCTCGTGCTCAGTGCGCATGCAGGTTCCAGCTACCTCCTAACCTCCACTCCGCATTTGGTTGGCTGGATTCAGGATGCAGGCCAGGTCCACACATCGAGGTTGGTGGAGTCTGAAATCTCACTGAGTCCTCAGCAGATTCTCCGAGGCGCCCTGTCTCCAGAATTTGGGGTAGGGAAGGAGCAGACAACCCCTAGGCCCCACTCCCAGTCCATTATGTATCTGAAGTTCCTTTCTGCTCTGGAGAGCCAAGCCGGGAGGGGGCTGTGGCAGGGGTTGCCCCAGCCCCGACCTTCCCGGGTCTCACGCCTGGCATGCAAGGATCCGCTTGCTCCCTCCAGGGACGTCTCATTTCTGACCCTGAATCCCGGGAGATTGGATCCTAAAGCAGAGGGCGTGAGCAGGGTAGGTGTCGCGGCAGGCGCCACGGGGTCTCCAATCCCCTCCAGCAATCCACCTCCAGGTCGCTGGTTCCAGCAACTCAAGATCGTCCAAAGGACAGACCAAGAAATGTTGGGGCAAAATAAGTTTTTAAATAAAAATAAATTTCTTTTAGATAATTCAAAGGAAGTACGGATGGAGTTATGCGAACAAGTGGAATCCAGTTAAGTCTAACAATTATTTTGGGTTCACGGGCTTGTTTGCGCATATACGGTGGTGGGTCCCTTGACATTGCCCCATTTCGGGCCGCGTGTCCGCGTGTCGCGGGATCATCTCGGGCTGGCCCGCCCCGAGTTCTATCAGTGCCTCAGGGCTCCCGGGGGTGGCAGAGCCGCTGTCTGTCCTTCCGTCCATCGGTCAGTGTGGAGCCTTACCCCTCGCCCCGCCCCCAGCTGCTCTCCGGCTGGGGACACGGCGAATTCCGGGCATTCTCAACACGCAGGTCGCCCGAGGGTGCTCCACGTCCCCGCTGACCCCGGGGCCTACCCAGCCCAGTCATTTTGGGTTATCCACAGCCAGTCAACTTTCCAAACGTGGCCGCAGTCTACCAAGCATGGGTACCCGGCTAGCTCTGTCGGTACAACGTGAGACCCTTAATCTCAGGGTCCTTAGTTCGAACCCCACGTTGGGTGTTTTTTTGACAGAACCTCTAAGCAATTCCTGGCATTCGGTTTAGGTACAAAATGCACCAAAGGCTAGTCCGACGAACCGGCTCCAGACGCTGCCACATCCGCAGCCTGTCACTTCGCAATGAGTCACCCTGCCCAAGCTCTCATAGGCCTGGTGTCCCCTCCTTACAGTGGGTCCACGAACCCACTTGATTCCTCAACTTCTTTAACCAAAGGAACCTTAGAAATGGGTCCATCAAAGATTTGAACCTGGCTACCAGAGAAAAGCCACCCACCAGTTTCTCCTTTGGTTTATTTCGTCGACGGAGCGAGCTGCTACTATTATCTCTGCATCTGCAAGACAGCGTGATGTAAAAAGCTCAACTTATACTAGGATGTTCCTTTGGGAGTGAGGGGTGTACTGGATTCCAAGTCACAATCGTCTCTCAAACAGGAGTGACCCTACAGGGCAGAGGAGCCCAGACCACTGTGAGGAAGGACTAGGGTGAAAACCAGGGTGGGCATGTCCATATCTGGTGAATGCAACAGCGGTGTTTCCCCGGGACACATCCCAACTACTCTTTAAAAGAAGGGCTCGTCCGGGATTTGAACCCGGGACCTCTCGCACCCTAAGCGAGAATCATACCACTAGACCAACGAGCCACATTCTGAGGGTCTTTTGCCCTCCTGTTAAGTTCAACGTGGCTCTGTCCTCGCTGGTCTGGACTGTCTTGGTTTTCTCGTCCATAGATCGTTTCCCTTTTCCCCACGAATGTCAGGGAAGAATTTGATTCCATGGACAGGAGGGGCTTGGGAAGGCTCAGCATTGCCACACTCTGAGACTCCCAAGTCGGCAAGTCCCGATGCGGGTTTTGGAGGGTCCCGCTCCTCTGCTCTCCTCTCCGTCCGTGGAAAACTGAGACGATCAGCTCAGGAGAGCGTCCCCAGGTACCTCTTCCGTCACCGGGCTAAGGGCTGGGCAGCAGAGTGAAGCTGAGAGCCGGGTTTGGCCCCCCGCCCCTGGCGTCGCGGGCTCCCCGGACGCCCCCGGGACCGCCGCCCCCACCCCCACGCCACTCACTGGAAAGACCCGCAGCGGGGTCCCGAGTCTCACACCCCGTCCAGCCCAGAGAACCGCCTCCCGGAGCCCCAGACTCGCGTTCCACTGCAGACAGCAGCTGGGAAGGGGCCCCGGCGAGGGGGTTTACGTAGGGAGCAAAAGGATGAAGGAGGAAGTTGAGGAAACTCAGGGAGCCCTCAGGGGACACTCCCCGCCCCGCGTTGCCGTTGCCACTGCTGTAACCTGGGTCACGGCCCCTCCCTGTCCGCTGAGCACACCCAGACACCAGACTTCAGTGTCCAGGCCCGATCTGGCCACTCGAGTCCAACTGGGATCTGGGTCCGCCACCCCCTGGGCCTGCCACATGATCCATCCTCACAGGCCCCGACCCCACGCCAGCTCTGCCAGGGATTCCGTTTCTGCCATAAAATGACCAGAAAAAGCAAACTGGGCTCCTCGGGGATTTGAAGCCAAAGTGAGGGTAAGAATTCCTCCACAGGGACCTTCCTCTGCAGTTCGCACTTCCTGTTCACTGGACAAATGCCCAGCTGGAGGCAGGCCCTAGACTGAGGGCATGGGTAGAGGGGAGCAGACGCCGCCGGGTGCCAAAGGGGGTTAAGGCAGGCCTGAGGGAGGGACACCACTGACACAGAAGAGGACTTTGCAGAGGAACTAACCTGCTGGTGGAGGCAGTAGTGCTTTCCCCTCAAGGAAAGGGGAGTCTTAAAAGGCTCTGGGTATAGGAGAAGAAAGTGCTGGCCAGAGAGCTTAGTTACCCCGTTGACCCCCACCAGGCCTCAGGGGTGGGAGAGGCCTCCCTGGACATCCAAGTGGGGCCCGGGGTTCTGTGCAGGAAACCCACTCGCTCGGGGACTTGAGAGTCAGGAGGCATGAAAGGGGCACCCAGCATGCACGACCCTGGGCTTAACTGGAGAAACCCAGGCGTTTAGGTCAGAGAAGAGGCCCACCAGCCCCCTGCCCCCTCTGCATGTTCTGGGAAGATCTGGCTCTGCGGCAGCTCGCCTGGCAGGGGCTCTGTGCCATAATCCCCTGGCCCTGGGATCAGGAAGCTCTTCCCAGATTGGGGGACCTGAAATTTCAACCAAAGCCTCAGTCCCTGCCCGTGTCACACATGTCTTATCTTTTCTGTATTCTGATTCTTTGATGTCTGGAGCCTTGCTGACTCTGGAGGGAATGCCCCTCCCAAGGTTGGTCAATTCTAGGAGATAGTAAACAATTCCTCTGCCAGCAGGCATTTCAGATACAAACCAACCAATCCAGAGTCCACAACCACCTGTTTTATCTGACTCTTACACTCTGGGCCACAACCCATCTGCCAGAATCACCTCAGACAACTAGGGACAGCACCTATGCCCCAGAACCCGCTGAAATTATTCAGACTAACCCATTTAAACCTGTTTTCCCAGCCTCACCTGTTTCACCTTTCGTGAAACCACAATAAAGTCTCTTTTGCCCACATTTTCTTCTCATTCCTTCCGCCTCCTGACTGACTCTGTTGCTTCCCCTGTGCCCCCGTCCCCCCACGTGGAGGCGTGCCCCCTCCTCTTGGAAACTGAGTTACAAGCCATCTTCTCAATGGCTGGATCTGTTGGCCTCAGAGAATAATAATAAAACCTATGTAAACACTGCCGTTCTTCCAACTTGGAGAAGAGACCCCGTGTCTAGAGCACCGCCCTCTGGACACCTGTGGGGACCCCAGGTCCTTCGCGGTCCCCATGCTCAGTCGCCAATGCGGTTTCCTTCCTTCCCTTGGTCGTGGAAGGTCCTTTTGGCAGCCCCTCAAGCAGGAAAAAGACGTTGAAACGTGGGCTTGTCCGGAATTTGAATTTATGACCCAAAGCAAAAATACACGCCCAGACCAAGTTACATCGTCACCCCAGGTCCAGTGACCGTCTGGCACACAGACCTGGTCTCCCGCGAGCGGAGACAGAAGTGTCTGCCCCTCCCTTCGGGCTCCTTCCCCCAGCGCCAGGCCTCCAGGCCAGTCCCGGAGCCCCGAGGACGAAGCCTCCGGCCTGGAAACACCCGCCCCAAGCGGAGCGATGGCCACTTGGCAGCACGGAACTGGGCGCAGCCCGATCGGATCGCGGCAGGCGGGGACCAAGATCCTCTTGCTCAGGACTCCGCAGAGCTCCGGAGTCTTCAGCTGGAAAACTGGGGATGTCTGAAAATAAAAGGGGGGCTCGTCCGGGATTTGAACCCGGGACCTCTCGCACCCAAAGCGAGAATCATACCCCTAGACCAACGAGCCGGCACCTAAACAAGTCCTGATGTCTATCTTTGGAGGCCTGAGACCGCGGCTCCGCCCTCCGATCCTGGGCCGAGTTCCGGCAGCCGGGCCGAGTTCCGGCCGCCAAGCCCGCAGGGACTTGCGCCGGAGGAGGTTTCGGTTTCGATTTCAGAAGGAGAAGAAGAGGTGCAGCGCTGCCGGAACCTCACGGAGAGGGGGCTCCCGCACACTAGGGCCCCAGAGCCGCAGAGCCAGACTCCCCCAGGCCACGAGGGCCACCCAGTCCCCAACAGCTAGAGGAGGGGACAGGTGACCAGGAGGAGGAGGGAGTCCCTGCGGCCCGGGTGAGTGTGAAAGTCTCCCAGGCCAGAAATTTCACCCAACATGGGACACAAATCCAGGACCTTGAGAATGAGACTCTGCCACCTCCCAACCGGCCAGCCCGGGTGAGCCTCGAGCATCTCGGGGTCGCTCTTGGCCTGAGCTCGGCCCCAGAAAACCCTCACAGTTCTGGAACCCTGATGTAGGGGTCAGAACTGGGGTTGGTGCTCACTTCTTCCTGAACGGCGCTGCCCCGCTAGCAAGGGGTCCAGCATCCACCTGGGAAGGAAGGCCTCCCTGGCTTGTCCCCGAGGCGAGGCCATGGAACCTTCCTGATTTGCTTCAGGCTACTCGTCCAAAAGAGGGCTGAGAGTTTGATGATGAGAAATCGTCCCTGATTGGAACCCGACACCTCCCACACCCTAAGCGAGGATCACACCGCGATCCTTACTAGTCTCTAGTGATACCCAACCTTGTGCCCTTGCCCCCGACTTTCCAGCTCCCCGGAGCTGCTGGGACTACACAGACCCACGGCCGGACAGCAGACAGGAACTTGTTGGGGCTCTCATCCTCTGCTGAAAGGACCCGAGAATTCAGCACTCCAGTGCCCGGGATGTAGTGTGCACAGGATCCAGGGTTTGTCCCTACCATTTTTAGGACAGTAAAGTTCTGAAGAAATCCAACTAGTTTGTGAGGAGTACTTTTTTTCTACCCTTGCCTGGCTAGCTCAGTTGGTTAGAGCATGAGACTCTTAATCTCAGGATCATGGGTTCGAGCCCCACATTGGTCATAACTTTTGCCCTCAGGGCTTGGCGGAGCAACTTGCTTTTGTCTCATTAATATTTTATTATATACGTTTTGGAATTTAAAAGTTGAAACTTACTCCACAGTTCCACATACAGCACACAGAGTGGGTCAGGAGCCCCTCTGAGAGGTTCCTTTTCTAAGAACTTTCTTGAAATTCCCACGATCGGGGCAAGCGCTTATCAGGCCAAGAATTATTGCCCAAAGTAGGACTCGAACCCATTCAGTCTCAGTTCTACACGTGGAACGAGAGCGACAATAGGAGACTTGGAAATGGATTTTCAGCTAACTCTGGCCCTAAGCAGGGACCTACGTGATGCTCCATGTGTATCCGGGGGTGTTCCCCACCCAGGACCCTCGCCTCCCCCAACCCTGTGTGTCCCCACCTGCATTTGCTGCAGCTTTCCTCCCTCCTGAGACAGAGATGCGGCAGGGAAGGGAGCCCCTCATCTGGCCGTTATTCCTGTCCCAGCCCCTCTCCCCTTTCTAAAGTAGAAACAAAGTTGGAAATCGTGGGCTACTCCAAGTAGAGGTTGGGTGTCCCTCTCCTCGAGAGGCAGCAGTGAGGGAAATGTGAGTTCCTTTCTTGGGGTGGGGTAGGGGAGCCAGAAGGGTTAGCAACACCGGCCCTGAGGCTCTCATGATGTCGGGTCATCTGGGTATCCAGGTTTCCATGGTGGGGGCCAGCGGGGGGCAGGAGAGGGCTTGGCAGTGGGGAGGTGCCTGCCAGGTTGTGTCCCTCTTGGTGCCTGGATTGGGGCACCCTACTCGTCGTAAAGCGAGAGAGACTATATTCATCAGAGTTCTGTTGTAGTCTGTTTTTCTGGAGAACTCAGAGAGAGAGAGAGAGAAAGAGGGCGAGAGGAAGGGGAAAGTGAAGGAGAGATTGGGATTGATTGTAAAAATTGGCTCACACGATTGTGGGGATCCCAAAGTGAAATGTGTGGGGTGGGTATTCCATCAAGAGTCCATGTTGCAGTCTGGAGTCAGAAGGCAGTCCAAGGCAAAATTCTTTCCTCTTGGGGGTAATCTTAGTCTTCTCTCTTAAGACCTTCAACTGATTGGGAGAAGCCCACCCACATTATAGGAAGATAATTTGCTTTACTCAACTCTACTGATTTAAGTGTTAGTCACATCTAAAAAATACCTTCACAGCAACATCTAGACTGGTGTTTGACCAAACATCTGGGCACCATAGCCTGGCCAAATTCACACACAAAATTACCCATCACAGGGTCCTGTCAAAGTGCTGGGCTTCCTTCCAGACTTGTGGTTGCCAAGGGGGAGGAGGGTAGGGAAGGGATCGATTGGGAGTTTGAGGTTAGCCAATGCAAACTATTATATATAGACTGGATAAACAACAAGGTTCTACTGTACAGCACAGGGAACTATATTCAATAGTCTGTGATAAACCATAATGGAAAAGAATTTTTAAAAGAATGTATATATATATGTATGTATAACTGAATCGCTTTGCTGTACAGCAGAAACTAACACAACATTGTAAATCAACTATACTTCAATTTTTAAAAAAGTGCTGGGCTTCCTTCTTAATAATAGGAGAGACAAGGTACAAAAGCTTACCTTCTACTTCGGATATGTCCCAGTAGGCACCAGACCAGAAAACAGTACCTCCCAAGCTTCTCAGAGATGCTGGTGCATCCCCTCAACCATGCAAGTCTTATTGCCTCGGTGAATAGCATTTCCTGTGGGCACTGCCAAGATCCATAGTCAGCTGGTGGGTCTTGTTCCATTGCAGCATGCCGTAGAGCCATGTTGGCGCACCAGTATCTCTGTCCCTTCTGATTCCTTCCTTCACAGTTTGCCATGGCATTTCTGGCAATTCTACTTCATTTAATGTAGGCCATTGTTTTTTCCATCCTTCCAAGAGCCATGCCAGCTGAGTATCACAACCAGTTTGAGGGACCATGCCAGGCGTTAAGTTCTGTGTCATGGAAGAGTGTCCCATGTGATAATCTCTCCTTTTTCCAGCTTTTTATTCTCCTCACCCAGATCCAGGACCGTCAGGATCCACTCCGGGCAGACTCTCCAGGTCACCGCTGACACGTCATCCAGATCCTACAGAAGCAGTCCCAGTACTTTCCCAGTTGAGTCATGCTGGGATGTGACCCTAGTATTTGGTATGGTGGCCTGGAGGGGAAGTTGGAGCAGGTCTGAAGTGACCAAATGTTTTGTAAAATACCTGCCTCATTTGAGGTTACTCCTAGTCTCCAGGCAAGGGGGTGGAGGCCTGGGCCCCCACAGCAGGCCCCCAGAGTTCAAGGCTCTCAATGCAGCTACCCAGATATATCCATTCCAAGTTTGATGGCCCCGAGAGTTCAAGGTTCTCAATGCAGCTACCCAGATATCCCCATTGCAAGTTTGAGGGTCCCATTTCTTCCCTATCAGCACCCTGACATTGGCCCAGGAAATTTGCTGAGACTGAGAATTCAAGTCTGCCTCAAGGCCTGCTCCTGAGCCTGGCCTTCAGCTTTATCGGCCCTTCAGCTGTAGGAGATGTAGGTTGCTTTCAATGCTGCCAGAGCAGCCTCTGATGTTCACACTGCCTTGAATTGGTGATTAGTCCACCCGAGCCTGTCATTCTCGGGTTTCAATGCATTAAAGACATTGAAACATTTTTGTTTCAATGCGTCAACACATAATTCCACAATGCTTACAATGATCACATTTCCACTGTATCTCCAAAATGCCAGAGACATGGGGTGAGCTCCCTCCCATACAGCCATCCCAGTTCAACAGGGACAAAAGGCTTAATAATTGCATGGCTCCAGCATACCCGGGTCTCTCAGAAGTCTACCTACCACCAGTGATGTTCTCCTTGGTGCCAGGCAGCCAGAAGGTGACTCAACCTTGGAATCTTGTAACCGAGCAGGACCCTATGGGGCCTTCCAGGGACAGATCCCCCTATGTCCTCTGCCTGCCTCTCGTCTGTAGAAAACTTTAGCCTCCTAGGCCTTCCCCAAGTTCCAAAGAATAAATTTAATCAGAGAAGTGAGAAAATGCAGAAAGAAAGGAAAACAGTCAAGCAAGACAGTAGTTTAGCCATTAAACAAAATCAAGCACCTTTTGTTCTTCCTCAAGGGCTGTAGATAATATTCTGAGCTGTTTTGCAGAGCCGGAAACCCTCACCAGGTGGAAGAAGTTAACTGAGATTGCCCAAAAGCACGTAGACCCCAGACCGGTTGGAGCCAGAAGGTTGATGATGTTGACTCCCGATTACCTCACCACCAACCAATCAGAAGAATGTCCATGAGCTGATCACACACCCCACAACCCGCATCCCTCACCTTGTCTTTAAAAACCTTTCCCTGAAAGCCATCTGGGGAGTTTAGGCCTTTTGAGCGCTAGCTTACTGGACTCCTTGCACGGTGCCTGCAATAAACGCTGCACTTTCCTTCACCACCACCCGGTGTCAGTAGATTGGCTTTATTGCACAAAGCTGAGCAGACCCAAGTTTTGTTCGGTAACAGTTTCATTCTTAGAGTCTGTTTCCAACTATTTTAGGACAAGTTTCCAGGGATTTTTGTGTAATCAGTTCATGAAGGGAACACTCTGAGGCGGCATCTGTAAGGAAGAGGGGGAAGCAGGATAGACACGTGGGCCAGTATTTAAACTTTTATCCCTCAGCTTCAAACCCACCGTCTAGACGCCGCTTAGTGACACAGTAAGTCCTCTACATACGAACGAGTTCCATTCCGAGAGCACGTTAATAAGTCCAATTTGTTCCTAAGTCCAACAAAGTTAGCCTAGGTACCCAACTAATACAATCGGCTATATAGTACTGCACTGTAATAGGTTTATAATACTTTTCACACAAATAATACATAAAAAACACTCACACAAAATAAAGAAAA
Organism: Eubalaena glacialis; assembly: GCF_028564815.1. Classification (NCBI taxonomy): domain Eukaryota; kingdom Metazoa; phylum Chordata; class Mammalia; order Artiodactyla; family Balaenidae; genus Eubalaena; species Eubalaena glacialis. The sequence goes on along the minus strand of NC_083728.1, from coordinate 58,253,974 downwards.
CATTTTTAATCTTACAGTACAGTACCTTGAAAAGTACAGTAGTACCAGCTACATCACCGCTGTTTTTATGCTTGCTTCCAAACATCCTGGGCTTGAAATAAAGACACTGTACTACTGTCCTCTATACAGTACTGTACAGTAAAGTACACAAAAGCATAACCACTTGTATAGGATGCACGCATGTGACAATATACGCCAGACACGTGAACTAACTTACGTGATTAGACATGCGAACTCACATTCGCATCTTTGAAAGTACGCAACTTGAAGGTTCATATGTGGGGGGCTGACTGTACTGCGCTTTGCCAGCGGATCTGTGTCATATTTTGCCGATAGGAGGCACTCGAGAGGCTGAAAGGCTGGAGGAGGAAGGGACTCTACTTCCTGTTTGTTTCCCATTCCTACTGCCACCCACCCCACCCAGCCTCACTTTTTTATTCCTGCAATAGTTCTTTCCAGAAATGGCAGCTGAATCCAGTTTCAAGTTTTCCCAGCACTCACAGAACCACCCTCATCATGGCTCATGAGAGACACCCGTGCAAGCTGACTGAGGTCCCCTCCTCAGGCGTCTGGGGATGCCAGTCCCAGGGGACCCTCCTCTGAGCTCAGCTGAGCTGCTCCTCTTTTCCAGAGATTGGTTTTTAAGCTCCACAATTTCTCTCCAAGCTTCTAACTTTTAATAATCCCAACCTCTTCCCGTGGTCCTCCAGCCCCATGGGTGGTAGCTGCCTTCTCACGGTTCCCCTTCTGCCTTCTCAACTGCCTCCTTAACAATGCTTTTTACATAGTTACCAGTTTTCATTAGTCTTACAATAACAAATAGGTTTTCTTACCCTCCCCCAGCTTTATTGAGGTATAATTGACAAATAAAAATCATATGTATTGAAGGTGTATAACGTGAGGATTCGATATATCTATACCTTGTGAAATGATTACCACAATCAAGCTAATTAACACATCCATCACTTCACAAAGTTACCTTCTGTGTGTGCGTGTGTGTTGAGAACACAAGATCTACTCTTAGCAATTTGAAGTTTACGGTATTATTAACTATAATCACCATGCTGTACATTAGATCCCCACAACTTATTCGTCTTATAATTAAAAGCTTGTATCCTTGTACCAACCTCTCCCCATTACCCCCACCCCCCAACGGATGGGTTTTTTGACTGCTGTGTGGACCCTGGTTTGGTAATGAATTTGGGCTTTAGCTCCTTGCCAATGGGAAATGGGATACTGGTGACTCGTGGCATGCAAGGGCGTCGTTATCAAGCCGCCTATCACCTGGTTGATTATGATGAAGTGCCGACTGAAGCAAGTGCCATGGGGGACGACTTGGCTGCTGCACTTGACTCTTATGGCAGTAAAGGTGACTACAAGGACTGTGGCATGGAAAGGATTCTCCTGGGTGCATCCGTTTGCTTAAAGAAAGAAAATGACAAGATCAGGCCTTTAAATTTTCAGCCTAAGTCATGTTCAGAGATCCAGGGACGTTTTCTGGCAGCCATAAAATAATCGTATAGCTGCAGGGCTGACATTGAAAATCAAACACATAATCCAATGAAGTATGTTGCGGAATGACAATGTAAGTTGAGTTCATAGCCTTGGGAGATCTTTCATGTGGAAGAAATGGCATTGATTATGAAGGAGTGGAGCCGAAGCCTGGGGACATCTAGGTGGGCTCAGACCTAGTTGAGAATCTTGAACCTCTGAGTCATTTGGAGCCTCCCTTGCCAGTGAAAGCAGCCTGTCCTCTGATATCTGAGAAGAGTAGCCTTCCTGTGTTTGAATATCCTATAATAATCTCACCTGGAGCATGACAGGTGAGACAGGGGATGACAGTTCTCCTCAAAGCCCACACCAGCCAGCCTTGTTACCCCCAAACACTGGTTGCCCTATAACTACAATCAGATCAGCACGCTGTAGGAGAAGGACAAAGGCTGGCCTGGGAGGAAATCATTCATATGCCAAAAGAATTGCAAATTTTGCTCATTTATGCCAGCAGAGAACTAGGGAATGTGTGTGGGAATGGACCCAAGGATGTTAGAATAAGGAGGATGGGATATGATTTTTGCAACTGGTGACATTATTGCTCTGGGTGCACTTCCCAGCAAGCCTGTATCTAACGTGTTATCTTGCGCAGCTGAATGTGGCTCTGCCAGTTTCCTTAGTTGGTTGGCTAAGCATGGAACTCAATGGTGGCCTATGTTTAAGGAGATTAAGATTCAGGAATGTTCCTGGCATCATGTAGAGAAAGGAATCCGAAGACTCTGTGAGACAGAAATGCTGGACTGGGTCTATCATACACGAAAAGCACACCCACCACCCCACTGAGAGGGCCCCAGGGACATTCCCTTCAATAAGGCACTGAGAAACATTGGTGAGGGAAGCACCAGCAGCCTTGGATAGCTCTGTGGTCGCTGTTCTCTGCAGGCCACATATGATGGTGGGAGATGCTGCATTGAGATCAGGTCCCTGGTTTGAGTAGGGATGATGGGACCTCAGGTGCTTGGGAAAGCAGAAGTAAGGCCAGAGCTGGAGGAACAGAAGAGTCCCACCCATGGTTTTTAAAAGTAAAAGAGAACTATGTGTATATATGACAAAGCCTCAGCCTCACCTCCTCTTTGGGCATGTGGTAAAGGAGGCTTCTGATTTTACTCCACCATGTCCTGCAGTTTGGGAGATTTTTACCTTGAGGATGAAGGCATGGATTAAAAAAAGAGAAAACTTTATTATGGACGTATTCTGAAAACGCGCACATCTTTATCGGAAAAGTAAGCCTTGCCCAACTTCGCTTTAGGGTGGCATCTGGCTAAACCCCAGGGCTCCTTAATTTCCCACTCTGGTAAATAGACAGCTGGCTTTATTTCATTTTTCCTCCGGCAGAAAGTCTAAAATGCTACTCCCTGTACCCCGGGTGGGACTCGAACCCACAATCCCTGGCTTAGGAGGCCAATGCCTTATCCATTAGGCCACCGGGGCTGATGAGAAGTAGTTTACAAGAGTCTTAAACCAGTCTTTCTTTCACCTCCCCGTGGTTCCTGCACATTACGCACAGCCTCCCGGCTCCAGCTCGGCGGGTCCTTGCTCCCCTGGACGTCCGTATTCGGCGGGTGCATCCTCTTAGATCCCGCCGGTTCCCGAGCATCCTGGGGCTCGGGAGAGATCGCGCACGCGCGGATGGAGCTGAGGTACGATCCTCGCTTAGGGTGTAGGAAGTCTGCGGATCAAGTCCCGCATGAGCCCTTTCCCCCTCTTTTTAGGAGAATCCGAGTCCTGGGATAATTAACATCAAGAAGGCGTTCGCTATGCAAAATGTGGGAGCGGAAGGGAGAGAGGGAACAGCCGGGCGCTTGGGAAAAGTGTCGGTCCCTATCTTCACCCTCCTCCCTACGTTGCCCTTTAGACCAAAAGTGTTTCCTGGTCCCAAGTCTGTGCAGTTTTTAGCAGAGCCCAATGGCCTTAGGTCTTTGTCCTAAGGATGCTCCGTAATGGCTCTGTATCTGCCCGGCCAGCTCAGTTGGTAGAGCGTGAAACTGTAGCATCAGAGGACCCAGCGTTTACTTTCCCACCAGAAGATGGGTATTCTTTGCCATCTCTAAAGTATTTGTCTTACTGTGGCTACCAGAGGCGGGGTGGAGGGAGGCGTGGGGGGAATTAGATGAAGGTAGTCAAAAGGTACAAACTTCCAGTTATAAGTAAGTACTAGAGGTGTAGTGTTCAACGTGATAAAGAGAATTAACATTGCTGTACGTTATAAGAAGAGTTAATCCTAAGAGTTAAGACAGTAAATCCTATGAGTTCTCATCACAGGATGATGGATGGTCACTAAACCTGTGATAACCATTTCATGATGTATGTAAGTCGAATCATTATGCTGTACACCTTAAACTTATACAGTGCTGTATGCCAATTATATCTCAATAAAAGTAGGGAAAATAATAAAAATGTTTACCTTAATGAAGTTTCTCTTTTTATTTATAAGCCCTTAGTAAACCACTGAGACATCACAAAAACGATAAAGGAGATGGTGACACTCCTCATGACCCCAAGGTCACCTGTGCCCACTGTAGGGGTACACGCTCAGCTGCCATTCCCCCAGCGTTTTCCTTGGTGGGAGGAGGTCCCTTCACTTTGGTCATTCCGCTTAGCCAGAATCCCTTAGTAAGAACTCGGTTCCGCAGGTAGAGTCGTTTTTTCCAGGTAAAATGATGACTCAATCCTGGGCATATTCTTTACATTTAAATTTTTAAAAATACATTCACACTAATCATTTAAGGGTATACTCTCACTGCAAGAAATCGAAATAATCTATTAATTTCTTTTTACATTTTTTATTGTGGTAAAATATATGCGTAAGGTTAAATTTGCCATTTTAACCATTTTTAACTGTACAATTTACTGACATCAGTTACATTTACAATATTGTGCAAGCATCATTACTATCTGTTTCCAAAACTTCTTCATCACAATAATCTATTATATTTTTAAATGCCCCTGTCCACTGACCCCTTGGGGGTGACCTACCCGTGCAAAAGTTCAACCCCTCATCTGTCGCAGTTCTCGTCGTCTGAACTATATTCATGCGGCCAGTCCCGTGTGGACTCCCGGCACTCATGGCCGGTGGACTTCAGAGTCAGCATTCCGCCTGGATCTGACCACTGTAGGTCCTCACAGCGCCCTCGGGGTCTCCCAGGCGACCCGCGCTACGCAACTGCAGGTTCAGGGCTACGTCCGAGGGGCTGGAGGTCGAGTGGCTGACACAGCCCGAGGATCCTAGGCCCGCGTAGGGAGCAGTCTGGAGAGAGGGAAAATGTTTTTTTTCCCCCTTTTACGTGGGGTAGAAAAAGCAACCTTTGCAACGACCACGAAGGGACTCGAACCCTCAATCTTCTGATCCGGAATCAGACGCCTTATCCATTAGGCCACGCGGCCTTGCTCCCGATTGTGTTCCAGCTTTTCTCATAAAGCTTTCTCAGGCGCCTGCTCCGTATGCCCTAATGCGCATGCTCACACTGACAAGGAGCCCCGCCCCTCGGGCTCGGTGTGAGCCGGGCTCCAAGCTGTGCGACTGAGCGCTACTGAGCACAGCCCAAGTGAGGGTTCGAGCCTGGGTGAGGCTGCCCAAGCCCCTCCTGCCCCGAGAGGCTCCTGATCTCTTCTCCCACGTGCCCCCGGCCCGCGGTGGGTCAGGAGTTGCCCTCTGCTCCCCCAGCCCCTTTGCTTCCCCTATCACAGCACCGCTAAACCTGCCATGCTCTGTTCCAGTCTTGTGGCCCCAGAATGGACTCGGACTGCTGTATAGGCAGAGGCCCTGTCCGTGGCCCCAGCGTGGTGTGCAGGTGGGGTGCGCGTGCTGGGAGGATGGTGTGGACCCCGCGCTGCCCTTTCCCAGGACATCCAGCTCAGCCTAGCCCATGTTGGGTTTCTTAGAGCCGGAGGCTGCCCTGGCGCCTCCCCTGCTCCCCCTCCTCACCCAGTGGGCCCAGCCTCTGAAGTGCCAGGCACTCCGCATACATTATCTCACTTAGTGTCACAGCTCCCTGCGTGCAGGCGCTATTCACGTGTACAGCGATCATCATGTTTATTCCATGGCGGCTGAGCCTCCCGTGCTATCGCGCCGTTTTTAGATGAGGAAACCGAGGAGCGGATGGGGTCAGGGGTGGCGTTGGTGTGTGGCCACCCACGGTCAGCACCCCTTTGGTAGCCGCGGGCTCAGTCAGGCCTGCAGGCAGAGCCGGTGCCTCAACGAGCTGCAGATCTCCAGACAGGCCTTGCGGCGCTCATCACAGTCGGGACCCAGCACGTCTAGCTTGCACACCTGCCGATTGACCTGTGCCGACCACACTCAGCCTGTGCCCAGGACTACCGGGTCCCCCAGCGCCCAGCCTGGCACCCAGTGCATTGTAAGGCCTAAAGTTTCAAATGTTGCCTTCACATCTTTGGATCTCACAGCCCCGTTGGTTTCCCCTGCTCTTGTCAGCTGTAACCCTCCACCCAGCAGGGAAGGCCCCCCCATCCCGCTAGTTCCCCCACCAGCCAGACCAGCCACACTCCACCCCAGTTCTCATCCTGAGGGGCTTCAGTTCCCTGCCAGCCTGTGAAATTATTCAAACTAGTACCCCACCCCATTACTACAAAGCCTGCGTCTACAGCCCCTGCTGGTTCCCTATGCTCCCCAGGGAAACACTGAGTGGCCTGAATGGCCTGAGGTGTCCTCCTCCTCCAGCTGTGAGTATATGTGGTTAATAACTGCTGTCCGTCTCACTGTCCAGGGCCAGGTGTTGTGTGTTTAACCATCTCATACTATTGAGTGTATCCCTCCCTCTGCAATGGGGTGAATAGGAGGTGATCAGAACACCAGGGCTGAAAAGAAGGATGAATCCAGCTCCTCTCCCCAGGCGACCCCCCACCCCCAACTCACCTCAGTCATCAGCTCCAGGAGGTCTCCCCTGGGGTCAGCTCTGAGGACCTCCACCAGCGTCTGGATAAAGTCTGAGCCCTTCTCATCCCGAAAGGCTACACAGCCCAGGCCAGGGGACCAGGGCCAGAGTGTCAGACTCAGGCCCCTGCCAGCTGCCTTCCAATCCCCAGGGGCCTATTGTTGGTGGAAGTGGGGGCAAGCACACAGGACCCCAACAGTCAGGCAAGAGAATGGGGCAGGGAGCAGGAACTTCTCGCTTCTGGATCAAATTGTTGCTTAATGTTTGTGTAGTGATTATACAATGGATTCAATATCGAAGAAACATTTACTGTGAACCTACTACGTGCCAGGCACTGGCCAGGGCCCTGAGGCAGACAGAACTGTCCTGTCCTCATGGAACTTATAGCCTAGAGGAAAGGATGCAGGTACGGTGCTTAGCAGAGCCAGCCCTCAATATGTGCTCACCATCGTTACTATTATCATAAATAATATACATGGAAGGAAGTCGGCTTAACTGCAACGAGGCTGGTGCCCCTGCACCCCAACAGCCAAGCCCCAGATGCCCCTAAAGCCACTTCAGATCTCTGGCCAGGAGGCTAGGCCCTGTGTAATGGGCTTTGTGAAGACCCATCCCCTTACCTTCAGTGGCTGCGTAGACCATCAAGATGTCTGCTTTGTTAGGGCTCCCTGGAGTGGGGCCCCTGGAGAAGCTGCCTGCAAGAGGGACCAATGCCTTTTACCCAGCGTCCTGGGACTCCACCAGCCCCAAGGGTCTCCTCCAGTCTTGCTCAAGGGCACACAGGGTAGTAGAAAGAGTGCAGAGCAGGAAAGACAGATCAAGTTTCAAATCTCAGCCCTGCTGCTTCTTACCAGCTGTGTGACCTCGGAAAAGCTATTCCAGCTTCCTGTCTCCAGGGTTGTTTTGGGTTCAAGTAGGGGAAGAAACTCTCGATTTTCAAAGGCCTTTGCCATTTAAGGTTTTCCTTCCCATCTTCTTGGCGAAGAGAGGAAGGAGGTGGCAGCAGGATCCCAGCTCAGAGCCCCGGAAGTGCTCTCCAGACAGCTCCCCCCACCAGCTCCGCTCAAGCCCAGGCTCCCTGAGGTAGGTAGACCCACCTAGCATATCAGCATAGATGTGGAGGACATCGGTCGGGGAGGGGGTGGCTGGTGGTGCCCGCAGCCAGTGCCACAACCAGGGGAGAGTGTGCGTCCCACGCCAGCGTCCCTGTGCCCTGCGGAAGGAGGGAACAGTCAGGTCCTTTCACTCAGGAGACACCTGGGGGTGCTTCCAGGGCTCTAGCCCCCAGCCCCCAGAGCTCCTGGGCAGGCTGCCAGGCTGGAAACATTCAGAGCACCGAATGACAGGTGCTGAGGGTGAAGTGCTCAAGTTCATGGACATGACCCCTAGGAGAGGCTGGGAGAGTGGGTGGGGAAAGGGCAGGGCTCACTCAGGCTTCTTGGAGGAGGTGGACAGCAAGTCCTGGGAGGCTGAGGGCTGGGTGAGGAGAGCCAGGGCTGCAGGAGGTGGGCTGGAGGGCAGGACCCAGCCAAGCCTCCAGGGCGGGCCCCAGGCCCTGCTCACCCCACGGCAAACCTGAAGCAGGAAGATCTTGGGGCCGCCCCACAGGGCCCTACAGCAGCTCAGCTCCTGCACCAGCGCCTCTGGCTGCACCTCTTACCTATCAGCCCCCAGTAGCTGCCCCTGAGGCCCCCCGTGGGCCATCAGGGCCACAAGGGCACAGCTCACAGGGCCCCTGCAGGCATCCAGCCACTCCCAGAAATGGGCCATCTCCTCCTGGAAAGCCTGGGGGTGAGGATGAGATCAGGCCTGGGCCACAGTCACGGCCTCCCTAGCATCTGGTGGCCCTCTCTCTGGGTGGTTTCTCTAACCCCCTGCCACACTACCTCCCACCTCCTTCCAGCCTCAGGCCTGGGGAGCAAATCCTTTTACTTTCTTTCTTTCTTTTTTTTTCAATTAAAAAAATTTTTTTTTGGCCGTGCCGCATGGCATGTGGGATCCTAGTTCCCTGACCAGGTTTCAGACCCGTGCCACCTGTATTAGCAGGCAGATTCTTAACCAGTGGGCCACCAGGGAAGTCCCACAAGTTCTTTTTCTAACCCCCCTGTTGCATGGCCTCATTGGAGGTGACGTGGGTCCAGCCTCCTGCAGCTGGTTCTCTGGCCCCCGTGGAGAAGCTGCACCAAAAAGTTAAGAGCTGTGAGGGGAGGGCAGTGAGCTGACAGGTGTCTGGGAAGGAACCTGAGACCCTCCCAGGAAAAGCCTGAGGGTCCAGCCAGGGCCTTGAGCAGGGGAGAGGAGAAATGGCCAGTGTGGGGGGCTTCAGGGTCCCTGGAGACTGTGCTTCCAGAGGCAGGGAAGTGGGTTCTGGATGCGTGCAGCAGGGAGGATGGAGGCTAGACTTGGGGGTGCACTTCCTGCCCACGATTGGTAAGAGGCTAAGGAGAGAGTTCCCAGGGTCCTGGTGGGGGATGCGCTTCCTCAGAGCACCACCGGAAGTTCTGGGCTTCCCCTCACCTGGGCTGTAGGGTCTGTCTTCAGGGTGGTCTCGAAGCCCAGGGCCTGGCACAGGCCCCCAGCGCCTCCACATCGTGTTGGGCCCCAGGCCGGTCCTGGATCACGGCCATGAGGGGGGCGCCCCTGGCCCCAGACAGGTCATACTGAGCGCTGGGGCTGGGTTTTGGCTACAGACGGGATTAAGGTGGATTCAAAGTGGTCTGAGGACCTCCCAGCTCCTCGCCTCCCCGCCTCAGGTCTCCCGAGCCTCTCTCCCAGTCGAAACTGTTGCCACAAAAAAGCAAACATGTATTAAAAAATAAAATAAACCATGATAAATGTCAAAAAAAAAAAAAAAAGAAACTGCTGCCACATGGTTGGACCCCAGCCCTGTCCCCCTCATCTCGGGCCCCCAGAGCTCCACGTCCCCTAGGCACAGTGCCCCCTTCAAGGAGCTCCCAAAGACTGGGCAGTAGGTAGCCCCTGAGGACTCTTCAGCTGTCCAGCAGAAGACCTGGTTGGGGGTAGGTCCCGAGGACTCCTCAGGCAGCCGCTCCGTGCGGGTGCTGTTATGGGGGAGCAGGACCTGGCTCCAGGGAACCTGGCTTGGCCAGGCTCCTGGCTACCACAGTCTCTTTGGTAAGAGACTGGTTTGACGCAGGTGGGGGTGTGTTAGAGACCCTAACCAGACCCTAACTCTGCCAGACACTAACCCTGCCAGAATGGAGGGAGGAGGAGACAGACGAAAGAAAGGGAGGGCCCGAGGGGGGTCCTAGTTCAGGCTGAACGTCACAGGATTCCCAGGACGTGGATGGCCTCAGGTAGACAGTGGCTGCACCATTAGCCATGCTGCTCCCCGGGGCCCAGGGGTCAGCGTGCACAGAGATGGGGAGCTCCCAGAGCGGGTCAGGGCCTGTCCGGGAAGGCTCGCAGGGTGGGCACCGCCTGGGGAGGCCAGGGAGAACTGTGGAGCAGAGCTGGGGCCCATTCTCACCTCCAGTGACCGCCCAACTGCCCACTGAGACCTTTGGGCCTCGGGACCAGACCTGAATCATCTCCAAACCTGGACCCCAGGGACCCACAGTCTGATGAGACAGTCACTGCCAGGTAAGTGTGAACAGGGGTGGATGGGAATACAAGTGTCAACCCAGGGATGGTGAGGGGCACGGCTGACGCCTGGAAGGGTCTGTGTGAGGCTAGGTCGAGAGGGAGGGATGCCAAGCAGAGGGAGCAGCCTGGGCAAAGGCACGGAGCTGAGAAGATTCTGCAACGTGTGGGGGACCCTGAGTGGGTTGTGAGGACGGGCGTGGGTGGGGGTGGGAGGCGAGGCTTTGAAGCTGACACCCATTGCAGACAACACGGCCTTATGTTGTGGAATGAATGGGTGGGGGTAATGGGTTCAAGACAACACAGCAGAGCCACAGCCCCCCTCCTGGACGCCCCTTGTGGGCCTTCACCTCGTCAGCAGCTGCAGCAGCGACCAGTGCCTTGGCCTCTCCCTGAGTCCCGTCCTATCACCTCTGTTTATGAGCTGAGCTGGACCCTGTCCTCTGCCCTGGAACCCTGCGTTCTGGGCCCTACGACCCCAGGCCCTGCTCTGTTCCCTGGCTCCAGCGGGCTGCTTCCTGGCTGGCACTAACACGCCCCCACCTGCACCAGGAGCCTGTGTCCAATCCTATTCTTAGCTCCTGGCCCACCTGCTATCTGATCTCGTTACACCCCAGTGTCTCCCTTCTGAGCCAGCCACCAGCACCAAAAAAATTTGTGCACGGCTCCCGCCACCCATCACCCCTACTCATTCAGGGCACCCACACGCGTGTGTGCGCGTGCGCACACACACACACAGAGCAACTGCCAGCCCGAAGGCATGGGGAGCAGTGAAGGGCGTCACCCCAGAGGTAGAAACCCCGGGCTGGACTCAGCTGTCCAGTGAGACCCCGGCGGCTTCATCTGGGAAATGGGGTCTGTCCAGTGACCTCAGGATGAAGCCCGGGTTAAATGGGGGGCAGAGAGGCTGGCACACACACACTGCGGGACAAAACATCTTGTCTCAGCCCGCCCCCACCGCCTCTCATGTGGCCCCTGAGGCCACCACCTGGTGAATCAGAAAGGACTCGGTGGGGTAGAAGGTGCTCTCAGCACGTGCCCACCAGCTCCACAGGGCCCAGCCTGGGGACAGGGAGGGGAGGGTCAGATGTGAAGGGCTGGGTGGGGATGGGGCATGGCCCATTTTGACTCAGCAGCACTCTCTCCCTAAGGGATTTGAGCACAGGGTCCAGCTTAGCGCTCCAGATCCTCTACGGGCAGCACGAGCCACCACCCTGACCAGTCACGGACTCTGAGCCTGGTTCCTCATTTCATCAAAGGGAGAGAGGGAGTGGCCTCGTAAAGACCCCACTCCCAGTCAGCTCCCTCACTCTCCTGCTGAGTAGGGAAGGGTGCCACCAGCTGTCCCATCCTGAGCTGTCCTCAGACTAGGGCAGGCACTAGCTGACAGGATGAAGGACCCAAGGCTCATGGCAGCCCTTGGGGCCCAGGTGACCTGGAAGCCAAGAATGTGGCTCCACCTGATGACCATCCAGCATCACGTGCCACTAGGACCACCAGGCCAGGAGGCCCAGGGGTACGAATTCCAGGTCCCCCCCAACCCCCAGCAGCCACCTAAAGAACAAGAACAGCCTGGAGGAAGTTTTCATGTTTATTCAACCTTTCTGCTGCCCTTTGAGGCCAGCTGGGCCAGCTCCTTGGGAGGGCCTGTGGTCTGTCCCTGTGAATGCCCTTCTGCAGGGAATACAGCGCCTCAGGAGTTAGTGACAAGGTGCTGATGGAGTGCTAGTGTTAAGTACCATAAACCCCGAGACTCCAGGAGACTGGGGAGCAGTGGGGGCAGCGGGCCTCCGCTGGCCCTGTTCTTGGTCTGCACAGTTGGCCTCTGTCCCCGGAGCCAGACTGGTGGAGGGTGACTCTTGGGAGCTCAGCTGGGGGCGAGCTGGCTGAGGGCAGAGGCAGGCAGCTTGCATGCTGCTGGGACAGGGCAGAGCGGTCAATGTCTGGAAATGGGAAGGGGTGGAGGCCAGAAAGCCCCTGTGGCCGCACCCAGGACCCAGGTCCTCATGGGTGTGGGCTGACTGACCCTCCCAGAGCCCAGCAGCACCCTGAGGCTTAGCCTTCACCCCCGTGGGAAGGCACAGGATGGCAGGAGAGAAGGCCCAGCCCATGGACCCAGCCGAGAAGGCCGGGAACAGAGAGCGATGGGGCCAAGCAAGGCTGACGGGGTTCTGGGATGGAGACCCCAGGCGTGCCCGAGTCCTCATACATCCCTGTGCCCCAGCTTCTCCCCTGTGCTCATGCCACCAGCCTGGAATGTGCCGGGGCTCCAGGAAACCAGGGAGCAAGAAAAACCCCAGAGCAGTTAGGGATATGGCCATGAGGTTACAGGGGATTCCATGCCTGGGGGGGCGTTGGCCAGGTCCCCAGGCGGGCAGGGCTGATGGGTTCTGCGCGTGGGGGACCCTGCAGTCCTGCCGGCAGCAGAGATGGTGGACTGGGCCGGGTGGGGACCCCGCCTGGGCCGCCCTTCCGGCCCTCACCCCACAGGCTGGGCCATCTTGGCGTGCAGGCTCTGGTGGGCGATGAGGTGGGCGCGCTGCTTGAAGCTCTTGTCGCACTCGCCGCAGCCGAAGGGCCGCTCGCCCGTGTGCACGCGCCGGTGGTCCAGCAGGTAGGAGCGCAGCGAGAAGCTCTTGCCGCAGTCACTGCAGCCGAAAGGCTTCTCGCCCGTGTGGATGCGCTGGTGGTCGGCCAGGTAGGCACTGCGGCTGAAGCTCTTGCCGCACTCGGAGCAGGAGAAGGGCTTCTGGCCCGTGTGCACGCCCTGGTGGCGCACCAGGTCCGAGGAGCTGCGGAAGCTCTTGTCGCACTCCTGGCACTTGTGCGGCTTCTCGCCCGTGTGCGTGCGCTGGTGGCGCGCCAGGTCGGAGCCCCAGCGGAAGCGCTTGCCGCACTGGCCGCAGCTGTGCGGCTTCTCGGCCGCCAGGTCCCGGAACTGCCGCCGGCGCGTGGGCGGCCGCCCCCGCCGCGCCCCCGCCGCCCGCCCCCGGGGCGCCCCCGGCCGGGCCTCGGCCTCCTCCAGCCTCCAGGACACGGTCACGTCGCCAGCAGCCTGGCCCGGGAGCGCCGTCACCACCTCCTCCAGCCGGGATCTCTCGCTGTGGCTCGTGAGTCCCAAACCTGCAAGCGGGGAGGAGGTGGCCTCTTCAGTGCCACGCGGTTCCAGGGACAGAGCTGAGGGGAGGCAGAAACGAGGCTCCCGGCCAGCGCCTGGGGCTCAGGTTCAGACAGCCCTGGGCTCCAGCAAACTCCAGCCTCAGCTTCCTCCTCCATGGAATGGGGACATGAGAAAACGACGACAGAGAAACCGTTCAGAGTAAGCGGCAAGGGGCTTGCTGGGCGTCTCCAGCAGAGGCACTTACTAACTACAGGCCTAACCAATCTACGCCCCCTTCCCACACTGCGATCCAATGTCCCACCCCAAGCCCTGGCTATTCAAACTCCAAAACTGCATAGATTGAGGTCATCTGTAAATGATCCCAACCCTCACCATTTGTTATCAGCAACCAAGGAACCACAGGGCTCAGCTAACATGGTTCCTCTCGCTACACGAGCTCTTGTCCTCTCAGCTCAAGAACAAATGGAAGTGGATCGGGAGGGATCTTAGCTGGTCCCACTGGGTTCCGCGGATTAAATGAGATGATCCCCAAACAGTGCTTAGGAAGGCCCTGACCTGGAGAGAAACCCAGCAGCGTGGCCTCTAGTGAGCAGGTGTCTGTCTGCGCCTCTTCACCGGGCAGGCTGAGGGGGCCTCACAACCACGTTTGCACGAAGTCCCAGCTCCGTCCCTTCAGTGTCCTTCAACCTCTCTGAGTCTCAGGTCCCTCGTCTATAAATGTGCACACGCTTTCATGCAGTGGGTTGTGAGGATCCCATGAGAAAATGCCTGTACCCGTGCTCAGCACAGTCCTGGCATGTTGCCCATGCCATCACAGGCAGAGAAAAGTGAACACCAGCACAAACGAAACCTCCAGGGGCTCTTAAAGAGATTCAGGGAAAGCCCTCTTTGGAGCCAGCTAAGCAAGGACTTGGGAGGAAGACTGAGGATTTCAGAAGGGTGTGCAGGGGTGGGGCCTGCCTGGGCCCACCCGCTGCTGCTGGGACTCCAAGGAGGCGAGAGCCTCCAGCTCAAAAGAGCCAAGGACCCCTAGGCCCCTCGCTGTGCCCACTGCTTACCCAGGGCAACGTTCTGGGAGTTCTCCCTTTTTATGTCCCAGAAGAGATCCCTCTGAGCAGGGTCCAGGGACCCCCATTCTTCCCGGGAGAAATAGAAGGGAATGTCTCCAAATGTCACAGGTCCCTGGAATGAGGTGAGAAAACCCAGTTCAAGGCTGCCCTGCTCAGGACTCCCCAGGCAGTCATGGGCAGAGACAGGAAGGGGGATGGGAAACAGGACAGGTCCGGGCCAGAAAGGATGGATGGAAGAGGCCTTGGTGAGAAGGCAAGACCCATTACAGGGACTCATCAGCATCAGAGGGGACAAAGGGACTGGTAACTCACCCCAGAGGCAAAGCAGGTATCTGTCGTCTCTCTGGTGCTCCCCTCTTTAAGAAGAGCCGGAAGCTGGGCTGCAGGGAAAGAATGGAGCCTCAAAGAGGCCAGCCCAGGCCGGGAGTGAGATCTCACACACTCTCCTTCACACACACACGTACACCTTGCCTTCTCAGAACAGAAATACCCTACTTGCTCCCTTGAGGGCAACGCCCAGGAAAGACCCAGGCCCCTGTCCAGCCACTCTGCCACCTTCAAGCTTACTCACCACCATGGCTGTGCTGCTCCCAGGGTACAGGTGGCCGGCTTCGTGTCCCTGCCTTCCGGGGAGGCCCCTGGGCCTGAGATCCCTGGACTGCAGCCTCAGGTTCCGCCCCCTCTGAGGGCATGTCCTGTGCAGGAACCACAACATGCTCATCAGCACCAAGACCAGATGGGGGAGACAGAGATTAACCCCTGGGAAGGAGACACGGGACACATCCCTCAGGAGGCTGGGTGTGGGGAAGAAGGTCAACACAGGGCCCCAGAAAAGACCAGATGAGAATGTGACACCAGGCAGTGCTATGTGCCCAGGGACACTCCCCGACCAAGCGTGAGGCAAGAACCAGCCCCCAAAGGCCAGAATCAAAGAGCCACTTAGCAAGGGGCCGTGGGGGGAGACCTTCCTGTCAAGGGCAGAACCCCACACCCCCGCCACACATTAGCATCTCCCCAGACGCTTCCAGTGTCAAGGACCCAACACCCCACAAGACAGCAGGGTTCACAGGGACAGCTCTACCTTCTCACACCCCCTTTGGTGCTCTCACTATGCACATCACTGTATCCCCAGGGCCTGGCCTAGAGCAGAACACAAATAAACGTTTGCAGAACCTGTGGAGCTAAAACCTGCCTTCCTGGAGCATGCCCACTTTGGTCCTGCTGCTGCCCTCCAAAGCCACCAAAAAGAAACCAGATTCACTTGGACAGTGTCTTTCAGAAAGGCCACACATTATGACAAGCTCCTGTGGACGCTCCCTCTGGCTCTCCATGTCCTCCCCCACCCCCAACCCCCGTCCCGCCCCCTGGAGGACTCATCTCTATAGAGATGGCCACCTCTCCTCAGTCCAGGTGCCATCCAGGTGCCCCTGGATGTGGGAGGGGCCCCTCACCTGTGGCCAAGCTTTCACTGGCTGCTTTTGCAGGTCCTCCACCAAGGCAACAGCTTCCTCGCCACTCCCCGGGCATCGTTCGCATACCCAGCCCTGGACGCCCACGGGCAGCACGCTCAGGAACTGCTCCAGCACCAGCAGCTCCAGGATCTGCTCCTTGGTGCGCAGCTCGGGCCGCAGCCAGCGGCAGCAGAGCTCCCAGAGCTGGCTGAAGGCCTCGTGGGGTCCGCCCGCATCCCCGTAGCAGAACTGCCGAAAGCGCTGGCGGCACGCCTCTGAATCCCTGCTGTCCTCTTGCTGGGCAGCATCCTGCTCCCAGGAGGAATCTTCTACCTTCACGATCAGAAGCCCTTCTCCCTCCCCAGGGGCCTGGTCCTGAGGCTCTGGGGGGGCTGCCATTCCCCTGGCCTAAGGCTCAGGGCTGGTCAGCCTCAACCTGGGCCTTCAATCTCCCAGAGGGATCCCCAGTGGCAGCTTGGTTGGCATCTGGACAGGCACTCCTGGGGAAAGAGCAGAATAGCAGGAGGGGGGCGGTACATGAGCAATCACCAGCCTTGAGGGACATCCAGGGACTCCAGCTCCCGTTCTTCCTGGCCTTGAAGGCTATTTTAGGCTCTCCTATAAAGCCTTGCTCACATGACTCTCTCCTACCAATACAGATCCGCGGCTCCTTATCCTCAGCTCCAAAATCCAAAACTCCCAGGTTTTCACCACCTGGTCTACTGACATGAGATGAGCATATTTATAACCTCCATTTATCTCACTTAATGTAAATGTTCATATGTTCTATGGGAGAAATATTAACGTATTTGTTCAGTTTGTAAAAATCTATCAAGCTGTACTTCTGATGTATATTTCTGTATATTATTCTTCAATTTAAAAAAATTCTTTTTAACTGGGAATTCCTGGCGGTCCAGTGGTTAGGACTCCGCGCTTTCACTGCTAGGGCCCGGGTTCGATCCCTGGGTGGGGAACTAAGATCTCGCAAGCCGTGCAGTGCGGCCAAAAAAAAAAAAAAAGTTTTTTTTTAAACTAATGTTTTGATTACTGAGTGTTGTACCAGATTGAGCTGGCAGCGTTATTTAATATACAATATATGTACTGTATTTTTCTCAAATTTTGGCTCCTAGTGTGTCAGCAAAGGGCTCACAGACACCATCCTGAGCCATTTATCCAGATACACATGAACGTGAGACATAGTTATACCTTACTGCTTCTCTTCACAACAGTCCTGAAAGGTGTGTATTTTGGAGTATTTTTAATTGCTTTTTGTTTCAACAAAAAAAGTGATACAAACCATTGTAATAAAAGAGGGGGGTTAGACAATACAGAAATACATAAAAGAGACACTCTCCCTTCCACACTGCAGCTGCACCCCCATTAACAGTGTGACATATGACCTTCCAAATCTTTCCCTGTTCATTTACTGGAAATATATCCATAGAAACCGGGGGGAAAGTGCTTTGTGCGTGTTTTTACACAAATCAGGTCTTACCGCAATACTATTTTGTCATTTGCTTTTCTACCCAACAATGCTGCTTCAGCCGCTCTAGGAGATTCCGCGGTATGGATGTACTCGTTTCTTAATGAATACCCACCCGAGTGAGGCATTCAGGTTGTTTCCAATTCTTTTCTACTACACACTAAGCACTTTATTTACTTTATTCTGAAAGGTACGTTCTCCATGCTCATCCTCCAGTGACCGAGGAGAAGGCTCCGCTCGGACAGAGCCAGGGACTCACCAGGGTCGCTCAGTAGGACTCGGCAGTCGGGAACGCGGACCCGGCCAGAGCCCCGCGCTCGGTCCCAGCAGCCTTGCCTGAGCGGAGATGAGAGGCGGAGGGGCGGGCAGCGGGTGCGGCGCCCCAGGCTTCGCCCCTTCACCTCCCTGAGGTGCGCGCCTCCTTCGGCCTCTGCCTCCGGGCGCCGGCCCCGGCCGCCCGGAGCCCTACGTTCGACCTCGGAGCCAGGCGGGCCGCGTCGCCTGTCCCGCCCCCCCGGACTCACACCGCCCACAGCCGCCCAGGCGTTCCCAGTTTCCGCCTCCAGGTTTCGGTGCCGGAAATTCGCGCGGGGCTCGCCGGGAAACGACACGGCGCATGCGCCGAGACAAGCACGCCCGACTACTCTCCCCAGGAGGCCGTTCGCCTACTATACCGGCCTTCTCCCTGACGGATGACCAATGAACGGTGAGAATTTCCAGGGATGGCCAATCAGAAGGCAGTGACGTCATGCGCGTCAACACCCGTGCCCCCAGGCTGAGGTCTGCCCCTAGGTTCGCGCTTTCTCCCTCTCGCCTTGTCTTTCAGTGTTCTGTGATCCTCTGGCCCGTGAAGGGTGAAAAGGAAAAGCCAAGGCTGGCCTGCTGGGTAGAGACGTCGCCGGGCCCAGCTACGAGTGGATTGCCTGCTCCGCCGCAAGGGATGCTCGGGCGTGGACTCTTCCTTCCGTCCCCTGCTCTTTCCGCTACACAGTGGGTCGAGAGCTGAGGGGGCCGTGGTCCAGGAGCTGGAACTCAGCCTTGGGAGACTCGTTTATAGCTTTTGGGGTCCCGCACCCACCCAAGTAGTCTTTAGCCGCTTCTAGCAGGGCGCGGAGCTTGCTGGGAAATGCAGTCCAGTGAGGGGCGGGGACCCTCCTGCGGCGATCCTCTGTTCCCGAGGGTCGACTAGGGTCTCTCAGCAGGACGCGGCCGTCGGGGACGCTGACCCCCGACCAGCAGATTTGACTGAAGGACAGCGGGGCTCTCCAGGCTGGGGAGAATCTAAAGCAGGCGGGCCGCGTCGGGGAAGCTCTATGCATTTGGACCTGCTCCCACCCTCTTCTTACTCCCCTTGGAGATATGAGGCTCCAGATCTTTTTCTGAAATAGAAAATCCTTTCTTGTGGTTGTTGTTGTTGTTTGATTATGCAAGTATTGCATCCTTAGTGTAGGAAAGAAAAAGTACGGAAAATTTTAAAGGCATCCATATCCACAAAGCTAGCTTCCTCACTCAGCTCACATGGCACTCCCTCAAAGTGGTTTTTCCCTAACCCTATGTAAACAGCACCCGGCCCCCCCTGCCATGCCTCTGCCCTGCCTTATTTTTCTTCCTAACTTTTATCACTACCTGACATATTTGTATATTTGCCCTCCACTACTCGACTATAATTTTCATGATATCAGACTGTTTTCACTGCCCTACCTCCAGAGCTTAAATACTGTGCCTGGCACAATATTTGTTGAAAAACTGATGGTTAAAATAACTGAAAGTTAAAAATATCCCTAATAAGGCCATTCAGAAATAAGCACTATTAATATTTTAGTCTTAAGTTCTACATCTATGATTATTTCTAAGGTAAATCTGGAATCATTCTATTTAATGAATTTTTGTTGGCTCAGAAGTCTATCAAAGAGGACTTCCCTGGTGGCGCAGTGGTTAAGAGTCCGCCTGCCAATGCAGGGGACACGGACGGGTTCGAGCCCTGGTCCGGGAAGATCCCACATGCTGCGGAACAACTAAGCCGGTGCACCACAACTACTGAGCCTGCGCTCTAGAGCCCGCGAGCCACAACTACTGAAGCCCGCGCACCTAGAGCCCATGCTCCGCAACAAGAGAAGCCACCTCGGTGAGAAGCCCATGCACCGCAACGAAGAGCAGCCTACACTCGACACAACTAGAGGAAGCCCGCGCCCAAAGATCCAACGCAGCCAAAAATAAATAAATAAATAAAAATTCATCTCAGATAACCGTAATGCCTTGTGGAGACACAAAATATTAAAAAAAAAAAAAAAAAGTCTATCAAAGATATGTTTCCAAATCAGCATCTATAAATAAAATCCATCTGTTGTGCAAGCTGCATAGTATTCCAAAGCATGGAAGTTCCATATTCCATTTCAAGTCCCTTACTCTTGGATATTTAGATTGTTTCCATTTTTCCATTTGCAGATGTTTACTACGTACACCTTCCTGCATTTGCTTGAACTACTTGCGGGAAGGGATGAGCCCAGGCTGTTCTAAGAAGACCGCTGAAGTGGATGCTACTGGGCTCCCTCTCCTCCCCTTACTGGCCCCAGTGGAAAACTACACAAGGAAGAAGGAACTTGAAAGTCCCTATTTCCAGTGTGCCCTTACATTGTTCTTCACCCTGTACTGACAAAGATTAACATCAAGTTGGCTTGCAAAGGAGAAACGTCCATGGGATCCGGCTCCATTACCACAAAGCAGGACAAAAAGGGTGTATTGGGGGTTTGAGGGACAATAAATTAATAACTAGCACACCTACCATATGTTCTATTGGGCATTGCTGATGGATGATAAATAATTTGTATATAATTATATTGAAATTGACCACCTTATTGTACTTTCCTTTCCTTCTGATAGTTCATTTTTCTATGATGTAAAAAGGGAAAATTTTCTTTCCAGAAAATTTATATTCATTTCCAGAATTTATACTCATTATTTTCTTAGTCTTATAGCATTGTCTAGAACTCCCTAAATATCTTGGGACTTCCCTGGTGGCACAGTGGATAGGACTCCGTGCTCCCAATGCAGGGGCCCCGGGATCGATCCCTGGTCAGGGAACTAGATCCCACATGCATGCTGCAACTGGGAGTTCGCATGCCACAACTAAGGAGCCAGTGAGCCACAACTGAGGAGCCCTGCAGCCGCAACTAAGGAGCCCATGTGCTGCAACTAAGGAGCCAGTGAGCCACAACTAAGACCCGGTGCAACCAAGTAAATAAATAAATAAACAAACAAACAAAAACCCTGGACCTGAGCCCCACCTTCCAGCTCTCTGGTTGAATGACTTTGGACAAGTTATTGGACTTCTTGGTCTGTTTCCTCCTCTATAAAACTGAGATGAAACCCACTGCTCAGACTTGTAGAGCGTTGAGGAAACATATATATGGTGCTTGGCCCCACGCCTGATAGGGCAGCTGCCACTGGCAGCTATTATTACTATTTTCAGTCCACTGTCCTGTTCAAGACATTTCATCCCTTATTGGCTGGGAGCTAACCGGAGCTGCGACTGCCCTGCTGGCCCTGTGATCTGCAGAGACAGGTGGGGTCCCAACAGCCTCCCTTGACGTCCTCAAGGTCATTTGGTGTCTGAATGTAATTGTGAGAGCTGAGCTGCAAACCTCGGACAATAAGCAAGCTGAGCCCACCTCTCCCCGGGGGGAAAAAAAAACGTAGAGAATGAGAAGCTTCAGAGCTAAAAAACCAGAAGGCCAGGAGTAAAACAGCCAGGCAGGGGCAGATAGGGCAAATTATAAAGGATATGTGCAAAGAGCCCAAGGAGGTGAGAAGTAGGAGAGGGAGCTGGCAGCAGCCTCAGGAAGGACCAGGAGGGGCAGGGTCCCTGGTAAGTGAGAAATCCTCACTGGATTACAGCTGGGTCCCCAGGGACGAAGGTGAAAACGTCCAGTCACAAAATGCAGGCCCCAGTGCCTGAGACAGGAGACAGGGAAGGCAGGAGGCACTGAGCATGAATTCCCATGCTGGCTCGGCCCTCCTCCCGGGTCCCAAAGAGAAGAGCCCAGGGAGGGTCCAGAGCTCAGTGGGCAATGCCTGGGACAAGTGACCACAGCAGCAGACCACCCCACCGGGTCCACAGTTTCAGAAGTGGCCAGCTGACTTCAGGTTTGGAAACCTCTGTGCTCAGAAGCCTTTGCTATAGGCTCCGGAATGGGTCCAAGCCAGGTGAAGGCTGGGGAGGAAGGTGCCCAAGCCCCCAGAGGGATGACATAGGGATGGCTGAGTGAGGAGACACTGGGTTGACCCCGGAACCCCCACTTCCCCCGCCAAGTCCGGGGTCAGCCTCCAGGGCCCCACGAGACAGAGCTATAGGCTGTCGCTCGAATTCCAAGGCCTTTAATTTGCAGTGAGCATGCCTGCTCCTCACCCGAGCTCCTCCCGTGTTGCCGCGCCCCACCCCCATGCCAGCACCTCCCCAACTCCCTTCCTGGGCCTCCCAGGTCACACCCCCGCAGCAGCTGCCCCCGTTCCAATCCCCCTCCTTCCCTGTCTCCGGGCCGGCCCCTGTCTCTCAGCCTCCTAGGTGGGGGCCGGAGGGGGCGCCGCCAGAGCCCCGGCTGCCCCCAGCATCAGCATGGCCAGGGCCTTGGGCCCCGCCGTGTGGATCTTCTCGTGCCGGTGCAGGTTGGAGCGCCGGCTGAAGCTCTTGCCGCACAGGGGGCAGGAGTAGGGCCGGACGCCGCGGTGGGTGCGCTGGTGGGCGGTGAGGTGGGAGCTGTGGCTGAAGCTCTTGCCGCAGTCGAGGCAGTGGTAGGGCTTCTCGCCGGTGTGCATGCGGTTGTGGGCGATGAGGTTGGAGCGCTGGCTGAAGCACTTGCCGCACTCGGGGCACGGGTAGGGCTTGACCCCGGTGTGTGTGCGCTGGTGGGTGACCAGGGCTGAGCTCTGCGTGAAGCACTTGCCGCAGATGGGGCATTTGTGCGGCTTGGCGCCTGTGTGGGTGCCCTGGTGGGTGACCAAGTCTGAGCGGCGGGTGAAGCGCTTGGCGCAGCGGTCGCACACGTAGGGCTTCTCACCCGTGTGGATGCGCTGGTGCTGGATCAGCGTCGAGTGGTGGCTAAAGCTCTTCCAGCAGGACGGGCAGGTGTAGGGCTTCTCGCCAGTGTGGATGATCTGGTGCTGGATGAGGTGCGAGCTGCGGCCGAAGCGCTTGCCACAGTCCGTGCAGGCGTAGGGCTTCTCGCCCGTGTGCGTGCGCCGGTGCGTCACCAAGTGCGAGTGCCAGCTGAAGGCCTTGCCGCACTGCTCGCACTTGTAGGTCTTCTTGCCGGCGTCGCCGTCAGGGGCCAGGCCCGCCTCGCTGCTCTCAGTGGCGGTCGTCTCCCCCTCTCTGGGTTGCTCTGGGAAGCGGCCCTCCTGGGCTTTCGGGATGCCGATGTCAGGCGGGGCTGGTTCCGACTGTGCCTCCTCCGCGGGACCCGGCTGCACATCGTCCTTGGCTGGCCCTGAGCTCTGGCCGCCGACTGCTCGCTGCCCACACCGTGGGGCGTCCCCCTGGGCTCTCCCCACCCTGCTTTTGAAGGACTTCATATCCCCAAAGGCTCCCAGGGACGGGGCTAGCTCCTCCTTGCCCACCTCCACGGCTCCTGGATAAAGAGGGATTCCAGCAAGGCAGAGGCTTTCATGAGGGCCCCGGGGGAATTGTGGAGCTAGAAATTAGGGCAAGGACCTGCTGGGAACCCTGGAAGCAAGAGCCACCCTCCACACAGGAGGGAGGGCTGGTGGCCCTGCCCCAGGAGGGGCTGTGTGTCTGCACCCCACAGGAAACAGCCCGCACTGACATGGGGCACCTGGGAGTGACAGCCACGACCCTACTGCCCCGCCCACCTGTCACCTCTGCACGCACCTCTCTTCTCCTCCTCCTCATCTCCCATCTGCTGGCAGGATCCCGAGGCCTCGCCCTTGCCCTGCACTTGAGAGGCCCAGAAAGGCCTGCTGAAGGGAAACCCTGCTTGGGAAGAGATGCTGTGCTCAGTCAGGGCCTTTCGGGCTGCACAGCAAGGAGAAACCACCCTCCACCTCCCCGGAGAGGTGATGGAGCAAAAGAAGAGGGGGTGCAGCTCTGCAAACACGGGGCAAAACCAAGTGAGCTCAACAGTCACTGGGGGCAGATGGCCATGCCCTCTCAGGATGCACACTCCGGGGCAACCTCCAGGCACACTCTTCTCAGGGCTGGGCCAGGTCAGCTGCTGGCCACCTCTATGTCACACTGTCCCCAGCAGTGAGTCCAGCAATGTCAGAAACCAGATGCAGTCTTCCTATCCTGCACCTGCACCTTCCCAGGATCACAGGCAAAAAGGGCTCCTGGGGGAGGGGCAGTGGGCAAAGAGAGGCCAAGTGGGAGGGCCTGCGATAAGAGGGCCAGGGACACTGACCACCCAGAAGTCAAAGACCAAAGGCCCATTTGCCAAGTACCCCAGGGTGAGGGCCTGGGAATTCTGGTCAAGTCAGGAAGAGAGCAGAGGGGCCCTGGCCTCCATGCCCTGATCCAAGCCCCATGGGAGGGAAGGAATGTTTGGACCAACTGGGTGGTTTAGGGCATTCGTGAGGCCTGCCATGGGGCTGTGGAGTGGATGCTGGTTCCCTCTGATCTCCCAGGACTTGCCTGGACCTGCTGGCCTGGGCCCCGGAGAGTGCTAACAATGGGTGGTGAGCAAACCAGAGATAATTAAAGGTGTGAGCACAGCAGCTGCTGTGATCCTGGGGCCCACCAGGGACAGCAGGGGTCTTGGCCCGCCATCAAAGTCAGAGGGTGGAATTACCAAGACCCTGGCTCCACCTGGACTAGCAGGTGTGCAAGAGACGTGCACTGACAGACAAACAGACTGAATGACCGAACGAACAACAATGAATGAATGAATGCTGATTTTTCCATAAGCCCTCATAAAAGTCTGCCGTGAAAACTAGAGCCTGAAACTGAGGAATCAAAGCCCTGGGACTTTACTGCTTACCATGAGAAAAACCAAGGGAGCCAAGGCCCCTCTGAGAAGAGGACACGGCCTTGGGGTGGATGTGACAGCTCAGAGTCAAAGGCCTGGAGCGATTAGCTGGCACTGCTCCCCATCCTCTGCGCTAGCAGCCCGGCCCAGAGCCAGGCTTTCTGCTCAGATACCTCTGAAGCTGGGCTTGGAAGGGGGGGAACTACTGGAATAAGCTAGGGAAGAACTGGAGAGAAGCACAGTCTCTAGGTCGGCACCGTCCAGCACAGCAGCCGCTAGCCACGTGTGGCTATTTCAATTCAAATCTGAGATGCTGATTAAAATGAGATAAAACAAAAAACTCAGTTGCCCTAGCTGCATTTCTAGGGGTAAATAGCCACATATGGCTCATGGCTACCATATCAGCACCGACCAGAACACATCCATCACTAGGAAGCTTCTATAGTACAGCGAGGTCTGGATGAACCACAAGAGGGGGTTCAAGCCCTGGAAAGGGAGGAGGAGGTGATGGCAGATGGCCCCACCGCTGACTTCCCAGGGCCTCAGGAAGCAGCACCCCAGCACGAGTGAGCCCTTACCCAAGGACAGCCCGTTCCTCTTCTGCAGGACATCCCTGTAGAAGCTCTGCTGTGTGTGGTCCAGCCGCCCCCACTCCTCCCGGGAGAGGTACACAGCCACGTCCTCAAAGGTCACTGGCATCTGAAACAACACGAAATGCCCACTCTCCAGGACACGCCAGGACGTGGTGGAGGGGCACGGTGGTGCCAGGACAAGGGCAAAACCCCGACTCCCATCCTGCTGACTCAAGTGAGGCTGGCCCTCGGGTGTGATGGTGAAGCAGGACAGTTGCCCAAGGAAGGCTTTTGGGGGCAAGAACAAAGCGCTTGTGTACAGCAGGAGACAAGAGACAAAAACAAGGATCCTTCTGTTCGGCACCACTGCCAAAGCTCAGGATCTCCAGTCCCCACCCTCAGGTCCAGCGCTCAGATCCGGAGGACGATTCAGAGACGCTGTCCCTCCACGTCCTTCGGCTCCAGCTCTGGATGGGGACACTCACCTGGGACCAGGCAGTGAGGAGCGCCGTGGCCATCCGCCGTTCTCTGGTCCTCCCCTCGTGAGAGAGCACAGGGATCTGGGGGGAGGGGAGGGCTGAGAGAGGAGAGAGGTCCTCAGGGCGGCCACCTCGTCCCGCTTGGCCCTCCCACTCCCCACACTGAGCTCATGCCAGGCCCACCAGGGACACCCACGGTGCCTCCAACTCCACCCCCGACCTGATCCAAGAAGAGGGTCAGTGGGCTCTGAGGGGCGGCCTCCAATGGGCAGGTGGGGCAGACATCAGGGTCTCCCCACCCGGGCTGAGCGTCTACCTGGGAAAGTGCCTCTCTCCACATCCCCATCCTCACCTCCGCCAGGCAGGAAATGCGCTTTCTCCTTAGAGCCCTGGCTTAGGGGCACCCAGCCCCGTGCTCCTTGAGCTCTGGCCTCCTGTGATGCCCCCTCAGGGTGCGGCTCTTCTGGCTCCATCTTGATGTGGGGTGACCCCTGAGCGGCTCCCAACGGCACTGTCCCCTCCGACTCGGAAAGCATTTCTTGACAAGAATGCCCATGACCTGGAGTCTAGAAATAACAGCCCCATCAGCACTGGGACAGAGAATGGGAGACACAGCAGAACTCCACGCTCGGGGACCTGCAGAAGCAGACACCGAGGGTGGCAGAACGCACACCCAGATGCAAGGCTGGCCCTGCTTCCGTCTCCGTCCCTAAGACCTGCACATCCGTGGTTCACCCCTGTGAGGCCGGACAGTGAGGGAAGGAGGGGAGGCTCATTGAGGCCCTGCTGGGTGCCCACAGGGCAGATGCCTCTTCCCAATTCGAGCCTCACACCTCCCACAGGAGTGTGGATTGTTATTCTTTAATATATGAGGAAACCGAGTGTAGTTGGCTGGGTTGAATAGTGTACCCTCAAAATTCATGTCTACTCGGAACCTCAGAATGTGACCTTATTTGGAAAAAAGGTCTTTGCAGATGTAGTTACGGATCTTGAGATGAAATAATCCTGGATTCAGGTTGGGCCCTGAATCCAATGACTGGTGTCCATATAAGAGGAGAGGACACAGGGGCTTCCCTGGCAGTCCAGTGGTTAGGACTCCCGCTTTCACTGCCGAGGGCCCAGGTTCTATCCCTGGTCGGGGAACTAGGATCCCACAAGCCACGCGGCAGCCAGAAAAAAAGAGGAGAGGACACAGAAACAGAGGAGAAGCCATGTGAAGATGGAAGCAGAGGCTGGAGTGATGCTGTCACAAGCCAAGGGACACCTGGAGCCACCAGAAGCTGAGAGGCAGGAAGGATCCTCCCCTAGAGCCTTGGGAGGGGGCCCTGCCGACCCCTTGATTTTGGGGTTCTGGCCTCCAAAGTGTGAGAGAATAAATGCCGGTTGTTTTAAGCCACCCAGTTTGTGGTCCTTTGTTACAGCAGACACAGGAAACTCACACACCCAGGCTCTGAGATCAGACAATGGCCCAAGGTCATAGAGCTTGGAGTGACTCGGCCAGGACTTGAACTCAAGTGTATAGGACTCACAAGTCACCCCAGTCACTCACAAGTTACTCACAAGTAACTTCTTGAAAGTGACAGGAAGACATGTGGCCTTGGGCCATTTCAGTCCTAACTCAATTGGTCAGAGCTGTCGGCAGTTTCTGATTTGGAAAAAATAAGTCCAAGCATACCTCTAACCGTGCTGAGGACTTGCACCCACCTAGGTCTGATGGAAGGGAAACTCCTCTCAGGCTCACCCCCTTTAGCACTGTCCCCCACAATGGGACTGCCAGGGTCCTCCCTCCCCTCTTCATAGCAGCCTCTGCCCCAGCCCTCTGGGAGGTGAGGAGCAAGCTTCTGAGTCAGGCTACTGGGGCTGGAATGAAGAACCACCGCTTACCAGTCTTTCAGTGCTGAGCAGAGCAGAGCACTGGGAAAGTCACTTCCCTTGCACCGGCCAGCCTTCTGCTGGGAACTCAAGCCTATCCCTCCACCTCCCCACCCACCTCAGTATATAAGACCCTCAGGCCAGGAGTCAAAGTTCCTGGGAGCCACACAGGCCAGGCGGCCTCCAGGACTCAGCTGCTCTGCCTCCACACAGATAATACGTGAGAAAGAGCTCTCCACTCCAGAAAGTTCTGGATAAACAAAGAGCAGTGCTGGTAATTATTATTATTACTCTACTGTGTGAGCTGACAGAATCCAACATCAGCAGAGAATGTTGTGGACACGTGAGGCCCACTGGGTGTTACAAAGGCATTATGGAAGCGAAACTAAACTGCGGTAAAAATTCTTTGTGCTTCTATGGTATGAAAACAGAACTGACACTTGATTTGTACTTGAACTTACAGCCACTGGAAACCCTAGCTGAGGATTTCCAGGTTTCTCTG
Organism: Eubalaena glacialis; assembly: GCF_028564815.1. Lineage (NCBI taxonomy): Eukaryota > Metazoa > Chordata > Mammalia > Artiodactyla > Balaenidae > Eubalaena > Eubalaena glacialis. The sequence continues at coordinate 58,226,401 of NC_083728.1, read as the reverse complement.
ACCTAGGTTCTAGTTGCTGTGGGTGGTGGTGTTTTATATGTTACAATAATGAGCACCTACGGGCTGATGAGCTGCTCACGGAGGCCTCTCGTGCCTATTATCTTCTCCGAGCCTCCCAACCACCTGGCAAGAAAGGTGGGAATGGCAGGCACATGATCCGCATTTTATAGATGACACACCTGGTTCCCAGAGGCCAAGGGACCTGCCCAAGGTCGCACATCCCGCTGCAGCTGACTCATGTTCCCCCAGTCCCAAGCTTGGTGACCCTGGTCTCCCCGCAAGTCGTATCTACACACACACAGGCAACAGGTACAGGAAGGGCTATGTGCTCAGACCCAGAGAGAGAGGAGATGCAGGCCCAGGCAGAGGGGAGTAGAGGGTAGACTGAGGCTTGCCCATATACTCTGAGCACTGTTCAGAGAGCAAACCCCACCCACAGGACCCCTGTGCAGCCCCCTTACTATCTCGTGTAGCCTTTGGTCTACTGACTACCGAATTCACCAGGCAAAGCAAAGCAGTCCCATAGAAGTCGATTCCCAGGTGGAAGGTATTTCCCATCATACCACCTTCTCTTCAACATCCGCCCACCGCATCTACCAGCCCTGCTCCCACGGTGAGTCTAACTCCTCCACTGGTCCAAATGCCCTGCCTTGAAAATCCCCTTCCACTCCAGTTCCTTCCAGTGCATGCCTCCCTCACCCAGCACCCCATCCATACCTCTTGGGCTCTCTCCTTGTCCTGGGTAGCACGGATGCCTCCGCCATCCGCAGACATTTTCTGTCTCAGAGCTACAAAGCTCAGCTGAGTCGTTTCTTGGTCTTGTTGACCAAGTCCCCTCCAGCTTCTGGCCAGGAGCCTAGAGGAGCAGAAGGAAATCAGCCAGTGTCTCCTGGACATCCCTGAAGCCCCCCAAATTCCCACGCCGGACCAGATCCATCCCTGGTCCCAATCAGAAATAAAGCCTCCGAGACGCCCTCCAACGGTCTCACTCTCTATGCTGTTTTTTGGTCCCTCTCTTTGACAGAATGCTATTTTGTATTATCCCGTTTATCGTTGTAGCAAGAATCTCAGAGCAACTGGGTTAAGGAAAACCGGGGTGACTTGAAATCTGAATCTCCTGTCATCAGGAGCCGAAAGGCCTGCAGAGATCCTACGAAACAGGTGCCGAGTAGGGCCCCGCCCACCACAGCCAGCTCCGCGGAGGACACACACACACACACACACACACACACACACACCCTGCACACACCCTGCGTTCGACCTGACTCGGTCCCGCCTGGGATCCAGAAATTGAGCTGCCCGCTCTCAGTAGCCCTCCCTGCGGCTGCAACCACCCGCCCGGGCCGGGTGTCCATTCTGCTCACGGTCCCGCACAGATGCTGTCCCTCCTCTTTCCGAACCCGGGTCCAGGCCTCCTCTCCCTGCCAGCCCGTAGCCTTCCACCTTTGACCCCGTCCCCTCCTGCCAGCTGGCCACCCGCGCGGGTCTCGGGATCCAGGAGCCCTCCCAGCCCCCCTCTCACCGAGGTGGAGGCGGAGGGGTCACCTCGGGCGGCGGAGCCCCCTCCCCCGGGGAAGGGAGTCTCCGCAGCCTGCACCGGGCGCGGGGAGCCGGGTGGAGACTGGGATTAGGGACAACAGGAAGTCCCTCCCAGATCCCGTTCCCCGCGCAGCTGCAGCCCTACAGCGTTCCCAGCTTGGAGGGTTCCGGGTCTGGGGTCCCGAGGCCGGCTGCACCTGCTCTCGGCCGGGAGGTGACTCCCAGATCCGCGTTGCCGGCTCACGATCGCTTTACCTGGTACGTACTCGTGACACCAGCCAAGCAGGGGCGCCAAAGTGGGAAAATATATTTTGTGTAAGGATTTTGATATTTGACGTTTCAAATTGCAGCTGTCGTTACAGGACGAAGGACACTTTGCCGAGTGGAGGGACATGGTGGTCCTTTTCAGTACACAGAGCTTCTGAAAGTCTTATGCGTGTCTCCGTGGAGACGTCCCTGGATTTCATTTAAGGCTCCCAGACCGGTCAGCAGCTCCTCTGGGTTCCCGCCAAGACTGGCATGGAGTTCTCTCTCCCTAAGAGCAAACTTAGGAAACGAAGAGACCTGGGAACTCCCCAGTACCCACCCCTACACCCATGTCTCACACTTTGGAAAGATGTGGCATCAATCTGATTTTTCCAGACGCTGCCCTCCGCACCCCCCCCCGACTAGCTCCCTCTCAAGGCTAGGGATAGAGGTGACAAAGGGGTCTGACCCAGCCATGCATGGGGTCCCAAACCCTCAGACATCCCTGGTGGCTTCAAAGTCCACATTCTCAGCTTCTGTCTTCCCTTCAGACCCTGAGAACTAAGGCTCCCCAAACGGGAGAACAGAGACTGTGCTTCACTCCCTGGGGCAAGGCACCCATCTCTCCTTAACAGGGCACAGGAGATGAGTGTCAGGAAAGGGGTGAGGGCCAGCCCTGTAGTCAGATTCCAGGAAGATTCCTGCTGGAAACGTTCCCAGGCCCCCTGCCTTCGGCCCATCAGAGTCCTCTGAGATGCATCCACTTCACCCAGGAAGACAGGCACCACTGGCCCTTGTACCACCCCATCGGTGTGCTGTGTGCACTCACAAGGGTTCAATTTTTTTTAAACTTAGTTCCCAACGCTTAAAAAATTAGGAGGGTTTTGGGACTTCCCTGGTAGCGCAGTGGTTAAGAATCCGCCTGCCAATGCAGGGGACACGGGTTCAGAACCCTGGCCCGGGAAGATCCCACATGCTGCGGAGCAACTGAACCCAGGCACCACAACTACTGAGCCTGCGCTTTAGAGCCCGTGAGCCACAACTACTGAGCCAGCGTACCACAACTACTGAAGCCCGCCCGCCTACAGCCTGTGCTCCACAACAAAGAGAAGCCACTGCAGTGAGAAGCCAGAGCACCGCAACGAAGGGTAGCCCCCACTCACCGCAACTAGGGAAAGCCTGCGTGCAGCAACGAAGACCCAACGCAGCCATAAATAAATAAATTTATAAAAAAAGAAAAATGAGGAGAGTTCCCATAAAATTGATTTTCTTGAGAAACCAGAACAACCAGAGCAACCCTGGACCCATATTCCTCCATTCCGGACCTGATCTCAGGGTGCTACTTTTGGTTCTCCACTTGGTCCTTGCAGCATTTTGAGTTTGCAACTCTGCTTTTGGAGTTCAACTTGTTTTAGGAGTCCTAGAATTCTTATTGATTCTACTATCACTTTGATGAAAGAAAAATTACCCCCAGGGTTTGGCTCTGGTCAGTATTTCCAGGTGTTTTAATCCTCAAGGTAAAGAGAGATGAACAAAGTTGTATCAAAAGTCAATACTGTTTTCAAGACAGAGAGAATTATAAACTGAGAAAAAGCCACAGAGGGCCCTGGAAAAGATGAAATGCGCAGTCTGGGAGCCAGACTGTGTCAAGCCAGTGTCCAGAGTAAAGGAACTCAACCTGAGGTGGACCATCTCACACATGGCAGTCCCAGGAATGCACCAAGTCCAGAAAGAATGGGTGTGTCCTGATTCCTGGGCAAACGTTTCTCTACCAGACAAAAGGGGCTACAGTTCAGGGATACTGAGGAAGCCCAGAGGTTTGGATCCCACCATGGGATCACCTAAGTTAGACCAAAAGAAGTCTCAACATTTATTTAACTGTTCAGAAAATATTTATTGAGCATCCGCTATGTGATAGATATTAGCTCCTTCTTGGAAATGAGAGGAAACCCTTCTAGGGCTGGCTCTAGGCCTGAGCAGGTCTAGGAGGAAGGATTATTGATATTTGCTTTGTGGGAATTGCAGTCCCCGAAAGACTTCAGACCAGGGCAGGGTGAGTCAATAAGTAGAGATCAAAAACCTAAATGCCTTCAGCAACCAGGCAGTACCATAAACCACCAGTGCCTTGGGTGTAAGACTGGAGTGGGAGGGACTTCAGGGGCCTCAAGAAACCATATTTTGTTTAAAGGGGGCGGTTGGGGGCTCAGTATTGCCCAAGCATGAGGCTTTTTCAAGAGAAGCCAGAAAAGAATTCAATTTCTATGTGAAATATCCTGACTTTTGAATGTTGATGACTAAAAACAAAACAAAATTAAGAACTCCATACAATTCCAGCAGAAAACATCTGTTTTCCCGCTCACAGGCCACCAGGTTAGAGACGTACTTACCTCAGGAGCCTGTTTACAAGGCGCTTATCGGAGCTTCAGGCACGGGAAACACTCAACAAATGCCAACCAACTCCACTATCCTGCGGCTTCAGTGAGCTTGAGTAAGAAAGAATACGCCACCTTTAGTAAATAAATCGTGATCTACCCTCAGACTGGCCTGCGAGCTGATTCAGGTCTTAAAGAGGACCTTACAAAAAAGCAGCCAGAATAATAAAAACTAGAAAAAAGAATCATCTGATGTAAGAAAAACAAAAACAAACGTGTGCTAATGAACACCGTTAAGCCAGGCTGGAGACAGGGCAATGCAGAGATTTAGCCTTAGGAAGGAGAGACGATAGGGGCAAATAAAGGAATGTAAGAGAAGCCAAGAAAAATAGGAATAATCGAGTAAACAGCAGAGCAAATGTTAACCATTGAAAAAGAAGAAAAGGAAGCCAGTACAAGTGTTAGGTAGGTGGAACCCCGGAAATAAAACAAATTTTGAAGAAAAATAACAGAACTCCCAGGGCCGCTGGAGACCAGGTCGTGAGAGTTCAGGTGCCCGGCGGCCCGCTCACCGCCGGAGGCGTGTAGGCAACCCTGCGGCGCCGTCCCCTGATGCGAGGCGGACGCAGGGGCAGGCGTTCGGAGCCACAGGAGGCCCAGGAGCCCCGCGCGCACAAGTCGTCGCTGCCCAGCTTTGCAGCCCGGAGGTCAACTATGCGGGGAGCGCGTCTCCCAAGCAACAACTGCCCCGCCCCACCCCACGGGAGACGCCGGTGATTGGCTGTCGCCTCCATGGCCCCGCCCCTCCACGGCACCGCCCTGCCGCCCTTACCTGCGCGCTGCCGTCCGCGCCCCCGAGGAGCAGTCCCGCCGAGGGCGAAGGGTCACCCTGGTGCTGCCGGACCCTGGCCGGTGTGCCCGCGTTTCCCGTCCGGCTGCCCCATTCCAACTTCCGGTTTTCCCGGGTCTCTCGTGGAGCCCGCCTGTGGGCCAGGGGCACGGGGGCAACGGGGGCGGTGAGGACCGCGGGGCGTACACCCGGGAGCCCTCGAGTTTCCGGTGGGAAAACTGCGGCTGGCTGAGCGAGGGCCCTCAGCCTGAGAGCGCCGGCGCCGGGGTACCCGGGAGCACGAATTCCGGCCCAGCGCCCCGTCCAGCCTCCCAGGTCAAGGGTCTCCGCACCTCACACGTTTTGAGTTTTGTTTTGTTTTGTTTCAAAAATGGGAGTATATGCTGCTGACGTGCCCCCTCTGTGTGCGTGACACATATTTTAGAGATGTTCAGTATAAAAAACATATAGAGAAAAAACAAAACATGTAGCATGTCAAAGCCATACACAGCCATACATTATGGAGTGGTGAAAGCAGATTTTATTCGGTAACTACGGACGGCAGGGCAAAGAGCTGCGCTACATCCGATGTGCTGCAGAGGTGACTGGGTGTTTCAAAGGGAGAATGGGGGCGGGGGGGGGGGGTAGTGAAAAGTCACAAAGAGCCAGTCAGTGAAGCTGCAATTAGGCCGGGTGTGTCTGCTACCTGGCAGGTGTGGGAGGCACGAGCCTATCCTCCCACACAGAAGGGAGACAGAGGCCCTGTCCCTCCTGATGAGTACATTTCAAGGGAATGGCTCTCAGGTCAGTGACAGATGCTTCTGGGTTATAAGAGACACATATTCACAATTATAAGCCCTTTTTAGTTAAGTGCTCTAAGAAAGGGAGGCTAGGGGCCCATCATCAGGCATTAGCTAGAACGAACAGTAAATTTTCCTGGCAGCTTTGGGCTTTCTCAGGCAGGCATTTTAATGGGGGGCTGGGGTCATCATGGCCTTATGCTGCTAGAAGCTATGCTAAAGTTTGGTCAAGTCTTAGGGCAGGTTTGGACGGATGGTTATGTGTCAAGAGTTCTACTGTTCTCAAGCGGTGCCTTGCTGTTTTTCAACTGTGGCATATTCTGTTGTATGGCTACATCACAGTCTCTAACCAGGAGCCTACTCATCACCCAATTCTTGATGCCCTTGCCTTGCAGCAACTGGAACTACCCAGCAGCTCTTATTGTGGAGGCTTTGCTCCTTTCCAGTGGGTGAACAAGACTAATATCTGATCTTGCAACAGGGCAGGCCAGAGAGGCTGCCAACCCCAAACCTGGCTCCTGGATCTCAGCTGTGATGCTGGCCCAGAAGCCTGCCCATCACAGTCAGCAGAAATGGCTTTCTCCTGCCCTGGGCAAACTCCAGGAGGAAAGGAGGCTCCTCCCTAGGCAGCAACTCCAGGTGCTTCTTACCATGATTGTCAAGGCTGGCAGCTTCAGCCTCAGCCAGGCAAGCCATGAACACCAAGGCCAGAAAAGCCCCCAAACTTAGTAGGGTTGACTGGATATATTCCCCAAACACCCACATCCCACCTTCCAGAACATTTTCTCTACCTGGGAGCTAAAGACAGCTTACAGTACAGGCAGGGAGGGGATTCTCTGTTGAGACCAAGCTCAATAGTCACTCAACTTGGCTCTTTGGAGGTAGATAGTAGAGTAAATTAAGTTACTTTCCCTATAGAGGTTGCTGCATTTTTAGGAAACCAGGACACTATCATCATCCTAAAATACCCTTCGCTGTTGCTGCAGTCACCTCCTGCTATCTGATACCTAAAGGGTGCCCCAGTCTTGGGTAGAGTTTAAGGTACATTCACTCACGAAAGCTAAAGACACTGAAGCAGGTGGGGATGGGAGCACTTAGGAGGCATTCTGACTGGCTCAGCTCAGAGGACCCCTCCTGGAGGCCCCTCATGGGAGCAGATGACAATGGCACTCAGGCACCCACCCTTGATGTCCTTTTCAGCCCTTCCTCCTGCTGCACTCTCTGCCCCCTACCCTCAGCTCTCAGACTCCTTCCTCTACATGGCATGTGGTCTTTCACTAGTGTCTCTTCTATTTTTTTTTTTTTTTACTCCGTTGGGTGTGAAAAAAAATGTAGAACTTCCATTAGTTTTACTTTCTCTCCTCCTTTTAAAAATCCTATTTTTGTGAATGCTTTATAATGTGAAAAAAATCAGGGTTCCATGGAGAAACGGCTGATCCTAGGACTGGGGCAAGAAATGCACAAGATGAGTCTGCAGACAGTGGGAGGGAAAATGGTACAAGCTCTCTGGACAAGCGTGGCAGAATCTTCTGAACCTGACCATCCACATACCCTGTGACACAGCGATTCACTCCTGGGCACAAACCCCGCAGTACGCACTTATGTGGTTACCAGAGACCTACAAGAACTGCTAAGCGTGGCCTCAAACTGAAAACCACCCCCGTGTAGACACAGTAGAATGAACAAATAACACAATGGGGGAATACTATTCAGGGAATAAGCAACGCGTGGATGACTCCCTCACTGTGGAGTAAGGTCAGATGAGAGTTCCTATTGTGTGACTTCACTTACACGGAGTTCAAAGACAGACCAAACAAATCTGCTGTGGTTGGAAGTCAGGATAGAGATTATGGGGGAAGGGAAGTGACCAGAAGGGGGCACCAGCGTAGGCCCGAGAGTGCTAGTAGATTCTGATTTGATTGGGATGCTGGCTAAAGGGCTGTTTTTGCTTGGGGGAGACGCATCACGCTCTTCATTTTTGGTTTGCGCACAATTTCTGTACATTACACCTAAAAGTTTACTTAAAAAAAAAAAGGAAATGAATGAAGAGAAACCATAAGACCATTGCTATGATCCAGGCAATAGATGATGGTGACCTGGACTTGGTAGCAGCAGTGGAGGTAGAGAAACACAGATATGAAAAATATTTAGGCTATCAGACCTACAGAACTTGGAGACTGATGAGATGTGGGAATGAGTTAAAGCAAGGGGGTCAAGGATAAATCCCAGTACCTGGCCTGAGCAACTGAATGGATTGTTCTACATTTACCGAAATAGAGAATACCAGGAAAGACAAGGTCTGATGTGGAATATTCCTTCAATCCACATTTAGTGAGTGTTTACTATGTGCCGGGCACTGGGGATACAGCAATGAACAGCAGCAAAGCCAGCCTTGTGGAGCTTGTGTTTAAGTGGCTGGGTGAGGGACTTCCCTGGTGGTCCAGCGGTTAAGACTCCGTGCTCCCAATGCAGGGGATCCGGGTTTGATCCCTGGTCAGGGAACTAGAACCCGTATGCATGCTGTAACGAAGATCCCATGTGCTGCAACTAAGACCCAGCGCAGCCAAATAAATAAATAAATAAATAATTTTAAAAAAGTCATACAGTGGTTCACCCTCTCTTCAGTGCTTCTCAGTCATTTCTACCTTAGCTGTGAGATCAGAGTAAACCTAGCCCAGAATCCTGCCAAAATGTGTTCTTAAGTCTTTGTTCTGTCCTGAATTCTGTACCACCTGGAATTAAACCAACTCATTAAAAAAAAAAAAAGAATGAAGAGGAACTGGCAAAGTGGGGGTGTGAGTGAAAGCATCCATTCCAGGCCAGGGCAGGATCAGACTGGCATGTTTAGGAATTGAAAGGCAAAGGAAAAGAAGACAGAAGATGAGATCCATGGTAGGAAGGGGCTGTGGGATGAGCCCCAGGCTGAGCTGTCTGGATTTAGTTCTAAGTGCCATAGGAAGCCACGGAAGAGCTTTGAGCAGCAGAGTGAAGGGATGCCATTAAACCATCTGCCCAAGTCGCACAGCGGCAAATGGCAAAGCTGAGACTGCAGCTCGGGCTTGCAGAGCCTATGGCTGGCTCCTACCAAAGAGCCAAGATGAAACACCTGGGAGATAGCTAGTTTACAGACACTGAAGAAAGACCAGGACAGGTGCAATGCTCACTCCTGTTCTCATCAAAATCCCCAGTGCTTCTGTACCAGGGCTGGTCCTTAGTGAGGGGTCTGGCTGTGCCATAAACACTGCAATTACTCCATCAAGATTGCAACCACCCAGAGGAAAATGCTGGGGTTATGGCTGCAGGAAAAGATGTTACTAATGCAGTTAAGAGACAGACATTTAAGCCACTGGATGAACCAAAGGCTAATCAAGGGATCATAGTGTTTTTAATAGTAATTCTTCCCAGAGCTGGAGAAGGATTTCTCCCTTTGCCCTGAATAATTCTAAATGGAGGAATCCTAAGGAAACTGAAAATACAAGGAAATTTGTTTTTCTTTTGCAATCTCTGAAGAGATAAGAGGAAAGAAGAAGACCCCATCACTCAGTATTTTCAGGTGCTTTTGCTGACCTGGATAATACTAAACTTAATTTTTTTCATATTTAATAAATAAATGGTAAGTTGGGGTTTGTTTTTTGTTTGTTTGTGTTTTTTAATAATTATTTATTTTATTTATTTATTTTTGGCTGTTGGGTCTTTGTTGCCGCACGAGGGCTTTCTCTAGTTGTGGCAAGCGGGGGCTACTCTTGGTTGCGGTGAGCGGGCTTCTCATTACGGTGGCTTCTCCCGTTGCGGAGCACGGGCTCTAGGCGCATGGGCTTCAGTAGTTGCTGCACACGGGCTCAGTAGTTGTGGCACGTGGGCTCTAGAGCACAGCCTCAGTAGTTGTGGCTCACGGGCTTAGTTGCTCCTCGGCACGTGGGATCTTCCCAGACCAGGGATTGAACCCGTGTCCCCTGCATTGGCAGGCGGATTCTTATCCACTGCGCCACCAGGGAAGTCCCTTTTGTTTGTTTTTTAGACACCAATTACTTCCCCCCAAAATCTAAGGTAACAACTAGAATAGTTTAAGTGTGCATTTTCAAGATAATTTTAGAAGATATTGATATATATCCTAAACAGGTAGATTTATATGAAAAGTCCTTTGAAGATGCGTTTATCATTTTTACTAAATGGAGTAAAGTAACAATCCAGCAACTTCACAAGAATTTTCGTCTCTCAGTGGCTAACACTCTGGGAGAGGGGAGTGTATTGATATTTTCAAAGATAAAGATGAATTTGAAGGGACCTAAATGTTCAGCTCTTTTTTTTTTTTTGCCTCGCCACGCGGCTTGCAGCATCTTAGTTCCCGGACCAGGGATTGAACCCGGGTCCGACATCGAAAGCGCCGAGTCCTAACCACCGGACCGCTAGGGAATTCCCTTGAGCCCTTTATTTCTGCAAGGTAATTTGAGTTAATAAACCTTGCCCCCGTGATCTGGTCCTGCCCGGTCTGAAAGCCTCAAGGGGGCAGCACTTGTCCCTTCTATTCAGCACTGGGTACCCGGGGTCAGGGACAATGCCCGGACACACTCGGGGAAGCAAATATTTCCCGAATGAATGGTGCGCGCGCGTGGTGGGCCAGGAGAGCGGGTATTAGCCAAAGCCCATACCTGGGCCGAGAGCTAGGATTGAAGGAGGCCAAAAGCTAGTGTTGATCTTGTCTCACTCCAGGCACTTGCCTTTCTGCCTGGATGCTATTTCTGGGGGTTAGGTCAACTTGGTCTCTGCTTTTCTGACAGATTTCCAGGAAAGGTGTGCACCTGAGTCGAAGGCCTGGAAGACAGCGTCAACAGCAAACACCGAGCCTTCCCTCTGTGCTCCCAGCCAGCTCCCCCAGGCTCTCACCTGGACGCTCCAGGCCCGAGGCACCGAGACCACCTTACCCGAGGAGGCCACGTTCCTTCCTGCAGTTCTCCCCCATCATGTCCAGACAGGGCCCGCAGCTCCCGGTCGAGCTGCCCCCACTCCCAGGGGTCAGACACGGCCTCGTCCTCGAAGGCCGCAGCCATAGGTGCGCGCGTCAGTCCTGGAGGCGGGGCAGGGGCGGCGGTGCCCGGGGGAGGGAGCGTGATGGTCCAGCCTAGGTATAGGGGTACAGGAGACGCCTCCGCCCCGCCTCCCAGGCCAGGCCCAGCGGCGGGGTTTCCTTTCCACATCCGGGGTGGGGTTTCATAGTCCCGCCCTGGGTGGGTTTCATAGGCCCGCCCCAGGGAGGGGGGCTCAGTAGCCCCCGACTGCCCCCGAGGTAGAGGGAGTCCGCGCGGTGGAGTGCCAGGTGCGGGGTGCCAGCAAACCTCGGAGGGCGGTGGACTCTCTGCCCGGCGGTTCCTCATCCTTTTTGTCCGTCCTCACGTGTGCCAGACGCTAGGCTAGGCGCGGAGGATGCAGAGCTGACAAGGGAAACGGACCACTGTCCGCAGGGAGCTTTGGTCCAAAGAGATCCACGCTAGACAATTAAAATAAAGGAACAGGAGAAGCCCAGGTGCTCTTAAGTGCAGGAGAAAAGACCCGGCCGAGGAGCCAGAGCAAACGCAGGGTCTGGCCGCCCGTCGGGGCAGCCTCTGAGCAGGTTGGAGCCCTGAACGCTCAGCGAGGCACCGCGGACTCCCCAGAGGGAAGTGCCCATCTGGCTGGAGCCAAGGGCATGACGCAAAGAGGCCCTTTAGAGCAAAGGGAAAGGCTTGACTTTGGAGTTAGAGTTGGACTCAAGGCTGTTGGTGAGGTCACTTCCCCTCCTGGGAGCCCCTGCTTGGTCATTGGTAAAGCTGGGACAAAAGCCACCTCTAAGGGTTCTTGGGAGGATTTTAGGTGGCAGTGTCGACCAGCGCCCTCTCTTCCCGATCACATGGTCCTGTTCCATTTTCTAATTAGCACCTGTGGTTTGCTCCTGTACCCTGGCGTGCAAGCCCCCTGGGGTCAGGGACTGTCCCTCACGTTTACCTCAGTATCCTCAGTGCCCGGCAGACATCAAGCTTTTTTTTTTTTTTTTTGGCCACACCTAGCGCCATGTGGAACTTCCCCGACCAGGGATGAACCCGCACCCCCTGCAGTGGAAGCACAGAGTCTTAACCACTGCACCACCAGGGAAGTCCCAGCAAGCATTTGTAAATGGCAACTCTTGTCCCCCAAAAACGTACAGGCTGACAGACTGCCAAGGGGCACAGGGCCAGTCCTGATTAGGAGGGGGGCAGCTGTTACTTGGAGGGGTATTTAGACTCTCAAATACAGGCCTGGGTTGGAATCTGGATCCACTGCTTTGTCTTTATTTCTCTGGCCCCGCCCTCTCCCCACCCCACTCCCAAACTGGGAGGTTAAGGGTTAACTCTAGGAAGCCCCCCTCACCACCTGGATGGGATTGGGGAAGGGAACTTCCTGTTCCATTTTCCCGGAGTCCTTTCGCAGGTTGGCCGAGGCTGACTCTGGCCCTGGGGGCCCTCAGAGAACCCCTCAGCACCTCCACCTCTGTAGTGGGAACCCCGAGTGGTGAGTTGCAGGGAGGCCTGGGGTGCAGGCTGCCAGGACAGACTTAAGGGGTTCGTTGTAGATTGGAGAGAGAAAGGGGGCTCCAGGCCTCTGTGGTGGGATGGGGGATTAGGGTGCTGGAAGAAAGCCTTGGGTGGATGTGGTTGGTCTGTGCCCGGGAGACCAGGGAGACCAGGGCCGGGGAGTACCGGCGGACCTGTGGCAATGGGGACATTCGGGAGGGTCGCTGGACTTCCTGTGACGTGGGCTTGCTGTACCCACTGGGGAGTGGAAGGCAGGCTCCACGGTCCCCCAGGTGGACCGGACTCATCGACTCAGCCCAGCACTGGAGGGGAGCCCGGCCAACAAAGACGAGCGATCCAGGGAGAAAGGGAGAGGTCCTGGCCGAGGACCCCGGCTCTGGGTGCTCCCATTGTCTGGGTGGGTCTGGTGGCAGCACCTCCACCCCAGGCTGGTCTAGCCTAAGCCTCTCCGCCTCTCGAGGTTCCAAATTAGCTGGTCAAATATCGGAGGATGGCTGAAGAGCTCCCCCTGCAACCCAGCCCACCCCCCACAGATGCGCATATTAACAGAGCTTTTGTCCTGGAGACTTGGGGGGAGGGAGACACTCTCCGGGGCCTTCGTCCCTTGAATTCCACCTCTTTCAAACCTTTTGGAGAGACCTCCCCTGAAGGTTCCGGCGCCCCACATGCCTAGGCCTGAGGGCTGGAAATTGGAATGCCCTTGTTTTTTCTGATTCATGCTGTAATATTCTGGTTAAGACTAGGCAAATCGCACAGGGTGGGAGGGGAATTGGGTCCTTTTCTGTTTCTGAGCTTTCGCACCATAAAATCAGCGTTCTCCCCTTAAAGCAAATCTTGGCTCTCCCTGGTGTGACCTTGAGCAAGTCACCCATCCTCTCAGAGCTTGGTCTTTGCACCTGTCAAATGGTGAAATTATAACTTACTGCGTGGGCTGGAGTGGGATGAAGTGACCCTTCACTTCAGCGTGGGCTGAAGTGGGATGTAAGCAGAGCCCATACAGATAAGCACTCAGTACATGCCAGCTGTTAATACAGGGTTCCTGATCACATGTGATTGGTTCTCTAATTATTTTGCTCATGCTACCAAAACACAATAAAACAAAAACCCATTTTCTTGAACATTTCGTAAAGACCTTTTCTGCACCAGACATTTTTGCATGCATTCCTCAATAATTACAACTGCAAGGTAGCCAGGTGGGTGGTGTGTGTGGAGTCCCAGAAGAGAGGTGCCAGTGGGTGGAAGGAGCCCCATGTGCCAAAGTGCAGGAAGGAACGGACGTTGGACAAGGCTGTGGGGGAGAGAATGGAGGTAGGGGAAAGCTGGGGAGATTCTGGAGTGGTGGGGGGAGACTGCAGACAGGCCGGAGGGAGTGGGTAGGTGGGGGAGAGGGAGGGTAGGTGGGGGAGAGGGAGGGAAGCTGGGAAGATGCTGGAGGGAGGTGGAGGGAGGCTAGGGGTGGGGGGCTGGTCAGGTGGCCAGCACGTAGGCCTGGGTCTGTGTTTTAGCATCACAACCCTCTCCCCTGTGCGGGAAGTGCTAGGCCCAGACTTAAAACACACGGGTTTCCTTTGTTGTTTTACCACATCATACCCCACTCACCCCACCTGAAAAGGAGGTTCAGAGATCCCTCAGCCCTGAATGAAGGGGACTTAAACTATCCAAAGCTCTTGACCAGGCTGACTTCTCCCTGGCTCCATTGTCAAGGCTGGGCTGTCTTCTTGGGGAAATGTCTGTACCTCTGAGTCTGGGTGTCCTGGGCTGTAAAATGGGTCAATGATAGGACGAGCTGTTAGCTGTGGTTGTTTGTATTTTTACTCAGTAATGAGAACAGTAAGGTGTTCTCATTAGGCACACCCGATGTGTACTCTCTAGCGGGTGTCGGGCACCGCTCCACTCCCTTTATGTGGTGGGAAGTGATGCAGGAGGGTTTCTTCCCATTCCTCTGCCTGGGATGTTCCTGGTGGGGGTGGGGGACAGGTTTGGGAGAAGCTCATTTGCAGTCCTGAAGCTGGAGAGCAGGGAGGACAGAGACACGTTGGAAATTGGGTTTCCATATCCTCCATATCCGAAGAATAAACCTTCTGGGTTGTGCTGAATAACTGAACTGAGTCCCCTGTGGGTGCTGAACTTGGGTCAGCTCCCCCTAGGTAGGTCTCGGCTACCCCAAAAGGAAGGAATAGTCCTATGGAACCAGTGCCCTCTGTTGGTGAGTTAGAAGCACTTTTCTTTTAATGCTAGCCAGACTCACAGGGTTGGGATGGATACGTCCCAGAGGGGTAGACCAAGGAAGAATCCAGAACTAAAAAAAAAAAAAAAAAATTAGGAAAGAAAGGGAAATGACTGCCTCTCCTGCCATCACCCAGCTCCCAAGGGTGCACCCACTAGAGGCCTCTGAAGTGAGTGAGACTGCTTTGGCCTGCCTTGGGAACACATCTGTCACAGACTTCTGCAAGCAGTAAGCTTCAGTCCCATGTGGAGACCCACCCACCCATCCCAGCTCCCTGGCTCATCCCAGCCTGTCTCTAGGGATGGAACCCAGGGAGGGAAGGAGATTGGAACACCAGGTGGGAGCTCAGCCCTGCACTGGTCAGCTGGGTGGCCTTGGCCTTGACTGCTGAGAACCACCTCCAGAGCCAGAAAGTGAGGGTCAGGAAGTCTGGTCAAGGAGCGATCACATGCATGAACTACTCCCCCCTCCTGCCAACCTTTTATCTTTAAAATTCTCAAACTTCCAGAGAAGTTGAAAGAGCAACGCAATGAATGGATGAATCCATACACGCATCTCCCAGATTCAGCAATTGCTATAATTTTGCCACATTTGCCTTGTCGATCCATAAATGTGGCTGAATCCTCATGCCCCTTCACTTCCAAACCCTTCAACATTTTCTAAGAATAAAGAAATTTCCTACATACCACAACACTGGAATCTCATCTCAGAAGTTGGTAGTCATCTCCATTATCACCCATTGCTCCACTCATATTCAGATTTCCCCAACTGACCCCAGAATAGCTTTTAGAGCCTTTTGTTTTTTGTTTTAAATCAGGATCCAATCAAGGTTCGTGCATTTGGTTATATCAGCTGTTAGTCTCCTCTAGAGCAATGTGTCCCCTATAGGCACTTATTTTTCATAACAGACTCAGAAGAACCTGGGCCACTTGTTTCCCATAATGTCCTGTCTTTGGGATTTGTTTGGTAGTTTCCCCAAGGGACATTTGACTTGTTTGTTTGTTGTTGTTGTTTTTTTTTTAATAAATTTGACATATAACCTTAAGCAAGTTTAAGATATACAGCATTTATATATTATAATATGATTGTAATGTAATGATATGTATCATATTACGTAATTATATTGTAGTACAATATTATTGTCTGTATTTGTTATACTGTGCATTAGATCTCTATGGCTTATTTACTACTTGTTACAAGTTTGTACCTTTAAACACCATCACTCTTAGCCTCTCTGCCAACTTGTTTTTATTCCCTGCAATGCCCTTTAACCTGGAAGTTGGGTCTAAAGGCTGGATTGGATCGCGATGGAACATTTTTGGCAAGGACCCATCTTCGGTGGTGCCAGGTACTCCCCATGGCACCACATCAAGAGGCAGGGAAAGCCAGAGTGTCCTCTCTCAGGAATGCCAACTTTGATCACTGGGGTAAAGTGAGGTGAACTTCTAAATGCTGCAGGAGGGAATGAGAATACTGAACAATCCGTGTTCTCTGCCTTTTGGTGTGTTGGTCAGGCTGAGCCACTACTCGTGACCAGTTCGAGAAACGATTCCTCTGGAGGCCACATCTGTAGGCATCCCTTAACGCCCCAGGTGTGGGAGCCGAACGGGAGAGAGACCCGAGAGTTGGAGCAACCACTGTGAGGCGTCCCCAAGGTGAAGGATGCTTGCAGAACCAGGCCCGGCTGCATGGGAGCCAGAGCAGCTCGGAGCAGTCAAACTGGAGGAGGAGGAGGCTGCCGGCCAGGAGGACCCCAGGCGGCCAGAGGCCAGGCCCCGGCCCGAGGTGGCTCACCAGCTCTTCAGGTGCTTCCAGTATCAGGAGGACATGGGGCCGAGGGCATCCCTGAGCCGCCTCCGGGAGCTCTGTAGCCACTGGCTGCGGCCGGCTCTGCACACCAAGAAGCAGATCCTGGAGCTGCTGGTGCTGGAGCAGTTCCTGAGTGTGCTGCCCCCACACCTCCTGGCCCGGCTCCAGGGCCAGCAGCTCAGGGATGGCGAAGAGGTGGTGTTGCTGCTGGAGGGTGTCCAGAGGGAGTCCAGCAATGTGGGGCCGCTGGTAAGAGGGGGGCAGCCAGGCGGGCTGGACAGCAGGTGGAAAGACAGGGACTTTATCACCCCATTAAGAAATCACTGAGCTGGGACTTCCCTGGCGGCCCAGTGATTAAGACTCCGCGCTTCCACTGCAGGGGGTGTGGGTTCGATCCCTGGTCGGGCAACTAACGTCCTGCACGCCGCGCAGTGAGGCCAAAAAAAAAGGAAGTCACTAAACCCCACTTTCCTTCCTCTGCCGGCTCCTTCTTGACCTCCTAACTCCCTCCCCGTCTGACCCTCACCTTTCCTCAGTCCCATGGCCCTAGGGAGTTAGTAGGACTTGGTTTACCGTCCTGTCCGTCACCTAACATGGATGTGTTCTGAACAGGATTTTAGTTTTAATGCTGGCAAGAATTGTCCCCGTGCAGAGGTCACCTTGGAGGAACAGGGGGGCTCTTCCCAAGTCTCCAGCCACAGCCCCAAGAAGGAAGTGCCCTCAGAAGGGCCTCCAGCCCTGGAGCCATCGCAGGAACTCTCGCCATCCCAGCCAGTGCCCTCCAAGCCTGCTGAGATGGGGGCCTGGAGATGTCCCCCAAGTTCAAAGCAGCCATTGAGCCCAGGTCCCAAGAGAACATTGCAGGCCACGCAAGAGAGCGGTGAGGATCTGGGGCCTAAGGAAGGTGGAGGCCTGGTGTGCGGTGGGAGCTGAGGGGCCAGGTGGGTGAGGGTGGGGAAGGAAGCGGGCAGCCTCCCTAGTTGACAGGAATGGGGGAGAGCCAAGATGCCTGTCACGGGGCCCTGACGATGGGTGCACGTCCTCGGAGCCACATGGTGGTAGGACTGGCTTCTAACAGCTCTTTCTTTTCCCCCCAGTGCTGTCAGCCCCCCAGGGCCCTGAGCTATGGCCAGAGGAGAACTCTGGAGATCAGGAGCTGGCAGCTGTGCTGGTGAGCCGAACTGGTCCCCTCACTCCAGGTGGATCTCACACCCTGGAATGTTCTCTGCCTCTGAAGTTTTAGCAAATCCATGTTTTTCTTAATTTAAACCTTGAAAGTTCTTCATTCCCCCTCAGGTCCTAAAGCCCCATTCCTCACTCACTGACAATCTCTGCCCCTCCTTTGGTCACAGGAGTCCCTAACCTTTGAAGATGTCCCAGCAAAGAAGGCTTGGCCTGTGCATCCTCTGGGTAAGAGGCCTTTTTCCCAGGTTTATGACCACTGAAGGGTTTTTCTTTGCCTGTCAGGGGTGGTCCCGACCTGACTTTTTGACCTCTTTGGCAAAAAATGGACTATTTTGATGAGGTAATATATACTGATATATATATCTATATAGATATATATTGATATGTCTGTATCTATACAGGGCTATTTTAACGCTCATTGGGTCTAATCATCAACCCCAAAAACTTTGAGCTTTTAAAATAGGTAGTCGGGAACTCCCTGGCCATCCAGTGGTTAGGACTCTGGGCTTTCATGGCCGTGGGCCCGGGTTCAATTCCTGGTCAGGGAACTAAGATCTCACAAGCTGTGCAGCATGGTCAATCAATCAATCAATCAATAAGGTGGTCATGGCAAATACCATATGATATCATTTATATGTGGAATCTAAAATATGACACAAATCAACTGATCTATGAAACAGACTCACAGACATAGAGAACAGACTTGTGGTTGCCAAGGGGAAGGGAGTGGGAGGGAGGGATGGATTGGGAGTTTGGGATTAGCACATGCAAACTATTATATATAGACTGGATAAACAGCAAGGTCCTACTGTACAGCACAGGGAACTATATTCAATATCATCTAATAAAACATAATGGAAAAGAATATATCTATAACTGAATCCATTTGCTGTACAGCAGAAATTAACACAATATTATAAATCAACTATACTTCAGTAAAATTAATTACAACAGCTAAAATAAAACAAAATAAAATAAAATAGGTGGTCATGGGAGGGCTTGCTAATGGGTATGGGTCTCCATTTGGGAGAATGACATAGATAGTGGTGATGGTTGCACAACATTTTGAATGGACCTAATGGACCAGAATTATACACCTTAAAATGGTAAACTGTATGTTATTTGGTTTTTACCCACCCTCTGCCCACCTACCAGCTTTGCAGGATTCTGGGATTCTTTCTGCTCCCAGGCACTGAGGTTCTGGCGATTCCCAGAAGCGCCTCCGAAAAGGTCTGACCTGTCCTGTTTTCTGCTTCTTTCCCAGGATTTGGAGGCAGAACCCCAGACGAGGGGTTTAAAGAAGAGGAACCGAAAGGGGTGTCCTGGCCCGCTGCCATCTCAGCAAAGTCTCAGGCAGAGAGTCCCAGGGTGGCGGAAGAGCCCCACACTCAGTCGCTCTGCCCGGGCCCTGAGGTGGGCGGCCCCGGTGGAGAAATGTCCCCTCCCGACAGGAGTGAAGTTCTCGAGGTCAAAGTGGCTGGGGGCGCCCCCAAGTCGGAGCCGGAGATAAAGTTCATCTGCACAGACTGCGGGGTGAGCTTCCCACAGCTGGCCCGCCTGGAGACGCACCAGCTGCGGTCTCACCCGGGCGCGCGGTCCTTCCTGTGCTTATGCTGCGGGAAGAGCTTCGGCCGCAGCTCCATCCTCAAGCTGCACATGCGCACGCACACGGATGAGCGGCCGCACACCTGCCACCTCTGCGGCCACCGCTTCCGCCAGAGCTCGCACCTGAGCAAACACCTGCAGACGCACTCCTCCGAGCCCGCCTTCCTGTGCGCCGAGTGCGGCCAGGGCTTCCAGCGCCGGGCCCGCCTCATGCAGCACCTGCTGGCGCACGCCCAGGACCAAAAGCCCCCAGGCGCCCCGGAGACCAAGACCCCAGCGCCCCCCGAGCTGGCCATCGTCCTGTGCTCTCACTGCGGCCAAACCTTCCAGCGCCGCTCCAGCCTCAAGCGCCATCTGCGGATCCACGCCAAGGATCAGGGCCACCAGTGCTCCGAGTGCTCGGGCAGCCTGCGTCCCGGGCCCGAGCTCAGGCCCTACGTGTGCGGCGACTGCGGCAAGGCTTTCCGGCGCAGCGAGCACCTCGGGGCACACCGGCGTGTGCACACAGGCGAGCGGCCCTTCTCCTGCCAGGTCTGCGGCCGCAGCTTCAGTCAGAGCTCCCAGCTGGTCTGCCACCAGCGGGTGCACACGGGCGAGAAGCCCTACAGCTGCCCGCACTGTGGGAAGCGCTTCATGCGAAGGGCCGGCCTCGCCCGCCACCTCCTGACCCACGGCGGCCCGAGGCCCCACCACTGCGCCCAGTGCGGCAAGAGCTTCAGCCAGACGCAGGACCTCGCCCGCCACCGGCGCAGCCACACGGGGGAGAAGCCCTGCCGCTGCAGCGAGTGCGGCGAGGGCTTTAGCCAGAGCGCCCACCTGGCGCGCCACCAGCGCATCCACACCGGGGAGAAGCCTCACGTCTGTGACACGTGCGGCCACCGCTTCCGCAACAGCTCCAACCTGGCCCGCCACCGCCGCAGCCACACGGGCGAGCGGCCCTACAGCTGCCAGAAGTGCGGCCGGAGCTTCCGGCGCAACGCCCACCTGCAGCGCCACCTGGCCACCCACGCCGGGGCGGGGGAAGAGGGCGCGTCTGGGCAGGCCGAGCCCCCCCAGGAGTGCCTGGAGTGCGGCAAGATCTTCAGCCGCAGCTGCAACCTACTGCGGCACATGCTGGTGCACACGGGGGCCAGGCCCTACTCCTGCACGCAGTGTGGCCGCAGCTTCAGCCGCAACTCCCACCTGCTGCGCCACCTGAGAACCCACGCCCGGGAGACCCTGTACTAGCTTCGCCTGGTTCCGCCAGGTCTGTCCCGCGTGCATCTCCCCGGTGTGCCTGGCCTCCAAGGCTGCAGTGGATGGCACTGCCCCCACACCCCAGCCACCTCTCTCTGGCTCCACCGACCCTGCACAGTAGTTCTTCCCGTCCCCACAGGGAACTCTTCCAGGCCTCAGGAATGTATTTTAAAATACCCAAAGTAAAACAGCCTTCTTGAAAGTGGTCCCTCTTTATGTTTTTTTTAGGTGCACCAAAATGCCACCTTTTACCCTCCCCACTGTATCACGGTGATGCATTTCTCCTTCCCCCACCCCTTCAAAAGCAGGCTGGATGGCAGCAGGTCCAGGGGGAGTTCCTCCCACCTGAAAAGGCTCAGACTGTTTGTGTGTGTGTGTGTGTGTGTGTGTGTGTGTGTGTGTTGGGAGTTGGGGGGAGGGTTTCTGTCACAGGCAGCTCTTGGTAAGGCCAACCAATCTCACCCCGGAATTTTTTCTCCTCTGGAGTCTACCACTAACCCTCTGTGTCCAATACAGTATCCTCCAGCCATATGTGGCTATTTAAATTAATTAAAATGAATAAAACTTAAAATCCCAGATTCTGGATTAATACGGGAAACCTCTTCTTCTGTAACATTGGTCACTAATTCTAACTGAAAATGCTAACAGGAAAAACTAACCTGCCCACAGCCAAGTCAGGTTGACAGTTGGGGACCCCTAACCATCATACTCCTCTAAACCTAAAGCTGCCTTGTAGGTTTGCCCCACCTTCTTCCTGCCCATCAGGCTGACTTGGTTTGCCTCTCCCTCTGGTGGACAGATTTTAAATCATGTGACTTCTGGTAAAAATACAGGAGAGAAAAGCTGCCCACCCCAGCTCCAGAGCACACATACACCTCCTGCTTTTGTCTGTCACTTTTCACTCAAAACATATTGTATTTTAATTACTGCCCCTCCACCAACCTGACACATGACTGCTCCTTAGCAAATGCTTGTGGAAAGGAAGTGAACTCATCAACCAAAGCTCAAGGGACTGAAGGAGAACCAGCCCCAAATCTGGGGAAAGTAGAGGTGGTTCTCAGGCACAGTTGGGAGGGAAAGCTCTGAGCCTAGGGAAGGTCCAGCCCTTCAGGGGTTGGGAGGAAGAGTGGGTTACAGAGAATCCCCAAAGGCAAAGCTCTGTGAGCACGCCTGAGGCAGGAAGTCAGGGCTGGGTGGGGTGAGGTTGGAGAGATTGGGGGGAGGGGAATTTGGCCTCAGAGATGGTGAGCATGGCTGGCCCTCAGGCCTTGCTCCCGGATCTCCCAGTCTGCATTTGCAGGCCCAGGTGAGGGAGGCCACAGGCCCAGAGACCCCACTCCCCGCCTCCTACTCTGCCTTCCCTCCTGGCCCAGGATTGGGTGCACCCTCCCTCCCCACCCTCCCTGGCTCCTGGGGCTCTGATCTTTGGAGAAAGACCAAGGAGTTGCGAGGCCCCAGCTGGAGTGGTGAAGGCCCAAAGAGGGAGATCAGGAGAAGAAAAGAGGGGTCAAAGCCCCTCCCCGGAGCTCCCTGTGCCCCAGGAGTGTGCATTTATTGAGCACCTACTATGCCTCAGGCACCACGATAAGCAATGCACTGGCCTGAGATGGTCCAGTCCTCACCACAAGTCAGTCCTTGACCAGTGTCCCTAGTTACAGATTAGAGAGGCGGGTGGCTTGTCCTTGTTCACCCAGAACCAGGACCCCCACCTGGGTCCATCTGACCCACGAACTCTGGCTGTCACCACTGGGCCCCCAGCCTCCATCCCCACAGGCACTCCATTTGGTTCAATCAACTTCTATTAGGATTTCAGCACTACAGCGACAGGCAGGTCAGACCTGGAGAAGGAAACCCGGGTGGGGAGAGCTTGATGGGCAGGGTGGTGTCCTCCCTGAAGGACAGGAGGTGAGGGAGGTTGCAAGGATGGGTCAAGGGTGAGCAGGAGGGCAAAGGTCGCTTCAGAAGATTCTTACTGAGAAGGGGAAAATCAAATTGGCTTCTACATGAGGCCAATCTCCTCCCAGACCCTGTGGGGCTCCCTAGACCTGGATGAGGCTCTTGAAGACCTGCCCCACAGAGGAGAAGAAACGCTTCAACTCTCCCCAGATGGCCTCAACCGCACTGCGCAAGGCCTGTAGGCCGGCAGCCACCTTCTGCCTCAGGCAGGCAAGCGCAACAAAAAACTTCCGCTTCAGTTCCTGCAGCCATTCTCAGAACTGCCTCAGCGCTCTGTCCCAAAAGCTCTTCCCCGGCTTCTGGTCCCCTGGATTATCAGTACCAGAGGGCCTCTGGATTCTACAACGGAATTCCTGCTGCACTTCACCAAGCAAGGGGGTGAATTCCTGCAGGGATGGGAGGCTGTTCAGGGACCCCCCTAGGGGGGATGCAGCCCCAGGTCCTGACCCTGACTAAGGCCTCCAAGCCTTTGTGAGAGTCTGGGACACAGAAGCCCGCAAATGGAAACTGCCTGCTTTCCTGCCAACAGCTCCATAGACACCAGGACTTTTCCCAGAGGCTGGGCCTGGGCCCTCAATTCCCCTCGAGGCGTAAATCACCATGGTGAGGTGTACCTGCCTGTTGGCGTACTGGCCTCTGAGCCCAGCACCAGGCCCACGGGGCTCATCATCGTGAATTCAGGGCAGGGCTCTGGCCACTGTGTGCTGGGCGGGGAGGCCGGTGCCAGCAAGGCTGCACCTCCTGAGCTCTCAGGGGCCATCCCTCCAACCCCCACTCAGGGGAGCTATGTGCACACATGGCAGTGCCAACAGCGAGAGAGAGCAAGGTGGAGGGGAAGCAAGGGGCTGTGACAGTGGCTCATACTAACCAGTACATTGTTGTGAACTTCAGCATCCACAGCTTCAAGCAGGTTCTCACTGAGTTGGTCCTGGGGAGAGGAAGTGTGGACGCTGCACACCTGCCCCTGCCGCTGAGGTCTGTGGTCCCCACTGTGGCCTCCCATGCGTCCAGGTGAGTCCAAAGGGAGACAGTAGCCCAGATAACCTGGCTGATCCAACCCTGGGGGCTACTCTTTGGGGGAGGGGCAAGGCCCAAACTCACCTCCAGCTTTGCTAGGACTGACTCGACCTGCTGGGAAAACAACGCTCCGTTTAAAATCCCCCCACCCTCTCTCACTTTCAGTCTCAAACCCCAAGCCCCAGCCTGTTCTCATCTGTGCCCCCCTCACCACAAGGTGAGGGTTCAGCCCACGTGCCTGGGGACCAGGAATCTGGCATCCCTGCCCTGCCATCAATTGCCCTCTGACTTGGACACCTCCCTCAGCATCCCTGGGCCTCTGTATCCCCCACCTGTGCACTCACCTGCCACACAGGTAGGAATTTTGTCCAGTGTAAGGACTGGGTGCTGAGCTTTCACCTTCATCATCACCATCATCAGAAACCACCCACCACACTTAAACTGGGGAGGCAAGGGGAATAGGGGCGCACTGACCCACCTGTGTGTCTGCTTGGGGTTGACTTTGGAGGTCATCACAGAAGTCGTCCACACACTCATGCTGTGAAGAGAGACAGAGTTGGGACAAAGAGGCCTGGTCCTTCTCCCTCCTGCGTCTCAGGTGGGCCAGGACATTCTCAGCTTCACCCAGCAGAAGCCAGGCCTCCTGCATCCCCCAACCATACATGCGGAAGAGGTTCTTACCATTTTGGCCCTCAGAACAGCAATGTTATCTGGGACTCCCTGTGGAGGTAACAGTGACACTCAGGCTTATGTGACCTTGACAACTCCCCCAGACCTGTTACACACACACACACACACACACACACACACACACACACATACAAGTAGGACCATTGCCGCTGAGTGTGCAGGGTCAACCTGGTTCCCAGATCCCTAGCCCTCCATGGTCCCGGTGAGAGCTGAACGGGGAGGAATTGGCACTGTCCTCTCCTGTCTGAGGCTCTACCTGACTGCTGACCCTGCAGGCCCCCGGGCCCCAGCCCCTCCCCGCCAGACACTTGGCTCCACCATGGAGGTGGGAGGCGCCCCACAGACCCCTCACAAGACTCCACATTATGGTCCCAATCTGGCACTGTCCACACTGCCTTCCGGCCCCTGGGTGGTCAGTGCCATTCACAGCGTGTGCAAGGCACCTGTCTGCACACTTTGTGTCACCAGGGGCACCACCCTGTCAGCCCAGTGTCACACACAACGGGGCAAAAAAACACCTTGGGGGCCAGTGGGAACAATCTCCTGACCCTCTAACTGAGCCTGACCACTCAGCCCTGGGTCATCCCGCAAAGACCACTCCCCGATCCCTGTGTTGCGTGGCTCAGAGCTCCCTGGAGCATCTGGTCACCCTCAGAATTGAGGTGGGGGGAGTGGTGTGGTGGGGGGAGGGGGGAAGGCACCCCAAAGGGAAAGAATAGACAGTGAGGCCAGTGCAGGCTTCAGCTGCTAATCCAGGCACCTGAGAAGAATATTTTTAAGTTTCTCGGAAAGCACTGCCCAGCCTCTACCCTCGGGTTTCCAGGGTGTAGACAGGGTCCAAGGGGTTGGCTGATTCCTCTTACACTGCAGACCCTCCATTTCCAGCTCCCCCACGAGCATGTCCAGTCTAATTCCTAAAGTGACACCCTTGTCCCATAACTCCTCGGTGCTCCTGCACACACAGACACGCACACAGAGCTGCCCCCCATAACTGACCTCCCAGACAGGAATACTGGCCCACAACAGGACCTGCTCCATAAAGGAAGGGGCTCAGAGCAAAAGAAAACTGTAGGGTCCTTTGTCCACAATTATGCAGCATTTCAAGACGGTGACAGCAGAGCATTCGAACAGGGTCATTGTGAGACTGGGCCCTGTTGATGGCACAGGTCACATGCCTTTGACCCTCTGCTTCCCCAGTGGCTCCCCCAGGGCCCAGGGAGGGTGGGACAGAGGCAGGTGCATGTGGACCATTCAGCAGGGGTGGGGGCTGGGCTGGTGGGGGTGGGGGACACGGGGGAAATGAGACTCCAGGGCCCAATCTCCCCCCCATCACTCCCTCTCGCTCACTTTGGAGAAGCACATGGTGGCTCCGGGTTCTGCTGCTGTGACCTGGTGGGAGGAACAGGTGTGAGGAAAAGGGTTTCAGAGAAGCAGCCTGTCCCACCACCCTGGAAAGTTCTCTGGCTGCAGGTTAGCCCCCTCCCCCAACTTTTGCTTCCCCTGAGCCAGTGACCTTGAGCTCCTCCAGCCAGAGTCCCAGCTGAGCTGTCTGCTGCCCCCTGAGATCCACTGATTTAAGAGCAGAAGAGAGAGGGGCGGGGGAGGGTGGAGCCACCCTGGGGCAGGATGCAGGGTCAGCTGTGTGTGTTTGCGTGTGTGTGACAGAAACAGAGACAGAGAGGGGAAGAGACAGAAGGAAGGAAAGACAAAGTGACAGAGGTCTGAGGGGCGTGGATTGAGGAGGGCATGTCCCTTACACTAAGGGTCCCTGGCTCTCGCCCCTCCACCCTGAGCTGGGATGGGAATCTCTGAGCCCAGCACGGGCCTCACCCCTGACCTATCAGCTCAAGAGAGGGGAGGGGCAGAGGGAAAGTCCAGACTTGAGACAGCAGCCTGAGGAATCTTCTGGAGCTCTGGAGAAGGACGTCACCCAGCTGCGGGTTAAGATATGGAGGATGCCCCTGAGCCCTCTGGGAGCCCCCCAATCCAGAGCCACCACGGCAGGGCTCTCCCTGGCCCTATCTCTCACAGCCTGGCCTGCCTCCCAGCTGCAACCACAGCCCCTCACAGCCCAGCACGGCCATGGCCTTGCTGACTGTATTAGTGACCCAGAGCTGCCATAACAAACTGCCACAGACCAGTGTCTAAACAGCACAAATTTATTCTCTCTCGGTGGAGCCTAGAAGTTGAAATCAAGGTGTCTGCAGGCTTGGTTCCTCTGAGAGCCCTGAAGGAAGGATGTGTTCCAGACTTCTCTCCTAGGCGTGTAGACGGCCATCTCCATGTTTACATGGCATCCTCCCTAGACATGTATCTGTCTCCTAATTCCCCATTTTTATAAGGTCACCAGTCATACTGGATTAGGGCATACACTAAGGACCTCATTTTAACTTGATTCCCTCTGTAATGACCCATCTCCAGATAAGGTTGCATTCTGAGGTAGTGGCGGTTAGAACTTCACCATATGAATTTGGGGAAACACACTTCAACCTGTAATATCCTTGAAGAAGAACAGGGTTCCTTAGGGGCCACTCGTGTGAGCCCAAGAGGGACAGACCTACAAGTCCCACTCCTTGGTGAAAGCCTCACTTGGGTTCACTGGACCCCAGCTAACATCCCCTGCCCCTTAGGAGCCCATTCAATTGTCTGAAAACCCCTTTCCCCACCCAGGAAGTCCAGATCTTCCCTGAGCCATCTTTGAATTCCAGGGTGGGAGGGAGAGAAGGGAGCAGTTCCCGCTTCAGCTGCAAGTCGTATTTCTGGTTTCATCTCTGGAAACCTGGCTCCCTGAGACGTGACACTCGGCCCCTCCATGTCTGTCTCGTGAAGGCCACCATCTGAAGGCATTTTGTGTTTCATCATGGACTGAGCCATTTTCTTTAGAGCTTTAGTGAGATATAATTCACATACCATACAATTCACCCAGGAAAGTGCCCAATTCAATGCACAGAACTGTTCAACCGTCACCACCACAATCAATTTCAGAGCATTTTCATCATCTCAAAAAGCCATTCTGGGGGTCTCTCCTGGCGGTCCAGTGGTTAGGACTCCATGCTTCCACTGCAGGGGCATGGGTTCCATCCCTGGTCGGATCCCCTCATGCCACGCTGCTCAGCCAGAAAAAAAAAAAAAGCCATTCTACACCCCTAAGCCATCATCCTCCAGTGCCCGCTACCAGGCAACCACTAATCTACTTTGTCTCCATAGATTTGCCGATTCTCGACATTTCGTATAAACGGACTCATACAGTATGTGACCATTTGTGTCTGGCTTCTTTCACTCGGTATAGTGTTTTCAGTTCCTCCATGTGGAAGCGTGTACCAGGACTTCATTTCTTTTTATGGCTGCACAACATCCCACAGTAAGGATGGACCACATTTTGTTTCTCCAGTCATCCACTGATGGTCTTTTGGGTTGTTTCCACCTTCTGGCTATTATGAATAATGTTGCTATGAACATTCATGCACAAGTTTCTGTGTGGACATGCTTTTTCTCATGAATTCCACCTAGGAGTAGAATGGCTGGGTCGTACAGTAACTATGTTTTTAACTTTTTGAGGTACCACCAGACTATTTTCCAAAATGACAAATCATTCAATATTCCCAGCAGTAATGTATCAAAATTCCACACATCCTTATCAACACTTATTATTATGTCTTTTTGATTCTAGGCATCCTAGTGGGTGTGAAGTGGTATCTCACTCTGATTTTTATTTTCATTTCCCTGATGATTAAGGATGTTGAGCATCTTTTCACGTGTTTATGGGCCATTTGTACGTCTTCCTTGGAGAAATGTATACACTGATCCTTTGTCCATTTTTATTTTTTATTTTATTTAATGATTTTTTAAATAGTAGGTTTTATTTTTTTAGTTAAATATTTATTTATTTGTCTGCTCTGGGTCTTGCGGCATGAGGGATCTTTGTTGCAGCATGCGGAATCTCTAGTTGAGGCATGCTTGTGGGATCTAGTTCCCTGACTAGGGATTGAACCTTGGCCCCTTGCATTGGGAGCGTGGAGTCTTAGCCACTGGACCACCAGGGAAGTCCCTTTGCCCATTTTTAAATTGAGTTATTTGTCCTTTTATTGTTAAGTTGTCAGGGTAGTGTATATATATTGGATAAAAGTCCCTTATCAGATATATCATTTGCAAAAAATGTTTCCCCATTCTTTTCACTTTTTTTTTTTTAAGAATTTATTGTACGTGAAATAAAACACATGTCGCATACCCTTTAACTTCATCACCATTTTAAGTTCACGTTTCTGAGGCATCAGATATATTCACCTTCTCGTGGAGCCATCACCATCATCCCTAGAACTTTTCATCTTGTAAACCCAAAATTCCGCAACCATGAAATTCTCACTCCCCATCCCCTCCCACTGCCCCTGGCACCAACATCCACTTCCGGTCCCTGAGTTGTTGACTCCAGAGCCCCCATTGGGTGGAATCCTGCAGTGTTTGCTGCAGGGTCATTTTGGAAGAGCTGACTTGCAGTCTGAAGCTCTGCCTGTTTGCACCTAAAGAATCTGCATTTAGGGAGAAAGTGTATGAAGAAGGGGGTGTACAAGGGACAAGGGTGTCTGGGGTGACTTTTCACTTTTCTGATGGTCTCCTTTGAAACACAAAAGTTTTACATTTTTATTATGGGACTGTACTGTTCTTTAAATAATATAATTCAATTTAATGTGGCATTTTTGTGTAGCAAACTTAATGAAGTCTTAAAGGCTGGAGAAGAAGTTTCCATCATAGCAGTGAAAGCAGCCTCAAATTTCACATGGGACACCCCTCCTCTGGGCTCCCTTCAACCAACTTTTTGGGTTCCTCCTCCCATTCATTCTCATCCACCCTGTCTCCCATCAACGCTGGATTCCAACCTCTTCTGCAAATCAGAGTGATTTGGGTCTGTCAAGTTCCTGCCACCGAACTTCACCCCAGCTCCATCAGTGCTCAGAAGAAACGAAGGACTTTCTCTCCCGTCATTTTTATTGTCCTCCTGGTGGGGCTGACAAGCTCTTCAAATACAAGTTTCCTCCTCCTCATACTTCACGAGGATCCTAACAGAGGCCCAGATGGCTTTCTGGTGGCCTTGAATTCTCAGGTCCCAGGCTGGTTGAAGACACCTGACTGTCATCCTCCTACTGGTCTGCTGCTCGTGACCAAGGTGGGCAACATCCCCACTGGCCTCAGCTCTGGGCAGCACTGTGGGGCCGCTGAAGCTGGGTACCAACCAAAAAAGTGGCCGCTAAGTGACTCCACACATGGGGGGTGGACCTCTCTCAACCAAGGCCATCAGCTGGGCTTTGTAGACAACAGGAAGGGGTTGGCCCCTGGGAGAGAGAACATGGCAGAGACACAGAGATGACAGCCGCTGGCCCAGCTCCCTTGCCCAGCAGGGCCACCCCTACCCCAGCTTGTTCAAATGCAGATTCATGGCCCCAGCCCTAGAGTGAGCATTCAGAGTGAGGGCATGGAATCTGCATTTTTAAGTTTAGTGGGTCATTCTGCTGTGGAATATTCCAAAAGCATAGTTGCAGAGGCACTGATTTAGATCCTGAATTCTGTGGAGAGTGGGCGGGGGGGAGGTTGCAGGGTGGTCAGTGAGGTGGCCCAGGTTCCACCCACTCATCACCCAGGAAGGCTGAGGAGCCAGTGACCCTGGACTGAGAGGGGACCAGTCCACTGTCTTTCCACCAGCATTGAGCTGTCGGAGCCAAGCAGTTCAGAAGGAGGTGGCAGGCTCAGGTGTGGAGGTGGGGAGAGGTGTTTTAGGGACAGGATGGTGTCCTATTGAACGTAGGCATTTCTGGTGCCAGCGTGGTGACCAGAAAGAAGTCCACTGGGGCGGGATTCTGGAGTATCATCCATGTGGCCACTGATGTCACCCAGAACTTGGGACACTGGTGCTCAGG
Source organism: Eubalaena glacialis (assembly GCF_028564815.1). NCBI lineage: Eukaryota > Metazoa > Chordata > Mammalia > Artiodactyla > Balaenidae > Eubalaena > Eubalaena glacialis. Next base: position 58,196,436 of record NC_083728.1, on the reverse strand, counting down.
GGTGGTCTCAGGGCTGGGTTTGGGGTCCCCACCAATATGGCTTGACTGGGACTTCATGGAAGCTGGACAGGGTGAGAAACGTCAGAGCAGCAGGTGGAGAGCCGGCCTGGGGTTCAGCGTCCCGGGCAGGCCTGTCCTGTAAAGACCCGAACAGCTTGGGACAGCTGCTGTTGCCAGGCGGGTCCAGGGCTGCAGGGAGTCAGCCGGCTGAGCTCCGGGAAAGGCTAGGTATTCCGGGAAAAGAAGAGTCCTGCGGGGTCGAAGCCAGGCCGGAGTCCGGGTTGCCAGGGGAGGGGGAGGAGAGAACTAGGAGGCCAAACACGTGGGTTATTCAGTGCCAGGGCTAGTCCTGTCACCACCCCTTGGCCTTCCCTGGGCTTAACTCCACCCGCATCCGCCCAGCTGCATCCTCGCTGAGCTCCGCCCCCGGGGACAGAGGGCCCGCGGTGGGAGATCCGGTCCCTTCCGTGTGGTGGGCGGTCACCCCTCAGCGGGAGGCGAAGCCCCCCACCAGCAGGGGCAGCAGGGACAGCAGGGGGGGCACGGACGGCCGCCCTGCCGCCTGACTGATCTCGCACTGACAGTCGCAGGCTCCTGGCTTAAGGGTCGCTTTGGGGGGTCTGGGGGCGGGGCAGTCCAGAAACTTAGGGCCCATTGGTTGGGGGGAGTCCTGCTCGGCTTTGACGCTGCCCTTGCGGAAGCGCCAGTAGTGGGCGCCCTTGAAGAAGTAGGTGTCACCTGCGGGGAGGGAGCAGATGCTTCAGGGGCTGGTCCAGGCCTGCCCCTCCCCCCTCCCCCCGTGCGGCTTCTCTCCCCAGGGCTCTCCAAACCCCCGGGACGTCCTCTAGCTCCCCATCCCTCGGCCTCTCCCCGCGGGCGCTCTCTCCCACCTGTGTTGCTGACGGTGACGTCGTCGGGGGCGTGCGGTGCCCCCTCCCAGAGGCTCAGGTCGCGCGGGTAGCCGGGGTCCGGGCGCGCTGCCGCCTCGTCGTACCGCCAGTACCGCCTGCCCCGGATCAGGTAGGTCTTCCCGTTCAGCGGCCAAGAAAACACGGCGTCCACCTCCTCCCCCGGGGGCAGCCCCAGCTCCGTGAGCGGCCGCGCGGCGCCCTCCAGCTGCCGGTCCTGGAACACCCAGAACTGCGGACCTGAGTGGGTGGGAGGGAGGGGCAGGTGAGCGGCGCTGCGCGTGTCCGGAGCCAGCCACGCCTCGCGCCCCACTCACCGCTGAAGAGAAGGATCCGGCCGTCCGGATGCCGGGCGTAGGCGGCCTGGATGACCTTCACCTGGGCCGGCAGCCCCTCCCAGAAGCGGTGGAGCCGGGCGGGCCGGGGGGACACCAGCTGTCCCGAGGGCTGGAGGCGCCAGAACCATGGGCCTACAGGGGAAGAAGGGGTGGGCATGTGGGCGTGAGATGAGACGGCAGGAGGTCTCCCCCCCCGCCCCCCCCCCCGCTCAGTGTGTGGCTCGAACACAGCGCTAGGTTTCCCCTCCCACCGCAGGGTGGGCAGGTCCATCTGAAAATCAAGGCTGCAGTGGCTCTAGGGTGACCGGCTGGTCCAGGGCTTTCCCCTTTTTAGCACTGAAAGTCCCGCATCCCTGCGAACCTCACAGCCCCGGCGGGTCACTCTAAGTGGGTAGGAAGCCAACTATATGGGGTCGGGGAGGTCCGAAGTCACTTACCTTTGAAGAAGAAAGTTTCGCCTCGGATGTTGGCGATGGCGTCAAAATGGCCATCACATCGATCAGGAACGGGTTGGTAGGGGCTGGGTAGGAAAAGTGAGGTGAACAGAGAGGGTTGGGGGACCCCTCTCCCTTTACTTAACCTGGACGGCATCCTACAAGGCAGGGACTCTTACCTGCCCATCTCGTGGAGAAGGACCCTGAGGTTAGGGAGCTCACCCAAGGCCTCACAGCAGGAGGGATACTCACCTGTCCGGGGGCAGGGCAGGGGGTGGGGGAGGAGGAGCCAGGGGTTTCCTTGTGGGCTTGTCAAGTGGGGTTTGGGGTGCTTTCCCTGTGGAGAAACCGTTAGAGAGCGGTGAGTCCCCTGACCCTGCTGCAGAGGCTACCCGGCGAGCGCCCATCGCTCCTTGTACCGTAGAGCTGTTGCAGGCCTTCGAGGTCGTCCTGGGACAGGCGGTACTCGGTGGGGTTGCCCACCGGGCCCTGGTAAAAGGGCCTCATGATGGAGTCGGGCGCTGAGGAGTGGCCCAGGCCCAAGGCGTGGCCAAACTCATGAACAGCCACGGCAAACAGGTCCGTCCCCTCGCCATCTGGGGAGGGAGGGAGAATGGGCTGGAGCTGTGCCCCACCCCGACCCCTAGCACTCCCAGGCCCCGGGGAATGGGGCCTTCTGCTGGGCAGAAACAGCCAGGAGACCCTCAGAGGTGGCCATGGCCTCCTCTACCCAGACACCCGCCCCCCACCCCCAGCCATTTTATCCTTCCTCTCTGCATTCACTTATTTGGTAAATGTTCTTGAGTAGCCTTGTTTGGCAGTGCTACATACCGGGGTGCCGGTCTGAAAAGACCCACAGAGCAGGTTGGGGGAAGAGCAGGAGGAAACAGTGTGGATAGAGGAAGGAGCAGCTTTACACTGATGAAGCCCCTTCCCCCAAGAAGGCAACATACAGAAACATTCTGGGGGAATCAGGAGCCTCAGGGTGTGTGCAGTTCTCTTAAGGGAGCCCCAGCCCTTGGAGTACCCTTCTTACAGCTCCAGTCTGTTGGCAGAGGCCCCCCACCCCTCCTCACCCTTCCCACTCCCACCCACGGGGAATGTTGGTCAGACTCCATGGCCCCACTCCCACCCCATGGTCCGCCGCCCCAGGTCCATCCCCCCCCCAGTGCCCACAACCCCTCAGTCCTCTATTTCCCCTCCCCCATCTCCCTCTCCCACAGCCTCCACCCCCACCCCCACCTCCCTGGGGTCCTCGCCTTCCCTCCCCACCACTGCAGACTTCATCCCTCTCAGAACACGAGGCTCCAGCAGGCACTCTCCAACCACAGCCTGCTAGCCCCGGCGCCCAGCCTCTCTGACCACAGAAGCCTCTTCCTTGGGGACACAGCCCAGGCGCCAGGACCGAGCTTATCCACACTCCCAGCTGCTGGCCAAACCCCAGCGCCTCATTGATTCCTGAGCCAGTGAGAGGCCAAGGAGGGACAGAGACAGCAAGAAAGGCAAGCAGCCCCGCCTGGAGGTACGGATTTCCCCAGATGTTGATCTACTTCATGGAAATTTCTAACTAGAGTGAGCAGTGTTGCATGTGGGTTTATTGGAAGTAACCTGGTGAACTGAAAAGCAAATTTCTCTCCACCCCTCAAGGCCACTAGGCGAGAATCTAAGGATGAAATGAGGGCTTCCCTGGTGGCGCAGTGGTTGAGAATCTGCCTGCTAATGCAGGGGACACGGGTTCGAGCCCTGGTCTGGGAGGATCCCACATGCCGCGGAGCAACTAGGCCCGTGAGCCACAACTACTGAGCCTGCGCGTCTGGAGCCTGTGCTCCGCAACAGGAGAGGCCGCGACAGTGAGAGGCCCGCGCACCGCGATGAAGAGTGGCGCCCACTTGCCGCAACTAGAGGAAGCCCTCGCACAGAAACGAAGACCCAACACAGCCAAAAAAATAAATAAATAAATAAATAATAATTTTAAAAGGTGCTAATAATTAAAAAAAAAAAAAAAAAAGAAATGAGTGAGTCATAAGCAGAGTAGCAAACACTTGTCCACATTTACTTTTCACAAACCTCTATCTCCTATCCCCATTTTACAAGTAGGAAACTGAGGCACAGAGAGGTCAAGTTAAATGACAGAGCTGGTACCCTGGCTGTGCTGTCCTGCAGCTCAGCAGTGATTTCAGATGTCTTGGTCAAACTCATAAGTACTGATGAATTCCCATGTTGACTGTGGATTTTCTCATTGCACTGAGTGCTTTTTCTAAGAAATTGGAGGACGTTTGGTGTCTTAATTAGGTAGATCCTTTTCATATCTCACCACTCCCCCCCACCCCGCCTTGCCTCTCCTTTGGCCGCACCCCTTTCTTGCACCCTTCTCACGCTATTCAGCTGGGGAAATTACACAACCATGCAGATCCAGCCACATGAGACTTCCGGTGCCCATCTCTGGGGGTCCTCGGCACCTCCTCTCATCCTTGCCCACAGCCTCAGCAGGCAGCTCCTTTGCTCTCTCCTCTCAGCTTCAATTCCAGACTTATAGCCCCTTCAGCCGCTACCCAGCCCCAGCCCCAGCTCCCAACTCTTAGATGACAAATGCTGACAAATGCATTTCCTATTTCATCAAGACAGGCCGCTGATGTAATCTGTAACTTCCTGTGCATCGGGCACAGAGCTTCATCTCCCCCAGCTCACCTCCTGCCTCTTGCCGTGCCCTGGGCGGAGGTCCTTGCTTCGCTCACCTCCTCCAGGACAAGGACAATGCCCCACCCATCCGTTCATCACTGCATTCATGCATGCATGCATCCAGCTGTCCCTCCATCCATCCGTGTGTCCGTTCATCCATCCATTTATCCATCCATTAATCCATGATCCATGCACCCATGCCCCACCCCTTTCTTTCTATTGGCTCATCCACTGTCCCTGAGTGCTCAAGACTCCCTCATCCTAAGACACCCCCTGGACCTGTCTGCCCCCCATCCATATCCCTTCTCCCTCCGCAACAAGTTCTTTGGTCAGTGGTCTGAACTCAGCCTTCAGTTCCTCAGCTCCTCTCATGCTTCTGTGGTCTAGATTCTCCCGGCACCCACCAAGCCTGTGGGCACTAAGGTCACTTTGTCCCCAGAAGGCCAGATCCAGGCGTAAGTAACTTACTGGATGATTTGCTGCCCTGCTCACTCCTGTCCACTTCCTCCTTTGCTTTTGTTCTTGGTCACCTTTCAGCCTGGTTTTTCTCCATTTCCTTTCATTCCTCCTTCCCTGCCACCCTCCTCTTAATTGTGGGACGCCCCACAGCTCTGAACTTGATCTTCACATTCTACATTCTGCTGGAACCTTACCCCCAAGTACTGCCAACTCTCAAATCTGCCACCAGACCCAGCTCATAGCAGCTGGCAGTGAACAGACTGCCCTGTGCTGAGAGCTGTAGGTGAATTATTCGTCTAACCTGCAAGCCCATGGGACCAGCACATACTATTATTATCCCCATTTCTCAGATGAGGAAACTGAGCACATTGAGGTCAAGTAACTGATACATGCAGCAGGCAGAGGAACGCTGGCTCAAGTTCCACTTCAACCCGGAGATCTTAAATGCTGCATTACACAGCCTCCCTATGGTGGATTTGTCTATCTATGCTATCTGCACCTCACCCAAATCCTCTACAGAGCCTGTGTGCCCATCCTCCGCCGCCCCCTTCCCCAGGAAATGGCTCTCCCTCCTGGCCCAGCCTCCCCTTCCCCGAGCAGTCTGCAGCCAGTGGCTGATCGATGTGGGGGCGGGGGGGGGGGGTGGCTGGACGAGCTGGGCCCCCTTCCTCCAGGCAGAACCAACCCTGTGGCATTATTTATGCTCCAGTGTTCCCTGCGGGGTCAGGCTCCTGTCCAGCTGAGACCACATCCTTGCTTGGCTTCTTTCCCCAATCCTCTCCTGCTTCCCTTTCCCCTGAGAACATGCCCCCAAAAACTGCTTGCACAAGAATTTTCCTCGCAAGCTCCAGTTCTGGGGAACCTGACCTAAGTTGGAAGAATCCAAATTCTAGTGCAAGATACCCGACCACTAACGCACCACCTGCACTGACCAGCCAACCAGCACTGCAGGCACACGTCCCAACCTGAACTCACCCCTGCCTTCCCGAGTCTGCTCCTCCTCCTCCCCCACTTCCCACCTGCATTAACAGGACACCATCCTCCAGGGGCCTTGAGCCAGAAACCTGGCTGGTACCCAACCATCCTCACCCCCTTTGCCCCCAGAACCCAGTCAGATCCCAATCTTTGCCCATCCTGACTAGACTCCCCTCAGAGCTGCCCACTGCCCTCTGCCCCCACTCCCATCCCCCCCACCATCTCTCACCTGGACCCCAAGATAGCTTCCTGCCTCCCTGTCCCTATCTTGCCCCCCACGGCAGCCAGTGGTATTTCTAGAATGCAAAACCTTCCACAGCTCCCACTGCCTTCAGAATCCTATCATCCAGACCCCGCCATGTGCTGTCCAAGACCCCTCGTGGTGTGAGACCTGCCCTCCAGCCTCTGCAGTCCCCTCCCAACACCATATTTTTGCCTTCCAGCCCCAAATGTCCCAGGCTGTTTCTCCCCCCAGTGCTCCCACCCCTGACTCCCCTGGCCTCGGAGAGCTCACTGGCTTGTGCTTTCTTATGTGTCCCCTCTCCCCCACCCCCCACCCCCCCGCCCTGCATACGCCGGGAGAGTGGGACCTCGGGCACCAGTTGGCACTCAGTATATATGTGTGGAACAAACAAAGTCACCACTTCCAGGAAGTCCCCGGCACTCAAGAGCTTTGGATCAGCCTTCCTTTGAGCACCCCCAGGCTTGAGGACTTCCTCTGTTGTGATTCCCTGTGGTTGGGTCACCATGTGTAGCAATTGCCAGTTACTCTTCTGACTCAGCTGCTGGCAGAGCTGTGTTTTTGCCCCTTTAAGTCCTCAGCCCCACCTTGGAGCTGAGCATCTAACAGGACTCTGTGATGGGCAATTTTCTGTGTTAACTTGGCCAGACTATGGTGCCCCGATGCTTGATCAAACACCAGTCTAGATATTGTTGTGGAGGTTATTTTATAGACATGGATAACGTCTATATTCAATTGACAGTAAGTAGAGCAGATCACCCTCCATAGCGTGGGTGGGCCTCGTCTAATCAGTTGAAGGCATTAAGAACAAAAACAGGTTTCCTGGATAAGAAGGAATTCTGCCTCAAAGACTGCAACATAGAAATCCCGCCTGGGTTTCCAGCTGGCTTGTTCTGCAAATACGGGACTCAAAAGTGCACCATCAAGTCACCTGAATTTCCAGCTTGCAGGCCTGCCCTACAGATTTTGCGCTTACCAGCCTCTGCAATCCTATGAGCCAATTCCTCAAAATAAATCACTTTCTACACACACACACACATATCCGACTGGTTCTATTTCTCTGGAGAAGCCCAACTGATACAGCCTCCATAAATAAAGGTAATTTAAACTTAATTCTTAAGGACAGACAGATGTGGGGAGAGGATCTCTCAGAAGAAGGGAGATTGTACCTTTTGACCCAAAAGTCCAGGTCTCCTCATCATCGAAGTGAGTGTCCCCAGAGATGGAGTGCTCCCCAGGGAAGAAGGCATGGGCGAGGGTGCCCCCCTGCCCGTCGAAGGGGTAACTGTCCTGGTGATAGGCCCGCGCAAAGTCGATGAGGATGTCAGGCTCCATCAGGCCCTGAGAACCCACTTCCTGGAATTCGAGGCCTGACTCAACACCCCAGGTGGTCAAGGCATGGTGCATGAGGGTCCGCACTGTCTCCTGGCTCAGCACTGAGCCCTGGGGGAAGGAGTTTACCCTGGAAAGAGGAGGGGCGAGTGAGGGGGGCCGAGGAGAGAGAAGGCAGCCACTCACTCGAAGCTGGGTCAGGCAGGCCCAGGGTGGGAGAGGGCGCCAGGACCTACCTCCACGTCAGGGTTCGCTTCTTCCACACGCTGCCACTCAGAGCATACCGGCGGCGCCGCCTGACCAGCCCCGCCGCCCCCAGCACATCAGGCAGGGAGCAGCGGGGCTTATGCATGGTGGCCACTGTCACAGGGTCTGGGGGAGAGGTTGTGGCAGAGGGGGGTCACCAGTAGGCACCAGCTCACTTTCTCCATGGGGAAACTGAGTCTCATAGCGCTTCAAACACTTGCCCAAGGAGGCCCCACATCTTCGATTGGAACCCAGGCCATCTAATTCTGGAAGCCAGCTCATACCAGACTATGACACTGCCCTTCTGGGTAGTATCACCCTCTGCACGGCCCAGCATGGACTCAGAGTCTCAGGCCAGGATCTGGGCATCCTGCTTCCCTGAGCCCTGGCCACTGGCCTCTAGAGAAAGGAACCCTGGGGGTGCAGTGAGAACTCCTCTCTCGGAGGCTGGAACCCCCTGGGAGGTTGCCCATACCTCACACGCTAGCTCCCAAGTCCCCATCACATCCAGATAAAGTTGAAAGTCCCCAGGCCAGCTGGGTCTCTGGTCTCCTGTGGCAAGCCCCTCCTAGGTCAGATCTCCTGGAATCCCCTTTACCAGCTTGGCTCCATCCCCAGCCGTCCCCTCACTCCAAGTGAAGGTGGAGGTGAAAAAGAGCAGTTGAGCACATCCTGTTGCCAAAAGGGTCCTACCTCCCCTCGTAGCTGGACAGGACCCCTCCACCTCTCTCTTCCTTTCATTTAACCCAACAGATGAGCCTCTCAGCTCTACCTCCAAAAGATACACCCTGGATTCAGCTGCATCTCATCACATCGTTGCCTGAACACTACGTGCCTCCTTCCTGGTCTTCCCACCCTCCATTCTCCAGCAGTAAGCAGAGGAAGCTTAAAATTGCAAATCACATCAAGTTGCCTCTCTCCCTCAAACCTGCTCAGGGTTTCTTATCACACTTGAAATCAAACCAAAACACCTTTCACGGCCCCTGATCAGGCTCTTGTTTAGCTCATCAGTCCTCCTTTCATTACAGGCATGCAAGCCAGTGTCTGCCACAGGGCCTTTGCATTTGCCTGGGACAATCTTTTCCCACATCTTCCCATGGCTGTTTCCTCCTCTTTGTGTCCTACTAATTCTTCAAGTCATATGAGCTCCTCCCAACTCATATGACATCTTTCAGAGGGGCCTGCCCTTCCCAGACCAGCTGCCTGAATACCATTAGCATTTTATTTTCATCAGAACGCTCACAGTATCTGAAATTAGTTTGCATATTTCTGTTCTTGATCTGTGTGTGTCTCCCTCTAGAATGTTAGCTCCATGAAAGCAGGGACCTCATCTACCTTGTTCACCACTATACCAGCGGAGCCTGAAATGACCTCACATGTCATTTACCAAGAAGAGATTCCTGATAAATATTTACTGAAAGAGGAATATCTTAGGACCTCCGAGTTGGGACCTGAGGTCAGCATTTCATAGCGCCCGTGATTCAGATACACGGGAGGTTTAGAAACTGCGGTTGGTCGGGTGGGCAACAATGGTCAGGCTGGGTGCGGAGGCTGGGCTGGGGGAGGGGGGGGCCACATACCCAGGACGCCTGTCTCCGGCAGACCCGCAAACCTCTGCATGACCTTGATCGCATCCCGAAGCTTTGCAGGGCTCTGCAGCTGGGCCTGGGCAGGGTGAGGTGGCGGCAGGTAGCCATAGCGGGTCAGCCAGTCCTAGACCAGAGGAGGGAACGGGGGAAGCAGGAAAAGTCGAAGAGATGGGACTTTCCCTTCCCACCACCATCCTGGAAGCCCCGCCTCTCACCAGACATGGATAATCCAGAGTCCTCAGCCCCGGGTACTGGCCTGCTCCCCATCTCAAGGTACAGGCCCTCCAGCCCTGGGTTTGCCCTTGTTCATCTGTTCCCAAGAGTCCCCACCTCCCCACCCTAGCCCCTTTCCAGATTTCCAAATTCGGGTCCCAAACCTCCTGACGGATCCAATAATTCGGGTCCCCTGTCTCCATCCCCGGTCACTCTTTGGACATTGGAATCCGCCCCCAGCTTCCTCTGAACCCGGGAGTCCAGGCCCCGGCTTCCCTCTCCCAGCCCCCCTGCAGGTCCAGGAGCCCGCGAGCCCCGGCACTCACCACGCCCAGGCTCACGTCCTGCGCGGAGGGCTCCCGGGCGCGCGCGGGCGGCGGCAGCAGCGGGAGCAACAGCGCCAGGAGCCGGAGCATGGCGCGGTCCTGCCCTGGCGGCCGGCGGAGCTCGAGGGGCCCTGACCCGCGCCGCCCTGGGGATCCGGGGGAGGAGATCAGGGGCCCAGAGAGGCTCAGGGGACCCGGCGCGGGATGCGAGGAGTGGGCGAGGGGATGGGGGGCCGCTCGGGGATCCGGGACCCTGGGAGGCACGATGCGGGGGGCACAGGGGCGTCCAGCGGAGGGCCGGCAGAGTTGAGAGGGTGCGGGAAGGGGGCGGAAGCTCGGGCTCCGGGTCCGCGACGGCCGCCTCTCGGGGATGCGGGCCGGTCCTGTCCGCGCCGACGGCCCCTCCTCCGGACTGGAGCGGCGGGCCGGGCGGGGAGGGGCGGGTCAGGCGCACCCCACTAGGCGAAGACGGCGCAGCAGGAGAAAGGGCCGGATCTTCGGTCTTCCAGCGAGACGAGGCGGGCCTGGTGGTGACGCAGGACCCCTCCCGGACCCAGGACCTCTCCTCCGAGCGCTTCAGAGAGCGCGGGGCGCGGCCCCAGCCGCGGCCGCAAGTTTCTCTTCCCAGATCCCGGCTCCGGTGGGACTCCCCGGAGCGCCGCTCGCTTCTGCTTTCTCAGATCCGCGAAGCCGGGCCCGGGGGAGGGGCGGCTCGGGGTCCTCCCCTTCCCCCAGCCGCCCTTCCCGGAGACCCCAGGACGCTCGGCCGGCCAAGCGCAGGGGGGATTTCCGGGCGGCGGGAGGCTGGGCCGCTTCCCCCTCCGCGGGGCCCTGGCACGCCCCCCGCCCATCTCGGCCCGCGGCCCCCGTGTGCGCGCGTGTGGCTGCCTGTGGTCACCGAATTCATTCCCCCAACCACGTGGGCTGCGCGGGTCTCTGCTTCCTACGCGGTGGTCCTAGCAACTCTAGATCCCAGACCGGGGGGCTACTTCGGGGCAGGTACTAGGCATTTAAAATCCAGTAACATCCTCGCAGGAGCTGGAGCGCCGGCCCCGGGCCGGGAGCGCAGGGCGGAGGAGGGGGTGAATAGGAGGAGATCCCGGAGGCACAGCCGCCCCTCACGCCCCCCGGGGAGCCGGGTGCTGGGAGGCCGAGCAGCTGGAGAAGGATGAGGAGGAAGGTGGGGGTGGACTTCCTGGCGAGGGCGGCTGAGTGAAAGAGCTCAGTCTGTGGCGCAAGCAGGGCAGCCACGGGACCCCATGTGTGTTTTAAACAAAATAAATAGTGAGCAGGATTAGCAAGCTAGAGATGCAAACTAAAACACTGCGATCCTGTGCTGATCGCTGGGGCTGCCATAACAAACTACCACAGACCAGGTGGCCTGAACAACGTGAGAAATTTATTTCCTGACAGTTCTGGAGGCCGGAAGTCCAAGATCAAGGTGCAGGCAACGTCGATTTTTCCAGGCTTCTCTCCTCACCTTGCGGGTGGCTGTTTTGTCCCTGTGTCCTCACGTGGTCTTTCCTCTGTGCCCACGCAGCCATGGTGTCTCTTTGCGGTCCATATCCCCTCTTCTCATAAAGACACCAGTCACATTGGATGAGGGCCCACTCTAATGGCCTCATTTTACCTTAATCACCTCTTTAAAGACCTATCTCCAAATCCCCACATTTTGACTGGGGATTAGGACTTCAACATACAAATTTAGGGACACTGGTTCAGTCCGTAACGGATCCCGTATGCAATAAAAACATCCACGCCTCCTCCTGGTGTTTCTCCTTTGCTCTCACACACTACCACACTCACAATGTTTAACCTCTGACACCAGATGTGTGGGGGTTTTCCCCACATCGGGCAATTCTCTGTGACACCAGCTGGGTGTCCTACGATTCTTCAATTCTGATAGTAACCAGAGTTATTGAAGACCCCGCAGGTTAAGGGTTCAGTCCCACGAGACTGCCCCCCATTTCAGATGCCAATCACAAGTAGGAGGTCTCCAGGTCACCCCAGGTTCTGCCAAGTTGGCTACAAATCAGAGGTTCCCATGACTTCCCCCTCCTTGGACTTGATTCTTTGCTAGAACAGCTCACAGAACTTGGGGAAACACTTACTTACATTTACCAGCTTTTTATGTAATAAAAAAATAGGATAAGGAATATAGATGAACAGCCAGATGAAGAGATACATCGGGCAAGGTCTGGAAGGGTCCCCAGCCCAGGAGCTTTTGTCCCCGTGGAGCTGGAGTGTGCCACCCTCCTGGCACGTAGATATGTTCACCAACCCAGAAGCTCTCTGCACCTCATACTTTGGGGACTTTTATGGAGGCTCATCACGTAGGCATGATTAATTATTAACACTATCCAGCCCCTCTTCCCTCCCTGGAGCATGAGAGGTGGGACTGAAAGTTCCAAGCTTCAGGTGACCAGCCCCCATCCAGGAGCTATCGAGAAGCCCACCCAGAGTCACCTCATTAGAACAAAAGACACCCCTATCACCCAGGAAATTCTGATGGATTTAGGAGCCCTGGGTCGGAAACTGGGGACAGAGACCAAATATTAGAACAAAAGATGCTCCTAGTACTCTTATCACTTAGGAAATTACAAGGGTTTTAGGAATTCTGTTCCAGGAACCAGGGGCAGAGACCAAAAGACATATTTTCTATTATTTCGCAGCCCGCCCCCTTGTCTCTGGCCATGGAACCCTTACAGCAAAACAATATGCAACTTGAAAGATACTGGCATGTTACAGAATCCCATGCCGTCAGCAATCACTCCAGTCCATCATCGTATCATATGAAAGTGTCCGCCAGGGTGAAGCCGCTTAGGGTCTCAAGTTTCCGTCTAATCTTGTTAGGTTCCAAAAGCAGGAGTGGTCTTGGCACATATGGCTTCACCCTTCCAGGCATCTGGTATAATCGAGCTAACAGAGAATATCATCTCTTGCTCTGAGCCTCTTTCAAGGTGTTAATGTAATACTGGATTTCCCTCATGACATAATTCATTTATCCATTACTTTACCCTTAGCTACTGTTCCTCCTTCTCTACATTGACACCCAAACGCTTCCACCTTTGGAAGGGACGTTAGGTTCGGCCACTGTGCTGGTCCAGATTGCAGGCAGCTATACTAGTCTAGCCGGTGCCTCCCCCTCAGTCCACAGAGGTTGAGGTCACACAGGTGCAGAACTGGTGGCCTATCTTTACCAGCATCACTGTAGCTGCATTCACTGTCAATGCCAATTTTGTCAGAGGGGGTGAAGGCACATCCTGCCCCATCAGTCCCTTAGGAATTCTGACATAAGGTTTGAAGTATAGTTGCAATCTCTTATTTAGGAATCATCACTGTTTGGGGCACTTGTATTTGCAGCCCTGGTCATGGAACCAGGTAGGCAGAAAAAAAGTTGTGATGATGTGGGGAAGAAAGAAAGAGAAAAAAAAAATGAGTTGTTATATGAGCATCCTCCTCCCTTGGGAAAAACTACATAGTCTTACCAGCATTTCTCCCCACCCTGTCTTTCCCAGATCCACCAGAAAAACAGAGACACCTACCCAGTGGGGACACTCCTTTGGCCACACTCATACCTGTGTTACACCGGGAGGAGTATAAGCCAGCTCTTTATTTGTCCCATTTTAAACAACTAATGCTTTAACTGCTTGCTCCAATTCTCTACCAAACTAGTACTCTGGACATTATGGGCTATAAAGTGGGGTCCTTGGTCTGAAGAAATGATGATCGGCCACCCAAACTGTCACAATATCTTCTGTTCCAGTTCTTTTATATTATTCTGAGCATTTGCATCTACACCGGCTAAGCAAAGCCCAGTCCAGAGTCGGTGTCTATTCCCGGCAGGACCCATCTGTACCCCCCAGGGATACCAGCATTAGTCTCACTTGCCAGTTACGATCCAGGCCTTCCCCCCAGGGAATCCGCCACATAACTATCTCCATTCTCTGTCTCTTCCTTGTTGACAAAACAGCTCTTATTGGCATTTCGTGCCTCAGGGGGTACAAGAGGACCATGTCCAGATTCAGCCCAACTCGGCATTGCTGTAGGGACCCCGTGTCCATTTATCTCATGGGCCTAGGTGGCGGCCACCTTAAGTGAACACATAGGAATCTCTGCTTATTAAGCTGGAAGTGGGTTCCAAGGATGGGCATTGACGTGCTGTGTCCTACTTTCAAGCACCCCTCAAATTTCCATAGTTATTTCCACGGGGCTGTGTCCCATATGGGCATCATTTTATTTATTTATTTTTAATTATCATTATTATTTTTTGGCCACGCTGTGCTGCATGTGGGATCTTAGTTCCCCGACCAGGGATCGAACCAGTGTCCCCTGTAGTGGAAGCGCAGAGTCCTAACCACTGGACCATCAGGGAATTCCCTAGGCATCCCTTTAACAGGCCAGGTTTCCGTTGCCCTCCTGCCTGACCGTGAGTCGGTAGAAAACAAAACATAGGGAATTTCACCACTGCCAATTCTCCCATCATGGCTAGGAAAACAGCTTGCAGTTCAGCCCACCAGACTGATCTGTTTTCACATTCTGAGATCACAGTGGTGGTCTTCCAAAGAGGAGGTTGTCTGTTCACCTTGGAACTGCTGCCCACAAACCAAGCATCTCCTTGTTGGTCAGTCGAGAGCTGTTAATAGGGCACTCACTGTCCAAGTGGCGGAATCCAGAGCTGCTCACACAGATCCGGATTCAGTCCTCGGAGAAGAGAGGCTCCCTCCTCGTGACGGTGACAGTCTCCCCAGGCAGCACCATCTTGTAAAAACCATTTCCATCTTATGATGGAACGCGTCTGGGTTCTGCCATCCCCATTAGAGCATTTCTCTGACATCACCCTAGACGTAATGGGTATTTCAGGTTTTAAGATCATTTTATGTCCTTCAGTCATGAGGTAGCTTCAATTAACGTCTGAAAACAAGGTAGTAAATAACTCTGGAAACTCTCCAGTTGGAAGTCCCAGTAGTCATCGCTGGGAGGTGCTCACAGACTTTTGCCTTAAGCCCCAGTCTACACTCCACATAGGGCTACCGCACAGAGACTCTGTCCCTGCCAGCACCCCACCTTCTATTCAACGCTGTGTAGACTAGGGCAATCTTACTGGTTCTTGTTTAGCACGTCCAAGGAACCTTGCTTGAAGGGAGGATTTGCACACCTTCTGTTTCACAGTACTAGTTAGGGAAACATTCCCCAGTCAGATACAGTGTCAATCCCCGTAATGGCACTCAGGTAAAAGAGGCACTTCACAGAAAGTCTGATGGAATATTCCAATTAGTAGAATTCCAGTTAGTAGGACTTTTACCTTAATTCAATCGACCCTTACATTCCTAGACGTGGCCTCCGCTGGGACTCCATCTACAGGTTTGGAGTTTACAATACCAGGTAGGGGAAATACTCCCAGCAGGACATAATATCCATTCCCATAAAACACTAGGTAAAGGAGACACGGCTTCTTTACATAAAGCCTGTTTAAACATTCCAACTTCCATAATCTCATGAACTCTGGCACTTCTACGTTCTGTTTTCTCAATCTAATTGCTGCCAAGTCAGGGCTTCACCAACAGGTTTTGGTACCACAGTGAGTGCGGCTCCTGTGTCAAGGAGTCCTGGGAAGTTCCCTTCTTCACTCCCCGACTGTTTCACCCACTGTTGTGCAAAAGGCTTTGGATCGGAGAAGATTCTGGGAAGATGGTGGAGTAGGAAGCACCAGGAATCTGTCTCCCCACCTGGACAACAATTGCACTGGCAGAATCTGTCTGATGGAACTATTCTGGAACCCTGAAGGCTTACAACTTCCAGGGGAAGGGTTGGATAGTAAATGGCCATCAATTTCAGCTCTCATTTCAGTAGTAGCTGCCCATCCCCCACCTGGAGAGCTTGCAGGAAGGAAGGTGAGCAAAAAGGACCCTGTCCTCCGAAGATGGGGTATCTGTGCTCTGACGGCTGAGACTGATCAATGGTTCTGATCAGGGAGCTGCAGACAGAGGGGCGGCAGCCATTCTTGTGGCACCTCCCCCGCTGCTGCAGCCCCCGCCCATCTGGCTGAAGTGACTGCCCGGGGGGGGGGGGATTTAAAGGGCCGGGACCCCTTTTTAACCCCCTTCTTTTTTTTTTAATTAATTTTTATTGGAGTATAGTTGCTTTACAATGTTGTGTTAGTTTCTACTGTACAACAAAGTGAATCACCTATACGTATACATATATCCCCTCTTTTTTGGATTTCCTTCCCATTTAGGTCACCACAGAGCATTGAGTATTAACCCCCAACTTTTAACGATTTTCCCCTTTCAGGAGTCAGACATTAAAGACTAGAACATTAAAACAAAACAAAACAAAACAAAAAACCTGCATCTATGGGGAAAATTAGCAAGTGACTGCGTGTGCCCAAGGAAAGGCTCAGAAAAGACCTAAGAACACATTAAGTTCACACCTCAGTCACAGAGACAGCCTACAACATTCCAAAAATAAAAAAAAAAAAAGCCCCCAAACAACAACAAAAAACAGCAAACCCTGGGGAGGGGGAGAATCTGACTTCCAGAGTTACCACATTATTAGATTTAAATGTCCGGTGTTCAACAAAAAATCACAAGACACACAAAGAAACAGGAAATATGGCCAGTTCAAAGGAAAAAAAAAATCAACAGAAACTGTCCTTGAAAAGACTTAATGGCAGGCAAATACTACAGGATTCCATTCATATGAGGTACTTAGAGTACTGCAACTCACAGAGACAGAAAGTACAGTGGTGACTGCCAGGGGCCAAGGGTGGGGAGAAGGGGTAGTTTGTGTTTAATGGGGACAGAGTTTCAGTTTTACAAGCTGAAAGAAGTTATGGGGATGATGGTGGTGATTTCTGCACAGCATTGGGACTGCATGTAATGCCGCCAACCTGTACACTTAAAAATGGTTAAGATAGTATATTTTATATATGTGTATTTTACCACAATAAGAAAAAAAAGTTAATGTGGAAAACAAACAAAAGAAGGCAGACAAAAAAATAGATCATGCTATATGATTCCAGTTATATTTAGCAAATGCAAACCAATCTAGACGGATAGAAAGCAGATCAGTGGTTGCTTGGGTGGGATTAGGGGGAGGCAGAAGGGAGGAATTGAAACAGAGCAGAACACTGCGGTACCCCCACCTCCCCCCAAGTACAAAGGCCCTTCCAATGTCCCCTGCCTCTTGTTTGTAGAAAAGCTGAAGTCTCCCAAGCCTCCCTGAGTCACAGAAGAGCAGGCTCAAGCAGTTAATGATCAGGACAATAGAGTCACAGACTCTTTCAGTGTCTGACGCACATTCTTGAGTTACTTTACAGGTACTGTAACTGTCCCCCAGAGGGAAAAAGCATGATGACCAGACTGCAGCCATGACATAAGCTGCTCCATTTTGAGCAGTACTGACTCTTTGGCTAGCACAATTCCAAGTACTGGCCTCAGGAGAATGCGGTTAACACTATTGCTCATAATAATCTGTATCTTTGTGGGCGTCAAAATAATTGTAGCTTACTCTGCCCGTATATGTAAGCGGGCAACTAAAATTGTCAGCAAAGAGATGCTATAGAAGCATGTCGACATCTTCCACTCTAAGACTACGACACCCTATGTCAGCAGGAAGAAGTTACAGAAGATGGACCTTCGCCCCTAATCCCTTAGAAATGGAGTGATGTCTGACAATGGGGATCTGTAAGCAGCTTTTTTCAGGAAAGAGTTTTTTGCAGGAAAGAGCTCTTTGCAGGAAAGAGCTCTCTGCAGGAGGTCCCTTTTGTCTTGTCACTTTAGCAAAGCCATATTGTAACTAACCTCCGGCCCAAGCACACCTTTCAAATCTTTTGATCACACAATACTTAGCCTAACCTGATTCTTTCCTTAGATCAAAGAAATAGAAATGAAGAATAAGGAATTAACAGATGATTAGATCTCTTCCCTAGCTTCCTCTTCAGTAATCTCGTGAAGAAACTGTGTGAACAAGGTGGCATCTAAAGAAAGATCACAAGGAGTCGACAAGGCTGCACCCAACAGGAGATGGTGATGATTCTGACCCCCTATCTCAGTGATTAACTGAGGGGACTTCCCCAGTGGCGCAGTGGTTAAGACTCCACTCTTCCAATGAACTAAGATCCTACTTGCCAGCGAGGTGCGGTCAAAGAAAAAGAAACTGACAGTCAGTGATTAACTGAGATTACCTCCCCTTTTTCCCCTTTAAAAACTTTCCTGGCCAAGCAGAATTTCCAGAGCTGGTTCTGGGACTTGAGTCCGCCTTCTCCCCAGGTTGCTAGCCCCCTGATTTTTTTTGTTTTTTGTTTTTTGGCCATGCCACGCGTCATGCGGGATGTGGGATGCAGGATCCCAACCAGGGATTGAACCCGTGCTCCCTGCAATAGAAGCGTGGAGTCTTAACCACTGGACCGCCAAGGAAGTCCTTCTCTCCTCTCGTTTTCCTCTTTGTTTCATTCCTAACAATATTCGTTTTATTCACCTTATTTCTTAATAACCCTTTAAAAATGTTCACCCTGCCAAGACCTGTCTCTTGTCTCTTGATTCTCTCCTCTGCCTTTCCCCATTTTCTTTTTTTTTTTTTAATAACTAAATTTATTTATTTATTTATTTATTTTTGGCTGCGTTGGGTCTTTGTTGCTGGGCTTTCTCTAGTTGCGGCGAGGGAGGGCTACTCTTCATGGCGGTGGCTTCTCTTGTGGAACACAGGCTCTAGGCGCGTGCGGGCTCAGTAGTTGTGGCTCGCAGGCTCTAGAGCGCAGGCTCAGTAGTTGTGGCGCACGGATTTAGTTGCTCCGCGGCCTGTGGGATCTTCCGGGACCAGGGCTCACACCCATGTCCCCTGCATTGGCAGGTGGATTCTTAACCACTGTGCCACCAGGGAAGTCCCCCCATTTTCTTGTTAATTAACCTAATTTTTTTTCTTTAGTAAGACCCATGAGGGGGAGCTGGGACCGCAGATTTATAAGGCTTCCTGAACGGTCCTTCAGTTTTGCAGCAGTCAGGTTATGTGGGGTACCCATGCAAAAGGGCCACCCCCCAACCAGAGGGTGGTCGGGGTAAGGGGCATATTTGGTGGGCGAATATCCAGGTCATTTTAAAGCCAGCCCCAGGTGGCTAGCATACAGAGTTGTCAGCCCCTTCATCTGCGGTGTTCCACTTGGCATTTATGGGGCGAGACGGATAGCTCTCCTTCTCAGGGTAATCAGACCTTACTGTGGCTTTTATTCAGTCTAGCAGGCTGGCTGTTCCCTCGGGAATAACCTCCTGTGGGTCCGGATCACTTATAACCATCTGTGATTCTTTCATACTGAGCTGTGGGTCCTGAATCAACCCAGACATGCCCTTCCACTCTGCAGACTCAAAACCAAAGAACAGCCCCTAAGCTAGTTACTCTCACAAGCCATTTCAAGAAAGGGTCTTCAAGAAAGTGATGATACTGATCCACGAAATAAAAAAAACCCTCCACACTGTCCCCCTGCTTTCAGCAGTTTCTTGGTTTTGCCCTTCCCCCACCTGGACTACCTTCCTGGTGACCTGAGGTCTCAGAGGTACTTACGGTTGTCCCTGCGTGACTTTTCCCTCAGTGGGTGGCATTAGGCTAGTGGCCAAAGCTCAGACTCACCAAAATCTGATCAGTATCAAGGTTCCACCCAGCACTCTCTTTTAATTTCATTTTAGCTATTACCGATAACAATAAACAATTGAATCATTTGCCGTTTTCTTATTAGTTTTCATTTCCTTCTGCCTCAACTGAACCAACTCCCTGGGAGTTGGGTCCATCCCTAAATTCCATTGCCAGCTTTTACCTTTAGTACCTGAGCACAGCACAGCTGCTTCTCCAGACCATGGGTGACCACGTGGCCACCAGGAATCAAAATCTCCGTCTCCCCTGCCCTTTTATCCTTTCTCTTCCCAAGCCACATGTTTCCATGAGTTCTAGCAAATCCCACTTCACTGACACCAACTTAATGAAAACCTCACTTCTCCTGGCATCCCTATTTACAAGGATTTCAGGAGCTTTGTACCAGGAACTGAGGGCAGAGACCGATATATATTTTTTCTATTATCTCACACCATGTTTGTCATCGGATTGGCAAAAATTAAAAAGTCTGATGATGCCAAGTATTAGCCAGGTACTGGCTAGATGAAACTCACACTCTGCCGATAGGAGTGTGTTTCCTGGTTGCTCCGTGATGGGATCAAACCCTTCACACAAAATTTGGTTCAGAGGTGAAGACTGATGAGGTCACACATAGCAAGAGAGTAGGACGAGATTGATGACTCACATAATGAGGCTTCCTGGGAGGAGCAGGGCAGGTTCCCAAGCAGGTCAGAAATGGCTTCAGAGAGTGAGGAAGGGCTTTCACTGTGGTCAGAGGGTGAGACTGGGCTGAGGGCCCCTCCACACTGGCCAGGGCTTTCCTGAATTCAATTTCCCGCCTGTGCAAGGGAGCGAGCATCAGGGCCTTGTTATCAGCTTGCCCAGATGTGGGACACAAGAGGGAAGAGGGAAGCCTGAGGCTTTCAGGCTATCAGCAAACATCAAAAATGGAGTTGGACTTCTGATTACAGAGTGTAAATTCATACCTACCCTTTGGAAACCGGTTGGGCGATATTTAATAAAACTGAAGAGCGTAACCTCTGTGGTAGGTAAAAGATGGCTGCAAATTCTCCTCTACTCCTCCTGCGGAGAGGTGGAATCCACTCCTTTCCCCTAGAACCTGGGCTGACTCAGTGCCTTGCCTGACCAGTAGCATGCTGTAGAAGTGATGGTTCTGGGAACTTCTGAGTCTTAAGAAGCCTGGCAGCTTCTGCCCAGGCTTCTTGGAACCTCGTTTTTGGGGAAGTCGGCTGCCACCTGAGGAGTCCGGGATAGCCTCGCTGGGAGGAAATCCAGGCAGACGCGTGCAGAGGCTGCGTGAAGAAAGAAACGCTATCTCGTCCCACCTGACCCAGCCAGCCAGCCCAGGCGCCAGACATGGGAGCGGAGAAACCATCTGACGACTCCAGCCCCGGCCACCATCTTACCTGCAACTGCATGAGATCCCGGCAGAACCCAGCCAACCCTCAAAACTGTGAGAGAGAAAACCAAATTGCTGGGCTTCCCTGGTGGCGCAGTGGTTAAGAATCCGTCTGTCAATGCAGGGGACACGGCTTTGAGCCCTGGTCCGGGAAGATCCCACATGAAGCCCGTGTGACACAACTACTGAGCCTGCTCGCCTAGAGCCTGTGCTTTGCAACAAGAGAAGCCACCACGATGAGAAGCCCGCGCACCGCAACGAAGAGGAGTCCCCGCTCGCCACAACTAGAGAAAGCCCGCGTGCAGCAATGAAGACCCAACGCAGCCAAAAATAAATTAAAAAAAAAAAAGTTCTAAAGAATAATTAAAAAAAAATAACTTGCTGTTCCAAGCCTCTAAATGGTGGGATAGTTATTACCCAGCAAGAGATCACTGGAACACCTCCCCCCACTGATTCTACTTCTAGAATGATGACAGCATAAAATTTCCATCCAAGTGTTCATGGAGATCTATGTACAAGGATGTGCATTAGAACATTGTTTATAATGTTGAAGAAGTGCCAGATGAATAAGTGTTCATTGATAGGAGAGTGGAGAAATAAATCGGGGCATAAACATTGGATGAAATACCTTACAGCTGTTAAGAACAAACTAAATCTAAATACATTATCCTGGATAAGTCTGAGAAACATTTTGGAAAACAGCTGCTTGTATTCTTCCCCCAAAAGCCAATATCCCGAAAGACACATAAGAAGGCAAGGGGAGTGGGACTTCCCTGGTGGTCCAGTGAGTAAGACTCCGCGCTTGCAATGCAGGGGGCCCGGGCTCAATCCCTGGTCAGGGAACTAGATCCCGCATGCATGTCGCAACAGAAGATCCTGTGGGCCACAACTAAGACCCGGCGCAGCCAAAATAAATAAATAAATATTAAAAAAAAAAAAAAAGAAGGCAAGGGGAGTATTTCAGATGAAAGGGGTCTAAAGAGAAATGTTCAGTTGATCACATGTGATAATGGTACATGATTATGTAGGGGGATATCTGTGTCCTCAGAGATGCAAGCTGAAGTAGCCAACGGTTTAGTAAAATGTGTGCCAGTGTGTGTCGTGTAGGAGAGCAAGAAAGCAAATGTGGCAAAACGTCCACCACTGGGAACCTAAGTGGAGGGTATTCATTGTGTTATTTCAGCAACTTTCCTTTAGATTTGAAACTTCTCAACCCTATTGATTCCACTGATATGTACGACATGGATGAATCACAGCAGCATTATGCTGGGTCAAAGCAGCCAGGAGCAGGGACTTCCCTAGCGGTCCAGTGGTTAGGACTTGGTGCTTTCACTGCCTTGGGCCCCGGTTCGATCCCTGGCTGGGGAACTAAAAAAGCAGCCAGGCACAAAAGACTACACATCAGACACGACTCCATTCAGAGAGCAATCTGGAAGAGGCAAAGTAAAGCAGATCAGTGGTTGCCAGGGGATAAGACCTGCGGAAGGAGCACGGGGAGCTCTGGGTGATGGACCATGGAGCTGGGAGAGCAGTGTGGGAGAGATGCCTGTCAGGGGCTCAAGGAGGAGCCAACCCTGCCCACACCTTGATTTCGGGCTTCTGGCCCCCAGAACTATGAAACAATACATCTCTGTTTTTTGAGCCATAAATTTGTTATGGCAGCCCTAGGAAATGAATACCTACCAATAAAGCCAATTTTTTTTTAAGTTGGGAAAAAACTTGGAAATATCAGGCTAAATGAAAAAAAGCAAGTTACAGAACAATGTATTCAGTGCAAAACATTTTATAGGAAGGTTTTAAATGCCCCAAACAATACTACTTATTGTTCATAGACTTTGCATCTGTCATAAAAGCCCGGAGGCGCCTTGGTCTGGAAGGGCGTCATTCCCTGGGTTGCCTCACTGGAGGGGGTGGGGTATTCTGCTGGCTTCCACCGCCCAGCAGAGGCTGCCCAAGTCCTTGTGAAGTCTGTGGAGGCTTCCCCAGGGAGGAGACACCAGGACTCGGAACACTAGGGGCCCACCAGGTGGTTAGGAAGGTGGGGGAGAGCATTCAGGGCCGAGCCAGAGCTTGGAGGCTCCAGGAAGCTGGCTTGCTTGGGGGGTGGCTGGAGACCAGAGGGCTGGGTTATTATCATCCCTGCTCTTATCTGGACATGTCCCAGCATCCCTAGGGCTTCCCTGGGGCCACTCTGTCCCTCTTATCCATCTTCACCTGTGATCAGCAGGGAGGCTGGGAGAGGGGAGCTGGGGAACAGGGGAGGGGCTGGAGGCCAGGACTCAGGTCCAGCAGGGAGGCTGGAGGCCAGATTCAAATGTCCAAAGAATGACTGGGGCTGGGAGCCAGGCAAGCTGGGATGAGAGGTCGGCCATGCAGCCACAGACAAATCACTTTGCCTCCCTGAGCTGGTAACCTGTCTGTGAATGGTAATGACTTAATAGGGTTGCTGTGAGGATGAAATGCATTGTAATATGTGTGGTGAGTCATTTCTTAGGGCTCTGTTGAGGATCACGAGCACAGCCTAAGCGCTGGTACTTCACCCTCATTGAATTCTCAGAACTCCATAAGCTAGGAACTGTGATCGTCTCCATTTTACAGATGGGGAAACTGAGGGCTGCAGAGGCCAGTCAGCTGAATGGCACAGGTACACACAGCTGACATGTGGCCAAACTGGGATTTGGACTGAAGCCATGTGATGCCAGCACCCGAGAGCCAAGCTCTTTTGCTGTTTGTTTTATTGGTGCCTTTCTGGTTTATAGGTCTACACCTCCTCCAACCTCCTGGGTGGACTGTGAACCTCCTTTGGGAGTAGGGCCTTGAGCACTTCATCTCCAGGTGAGTCCACCCCCTGCCTGGCAGGAGAGGGGCTCAGGGAAGGCTTGCCGAGTGCGGATGCATTATACCTGGGGCCCCGGGTGGTCCTGGTATTTGGAGGGAGTCAGGTGGCAGCACCGAGGCAAGGCTGGGGTGTCTCCAGCCCTCCGAAGTCTGCCAGGCTGTCCCACAAGTGCTGTGGGAGAATGTAGTGGCCTTGCCAGGCAAGGCAGCCCACAGACCCCTTTGCAATGTAATTGGTACCCCTGCTCTGTGCTGGCAAGAAACCTTGTCCCAGCCCCGGACACAGTAGTCCCAGCCCCCGAACCACCCCTCCAAGGAATCCTTGCATCCATTTCCCCACAAGTCAGGAGTCCCAGCTCCCAGCTCCCTGTTTTTCTAAGACTCAGCCAGATAGGACTCCAGTCCTCCAAGACTCAGAAGCCCTGACCCTCCCCCCAGCCAGAGGGGCAGGGGACCCAGCTGGTACTGGCTGGCAAAAGCTGATTATGGACATTTCTGCCCATCTCCACATTCAAGGATGTCACATCAGTAGCTTGAAATCAGCTTTGGAGGGAGTACTTACAGCACAGAAATTTGCAAAAGCAACAAATCGGGGCATTCTTTTTCCCCAGAGAGTCTGTTGTTAAAGTGTTACCAGCATACCATTGCTCCCAGCCCTCCATCTGTCCCTACTCACCAGGCCAGCAACCCCTTTTACAGGGACCCAGGGAGCCCTGGAAGTCTGAGGGGACTCCTGACAAGCCACCAGGCCATGGCAGGGGCATCCCCCGCATGCCCAGGCTGCACTGGGCTGGACCCCAGAACCCAGGCCTTGATCCTCCCAGTCTCCATACCCAGGCCTCTGCCTCTGACTCTGTGCAGCCTGGGAACCGAGAGCCTCAAGTTGGGAGGCGCACAGGCTAAGGTGTGGTTACGGGCAAGTCACTTTAGCTGTCACCTACAGCACGGGAATCAGCATAAGAGCACACACCCTGAAGTCACACTTGTGCTGCTCACATTCAAGTTCTGTCCATGTGACCCCAAGCAAGTTAGATTCTCCCTGGCCCTCAGTTTCCTCATCTGTAAAATGGGGATAATAGTAGTTCCTGCTTCATTAGGATGTCATGAAAGTAAACAAGTTATCCCCATATAAGAGGATATTATTACTTAGCATATTACTTAGCATTAATACATGTTAGATTTCCTATCCCACAAGGGCAGTTGTGAGAGGGAAGGAGCTGACATATATGCTCAGGGGTCTGCACACAGCAGGTGCTCAGTTAATGGGCTCTGTCGTTTTCCGATGGCAGCAAGATGGGTCACTGGCTCTGACCTGGGTGGAGGCGACTTTCTTTAGGCCCCACCTGGCCATTCCGGCCACCAGGGGGCGCCCCAGCCTTGCCTGTGGCACCGCCCCCTCACCTGTGCGGGCAGTTCACCTGGCGCCGCCTCCGGAAGAGGGGACTGGGGACCGCGGGTACCTCGGAGGGAGCCCGGCGTCGTCGGGTGAGAGCCTAAGGGGCGCCGAGGACAGGGGACCTTCGAGCTTCGGGCGGACCGGGCCGGGGAGAGTGGGCTAGTGGGGGATGGGGCGGGGCAGGGGCGGCCGGGCCGGACTCCCGGGGCCGGGAAACGGGGGACGCGGGCAGGAAAGAAGGCAGGAAGGCGGTGGCTGGGCTTCCGACGCCTAGGGTTGGGGGTCGAGGCGCTGGGGACCCTGACGCCTGGGCTGAGGTGCTAATAACTGGTAGCTCGGTGCCGGGAGGGTTGAGGAGGAGGGATACCCCTGAGTCCCAGAGCAGTGTTGGGCCTGCAGAGGCCACGTCAGGGAGACCCCCAGTCTGGCCGGGGGGCATTTGGGCTGGGACTGCAGCTGATGCCTGGGTCCTGAGAGTAGGCCTGGGGTCGGACACCTGGCGAGGGGAGGAGGGGAAGGGACAGATGTGTGCCCGTGCGTAGGGGGTGGGGGAACCTCAGGAGTGCTGGAGAGGGGTAATATGCCAGGAAAGCCCCGTGTGTTCCCTCCCTCCTGAGCCCTGGAGCCCCTGAACTGCGGGCCCTGGCGGCCCTAGGGGAGTGCCACCAGGCTCCCATCCCCAAAGGCAGGAGGGAAGTAAACAGAAACCTGGAGTGGCTGGGCGGGCGGCAGCGCCGGCACAACCTGTTACCTCGCCGGCCCGCCGGCCCGCCCGCCCGCTTGCTCGCTCAGGGCCTGGAAACTGGGGGACTGGGGCCAGCAATCCAGAAGGGGTGGGCTGAGGGTCCGGGCACCTAAGTTCAGAAGGATGGGGACCTGAAAAAATAGGAAAACAAGGGCCAGGAGGGCTGGGGGGCTGGTAACTTGGGCCTGGGCTTCTGGAAGGGGAGGGTGCTGGATTTCTGGGGGCTAAGGGCTCAGGACACGTAAGTTCCCAAGGCCCTGTATTCTTGGGAGAAGAGGCTGGACTCATCGCAGAGTCCTGAGTCCCAAGAACCTGGGTTCTGGTAAGAGTTTCCCAGCTGGTAAGAGGCTGGGAGCCAGAACAGCTGGGTCCTGGGAAGAGGGGGGTGGGGACTGTCGCTGGGGTGGCGTGTGGTCCTGGAGCACTGGTAGAAGGTTTCCTGGGAGCAGAAAACATCTGCCAGAGGCAGAAGGCTGGACAGCTCTTTTCCTGCTTCTCCCTGCCTCAGTTTACCCTGGGGACATTAACGGAGCTGGACAGCCAAGACACAGATCATTAACCCTTCATGGCCCAGGGAGGCCCTGGCTGCAGGACCGAGAGGGCCAGTAAGGCAGGTGAAGAACGGCAGGAGAGCCACGTCTTGGCCAGTGGCGGTGGGGGCGGGGGGTGGGGCGGGGCAGTGAACCCCTTTGGGCTGCGGTGTAGAGTGTCATGCAGCTACCTCTCCCCACAGACCTTCCTGTCCCCACAGACACTGCAGGCACCATGAGCTCCCCAGAAGGGCCCAGCTTCCCATCCGGGCTGCTCTCCGGGGGCACCTCCCCCAGCGGCAATGAGGGCTTCTTCCCCTTCGTGCTGGAGCAGCGGGACTCATTCCTGGGAGGGGGCCCAAGGCCTGAGGAGCCCGAGGACCTGGCCCTGCAGCTGCAGCAGAAGGAGAAAGACCTGTTGTTGGCCGCAGAGCTTGGCAAGATGCTTCTGGAGCGCAATGAGGAGCTGCAGCGGCAGCTGGAGATGCTGAGCGCCCAGCACTCTGAGCATGAGGAAGTGAGCTGACAGCAGAGGGCAGGGCTGGGGGGATGGAGGACAGGGGAGGGACCAGGCAGGGGGTCAGGGAGAGGAAAGCCAGGCAGGGGGATGCCTCTGGAACAGCAGTTCAGGTCTGGGACCAGCCTCCCTGGCAGTGTTGCCCAGTGGTTAAGAACATGGGCTCTGAGGGCAAGACAGGACCTGGGTTCAGATCCCTGCCTGGCTGTGTGACCTTGGGGAAGCTGCTGGACCTCTCTGAATCTTGGGTCTGTCTCCTCAGCAGTATTGCACGATCCCAGCCAACAGATCCTGGGCTCTCTCCCTGCCTGGCTCTGGGCTAAGCACTTTCCATGCATCATCTCGGTCAATTCTCACCCGGCTCTGGGAGATATGAACAGTTCCCTCTGCCCAGGCTGTGGTCAGCCACACTCTCACCCTGTGGGTCACATCTGGTCCCCTAAACACCCTGGACACCACTGACTCCTGTATCCATGTCGTCGGCCCCACACCCTCCCCATCTGGCCACCTAATGGGCATTTCAACATAAGTGGCACTGGATTCCATGACCCCATCCCCTACTGTCCCCACCCCAGCTTCCTGCGGCAGGACCAGAGCCTGCACATCTCTGTGACCTCTCCCTCCCACACTGGCAGGCCCTGTTGATTCTTCTTCGAAACTAGATTATGAGTCTACCCACTTCTCATCGTCTCTCCAAGCTGGCCGCAGCCCCATCATCTGCCCCAGACACTGCAGCTGCCTCCTCATTGGTCCCCAGCTTCCACTCTTGCCCCCTGAGCCCCTTCTCCATGGGGAAGCCAGAGGGATCCTCAAAAATTGCAAATCAGATCATTTCAGTCCTTGCCCAGAATCTCTCAGTGGCTCCCCCTCACATTCAGAATGAAACCAAAACTCCTCCCCATGTGACCTCCTTGACGTCAGTCATCTCAGTCAGTCACCTCAGCCACGCAGTCCCTCCTCAGAGGGGGGCTTTTTTCAGTTCCCTGAGCAACCCACGCTTATTGCCTCAGGGCCTTTGCACTTGCTGTCCCTTGCTGTAGCCCTCTTCCTTCTTGCCCTGCAGGAGTCAACAGACATGACTTCCTCCTGAGAGCCCCCACCCCACCCCGCTCCTCTTCATCACTTCCCAGGGTTTCTTTAGAGCTCTTAATGTCCCCCCTCTGAAACTACCTGGTTCAAGCATGTGTCCATTTGCCTCTGGACTCTAAGCTGCTTCAGGCACGGAACTTGGTGGTCTCACTTACTGCTGACAAAGACTCCAAAACGGGGTGAGCTCAGGAAATATTGGATGGATGGATGGATGGATGGATGAATGGATGGGACTTGGAGATATTAGGGAACTTGCCTGACCACAAAGCAGCAGCAGAGCAGGACACCGGCCAGGACAATCGGACCCCGAACCTGTGGGCTCCATCCTAGAGCTGTGTTGCCCCCACAGTATTTGGTTAAGGGCTTGGCTGCCTGGGTTAGAATCCCGGCTCCACTAACTCACTGTGTGTCCTTGGGCAAGGCTTTTAAACTCTCTGAGGCCCAGTTTCCTCATTTGTAAAATGAGGATGTTAAGGAGTCTAAGTCTCGTGGAGTAAATAAAATAATATAGGTAAAGTGCTAGCACAGGCCCTGGCAGGAATGCCTGCTAATCATTGTAGCAGCTGTGGTTAGCTTCACCTTCCTGCATGGAGAGTCTATGACGGGGAGCGGGGAGACGCTGGCCCCCTGACTTGCCTGCCTCCACAAGCTGGGCATCTGGGTGTGCCAGGAACATCCCCCTGCTGGTTAGACAGGTTTGGGGAGGGCAGGCAGTGGCCTGGGGCCAGGGTGTGGCTGACCAGGGTTAATTAGAGGGAGCTGGCCAGGAGGAGCTGGGGGAGAGGGACCAAGCAGAGGCTGGGCAGAGGCCGAACCTCCAGAGCCCCTGGAACGCAGGTGTGTGAGGCTTCAATTCTGCCAGACTCAGGCGCCAGAAATGGTGCCTACGCCCTCGGGTCCAGAAGCCCTGGTGGCAGCCAGAGGTGAGTGGGCATCAGGGAGCCCCGCCCAACTCTGGCCCAGGGTCAGCCCCTCCTGGAAGCTTCTCTCTATTGCTCCCCCTCCTCCTCTACTGTCTGAGGCTGTGTCTTGCCCTCCGCCCACTTCCTCCCCAGCTCTCTCATGTTTCTGGTTTTCAGGCCTGTCTCAGACCCCCTTGGACTCTTTGGGTCTCTGTCTGTCTCCTCTGCGTCCCCTCCAGTCTCACCTCTCCCTCTCTCTACCCTCTGTCCCGGCCCCCACAGCGGCTGCAGCAGGAGAACCATGAGCTCCGCCGAGGGCTGGCAGCCTGGGGAGCTGAGTGGGAGGCCAGGACTGTGGAGCTGGAGGGGGACGTGGAGGCCCTTCGGGCCCAGCTTGGGGAGCAGCGTTCCGAGCAGCAGGACAGCAGACGGGAGCGGGCGCGCGCCCTCAGTGAACTCAGTGAACAGAACCTCCGGCTCAGCCAGCAGCTGGCCCAGGTGGGACGGCCCTGATCCCAGGTCCCTGGGCAAGCAGGGGCAGACACCTGGGTCCTGGTGGGAGTGGGTGCACTGGGCTTGGTGTTGCCGCTTGGGCCAGCTGAGGGCTCCACTGCCTCGCCCCACCCTCAGGCCTCCCAGACTGAGCAGGAGCTTCAGAGAGAATTGGATGGCCTTCGGGGGCAGTGCCAGGCTCAAGCCTTGGCTGGGGCAGAGTTGAGGACACGGCTGGAGTGTCTGCAGGGGGAGGTGAGTGCCAGCTGGGTCTATTGAGCCTGGAAGGCTGGGGGCTGTCTGCGCCTGGCCTAGCCCTTCCACTCCAGCTCTGAGGCCTTTCCCCAGAATCAGATGCTCCAGACTCGCCGACAGGACCTGGAGGCCCAGATTCGAGGTCTGTGTGAGGAGGTGGAGAAGGGCCAGGGCAGGCTACAGGCAACCCATGAGGAGCTGCTGCTGCTACGGCGGGAGAGGCGGGAGCACAGTCTGGAGGTGACTAGTAGGGTTGGGGTGGGCGGGTGCATCTAGCCGGGGCCTTGGCCACTGCCTCAGGGCTTCCTGGGAGAAGACACCAGAGCTGGGTCACTGGGAGCCCTAACAGCTGGGCCAGAAGAGCACAGGCATTAGCACAAGGGCAAGTGGGAGCCATAAGCTACTGAGCAGGGGCAGTACTCTTACAATGCATCAGAGACTGGCATCTGGGTGGCCAGGGATGGGGCTGAGGCCAGAACTCAGGGCAGAGATGATAGGGACCTGGACCAGGTCTGAGCTGTGAAAATGGAGGAAAGGAAATGAAAAGAGGCAGTATGGCTTGATGTTTGAGATCTCAGGAGTTTGCACTTTGGGGTCAAATTACCTGGGTTCTTATTTCAGTGTCCCTTCCTACTATTGCGGAACACCAGCCTCAGTTTCCCCATCTGTGAGATGGGATGGTAATGGTACATGGCTGTGGTAAGGGTGTGAGACACTCAGCACATTGCCCGGCTTAGAAGAAAGGATCAGTCAATGCTGGATGATAGCATTAGTGAGAGAGTTAGAAGGTAGACCGGTATGGTCGGGGGAGGGGGTGGGGCTTTTCGAGGTGACCTGGTGGGGTGGGACTGGAGGGAGGGTGATGGGAGACTTTGAAGCCGGGGTGCCCATCGGCGCCCTGCTTTATAGGGGAGGAAATTGGTGTCTGCCGAGGGGAACTGCGCGGCCCAAGGCAGCCCAGCGATCCGGGAGTGGGAGCCAACTTCGGCGCCGGGCTGCGTGGACGCGCGGGGCTACCTGACTCTCTGCGGCGCGCCGGCGCCCTCTGTGGGCCGGCCGCGGGATGCCGGTGGCGGGAGCACCTGGCTGACCGCCCTTGTTTCGCTCTGTGGTGGGTCGGTCGCAGCTGGAACTCGCGCGCTCCGAGGCGGGGGAGGCACTGAGTGCGCTGCGGAGGCTGCAGCGGCGGGTCTCGGAGCTGGAGGAGGAGTCGCGCCTCCAGGACGCCAACATCTCGGGAGCCTCGCTGCAGTTAGAGCTTGCCCATAGCCTCGACAGCGACAAGGACCAAGACCAGAACGCGGACAGACGCGGAGATGCTCTGGTGAGCTCTCGGCCCACCAGCCCCCACACGTACCATCCAGGAGGGCTGCAGACTCCGCCCCTCCTTTTTTTCCCACGATGTTCGACACTGCACTGACTAGCTTCTTTGGTGAACAGGCCACTCTGTCCCCGGAGACCCAAGAGGCATCCAGCCACCAGCCTTCGCCCCAGGAGGAGAGGTTGGAGCCTCCCAGGAAGCGAGCATCCCTGAGCCCAGCGGAGATACTGGAAGAGAAGGAGGCGGAAGTGGTCCGGTTGCAGGATGAGGTGGGGGAAGCATAGTACTGGACGCAAAGCCCCTCTCAATGTCAGTTTCTCTTTCCCATCTACATCTCGGAGCCTCTGCCCACGAATTCCCCTCTACCTGGATAGCCCTTCATCCCCCAAAACTTGCAATCATGTTTGAAGAGCCAGCCTGTATGTCACCTCCTCCAGGAAGACTTCCTGGACTACACTGCCTCTTTAGTCCCACCTCCCAATGCTTCTCCATGCATCCTTCCTGCAGGCTTATACCACCCATCTAGCCCCGATCAACCCCACCCCTCTAGGTGCTCAGAAGATTAATCTCCAGCACAGAACCACAGCTGTCTGGGTTGTTTGTGGAGCAGGCGGGGATGGGGGTGGGGGAGGGGGCGGGAGGGCGGCGAGCTGGAGTCCAGGCTGCCTAGAAGAGCAGAGCTGGGACACTCGGGCCTACCTGCCTTTCTGCACCTTACCCTGTCCGCAGATGGCGCTGCAGGGGGAAGAGCTACGGTCCCTGCGGAAGGAGCTGCAAAGGCAGAAGGAACTGCGGGCGCATGAGGATCCCGAGGAGGTCTTAAGCGGCGCCCTCTCGGATCGGGACGAGGCCGTGAACAAGTGAGCATCTGCCACCATCCACCACCGCCCCAGGGGGGGCTACAGGCCCCCAGGACACTCTGGCCTTTCTGGGTTTCGGATTCCCTCACGCGAGTGCTATAATTGTCCCCACTCCGCCGCAAGGGCCCTGTAACCTCCCTGGTTTCGGTATTAGCGGCCTCACTCCCGCCTGGGTCCAGGAGCCCCCAACCACCCCTGTTCGCTGAGGCCCCAGCGCCCTCGGACCTGCTCTCTGCCCCTCTCCCTTGCAGGTCCCTGGAACTGTCCCTGGAGCTCAGCCGCGTTTCTCTGGAGCGGGACTCCCTCTCCCGGGAGCTGCTTCGCACCATCCGCCAGAAGGTGGCGCTGACGCAAGAGCTGGAGGCCTGGCAGGTGAGGGGCGGGGCCGGCGGGGCCAACAGGGCGGGGCGGGGCCGGCAGGGGCGGGGCCGAACGCTGACCCGACCCGCCGGCCCGGCCACCCTGCCCGCAGGACGACATGCAGGTGGTCATCGCACAGCAGTTGCTATCACAACGCCAGAAAGAGCTGAGTGCGGCTGGATCCGCCCCGAGCCGCGCCCCGCCGCGCTTCTCGCTGCGCCTGGGCCCTGGGCCCGCCGGCGGCTTCTTCAGCAACCTCTTCCGAAGGACCTGAGCGCCCGGTCAAGGGGGCCACCTCTGCCCTCTTTGGCTCACTTTCCTCTTCTGGCCAACGGAGCGACGGGCCCCGACTGTCTGCCAAAGGCGGCTGGTGCCCTCTCCACCCCGAGAGGCTGGGCAAGGGCTCACCGGGAGCAGGGGCCAGCTTTGGGGGCCAGGGACCCCAGGTGGGTGGCAGGGGCAGGTGTGGCAGAGCTGTTTTTCGAATCTATATAGGTCTATCTTTTCAGGGCCTAGGCCCCCTGGCCCCCAGCATGCTCCAGGACAGGGGTGAGGGTAGGTATTTATGTATCAAGATCAGACAGAGTAATATATAAATCATTGCACCGACTTGGCCTCCATTCTTGGGAAAAAAGTACATGAAAAAAAAAGCCCAAAATTTTATTAGTATAAAAAAAAGAAAAAACAAACCACTCCAAACCCCTGAGATGGAGGTGGGGGTGTTGCTGGAGGTCAGAAGGACAGGGAGAAAGCTCGGTAGCCCAGATTGGTAAAGACATCCACCCTGCAGCTGTTACCTGCGGCTGTCAGGACCTAGAGGCAAGAGGGGAGTGACTGACCTGTCCACACACCCTGGCCTCCCAGGATCCCCACTGCCCCTTGCTGAACCCACCTTGCACTCAGGGGCTGCTGGTTGCTGGTTGAGGCTGAGGCTTAGCAGCCCTGGGGAGGAGCCAGGCACCTGGGCCTTGAGCTCCCCGCTCAGCTGCCACTGATTGACACAGCGACCCTGTCCAGCTGATAGAATCTGTGGAAGACAAGGAGGGGTCTCAGGGTTCAGGGCTGCAGGGGGAGCGGGGCAGGGCTGGCAGAAGCAAGACAGAGGGCCTCACCAGGTCCTGGTAGAAGGTAACGTGTTTCTGTGGTGCCCGCATGGGGAAGATGGTGGTGGGTGTGGAGGATCGAAGGTGCCAGAGGGTTAGTGCTGGGCCACCTCCACAGACCTGGGCAGAAAGGTGGGGGTCCCCAGCCGCCGTGAACCACAGGCCCTCAGCTGGACAGGGCTTGGAGCTGCCACCCCATCCTGCACTCTGCCCAGCTCACCATCCAGTCAGAGTCAGTTGCCAAACATCCAATCCAGCGCCCATTGTGGGGCCTCGAGCACTCCTGGGAGGGAGGAGAATAGAGGAGGAGGTGAAGACACAGGAGATGCCCAGGAAGGAAGAAGGACAGAGCATGGGGTGTGCCCTCACCTCGTGCTTGTAGACCTCAATCGTCTGGACCTCCTTGGCCATGCGGAGGTCTGTAGGGGAAGAACCAAAAAAGGTACCCTCCTTGCCCCAGCCTCCCTTACCACCATCTTTCCCTCCAATCAGACATTCCCTTACCCCAAAGCCGCACGGCCCCATCCTCGCCACCTGACAGCACCTCAGGGCTCCGCTCCCGCAGTGCCAAGCAATGGATATAGTCCGTGTGGCCCCAGAGGGCCCGCTGCAGGGAGAAGGGCAGTGTCAGGACAAGATCCAGGAAGGATGCTGCTGCCCCGCTCCCCCACCCGGCCCCTGCCACTCCAGTTCCACAGCCCTCTCACCGTGAAGGTACCCGTCTCAAGGTCCATCGTATGCAGCTGACAGTCTCCCCCCGCCAGGATGAGGGAATTCTCCTGCAGAAGAAGGCAGGATGGGGTCAGAAGAGAATGTCAAGTCAGAACAGGGAGAGGGGAAGGATTAAAATTTGGGCCCAAAACAGGGCAGGGCAGAGCCCCGATTAAAAAGGGCTCAAACCTTGGGGACGAGAAGCAAAGCATTGATCTCAGGTACTTCCAGACTGGTCCTGGGGGAGGGAAAGCAGAGTCAGCTCTTGTGAGGCAGTACCTTCACCCCCACATGCCCTCTGCCCACATGGGCCTGGCTCACCTGTATGGGGGCTGACGACGCCACAGCTCCTTACAGCCCTTCATGGAGGAAAACACTGGGTGACCTCAAAGGCTCTCTCTGGGTCTGGGCACCTCACCCTTCCCCCAGCTCCACACTCACCTTCTTAAGGATCTCTGCCCAAAGCCAGGCCTTCACCTCCCCATCCCCAGCACTGAGCAGATGTCGATCAGTGGAGACCATGCTGTAGACGGGTCCATCGTGGGCTAAATGGAAGTACAGAACCTGAGTGACCCCCGTCCTGCTCCTCTCGTCCACCCAGGGGTTCCCTAAGCTGGCCTCAATGACTGCACCCACCTTGGAAGGTCACCATGGGCTTCTTACTTTCCTCTTTGGCCTCAGAGCTCAAAGCAGCAGACAAGCTGAAAAGAGAGGGGCCTGAGAGTCAGAAGCAGGGGGTATCAGCCCCAGGAGGACCAAGTGCCAGAGCTAATGGATGGTGGGGAGCAGGGGCAAGGGTACCTAAAGATGGCTATCTGCCCGTAATTGTTGCCAGCTGCCAGGAACTTCCCACAGGGTGAGACATTCTGGGAGAAAATGATCATGTGCAGCCGCTGCAGGGCCTGAAATACTTCCATCTGTGGAGAGAGGCTGGATGAAGGCTGTCTGGGGCATCTGGGACCCCTGATCCACACACTCCTTCCTGCTTCCCCTGCTGCAGTCCGGCCTCCCACCGCACTGACTTCTCAGTTCTCCTTTTTATAGCCCACCAAGCAGGCACCTGTCCATATAGTCCCAGGGGTGGCTCAAAGAAGGAGGTGAGAAAGGGGAGAGTTGAGGCAACTTTTGACCAAGGACTCAGCCTCTCCTCCAGGTTTCCTCAACTGTCAAAAGGAGCTCACGGGAGATTTTGTCACGATTGGATGAGCTACTGTATATAAAAAGCTTCGCACAGGACTGCCTCGGAGAAACCGCTTAAAAAGTGGCTCTATTACTCCAATACAGAAAAACGTACTGACTCCTAATCCGTATCCTGACTTCCATGTTAGGCCCCTGAGGTATTTCTGGGTTATTCTCCCTCCCTCGGGTCAGAATCCGAGTCCCACCAACAGCCCACGCAAAACAGGTCTTGGGGGCACGACTCCTTGCCGGCCCCTTCGGAGCCGGACATGGACTACAAACCCCAGAAGGCACCGCGCATCGCGCCCCCCTCACCTGACCCAGAGGCACCGCTTGCGGCATGGCTCGCTCCATCTCGAGAAATAAAAGTCCCAGAGTGCTCCGCGCGCGACGAAGCCTCACGAGACCGGAAGTGCTGGCGAGCGCCTCCCTTTCGCGGCACGTCACCTACCCAACACCGCTGGGCGGCCCGGCGTGAAGGCGGCCGCCGCGTAACCCGAGTCCCAGGAGCGGAGGTGACCACCGAGAAGGTCCCAACACTAAGTGGCGCCCTCCTCAACGCCACTACACCAGGTCCCCTCCCCTACCCCGCTGAACCGACCCGCTTTCCAGTCGCGTGCCGTCCGTCTTCCGCGCCTGCGTGGAACCTGGCCGCGCGCGCGCCTAAAGCCACGCCCCACGCGTTGGACACGCCCTCGGAGGCTCCGCCCCTGTCGCCCGGATCCCACCCCTCTGCTCGCAGGACCCCGAACCCCAATGATCCTGCAGCAACCCCTGGAGCGAGGCCCCCAGGGTCGGGCCCAGCGCGACCCGCGGGCCGTCTCAGGGGCGTCCCGAGGCCTGGACGCGAGGTGTGTGGGGGGGCCTGGGGGGGCCTGGCCCAGGGGCCCAGGAGCTTTGGCTGGGCCCTCAGGGCTGGTCTGCAGGATGACACGCGGTGTGGTTTATCGGCAGGGCTTGGGCATGAGCTAAGACAGGGTTGCAGACTGGGGACAGACTCCGAGGCAGGTTTCTGGATGGTCTGGGAGAGGGGGTGACTTAGGCATCAGCTGAGACAGGGTTGGGCTGGGGGCTCCTGGCTGACGCTGCAGGCTTAGTTGGGCAGATCCTGGGGATGGGTACAAGAGGGTGGGGTGCTCCTGGCTCTCTTTTCTTCCCAGCTCCCCTCTCCGAGGAGCTGTGCCCATGAGCACCAAGCGTCGCCTGGAGGAGGAGCAGTGAGTTTGGGGGTAGGGAGGAACTCCCAACAAGCCCTCTGTCACCTCAGGTCCCTATCAGACTACCTCTCCTCTGAATATCCCAGCCTGCCTGCCTCCCCGTCTCTCCCCAGGGAGCCCCTGCGCAAGCAGTTCCTGTCTGAGGAGAACATGGTCACCCACTTCTCTCGACTTTGCCTGCACAATGACCACCCTTACTGCAGCCCCTCCATGGCTTTCCCCCCAGCTCTGCCCCCACTCAGGTAGGCACCATCCACAATCCACTAGCTGGGCCTTCTGGAGGATCATACCCAATCCTCAGAGCCAATCTCCAGGCTCTGCCTCATCTTGCTATTTTTAGCTTCTAGGCAACCTCTGTTGTTTCCCTACTTGGCTCCTTGGAAGGTGCCAGCAGTCCAGGAGCCCCTGGGGACCTGTACCAGGTGGGGTGTGGCTCTGCCAGGCCAGCCTCAGCCCTGTGCCGTGACTGTCATTTCCTCTTCCAGAAGCCCTTGCTCTGAGCTGCTTCTCTGGCGCTACCCTGGGAACCTGATCCCTGAGGCGCTCCGGTTGCTGAGGCTGGGGGACACCCCCACCCCCCACTACTCTGCAACCCCATCTGGGGACATAATGGAGCTCTGAGTGCTGGGGGGCAGTGCCCCTGCCCACCTTCCTTCTTCCCCACAACAGGGGAGGCCAGCACTCCCACAAAGGGACCAGCTGCCCTGCTTTTCCTCCAGACCAGGCCTCTGGGCACCAGGACCTTCCCCCAACAGAGGACACTGAGCCCCACGGAGCCCTGGGGTGGGAGGGGCAGGAGCATGGGAAGGGAGCCGTCCCCTCCCCAGAGAACTGAATAAAGATTGCTGAGCAAATGAAGGCTTCAGTGTGGAACCCAGGGCCTTTGGGAAAGGGAGGGCAGGGCAGGGGTGCTGGATGCTGGGGTTTCTCCTCAAGATCTTCCCTGGAAAACGGTCAGGGCACGGCCAGGTCCTGGCAGGCTGGGCTCAGGCATTGAGAATGTGTGAGTCAGAGCCTCACCCCCACCCCCGCGGCTGACTCACTCCTCCCTCCAGCTCTGGGAAGTCAGGCTGGGATCATGCCACTCTCCAAACCATTTAAAGTTAAAGATTCTTTTATTAATAAATTCTCTCCCCCTCCAAACTTTCTTCCCAAAATAAATATCTCCCCCCTTTTGGGGGTTGGAGGGGCAGTGTCTTAGGGCCAGCCCTGCTAGAGGGCCAGCCCCCTAGTGTTAGGAACAGGTCCCTAGCCCCCCAGGCTGAGACCCCGTGGTGGAATTTCAGTACATCTGAGTGGGTGGGTCCTGATGTTGTGTCTGTCCCTCAGGTCAGCCTGGCCCCCAGGCCATAGTGGGGGTGGGGGGACCCTTGTGCAAATGCTGTGGTTCCGTAGTGTCAGCTGTCTGGCATGAGCCAGCCAGGGTCTCCTTTTCTATTCTGGAGCCAGAGTCAGGGCAGTCAGACACCTTGGAAGGCCCTTCTGAAGCCTGGACCCAGGCCTCAGAGAGGTGATTCACTGTCCCCCATCCCTCCACACCCCTGTGGTTGGAGCAGCCTGGCACTGGCTGTGTCTGGGAGGCTGGGGCTGGCTCCAGAATGAATGAATGAATGATGAGTGGGCACAGCCTCCTGCTGGCAGGGGGCGCTCACTGTCACTGGATCAGCGCCACGCCAGGACAGCCCTCCCCGCCGGTCTCCTCGATGGGGGCTGCAAGATAAGAAGAGGGGCATCAGGAGCGGGGGAGATGTTGAGGAATGATGGGGGGCCGTCGGGCGGGCGGGGGCACACTTACTGGTAAACTTTTCTCTCCTGCGGCACCGTCTCCAGACCAGGAATCCGGAAAGCAGCCCCAGAACGAGGGCCAGGCTCAGGGCACCCCCCAGGATAGGCCACAGCAGCCTGAAGGAGGCTGGAGGGGCCGCAGCGCCTGGGGGCGGGACTCCAAGTCAGACCTCGCCCCTCTAGGGACCAGCCCCGCCCCCTAGATCGGAGCCTTAAGCCTTTCCTCCACCGTGGTCCCTACCGCAGTCAGAGTCCCTTCCTCACTCCAGCCTCTCCCGATTAATTCCACAGATCTGCTCCCCTCTCCACCCAGCAACCCTCTCCCCCAGTCTGGGGTCCGCTTGCCTCTGGCCCCGCCCCCACTCACAGCCCAGGCAGAAGTCGCTGTGCGGTCGCGTGGGGCACGATGCGCAGTCCATGCACTTGTCTAGGTCCGCGCTCCAGGAGCTGCCGCGAGAGCAGGGGGTGGTGCCTGGGGAGGGGGCCGCGAGTCAGAGGCGGGGGGGCGGGGTACGGCTATTTTGGGGGCTGAGGTCAGGGTCGGCCGGCTCGAATAACGTGAGTCACCGGCGCCCTCCCTCCACATTCCTCACAGGTGACCGCACGGCCCGACCGGGACACGGCAGCGCGGGGGAGAGGGGGGCGTAGTGCGGGACGCTGGGGGGAGGGGGTCAGGTCCCCATAACAGCCCCCCCGCCGCCGCCGGCGGGTGACTCATTCCTGGGCACCGGGCCCGACCCCGGTCCCTCCCCCCGCATAGCTGGGCACTGAAGTCACCGGATGGAAGGGGGCACCCCACATGGTATGGGGGGCACAGACCTCCGTGCCTCTCAACACCCCCCCCAACTCTTCGGTCAAGGGGGGTGGGCAGACCCGGTATTGATCAGGCTGGGGGCGTGCCACCTTACCGGACGGGACATCCCTCCCTCAAACTTTTTTTCTCTCTCCACTTCCGAGTCCAGACTCAGGACCGAAGCCTCCCCCGCCCCCCAAGTTGGACAGGCGGGAAACTGAGGCCCGGACTACGGATGAAGCTGGGAGCGAGATGGGACCTCTCCTGGCCAGGGAGCGCGGTGTCTGGAGACCACCTGACCCCGGATCCCCATGTCCGCCTAGTCCCCCCAGTTCTGCCCCCTCCTCTAGGCCCCCAGTGACGGCTCCCCGAGCCCGGACCTGGGATTCCCCCGTCTCCCACGCCCTCCCGCCCAGCGCGGGCCGGGCATACCTGGCACTCGCTCCCCGGCCGCGGCGCGCAGCAGCGCCAGCCCGAGCCCCAGCACGAGGAGCCGCAGCAGCGGGCGTAGCGGGCCGGGAGACATGGTGCTCGTCGGGCGGCGGCTGCAGTCTGCGCTGGCCACCCGCGTACCGGGGCAGACAGCAGCGGCCCCGCCCCCGCCTTCCGGGGCGGATCCCTAGCCTCTGCCCGCCCCGCGATCCACCCCTAGACGCCGGGTCCCGCCCGGACCTCTAAGTTCAGTCATTCGCTCAACAAACGCTGTCTCTGTGTGGGAGCGGCCAGAACGCCAAAGGGATGCAGATCTGGCCCTGCCTTCTCGGTGCGGAAGCCCAGGAGGTGCGTGTTGGGCGAGAGGACGGATCTGACACGAAACAACCCAGCACAGAGAAAGCTGCTTTCTTAAGGGCCCCGAGGGTATGATAATAACAATACAACAAAAATAATAATACTGTGCCCTTTAATTTCTACCTTAGGACATAGTTACATAGTAAAATGTGGGCTTGTTGTCTCCATTTTTCACAGTAAAATGAGGCTCGGGAAGGTTAGGTGAGTTCCGGAGTCGAGCCCCAAGCTCTGTTCGGCTCCATACCCTGCGCCTTGACCCACTGCCTGCCGGACTTCAGCCAGCTGATGCCCTGCACCCGGGCCAGATGGGGGAGCAGCGGCTCCAGGCTGGAGCGCCCCCCACTGACGAGGTTGGGATTCGCGCGTCCGCCGCGGTCTGGACTGGGGTCTCTGCCCCTCCCCTGGGCGGTGGTCCGGTGACGTCATTGCCTCTTTAAGACCCCCGCCTCCACCCCCGTCCCAGCACTCCGCCTGCTACTCCGAATCTTTGTGGACTCCTTCGCAGGTGAGCCTGGGGGAAGTGTGCGTGTCGTGGGGGAGGGGTAGGTGCCTCGAAGATGGGGGGGCAGGGGGAGTGGCGTAGTTGGGTTGGAGTGCGCGTGAAGAACCTGAACTGATTGGGCGGCAGTCACCCAGGGCCAGGAGCCCCTGGGCGGGGGGCTGCACCAAAGCCCTAATGGGGTCCTTTGGCATATGGGTTAAACGCCCCTCCCCCCAGCCCGGGGACAAAGGCACCGAAACCCAGGCGCCCCTCCCCCACCTGCGCTTCCCTCTGGGGCGGGGCTCCCCTCCCCCTCACCTGCGGGAGCGGACCCTGCAGCTAGAGCCGCCATTAGAACCCTCCAGGGTGCGCGGCTTCCAGGCCGGGGGGCTGAGGACACCCTCCTTCGGGCCAGACTCAGAGGGGAAATAGGGATCGAGAGCGGGCGGGGACGCCCTCGAATGAGCCGAGCCTGTAGTGCGTGGAAAGGGAAGGGGTCGAGAGCAGGGACACTCTTGTAAGGGAGAGGTGCCGGGTGCCTAGTCTGGCATGGCCCCGGCCCTAACCCGGCCAGAGTCCTGGAGGGCTGACACTGGGCTTGGGATTAGCGCTGTATGGCCCGCCGCGTCCTATCTCCCCCCAGGTCATGAGTTCGGCCCGGGTTATGGGTGAGTGCAAATGAGTGGAGAGTCTGCCCTCTGGCCCCCCTGGTGGGGCCGGTGATAAGTTTAGGTCCGAGCCGTGCGCGGGAACTTTGGGCAGTGGACAGCCACAACGGGACCCTGAACGGAAGGGATCCCCCGCGGCGACCTCCAACACGAAGTGGGATGTGAGGGGGCCAGGGCTGCCCCAGAGGAGATGTTTCACTGGACAGACCCCAAGGGTGGTAACTTCTTTTAGGGAAGTTGTGTCCTGAGAGGATGGCATTTGGGGCAAGAATACACAAAAAAATGTCACCAACCTTGGGGGTCTGCTCTGTGGCCCCCCTAGGGGAGGGCAGAAGGGCAGGAACCAGGGAGGCAGCCGGTGGCCTTGGGAAAGGAAGTGCTTTGGGGTGGGAGAGCTGTTTTTGTTTTGGTTTCCCTCCATCTCTCCTGCCCCATCCAGGGTCTGACTGGGTGGGGTTGGTTTGGGCCAGGCAGTGGCAGGCAAGGCCAGGGCTGACTGGCCACCATGTACACAAGATCTTAAGATCAAACTGGCAACCGCCTGTTTGGGGTACAGAACCAAGATGGGGTGAAGAGTTTGGACATTTATGTTGGGTGCTGGGAGGAAACTTGGATCTCTATTCTCGGTGTTAAAACTAAGTTTTAAGCCTGAAACTCACGGCTAGAGCAAACCTACCACCCATTAACCCTGTGGAAACCACCAAAAAACTGCATTCTGTTGTTTCATCCCTTTTGCCCCTTTGTACCCAAAGTAGCTGAAGCCATGGGCAAGCATGTGCATAGGCTTTATATTTCATTTGCACTCAAAACAACTAGGACTGGGTTGCTTACTTTTTCACTCTTATAAACCAGTGCCTGTCTGGGGGAAAAAAAATACTAAAGCATTAAATGCTCATTTTGCCCATGAGAAAATGAGGCTCAGGGAGCATGCCTTGCTCATGTTACAGGGCACGGTGTCCTGATTCCCAGGGTTCATACTCTTGGTGTCCTGTGTGGTGGCCATGGCATGTGGCATGGGGGTTAGCATTCATTGGGAACCAGGGGCTGGGCCAGCTGATCTTAACGTTACTCTGCTTCTGTCCCACAGTGCAGCTCCTCAACCTCAACCTCGCCATGGCCTCCACTGGTCTGCAGATCCTGGGGATCGTCCTGACGCTGCTTGGCTGGGTGAATGCCCTGGTGTCCTGCGCCCTGCCCCTGTGGAAGGTGACCGCCTTCATCGGCAACAGCATTGTGGTGGCCCAGCTGGTGTGGGAGGGGCTGTGGATGTCTTGCGTGGTGCAGAGCACCGGCCAGATGCAGTGCAAGGTGTACGACTCGCTGCTGGCGCTGCCCCAGGACCTGCAGGCTGCCCGAGCCCTCTGTGTCATCACTCTCCTAGTGGTCCTGCTCGGCCTGCTGGTCTACCTCGCAGGGGCCAAGTGCACCACCTGTGTGGAGGACAAGGACTCCAAGGCCCGTCTGGTGCTCATCTCTGGGATCATCTTTGTCATCTCCGGAGTCCTGACCCTGATCCCCGTGTGCTGGACGGCCCACACCATCATCCAGGACTTCTACAACCCCCTGGTGGCCGAGGCCCAAAAGCGGGAGCTGGGAGCCTCCCTCTACCTGGGCTGGGCAGCTTCTGGCCTTTTGTTGCTGGGTGGGGGGCTACTGTGCTGCACCTGCCCCTCTGGGGGGTCCCGGGGCTCCAGCCATTATATGGCCCGATACTCGGCATCAGCCCCGCATACTGCCTCTCGGGGTCCCTCTGAGTACCCCACTAAGAATTACGTCTAATTTGGGAAGGGGAGCGGGGGCTCCCTTGATAGTGGAGCCTAACCCTCTGACCTGGAGCCATGGCAATGGTGATCCACGACAGCTTTGGTGTTTTTGCTTTTTATTGGGGGGGGGGCGGTGGTTAATCCATTTGATAACCCACCTGGGCTCTGCTACTGGCGTTCCTCACCTTTGGATGATGGAGCCAAAGAGGTGATGCTTCAGAGTTTCTGGATCTTTCTCCACCCTGGACACCCCCATCTTAGAGACCAACCTGGAGCTTTGGGCCCCATGTGAAGGGTGCTTGCTGTCCAGGTGCTTTCATCCTGTCCTCGAGAGTTCCTGCTGATGTTGGGGGTAGGGCCTCCCTAGGCCTGCAGGGACAAGCCTTCCCTTGCTGGTCAGGCCTCTGGAAACCCCAGGGGCTTTTGAGCCACATGTAGCCTCTAGAGGAGCAGGTGATAAGTTACCAAAGACCCGCCCACCTCCGAGTCTTCTGACCTCTGGCTCCTCCATCCTGAGTCATGTCCCCTCTGTGCTGACCCCTGACCCTCCCATCCCCAGCCCCTGTGCACTTCTGCCATGTCCTGCCCACACTCACCAGTTTTTACTAAATAAAGCACGTTTTGTTTGGTTACTTGCCTTTGGTGTTGCTGGGGGTCTGCTGAGTGCCAGCTTGGCAGGAGGAGGTGGGCACAGGTCACTCACCTCCCGTGTTGCCCCCGTGCCTTGCGTGGCCTGAGTGAGGTTACCCACTGGGCAGGACCTGGAGCAGGCCTTGGCCTGACAAACCCAGGAGAGGCCATCAGGTCT
This sequence comes from Eubalaena glacialis, assembly GCF_028564815.1. NCBI lineage: Eukaryota > Metazoa > Chordata > Mammalia > Artiodactyla > Balaenidae > Eubalaena > Eubalaena glacialis. The sequence continues at coordinate 58,153,071 of NC_083728.1, read as the reverse complement.
TCCCGGCCCAACCACAGATCAAAGGAGCCGAGTTACAAATGGTCTATTTATTCCCTACTCAAAGGTGGGGGTGAGGGGGGAGATGATGGGCAGGGCCTCCAGGCCTGGAGAAGAGTGGCTGCTCCCAGAAGACCTGTCCTGGGCCTCTGGATGCTGGTAGTGGCCAGGTCAGAAGGGACCAACTCCAGGCCAGGGAAGGCATAAGGAGCTACTGCCCTTTGGGTGAGGCCCAGGTTCTGGGGGCAGGGGAGGGCTCAGAGGAAGAGGAGGGCCAGCCTGAAGAAGAAGAGAGCAGAAGAGAGAAAATTGGGGGAAGCAGGGGCAGGCCAGGGCACCCTGCCTGGATGGAGGTGGGGACCCCACTGAGGAAGGTCTAGACTCAGTCAGGCCCGCTGAGACTAGCCCTGCAGCTGGGCTGGGCTCCAGCATCTGGAAAGTGGGTTTCACCTGGGGGAGGGATTGACAGTAGAAGGCAAGGGTTAGGGCAGGGCATCCAGCACAAGGTCAAGGTTCTAAGCAGCAGGCTTCCATGGACATTCACCTCACACGTAGTCTCTCTTGTCCAGCCCAGATGCACCCGAGCGGGAGGGGATAGAGTAGCCCAACCTTGGTCCCCGGGGCCGGTCGATCTGGGGCGGGGGGCATGTGCAGCAGAGGAGGCCCCCGCCCAACATAAGCAGGGCAGACGCCGCCCAGCCCAGGTAGAGAGAGGCTCCCAGCTCCCGCTTGAGGGCCTCAGCCACCAGGGGGTTGTAGAAGTCCTGGATGATGGCGTGGGCGGTCCAGCACACAGGGATGAGCACCAGGATGCCTGAGAGGAGGAGGATGACCCCTGCGGTGAGCACAATGCGGGCCTTGGCGCCTTCATCCTCCACGCAGGTGGTACACTGTGCACCCGTGATGGCCACCAGCAGGCCAAGCAGGGCCAGCAAGAGGGCGATAACGCAGAGGGCTCGGGCAGCCTGCAGGTCCTGGGGCAGCGCCAGCAGCGAGTCGTACACCTTGCACTGCATCTGGCCGGTGCTCTGCACCACGCAGGACATCCACAGCCCCTCCCACACCACCTGGGCCACCACAATGCTGTTGCCGATGAAGGCGGTCACCTTCCACAGGGGCAGGGCGCAGGACACCAGGGTCCCCAGCCAGCCCAGCACAGCCAGGGTCATGCCCAGGAGTTCAAGACCAGTCGAAGCCATCTGTCCCCTCAGTTAGGTCTTCCCAACTGTAGCAGGCCTGGTTGATTTGCAGGAGTGGGTCCGATGCTGCGGAGCGTAAGTCAGCGTCCTCTGACCAAGACAGTCCTCACATCTGTGAGCCTCTGGCAAGGCACCTCCTCGCTCCGTGCCCCTCACAGATGTGTCTCTGAACCTCCACAAATACAAATCAACCTCAAGTCCTGCTCAGCTGAGCGGCTGGTGTCCCTTCGAGGGGCCCGTCGCCCCTCAGATGCCAGCGGCTGCTCCTGCCACCCTGCAGTCAGGTCCCACCGCCGCCTGTCTGACCCAGCTTGCACGGACCCTCCCGACCCACCTTCAGGCTGAAGAGAGATGTGTCCCCAGAGTTGGTGCAGGTTCACGCTGAGCGGCTCACCTGGCGGTGCCACCTGGGGACTCTGCCGGCTCCCGGTTGCAGGCGGGGTTTTAAGGCCAAGTCAGGGGAGGAGCAGAGAGGCCGAGACTGGGGAAGCCAGAGTGATGGGAGGAGGCGGGGCTGGGGGTGGGATGCGGGCCTCAGGGTCAGTGCGGGGGTGGGTCATGACCAGGATGGAACAGGGGAAGAAAGAACATCCATGCCATGGGAACCCATGGACAAAGGAATGGGGAGACTGAGGACCGGCTGTGAAGGAAGGAATGGGGGGCAATAAAGGAACTGGCTCAGGACAGAAGTGGGAGGGCATCTTGGGGAGCCTCCTGTCCCCCACCCCCCGCTGTCTCTGCTCTCCCCCACCCCGTGACGCAAACGCACCAGCTTCCCCAGTATCACACACCCCGCCCCTGTCCACCTGCCCACCAACCGGGGACTCGCTGGAATCCGATCTGTCTCCCGTCTCAGCCCAGTGGCGCTGGCGGCTCCCGAGGGAGGGGCCCCGCCCGGACTGTTCCCCAGCAACAGGTGCCTGGCGCTCAGCTCAGGTGGCATCACCCAGGCAATGGCCTAGAAAACCACCCCCCCCACACTTCTACATCAGCTCAGGTGCGCCATCCCCACCCCTGCTGCTGAAACTGGGGGCTGAGCTGAGGGTGTCTGGGGGCCGGGGACAAAGAGCCCATTGTGCAGGTGGGGGAGGGGGAAGGGGGAGAGTAGCAGGGGCACGAGCCCTCCGTGCGGGTGCAGCCCCAGCACCCAACTCTGCTCCTCGGGGAGTGGGACACCACAGAGGAGGGCGTCCCTGAGCCCTGCCCCACAGTCCTCAGGAAAGACACCCCTCCTGAAGACCCCCTCAGAGCCTGTGACTCCCCTCGTGGGGGCAGCCTGGAAGTCACACAGACCATGGCTCAAATCCTGCCCCCCACCCGGGGCCAGTTCATGGAAGGTCAAGGTCCTTAGCTTCCTTGGGTCAAAGATCCCTTTGAGAAGCACACAAACAGGAGCCCCTCATTTTGGGCGGGCCATGAGCTCCTTCAAGCCCCTCCCTGGGTACTAAGAACTGAGGATTATTGTGTGAAAAGGGAGTTGGGGGCTGATGAAAATTCCACTCTCCAGGGTGGTGGGGAGGACCCCGGGGGGAGAGCCTCTCCACCCGCCCTCCTCCTGAGGAAGCTGGAGCTCACCTGGCCTGTGGGGGCAGGGGTGGGAGGCCCCCCAATGCACACCTGGTCACTGCACCACTCTACGACCCTGAGGGAGGGGTGGGGTGCTAGGTGCCTCCTCACCTGCCCAGTGGGGCTTCATTTATAAAGGATTCTAATTTCAAGTGGCTGCATTGCTTCTGGGAATGGGTTTTAGCAATTTTTTGGAAGAGAGGTTTATATCTTCATCAGATTTGCAAAGGGGTGGGTGCCCCAGAAAAGCACAAGAACCCCTCCCCCTAAAATGGAGCAACTGAGGCCAATGCCAGCCAGTGGGTCTGATAGGTGGACTCCAATGATTGGAGCTTTCTCCACACTGGGTGCCTCCCCAGAGAGGGGCAGAGATCAACTGGTATGGGCCGACCTGGCGGCCCCGGCCTGAAGACGGGAGGAGGGTGCTGATGCTAGCTGGCTGGGAACCGGCCAGAGCTCCCTGCTGGCTGTGATGGGCAGGGGCAACCCTGGGCAGGTTGTCCAGCTCATCTAGTGCCCCCTCACGCCCCCAGGCCTCAGATTTCATGGGGGTAGGGGGGTGGTTGAGAAGAAGGGCAAATAGAGGCAAGCCTTCAGTGGGCTCCCTCTGGGGTCATCAGGAATCCAGTCACACAGGTTTGGGCAGGTGTCAGGGAGCGGCAGCCAGCCCGGATCTCTGGAGGGCCCACCGACCCGCACAAAAGGCCTCCCATCCTGGGCAGCCTCAGCCCAGGGCCTTTTCCCTCCCCAGGCCTGGAGACAGTCTGCCTCTTGCCTTGGGCATAAGGTCACCAACTCATCCTGATTTGCCTGGTACATTCCTGGTTTGAGCACTGAGTCCTGTGTAGGGGGGTGGCGGGGGACGGGGACAGTTGGTCAGCCTGCAATTGGGCCTTGCTTTAAGGGCCCACCAGTTCCACGGGCAGCTCCAACCCCCTCCCCCCAACGTCGTGATGGGGCCTGGTGTGGGCACTACACACACCAGGTAAACGTGGTGCCCAGAGATGGCACTAAGAGGACCCTAAACTTCTTAGATCCCATTTCCTCTTTGGCCCGACACGTCTACACTCTACCCCTGCACTGCCACACGGGAGGTGGGCGCTCAGAGGAAGAAGACACCCCTCTCACCGCTGCCCCCAGAGACCAATCCCAGCCGGACCTGCCTCCGGGGGCCAGGCAGCTTCAGCTTCCTCCCACCTGTCTCCCACTTTTCCCCCTCTTGATAAGGCGCCTCCTCCACAGCCTAGATGGAGAGTAAAAGTGGGGACATTTGTCAGAGAACTAGGAGAGGCACACTGTGTGTGTGTGGGGGGGGGGGATGGGCAGCAGAGGTCAGAGTCCCAGGGCACCTGGGCAGGAATGTACTGCCCACCCTCAGCTCTCAGCCCTCCTTAGGCCACGGCTGGGAGACCCCAGGCCCTCTCTTAGGTCCTCTGGTCAACCTGGATTCAGCTGGATCTGGGAACCGAAGGGTTAAAGTTGGGGCCTAGGCTGGGCCTGGGACTCGGGCTGGAAGGCTATCAACAGGGAGAGGCCGGGACCCCCACTGTGTAGTTACCATCTCAATGACACTTTACCGAGTCCGCAGGAAGCCCCACCTCATCCGCAGCCTCCTGGGAAAGAGGTGGGGGAGGGGAACCTTCCCCGCTGTACCACTGAGGGAGGAAACCAAGGAAGTGGAGGGGGGCTTGCCCTCCTCACCCCTTCAGGGAGTGACAGAACTGAAACTAACCTTTGTTCTCTCTGGGAGGGCGGAGGGGTGGGAGGCTCAGGTGGGCAGAAGAGACTGGAGCTCAGCTTAGATGGAGGTGAAGTGAGAGGGGGTTAACTCCAATCCTATTGTCCATCTCGCTCCCCTTACAGGAGAACAGGACAAAAGAGGGGAACTGACTGTGGCCACCATGGTGCCAGGAAGGGTATGGAGGTAGCTATGGGGGCTGCACAACAACCCCAAAGGCTGCATCGCCCGTTTCCCTGGGGAGGCACCTGAGGCCCCGAAGTTGCAGGTAGAAAGCCCCTGCCTCCTGAACCAAAAGGAGCAGAGGAAACACTGACATCCCATAATAATTCTCACGGACTCATGCCCCCATTTTACAGACAAGGGAGCAAGCTCAGAGAGCTAAGGAACTTGGCCAAGAGAACACGTGGGAAACAGGACAAGCCTGATGCAACCCCAGACTGACTTCAAAGCCTCGGGCTCCTTGCCCAGCACCGCTGGCTGAGCTTCCTGAGGGTAAGCTGGGCCTCCTGGTGCCTCTTTCCCCGAAGGCAGTGCAGCCCGCAGCCCAGCCAGGCCACCCCCCCCCCCACCATGTTGAGCCTCCCTCAAGCCATCCTCCCTGCATCCTGTCCTTTCCTCCAGAGCCAGCCATCCCCTCCTCCTCCCACTCCTCGAGGCGTCACGGGGAAGTCTCTGCACAGAACAGTATCTGGATCTGATTACACGGGAAGCCACCCTCCACCTGGGTTCACTTTCACCGTGTCCATGTCCCCGTCTCAGAAAGCAAAGAGTGTTCTCCACTCGCAGCGCGCAGATCAGTGAACTCGGGGGTCAGACGTGGTGTCAACCCACCCCAGGACCTTGCTGGGCAAGTCACGACTGCCTAATCTCGGGTGTCTCCTGGCTATAAACCAGAGGGAGAAGCCTGCCCTGCTTACCTCCAGGGTTGCCAAAGGCACTGGCTGGGCCGCAAGTGCCCTGCACACCTTAGGTATTATTGTAGGTATTAACTTGGGACAGGAGTATTTCATCAAGAGCACAATGGCAGTTTCACTTGTAAACTGGGGCCGACTCCACTGACTGGGTAACAACTTTATTATTAGTCGTAATTGTCAGCTTACAACCAGCAGCAGTTAGCCATCTGAAGCTCTGAGAGTGCTGTCTTCTTTAGGAGCCCACATTCACTCTTGTCCTTCTTGTTTACTGTCTGATTCTCAGCTCAGAGGGGGGAGGGCTAGAGGACATAAAGAGCATAGAGGAAGCAGCAAGCCGGCAGGAATGCGAACTCGGCCACAATTCAGCAAAGGGGAAAGTCAGTCTACTTTTTTTCCTGTGCCAGTGAGAGCTTTATCAAGGCACTAGCGCCTTTGGATCCTGTGCGAGTACTCCAAGGGCACCCAAGGCTCAGGTTCAGCAAGGGGTAGGGCCTAACACATGCTTTAGGGAAGCTGAAAGACAGCGTGGCAGGTGGGCCAGCCCCACAAGGGAGAGCACACTGCCTGTATGGATTGGATGGTGGCCCCCAACACTATGTCCAGTCCCAAACCCTGGAACGTCTCAGCGTGGCCTTATTTGAAAAAAGGGTCTTTGCATGTGTACTTAAGGATCTCAAGATGAGAGCATTCTGGACTAAGGGTGGGCCCTACATCCAATGACAGGTGTCATAAGAGAAAAACAAGAAGGAGATGTGAGACACAGCTACAAAGGAGAAGGTTATATGAAGATGGAGGCAGAGATTGGAGTGATGCAGCCACAAACCAAGAACACCTGGAGCCACCAGAAGCTGCAAGAGTCAAGGAAGGATCCTCCCCTAGAGCCTTGGGAGGGAGTATGGCCCTGGGACACCTTGATTTTGGACTTGTGGCTTCCAGAACCAAGAGAGACTAAATTTCTGTTTTAAGCCACCCAGTTTGTGGTGATTTGCTACAGCAGTCTCAGGAAACTCATACACTGCCTTTCTTGCTGGCGGGTCCCAGGCTCTCAGAGGTCCCCCAAGGTCAATTTGGCTTCCTGATACCACTCTTGAGCTGCTGTAGAAGAGCCCATTGAGATAGGACGTCTGCCTGGTTACTTGAGTCCAAGCCACCTAAGTAACAAAGGGAACTTTATTCTGCATTGTACATGCTGGGGAGAAAGGGGGGTGGGGGGTGGTGAAGGGAGGTGGTAAAGATGGGGGGAGAGAACAGGGGCTTCCTCTCATGACTCACCCTGGGAGCTTTCCTGTTCCTTGGGGATGACTTCAGAGCCCTTGCTTGTGACACTCCTGTTCCAAGGCCCAGTATCGACTGTCCATCAACACCACTGTTCTCCCCGTGCGCCCAGGCCCAAGGGACCCCAGAATCTATTTCAGCTGAAAGTGTGACTTCTTAAGACTTGGAAGGCAGGTTCTGAGTTTCCAAGAAGCCATACAAACTTCAGCAGAGGAAGACCTTAGCGATGGCATCCAAACCCTTTACTGTACAAAGAAAAATGAGACATTTTGCGTACTCTAGTAAAAGTATTTTTAAATTTTGTTTTCATTTCCTCAAGCCGCGTGCTGTGGGCTCCCCAGCCCCACCTACCCAGATCACCAGCCAGTTTATCAGTACCAGGAATTAGTTACATTCTCAAATGACCAGGCAAGAGGCTTTCTGTAGGACAGTAGGAAAAATGGAAGAAATGGCCCCAATCTTCAAATGACCTTATTTTCAGACTTGCTCCTTCCTCCCCCAAAGCTGGGCTGCTCCCGACACGCCCTCCCTCTTCCCCAAGCCGGGCTCCGACCCACGCCCTCTGAACCTGCCGGCGGGGAAGGCGGCGAGGGCCATAGCCCCTGAATCCAGGCAGGGCTGCCAACTCACCCTCCCGCAGCCCCTCCGGGGCGGGGAGGGCCGGGCCTTCAGCACGGCGGCGACAGGAAAAAGTGCGGAGGCGGGGGCGGCAGTGGCAGCGGCGGGGGGAAGGCGGGCAGCGGCCAGGGGTCGCGCGGCGCAGGCGGCGCCGGCAGGTTGAAAGGCGAGGGCCGCGCGGGTAGCGGCGGCAGCGGCTGCGGGGGCGGCTCGGCGTTGAGTGGCGGGCGGCCGCGCGCGCCCACGGGCCCGGGCGTGGCGGCGACCGCGGTCTCGGGCAGCGGCGGCAACGGCAGGTGCGCGGGCGGCGGCGCGGGCGCGGGGAGGCGCGGCAGGTCCTGCAGGGCGAGCGCGGCGGCGGGCGGCGCGGAAGCCCAGGCCTCCGGCGGCAGGTCGGGCAGCGCCACGTGGGCGCCGGGGCCCCAGGGCGCCAGCGGCTCGGGACGCAGCGGGAGCGCGGGCAGCAGCGGCAGCTCGGCCAGGGCGAGCGCCGAGGGAGGCGGCGGCGGCGGCGCGGGGCTCAGGCCGGGCGGCAGTCCGGGCAGCGGCGGGTGCGGCAGGGACGGAGCAGGCGGTGGGTGCGGCAGGGACGGAGCAGGCGGTGGGGTCAGGAATAGAGACGCACGGGCCCGGCCTAACCGCGAGTGGACGCGGGCGCGGGCCAGCCGCGGATGCGAGCGGGAGCGAGGAAGCCGGGCCGCCAGCTTGGCCACCACCACCGCGCCAGGACCCCGCGCGCACAGCCCGCGGAGGCCTTGTTTCTCCAGCAGGTGGCCACGCGCCGCGCTGCGAGAGGCCCAGCCAATCGGAGCCGAGCGCCACCGCGCTCCAGCCAATCAAAGGCCAATGCGCCGGCGACCTGTGCATTTCTCCCGCCGGCTGGCACGAGTTGTCACTGGCAGCCAATCAGAGGCAGCAGCGCTCTCTGTCAAGATCTTATTCCCGCCCCTCCCTCAGTTCCAGCCAATCATAGTATTCCGAGGTGTCGCAGCGCTCCACCCCTCACCATCCCTGAGGCCAGGCGCTGCGTGTGCAGTGGGCGCCCCCAACTGGCCTGAGGGTCCACTTAGCCGCGCAGCCCCTTCTACAGCTCCGCCCGCCCTCCCTACGACAGCCAATGAGGAGAGTGTATGGATCTCTTTTTTTGGGGGGTTTGCCCTTAGGGATTCCGGAGTGATGCTCCTGGTGTAGGTCAAGATCTACGCAAATTCCCAATGAATGATCTTACAGAAAAGATGAAACGATATCAATTCAAAAGCAAAGCTTGACGTGCAGCATTTGCGTTAACATTGTTAAGAACGGTTGTAAACAACACAGACGGGTGACAATCAGGAAAGAATGAGAAATGGTCAATCTATTTAAAATTGGAATATAGAAACCTTTATTAAAACATATTAGAGGGCTTCCCTGGTGGCACAGTAATTAAGAATCCGCTTGCGCATATAGGGGACACGGGTTAGAGCCCAGGCCCAGGAAGATCCCACATGTCGCGGAGCAACTAAGCCCGGGCGCCACAACTACTGAGCCTGTGCTCTAGAGCACGCAAGCCACAACTACCCACAACTACTGAAGCCGGCGCGCCTAGACCCCTTGCTCCGCAACAAGAGAAGCCACCACAATGAGACGCCGCGCACCGCAACAAAGAGTAGCCCCCGCTCGCGGCAACTAGAGAAAGCCCGGATGCAACAATGAATACCCACCGCGGCCAAAAATAAAATAAATAAATTTTAAAAAAACAAAACAATATTAGAACATTTCTCAGTGGGTTAGAAAGAATATCATCCACTGCCCTCACTGAGACAGTCTGCTCTGTGGCCCCTGTGCCCAAATGCTGCTCTTAATCCTGTTCTCCAGTAAAGAGACGATGTGGTTTATTCCACACCTCAGGTCAGAGAAACACAAGATGACTTTTTTTTTTTAAATTTTTTTTTAAAATAAATTTATTTATTTATTTGTTTTAGCTGTGTTGGGTCTTCGTTTCTGTGCGAGGGCTTTCTCCAGTTGTGGCAAGCGGGGGCCACTCTTCATCGCGGTGCGCGGGCCTCTCACTGTCGCGGCCTCTCCCGTTGCGGAGCACAGGCTCCAGTCGCGCAGGCTCAGTAGTTGTGGCTCACGGGCCCAGTTGCTCCGCGGCATGTGGGATCTTCCCAGACCAGGGCTCAAACCCGTGTCCCCTGCATTGGCAGGCAGATTCTCAACCACTGCGCCACCAGGGAAGCCCGACTTTTTTTTTTTTTAAAAGAAATGACAAAAAAAAAAAATGACATCCAGGATTTATTTATTTATTTATTTTTAATAAATTTATTTATTTAATTTATTTTTGGCTGTGTTGGGTCTTCATTGCTGCCCACGGGCCCCCTCCAGCTGCGGAGAGCAGGGGCCACTCTTCGTTGTGGTGCGCGGACCTCCCACCGCTGTGGCCTCTCTTGCTGCGGAGCACGGGCTCCAGGTGTGCGGGCTTCAGCAGTTGCAGCATGTGGGCTCAGCAGTTGTGGCTCACAGGCTCCAGAGCACAGGCTCAGCAGCTGTGGCGCACGGGCCTAGCCGCTCACGGCATGTGGGATCTTCCAGAACCAGGGCTTGAACCCGTGTCCCCTGCATTGGTAGGCGGACTCTCAACCACTGCGCCACCAGGGAAGCCCAAGATGATATTTTTAAAGAATCAATACTTCTGTGAAAAAGCAAAAGTCTATAATGATTCTCAAAAAGAGCAAATTAAATGAGGTAGGCTAAGAGAAATCAGTCTGGAATTCCAATAATGTTTACACAACCTCCTCAAGGTTGATCAACCCAAAACCTTGTGCATACTGCAGTCAGATTTTGGTCTACACCTGTTATCCTAAATCAGGCCACAGAAAGACAAGCTGAGTTCCTCATAGGGTGCCAAATCCCATCAACTCTATTCCGCTGGAATTCTTCAGTTAAGACAAAACTTCACCAGACTGCAAAAGGTGTAGGCTTGGGAAAGCACAGCTCAGAACAGAGGCTCAAAGAGACTGGTTCCGGGACTAGCCAAGCCCTGGGTCAAAGTTCAGAATAGCAGATCCATCCCCAATTGTGCAACTTGCATTCTGGACCCAGCCTAGGAGAGTAATTTGCTTCCACATTTCTGGGTGATTATACTTATAATCATGGGATGAGAAAACAAAGCAATCCAGTAGCACTGATTACCGACATTGGATTAGTAACTGGCTTTTTAAAATGTTTGAAAGTGTTCAGTAATCTGAGATATTAAATGTCTGATTTATTCATTTCCAAGAGGGGCTCATTTCCAAGAGCCCCTTAAGTGATTAGGAAGAAGTTGCTGGTTGGATTTGTACACACATACGCCACCCCCTCACCCTGTTAAGAGATCAAGTAGATTATGTGTGTAATTATTTGAAGTGTCTAAGGGAATTGAATTAATCAGGCTTGTAAAGCATGCTAAATATTTAGGGAGGAGCTGATCTGTCAAATTTATAACCTAATTGAGTATTAATCAAAGAATGTGAAAGTGAGTTTTACATCCAAATTATAAGGTCAATCAATACAATGAGGTCTGGAAGCAAGTATAATGGCTTAAGGAAAATGAGATTTTTAGTTGGATCATTTTAATAAGTTAATTATAAATTAAAACACAAATGACGCACAAGTCCCCTAACTTGGACATGGCTCCATCGCCAGATTGTGACCACGTGATGCCCCCCTCCCCAAGGGCAGGCCTGAGTTCTAGCATCTCTCCCATCTGGAGCACACCCCCTGGCACACAGCTGTGTTGATGTTTGTTGAAGGAATGAATAAGGGGCCCCCAGCTGGCCCCCAACCCAGCCAGTGATCCCCTGCACACAGCACACAGAGGCAAACAGGGAAGCACATTGCCTTTATTGATAGTTCCAGCCCGCAGGAGATCCCAGGCCAGAGGCCAAGCCCGAGGGTCTGGCCAGCCTCGCCTGGCAGACCAGGCTCTGATACAGAGGAGCTCAGGGTGGGCAGCAGACCTGCTCTGGTGCTCAGCATTTCCCAAGAGGGCAGCGGCCTGGGAAGAGGCAGAGCAGGGCCGTGGTGAGCCCTGGCTCCCTCCTCACCTCCTGGGGGACATGAGTCATCTCCCTCCCCTGGCCTCTGAGGCCATTCACCCAGCAGACACACACAGGTAGCCTGAGAGCTGGCTATATGTCCCCTCCGAGGGCTGGGGGTGTCCCCCCGTGCAGCCTGGAGGGGCAACGATGGTGGCATGGGATGAGTGGGGGCAGGGGCCCTGCATTCCCTCTCACTTCCATGACCATTTCCCATCAGGCCATTGCTGCCTCGCTTCACCTCAGGGCCCCCTAAGGCACACAGACAAGCCAAGGCACCCCAGTCACCAGAGGACTTCGCAGTCCTCCTGCCCACCCCAGCTTTACCCCAGGCCCTGGGAGACCCCCACTCACCTAAGGGCCCAGGGCCCAGCTCTGGCCTCAGCTGCCCATAGGGCCCTGGGGGGAGGGGCAGAGGTGAGAACACTGAGTCCCTCCTGTCCCCCTGCTACTCCCTCCACCAGGAGTGCCCTTCCTCCATCTCTGCAGGGCTATAAGGTGGGCTGTACGGCTAGGCCCAGGGCCCAGAGCCCAGTTCTCCACAGCCACCCGACCCCTGATGACCCGTTCCCACACACCCCATTACCTGGCTGGCTCCGGACCTCTGGATATGCACCTCCGGCCCCATATCTAGGCCTCAAGTTGGCCCCCCAGGGCTGGAGGGAGGGCCAGGGAGAGCCCCTCGGGGCACCGGCCTAACCTGAAGGAGGAGAGCCGGCTTGGGACTCCTGCCCACTGGAGTTGTACATTCAGGATGCCCCAGTCCTTCCAGGGTCTCAGAGCCCCTCACCCACTCGGCCTGGTCCCCGCCACCCTTGCTAGGGTTCCCTCTGCTCCCCCAACGTTTCTTACCATTTCCTCCAGGGGCTGGAGCAGCCACATTGGGGCGCACAACTGCTGCCCCCTCATACCCTGCAAGAGACCCAGCTGACTCCTGCCCCGCCCTGGACATCCCTTCCCCCACCCCCTGCACGGTGTCCCCTGGGTCCAACTCACCATTCCGAAAGCCATCAGCCCCAGGGAACCCTGGAGGAGGAAAGAGAAGGTCAGAGGCAGGAGCAGCCCCTGAGCCCAGAAACCCCCACCCCACCCTACCCAGCAGCCCCAGGCACCTGGCTGTGCACGGGCCTCAGGGAAGACCCCGGCTCCCAGACCACCATTCCTGTAACCAAAACCTGCAGGAGAGCGGTGGGAGAGGGGCTGGTTGGGATGGGGCGGGGGCAGCATTGGGGGGGCCAGGGTGACCTGCTCATGGAGAGACAGGGAGGGGCAGACAGACAGACTGACTCAGAGGCAGCCTAGTGAGGACCTCCCACAATCCCCCACCATCATCCAGCTAACCCAGTGGAGCCCACCTTCTGGAAGCCGTCCCTCCCTCCCTCTGGGCACTTCCCTTTCTGCCTGCTGAGTCTGTCACTCTGCCCTCACCTGAGACAGGATCCCACCGGCTCTGGCCACCACTGTGGTCCAGCGCATAGTACATAATTGCTGGGTGGATAAGGACAGAGACTGACAGACAAGGAGCACTCGCTGTGAGGGAGACACAGCTCATGCCCAAGATGGGGACCCGGGGGCTCACCGACTTTCTGGGGCTTGAGGCCACCACCAAAGCCTGGGGGAGAGGAAACAGGGGTCAGAGATAGCCGGTTTCGCCTCCCTGCTTCCTGGGCTGGTGGAGGGGAGGGGAGGGAGAACTCAGGCAAAGGGCCTCCTCACCCAGTTCTGCTCCTGGTCTGTAGCCATTCGGAGGCTGGTACCCTGTGAGGGGAATGGAGATGAGCAGGGAGGACCCAGACTTTCCCGAACTCCTTGGGGGCCCAGTATGGACCTTCCGGACTCTGAGGAGGAAGGGACTCTCCTCATCCACAGGGGATGGAACCAGAAGAAATGAGATAAGAAAGCAGCAAGAGATACCAAGGGTAGACTCAGAGAGGGACTTCCTGGCCTTAAGGTGCCTGAAGACCTGAGATGACCCAGGGAACAAGGGAGATGGAGGAATGACCTGATCTGGCATGCGGTGGGGCAGGGAAGGCAGACGCACACCTGCTTCCTGAGGTTTCGGCCCCCACTGGATGGCTGGAGTAGGTACTAGAAGGAAAGCCAGGGGACAGGAGTGAGCCCAGGGTGGGGCAGGTGGGGAATGCCACAGACTGCCATGGGGGAAGGGGCTGGGGGAGCTGTCATATTGGGGGTCATGTGGGGTCTCAGGGCCAGAGTTCAGGCTTTTCCTCACTGACTTGCTGGAGATCAGGCCTGGGGGATTCTGAGTGGCCCAGCCAGGCCCAGCCCCTCCTGGGACCAGGTACCCACCAGGGGCCCTCAGGTCCCTCATCCGCACTGACCTGGGAACTTGCCGTTCTGCACTGGGGGAGGGGGCTGGGATTTCAGGCCCCAGCCACCTGCTTTATCAGAAGAGATCCCTGGAGTGGGAGGCCTGGCAAGAAGCCGTGGAGGGACCCCACCACTGCAGGGACCTAGATGGGGAGGAAGGGAGGGGGCAGTGAGCCCAGGCCAGTGCCGCCCCCAGGCTGCCCTCCTGGCCTCCACATGGCCAAGCCACCCGCCTGTGGTGGCTTCTAGGGCAGACACACCTTCCAGGGGAGACAGTGGCCAGGCCAGAAAAAGCCCAGCTCCCACGGGCCACAATCTGCTCTGGGGACAAGGTGACCCAGCCACCTGATTTGGTTCCTGCTATTGCCCACCTCGCCCTCCACCTTCCAGCAATCCCTCCACTTCCCTCTGTTCCCCGTCCCCTCACCTGGCTGGGCCCCCAGCCCATTGCCATTGCCATATCCTGGAGAGGAAAAGCAGGGATGTGAGGGACAGTATTGGGCAGGGGGGTTCTGGAAGGACAGCAGGAGGAGGTGCAAGACAGGGATGGGGAGGGCTCTGGCTCACCTGGCTTCTGAGGTTTCAAACCTCCTCCCAGACCTGCAGGAGAGACAGAGGCCGCCTCAGACCCGACCAGCCCTTCCCCAGAAAGGAGCCCTCTGTCTCCCCTACTGAGGCCACCACTGAGCTCACCTGGAGGGAGCTGCAGCCCATTCCCCGGCATGTATCCTGGGAGGAAGTGTGGGCATGAGGGCAGGGGCTGGGTGGGGGAGACTTCAGAAGGGGCAGAAGGGAGGCAGGGATGGACTCACCTGGCTTCGGAGGGCTCAAGCCCCCTCCCAGGCCTGGGGAGAGACAGACAGAGGCTGAGTGACAGGTGGACCCCACCCTGCCCCTTCTCGTCCTCTTTGCCCAGTGTGCCCTGTGCCCCCTCTTCCCCACCTCCCAGAACTCCAGGGCCTGACCCCCCCCCCTCACCTGGCTGGGGCCCTTCACCTGGGAAGGCTCCAACTCCCAGCGCATTCCTGTAAACTGGGGAGACAGAGTGGGGGTTATGAGGAAGAATAAAGTGGGGGGAGTAGACAGTTTCTGGGGGTAAGAGAAGTGGGGGGTCCAATTCTGACACCAAGTCCAATTCTGGGGTTTTTCCAACACCACCAAGCAATTCTCAGACACCATCTGGGTGTCCTACAATTTAACTCAAGTCCAACACTGTCTACCTGGAGACAACATCAGATTCCACAGGTCAAAGACTCAGACTTCTCCCCCCACCCCCACCCCACATTTCAGGCACCAACTTCTAGTCTAAGTTGTCACCTGTGCTTCTGACCAACTGGTTGTAGATCAGAGATTCCCACCACCCCTCCTTGGGTTTGATTAATTTGCTAGAGCGGCTCACAGAACTCAGGGAAACATTTTACTTACTAGATAATCGATTTATTATAAAAGGATATAACTCAAGAACAGCCAGTTAAAAGAGATGCAAGGGACAAGGCACGTGGGAAGGCACGAAGAACCACCCTCCCAGCACTTCCAGGTGTTCACCAGCCCAGAAGCTCTCCAAATCCTGTTCTTTTGGGGTTTTATGGAGGCTTCATTACATACGCATGATTGACTAAATCATTGACCCATGGAGTGGGACTGAAAGTTCCAACCCTCCAATCACATGGTTGCTTCTCCTGGCAACCAGCCCCCACCCTCAGATGACCTAGGGGCTTTCAAAAAGTCACCTCATTAACATAACAAAAGACATCTCTCTCTCTCTCTCTCTCTCTCTCTCTCTCTCTCTCTCTCCCCCCCCCCCCCCTCCCCCCCCCCAAGAAATTCCAACGCTTTCAGGAGCACAGTGCCAGGAATGTGAGGACGATTAAACATACATATTTTGTCTTATAAATCACAATATCACAGGGTGAGTAGAGAGAAAAGGAGGGTTTACCTGGCTTCTGAGGCTTCATGGCCTCAGCAATGCCTGGAGAAGAAAGAGATGGGAGCAGTTAAGGGATCCATGACCCCCCTCTGGGCCTCTCCTCCAGAACCCTGGCATCTGCCCCCATCATCCACTCCTGTACCTGGTCCGTAGCCGATGAGAACCGCAGACCCTGTGGGGATGGGCGGGAGGTGGGGGGGTGGGGAGAGGTTGAGGAACACAGGAGGCCAGTAACTGGGCTTCCATTTCCTCCCAGTTTAGGGACCAGAAAACTTGGAGCCTCCTCTGCTGCATTCCATTACCAACTCTGCCCTCTCCAAGGAGCCCAGGAGAGGACCCTCAGAACAGAGTCTGGGTGGGGACCACCTCGCCCCCTCCTCTTTCCTCCTCGCCCAGCCTCCAGCTTCTCCCAACCCCTCAGTTCTGAGCTGGGGGGCCTGTGAGGGATGGAGGAATAAGCAGGGGGTTGGGGACCCTGGCTAAGTTAGAGGCAAGGATTTGTGGTCCCCCCTACAGAGCCAAGCCAGAACCCTGGAGGCTCTCCCCACCCCCTCTTAATCCTTCACCAATCCTGCCTCTTGAAGGCCTGGGAGGGAGATGGGAGAGAATGCCTAGATGTGGACCACACCCCAGAGCCCACCAGTCTCACCTGGCTGGGCTCCCAGTCCGTTGCTATTCCCAAATCCTGGGGGGACAGATGGAGACGGGTGTGTGAATAGGGGGAGGGGAGATTAGGGTTTGGGGGGAGGTGGAGAGACATGCCCGGACAAGGCTCACCTGGCTTCTGGGGTCTCACACTGGCTCCGAAGCCTGGTGGAGAGACAGGGGGCAGGTTAGGGCTCCTGGCCCCATCCCTGGGCCTCCCTAGCATCTCCAGGCAGGCCTGCCCCTACCTGCTCCATAGCCATTTTGAGCTGCAGGGCCTGGGGGCAGGAGACGGGCTCTGGGTACAGCCTCTCTGAGGCCCCCGCACAAAGCAAGGTCCTTTAGCTCTCCCCCACCACCCCACCCCCAGCCGGGCCCTCGGCCTCCTCCTGGGGTCCAGCCTCCCTGTGGAGCCTGAACGCCATCCCAGCTGCCTGGGTCCCGTCTGGTTGGTGTCACCACCACCACCCACACCAACCAGCCAGGAAGGTGGACTCCTTGATGTCCCCTCACCAACCACATGCTCTGCTCTGGGCATGAGCTCCCGCCTCCTTGGCCCCCAGCCATTTCCAGAGCCTGTACCCTCTCTGGTCCTCTCTCAGATGCCCCAGCTCAAGATTTTCAGTGGGGCATGGCCAGCGGGCCCCCGCCTCTGCCTCCACCTCCCCAGAATGTGCCCCCGTTACATTTATGCTCCTTTCCTGCCTGCCTCCTCCTGCTGCCCAGGCTCTGGGAAGGCCTGCCACCCCACCTGGCTGGGCTGCCCTGGGGATGTTTGTTGAAGGAGTATTTGTTGTGTGAAGCCAGATGGGAGGGCGGGTCTCACCTGGCTTCTGAGGTTTCAGTCCTCCGAGGCCTGGGGAAGAGGAGACTGTCCAGGGAGTCCACCCGGATCCCCGTCCCCTCAGAGCTAGGGACAGCACCTCCACCCCTGCACCAGCCACCCCCTTGGTGAGCCCTGCGCCCCTAGAGCTCTGGGGTCGCACCCAGCTGGGCTCCATTCCCGGTCCCAAACCCTGGGGAGACAGAGCAAGAGGCCTGAGGAGAGATCAGGAGCACAGATGCAGAGATGACAGACAGAGCCCAACAGAGCAGAGCATGGCTCACCTAGCTTCTGGGGTTTTCCTTTCCAGAAACCCCCACCTTTGGGTCTCTGCCTCCCCCCCCCAACTCAGCCCCGGTCCCCTCTCTACCTGGTCCAAAGCCATTTAGAGCTGCGAGACCTATGGGGGGGGGGTGCGACACAGGAAATCTGGATGGCACTGAAGTGAGAGTGAGCCCCAGCCTCCCCGCCTACCCGGACCCCTGCCCTCCCCTTCCACGTCCCTCCATTCAACCTAGCTAGGTTCACAAGAGGGGTGGGGAGCTCACTGGGGGGACCTGTGATAGGAAAAGGGCTGGGGAGACTGAGGCGGCCGAGAGATGGGATCCCACATCCAGCCTTCCTCCATCCCTCTGGCCCAGAAGATTCCTGGGGTCTTAACATCCTCCCTCCTCCCTGCTCCCACTCTGGATGCCAGGAGCCCAGCCCGCCCCCCGTCCAGACACGCCAGCAGCCTCCTCCCCAAGTTCTCCAACCCCTGCCTGCTCCAGGTAGACAAGGTCTTTTGCTCCCTGCTTAAAACCACAAAGGTGTGTCCCACTGCCAGGTTCAAGTCCCTCCAGGCCTCCAGCCTCGGGCTGTGCCCTCTAGCTTTCCACCTCTGGTGGATTGCCCCCCAGTCCTGGCCACAGCCTGCAACAGCACCTGGGGGTCCCGGCTTAGGCACTGGGCCCAGCGGGTCTGCAGCCAGGTCAGGGTTGACCGGCTCGGTCTGCAGTGTGCAGCCAAGGCCAGACTCAGGCAGGCACTTGGGAAAGTTGGTGGAATGAGTGAGCCTCTAAGAGGCCCCCTGTTAGGAGCCCAGAGTGGTGGCCGGCAGTGACCTCTCCCTCCCCCAGCAGCCTGGGCCCTAGCCACCCTCACCTGGCTGGGCCCCCAGGCCATGGCCAATGCCCTGTCCTGGAGAGAAGCCAGCCGTATGTGAGCAGTGGATTGGGGGAGGACTTGGAGTGGGATGGGCAGGGACAGAATTAAGATGGTGGGACGGAAGGGCAGGGTCTCTGTCTCACCTGGTTTCTGAGGTTTCACGCCCCCTCCTAAGCCTGGGGAAAGAAGAACTGAGCCACATGCAATGTGGACCCCTCCCAGCCCCTATTCTCCCCCAAGAAATCAAGTTTCTGCCCTCCCCCTCCCTCCTTCCTAGAACCCCAGGTGCCCTCACCTGGCTGGGCTCCAACTCCTGGGAAGGCCTCAGCTCCCAGCCCATTCCCACTGCTGAGTCCTGGGGAGACAGAGCAGGAGTGAGTAAGGGGAGCGGGGGTGGGGGTGGAGGGACGATGGGGGGAAGAGGACAGGGACATAGGGACAGGGTGGGGCTCACCAGGCTTTTGAGGTTTCACGCTCCCTCCAATTCCTGAGAAAGAGACAGAGACTCGGTGAGGGAGCCTAGAGCGCCTGTGAACCCCGAACCCAAGCACGTACCGCCAGCTCCCCCCACCCCTCCCCTACCTGGTCCCTGGCCGTTCTAAGCTGCAGGGCCTGTGGAGAGAAGGAGGGTGGAGGCTGGAGCCCAGCCAGTGCTGGGTGGGCCCACACCTCCTGTGGTGTCCTCACCCCATGACCTTTGTGCCCCCCAACAGTTATTCCCCTGGAGCATGCCCAGAGAGGGGCCTGGAAGTCTGGAAGAGCCTCCCCAAGACCACAGCTCAAGCCAGAGGAGTGGCAGCAGCGGCTAATGAAGGGAGCAGTCCCTGGGAAGGTGGCACAGTGGCAGGGCTGGGGACAGGGTGAGAGGGCTCCCCTGCACCTGGTTTCTGAGGTCTTACGCCCCCTCCCAGCCCTGGGGAGTGACAGAGAGATTGACACTGACCCTTACCAGCCCCTCCCCTAAGAATGTGGGCCCGGACCCTGAACCCCCCTTGCCTGCCCCTCCCTGCAGCCCCCTGGCCCTGGAAAAGCACCAATGCTGAATCCATTTCTGCTCCCAAATCCTGGGGACACAGAGGTGGCGCTGTTGGCTGTGGGCTGGCAGGTTGGGGCAGGCAGAAGGGGCCAGGATAGAAATGGGTGGCGAGAGTGCCAAGATGGGCAGGGCAGGGCTCACCTGACTTTGGAGGTTTCATGCCCCCTCCCAGGCTGAGCCCCTGCCCTCCCCCCAGAACGCAACTCTCTCCCGGTTCCCTGATTCCAGCTCTGTTCACTCCTTCCCCCTCCCTGGACCACAGGGTGGTGCCCCAGGTGCCCTCACCTGCCTGGGCTCCCGGCCCTGGGAAGGCACCAGCTCCCAGCCCATTTCCATATCCTGGGGAGACAGAGCCAGAGGGAAGGATGGGGGGGAGGGGCTGGGGCTTCAAAGGGCAGGTAGAGGGAGAGGTGGGCAGAGGGGCGGTCATGGAGCAGGTCTCACCTGGCTTCTGGGGTTTCACCCCCCTTCCAAAGGCTGGGGAGAGAGATGCAGTAGATGAGGGCACCCCAGGGATCCAGCCTCTTCCTGGGGCTCCATGAGCTGAGGGCTAAGGTGGGGGGCATTTGTGGTCCCAGCTGAGGTAGGGGTGGAGCAGGGGTGCCCTTGTTCTCCATTCCCCAAACCAGGCAACTGGAACCATTTTGGTCCTTCCCTTTGCCTCCAGTGAGTCACCAGTTGTGCCCTGAGGGAGCCTGGGGGAAGACCCAGCGGTACCCTCCCCACCCCTCATATCCAAACCCACCTTTTTCCCGGAACCTCCTCACCTGGCTGGGTGGCAGCACCTGGGAAGGCCCCGACTCCCAGCCCATTCCTGTTCCTAAACCCTGGGGAGACACCTGGGGAGACAGGGCAGGAGGGGGTAAGGGGGAGGGGCAGAGAGATGGGGAGAGACAGGTAGGGCGAGGCTCACCCAACTTCTGTGGTTTCATGACCCCTCCAATGCCTGAGAGGGGGATGGGGGTCAACTGAGGGTCTCAGGAGACCCCACGTCAGGGGTGCCCCTAGAATCCTGGCCCCACCTCCATCTGTTCCCTAGCCATTGGGAGCTGGAGGGCCTGTGGGGAGAGGAAGCCATGATCTGGGTGGGTTTGGGGTGAGGGTGCAGGACCCTTGGACCCCACCAGAAACAGCAAACCTGAAGGCTCTCTGTCTGTCCCTTCACCCCCTGGAATCATTCACCAATCCTGCCCTCTGCTCCGAGGCCTGGGAGGGAGCAGGGGGAGGGGCAATGCCCAACCCCACCACTCACCTGGCTGGGCTCCCAGCCCACACCCAGTGTCGAATCCTGGGAGAAGAGATAGAGGTGAGGGGTGTGAGAGAAGGGTGGGGAGACAGAGAGAGAGCAGGGGCCAGGCAGGGCCCACACGGCTTCTGAGGTTTAACACCCTCTCGGAAGCCTGGGGGAGACCCAGTGAGCCTGTGAGAGACCCAGGACGTCCTCCACCCCATAGCCATTCTGAGCCAGGGCCTGTGGGAACTCAGCTCCAGTCCGTTCTTCCCAAGAAGGGTGGGGGGCGCGGGAGGGGCCCTGGCTCCTGGGAGCCCACTCCCCTTCCTTCCTTCTTTCGGCTCTGAGCTGGCCCAGGGCCTCACAGTGAGCTGGGCTTGCCCGCCCTGGAGCTGGGTTCTGTGGGCAACCGGGGAACAAGCAGGGACAGGAAAGAGTTGTACCCCCGGGGCGTGTACATGGTGAGCCGACAACCGCCTTGATGGATTCCTGGGGCAGGGGAGCGGAGTGTAGGAGGCGTGTAGGAGGGAAAGGACAAGGCCTTCAGGAAGGGTGGTGGGCAGGCTTCTCCAGCCGGGGCTGGGGTGGGGGGGAAAGTGCAGCAGTGTGGTCCCCAAGTGTTTCTGAGATGGCTGCCTCCCCCAGACCCAAATCCCATTTGCCCATGCCTTACCTGCTCCTAGACCACTGGGGGGGCCGTAGCCTGTGGGGGAAACGGGAAGTTGAGCCTGGGGGGCAGGAGGGGCCAGGAGCTGGGAGCTCTGCTCTCATTCCAAGGACACAGAGCTGCCCCGCCCGCCACCCCTCAGCCAGCTTTACCTGATGGATAGCCATTCAAGCCTCCTAAGCCTGTGGGGTCAGGAAGAGAGGGTGACTTAGGAGGCAGAAAAGAGCTGAATCTGGATGCTCCCTGCAAAGCGAGAGAGCACACCCCCCTCTCTGGGCCTCAGGTACCTTGGGGTCACCGCAGGGTGAGCAGACTGGTGGCAGGGGCAGGAGAAGCGGAAGAGTCCCTGGCATGGAGGGACGCGTCTGGGCCATACCCCTGGGAGCAGATCCCCTTGCACCCTCTTCCAGGGGCAGCAGCACCTCTGGCCTCCATTCTTACTTGAACCCCTCCCTTCCTGGAAATCCCATCCTCGTCCCCCAGCCCCGCAGTCTCTCTCCTGCAGCTTAGGTGTGTCAGGTCTCAGGAGGAAGCCCCTCTCCCACCTGTAGGGCCCCACAGGTCCCTGGAGGGAAGACCCTTCCGGACACCCCGCCCCTGGCCCCGCCCCAACTTGCCTTGTCTCCTCCCTTCCTGTCCCACCTCCACGCCTTTGCCTCATGTCACTGCCAGCGATGTCCTTCCCCTTTCCTGTCGCAATCTGCCCCCCCACCTCCCGCAAAACCAACTCCAGGCCTTCCTCCAGCCCTGATGACCCTGTGTTCTCCTGGGCCCCAGATCTGGATCCCAGAGCAGGGAACATCTGCGGTGCTCCCCCAGAGAGCTCCCAGACCCCTGCGAGGGGAAGACCAGGCCCTCTTCCTTGACCCCAGAGCCTGGAGGATCCACTTACCTTTCCCCAGGCCAGGAGACAATGGAGGTAGCCCTAGGGGAGGAAGGGGGGTCCTGACTCAGGGCAGGGACCCCAGGCATCTATCCCCCAGTCTCCCAAAGCCCTGCCCAGCCCAGATTCACAGACCCTCCCCTCCTTCTCTCTGGAGCCCCAGCATCTGGCCCAATGCTCTACCTACACCCCAAGCCCCAACTTCAGCTGCCCAGACCCGCCAGCAGCCCTGCTGCCTGCTCTCACCGCCTTGCACGCTTTCAGAAGTCAAGCAGAGCAGGAAAAGGGTGGAGGGGAAGGCCCAGGTGCTCATGATGCGGGCAGAGTGGGAGGGCACCCACCCTTTGGGCCTTTAAACACCCCTGCTATGTGGAGGCCCACACCCAGTTCCCCCCACTGTGAGTAGCAGAGGCTCCGCTGGGCTGGCAGACCCCAGGGGGCAGCCACCCCGCCCCCAACGGCCTCTTCCCTGCTCACCCCTCATCCATCATGGGTGCTGACCGCCGGGACAGGCCCCCACCTAGCCCCCCAGGCTCCTCCACCCCTGTCAGGGACTGGGGCCCTGGCGCCAGGCCTGGAGGGCTCAGCTGCTCCCCCCAGCAGCTGGCGAGGGCAGGCAGGCACCCCAGGCCCAGCCTAAACACAGCTGGGGGTGGGGGTGGTGGGGAGCCAGGCCCAGAAATGTGGGCGTGGCTGGCAGGGGAGGCTCTGAATGAGTTACTATGTTACAGGAAGGAGACAGAGTATTACAGAGGCAAGTGGCCAGGGAACAGTGTAGCAGACTGTATCAGGACTGTATCACTGCATCCCACAGGCAGGTGTGTCCAGGAGAGGAGCCGGGCTATTAACCCATCTAACCCTGGAGACCGCAGTGACCACACCAGGAGACGGCCCTTTGCCCCCAGCTGAGTCTGGGCTTGCAAGAGTGGGCCTGAGCCTCCTTTCCATGAAGGATGGTGACACACAGGGATGGGTCACCCCATGCTCAGCCTGTCCAAGAGTCCCTGCTGTTTCTCGAAGGCTCAGCCAAGGCCCACCTGCTGCACAAGTCCCTCCCAGCTTCACCTCCATCTCCTGCTCTGCTCCATCTGCACTGACTCTAACTTTAGGGACAGAATCTGGGGGAGGGGGAGCTGCTCAGGGTGCGGTGGGGGCAGGAGTGCAAAAAGGGTACCTGGGGGTTAGTAAGCACTCTCCATTCCTCAGGTGGGCGGATGAGCCTGGAGCTGGGGCCTAGGCGCATGGGGCTTGGTGGGGAGCCGAGTACGGGAGACCCAGAGAGGTAGGCCTGGGAAATGCCAGGAGTTGGGGCCTGGACCCCAGCCCAGGTAGAGGGCTGAGGGGGTGGCTTGAGGGGCCTTTAGCACAGCTGCATGTTCAGAAGATGTCTGACCCGCGGGCGCCTGGCCTCCTCTTCAACTGGCCTCCCCCAAATTCCCACCCTGGCAGGTGGTGCTGTTGTGAGCAGCTGGCAGGGAGCCTACTGACACGGGCTGTGCCATTTTAGGCGATGCACTCCTTGGGCCTCCAACTTGCACTTCCGACACCCCAGCTGTCACCTTGCGCTGAGCTCCCAGCTCTGGCCCCTCAAAGTTGCTCCTCTTGGGAGGCTGGGCCATGTCCCCTCACACCTAGGGGCAAAAGGTAGCCCAGGGCCTAGCTCCATCAGGGGCTCTCTCAGCCCCCTCTAAGTGGTCCATGTGCTCTCAGGCTGTCCTGCCAGGGCGGGGCTGGGGGTGAGCTGAGGGGACTGGCCTTGCTGGGGGCTGGGGTGGTGGCATTGCAGGGGCCGGGGGTGCCCAACTGGGCCAGGCCCTGGTCCTGAGCGGAGTCAGCTGGCCCAAAGCCCCAGACTGGTTGGCATTTTCCACAGGCCCATGCCAGCACCCAGGCAGCCTGGCAGTGGTGGCGGGCACTGGCTTTCCCTCTGGCAGTGACCAAGCAGGCGCCCAGCCTGTACCTCCTGCGAGGCCTCTAATGGTCTCCCCGCCTGCCTCCTCCTGGGCCAAGCTGCCCTGTCGCCCTGCAGGATGGGCCATATGTCTGTGTGTCTGGGTCTGTGCAGGGGGCCCTCAGCTATCCCAGGTCTGAAGCAGACACCTTGGGCCTAGACTGGCGCGAGGTGGGCAGACAGCGAAGTGGCATCTGAGGTAACAGGGGCTGCTGCTGCCCAGAAGTGTGTGGATGAGCAGAGGGTGGAGGCCTGTGGACTGCCCGGCCTCAAACCCCAGCCCCGCTGCTTAGCTGTAAAATCTGGGCAAAGTCCCTTCTCTCTGCCTCTGTTTCCCCATCTGTAAAATGGGGTAAGAAGTAGCTCCCCCATTTTAGAGGAGAGTGAACAGACTCAGGAAAGTGGGATTTCCGCTCAAGCTCCCCAACCAGATGGAGCTGGTATGTGAACCTGATCTGCATCTGAACCCAGCGCCCAGTCTGCTAATCATAGGCCACTTGGTCACCGTCCATGAGTGGGCCAGGGAGCCGGTGCCTGTGGCCATGGGGCAGAGCAGGTGGCCTGGCAGGAAAGCCCTCCCCAGGGAGCCTGAGTGGACCATCCCAGCTGCCCCTGGCTCTCAGGAGTGGTTGAGGCCAGGGACCACCCCTGAGCCTTTCCCAGCAGCCAGTAAAGGTCCAGCCTCCAGGACTCCAGGTCTTGGCTACCTGCCGGGTGGGGCAGGAGGTGGGCCTGTGGGGTGCTGTGCCAGGGCGCCTGGCTGAGGGGACCCAGCTCGAACAGAGGGTTCTTGTTCACAGGTGGGTCTGTGGGGGGGAGGTGGGTGCCCCAGGCATAGTCACATCACATGTGCTCTCATGTGAGTGTGCTCCCGGGGTGCAGGCCCTCCTGTGGGGAGCGAGCAGCAATGGTGCAGCCCAGGGTGTGTGTGTGGGGGGGGGCAGAGGGGGAGGTGCTGGTGGCTTCAGCCCAGATCCCTGCATCGGCCACCTCTGGGACACCTCTGTCACCCCCAAGCACGTGCACTGTGCAAAGCTGACTTCTATTAACTCCCGCTCCTACCTGTCAGATTATTTTTTTAAAAAACCTTATGCCAGGGACTTCCCTGGTGGTCCAGTTGTTAAAACTCAGCGCTTTCACTGCCTGTGGGCCCGGGTTCAATCCCTGGTTGGGGAACTAAGGTCCTACAAGCCGTGCAGCGTGGCCAAAACCAACAAACAAAACTTATGCCATTGCAAAGCGTGCACAAGACAGAAACGTACAATATAATAAATACCTATAAAGCACTTATACAGCCAGCACAGAGGTGAAGAAATAGAACACAGCCAACTCCCCAGAAGCGTCCATCACAATCGCCTCTTTCCTGTTAGGGTAGCCATGTTTGCACGTGTGGTGGTCTTTTCCTTGTCTTTCTTTCTTTTTTGTTAATAAATTTACTTATTTATTTACTTATTTTTGGCTGCATTGCGTCTTCGTTGTTGCTCGCGGGCTTTCTCTAGTTGTGGAGAGCAGGGGCTACTCTTTGTTGTGGTCCGCGGGCTTCTCATTGCGGTGGCTTCTCTTGTTGTGGAGCACGGGCTTTAGGAGCGTGGGCTTCAGTAGTTGTGGCACGTGGGCTCAGTAGTTGTGGCTCGCATGTTCTAGAGCGCAGGCTCAGTAGTTGTGGTGCACGGGCTTAGTTGCTCCGCAGCATGTGGGATCTTCCCGGACCAGGGCTCAAACCTATATCCCCAGCATTGGCAGGAGGATTCTTAACCACTGCGCCACCAGGGAAGTCCCTTGCCTTTCTAAAGTCACATTATTCCAATTTTGTGGCCCCATCCCTGGTGAGTGGTGAATGCGGTCTCTGCGGGCCCGCGGTGCTATTTCCGTGACAGGTCACACGGGGGCGCGCGGTTCAAGCTGGCTATCACCTGGACGTGCGGTGAGGACCCGGGGAGTCCAGAGCCTGGGCAGGGGTTGGGGGGCTTCCTCCTGGACCGAGCCTCTGCCAAGCGCTCTGGTCTCAAACCTTGTGACCCCCCAGGTGGGTGCAGAGGTCCTGGGTCCGAGTCTCCTCCAGGGACCTCCTTTAGGTCCAGGCAGGTGCTTTAAAAACTGCAAAACACTATATGCACGAGGGAGTGTTACTATTATTATTAAACAGTGAGTAAGTTCCTACTGTGTGCTTGACTCTGTCATTTTTTCACATGCACTTTCTCATTTAGTGCTCATACACCCCAAGGAGGTAGGAACTATTATTATTATCCTCATTCTACAAATGTGGAAACAGGCCCAGAGACATAAAGCAACTTGCCCATGATTGCACAGCTTCTGTGTGGCAGAGCTGGGTTGGAGCCTTAAATTCCCTGACTCCATGGCCCATGCTCTTACCTGCTATCTGTACTTAACTTTATATTAAGGCATGTTTGTGAATTAAAAAATTATTATTATTTTTTTAATTTATTTATGTTATTTATTATTTGTTTTTGGCTGCGTTGGGTCTTTGTTGCTGCACACAGGCTTTCTCTAGTTCCGGTGAGCAGGGGCTACTCTTCGTTGCGGTGCACGGGCTTCTCATTGTGGTGGCTTTTCTTGTTGCGGAGCACGGGCTCTAGGCGCGCGGGCTTCAGTAGTTGTGGCACACAGGCTCAGTAGTTGTGGCGCACAGGCTTAGCTGCTCCGCGGCATGTGGGATCTTCCCAGACCAGGGCTCGAACCCATGTCCTCTGCATTGGCAGGCAGATTCTTAACCACTGCGCCACCAGGGACGTCCCTAAAAAATTATTTTTTGGGCTTCCCTGGTGGCGCAGTGGTTGAGAATCTGCCTGCCAATGCAGCGGACACGGGTTCGAGCCCTGGTCTGGGAAGATCCCACATGCCGCGGAGCAACTGGGCCCGTGAGCCACAACTACTGAGCCTGTGCGTCTGGAGCCTGTGCTCCGCAACAAGAGAGGCCGCGATAGTGAGAGGCCCACGCACCGCGATGAAGAGTGGCCCCCGCTTGCCGCAACTAGAGAAAGCCCTCGCACAGAAACGAAGACCCAACACAACCAAAAATTAAAATAAATAAATAAATAAATAAAAAATTAAAAAAAAAATTTTTTTTAAAGTCATTGTGAATTAGACGTTTGGACCTGAGCCCAGGACTCCCGGAGATGGGGCTGGCAGAGGGGCTGGCAGCTGGAGAGGGGCCTGCATGCTCCCGGGGTCTCCTGGGAACAAGCCTGGGGTCTTTAACAAGGATTCAGCCTGAGTGACAGGGGCTGGCCCATGGCTGCCAGATATGCTAATGCAAAGAAGGGCACATGGAGGTGGTGCTGCAGCCCCCAGAGAAGCTCTGGGTCTTGGGCCTAACCCAGGATTCCAGGCCCTCCAGCGCTGGTCCATGCAGTGGAGAGTGTTCCCTGAAGGTATAAGCACCACAGTGAACTGGGAGCCCTGCAGTCCATGACCTTTCAGAGACTTGGGGAGACAGGTGATCAACAAATAAACTGATAGAGGATAGAATTTCAGATAGAGATAAATGCTATATGAAAATAAGGTGGGGGACTGTCCTGTTGACGCAGCGGTTAAGAATCCGCCTGCCAATGTAGGGAACACGGGTTCCAGCCCTGGTCCGGGAAGATCCCCCATGCTGTGGAGCAACTAAGCCCATGCGCCACAACTACTGAGCCTGCGTGCCACAACTACTGAAGCCCACGCACCTAGAGCCTGTGCTGCTCCGCAACAAGAGAAGCCATGGCAGTGAGAAGCCCGAGCAAGGAAGAGTAGTCCCCGTTCGCTGCAACTAGAGAAAGCTCACGCACAGCAACAAAGGCCCAGTGCAGCCAAAAATACATAAATAAATAAATTTATTTTAAAAAAAGAAGAAGAAAAGAAGGTGGGAAAGGAGATCTGATGAGATGGGGAGCCTTCTAGGGAGGGTGGCCTGGAAGAGTGACTCCCCTTGATCCTGTTAAACAGATAAAAAGTCCCCTCCGATGGAGGAAGAAGCAACTCCCCTGCTAAGAACTTTAAGGGGATCATCCTATTTGAACCTCCAGCTCGGTGAAGGAAGCGTAATCAGCTCCATTTTTACAGGAGAGGAGACTAGTCCCAAGCCCAGAAAGGCCCAGGGCCTTCCCAAGGTCGTTCAGCCAGGAAGGGGCTGAGGGAAGTTTGAGCTGTGCTTAAGTCTCAAATCCAAAGAATGGGAATGGCTGCCTCGGAGGTGGCCGAGGCCTGGAGGCAGGGAGGCTTCCTGGAAGAGGCAGAATTTTCTGGTTCATGAAGCCGCACTTTCCGCAGGTGGAGGGTGTGTGTATGGGTGTGTGTGTGTGTGTGTGTGTAGCCTCACGTTCCGCAGGTGGAGGGTGTGTGTATGGGGGTGTGTGTGTGTGTGTGTGTTTGATCCCCATCGCATCGGTGCACGGCAGGCATGAGGAGGGAGCACTGAGCCCAGGGCACTCCACCTCGCCGAGACCCCGGAGGCGGCAGCGACTTCCTGTGCAGCCCCAAGTGACCGCCTCTTGGGGCTAGACCTCCGGGGCGAAACGCAGTGACCATTCCCTTTATAGATGCGAAAACTAAGGCAGCCCAGCGAGGGCCGTGGGTGCCGGCACCGGGGTCTGGAGGTTGGTCGGCGTCCGGAGGTCGGTCGGGGTCCTGGGAACCAGGCGGGAGTACCCAAGAGCAGGCTCAGACCCCGCGTGGCGCCTCAGCCTCCAGGCGGCACCGCGTAGCCACCCTCGCCCGGGGCCAGCACAGAGAAGGTTTCGCGCCTGCGCAGTGAGAGTGCTTGGCCGCGGAGCCGGCGGGGCGGGGTCGGAGACGCGCACGCAGGGGCGTTGGGGCGGAGCCACAGCAGGCTGTGCACCTCTGATACGCTGCATCGGGGGTAAGAGGCGTTCCTGGGCGGGGCCTCGAGGCCGGTTTGGAATTTTTGGCGCGAGCCGTGTCCGCGCGCGTTCACGGGCCGTTCCCTCTCCGGAGAGTCCTCCCGCCCTGGCTTGGGGAGCGGTGGGCCGAAGACCCCGGACCGCTCCGAGGGCTCCTGTGCCCTCCGCCGACCCGGAATCTGGGACCTTGCTGACCTGCGCCCCGCCCACCCGCCCCAGGTGAGCCCATACCCGGCCCTGAGGGTTCTCGGGCGGGATCGCCCTCTCCTCCCTTCTACCTCCCTCGCTAGCAACTGCTTGCCCCCTGACAGTCCTTCCCCGGATCTGCCTCACCCCCAACCCCCTCCCGCCTCCTTCCTCACCTCTCCGACAGCCCCACCCCTCCCTGGGCCAGCCCTGCCGCGGGCGGCTCCGCCCACTTCCCCTCTAGCGGCTCCTGCCCCTAGACGGTCCTTGCCCTCCTTCCCCGGCCTCCCAATCCCTCTTCTTCTGGGAGGCCCCTTCCACAGCGACTGCTCCCCCTTTACTCCTCCCTCCCCAGGAAAAGCCCCACCGACCTTCCATCTACAGCCCCTCCCCCGTGACAGCTGGTCTGCTCAACTCTATTCGCCAGGGTTTCCCCACGCCCACGGAGGTGAATCAGCTGTGGCCCTGACCAGGAGGAACTCACAGTCTAGTGCGATAGACCGTGGTCAGCAGATGTGTCCTGCCCAGTGAGAGGGTGAGGCCCCTGAAAGCTGCAGAGCTCATCCTGGCCTGGCTTCTGCTCGGGGCCACCCTGGATTCACCGGGAACCCCTGCTTCTCCTCCCTCCCCATCCCACCCCCAAAGCTGTTTGGCCATGCCAGTGGTGCTAGAACGTAAGTGACATTGGGATGATCTGAGAATTGGTTTCAGATGCAGGTGCCCAATGTCCTTGAATGTGATATGGCTGGGCCCAGAGGCTGTACTTCTAACCAGCACCCTAGGGGTTCCTGACACCCTGGTCCCTCACTTTGAGAAACTCTGGGATGGGATTCCTGAGATGCATAGAGGCAGAGGGAGGGTACCCACAGGCTGTAGGGTGAGTCTCCCATGCAGGCCCCTGTGAGGTCCCTCCCCTCATGCCTCACTCTCCTAGGCACTAGAGAGTACCCTTCAGATGACTGCTCCCTCCAGTTTCAGTCACTGACTCACCCCCTGCTGAGTATGGAATCTTTTGATACACTGTGGCTCCTCTCAAAATTGGACTTCTCTCCTTTTTCCCTTTTGTTATTCTTTCAATTATAACATTATAGCAACACAGTAGCCCTCTTTGCTCCAATACAAAAGTCACTTACACCCGTGGGACCACTGTATTTTGTGTGTTCTTTCAATTACTACTCAGAGCATTATTTATTATATATTATTTATTATATAACAGTGACTGAGGGATCTGCATGCCAGACACTAGACTAAGGCTTCCATGAAGTTAGCATTACAGGTCCACAAACCCCCGAGGCCAGGTGTGTTTCAGAATTCAAAATGTCTCCCATTTTAGAAAGCTAACAGGGTGCGTGTAACATTTATATGTAACACCATCCATTCATGGGTCTGGGACATCATTTCATAATCAAACACATTAATATTTCTGTCAAGAAATATATGATTATTTTACATTTAGAGGGAAGAATAGGCCAGGTCAGATTTTTCTGCTAAATGAGGTTTGCTTGTAGATATCCAGTTGTCCCAGCACCATTTGTTGAGAAGACTGTTTTATTTCTGCTGAAATGTTTTGGCACCCTTGTCAAAATCAATTGACTATAAATGTGAGGGTTTATTTCTGAACTCTCAATTCTATTCCATTGATCTTCATGTCTATCCTTATGTGAGTACCACACTGTTTTGATTACTGTAGCTTTGTAGTAAGTTTTTTTTAATTAATTTATTTATTTTTGGCTGCGTTGGGTCTTCATTGCTGTGTGCGGGCTTTCTCTAGTTGCGACATGGGGGCTACTCTTCATTGTGCACAGGCTTCTCACTGCAGTGGATTCTCTTGTTGCGGAGCATGGGCTCTAGGTGCACGGGCTTCAGTAGTTGTGGCATGCGGGCTCCAGAGCAGAGGCTCAGTAGTTGTGGTGCACGGGCTTAGTTGCTCCGCAGCATGTGGGATCTTCCCGGACCAGGGCTTGAACCCGTGTCCCCTGCATTGGTAGGCAGATTCTTAACCACTGTGGCACCAGGGGAGTCCCGCTTTGTAGTAAGTTTTAAAATGGGGAAGTGTGAGTCCTCCAACTTTGTTTTGATTGTTTTGACTCTTTTGGGTCCTGTGAATTTCCATATGATTTTTAGGATCAGTTTGCCAATTTCTGTAAAGAAGCTACCTGGGATTCTGATAGTGATTGTGCTGAGTCTGTAGATCAATTTGGAGAGTATTACCATTTTATTTATATTAAGTCTTTGGATCTATGAACATATAATGCCTTTCCATTTATTTAGGTCATCTTTAATTTCTTAAAGAAGTTGGGGGAAGAAAGAAAAGCAAGTGTATGTGTATAATTTTTTTACATTGACCTTCTTTTTTACCATTTCTGGTTCTCTTCATTTGTTCCTGTGGGTTTGAGTTACCATCTAGTGTCATTTTCTAGTCCAATATAATTTTGTTCCCACACACTTAAATCTTTGTGCTGTTATTTGCAAGTATATTACATTTCTATATATTATATGCCCAACAATACAGTTGCATACATAGTTTTATACAGCTGCTTTTTAAATCAGTTAAAAGAAGAAAGGAGAAAAATATGCGTTTACACTGTCTTTTATATTACATAATTACCTTTACTGGTGCTCTTTCTTTTTTTCATGTACGTTTGAATTACTTTTGGGATCACATGCTTTCAGCTTGAAGAACTTCCTTTAGTTTTCCTTGTAAAGCAGGTCTGCTAGCAATGCATTCTTTCTGTTTTTGTTTATCTGGGAATACCTCTTTTTTGCCTTTATTTTTGAAAGATAGTTTCATTGGATATAGGTTTCTTGGTTGACAAATTTTCCCCCTAGTGCTTGAATATGTCATCCCACTTCCTTCTGGCCTCCATTGTTTCTTTTGAGAAGTTAACAGTTATTCTTATGGGGGGGGCGGTTGTCAGTGATGAGTCATTTTCTCTTGCTCCTCTCAAGATTTTCCCCTTGTTTTTGGTTTTCAGCAGTTTTAATATGGTGTGTCTGTGTGTGGATCTCTGCATTTATCCTACTTGAAGTTCATTGAGCTTCTTGGCTATGTTAATATTTTTAAAATCACATTTGGGAAGTTTTAATCCATACTTTTCCAGCTCCTTCTCTTCTCTCCTCTGGTGTATGCATATGTTGCATATGTTGATTCACTTAATGCTGTCATTATGCATCATGACATCATGCATATGTTGATTCACTTAATGCTGTCCTAACATTTCTCTGAGGTTTGGTTCCCTTTTCTTTGTCTGTTTTTCAGATTGCATAATTTCTATCAAACTATCTTCAAGTTCACTGATTTCTTCTGCCAGTTCAAATCTATTGTTGAACCCCTCCAGTGAATTTTTTCATTTCAGTGACATTGTACTTTTCAACTATGCATTTGGTTCTTTTATAATTTCTATCTCATTATTGATATTCTCTACTTAATGAGATGTTGTCATTGTGTTTCCTTTACTTCTTCAAGTGTGGTTTCCTTTAGTTCTTTGTACATATTTGTAGTGGCTACTGTGAAGTCTGTCTGTTAAATATGACATTTGGTCTCTCTTACAGGGAGTTTTTGCTGTATGTTTTTTTTTCCTGTGTATGGGTCACACTCTCCTGTGTCTTTGCATATCTTGTAATTTTTCTTTGACATTTTAGATAATATGTTGTAGCAACTGTGAATATTGGTTCCTCACCCTGCCCCTGGGGGCTTGGGATTGTTTTTCCTTGTTTAGTGACTGGCTGGACCACTGTAGTGATGTCTCTTTCCTAAGCAATGTGAAGCCTTTGACTTTGCTCCTCAGAGGGCCCAGCCTTGGGCATGTGCACAGTCCCTCTGGGACACTAGTGGTTTTAGGGGGGCTCTGTTTGTCTTTTCCCTGATCATACCCAGCTGTCAGGCCCCACCAATTGCTGGATGATTGCTCTGTTGTTTTTGACAATGCCCTGGAACTGCTCCATAGACTGATCCAGTCAAATTTGGGCTTTAAAGGGGTAGCTTTTTTTTTTTTTTTTTTTTTTTTGGCTGCGTTGGGTCTTCGTTGCTGCGTGTGGGCTTTCTCTAGCTGCAGTGAGCGGGGGCTACACTTCGTTGCGGTGCTTGGGCTTCTCATTGCCGTGGCTTCTCTCATTGTGGAGCACAGGCTCTAGGTGCATGGGCTTCAGTAGTTGTGGTGCATGTGGGATCTTCCCGGACTAGGGCTCGAACCCATGTCCCCTGTATTGGCAGGCAGATTCTTAACCACTGCGTTACCAGGGAAGTCCCTAAAGGGGTAGCTTTGGAGTTCAGTGTTTAAGGTTTGTTCTGACCCCAGGAAGCCTCTTCTTAGCTGTCTCTTTCCCCAGTTCTCTCTGGTAAACTAGTTGTCCTGTGGTTCACTTGTAGTGCTATTGGAGGTACCAGCCTCCTCCTAATTGCTTAGTACCAAAACCTTCACTGATTTTGAGAGGGCCTTTAGGCTTGAACTTCTCACACTCTGCTTCTAATCAAGTCAGTTTTTTGCAGGGAGAGCTGTGGAGCTCTCTGTTTCATGACCTGCCTCTCCCTGGGCAGAATCTCCTGAGCCACAGCTCTGGAGCTGGGGACAGGGACAGTGGTGCCTGTTTCTCTGAGTAGGGGCTGGTGAAAGGAGGAAGCCCCCAGCCTCTCTGCTACACTCAGCTGAAATTTAGCCTCTGCTACATGGAGCTGGAAGTGAAACCCCACTAACTGAGTTTTAGCACCTCAACTACGAAAAAGGAAGCAAGAAAGAAATTTGAAATTCAGACTTTTTTTTTTTAATATATAAATTTATTTATTTATTTATTTATGGCTGCGTTGGGTCTTCGTTGCTGCACGTGGGCTTTCTTTAGGTGTGCCGATCAGGGGCTACTCTTCATTGCAGTGCACGGGCTTCTCATTGAGGTGGCTTCTCTTGTGGAGCACGAGCTCTAGGTGCGCGGGCTTCAGTAGTTGTGGCATGGGGGCTCAGTAGTTGTGGCATGGGGGCTCAGTAGTTGTGGCACATGGGCTTAGTTGCTCGGCAGCATGTGGGATCTTCCCGGACCAGGGATCGAACCCATGTCCCTTGCATTGGCAGGTGGATTTTTAACCAGTGTGCCACCAGGGAAGCCCTAGACTTTCTTTTTTCCTTTGGAATTGGAGATAAGGGATAGCAGACCTGTGTTAATATTTCTACCTTACAGTCTTGGAAGAGGTTGGATTTTTTTTTTTTTTTCTGGTTGCACCAGGTCTTAGTTGTGGCCAGCAGGCTCCTTAGTTGTGGCATGCAAACTCTTAGTTGCGGCATGCACGTGGGATCTAGTTCCCTGACCAGGGATCGAACCCGGGCCCCCTGCATTGGGAGTGCAGAATCTTAACCACTGTGCCACCAGGGAAGTCCCTGGATTTTTTCTTTTTAAGTTTTAATTTTTATTTATTTAGTTTTTTGGCCATATTTTATTTATTTATTTATTTATTGGCCATGCCACCCTGCTTGCGGGATGTTAGTTCCCCAACCAGGGACTGAATCCTGGGTCATGGCAGTGAAAGCGCCGAGTCCTAACCACAGGACCGCCAGGGAATTCCCCGAGGTGGGATATTTTAGGGCCAAACAAGGCAGGGATGTGCACACAGGTGGTCTGGCTCCAGAACATGCCTTGGTTTAACCTCTGCTGGACTGTGGGAACCTCCAGGACACGACCCCGTGGTTTTCAGTCTATGTGTCTCTAACCCCCAAGGTGCAGGTGACCACCTGCAGGCGTGCATACATTTGTATACCTTTTCCCACCAGGTGCGTGTTGTGCCCACCACCTCCATGCCTAAAGCAGAGTGTGTGTGTGTGGCATAGACTCGGCTCTCTTCTGCAGCCTCTTTGGGGCCATAGGACCAGGTGCTGTTTTGAGTGACACACTGTTCTGAACTCTGCCCCAAGGGGGCTCCTGTGCTTGACATGCCTGTGCCCGAAGAGGGCACCCCGCCACCGCTGAGTGGCACCCCCGTCCCGGTTCCAGCCTACTTCCGCCATGCAGAACCTGGCTTCTCCCTCAAGAGGCCTCGGGGGCTCAGTCGGAGCCTCCCGCCCCGGCCCCCTGCCAAGGGCAGCATCCCCATCAGCCGCCTCTTCCCTCCTCGGACCCCAGGCTGGCACCAGCCCCAGCCCCAGCGGGTGTCGTTCCAAGGCCGAGCCTCCGAGCCCCTGCAGAGCCCCGGGTATGACCCGAGCCGGCCGGAGTCCTTCTTCCAGCAGAGTTTCCACAGGCTCGGCCGCCTGGGCCACGGCTCTTATGGAGAGGTCTTCAAGGTGAGTCAGTGACAGCTCCCCAGGCCTGTCTGGGGTAACCCCCCTGCCGCCTTGCCACCCCGGCTGGGATGGGACAGTGTCCTGGGAAGCCTGTTCCCCTCCTTTCCCCTGACGGCCCACCTCTTGGGCTGACAGGCTCCCCTCAGTGCTGGACTTGGCCGCTTTCTCATAACCCCCCACGCAGGCCCTTCTGAGGCCCCCTCAGTACACACTCTCCCCTTGTCCAGAGCCTGGCATGCCTCACGATGGCTCCCGCCTGCCACCTCCTCTTGCCTGGTGCCAGCCGTGTGGGGGTCTTGGCAAGCTCCACAAGGCCCCGGAGCCAGGCCACCCCCCGTCCCCAGTGCAGTGCCCACCCCACCTCCCTCCGGCTGCAAGCACTCAGGCGACACCTCCATGCCACCTTTTGTTTCTTAAAATATATTTTCCAATCATGTATATCTCCTCTAAAATGGTAGTTTTCCTTACACAAGTACTACATGAAGACAATTTTGTTAAAAAGTACAGAGGCCCCTAGGTCAGGGGAAACCACGGTGATTCTCAGGTGGGCATTCTTCCTTCCAGACTTCTCTCTGTACTTCTCTGGAGTTGACCCGATAGAAACAAACCCATCTCATATGCCGCACGGCAGACCACACTGCCCGTGCTGTTCTGTAGGCAGCTTTTTTACTTAACGCATCCTCCTGGGCCTGTACTTAGAGGTCTGCCCTGTCTCTTCTGTCGCTGGGTCTCCAGCAAACCAGCACCTGGGGTGGAGGTTTGTCCAGCTTTGCTCTTGCACACGTGGGGGTCACTCTAAGGTAGCTGCCATGCCATACCTTCTGCACATGTGAAATCTTAACAGAATCTTCTGGGTTGTCCTCCTGAGTGGTTGTGCCCCCTCGCTTCCAGGTGCGCTCCAAGGAAGACGGCCGGCTCTATGCCGTGAAGCGCTGCATGTCGCCTTTCCGGGGCCCCAAGGACCGGGCCCGCAAGCTGGCCGAGGTCGGCGGCCATGAGAAGGTGGGGCATCACCCGTGCTGTGTGCGGCTGGAGCAAGCCTGGGAGGAGGGCGGCATCCTATACCTGCAGACAGAGCTGTGTGGGCCCAGCCTACAGCAGCACTGTGAGGCCTGGGGCGCCAGCCTGCCCGAGGCCCAGGTCTGGGGCTACCTGCGGGACACCCTGCTGGCCCTGGCCCACCTGCACAGCCAAGGCCTGGTCCACCTTGACGTCAAGCCCGCCAATATCTTCCTGGGGCCCCGGGACCGCTGCAAGCTGGGTGACTTTGGGCTGCTGGTGGAGCTGGGTGCATCCGGAGCTAGCGAGGCCCAGGAGGGAGACCCTCGCTACATGGCCCCCGAGCTGCTTCAAGGCTCTTATGGGACAGCGGCAGATGTGTTCAGGTAGGGCTCAACGTGGGAGGCTCTTCCTGGTGGGCGGGGGAGTGGTCAGCAGAGGGTCACCATCCTAGCCCAAAGTCAGGAAGACTTGCTGGGAGACGCTGCCCCAAGGGGATGGGGGTCCCGCCCTCTAGTTGAGAGGGGTCTGGAGAGTTAAGCTGTCTAATCAGAGAACCCTCTGGAGCCACTTTACCTGATTCACTTGTCTCTTCACTCATCTCCTCACCACACTTCCAAGGGAGGGACTATTATTACTCCATTTACAGGGGAATCGGGCACAGCAGGTTAAGGCACTTTTCCCCAAGTCCACAGTGAGCAGGTGGTGAGGCTGGGCCTGGACCAGGCGCTGGGTTCCAAGGTCCATGCTGGTCACCACTGCTCTGCTTCTGTCAGTAGCATCCAGTCACATCAACAGGATGATGAGAACATCACTGTTAACAACAGCGACCAGAGTGCCAGTCCTGTGGGGGCGGGGGGCGGGGGGTAGGTGGTGTGTGGGCTACGCTGGGCCCGGGGTCTGTGCTCCATGATGTCGTCCCCATCATCAGCCCTGCCGAGACCTTCTCAGGGCCCCCAGCCCCTCCTTCCCCGCCTCCCTGGCTCATGGTGGAAGATAGCATCCCTTTCCTACCCCTCTTCTTGGGGGTAGCCTGGGGCTCTGGGTTCTGTGTCTCGAGGTCAACCCTGCCCCTCTTCTGTCCCTGTCCCTCCCAGTCTGGGTCTCACCATCCTGGAGGTGGCGTGCAACATGGAGCTGCCCCATGGTGGGGAGGGCTGGCAGCAGCTGCGCCAGGGCTACCTGCCCGCTGAGTTCACTGCTGGTGAGTGGGGGGAGAGGATTGGAGGGGATGGACTGCCACAGGGAGGGCAGGCTCTCATGGGGGGGTGGCTGGTGGCAAGGGACTGCCAGGCTCAAGGCCCCATCACCCCTGATGTGGCCCTGCCCCGGGGACAGGCCTGTCTTCTGAGCTGCGTTCTGTCCTCACCATGATGCTGGAACCTGACCCCAAGCTGCGGGCCACAGCCGAGGCCCTGCTGGCCCTGCCCATGCTCAGGCAGCCGCGGCCCTGGACCGTCCTGTGGTACATGGCTGCCGAGGCCCTCAGTCGAGGGTGGGCCCTGTGGCAGGTAAGCCAGGGAAGGTGATGGGTGGCCCTGCTCTGTTCCCTGGCCCAGGGTCTACCTAGCCTCCCTCGGCCCCCTGTCCCCACAGGCCCTGCTTTCCCTGCTGTGCTGGCTCTGGCACGGGTTGGCACACCCTGCCAGCTGGCTGCAGCCCCTGGGTCCGCCGGCCACCCCGCCTGGCTCGCCGCCCTGCAGCCTCCTCCTGGACAGCAGCCTCGCCAGCAACTGGGATGACGACAGCATAGGGTGGGTGAGGACTCTGGGCAGGCGGCTGGGGGTGGGGGGAGACGGGCCGTCAGCATGGCCAAACCCCACGCCCGAGGCCCAGGCCCCAGCCCCATGGGAATTAGTAGTGAACCGGCATCTCTCCCACAAACCTGGCCCCCATCAAACCCCGGGAAGGAAACCAAGGCTGGTGTGGGTGCGGCCTGGCCTAGTTTGAATGCAGTTGTTTCTTCTAATCTCAGTGTGTGGACCAGGAGCCGTACGGAGCAGGGCGAACTGGCAACCTCACAGTGAGGGTGCTGCCATGCTGGGGAGCAGCACAGGGGCCACAGCACCTGCTGGGAAAGGCAGGCGGTGCAGCCCCCACCCCCCCAGAGGCTGCCAGTACCCAAGGGCAAGGCGTTATCCTTCCTCTCAGGGCGCAAAACCCCCAGAGCCTGGTGAGCTCCTGCCCTGGGAGGAATTCCTTAGTCCCACGTGCCTGGTGGCCAAGTGAGAGGCTGTAATTAAGAAACTACTGCAAAGGAAACCACAAGCTCAGGGCAGACAGTTCTCAGAAGGAATCACGCCATTAACCCCTTCCTTACGAGAATGTCACCCCATTGCCATGGGGGCGCTTTATAGCAGACAAAGTGCCAGATGAGCTTCAGTTACAAGGTCATTTCAAAGTCAGCTCAGTCAGAGCCCATGTGTTCTGAAAAGGGACAGAGGTGGCCTTTGAGTGTGGTCAGGTAGACTTTAGAAATTGTCAGAGTGCTCTTTCAACGTCCACCAGTGCCCGTTGTCTGAGAATGGCCCCTGCCTGTGCCAGGCAGCAGCCCGGAGCCCACACAGGGTCAGGATCGGTGTTGCTGCTCCCACCCAGCCGTGGCCTCCTCCCTGCCCCTCGACACCCTGCTTGTCTTGCCCACCCCCCGCAGGCCCTCGCTCTCTCCAGAGGCCATCCTGGCCAGGGCTGCCGGGAGCACCTCCACCCCCTGCAGTGGCTCCCCTGCCCCCCGGGGCAGGTACACGCTGAGGTGAGCAGGCCCAGGGTCCCAGGGGGTGGGAGGGGGCAGCTTTCGGATCCTGAGAGTCATTGCTCTCCTTTCTTCTCTCCCCCTAGGGATTCTCTGGACCTAAGTGACATTGACTCAGAGCCCCCACAGGGCACCTTCCCCTCCTTTGAGCCCCGGAACCTCCTCAGCCTGTTTGAGGACTCACTGGGCCCAACCTGAGCCCACGGGCCCGGGCTCAGCACTTTTAACCTCTTAGCCCCTTCCCTCCATCCTCCTGGAGGCTGGGGTCCCTCTGGAAACTCCAGTGGTCCCTTCTGCCTGGCCGTGTCTAATAAAAGGTATTTGAATCTTGGGAGTACCCAAGCTTGCTTGCGCGGCAACACGGCACTTATTGACGTTGCCCAGGGTCTGAGGCCCCTGGGACGGGCCAAGGCTGAGCTCTGCTGCAAGGCCCCAAGCCCCAGGCTGGCAGACTGTAGCTGGGAGCCACCCACTGTGTGAAGCAAAGATTTCCTGAGCAGGCACGTCCCTGCTGGGCAAGTCGAGCTGTCAGAGCACTCAAGGTGGAGGGTGCCCTCAGCCCAGTGGGGCCTGGGTCCAGGGCCATTCAGCTCTTTACATCTCTGTGCCAGTTGCCTGGAAAAAGCAGCAGCCACCACCCTCCTGCCCCTAGGTCCTGGGATAAGAGGCTAGTCCTGTTGTCCAGACCCCTCATTCCACAGTCTCTGGACAGCAGGGAGAACGGGCTGCTGGGAGGGCCGGCATGCAGGGTGGACAGACAGAGGGCAGGAGGCTGGGCTAGGCAGCTGTGAGGTGCCTTATGTGAGGGTCAGGGTGGGTGATGGCTCTGGGCTGGCAGGATCCCAACTGTCCCTTTGGCCCAAACCTCACAGGTCCCAGAGGGTAAAAACAGGCCCAGAGAAGGGAAGGTTTCCTTTCAGCCTATAAGTCCCATGGAAGAAGGCAGGAAGGGGAAGTGGAGCTCCAACGTGTGAGTAAAAGAGGCTAGTCCACAGGGAAGAATGGATGAACAGACGAGGGCTCCCCGCTAGGAGGTCCCATTTGCTGGAAGCATCCAGGGAGCCAGCATGGTGCTGTTGGCCCTAGAAGACTAGGGCAGGCCGGCATGGCGGGCGGGAGGTGGCTCAGTCCGGGGGGCAGATGTGCCGGGCAGCCCAGAGCAGGTCAGGCACGACGCCAGCGTGCAGCTGGAGGATGGAGCCCACGCTGAGCAGGTGCATGATCTGGTGTGAGTTACCCCAGTAGTCGAAGCGGCCTGGTCCCCAGCGCTCCGGCAGGCGGGCCACGTTCACCAGCCCCCCAAGCAGTGCCAGTGCATCCATGCGCAGGTAGCAGCGCAGGGAGCCTGGAGCCCCAGAGCCCAGCCCCACTCCCCGGGCCCCAAACACGAGGAGGCGGGCGCCAGCCTGCCAGCCAAAAGCGCGGAGCCGGGTACTGGTGGAGGGGGCGGTGAGGGCCCGCCAGCCTGCCACACCCGACAACACGGT
Organism: Eubalaena glacialis; assembly: GCF_028564815.1. NCBI lineage: Eukaryota > Metazoa > Chordata > Mammalia > Artiodactyla > Balaenidae > Eubalaena > Eubalaena glacialis. The sequence goes on along the minus strand of NC_083728.1, from coordinate 58,112,517 downwards.
GTAGGCCACCAGGGCAGCTGGGCGCAGCCAGGGCCTGCAGGCCAGGGTGCAGTGGATGATGGGCAGGGCCCCTGCACAGAGGAGAGAGGCAGGAGAGGGCACATCAGTCTGGGGGTCCACCTGCCCTTGTCCCTTTTTTTTTTCCTTCCAGTTTCCCTGACACCTGCCCTTTCTATCTCAGGCTCATGTGAGTGTACCCGACCCCCAGCTCCCATCCTTCAAGCCCTCCGCCCCCCACCCCATCCCTTGGCTCACCGAGGGTGTTGACGAGGCAGACCCCACACATATCCAGGGCAAGGAGCCGAGTGTACACAAGGCTGCCCCCTTTGTGGCACATGAAGAGGTGATAGAGCACAGAGCCTGCAGGGGGTGCCAGGCAGGCTACACAGTGTGTGCCCCACAGCCAGCCATCCTTGCCCAGCTGACCCCAGGGCAAGGTCATGGGCAGCAGCACCAGGAAGCCCAGCAGGGCCAGCCCTGGGGGAGGGAGACAGTTTTCCATCAGACAGCTTCAGCATTGAGGACAAGTCATGTCCTCAATGAGGCCACAGGCTAGAGGGATGGGAGCAAGACAGGTCCTGACAAGGCTGTTGGCCAACTCTTGGCCGGCCCTGGACAGAGGCAGGCTCTGGGCTTTCAGTAACTTTATTTAGCAGAGCTCACAATAGTTCTGGGAAGGGGAGACCATTATCCCCACTTTATAGGTGAGGAAACCGAGTAACCTGCCCCAGGGGACCCCAGCAAGTAAGCAATGAAGCAGCACAGAGCCCCGGGCAGTCTGACTCCCAAGCTGGTCTCACCCTTGCAGCCACCACACCACTTCCCAGGAAAGCAGGGGGCCCCCACTCCCCAATCTGGCCTAGGTATATCAGCAGAAGCCAGAGGGGGCATGATCTCAAGGTGAGTTCTGAATCCGACATGTAGGCAATGACAACAGATCCCAGGGCCACTTAGCTTGCTCCTCCCAATCCCTATGTCCTCTCTCTCCAGAAGGGACCAGACAGATGGAGGCTGTGGGCCTTTTTGTCCACCAGAGCAGGTGAGGCCAGGCAGGGCAGGGGGCTGAAAGAACCCTGTTCCACCTTCTACCCAGGCACCTTTTCAGGGAGTTCCAGTCCTCCCAGTCCAGGCCTTCAGGACCATTCCTACCACTTCCTGCAGGCACTTTGGCATTGCCCTCACATGGGTCAAAGGTCGGCACTGGCAGGCTGTGGCCGCTGACTGCCCACTCTTGGCAGGGTCTAGCCAGGCCACAGTCCCCCAGGGGGCAGGTACCAAGGCTGGGCCCAGCGCACTCAGGGCCCCTCTCTCCACCCGGGTAGGCCAAGGACGGGCAGGGCTGTGTCAGCACAGCTCCGCGGGGCCGCGGAGGAGGGGCCCGGCTCCTGCGGCGGGGAGGGGGGGAAGGGGGCGGGGGCGGGGGAGGAGACGCCACCAGGCGGAGCCCGGCGGCTGGGCTGCTCCGGGCGGGCGGGGGCGGCAGGGCGGCAGGGCGGCTGGGGCCTAGCTTCTCCTCCTGGGCCCCTCCTCGCCAAAGTCAACACCCATCTCCGGGACGGGTGCTGGCGGTAGAGGGTGCCAGGGCGCAGGGATTACGAAGCGGCCGGACACCAAGTTACTTATTCCCAGGGCTCAGAGGGATTAAGCGGACTCGGTCTCCGACTCTGCTTCCCTCGCCTGCCCCGGGGGCCCCGCCGGGGGAGCAGAAGCGGGCAGCGACGATCGGCACAATGGCAGCTTTGTCACCGCGGCTCCTGGCCGTGCCAGGGCCGGGGCAGCCCAGGACCTGGGCGCTGGGGCTCTCCTCGGCCTTCGGGCCCCCGGCCGGGCGCGGGCAGGGCTGCCGCGGATGGGGGATGCGGGGCGCGGCTCACCGTGCGTGTAGATGTTGCCCAGCTCGTTGTGCATGTAGAAGAGGCTACGCAGGCAGCCTGAGCTGCTGCTGGCCGGCCGGTAGCCGGTGAGCACGAACTTGTTGAACTGCAGGTGCGGCGGCGAGCTGGCCCAGTCCAGCAGGCGCGGCCCGGCCAGGAACGCCATGGCCCGGCCGGGCGAAGTCGGTCCGCGCTCCTCTTGCCTCCGGGTCTCCTCAGCGGGCCAACAGCACCCGGAGCCTCATCCCTGCGCCCGCCCACCTCCCAGTGCTCGGTCCGCGCACGCGCTGGCCCGGGGGGTCCCGGCCCGTGCCCCTCCGGCGCTGCGCACGCGCGGGCCCCGCGACCCCACGCCTGGGCGGAGGCCGGGGGCGCACAGGAATGCGGAGCGCAGTGCGGCTGGCAGGCGCTGTGCAGGGACAGCTCGCGGCGGCTGCTGTGGCGGCGGCTGCTGTGGCGGCGGCTGCTGTGGCGGCGGCTGCTGTGGCGGCGGCTGCTGTGGCGGCGGCTGCTGTGGCGGCGGCTGCTGTGGCGGCGGCAGCGGCCAGTAGTCTCTGGGCTGCCGGTAGGACGGGCGCGGCCGGACGCGGGAGGGGACGCCAGGCTCCGCCCCAGCTGCTCGCCCACGCCATCCCGCCAGGGTTTCGCGCTCTGGGCTCCTGACGTCGCGGCTGCGAGGGCCAATGGGCGCGGCCGGCTGGGAGGTTCCTCCCGGCAGCCGCCCAGGCCTCAGCGTCTTAGCATAATATATGCGGTCCCAGTCTCATTTGCATGGGGTGCCTGTTGGATTGGGACCCGACGTTCTGGGTCCTGGTGGCTCGCGTTCCCTTGCAGTTCGCGCCCGGGCTTTTCGCGCGACCCCCAGGTCGACTCACCCTTGGGCATTCACCCTCCCGGGCACAGCCCCTCCACCCTGCAGCACCCCACAGCCCGGGCTCTGTCCAAGGTGCTGCCGACCCGGGATTTTTGGACGGGTCAGGTCTAGAGCCGGCGCGCCCCTACTCCACGGGTGATATCTCCACTCTCCCGACTTCCCCGGAGCGCAGCAAGGCGTGCCGAGATGCCCAGATCTCTAGGGGTGTGCCTGACGCGCCCGGAGCCCTCCAGTGAGGCCCTGCTCTTCGGGCCAGGCTTCTTCGAGCTTGGGCTGGGCCAAAGTCGCTCACTGTTCAAGCCAAAGGCGTATCTTCGGCCCCGCGCAGGACGGGCAGGAAACGGAGAGGGAGAGAGGGCAGGAGGCCAGGGAAGAAAGTTCAGTCCCCACCAGGGTTCATCCTAAATCAGGTCCACGAAGGCATCCCTTATGCTTAACCCTGCTGACAACCGGCCTCCACCTCCTCCCCTTCTCCAGGACCCCGCCCACTCATCCTTCCGCCTCCGCGGTTCCTCTGCATTCCAGGCTGCTACACGAAACTCTTTGCGATGAACGCCTTTAACTTGCATGCACACACCAGTCTTGGCACTGTACCCTCATAGCTCTTCCCACACGTAAGAAATTCCGGAGCCCTGTACCAAAATAGGTCCTTTATTCAAAGTCTATGATTGGTCTTTTGACCACTTTTGTTGACCTCTCACATTTCACTTTGGGCAGCAGTCCAGAACCACCCCAGGAGGGGCTCAAAGACCCAGGTATCGAGGTCTATGAGAGAAGTCGAATTCCTCTTGCCCTTTGGCCTTGACCATCTGGACCCCGAGGGTCAGGTGAAGTTCCCAATAATAGCACCGGATGCTTCCTGTCCGACGTCTGGCCTCCTTGAGATGACTAGAGGCCGAGCTGCCAAGCTTCAAAGGGGCAGAAGGCCAAGGTAGACAGTGTGTGGCAAAGGGTCTCAGGAGTCTATCCCGCTGCAGGAGGGTCCAGTGGACCCTGGGGGTCCCGAGTCAGAGAGCAGAGATGAGTGAGCGCAGGGAACTCTGGCTGGAGGCGCTCAATGGCCGGTAACTCGCGGTTAGACTCTCAACCTGGGGGTCCCCGGGAGGACAGGGCAGGGCGACCCCTCGAGGCCGGCGGTACCAAACGGCCCAGCTTCTTGCGGGGTCCCGGGAAGGCCCCAACGCTGGGGGCCCTTTACCCGGAGCCAGCAGGCAGCTCCTAGAGAGGGAGCAGACGTCAGCCGAACCCCCAACCAACCTCACCTCCAGCACCTTGCTTCGCTTGTGATCCCACGCGTCCCTCGAACGCGTGATCCTCGTCCCTCGAACCCAGGAGTTCCTTCCAGCCCTGTTCCCGTCGTGGGCCCTAGCTTCCCACCAGGGCCCCCCACGCCCCGGGGCACCGGGGCGGGGCGTCAGGCTCCCGGCAAGGTCCGCCCTCAGGTCCTGCCCCAGAGCGCGCACCGTCCGCGCAGCAGGCGCAGCAGCGACAGCAGCAGCAGCAGCAGCACTGAGACGGCCGTCACCGTCAAGAAGACCTGGGCTGCGGGCACACGAGTGTGGTGAGGACAGGGCTTGGAAGGGGCTGTTCCCCAAACTCTCTCCCGCCTCCCACGCCCGTCTCACCCCCCATCGCGGCCTCTGGAGCCCCAGGCCGGGGGCTGCAGCTCACGTTGGCCCCGTCGGGGGGCCCTGCAGGGGTCTGGGCCGAGCCCTTGGGGGGCGCAGGGTCGTCGGCGTCCTGCAGCCCTGCGGAGAGGGGTGTGAGGCAGGCTGGCGGGGGAGCGGGCTGAGGGGGGACGCGGCGGGGCCTCACCGCGGTAGGTGAGCGCGAAGCCCTGCGCATGGCCGCGAGCGTCGCTGCGGAAGGTGAGCAGCAGTGCGGCGAAGCGCAGGCGCAACGGCCCCGGCGGCGGCGGGTGGGCGCCGTCGAAGGCGCGGAGCAGGCTGCCTGAGGCGGCGTCGCGCAGCTCCAGCTGGTCGCGCGGGTCCGCCAGCTCGAAGAGGCGGAAGGTGAGCTCCAGCGCGGCGCCCGGAGGGCCCAGCGCCCAGCTACAGTTCCGGTCCGGCCCGTACTCGTCCGGGAAGTCCGGGGAGTAGATGACACCTTGAGGTGCGGTCCAGTTCCCCTGGCAGGAGCCCACGGACACTGTGGACGGGGCCGGCGGTCAGAACCCGGAGACCGGCGGGCTCCTCCTTCTACATAGAGCCCCGCCCCTTCCCAGCTAGGCCCCGCCCCAGACAGACAAGCCTCATCTTCGGACCCCGCCTCCACCCCAGGTTCAGCCCAACTCCCTCCTCCGACCCCGTCCAACCCCTTCCATAGGCCCCGCTGTCAAACTATTAATCCCCTCCTCAAGTCTCGCCCTCAAACAATTCCTTTCTCAGGTCCCGTCCTCAGACCCAGACCCCTGGCCCCAGGGTCAGCCCAGCCCCCTCTTCGGGCCCAGTCCTCGACCCAATCCCTTTATTAGGCTCCACCCCCAACCTACTGCCTTCCCTTTCCAGATCCCGCCCCCTGTCACGGCATCGCTGAGTCTCACTCAGACTCTTCCCCTCACCCGAGCCCCTCATCCCTGCCCACTCCTCGCCTTCGTAGATGCCCAGGCGCCCATCGCCGCCGCACAGCTGGCCCGGGTGGCCAAAGCAGATCTGGTCACAGTCGGTGGCCGGAGCCGGGCGTCCCCGGGCCAGGTCGCTTTCAGAGCCACAGAAACAGGCGTAGCCAGCCTCCACGCCCGCCAACTGGGAGCACAGACTGGGTGACCCCCGAGACAGGGGCTGGGGTGGGGGTGGGGTGGTGGGAGCCAGGGGTCGGGGTCGGAAGTGGGAATCGGGCTGGGGGTTCAGAAATCAGTGTCAAGGTTTGGCCTCAGAGTTGGAAGTTGATTTGGGTCCTGAGGTCAAGGTCAGGGGGTCACCACTGGTCTGGGCAGGTGGGCAATACCTGGTAGCCCTTCATGCGGCAGAAGCGAAGGCACACCTGGACCGTGAGCTTTGTTGAGGTGCCGCTGGGGCCGCTGAGGGCCGGGGGTGCCCCAGAGTCCACGAAGCAGCCCAGGTACCCAGGCACTGAGGGGGCAGCAGAGTCAGGCTCAGTGAGGCGCCTCCAAAAGCGAACTCTGCCCAGGCAGCCCGGCCTCCAGCATTGTCCAGCCCGGCCCACTCACTATGACACGTGGGGATATCGCAGTAGCGCCAGTAGATGCCCTCCTCTGTCTCGGCCACGTAGCACCATGGCTGCACATCACCATCTGGGTTACTGTAGGTACAGGAGAAATAGTTGGGATCCTACCGTCCCAAGAACGGCAAATTCCAGCCCTGACCCACGGCTTATTCTCAAAATGGCCACCGTGTGTGTTAGAGCAAATTCTGGTTTGCCCACCAGAATGGATGTCGATTTCCGAGTGGACGGTGTGAAGTCATTAAAGGGCCCTGGGGACTGATTTTAGGTCTTCACCTGTTGCTAGGCTATGAGGACTTTGAGGCCATTTGTAGTATTCGCCCTCCACCCAGCCATGGGCCTCAGCCAAGTCCCTTGTCTTGGAATCCTGCTTTAAAGCAGAAGTGATGAGCCCTAAGCTTTGCGGTTCAGCAGGAAAGTGTCCTCCCGCTCAGCTCGGTCCCTGCCGCTTCAGACCGAAACTGTGGCTCTGAACCCCCAGTCCCTCCGTCACCACCAGTAGATGTGTCTCAAAAGAAGCTGTGAGCCGAGGGCCCGGCCCCTCACTCCAGGGCTTGCCCTCTGACTACGCCACGCCCTTATGGGCGTCTTGAGTGCCCAGGCCTGACCTGAGGCTCTGCAGAAGTTATGCGCCTAAGGGCCCGACCCGGGTCAGAAAAGGTTCTACCCCACCCTTAAGCCCCGCCCCTAGGCCCTCGAGATGGCCCCTGTGCCCGCCCAGCAGAGACCTCCGCTCCGCCCATGCCGAGGCCCAGCCCCAGGCCAACGCCTGTAATACTGCACCCAGCCCCGCCCCAGCAAAGGCCCCGCCCCTCACCGACAGAAGTTGTGCGCGCCCAGCCCCCAGCGGCCGTGGGGGTCGCTGGCGCTGCTGTAGCTGTGCTGCTGCGTCTGGTCCCAGTAGAGGCACGGGCGGCCAGCCCCGCGCGGGCCCGTGCGGTTCTGGTGGCCGCGGTAGTCTGCGCCATTCACCTGGAAGCACTCGGACAGGCCTGCACGGCGACGGCGGGGCCTGGGGAGGTCCTGACCCTTGCCGGGCATCCTCACCCCACACTCCGACGCCAACTCCCGCCCGGCTCCCCAGCCAGCGCCCCCGGCGCCCACGGGGCCCTCGGGCTGCTCAGCTGCTGCCACCACCTGCTCTGCCCCCTCGCCAGTGGGACTCGGGTTCTAGGCGCGGAGGCCGAGGAGGGAATGGTGACCTCGGCCCAGTCGCCGGGCCGCGACTCACCTGGGCTATGCAGGTTCCCAGCTGAGGCCCCGCGTGGCAGCAGCAGCCGGAGCAAGAGAAGGAGGAGGAGGCCCTGCGGGGCCCGTGTCCCCATCGCCCCCAACCAAGAAGAGGTCGCCCTGGCCCGCACAAGGCCCTTGTCGCCCCTGGGGTCGCTCCGGGGTCTCCCAGGCGGCCTGGGGGGCGTTGTCCTCTGACAGTCTGTCCTCGTCCCCGCTCTGCGAGGCGCTCTCTGTCTGGGGCGGGGAGGGGGGGGGCGGTAATATCTCCCAGGGGTATTTGCCTCCTAGGGTTTCTGGCCCTGAAGGCGTCTCTCTGTCCCGGGCCCTACTGGGAGTCTCCCCGGGGGGACGATCTCTGGCCAGGGACGTTCTCCGTCTCTGCCTCTCCGGGCTCGGGGTCCTGCCTCGGCTTCCACACCCGCCCCCTCCCTCTGCCTCTTGCTCTCTGAGTCTCCCTCGCCCAGGTCTCCAACGCACTGGCTCCTGCCCCCCTCGCGTCCCTCCGCGCGTCCCTCCCCCCGGGTCCCTCCCTCCCTCCCCACCCCCCACCGAGGCAGGGAAGCCCCGCCCGAGACTGGAGCGGAGGCAGCAGGTCCAGACGCCTCCCACGCCCGCCCCCCATCTCCGGGACCCTCTGTGTCCCGGAGCGCGCCTCCCCTCCCTTCCTCCTCTCAGGATCTGTGAAGGTTCCTGCGGGACCGTGTGGAGGAGGCCCGGCCAGGCTGGTGGACAGAACGACCCTAATGGGGGAGACACAGGACCCTCTCCCGAGGCCACACGTCCCCAGGGCACCCGGAGTCCCCAGCTCACAGACACCCTTGAATGAAGTGCAGGCACGCTCTCCCACTCAGTCACCCATTCATTGTGAGACGCTCACACGCACCCCATTCATTGTGAGACGCTCACACGCACACCCTCTTTCGGATCTTCACGCCTCTCCCTTCCCAGGTGCCGACGCCTCTGGCCTGAGGAAGCGCCACTCCCTGCCCCCGCACCCGCCCGACGGGCTGGAATGGTGGCCGCTCAGTCTGGGACAGGCAGGGGCAGCTGGTGTCTGGGGAGGAAGGCAGCTGCGCCCCTGGTCCCAGCCTGTCCCCTCCTCTCCTCCTCCTCTCCGTAGGACCCCCAGCCCAGGCTCGCCGGAGCCCTCGCAGCGCGGTGGAATTCCCCCAGCGGTGCCCCCCCACCTGGCGGGGGAGGGGGAGGGGGAGCAGGCCCAGGCAGGCGTGGGGGGAAATTCCCCGCCCCCTCCCCCTGGGCCCGACTCCTCCGAGTCCTCTGATCTCCCAGCAGCGCCCGCCGGCTGCCCTCAGGGCTTGGGGAGAGGCCAGCGCAGGTGCGTGGGAGGGCGGGGGCGGGGGCCGGGAAGGAGATGGGTGGTGGCCTGGGGCCCAGAGCGGCCCGCCTGGCCCCGATGTCTTGCTCCCCAGTCCAGCCTGCCCACTCCTCACCAGTCCCCCACCAGGCTGTCCAGCCTGCAAGGACCTGTCTCCGCTCTGTCAGTACCCGCCGCACTCCTCCCCCGCCCCAGATCGGGGGCTCAGAGAAGATCCTAGGAAAGCCAAAGTGATGGTGGTGGTGGTGACTGGACCCGCGAAGACCTCGCTTCGAATGAGCCTGTGCCTAATACACAGGCTGGGGGGAGGTGTGGGGGGGGCGTTATCCCAACGCAGCTGGCTGGCTGAGACTGGAGGCCAGCGCCCAGGTTGCCTCCTGGGGGGACCCTCTCAGCTGCCACGCTGGCCCGGGCTCACCTCCCAGTTTCCTGGACCCGCTGAGCAATGGACTGGGAGTCTCACCAGCGCAGGCTAGCCCAGCGCAGGGAACCCAGCTAAGGAGGGAGTAGTAAAACCCATGGACCTGGCCCCCTTCTCCCTTCTGCTTGTGAGCTTGGGGGCTGCTGTGGCTCCATGGCGTTGTCCTAGGCTCTGGCCCAGGGAGAGCATCCTGGGGCAGCAGGCCTGGGCGATGGGGGTGCATGGGGAGCCTCGCTCCCAGGAGTCGCCTGAGAAAAGGGCGGGGTGGAGGACAAAGACGACCAGGACCCCTCGTGCAGAAGGAAGGTCAGTGGTGGAGTGGAGGAAGAACTGACCCCTTTTCTGGCAGGAGGGTTGACTAAAAAGGGCTGTCCGTCTGGTCCACTGTACTTTGGGCCCCCACTGCCAGGCTGATCTCCTGCAAAAGGGGTATTGGATGAAAAGAAGGGAGTGCTCAGTTCCAGGACTCAGGCACCAAGATGAGAGGCAGTATCCCCACTGCAAGCTCCAGTCCCAGGTGGCTCACAGAACCTTGACCTGAGGAAGGCCTGGGCTCTCGCCCCCACCACTCCCGGGGAGTTCAGAAAGGCTGCCTGCCGAGGGGCCCACGGTCCCAGTCAGGACCTCCGCCTGGTCTCCCCGCAGCAATGGTACCACTGTCGTGGGAGGGCTGGGTCCCTACTGCCTGGCCCCTACCTGCCCCCTGCCTGTTTACTGACCCTGGCTCCTCCAGCTCCTGCACAAACAGCTGAACTTCATTTCCCTGCTTCCCTTGCATTAGGTATAGCCACAGGAGTGAGTTCTGGCTATGAGGCATGGGCAGGAGTGATGCCTCTCACTCCTCAATTCTCAAAGCAAGGGCCCGGATCAACAGCATTGACATCACCAGGGAGCTTGTTAGAAATGCAGATTCTCATACCCCACTCCATGCCTCCTTCATCAGAGCCTGCATTAACAAGATCCTCAGGTGTTAAAGTTTGAAAAGCACTGATGTAGACCCCTGCCAGGTCTGGTCTACAATAGCCTCAGTTTCTATCTCCTTCATTCACCAACTAGATGGAGGGGATACCTAGGGCCTAGGGGAGGGTGGAAGGAGCCAGATTCCCTAGCGACCTTGTAGAAGGAGCCCGCCAACTAGAAGTATCAGCGTGGGACTCTGCATGAGTGGAGAAATAAATATCTATGTGTTAAGCCACTGAGATCAGGGGCTTGCTTGTTACAGCAGCTGACACAACTTACCTGGACTAATACATTCCCCCCACCCTCATACAGTTCTTGTCTCCAAGGCTGGTTCCTCTGAGAGCTGGGAGGGAGAATGTTCCATGCCTCTCATTTAGCTTCTGGTGCCTTGTTGGCCGTCATTGGCATTCCTTGGCTCGTAGAAGCCACTAATCACCCCAGTCTCTGCCTTCACCTTCGCATGGCATTCTCCCTGTGTGAATGTCTGTGTCCGAATTTCCCCTTTTTATAAGGACACCAGTCATGTTGGATTAGGGGCCCAACCTACTGCAGTAGGATCCCGTCTAAACTAATCACATCTGCAACGACCTATTTCCAAATAAGGTCACATTCTGAGGTACTAGGGGTTAGGATTTCAACATGTGAATTCTGGGGGGACACAATTCAACTCATAACATCTTACTTATTTCTTGTCACTTTTCCATCCTTGCTGCTATTTCCCTAGTCCGAGCCACCACCATCTCCTACTTGGACCAATAGCTCTCTCAACTGAGGTCCAACTCCCCATGGTTACCCTGAATAGCCCTTCCAGCAGCCAGAGTCTTTTTTTGATGGGAGAAGGCTGAGAGGCTGTTCTAGTGCCCTCGGAGCCCTCAGGGGAACAGTAGGGTGGCCAGCCAGGAGAGTCTGGGCTCTGCAGAGCTGTGATGAAGATGCAGCCTGAGGCTGGCAGCCACCTTGCCCTTTGTCTCCAGAGACTCCCTTGGGTACCTGTGGCTTCTGGTCCTTGAACCAGGTAATCATACGTGATATGGACACCTGGGAGAGAACACCTGGGGCAGGTGTTGTATGATGGGGTTGCATTTTAGAAAGCCCTTGGCTATCATGGGGACAGATTGCAGAGAGGGGACACTGGAGGCTCCAGTGGTCACAAAGGTGAAGGGTTGGGGCTCTAGGTGACTCAGGGGCCTAGGGATGGGGATGTTTATTAATACAAGGATTGACTAACAGTCTTCTTTACCATATGTGTGCCTTACTAGTGCTATGGACTGAATGTTTGTGTCCCCCCAAATTCACACGTTGAAACCCTAATCCCAATGTGATAACATGAAGAGGTGGGACCTTTGGGAGGTGTTCCGGTCAGGGTGGAACCCTCATGATGTGTTAGTGCCTTACTACGAAGAGGCCAGAAAGTTAGCTAGGCCTACCCCGCTTCCGCTCCCCACGTGAGGACACAGTAAGAAGGTGGCCAACTGTAAACCAGGAAGAGAGCTCTCACCAAAACTCAACCATGCCCGCACCCTGACCTCACAATTCCAGCCTCCAGAACTGTGAGAAATAAATGTCTGTTGTTTAAGATTCCCCCCTCCCTGCACCCCTCCCCTCTGGGGCCTATGGTATATTATGGCAACCTGAGTGGACTAAGACACCTGGATTCCCCAAATTCTCCCAGCACCAGAGGAAGGAACCCCATCAGCCTTAACACATAGGGAAAGAAACTGCAGAGGCAGTGACTTCTAATGGGTCTGAGGTTTCTTTTCGGGGTGATGAAATGTTCTGGAATTAGATAGAGGTGATGGAGGCCCTACTCTGTGAATGTACTAACAGTCATTGAATCGTACACTTGAGTTGGTGAACTCTATGGTGTGTGGATTGTATCTCAATAAAGCTGTTACTAAAGAAAGAAAGAAAGAAAGAAAGAACTAGGCAGGGTGGCACTGGTGGCACTGATAGCTGACGGGACCTAGGGACAGGCAGGGCGGTGTTGAGGACGGCTCTGGGTTTCTACGTATGTGGTGGAGCCATCAGAGGAGGGGGATGATGGAGACACTCCCCTTCTCCACCTTTGCTGCTGGTGACCACGGAATATCCAGGGCCAAGGTCCTGGGGGCAGCTGGACACACAGGTTTGGTTGCAGAAGGGAGGGCAGAGCTGGGGCTGCAGATTGACAAACCGTGAACCCTGAAAATGGCTGGGCAGAAAAGGGCTGAGGTCCAGTCCCCAGAAAGCCAACCACCTTGCTTATCGGTTGGGTGGGGGCCAAGGAGCCCTCAAAGGAGGTGCAGAGAACCTGGGAGCCACCTTCAGGTCTGCAGGGATCAAGGAGGGGCGGTCAGTGCAGGAGGTGAACTCTGAGATGCACCCGCTGAATTTAGTGACAAGGAAGTCCTTGGTGCCACCCTGCAGGATCCATCTCGACGGAGGACATGGGGACAGGAGGCTGGACTGGGTGGGCAGGGGGAGCTGGGCCAGGAGAAGCGTTTCAGTGACGCTCATCTCACAACCCCAGGGACAGGACTGAGGGCTGGGGCCCCTAGAGCCAGCCGCTGGCCCATTTTTAAAATTTGAGTAACTTTTTGGCAGTCTCGCTGCTCCTTATGAACTTTTTATTTCAGATTTCATAATTGAGATGTTGTTGCGCCATCACCCAAAGGGACACAGAGATATATTAGCGGCGCCACGTGGTGCAGACATAATGAAACAGGGTTTATTGGGGGAGCTAGCAGCGGAGTGGAAATAGGGAAGGAGGAGGGCAGGACCACGCCCAGCTGTCACTGTCCACCAGGAGCCAGCTTCCAAGAGGGACTTGCCCCTGTGCACTTTGCTCTGTGACAGGGATAGGGCAGGGGACATCTCTCTGGCTCTGGAACCGCGGAGGAAGTGGCTGTATGATGGGGAGCCTCTGGGGCTCGGTGGTGGGTGATGAGTGGACATGGGGCTACCCAAGGCGGCAGCAGTATCCAAATTCATGTCCATTGGGGAGTCCTTGGTCCGAGCAACATGGACCATCCACCTACCCTCTAAGGTCAAAGCAGGTACAGAGATGAGGATGAGTGGCTGGGCCCTGGTCAATGTGAGCATGGGGGCAGAGGGACAAGCCTGAGTCCTTCCTCTGACCCTGGGCCTGGAGCCCAGCCAAGGTGACGGGCATGGGACTCGAGATTGGGAGTCGCCCGCCCTGCGCCCCGTGGAAGCCCTACTGTGGAGGGTGGGAAACCAGTGACCCTGCAGGCGTTCGGGTGACATTGGCTGCTCGGACTCGGTGCTTCTCGCCGGGCACTTCAGGCCTGTGTGAGGTTCCTCTTTGTGTGGGACTGAGCAGAGACCCAGCTGGTGCTGGCCCAGACTTGACTGTCCTTTTAAGTTCAGGTGCCTTTCTATAAGTGTGGTCGCCTCCCGTGGATGTGTACATCTGTGGGTCTGGGATTGGGGTGCATCTGTTCCCACAGGGCTGTCTTTGGCTCTGGCCACGGGCAGTTCACTCTGTCCGGGCAGCGTGCTCCATGGCCAAGAGCACTGCCCGAAACATAGCCCCTGTGTTGCGTGTCCACTGCCGGCGGCCAGCAGCACGATGGGTCTCTTGGCAGGTGCCTGCCTCCTACCTGGGAGGTGGGCTATCACGTTGCTGGACCATCTTCATGACTGCTGGCCAGGCTGGTGGGTGAGGGCCCCATGGAGCCGGCAGTCGGGTCAAGAGATGGGACAGTTACCTGCCTGGGAAGGTAGCCAGGGTCTTGGGGGTCAAGGTTGCCCTGGCTTGGGGGTGCCAGTTCCACTTCAAGCTTGCCCCAGCTTATGAAAACAAGTCAGGGAGGACTTGGGATGAATCAGCAGAGGATCAAGGCCTCTCTTTCAGCTCCACGGGGGCCGGGGAATGGCCAGCAGAAGCTGCACTGTCCCCCCATGGGCTGGGAGCAGACCCCTCAGCAACCTTTCCGAGGACTCCCACCCACTCCTAGTCCAGCGGTCACCTGGGCCAGGTGACCAGACGCTGCCCCAGGTGTGGAGGCTTCCCTCTGCCCAGCCAAACTCCATCACTTCCCACCACGTGGCACTGAGACATGTGGAGTGTATGCCTTTCTGGTGGCCATCTGTTGCTGCAAAGGGCATGTGGACACACAGCAGCTCTACACAGTAAGATATAAAATCAGGTTTATTGCGGGAAATGTATAGGCAGAGGGACAGTGGGGGGGTGTCTGAGCTGTCACTGTCCCATGGCTGGACGGCAGGCTGCGTGGCCAGCTTGGCGGGAGGGAGCCTGCACCGTGCGCTCCCCCTGCAATTCAAGGAGCCCGCTGGGGAGGATGCGGCCCTGTTAGCAAGCAGCAGCCTCTGGAGTTCGTGTGGGACATGGGCCCACTGCTCCCTGCAGGCCGGCTCCCTGCCGTGCCATCAGACGGGAGAAGGGGTTGCGCCCGCTGTCATCGGGGTCTGCCTCTCCTCCTGCATCAGGCGAACGTGGGCGACCCCGGTGGAGTTTGCCCAGCGCTGGCTTCCTGCAGCCGTCAGGCTGGCTTCCAGGGCCCGAACAACACCTGCCCTGGGGATCGTGGACACTGGGTTTAATTTAAGTTGGAAAACAGCAAAGGGAACTCTAACAGAGGGTGTAGCAAGGCCTCTGGTTTCGGCCTGCTCTGTTAATGGGACAGCCACACCCCGGCAGCAGATGGCCAAGGAGCACGAAGGCCCACCTGGCACCTGCCCGGAAAACACCTGGGGCTGCTGGAACCGCACGGGGCAGCTCAGCCTGAAGAAGGAGGAACTTCCCCAAACGTGCCCCACCTTCGTCTTGAAGTGGCCTCCACGATGATTTTCCACTTTGTGGAGCCGAAGCAGGACCACACCCAACAGGAAAGCCCTTGGCAAAGCCGTGGGCTCTGAAAACGGATGGGAATTTGCACCAGGGCAGGGGCAGGTGTCTTTGTGAATGATGCTTCCTTCCTCAGAGCTTTTGGTGGCCGTGGCCCTCCCCACGTCACTCCACGTCATACACAGCTGCGGGCCACCAGCTCCTGGGGCTCTTCTTTGTCGGCAGGGAGACACCATCGAAGCGTTCCTCCTGGGAGGCCTCTTGAGGAAATGTGAAGGCCGTGGATGCTTTGGAAGAGTGAAAGAGAGGTTTTGTCGAGCAAAATCTAACCGGGTGGGAAATGCCGGGGTTCTGTGTGGACCTGGAGCATCCTTGACGCAGGCGACACGTGAGGTTCCTCTGCTGAGTCCGGGAGGAGGCTGGCCTCATTGGGACTCGCTGTCCAGATGTGTACCTTCCACCTTCCTGATGACAAAGAAACACACATTCATGATATCCATGAAATCCAAACGTGGTGGAAAGAGATAATCAAGAAAGTTAAGGATTCCTGTAATCCCTTTCCCCTAGAGATCACCATCAACCAGATCATTTTTATACACACTCATATACATGCATCACAGCAGTTCCTTTAAAACGTGAGATTGGGAATTCCCTGGTGGTCCAGTGGTTAGGACTCCGAGCTTTCACTGCCAAGGGCGCAGGTGCAATCCCTGGTCGAGGAACTAAGATCCTACAGGCCATGCGGTGTGGCCAAAAAAAACACATAAATAAATAACTTCATACCCTTTAGCTACACCCCCCAACATTCCTCACCCTAGGCAACCACTAATTTGATTTTTAAAAAAAAATATTTAGTTATTTATTTATTTTTGGCTGTGTCAGGTCTTAGTTGAGGCACGTGGGAGCTTTCGTTGTGGAGTGTGGGAGCTTTCGTTGTGGAGTGTGGGCTCTTCGTTGCAGCACGTGGGCTTCTCTCTAGTTGTGGCACGCAGACTCCAGAGTGCGTGGGCTCTGCAGTTGCAGAGCGCGGGCTTAGTTGCACCTCCGTATGTGGGATCTTAGCTCCCTGACAAGGGATCAATCCTGCGTCCCCAGCATTGGAAGGCAGATTCTTAACCACTGGACCGCCAGGGAAGTCCCTAATCTACTTTTTATCTCCATAGATTTGCCTATTCTGGACATTTCATAGAAATGGAATCATACAAGTTGTGGTCTTTTGTGTCTGGCTTCTTTCACTTATCATCACATTTTTGAGGTTCATCGTGTTGTAGTGTGTGTCAGTTCTTCATTCCTTTTTATGGCCAAATAATATTTCATTGTATGAATGAACCATGTTTTATTTATTCATTCAACCGTTGATGGATATTTTGGGTTTTCACTTTTTGGCTATTATGTTTAATGTTGATACGAACATTGGTGTACAGTTTTTTATGGACACGTTTTCAATTCTCTTGGGTGTACAACTAGAAGTGGAATTACTGGGTGAACAAACACTCTATGTTTAACTTTTTTTTTTTTGGCTGCATCACGCAGCATGCAGTTTCCCCGACCAGGGATTGAACCCTCACCTCCTGCACTGGAAGTGCGGAGTCCCAACCACTGGACTGCCATGGAAATCCCTATGTTTAACATTTTGAGGAACTGCCAGGCTGTTTTCCAAAGTAGGTGTGCCATTTTACGTTCCCACCAAGAGAGTATGAAGGTTCCAATTTCTCCACATCCTTGTAAACACTTGTTATTGTCTGTCTTTTTGATTTAGCCATCCTAGTGGGTGTGAAGTGCTAGCTCGTTGTAGTTTTTTGGTTTTTTGTTTTTTGTTTTTTTGGCTGCATTGGGTCTTCATTGTTGTGCACGGGCTTTCTCTAGTTGCGGTGAGCAGGGGCTACTCTTCGTTGCGGTGCGTGGGCTTCTCATTGCGGTGGCTTCTCTTGTTGAGGAGCATGGGCTTTAGGAGCATGGGCTTCAGTAGTTGTGGCGCACGGGCTTAGTTGCTCCGAGGCATGTGGGATCCTCCCAGACCAGGGCTCGAATCCGTGTCCCCTGCATTGGCAGGCGGATTCTTTTTTTATTTTTTTTTTTTATTTTTTATTTTTTTAAATTTATTTATTTATTTATTTATTTATTTTTGGCTGTGTTGGGTCTTCGTTGCTGCATGCGGGCTTTCTCTAGTTGCGGCGAGCGGGGACTACTCTTCCTTGCGGTGCGCGGGCTTCTCATTGCAGTGGCTTCTCTTGTTGTGGAACACGGGCTCTAGGCACGTGGGCTTCAGTAGTTGTGGCATGCGGGCTCAGTAGTTGTGGCTCGTGGGCTCTAGAGTGCAGGCTCAGTAGTTGTGGCACATGGGCTTAATTGCTCCACGGCATGTGGGATCTTCCCGGGCCAGGGCTCGAACCTGTGTCTCCTGCATTGGCTGGCGGATTCTTAACCACTGTGCCACCAGGGAAGCCCCTCATTGTAGTTTTGATTTGCATTTCCTAAGGCTAATGACGTTGAACATCTTTAATTGTGCTTATTGGCCATTAGTATATCTTGAACTTCATAAAAGAAATAAAATCTTTGAAATAAAAACTGTCTATTCACATCCTTTGCCCACGTGTTAATTGGGTTATTTGTCTTTTTATTGTTGCGGTTTGCGAGATCTTAGTTCCCCGACCTGGGATTGAACCGGGCCCTGGCAGTGAAAGCTCTGAGTCCTAACTGCTGGACCCCCAGGGAATTCCCTAAGAATTCTTTCTATATTCTGGATACAAGTCCTCTATCAGATATGATTTGCAAATATTTTCTCTCATTCTGTGTATTGTCTTTTCACTTTCTTGATGGTATTATTTGAAGCACTAAAGTTTGTTTTTTTTTAAATTTTTTTATTTTTGGCTGCGTTGGGTCCTCGTTGTTGCGCGCGGGCTTTCTCTAGTTGCGGCAAGTGGGGGCTTCTCTTCATTGTGGTACACAGGCTTGTCCTTGCAGTGGCTTCTCTTGTTGCGGAGCACGGGCTCTAGGAGCGTGGGCTTCAGTAGTTGTGGCACGCGGGCTTCAGTAGTTGTAGCTCACAGGCTCTGGAGAGCAGGCTCAGTAGTTGTGGCGCACGGGCTTAGCTGCTCCGCGGCATGTGGGATCTTCCCAGACCAGGGGTCGAACCCATGTCCCCTACATTAGCAGGCGGATTCTTAACCACCGCGCCACCAGGGAAGTCCTGAAGCACTAAAGTTTTTTAACTTTGATGAAATCCAATTTATCTATTCTTTGGTTGTTGTGACATGTGGAAGTGTTGTCTACCAGGGAAGCTTGCCTGAGACTAGGGATCCAGGGTTTTTATTGGGCGTCAGTCCTGTAGGCAGAGGGTACCTTGGTGAAGAGCTACAGTCACTGAAATTCCAAAATCTCAAAGAAAAGCAAGTGTTCAGCAAAAAAATAGCTTTTTTTGTACAAACAGGTAAGAGTGAGCAATTGTTATCACTTAGGGACAGTATCGGGGTCAAGTCCTGGAAGCATCCTTGACCTTGACCCTGGAAGCTAAGGGTCAGCCTTGCAAGCAGGTTGTTCTAAGGACAGAAGTTGCAGGCCTGCTGTGTTAAATCTGTTCTGTACACAAGCTGTATGATATTGATTTACAGCTGGGAAAGCAATCTTGCATTCCTGGCATAAGTCCCATTTGGTCATGGTGTATGATCCTTTTTTATGTTGCTGGATTCAGTTTGCTGGCATTTTGTTGAGAATTTTTGCTTCTATGTTCCTAAGAGATATTGCTCTATAGTTTTCTTTTTTTTAATTAATTAACTAATTAATTAATTTATATATTTTGGCTGTGCCAGGTCTCAGTTGCGGCACGTGGGCTCTTCACTGTGGCATGCATGCAGGATCTAGTTCCCCAACCAGGGATCGAACCCAGGGCCCCTGCACTAGAAGCACGGGGTCTTACCCAATGGACTACCAGGGAAGTCCCTAGTTTTCTTGTCTTGTGATGTCTTTGCTTGGTTTTGATAACAGGGTATTGCCGGCCTTACAGGATGAGTTGGGAAGTGTTCCCTCTTTTCTATTTTTGGGAAGAGTATCTGAAGGATCTTCTTTAAATATATGGTAGAACTTGGGACTTCCCTGTTGGTCCAGTGGTTAAGACTCCATGCCTCCAATGCAGGGGGCCCGGGTTCGATCCCTGGTCAGGGAACTAGATCCCACATGCCGTGTGGCCAAAAAAAAAAAAAAGAATATATATATATTATGTATATAAGTATGTAAATATATATTTATATATATTATATCTATAAATATATATTTTATATATATATAACATATATATATGGTAGAACTCATCAATTAAGTCATCTAGGCCTAAGTGGGAATCTTAGTTCCCTGACCAGGGATCGAACTTGTGCACCCTGCAGCGGAAGCACAGAGTCTTAACTTGTGGGGAGTTTTAAAATGACTAATTCAATCTCTGTACTTGGTTTAAGTCTATTCAGATTTTCTATTTCTTCGTGAATCAGGTTTGGTAGCTTTCTAGGAATTTTTTCATTTCACCTAAGTTATCTAATTTGTTGGCATGCCATTGTTCACAGTATTTCCTTATAATTGGTTTTTCTGGTCTAGCTAAAGGTTTGTCAATTTTGTTGATCCTTTCAAAGAAACAACTTTTGGTTTTGTTAGTTTTCTCCATTTTCTTTTTTTTTTAACATTAAAAAAATATTTTATTTATTTATTGTATTCTTGCCTGCGTTGGGTCTTAGTTGCGGCACACAGGATCTTTGTTGTAGCACGTGGGATCTTTTGTTGCCGCGCATGGGCTCTCCGTTGCGGCTCACGGGCATCTCTCTAGTTGTGGTGCACGGGCTCCAGAGTGCATGGGCTCTGTAGTTTGTGGCATGTGGGCTGACTAGTTGAGGCGCGTGGGTTCAGTAGTTGTGGCACGCGGGCTTAGTTGCCCCGCGGCATGTGGGATCTTAGTTCCCTGACCAGGTATCGAACCCGTGTCCCCTGCATTAGAAGGTGGATTCTTTACCACGGGACCACGAGGGAAGTCCCTACTTTTCTATTCTCTATTCCATTAATTTCTATTCTAAGAGCTATTATTTCCTTCCTTCTGCTTGCTGTAGGTTTACATTGTTCTTCTTTTTCTAGCATTCTTTTTCTAACATGTAAGTTTGAGTTATTGACTTGAGATCTTTATTTTTTTATTATTATTTTTTAAAATTTATTTATTTTATTTATTTATTTTTGGCTGTGTTGGGTCTTCGTTGCTGCGTGCAGGCTTTCTCTAGTTGCGGCGAGCGGGGGCTACTCTTCCTTGCGGTGCGCGGGCTTCTCATTGCAGTGGCTTCTCTTGTTGCAGAGCACGGGCTCTAGGTGCGCGGTCTTCAGTAGTTGTGGCTCGCGGGCTCTACAGCGCAGGCTCAGTAGTTGTGGCGCACAGGCTTAGTTGCTCTGTGGCTTGTGGGATCTTCCTGGACCAGGGCTCAAACCCGTGTCCCCTGCATTGGCAGGCAGATTCATAACCACTGTGCCACCAGGGAAGCCCGAGATCTTTATTTTTAATTTTTATTAAAAAAAATTTTTTTGGCTGCGCTACGCAGCATGTGGGATCTTAGTTCCCTGACCAGGGATTGAACCTGTGCCCCCTGCAATGGAAGCGCAGAGTCTTAACCACTGGACCACCAGGGAAGCCCCTCAAAGTATTTTCTAATTTCCCTTGTAATTTCTTTGAGTCACTGGTAATACTTATAAGTATGCTGTTTAACTTTCATGTATTTGTGAGTTTCCCAAATATTTTGTTATTGACTTCTAATTTCTTTCCACTGTGGTCAGACAACATACTTTGTATGATTTCAATCCTTTTAAATTTGTGGGGTCTGGGGACCTCCCTGGTGGTCCAGCAGTTAAGACTCTGCGCTCCCAATGCAGGGGGCCTGGGTTTGGTACACGGTCAGGGAACTAGATCCTGCATGCTGCAACAAAGATCCCCCATGCCGCAACTAAAGACCCAGTGCAGCCAAATAAATAAATAAATAATTTAAAATAAATAAATAAATCTGTGGGGTCTGGTTTTATGGCCTAGATATGATCCATCCTGAGGACTGTCCCACATGTGCTTGAGAAGGACGTGAATTCTGCTTTAGGTGGTGGCCTCCTTCTTGCTCTGCATTCTCCCTTGGATCCCTTGGATCACTTGTTTTGGGGGGAGATAGCTGTCATGTTTGAGGGCACTCAAGCAGCCCTAAGGAAATGTCTACATGGTGAGGAACTGAGGCCTCCAGCCCACAGCCATGTGAGTGAACAGGCCATTTAGAAGCACTTCCTCCAGCCCCACTCAAGCTTTCAGATGGGTGTACCCCCACTGACACCTTTCCTTCAACCCTAGAACCACCCCGCCCAACCACTCCTGAAATCTTGACCCACAGACACTGTGACAGACAGTAAATATTTGTTGTTCTTAGTCACTAAGTTTTGTGTAATTTGTGATTCTGGTAATACAGTTACCCATAGCTCTGTTGGCTTTCAGGAGCACAAGTCTCGAAGCACAGTTGAACTTCAGGCAGAAGTTTTGTCTTTTCTGAGGGAAAAACATTGAAAACATGGATTAATAATTCTTTTCTTGTTGAAGCTGCCAGAGGCAAAGGCACACCTCCTGGAACGATGACCTCAAGGCCTTGAGGATGAAGAAATCCAGGTGGAATGACTCTGCTTGGGGGAGTCATTGGGGGAATTCTGGTTTTCTGATGCCCAAAACTACCTATGCCTGGTAAAATAAGCTGCTGGAGATCCTGAGTCAGTCTTCACCTTGTCACCAAAAAGACTGGGAGGCAACAATCTCAAAGATGACACGCCCTTCACCCCGACAAAGGCAAACCACAGCGCCTCCTCCTTGGTTAAGCTGAACAGTGGCTTTCTCATGGAAAAAAATTTTTTTTAAAAACAGAAATCAAGTTTCTTTTGTTTGATACAACTTGGATTCATTCCCGTATTTTATAAGATGTGGCCTTTAATATTTCCATGAATTAATATGAGACACATAATGCTTTCTAAAGACTGGTTTTACTAGAAAAATGGTACAGATGAACCGGTTTGCAGGGCAGAAATAGAGACACAGAGGTAGAGAACGTATGGACACCAAGGGGGGAAAGTGGCGGGGTGGGGGGTGTGGTGGTGTGATGAATTGGGAGATTGGGATTGACATATACACACTAACATGTATAAAATAGATAACTAATAATAACCTGCTGTATAAAAAATAAATAAAATAAAATTTAAAAAAAGGGCTTCCCTGGTGGCGCAGTGGTTGAGAGTCTGCCTGCTAATGCAGGGGACACGGGTTCGCGCCCTGGTCTGGGAAGATCCCACATGCCGCGGAGCAACTAGGCCCGTGAGCCACAACTGCTGAGCCTGCGCGTCTGGAGCCTGTGCTCCGCAACAGGAGAGGCCACAATAGTGAGAGGCCCGCGCACCGCGATGAAGAGTGGCCCCCGCTTGCCACAACTAGAGAAAGCCCTAGCACAGAAACGAAGACCCAACATAGCAATCAATCAATCAATCAATAAATAAATCTTAAAAAAAAAAAAAAAATTAAAAAAAAAAGACTGGTTTTACACTCTGTTTATCTGAAGGGAACCCATTTTCAGTTTGATACAGTTAATTATTTGCAAAACTACGTGTGTGTGTGCGCGCGCACGGGAGCACTCATGCTTGTGTGTGCACACACATTAGTATATTCTTCTAGGGCGGTCTATATTTTTTCATCAGATTTTCAAAAGATACTACCATCCATAAAAAGTTAAAACCTCTTAGTATAAAAGAGAGGAGAAAAATGGCAGTTAGAAGGGGAGTTGGTTTTAAGGATGGGACCGATTTAGGTGTGTTTCTAGGCTCAGGAGAAGGAGCCGGTAGAGAGGAGGGGTAGAAGACTGGAAAGGCAGGAAGGCCAGGGAACAAAGGTCCCCAGACAGTGCCTGTCCCCTGAGGTGTCTGAACCTCGGGCTGGCAGAGACCAAGATACCCACAGGTCTCTCGTCCCCACTCCTGTCTGTACCTGGGTCCTCCTGCTGGGCTGTGCTGGGGAGCCGCTCCCGCTGCCTCAGGGCCTCCAGGCCCGCCAGGTCAGGCAGGTGGCAGTGGCTGCGCATGACGGTCACCCGCTGGCCCTGGGTGATGGCCCGGCTGCGGCAGCCCATGCGGGCCTGGTCCCGGCACATCCAGTACACCTTCTCCCCGGCCGCCTTCTCCTTCCTGTAGAGGAAGGACTCGTACACCAGGAACCTGCCCCCGAGAGAGGTCCTCAGGAACTCCAGGGGCTGGAGGGTTTCTGGAAGGAACATGACGTGTGAGTGGGGTGCCTGGGCCGGGCCTTGGAAGCAGGGGACAGAGCCTGGGTGCCAGGGACGGAGACTGCTTCCTTTGTCCCACCAGCCAGCTCCAGACAGGAAACTGTAGACCCCCCAACCCCCACAGGTCCCACTTTGGTCCCTGCCCTCCACCCCAGCCTGTGCTGCAGGGCCCTGGGGACTGAAGCTCAGACCACCACGGCCCTGATGCCCTGGAGTGCAGACTGGCTGTCTGATGGCTGTAGTGCTATCGGCGAGGCTGGCCCTGCAGCCGCCCAAACACTGAGCTTTCCTGCAGGCCTCTCCTGACCCTGCTCGGCCTCCATGCTGGCTGGCAAGCAAGCACCCCAGGGCAGGGGCTGGGCTGAACTGGAATACTCTGGAAGGGCCATGGTTGGTCTGGACAGTGCACTAGGGGCCTCCCGGCTCCCTGCCCACCCTCCCCTCGGCCAGCTGGCAACCAATCAAATTCTCCCTTTTGAGACTTTTAAGAATCTGAACTGAAAGCTCCTGACATGTTGGGGTTGGGGTGGCCCGAAGGCACTGGCAGGGGTGGGGAGGGAGAGGGGAGACAGAGGGTCCCCCAGGTCCAGGAGCACTGCCCCACAAATGGGTGCCGAGCACTTCCTGCAGCTGCCAGTAATGCCACTGCAGCCCCTGGCCCCGTTTTCTCCAGCGGTCTGAGTGGGTTTCTCCCACTGACAGCCCATCCCAGATGAGGACCAGTGCCATTAGTGCGGAGTCCAGATGTGGCCCCTGCCCTAAGGGAGCCCACAGCCCGGGAGGACAGACACCACTGGACATGGGCCACAGGAGGAATGTCCCAGCAGGTAGCCTCCAGCCTGTGTTCTGAGCTGTCCCCAGGGGCTGCTGGGCCAGCAAGGAGACCAGGGCCCGGCCTCTGCCCGCCCCCCTCTCACCCACACCTGAGCCTTCCCTCTGGGCTGGGCTGGGGAGCTGCTCCCGCTGCCGCAGGGCCTCCAGGCCCCCCAGGTCGGGCGGGTGGCAGTGTCTGCGCATCACCATGACCCGCTGGCCCTGGGTGATGGCTCGGCTGCGGCAGCCCATGCGGGCCTGGTCCCGGCACGTCCAGTACACCTTCTCCCCGGCCGCCTTCTCCCGCCTGTAGAGGAAGGACTCGTACACCAGGAAGCTGCCCCCCAGAGGGGTCCTCAGGAACTCAGGGCCTCCTGGAGAGAAATGGGAGAGGGGGTAGGGGGAGGGAGAGCCTGGAGCCAGGCCTGGAGCCGAGGAACGAGGGGGGCCGGGGCCCCGTTCTCAGAGCCTAGAGCAGCATGGCTCCTGGCATGAGACCCACGGACCCCACCCCACGCTGCATCTACCTCCTCAAGCCCAGGACACAGGCCCCCCATCCCCCAGACTCAGCCTAGCCTGAGCTCCCAGGGCTCCTTTCCCAAGCCTGGGAGAGAAGGGAGGCGGGAGACTGGTGAGGTGGAGGTCGCTGAAGGCAGAGCCTGTCTCCCCCACCTCGCGTTGCCTGCAGGAAGGCGGCGTCTTATCCGAGGTGCCGGCAATGGGATGGCACAAGGGCCTCTCGCCCCTGCTAAGTTGGAGGAATTAGTGGACAGGCCCTATGGGGGATAGGCAACCAGGAGCGAAATGGGAGTTGTGTGCAGCCCCTTGTGCGTGGTGGGCGGTGGGGCTGTAGAAGGGTCCACTCCCCCAGGGAGCCAGGCTGGGTGGGCTTTGACTTGAGGGCAGGAGGGGAGGCAGGGAGCGGCCTGGGCCACTGTCCTGACGTGTTGAGAGGGGGGACCCGGAAGGTGGCCACGCCCTTCTGCTCCGAGGACTCCCTTCCTGCCGTCCAGGCACCAAGACCACACAGGAGGTGGAGGGGGACTCGGGGGTCCGTCAGCACAGCAGCGGGGACGGCAGCTGTAGTGGGGGGTTGGTGAGAATGCCCTGAAGGGGGGGCCGGGGTGGGGGTGAGTGGCCGGAGGGGAGGTATATGATGTGGGGCATGTTTCTGCTCCCCCCGCACCCGATGAAAATGTCCACTGAGGGATGAAAAAGGCACAGGGCATGAGGCCAGAAATTCAGAGAGGAGAGGAGACGGCAGAGATGCTGACCCAGGTTAGACTCTGGGCAGAGGGGGTCACCTGGTCACAGAGCTGGCAAAGCAAGAGCTCGCCCAGCCTCGGGGGGAGACTCTCAGAACAAGCAGAGTCCAGTGGCCAAGCCTAGGGAGGCCCGAGGTCCCTCCGAAGGAGGGGTCCAGGGCAGGCCCCAAACCGGGGGACTGATGAGGACTGTCTGCGTGAAGAGCAATGAGACGGTGCCCGCCCCGGGGGAGGAAGAGTCTGGGGTGTGGGGGAGGAGGAGGAGGTCTGCACTGACATGAAACTCCCTGTTTCCCTGCCCAAGTCCCTGGAGCCGGCAGCCAGGCTGAAACTGCTGCAGGAGGTTGGTCCTGGGGCGCTGAGGCCTGGGGTCTCGAGGGTCGCCTGGTCGGCACCCACATACAGAGCGTGTGGGTCTCTCCTTAAACCTGGCTAAGGACCACTGGCCACGTGGGTCAAAGATTCTCACGCCATCTTACATGATGAAAAAGTCAAGACTCTTACACCAAGTATCACAAATGAGACCATGCAAAGCAATTTAAAGTGTATACAACAATCATTCCCCCTTTAGTTTTGCTGCTTTATACAACTGTGTGATCAACAGAAAATTGAATGGGCATGTACCTGGCTGGAAAATTTCACCAGTTGACAAAAAAAAAAAAAAAAAAACAGAGAAGCTTCACCCTGAACGGCAGAGACTAAAGAAACTCATAGAGAAAAGGTACTTGGAGAAAACAAGGCCACTGCCAGAGGCTGGACAGCAGGGCCGCTGCACTCCTCGGAGGATGGAATGCAAAGGAGTTCAAATACAAGAGTGAAAGTTAAAAATTAAATAGAAGGACTGGAAAGCAAAATCAAGGAAATGTCAGAAAAACGGGGACTGGAAAGTCATTGAACACGAGGAAATTTTCATGAGTGAAGGACACCGTTTCCAGCCTGAAAAGGCCCCAAGTGCCCCCAGCACAGCCATGTACCACAGGGATGGAGACACGACCCTATACCTTCAAGCAAAGACCCCCCTGCATGCACCTCGGAAAGATGCAGTCATTCGAGCACAGACACCAGACAACCATGGAAAAGGAGCCACAAACAGCCGCACCTCCACCACAGTGTGTTCCCACTCAGCTGTGGACAGATTTATAGAACAAAAGTGCAACAGTGGGGCTTCCCTGATGGCGCAGTGGTTAAGAATCCGCCTGCCAATGCAGGGGACAAGGTTCGAGCTCTGGTCCGGGAAGATCCCACATGCTGCGGAGCAACTAAGCCCGTGTGCCACAAATACTGAGCCTGTGCTCTAGAGCTGCGAGCCACAACTACTGAGCCCACGTTCCACAACTACGGAAGCCCGCGTGTCTAGAGCCCGTGCTCCACAACAAGAGAAGCCACCACAATGAGAAGCCCGCGCACCACCACGAAGAGTAGCCCCCGCTTGCCGCAACTAGAGAAAGCCTGCGCACAGCAACAAAGACCCAAAGCAGCCAAAACAAATAAATAAATAAATTTATTAAAAAAAAAAAAGTGCAACAGCTGTCTCAAGAGGAGGGGGCAGTGGGTAACTGCTGGGTCCTGCTGTCTCTGGTCGGAAGTCAACAGGAGATAAAAAACCAGTTGATAGCAGTGGAAGGAAGCACGCTTTAGGGAAGAGGGCAGCAGATGCCCTAAGGAACAACGGAAAGGGGACTTCCCTGGTGGTCCAGTGGTTAAGACTCCACGCTTCCACTGCAGGGGGCGCAGGTTCAATCCCTGGTCGGGGAACTAAGGTCCTGCATGCCGTTCTGCACAGCCAAAAAATTAAAAAAGGAAGCAAGGAAGGAAGGAGGGAAAAAAGAAAACAAAAAAAGGAACAATGGCTGAGTGGTTATTCGGGGTGGGAGTTGGGGGTAAGGACGGGGCGAGGCCAGATCATCCCTAGGTACATAAAAGTTATAAGGAAATGGGATAAAAAGAGAGCCAGAAAAAAAAAAAAAAAAATCAGAGATCTCGAGTTTGAGAGAATTTTAGGGCCAAAAAGGCTCTAAAGGCGACTCAGATGACTCAGAAAAGTATGGGACTGGGAACCCCCGAGGGAGAGCAGGGAGAGCAGAGAAGGCTGGGCCGAGGCTGCTCTTAGCAAGATGAGTCGGAATATGCACGTTATTGTGGCCACGAGAGTCAAACATAAGCACTGTGGGGCCGACAAAGGTGGGAGGAGGGGGGCTGTGACCCTCATCATAGAGCCCAGAGGGATGATGGTAGATGCTCAGGCAGAACAGCTGGAGGAGAACAGAAGCCAATGACAGGAACGGGCACCTTCAGCCCTTAAGCCACATCTGTAGGACGTGCCTGTTACTGGGCACGGTGTCAGCCACCCACACTGGAATAATGAGAAACCAGCTTGTGCAATTAGCTTTCTCTATAAATCCTATACATTCCTAAGAAAAAAGAAAGGATGAGAAGGAGGAAAGGGAGCCTGGGTTGATCAAGTGCTGCAGAGATTCTGGGCTAGTCTGAGCAGGAGAGTGAGGCCCACTGCCCAAGAGAAAGGGTGACGCCCCAAGTCACCTAATCAACTTGGGGATAAGGTGAGGTGGACCAGGAGGGGGTGTGGGGGTAGGGAGAGGAGACAGGAGGGAGCTGTAACCTTCCAGAGGGTCCCCAGTAAGGACGGGGAGGATGCTTGCTGGAGGTCAAGAGGGAACGGGGCGGGCAGTCTGGGTCTTCTGACTGTCCCCCGAGGCCGCTCCCCGGTCTGGCCTACCAGAGGTCCCTCGCTGGGCCGTGCCAGGGCGTTTCTCTCGCTGCCGCAGGGCCTCCAAGCCCCCCAGGTCGGGCGGGTGGCAGTGGCCTCGCATCACTGTCACCCGCTTGCCTTGGGTGATGGCTCGGCTGCGGCAGCCCATGCGGGCCTGGTCCCGGCACGTCCAGTACACCTTCTCCCCGGCCGCCTTCTCCCGCCTGTAGAGGAAGGACTCGTACACCAGGAAGCTGCCCCCCAGAGGGGTCCTCAGGAACTCAGGGCCTCCTGGAGAGAAATGGGAGAGGGGGTCGGGGGAGGGAGGTTGGAAGCTGGGGTGTGAGCCGGAGCAGGGCCTGGGGCTGGGCCAGGCCTGGCGTCGCCCCCCTCCCACCTCCTGGGACCTCGGGGAGCAAGATTGGAGTGCGGGCAGAGCGCCAGGCCAGCGGGTGTGGACTTACCCAGGTCCTCGTCCTGGTCCTCCTCGCCTTGGGGCTGGGCCAGGAGGTCCTGATCTTTGGCCTTTGACCGCTTTCTGGGCCGGGGCCTAGTGAGAGTCAGGGGGCCCGGCCCCCTGCGGTAGAACAGGCTGTCCACACCTTGGAGCAGCTTGTCCGCTTGGCCCCCGGGGCCGCCCGGCCTGGCCCGCAGTGACTCCACGGCTTTCTCCTGCTGCCGCCGGGCCTCCAGGCCCTCCACGTCAGGCGGGTGGCAGTGGCCACGCATGACAGTCACCCGCTGGCCCTGCGTGATGGCCCGGCTGCGGCAGCCATGCAGTGCGTGGTCCCGGCACGTCCAGTACACCTTGTCCCCCACAGCCTTCTCCCGCTTGTAGAGGAAGGACTCGTGCACCAGGAAGCTGCCCCCGTAGCAGGTCCTCAGGAACTCCAGGGGCGGGGGCCCTCCTGGAGGAGGAAGTGGGGAGGGGGCTGGGCAGGTGCAGGCTGGCGGAGCTCTGCTCCTTTAGTTTACCGTGCAAGGCAGGGCCCTGGGTGCATCCCCACTGATCGCCCACCCAGCGCCCCAAGGAGGCCGTGCGGCTCCTCTCCTGGTGGCTGGTGAGCAGGCCACGGCTCCGGGCGGTCAAGCACCACGTCCCAGGTCACACACTGGGGAGGGCCAAGCTGGCTCTGACGCCACACCCTGCCTGCTCAGTCACTCCCGGCCATACTTTTTCTTAGGGTTTGTTTGAAAATTATATCTAATTTTCGAATAACACATGCACACGCCATAAAATGAAATGGGACCAAAAGATACACAGTGAAAGACAAGTCCTTCTCGCCCAGCCCCCGGCACCCAGCACAGCAGCCGCCTTAAATCCCTAAATCCTTCAATCCTTTCCAGGTCTGGAGGCACCCAGCCTTTGGGACCAAGCTACCTCCCAGTTACTGGTAATAAAAACTGCCGCAAAGAACAAAACAAAACCCAACAAACAAAGAATAAGAACCTCTGCAAAGACTCCATCTACCAGTTACTCAGTGACAACACACGCTGGACCAGGGCTGGCACTTCAGCGCGAGAGCCCCTAACGGCGAGGCTATCACACATCTTAGGAGCGACCTCCTGACCTGCAGAGCTTCAACAAGGCTGCCCAGCTACATGAGGCAGGGCTGGATCTTGAACCTGGGGCACAAATCTCAAGTCTCCCACCAGGCTGACCTTCCCAAACTTCAAAGGTTACCAGAATCACGTGGGGTCCATAAACCTCAGGTTTTTGCATCAGGAAGCTCCAGAAGGACCTGGGCCGCCTGGTTCACGAGCACTAGTTCTACCCCTTGGGCTTAATGATTACTTGGACGCATTCATATTTTAAAAATCGTTTTGACTTTGAGCATATTAAGAAGCCACGTGGGACCCCCATTATCTTTGGGCAGAGGAAAGGGCTGTGGTTCCCACCTGCCTGAGAGTAGAGCTGGGGTTGGGGGGCACTCACCGGTCCCCAGCGTCGGGCGTTTCTTGGGAGGCAAGCTCAGCAGCGACAGGGCTCGGAGCCCCTCATCCTCCTCGGGAGCTGGCTTGCTCAGCACTGGCCCCGGGGCCGTCTCTGGCTCCTCGGGGCACAGCCACGGGCCCACCCCCTCCAGGGGCTCCTCCACTTGGCCGCCGGGGCTCTGGGGATCCCCCAAGCCTTCGGGCAGGGCTGGGCTGGGCAGCTTCTGTCTCTGGCGCCGGGCCTCCAGGCCCTCCTCGTCGGGCGGGTGGCAGTGGCCCCGCATCACTGTGGCCCTTAGGCCACGGGTGATGGCCCGGCCCCTGCAGCCCAGCTCGGTGTGCTCGCGGCACTTCCAGTATGCCTTGTCCCCCACAGCCTTCTCCTGCTTGTACAGGAAGGACTCCAGCACCAGCAGGCGGCCCCCAAATGGGGTCCTCAGGAACTCCAGGGGCTGGGGGGCTGCTGAAGGCAAGGGGAGGGCCAGGTCAGCTGACACAGAGCAAGGCTTGAGCCAGGGGCACGGATGGGAACACAGGGATTGGGGTGCCCTGGGATGACATCCTGCGATCATCACACCAGCCTGGGTCAAGGTCCAGGAGGCCCTGCTCAGAGCAGGGAAGGGATGGCCAAGGTCACCTCACTGGAAAGGGGGGTATGCGAAGCCCAAGTCTGAGCATGCAGGGTCACAAAAGTGGCCAGACAGGGGCAGCTGGCCCGGAACTCACCTGTGTCTGGCTTGCTGTGTTTCAGTTCCTGGGCCTGGGGGCTTGGTTGGACTGCCCCCTGCTGTTCCTCTACTGGCAGGATCTGGGGGGACCCAGCCAGGGTGTCAGGGCCAGACATCTCCAAGGACAGGACACAGTGCACTGCTTTGGGCTGGGAGTCCACTCCATCCCCATTCTCAGTGGAGGCCGTCAGCAGGACCAGTTCGGAGAACTCCGTGGGCTTCGTGGGGGCTGCGGGGACGACATCTGTGCCCGGCTCAGGGGACTCAGGGGAGGGCTCCTGGCCGGCCTTCACACTCTCGCCCTCCTGCTCACTGGGCGCGGGCAGGGGCATTCCGGGAACGATGGCCTGGCCCCCAGGCCACGCTCAGGCCCCAGCAGATGGATTTCTCCTCCACCTCCCTGGAAGGAACCCAGCAGTCCAAGGGCTCCGTCCTAAGGCAGGAGGCAAAATCCCATCAGTGGAGATGCCCTTGGACCTGGGTTCAGGAAGAATCTGGGCTGGAGGTTGGGGCAGATGGGGCTGCCTCGGTGCCCCAGGGGAAGGACCTGAATGGAGCCAGAGAACCCTGGGCTGGTGCTTCTGCTCTCTTGGTAGCCTTGGGTCCGTCACCTCCCCCAGCCAAACCTCACTTTCCCATCTACAAAATGTGCCCAAAACAGGGCTCTCAAGGGGCTACTGGGGTGACCAAGGTGCTGACAGCTGTGAGTTACTAGGAAGCCAGGCCCACAGGTGCTGAGCACGGGGTGAAGTGCTTCCACAGGTTTTTCCATTTAACCTTCAGCCCCACGTTATGAAAGTTGATCTTTCTCATTGACCCAGGTTACAGATGAGGACACTGAGGCATGCAGCCATGAAGGCAGAGCTGGGAGTCCAGTCGAGGTGGGTCCAGAGCCCGCCCCGCACAGCACCTGGGGTACCTCGTCCAGGATAACAGGAACCGGTCTTCCTGAGCACCAGGCGTTGGGGAAAAGCACTTTGGGGACATGAGTTCAGGTCACCAACCCTCCCAGAATGCCTGGTGCCCTTCACCCTGACACTGTGTCACTGGGAGCATGGGCTGGGGCCCTGCTGGCACACTGCAGACCCCAAAGGAGGAGCCTGGCCCTGGGAGGAGGGACTCTCTGGATTCACAACTAGATCCATGCCCCATCCCAGGCGAGAGGCCCCGGGGCACCCAGTGCTAGGGGATGCCAGGGCCCCACGAGGGCAGCGACCTTGTGTCTGAGCTGGTGCTGGCTCTGCCTCAGCTGAGTGGGGACAGGGCTGTGGAGGTGTCCAGAGAATCCGTGGTCACTGAGGGCTCCCTGGCTTCTGGTCTGGAGAAGCAGAAAGGATGGATGACAGGCAGGGCTGGCCTGGAGACCGGAGCCCTGGGGCATCAGTGTGGGGGCATCAGTGGCCATTTTGTCTTCCTGGAGGACTGGGTGGTGGGTGCATGTCAGGGTCTTTCCCATCTATCAGTACTAGCCCAGAAACAGGATGCGGCCTCCCAGCACGTTTCAGCTTCCCCACCTGTGAGCTGTCATCCCCATCCCAAGCTCTACGGTTCTAATACCCGGGTCCCCCATTCCTGCTCCGACATTTCCTGGTCTGGGGCCCACATTCAGCTCCCCAAGTCCTGTCAGCCCAAGCGCGGGGCTCCTGGGTCCCCGTGGAGACGGAGCCAAGGCCGACGGTGCAGGGGGCGCCGTGTCCCCTACAACCTCTCCCAAACCCCCTGCACTGCACGCCTGCACGCCCAGCCCCGGGCAGCAGCAAAGCCCTGTCCGGAGGGGCGAGACTCAAGGAAATCCAGATAACAGGTAACGGGACACAGGACTGGGAGTCCCCGGCCAGGTCTGTCCTCCAGCGTCATCCTCCTCCGGCCCCCGGACAAGCCAACCCCTTCTCCTCCTGTGCAGTCCTTCCCGGCTCTGCCCATCCCGCCGCACAGGGCGATGTAGCGGTACTGGGGACTTGGGGGCACATGGGAACCGGCCGCAGCAAGCCAGAGCCGGCGCCTCCGCGGTCAGAGCCGCTCGGGCGGGAAAGGGTTACGCGGGAAGCCACGCCCCCTGGCCGCCCCCGCCCCCGCTCTCTGATTGGTCTCGGCCCACGTCCCTCCGCCGGCAGCCCGCCTCCGGGGCTTGCGCGCTCCGGGTTGCCGGGCGAGTGAACTTGGTCTCCAGCCGGCGTCCTTTCCTCAACGAGGCGAGAGGGCGCAGAGAAACCGGCCCTCCATTCCACAGGCCTTTCAGACAACTCAGGCCCCCAAAACGTTGCGGTCACTGTCCACCCAGCATGCATGTTCCTACAGGACCAGGCGGTTGGTCCCCGCCGTGCAGAGGGACAGGAGTTGAGGCTGCAGGGACCCCCGACACACCAATGGCCTCAGTCTCAGGCGATCAGACGCCGAAGCCCGGCCTCCTTCAGGCCACTGGGGGTTGGCATGACAGAGAACCCCCACATTCCCGTGAAACTGTACCCAGAGTCATGTGTACCCCGAATCAGTGTAATTCTCAACTAAAATCTCTGTACCTCAAAGGATATGGAACAAGTTCCAGCGCAACAAAAGACCTTGAACTGTGGCTGACTACAGACTGTGGAAAGGCTTGGCTCCTTGCCAGTGGGCTTGAATTTAGATTCGATTGACGGTTCCCATTCTCAGCCATTAAAGGGCCTTAAAGTGTAGACTGTTTAATGACCACAGATCCTCCCATAAAGTATGCAGGCCCCTTTGCCATGTGGTCTTGAATCTGGACTGGTCTCCAGCCCACATTGGTCACTTGCTGTAGCCAATAGAGTGTGGCAGAAGCTCGCTGTGGGGGTTTGGACGCCCTCACCCTCATGGACAGGGGCCCTGAGGCTGCCAGAGAAGGAAGCTGTATGAAGGGCCACATGCAAGGGATGGAGGCACTGCCAGGCGTGGAGGGAGGCCATTTCCAGTGTGCAGTCCAGCAGACCCTCTAGCTGTGTGTAGCCACAAGAAGGAGGCTGGGGAAACAAGCCCAGGCACCCCATGCAACCCTGATCAATAATAAACTACTGTTATTTTAAGCCAGTAAGATCAGGGCTCATTTGTTATGCAGCAGTAACTGATATTCTTGGCAAGTGACTGAACCTAGTCGGTTTTGGCTTTTTGACAGATGAAATAATACTAATAGTTGTGAAATATCCAATATCAAAGTGCTTTTGAACTGTTGAACTCTAGGGGCCATGCTACACAAATTTTAAATCCCTCAGATGATCACATTTAAAGGCTTGGTAACCCAGTGAAAGGAATAAAAATATTAAGTATAAAGGATAGCAAATGAGAATTACTTATTTAAAAAGTCTATAACATGAAATAAGCCAGACATAAAAGGACAAATGCGGTATGATTCCACATATATGTTGTACCTAGAGTAGTCAAATTCATAGAAACAGAAAGTCAAATGGTAGTTGCCAGGGGCTGGGGGGAGGGGAAATGGGGAGTTAATGTTTAATGGGGAGCGTTTCAGTTTGGGAAGATGAAAAAGTTCTGGAGATGGATGGTGGTGATGGTTGCACAACAATGCAAATGTATTTAATGCCACTGAACTGTACACTTAAAAATGATTAAAGTGGGGGGGCGGGATGAATTGGGGGATTGGGATTGACATATATACACTATTGATACTATGTATAAAATAGATAACTAATGAGCACCTACTGTATAGCTCCGGGAACTCTACTCAATGCTCTGTGGTGACCTAAATGGGAAGGAAATCCAAAGAAGAGGGGATATATGTATACGTATAGTTGATTCACTTTGCTGTACAGTAGAAACTAACACAATATTGTAAAGCAACTATACTCAAAAAATTTTTTTAAAAATGATCAAAGTAGTACATTTTTGTTAGGTATATTTTAACACACACGCAAAAAAACAAAAACAAAAACAAAACAAAAAAAAACCCAACTATAACAAACCATACATAGTAATGCTCCACCTACCATACTGGTGAATGAGGTTCTCAATACAACACAGATTTCTGATTAACTAAAGTTATCCCTCCATGATTCTGAATTTTACAATTTCTCTCTCTCTTTCACAATTTATCCACTGAGGATGGATGCTGCCTAAGCTCTAATGACTCATCACTGTCTGGATAAAGACAGCGTACAATTTTTATCCTGATTTGGAAAATGAAGTGTCCCGTCCAGTTCCCTTGGCACTCCAACCCCTGGGGGCCCTTTCTTCATCATTCATATCCTGCTCTCTCTGGTCTCCAAACCTCTCTGCCTTCTCTGGGTCTTTGCATTTAGAGTTCTCAGGTCCTAATCTTCTTAGGTCTCCTATATCCTAAAACAAAACCTCACAAGACCCTCTCCTTCCCTCAACAGTTAGACTTTGCAGGAACAGTCCATACCCCTTCCTTCTCACCCAGGCCGCCTGGCAGCTGCCCCCCAACTCTGCAGACACCACTCTCCTGTTGGGCGACCGTGCAGGATCAGCACCTGCTGGGTCAATCCATAATCCATGTTTCCCTCTGAAATACCTGCTCTGGCCTGTATGTGGTCTATCCATGCAGTGGAATTTATTCAGCCATAAAAATGAATGAAGTTCTGATACATGTTACCATGTGGATGAACCTTGAAGACAGTATGGCTCGGTGAAAGGTGCCAGACACTAAAGTCAGCATGTCGTATAATTCCATTTATGTGAGATGTCCAGTAGAGGCAAATCCATAGGGACAGAAAGTAGATTAGTGGTTGTCAGGGGCTGGAGGGGAGGGAGGGGGAGATTAGGGAGTGATGCTAAGCGGTGTGGGGTTTCTTCCTGGGGTAATGAAAATGTTATAAAATTGGCTGTGAATACAATAAAACATTGAATTATACACTTTAGTTGGGGGAACTGTATGCTATGTGAATCATATCTTAATAAGGTTGTTTAAAAAAAACCTTATAGGGAATCCCCCGGTGGTCCAGTGGTTAAGACTTGGTGCTTTCACTGCCAGGGCCCGGGCTCAATCCCTGGTCAGGGAACTAAGATCTCAAACAAACAAACAAACAAAAAATCCTTATAGGTATGACTCATGTCCCCAGGGTCACCTGGATAAAAAACAGTTTTCTCCATCAGAAACAGGCTTCTCACTCCTGGGCCTGGTTTCCTCACCGAAGGAGAGGGGTGGCGTGGACTATATACTGAGATATTTTGTAAGTTGCTAAGATCATATTGTAAAAACTACATAGAAAACATTTTAAAATGTTGAGAACTGATACTCATAAATCACCCACGAGCCTGACACTCAAATGCACAGCTGTTTCCATTCTTGTATTAGTGCCTTTAATATACACGTAATTTTCTGTTGCACACACATGTGTTCAACATGTTTGCTATTTTATTCTTCTTTAGAGTGGGAAGCCCGCACCTGCAGACCAGATGGAGCCCTTGTGAAGGACCAAAGCATTATGTAACGCAGGCCCCTAACATGAACACAAATCTAAATCCTCAGCAGCAATACCAAAAGATGACCACAAGATGGCAATGTTGCTCCTTGAAATGCACGTATAGCATCCTTGGTAGAATTAAATGTATCACAACGTTTAAAAACTAGAATTTGGGAGTTTTTCCATATCAGACAAATAATTCAGGAAGACTTCTGAAAACGTTTCTATTTACAAAATATATTAGGTAGAAAGCAAAATCCAGTTAACAAATCGGCAAAGACTATGTTTTCTAAGCTAAGGTTTAAAAAAAAAAAAAAATAAGACCAAAATATTCCTTGGACCATGACACTGCCTCTAGACCTCAATCCACTTCATTTCTTCTGTCTCATCTCAAGTCTCAAGTCTGGTCACATTTGTTATTTATTGACTAATTTTATTGTATGTATTTGTGACTTTAAAAAAACCTTAAGAGTTAGAGTCTGTCATACAGAGTGAAATAAGTCAGAAAGAGAAAAACAAATACAGTATGCTAACACATATATATGGAATCTAAGAAAAAAAAAAAAAAAGGTCATGAAGAACCTAGTGGCAAGACGGGAATAAAGGCACAGACCTACTAGAGAATGGACTTGAGGATATGGGGAGGGGGAAGGGTAAGCTGTGACAAAGTGAGAGAGTGGCATGGACATATATACACTACCAAACGTAAAATAGATGGCTAGTGGGAAGCAACCGCATAGCACAGGGAGATCAGCTCGGTGCTTTGTGACCACCTAGAGGGGTGGGATAGGGAGGGTGGGAGGGAGAGAGATGCAAGAGGGAAGAGATATGGGAACATATGTATATGTATAACTGATTCACTTTGTTATAAAGCAGAAACTAACACACCATTGTAAAGCAATTATACTCCAATAAAGATGTTAAAAAAAAAAAAAACCTTAAATAACTGGGAGGAAATATCTCAAAATGTTAAAACTAGTAAGGAAAGCAATTTATTTTTTCCCTTAAATTTCTTTTGTTTTCTCAAAATTGTTTACAATGTGCATGAACTCTTTACAGTGGGAAAATAGTAAACACTTTAAAGATAAGCTGCATCTCCTTGCTTGGTAATTTTTTTCTTTAACTCCATAACTCTTAGGAAAAGTAGGGATTCCATTCCTATGCAAGATGTGTCATACAGGAAAATAAAGAGTAATATAGACAGGGGACTTCCCTGGTGGTCCAGTGGTTAAGACTCCACACTTCCAATGCAGGGGGGCATGGGTTTGATCCCTGGTTAGGGAACTCAGATCCCACATGCTGCACGGTGCAGCCAAAAAATAAAATAAAATAAAATCCAAAGAAATTTTTAAAAAAAAGAGTAATATAGACAACGGGACAGAAAAACAAGTGAAAATCAAGTACCTAGCAGTCTGTGTTGTGGGCCTTGCATGGCCTCAAAGACATTTCCCCCAAGATATTTATTAACCACAAAGGGAAAGATAATGACTTGACAGGGGAGAAATCTCACATACACAGCCTTAAGTGCTCAAGGTCAACTTCACCAGTAATAAGACACATCAACACCATGACCTCCTTGATGAGATGCACCAAGGAGGACACAGCATCACCTCTGTGATATTCCTGCCCAGAAAGCACACCCCCATGTGGCACCCCCAAGCCACATGGAGGGACGTTCTACAAAACAACTGACCAGGACACTTCGAAAGTGTCAAGATCATCTTGGACGAGGAAAGGCTGAGGGCCTGTCACAGACTGGAGGAGACTAAGGAGACACAAGGACAAAATGCAACATGGGATTTCGGAACAGAAAAAGGACATTAGGGGAAAAGCTGGTGAAATTTGCATACAGTCAATAGTTTAGGTTAATGGTTTTGTACCAACGTAGATTTCCCAGATTTGCTCACTGCACAATGTTAGGTAAGATGCTGACATTCAGGGAGACTGGGTGATGAGTATAGAAAATTCTTTGTACTTTTTTTTGCAATTTTTAAAAAAGTCTAAAATTAACTCAAAATAAAAGGATTTTGAAAACCCAAGTTTCAAACTTACAGACACAATGGAAGTTGACAGAGAAAATAAATGACCCATAGGCCTCCTGGGTAGAAGGGTGGGGGAGGAGAGGAGGGGACACAAAAGGGATACTCTCTGACCCAGAGCCATGTGGTTGGTCCTTGAGCTGGCACCTGAGCCAGGAACAAAAATCCTATAACATCACGTGTACCTCAAGTATGGGGACCCAACAATCTCCCTTCACCATCATCCCCGCTCTGCTTCTGGGGAAACTGAGGCTCGGGCCTAAAGCGAGTGGCCCAGGACCACACGGGTAGTGAGAGTCAGGCCTTCAGAGTTGCATTGATCAGCCCTACAAACCAGCTATGTTATGGCTTAGCACTGTGGCTTCCAGCTGATCTGGCCAACCGGAGGCACCATGGGAAACTGGAGGGTGTCCCCGAAGCGACCTGCCTGGGGTGGCTGCTCCAGCTCTGCTGGGTCCCGCCTGCCACCCTGGCTGCTCTGCCGGGCCTCGCTGTGGGGGCGGCATCCCACCACTGCTAATCCCTGGGCCGCTCACCATTTCCCATGTGGCTTCTCAGCTCTTCCACCACCAGGGAGAGCAATGAAATTCCCAGTGAAACCTTACGGTAGTTTCTGTTTTCCCAGATGGTTTCCGATCACACATGCTTCAAGAGTCCAAAGGACTGTGATCACACATTTCATGTTCACCAAATACCAACGAGGTGCCTGGCACTAGGCGAGGGCTTTGCATGCTTTATTCCATTTTATCTCCCAAATACCCTCATCCATTAGGCCTGCTGTTGTTTCATTCACAGAGGAGGAAACTAACGCTCACTCTTAGATTCCTGTGACCGAGAGCCAGGCCGCTAAAGGACAGAGTCAGCATTCAAACCTCCTGTGTTTGTTTTCAGGGCCTAAACTCTTAATATAAGTTAAAATGGTTCTTTTCAATTTGAGGATTCCAACCCATAGGAATCAACGCAGTAGGTTAAGACTGGTGGTTCTCAGTCACGGTGATCTGCCCACCAGGCGACATCCGGCCAGGTCAGGAGACATTTTTGGTTGTCATAACTAGGGGGTGGGGCAGGCTACTGGCATCTGGTAGGTGGGAGCCAAGAATGCTGCTCAACATCCCACAGTGCCCGGGGCAGCCCCCATCACCCTGCCCAGGAAGGATCTGGTCTAAAACAGCATCAGGGTCAAGGTTGAGAAACCTGCTTAAAAGCAGCACTTGAAAAATAAAACAGAACAGAAAGAGTGCACCCATATACTGAGGTTAAGTACAGTTTTCATGAAGCTTTTATTTCAATTATTTGTATATGTAATTCTGTTCTCCATAAGAATTACTCGGGGCACTTGATAAAAATGCAGATGCTTAGAGCACAGGATTCCTGGAGCCCCTCCCTGTTACCTCCCCACCAACCAACCAGAAGAAAATCACATACCCTGCAGCCCTCACCCCAAATTTTGCCTATAAAAACTTTTCCCTAAAAATCATCGGGAGTTTGGGGTTTTTGAGCACAAGCCACCATTCTCCTTGCTTGGCCCTGCAATAAACCTTTCTCTGATATTAAAAAAAAAAAAAAAAAAATCAGATGCCTGGATTTCCCATCCAAAATTCTGATGGTGAGTCTGGAGCAAAATTCAAGAATCTGGATTTTTAACAAGTACCCCCTGAGACTCTGATTCTGGTGGATCACGGACTTGGCTTTGAGAAACACTGGAATAGATGCCCTTGAGGTTAGGTGGCGAGAGGCTAAGTGACCAACTTAATAAGGATTTGAGGTTTTCTTTATGCAGGGCAACACATGAAGTGTTTCACATACATTACCTCATTTAATCTGTCACACTGTACAGGTTCCCTCATTAATGCATTAAACAGAATCATTAACATTTGTTTATTTTATATCGGTGGGAGAGTCATGACTGCATCCTTTTAAAGGATCCTTTAATACCAAGTTAACAAGTTTCAGACACCTTAAGATATTTTGGGGACCTCAAGAAGAGTGGAATTTGTCCAAATTTTAAGTAGTACAGGTGAAATCTGGGGGAGAAAGCTCGTTGGGCACGGCTTTAGTACCTTGGGATAACAAATATCAGACATTTAAAAATCCAGTCTGAGGTTCCTCACAGAGACTTCCAGCAAAACAAACTCAAGAAGGCCTACGAGGTGAATTAGCATGCCTGCTGCACCTATGTAAATAATCAGGCCCAATCTTACTGGACCAGCCTTATTTCATGCAAAAAATATCTTTCATTGAGATTATGAGGCCGTAGGGAAAATTTGTGCTTCAATGGAGAACTGGGTTTTGTCTAGAACACAGCCTTTCAGGTTATACGATTCTAGCCTGTTGTTGACTTTGTGAGCTACTTCTGCAACTCTGCACAGATAACGGAACAAGATAAAATAATTCTATTCTGTAGACACGTTCTCTCTTTCTTGCCATGTAAATAAATACAGATAAATAAGTAATTTCTCCGGTTTTGCCTACATTTGCACATTCATGTCAATATTCCTAATCTACAGTCTTCCAGAATCTTTTTTGGATTCTCCTGCAAACTGGTTGTAAGATCTTACCAGTTCCTCGATTGATGAGTTAAGTAAAAGCTTGCACACGTGTTCATTTAGTATCTGTATGAAAGAGTTTTATTTTCTTTGTTTTGGTCTAAGCCTCTGCTTTTCAAATCTCCCTGGTCATTGGTCTTATAATCTTTGGGTTCCAGGCAACAATTTTAAAAATTACATAGGAAATAACCAATATGCATTGTGTGTAACAGAAGTGAGCATTATTTTACGAAACTTCTATTTGCAATACATTTATATATTTGTTCTAGGTGGATTTAAATGTATTTTTAAATTTATGGATGATCATTGTTTTGAGGTAAATACTTGGGCCCTAATGTGTTTTTTCATAATATTCCATTTTTACTCAGTAAAGATTTATTGAGTTGGCTAGAATATTTTTAAGTCAGGCATATGTAAATGGAAAGTAGGAGAGCCTCACAGTTTACAGTTGGTCACTCTCTTATGCTGTTTCCCCTCCCCCCAAAATTGAGGTACTGAGCAATCTGAGTGCAATACTCAGACTGCCTGCTCTAATAAACCCAACACCCAAGACACACACAATATTACAAACTGTTAGGTGCCTCTCAAACACCAGTAGGTCCAAGCCCTAAGATCCTGAAAGGCAGAGCCTCGCTCAGCAGCTGATGGCGGATCAACAGAATTACCTTCGTACACAAGAGTGAGAACCACCATCACTGTCCGCCAACACCCGTCGTTAGCGCTGACTTGCTGGGTGGGAGACCTGGGGCAAATCCCATCACTTCTCTGGGCTGATTTCATCTGTGAAACAGGAAAAGTGGCAAATGAGACACTGTATGTGAAATTCTTCCATAAACTGTGAATCATCATGTAAGAACAAGGAATACGTTGTCCAGGCCCAGCAGAGGTTCTGAATAGTGGAAGGGGGAGAAGCGAATATCCTGATGTTTGATAAAGCTCCTGGATGATTCCAAAAGCTGCCCCGCCCCTCACCCCCAGCAAGCTATGAAAATTAGAGGTGCACACTGATTGGCTCATGGACCCTCCTACCATTATGTGCAAAGTCTCTGAGTGTGCATACAGGCATTAGTCCTGGGAGAGGTGAAGGTGGCAGTGATCTCCCTAAAGATTAAGAAGTCTATTCCAGGGACTTTCCTGGTGGCGCAGTGGTTAGGAATCCGCCTGCCAGTGCAGGGGACAGGGTTTGAGCTCTGGTCCAGGAAGATCCCACATGCCGCAGAGCAACTAAGCCCACGCGCCACAACTACTGAACCCGTGCGCCTAGAGCCGGTGCTCCACAACAAGAGAAGCCACTGCAATGAGAAGCCCGAGCACCGCAACAAAGAGTAGCCCCTGCTCACCGCAACTAGAGAAAGCCCGCCCGCAGCAATGAAGACCCAAGGCAGCCAAAAATAAATAAATAAAATAAAATAAATAAAATAAAATAAAATAATAATTCTATTCCAAAGCAGGGCTTCTCAACCTCGGCACCACTGACATTTTGCACCAGATAATTCTTTGTTGTGGGGGGTTGTCCCGTGAAATGAAGGATGTTTAGCAGCATCCCTGGCCTCTGCCTGCGAAATGCCAGTAGCAGCCACCAAATCCTGACAACCAACATTGCTGCATGTCCCTTGAGAACCACTGCTCCAAAGCAACTTAGAGGCAGAGGACACAGAAAGGGAGATTCCAGCTAATAGTACTCCCAGCCTCAGATACCCCAACCCCCCTAGAGCACAATCGTGGCTATTTCCACGCCTCCCATATCAGGCCTAATTCGTCCTCACATCTCTGGGCACCTGGTCACACCATCTTCCACGCCTTCCCACCCCACATTACCTCAGGGCTTCGATACCCACCACCTCCTAAATGGTTTTTCTGCCCGGCAGCCGGCTGTTCCGATTCTCCCTACGCAGTGCTGAGTTCCTAGAGCTGAAACATTTCCCTCTCCAATAAAAGTAGTGTCCGTCTCCGTTATAAACGCTCTATAATCTAGCCTCCACATACAAACTCTTCCCCAAGTCCGACTAGGAGCTTTTGGGAAGAGGAACAAGGTAAACCTGCCTGAATCGCACCAAGTCCTGGAGATGATTTTGGCCCCGAAAAGCATTAATGTCAAAATAATAAAAATATACCCTTTCTTTGGAATTGAAGTTTACACGTGATTATCTGTTATTGGACCTCTGCATCCTCCAAAGGCAAGGGGTAACGGAAGTGAAAGACTGGTCGTTAAAGCAAGGGCTTCAAACTGTGGTCAGACTCATTAGGTCCTGAAATCAGTTTAATGGGTTAGCAACAGACTTTTGGAATGGAAAGAACAGAATAGAATAGAATAGGACAGGACAGGACAGCATAGGATAGGTTGCAATTAGAACCCACGTAGAGTAGATCCGGCTGCGTCATGTGAGGTTGGGCTAAAAATCTCCCTTTAAACTTATCGCTCAGTAATCTGCATCTACAGCCGTGTAAAATATATTTCTCACTGTGGGTTGAGTCAAAAAAGTTTGAAAGTCCCAACAGGTAATCTACATATTCAGCAGTGGAAGCAGGTGTAACAACAGCAAAAAGTGCAAGGTCACTGGGACCTCCAGAGGCACAAAGACTGGATGGGGCTGGGGCGGATGCCAGGGCGGGGGCAGTACCGGGTGGAGCGGACACGGTCAAGGAAAGGCAAACCCATGTGGGGCTCTCTGACTTGGGGTGTCAGGGCTCAGTCCCGGGGTCGGGTGGGTGGAGGGGGGTGAGGAGGAGCGAGGAAAAAGGAGGCTGCGAATCGCAGGTGAAGGACAAGGAGGCGGCCTGAGCGCCGGGACGCAGAGTCCGGGGACACCCCCCTCCTCAGCATCAGCAGTCCTGGGGACCCCCGGGAGAGCCCGGCTGGGGGCGCGGCCACGCCGAGTGACCCGAGACCCTCCCTGACCCGCTGGGGCCCGTCCTCACCGGGCACCGGCCGGGCGGCGACGGCAGCGGGGCCCTCCCTCTCCGGAGACCGAGCCGCGGCGGGTCCTCTGGCCTCGGGCCGCCGCAGCCACAGGCGCCGACCTCGCGGCCCAGGCCCCTCCGGCTACCGCAACCCGGGTGCCCACTCTCCGCCCCCACCTGCCCTCTCGGGAGCGAGCCTCGTACCGCGCGCGCCGCCCCGCTGGCCGTAGGGAGCGCGCACCGCCCCGCGGGGTAGCCGGCCTCTAGGAGCGCACTAGAGGGTTCCTAGCAAGCATGCGCAGCGGGGCCGCGGGGAGCCCATTTTTGGGGCAAACTCCACTTCTCCGGGTCTTCCGTGCGCGGTGCCTAGCTGGCGGCCGGACCAATCGGCGCTGGGAGGCGGGGCCAGGGCTGGCGAAAGAGGCGGGGCAAGCCCAGGATTGGGCGGCGGCAGCCGGGGACCGAGCTTTGATCTGACCTGAGGCTTGGACGGCGGGTGGGGCCCTCCGGGACGGTGGACCCTCAGAGAAGAGAGTTGGGGGGCTTGAGACCCCCAGATCTGATCCAGGATTTGACTCTGAGCTCACTGAGCGGAAGCGGTCATTTTTTAAAAAATTTTATTTTATTTATTTTTTATACAGCAGGTTCTTATTAGTTATCTGTTTTATACATATTAGTGTATATATGTCAATCCCAATCTCCCAATTCATCCCACCACCACCACCCCCCCACCCCTCTGCCACTTTCCCCCCTTGGTGTCCATACGTTTGTTCTCTGCATCTGTGTCTCTATTTCTGCCGGGTAAACCGTTTCATCTGTGCCATTTTTCTAGGTTCCACGTATATGCGTTAATATACGATATTTGTTTTTCTCTTTCTGACTTACTACGGAAGCGGTCATTTAAATGCATCATTAGGCCCGTCACTTTCGTTAGCCAGTGGAAGGAAATTTCCTATGGA
Source organism: Eubalaena glacialis (assembly GCF_028564815.1). NCBI lineage: Eukaryota > Metazoa > Chordata > Mammalia > Artiodactyla > Balaenidae > Eubalaena > Eubalaena glacialis. Next base: position 58,068,228 of record NC_083728.1, on the reverse strand, counting down.
CTTCATAGAAACTTTAAAATGACCTACCCCAAAGCTGGGCCAATTTGATTCAAACTAAATAATGATAATAACAGATTATAACTGAGTAAAATAAGAAGCCATGATCGACAGTGATGTAAATAAGTAAATGGGGAGATGGGAAAGCTCTTACAGTAGAATGCCAACTAATAAATGCAGAAGGAAGGATGCGGAAAATCACCCTTTGGCGACCATCGTAAGTAATAATTGATTCGGGCAAAAATTATCAATGGCCACTAAGACCGGAGGGTGAAAGTTTAACAAGGAACTAGTATTTACATATTCCCAAAGTACATATTTCCCTACAATACATTTATTAATTACAAGAGGAAAAATATGAATTTTACAGTAGACAAATGGTCCTCAAAGTGTAGTCTGGGGTTCCTGGAAGTCCCTGTGGGATATTCCAAAGGTTACATGACGTGTAACAGGTTGAATGCCAAAGCACAGATGAGAACCTGTAGTCCTCCATTAAGCCTACATTAAAGAGATTTGCAAAAAAAAAAAAAAAAAAGTAGAACTACGCCATTCTCATAAAATTTCTTTGTTTTGGAAAATATAGTGATTTTCATAAAAATATGTTATGCTAACACATAAAGGGTTTATTATTGTATCTTTTGGTAACAGATTTATTGGCTATAACTCACATACCATACAGTTCACCCATTTAAAGTGTACCAATTGAATGGTTTTTAATAGATTCACAGAGATGCGGACATCACCACACTCAGTTTTAGAACAATTTCATCACTCAAAAAAAAACCTTTAGCGATCACCCCCAAGTCCCCCATCCTCCCACGCTAAACAACTATTAATCTTTGTCTCTATAGATTTGCATATTCTGGACATTTCATTTAAATGGAATCATACAATCATATATCTTCTGTGTCTGGCTTCTTTCACTTAGCATAGTGTTTTCAGAGTCCATCCATGTTGTAGCATGCCAGTAGTATTTCATTCTTTTTATCATCAAATAGTATTGCACTGTATGGATATACCCCAATTTGTTTATTCATTCATCTGTTGACTGACGTTTGCATTGTTTCCACTTTTTGGCTGCTATGACTAATGCTGCTGTGAACATTATGTGCAAATTTGTGTGGACAGATGTTTTCAATTCTTTTGGGTATACACCTGGGATTGGATTTGCTGGGTCGATGTTTAACCGTTTGAGGAATTGCTAGATTGTTTTCCACAGGGTCTGCTCCATTTTACATTCCTACCAGCAGTGTGTGAGGGTTTCAATTTCTCCATATCCCTGTCAACAGTTGTTATTATCGGTCTTTCTGATTACAACCATGCTAATGGATATGAAGTGGCATTTCATTGTGGTTTTGATTTGCATTTCCCTGATGGCTAATGATGTTGATCCTCTTCTCAAGTGCTTATTTGACATTTGCATATCTTCTTTGGAGAAATGTTTATTCAGATCCTTTGCCCATTTTAAAATTGAGTTGTCATTTTATTATTAAGCCTAAAAATTCCTTATATTCATATTCTAGATACACGTCCGTTGTCAGATATATGATTTACAAAAACTTTCTCCCATTCTGTGGGTTGTCTTTTCACTTTATTGCTCCCAGTTAAGATGGTGTCCTTTGAAGCACAAAAGTTCTTAATTTTGATGATGTCCAATTTATCTGTTTTTTCTTTTGTTGCTTGTGCTTTTGATGTCACATCTAAGAAATCACTGCTTAATCCAAGTTCACAAAGATTTACCTGTATGTATTCTAAAAAGTTTTATAGTTTAGTTCTTACATTTGGGACATAGACCCATTTTGAGTTGTGTCTTTTTTTTTTTTTTTTTTTATGGGCAAAGTAGGGCTCTGATTTCATTCTTTTGCATATGGATTTCTGAGTTGTGCCATTTGTTGAAAAGACTGTTCTTTCCTCTCTGTGATTATTTTGGCTCCCCTGTTGAAAAACAATTAACCATAAATGTGAGGGTTTATTTCTGGACTCTCAATTCTATCCATGGGTCTGTGTTTATTTTGTGCCAGCACCACACTGACTCAATTACTGTTGCTTTGCGGTAAATTTTGAAATCAGAGAGTGTGAATTCTCCAACTTCGTTCTTTCCCTTTTGTTTTGGTTCCCTTGAGTTTCCAGTTGACAGACATCTTTCTTGTCAATCTTTTTGAAAACGAATCTCTCTTTTAAATTTTACATCATTGCAAACACACTCCATGGCAATTATTTTCAAGTATTCCTGCTTTTTCCACCTAACTGTATATTGTAAAACTCCCCCCCCCCAATATTATAACCCTATTTACATATGGCTGGCTACATAGTTTAGTTATTTTCCTATTAGACACTAGTTTCTTTTTTTTTTTATAGACAAATGTATTTTATAAGATGCCCAGATCTCATTTTTTTCCATCATAATACAGCATATAAATTCAGGGAAACATTTAAACGTTTTTCAGATCACATGATCCGATATAGAATTTCTAACCAGAAGAATCCTCAAACTCAATTTGAAGAAAAAAAAAATTTTAAGCATTTTTAAAATTAATTAATTTAGTTTTGGCTGCGTGAGGGCTTTCTCTAGTTGTGCGAGCGGGGGCCACGCTTCATTGTGGTGTGCGGGCTTCTCATCGTGGTGGCTTCTCTTGTTGCGGAGCACGGGCTCTAGGCGCGCGGGCTTCAGTAGTTGCGGCACGCGGGCTCAGAAGTTGTGGACACGTTTCTAAATTTCACTATTGCTGCTGTGGCTGGCTTCATTCCTAACTTTTGGGGAACCTGGGTGAAAAGTATATGGGAATGCTTTGTACACTTGCAGTTTTTCTGTAGGTCTGAAATTATGTCAAAATAAAACGTCAGACCAAAAAAAAAAAAAAAAAATCTGCCCCTTTGAGGGGATTCCGTGCGGGGAAAGCATCTTTTTCTGCACTGGTCCAACCCTTGCCCATCTATCCAGCCCTCGCCCATCGGTCCAGCCCCCACTCACAGCGCACAATCACTGCACACTTATTCTCTGATCATCCTGCGCGGTGGGGACCGGGATTGCTCTGGCGCGGGGAGCTGCGGGGCCTGTGGGCTGCTTTCCTGGACACTTGGCGGGTGGCGACCGGAGCGGCCCAGCATCCTCCGAGCGGACACCAGCCCTGCCTCTTGCCTGCCCAGGCGCGACGACGCCTCCGCCTCCCCTCCTGCAGGGCGCCCCGGGCCCTCCGCTCACCGCGACCCTCCGCAGCCCCGAGGGCTCCTCCCTCCGCCCGCCCCACTTTGCCCAGCCGGAGCCCCCAGTCTCCCAGTTGGCAGAGTGAAGACGCTGCTCCTCTCTAGAAAACGCCACTACCCTGACACCCCTCCGCTCCGCCTTCCTCCTCTCGCTCTAAAGCTGCTGCTGGAAGTCCCCGCCGCCCCCCTGCCCCTGGGCTCCAGGCAGGTGCAGGTCCAGGTCCCATGGGGCCCTCCTGCCCTGGTCCCCCGCCCGCTCCGCATTTCCACATTCTCCGCATCCTCCGTCGAATCCCCTCCTTCCCGCGTTCTCCCGCCCCCTTTCCCATCCTTGTTTTCAGTCCTCCGCCTCCCACTGCCTCATCCTCCGCGCCTTCCTCTCGCGCCTACGCTCCGCCCAACTCCGACTGCGCGCTCTGGGTCCCCGCACCTCTGCCCCTGCCTGGGCTCCGAGTGCCGTACCCCATCCGCACCCTGCGCCTCTCCGCCCGCTCCCCTGCTAGGTCTCCACCCTGGGCACCTTAGGGGCCCAAGTCCACAAAGACCCCTGCCGTGGTGGCGTTGAGCTTGCGTTATGGGGGGTGGGTTGGGGAGAAGCAATAGATAATAATAAACAATGAGTCACATGGTCTCTTAGAAGAGGTACTTGCTGTGGGGCAATCAGACAGGGAGGAGGAGGGGCTGCGACTTGTGTTGGAGTGTCTGTTTGAGGATGACGAGGAGTAAGGATCTCACCCGCATTCTTCGGATAGCCGGCCATTTGCCGGATTGTCACTGAGGAATCCTCCCTGGCCCCTGCAGAAGGCAAGTTAGAGCCGGTGCCCGGGCCTCAAAGGGCCTGGGTGGGCGTCCGGAATCTGCTGGGCCTGACAGCGTCCGCGCGCGCCTCCTCCCGGCCTCCAGGAGAATCAGCCACACTGAGCCTGGCGGCGGCGGGGGGTGCGGGAGGGCGGGACGTGCCTGGACCAGCTCTCCAAGCTAACCAAGGAAAATGCAACCCCCAGGAAAAAACACGCAGAGGTTGTGCACACAAGATGAAGCGGGGGGCGTTATCAATATTTTCTTCTTAATGATATTACCGGATGTTGCCAAGGATGCCTGAGAGCCGGGTATTCACGGGCCGCGGGTGGAATGATAGTGGCTGTGTCCAACCCGTGTGCAGGAATGTCACCCAAGGCTTTTGAAAGGATTGTTACCAACCTGGAAACAATTGGGATACGTCCAACAATCAGGACTGGTTGGATAAATGATCACCCACCCCTGTAGTGGTACGTTGTAAAATGGACGCTGGAGAGACATTTGTAATACATTAAGAAAAAAAATAGAGAATTCCCTGGTGGTCCAGTGGTTAGGGCTCCGTACTTTCACTGCCGGGGTCCGGGTTCGATCCCTGGTCGGGAACTAAAATCCCGCAAGCCACGCAGTGAGGCAAAAAAAAAAAAAAAGGCACTTTATCACCCCAATTTTCTGAATATAAAAATATTTATCATAGACTTATCTCTAGATGGTGGAATTACTGTAGATTTTGTAATATTTTTTCATAATCAGTATTTTCTGTTTATTTTCATGACCATGAATTACCTTTTTTTTTTTTTTTTAGCTTGAAGGAAAGACCAATGCAAGATATTTTTTAAAAGTAAGTGTAGGGACTTTCCTGGTGGCGCAGTGGATAAGATGCTGTGCTCCCAATGCAGGGAGACCGGGTTCTATCCCTGGTCGGGGAACTAGATCCCACATTCATGCCACAACTAAGGAGCCCATGTGCCGCAACTAAGACCCGGTGCAGCCAAATAAATAAATATTTTTTTAAAAAGTGTACAGTAGTCATCCTTTTTATCTTTTTTTATCCTATTTACTTTTTATCCCCATCATAATTAATGCCCCTACCCACCCACTCACTGAGTGCAGAGACCCAGAACTGGTATCAATCTGCCACTTCTGAGGGTTTTCTTCTCTGTTGACACTGGTGGGAACCACTCTTGACCGACAGGAACACACCCGTCCAGCAGGATGCCAACTGTGTGAACTGGAAGGGCCACTTGCCCCCAGCTCCCTTCTCCCCTTGGATTCTCCTCCTGGTGGGTGGCACTGTCATCCCGGGCTGGGCAGGCCAGTCCTCCCTCAAACCCTGTCCCCCAAAAGAGACCACCCATCACTGAGCCCTTCTCCTTCCCCTTCTAGCATCTCCTATCTCCCCTCCCTTTTCTCTCCCCCGGGGTTTTGGTGGTGCCCTCACCGGCCTCTCCGCTCCCGCTTTGGACCCCCTCCAGTCTGTTCTCCTCAGGGCACCAGGGGAGTTTTGTAAAACGACACTGACCACATTCCTCCTCTTCATAAATCCGTCCCAACCTCCTACTACCCGTGATGAGCCTGGAACCCACCTGTGGCCTCAAGGCCCTGGGCCAGTAGCCTCTGCCAACCATTCCTGCCTCGTGGCCTTCCTGTCCTACTCCGTCTGGCGCTCCTCCCAAGCCCGCCCTCTTCACCTTTCAGCTCCCTCCACCGGGCTTCCTCAGGCCCCTGTCATATGCTGAGGAGCTCCTGGTCCTCTCCTGGGCAGCCCTTAGCCCCAGATTTCATGGACTCATCAGCAGGAAGTTCTGTGTCTCCTGTCTACCTCTGGGAGGCTGGGGCTGTGACCTGTTTACCACTAGGTCCTGTGTACCCTGCTCTGGGCAGACATTAAGGTCCTCAAGAAGTGAAGGGGCAAGAAAGCGGCAGGACTGGGAGGGAGAGGGAGGGTGAATCTAGGTGAGGGATACGTGGTGCTCCCTGCATGCTCCTTCAACTTTTATGGGAGTTCAAAATGTTTCAAAATTTAAAAAATAAGAAAAGCTTAACACCTCCGGATCCAGTGTATGAGCTCCCTGCCTGGCTTGGCAGTGGCTTCCCACCCTCCAGGCAGATGACAGGCACCATAGGCCGCTTGAGCCCCCGGAGGGAGGTGCACCCTTTCTGTGCCCCCACCCAGCCTCCGGGGGCCACCTAGTCAACCAGGCCCCCTCACTGGGGACCCGAGTGCCACCCCCGCCTCAGGCTCCCATGGCAGCTGCAGAAGGGGTCGATGGTGCCACAGCAAAATGCAGGGGAGTGGACACCCGCAGTGACCCTGCCCAGGCCAGGACTGCCTGGAGTCCAGGCTGAGTGGCAGGGGTCGAGGCTGGCCGGCCCCTCTCCCCACCTCCTCTACTCCATGCCTCCTCCACTACCAAATGTTAAACCAGAGCAAGCCCTCAGGCGGTCTCCTCAACTGACAGAACCAGCCCTCCAGGATGACTCAGAGCCTCAGGAAAGGAGAAATCTTGTGGGGGATGGGAATCTATTTAAATATAGAATTCAGACAAAAGAACTTTTCAAGTTATGGTTACAGAATATAAATGTTACAGACAACCATGCTATAAAAATCACAGCAAAATGGAGAGTTGGGCGCTGAGGATGTGCTGCGTAACTCACTTTTCGCAAGAGGGAGTCAACAGATACTGATTAAATTTGGAAAATGTTTGAAAACATAAGTCCCCTAAACTCTACTTTTAAAAAATAATCCATTTCCTTTTGCCCAAAGGCAGTTTTCAAACGATGAGGACCACGTGGGCTGAAGCAACTTGAGGCCAATGCCTTTTCTCAGGGGACCCCGACTTATTGTTGAAGGAGGGGAACGGTGTTTCTTCATCTTTTCCTCCAGCAGGGCAGCACCCAGGGGACCTGAGGAGGGGCTCAGGCTCCCAGGAATCTCCCTCAGCCCCCAAACCACCCAGAAGGAACACGGCAGGGGCACAATACACTTTTGTCAGGTGTGCCCCCTCACACCGCAGGCTCACCTCCTCAGCGGAACCTTGGGCTGCCATGGACATCAGGGTCCCTGTGCACAGAGGCTGTCAGTCCTGTGTGACTCCCTGGAGGAGGTGGCCTTTCTGAGGGTCCAGCAGGAAGAAGCAGGCTGAGGCCTCCTGGGAACTGGCCCTGGAAGGAGAGCCAGGGAGGGGCAGGATCGGCTTCCCAGGGGTTCAGGGCTGGACACCAAAGGCAGCAGAAAGTGAAAACCTCAGAGACTCCACCTAGTCTCTGAGTCAGTGGTCGGGTTTTCCAGGCTGAGGAGGCCCAGGGTGTGAGGCCCTGGGGGATGGAGGCCGCTGGAGAGCCCTCCTGGGCCTGAGAGATGGCCCAGGCCAGGAAGCCCTGGAGCAGGGCCAGGTAAGGGCTGGTGAGGGTTGGGGAGGCCCAGGAGCAGGGGGGTGGGGGTTGGAGCTGGGACCTCAAAGGACCCAGAATCATGGAATTTAAAAAACCTATCCATGGTGGGATCTAGTGTACAGCTTCTTTTATTCTCTTTTTAATTTTTTTTTTCTGCTTACAAAAGTAAATTATGCTTGATCAGAAAAAGATTACAATGTTGAAAGTGAAAATCAGTCAGCGGCTGGGCCCCAGGCAGAAGCTCAGTGGAACGTGTAGAAGTTGCAGCCAAGTTCACTGACCCAGCCAGATCGCACCCTCGGTTGTCAGGGCTACGGGTCCTCCCTGGACACGATGGGGCCCATGGTGGACTCCTCCCCATCCACCAAGGGACTGGGGGCAGGCTGTCCTGCCAACCTTCCATCTTCTTTTCCGTCTGGAAGAGAAGGGCGTGGGTCAGGCTGTTGTCAAAGGAAAAGGGGGAAGGGGTGGGGGGCAAACCTGGGGGTCCCAGCTGCCAGAGCAGGGGCGGGGATTGCTGACTCCAGAGACATGCTCCCAAAGGCCACTGGCCCAGGGACACAGAGGCTGTTTCCAGGAAACTTTGGGCCAAATCTGGGCTGAGCATCAGGAAGCTGCTGCTCCCTCCCCACTGCCTGGCCCAGGACAGGTCAGGAGGTGGGGAGGGCTGTGGACAGGTCTGGAGGTAAAGACGGAGGGGCAGGTTGAGAGGTGTTGACTGCCCATGAGCACCTGCCCAGGGGAGCCCATGGGGCCGAGCTGCAGCCCTTGTTCCGTTCTTCATCTCTCCATCTGAGGAAGGGTGACTTTGTCCTGATTCTCACAAAGGTGCCATATGGGGTGGGGTCCATATGGCCCCAGAGCCCACCTGATCTGAGAAGTGAGCAGAGGTCTCAGGCGGGGTAGAAATGGCCTGTCCCACCCAGCTCAGCTGGAAGAATGGGCTCTGAGCCAGAGGGGGCCCCCCCATCCTTTTCAGTGAGCTAGCTGGTGGCCTCAGGGTGGTGACCTGGCCCTTCTGAGCCCTGCCTCCACACAGGTCGTGAGGACAGAACCCTCTCTGCACTGGGCAGAGGCAGGTGGACATGAGGAGGCACTTGGAGCAGAACAGGCCAGTGGAAGGGCTCAAGGGTGAGCCAGGCCCACTGCAGAGGGGCCTCCAGGCTCCGGGGTCCCTGACTCCAGCAGGCGATGGAGCCTGAGGTGTCCCTCGGGTCGCCTGAGAACTCTAGGCTTGTGGCTGGGGATGCCCCCATCTCATGAAAAAGACATAAATATGTAAACACATAAGAGTAGACACGGAGAGAAATAGGCCCAGGAACACAGACATACAAGAACCCACACAAACTTACTCTCCTAGGCAAATACACACATAGGGAGACAGAACCTTAGAGAAACACACACACACACACACACACACACACACACACACACGGAGGCCTACAGACACGCAGAGATTCACACTGAGATAATGTAGACAGATGCACGCAGAAATGTTCACAGCACACACATACTCCCCTGAGCCAGCCGAGCCTGCTGTCCCCCTGGCTGCCCAGGTGACAGGGGACTTCGGCCCCAGGAAGGTCTTGCTCTCGCCCTGCTTGCTGGTCTGGGGCCTCACCTGTGTCCAGCTTGCTGCGTTTTTGCTCAGGCTCCTGGGGGGCGGCCTCGATGGCCCGCTGAGCCTCGGGATGGATCTTGAGGAGGGCTTTGGCAAGGGTGGCGGGACCGGGCACCCCCAGGGACATGATGCAGTGCACTCCTTTGCGCTTGGCCCCCGCCACTTTGGCACTGTCCTTGGAGGCCGTCAGCAGCACCAGTTTGGAGAACTTCCTGGGCTTCGTGGGGGCTGCGGGGACGACATCTGTGCCCGGCTCAGGGGACTCAGGGGAGGGCTCCTGGCCGGCCTTCACACTCTCGCCCTCCTGCTCACTGGGCTCGGGCAGGGGCATTCCGGGAACGATGGCCTGGCCCCCAGGCCACGCTCAGGCCCCAGCAGATGGATTTCTCCTCCACCTCCCTGGAAGGAACCCAGCAGTCCAAGGGCTCCGTCCTAAGGCAGGAGGCAAAATCCCATCAGTGGAGATGCCCTTGGACCTGGGTTCAGGAAGAATCTGGGCTGGAGGTTGGGGCAGATGGGGCTGCCTCGGTGCCCCAGGGGAAGGACCTGAATGGAGCCAGAGAACCCTGGGCTGGTGCTTCTGCTCTCTTGGTAGCCTTGGGTCCGTCACCTCCCCCAGCCAAACCTCACTTTCCCATCTACAAAATGTGCCCAAAACAGGGCTCTCAAGGGGCTACTGGGGTGACCAAGGTGCTGACAGCTGTGAGTTACTAGGAAGCCAGGCCCACAGGTGCTGAGCACGGGGTGAAGTGCTTCCACAGGTTTTTCCATTTAACCTTCAGCCCCACGTTATGAAAGTTGATCTTTCTCATTGACCCAGGTTACAGATGAGGACACTGAGGCATGCAGCCATGAAGGCAGAGCTGGGAGTCCAGTCGAGGTGGGTCCAGAGCCCGCCCCGCACAGCACCTGGGGTACCTCGTCCAGGATAACAGGAACCGGTCTTCCTGAGCACCAGGCGTTGGGGAAAAGCACTTTGGGGACATGAGTTCAGGTCACCAACCCTCCCAGAATGCCTGGTGCCCTTCACCCTGACACTGTGTCACTGGGAGCATGGGCTGGGGCCCTGCTGGCACACTGCAGACCCCAAAGGAGGAGCCTGGCCCTGGGAGGAGGGACTCTCTGGATTCACAACTAGATCCATGCCCCATCCCAGGCGAGAGGCCCCGGGGCACCCAGTGCTAGGGGACGCCAGGGCCCCACGAGGGCAGCGACCTTGTGTCTAAGCTGGTGCTGGCTCTGCCTCAGCTGAGTGGGGACAGGGCTGTGGAGGTGTCCAGAGAATCCGTGGTCACTGAGGGCTCCCTGGCTTCTGGTCTGGAGAAGCAGAAAGGATGGATGACGGGAATTCCCTGGTGGGCCAATGGTTAGGACTCTGCACTTTCACTGCCGGGGGCCCGGGTTCAATCCCTGGTCAGGGAACTAAGATCCCACAAGCCACACGGCATGGCCAAAAAAAAAAAAAAAAAAGAAAAGAAAAATGGATGACAGGGGCAGCGCTGGCCTGGAGACCGGGGCTCTGGGGCATCAGTGTGGGCTAGCTGTTTTGTCTGTTGGGGGTGATTGGGTGGTGGGCAGATGGCGGGGTCTTTCTCAGTTTCCAGTTTAGCCCAGAAACAAGATTGCCGCCTTGGCAGACATCTCACCCTCCCTGTCCAGGACTCAGGCAGCACCAAGGCCTGTACACTCTTACTTGCCCCCCTAGACCTGTTTCTCCAACCTGGCTTTCAGTTGTGTTTCTCTGGGCCCCTCCAATGCGCATGGCTTGAGGTGTCCATGCCCCGCACCCCAAAGTCTTCCAAGACCCCTTCATCCATGAGAGGAGCCTGAGGTGCAAGGCCAGTGCATGGTTGGGGTGCCTTGTCCCCTGCAAGCTCCCCTTCTCAGTCAACTAGACATGAAAGCAGAGACCTGACAACTAGACACGAAAGCAGAGACCTCCCAACTGTGACAGAGGAGGACCCCCACCTCCAGGGGGTGTAGCCTCAGGTAAATGCTTCCTGGTAGCAAGTCACCTGACCACAGGCACCCCTGGGATTGACGTCTCATTATCCCTCTTGTCCCTGGTCCAGCCCCTGGCTAAGCCAACCCCTACTCCTCCCATGTGGTCCTTCCCAGCTCTGCCCATCCTGCCCCACAGGGCAGGCAACATGGTGGTACCTGGGACCTGGGGGGACATGGGGCCCAGCAGAAAAGACACTGCCTCCCCACCCACCCCTCCAGAGAACCACTCTGGGCAGGAAAGGGTTATGGTGGGAAGCCCCACCCACAGGACCCTGCCCCCACACTCTGATTGGCCTGGTGCACAACCCTGGCCAGCAGCCCACACCTCTGTGGTCCAGGGATGAAACTCCAGGTGGCTGGACCCCTTTCTCACATCATATACAAATAATTAACTCTAAATGATCATAGACTTAATTATGAGCGCTAGTGATAAAACTCTTAAAAAAAAAAGAAAAGAGTAAATCTTCCTGACCTTGGATTAGGCAAAGCTTTCTTCAGTATGACACTAAAAGTACAGGTAACCAAAAAAGAAACACAAAAATTTGACTTCATTGAAATTTAAAACTTTTGTGAGTCAAAGGACACCATCACGAGAGTTAAAAGGCAGCCCATAGGATGGGAGAACATTTTTGCAGATCATACATCTGATAAGGGACTTGTATCTGGAATTTATAAAGAACACATAACTCAGTAATAAAAAGACAAATAACTCAATTTAAAAATGGGCAAAGGATCTGAATAGGCCTTTCTCCAAAGAAAATATACAAGTGGCCAGTAAGCACGAGATGTTCAACATCATTAGTCATGAGGGAAGTGCAGATCAAACTATAATGAGATACTATTTCACACTACTAGAATGGATCTAATAAAACAAAACAAAAAACCCAGACAATAACAAGTGTTGGTGAGGATGAGGAGAAAATGGAACCCTCATACACTGCTGGTGGGGATATAAATAGTGCAGCCACTTTGGAAAACAGTCTGATGATTTCTCAAAAGGTTAAACATAGAATTACCATAGGAACCAGCAATTCCACTCCTAGGTGTATCCCCAAGAGAAATGGAAACTGATGTCTACATAAAAACTTGTACATGAATATTCGCAGCAGCATTATTCATAGATGCCAAAAAGTGAAACAGCCCAAATATCCATCAACAGATAAATGAATAAATAAAATGTGATGTATCCACACAATGGAATATTATTTGATAATTTAAAAAATTCATGCCACGACATGGATGAACCTTGGAAAGATTAGCTAAGTGAAAGAAGCCAGTCATGAAAGATCACATATTATACACTCCATTTCTATAAAATGACCTGGAGTCTATAGAAAATCTATAGAGTAGAAAAATCCATAGAGACAGAAAGTAGATTTGTGATTGTCTAGGGCTGGGGGTGGGAGGGATGGGGACCAGAAGAGTGAGGAGTGAATACTAGTATGTATGGGGTTTCTGGGGTGATGAAAAAGTACTAAAACTGATTGTGGTGATGGCTGCACAACTTGTTGAATTTACTAAAAGCCATTGAATTGTACATTGTGAGTGAGTGAATTGCATGGTATGTAAATTATCTCAATAAAACTTATGTATTGAGAAAAGAGAAATTAAGTCTATAATCAGTGGTTTCCCCACTTCATGATACCTAAGAATCACCCAGAATTCTTGTTAAAAATGCACAGTTCTGGACTCCTCCACCCCCAGACTTCTTTCTCAATGGGTCTGGAGAGGGACCTGAGAATCTACATTTTTTTTTTTTTTTTTTTTACCAGTACCCTATTTGTTTCTGATACTTTGTGAAAAATGGATGATGCCATGGGCCCTCTGTTTAAGAAGTTTCTAATTTCTAGTTCGTAGCTGAACTGTTTTTCCACCACTCCATGTACAGGGGTGGACAGTCCCTCAGGCTGGATCAGTCTCTTTTCTGGATTCATCCCTAACCTTCTAGCAATTTATTTTTGAGATGTGAATGGAAGAGTTGACAGGCAGCTATTTTAAGCCTAAAACATCTATTTTGAAAATTAAATTTTTACTCAATAAAAGTTCATTGAATTAACAGAATTTTTAGAAGTGAAGCAGAAATGAATTAAAAAGATCAAAAGGTTTAATAGTTTACCTTACTTCACTCACTTTACACCCTCCACCTGCATCCCCAGTCGGATAGTTTGATATTGCTATGGGTCTCCAGTCACCCATTTATCCTAACCAGCTGTCATGATATTGTAAGATGGCTCAGTGTAAACCCCAAACCACACAATGTTAAGAACTGGCAGGAGCCTCTTAGACACCTTGGGAGGCAGAATAATGCCCCCCCGCTGCCCATCGCCAAAGCTGTCTAGGTCCTGATCCCTGGAACCTGTAAATATGTTACCTTATATGGCAAAGGGGGAATTAAGTTTGCAGATGGCATGAAGGTTACTAAACTAGGAGATTATCTTGGATTGTCCAGGTGGTTCCATCACAATCACAAGGGTCCTAAAAAGCAGGAAACGCAGGTAGAAGAGTCAGAAAAAGCGGTGTGATGATGGAGGCAGGGTCAGCGAGAGGAGAGATTCGATGTTGCTGGCATTGAAGGTGGAGGGAGGGGGATATGAACCAAGGAATGCTGGAGGCCTCTAGAAAAGACAAAGTAACAGACTGTCTCTCCTATAGTCCCCTGGAAGGGTTACAGCCCCGTCCAAACCTTGATTTTAACCCAGTGAGGCCCATGTCAGATCTCTGACCTCCAGCACTGCATGACTTTTACAAAGCTGTGTTGTTTTAATCCACTAAATTTGTGGTAATTTGTTATGGCAGCAGTAGGTAACTAATACGAGGTCCAATCCCTTGATGGTGAGGTTCTGAAAGCCAGGATCATGGGAATTACCTGGCGGTTCAGTGGTTAGAACTCCCCGCTCTCACTGCCGAGGGCGCAGGTTCAATCCCTGATTGGGGAACTAAAATCCCACAAATGGTGTGGCCAAAAAAAAAAAAAAAAAATGAAAGCCAGGATCATTGCCTGGCAACTGATGATGGATTAACAGAATTACCATTACCTTCATATGTATGGGAGAGAAATACCATCAATGTCCACCAACACCTGCATCCTCAGCTAAGAGGCCAACCCCTTACATTCTCTGGGCTGGTTTCACCTATGTAATGGGAGTAGTGGCGAACTTCGCAGGGGCTCTTAAGAGCAGGCAGGCAGGCAGGCAGACAAGGGTGAAGTCTTCAAGTTACCAGTGATACTGACAGATGCCCCTTCTATAATCGCTGTCCCATGTGGTTCTTGGAGGGCTGCTGGTGGGATGATGGACCCACTTAGATATGCAGGTACACATCCTTACAGGGAGATTTTCAAAGCAGCAGTAAGACCCAGAATGGGTCAAGAACTGCTACTCTATAGTGTGCAGGGAACAGCTTCCCCAAAGTGGGAATTTCATGTAATGGCACCTCCTTTCCCCTAATCACCATGGCTTGGAATCTTAGTTACTTTTACTCCTCCTTACCCACTGTAATTTGTCCTTAGACCTGTCTATGCTGCGCCCAAATGGTCCCTGCTCCCCGCCTCTCTCCTCTCGCATCATTACCACCACCTCCTGACTAAGCCTCCGGAGTGCCTCCCCCGCCCCAACATCTCAGACCTCCAACTGCCATCCCTGCGAGCATCTCTAGAGCCACAAGGATGGGACGGGACTGGGGATGGGTGCAGGGCGGGGGCAGTACTGGGCGGGGCGGACACGGTCAAGGAAAGGCAAACCAATGTGGGCCTCCCTGACTTGGGGTGTGAGGGCTCAGTCCTGGGGTCGGGTGGGTTGGGGGAAGGACGAGCGAGGAGAAGAGCTGAATCGCTAGTGAAGGACAAGGAGGCTGCCTGAGCGCCGGGATGCAGAGCTGGGGGGCACCCCCCAGCATCAGCAACCCTTGGGGACCCCCAGAGGACCCCGGCAGGGACCCGAGACCCTCCCCGATCCGCTGGGGCCCGTCCTCACCGGGCACCGGCCGGGCGGCGACGGCAGCGGGGCCCTCCCTCTCCGGAGACCGAGCCGCGGCAGGTCCCTCAACCTCCGTGCCTGGGGCCCCCGCCTGGGTTCGGGCAGTCACCTCAAGCTGGGGTCACGGAGCGAGCATGCGCAGCAGGGCTTGTGGGGGGCCCGTTCCTTGGGCTAACTCGATTTCTCCGGGTCTTCCCCTCGCGGGGCAGAACTGGAGGCCTGACCAATCCCGCGCGGGGGCGGAGCCAGGGCTCGCGAGGGGGCAGGACCATGCCGTTATTGGGCGGTGGCCCCCGGGGGGCGGAGCGTCAGCCTTCAAGTGGCCAGACTTAGAGTCTTGGGCGGGGCTCTCCCAGGACAAGGGGAGTGGGTTTAACTGAGATCACCCGACCTCCCCCAGTGTTTGACCTCGGCTCTACGCAGAGGAAGTCACAACATTTGTTTAAAGGCCTCGATCGTCTCCGTTGTTCTCCTGAGCGAGCAGAGGGAAGAACTTCCAGTATGCTCATCAAAGCTACTGATTCCGCTCCGCCCAGCATCCCTGAGGGCGCAGCATTTTTGCCGTTGGTCTCCCCGACCCTCGGTCCAGCCCTCGCCATTGGTCCCTCCCTCGTTATTGGTGCTCCCCCCCCTCCCCCCCCCCTCCCCCGCCACAGGTCCAGCCCTCGTCCATCATCCCGACCTTCGCCCATCGATCCAGCCCCCACTCACAGTACACAGTCACTGCACACTGATTCTCTGACCACCCTGGGCGGTGGAGACCGGGCTGCTCCCGCACGGGGAGCTGCGGGGCCTGGGGGCTGCTTTCCTGGACACTTGGCGGGTGGCGATCAGAGTGGCCCAGCATCCTCCGAGCTGACACCCGCCCTGCCTCTCACCCGCCTCCCCTCCTGCACGGCGCCCCGGGCCCTCCGCTCACTGCGACCCTCCCCAGCCCTCCGCCCGCCCCCCTTCGCCCCGCTAGAGCCCCCAGTCTTCTAGCTGCGCGTCCTCACGTTGGCAGAGTGAAGACGCTGCTGCTCTCTAGAAAACACCACTCCCCGGACACCCCTCTTCTTCTCCTCCTTTCTCTTGCTCTAAAGCTGCTCCTGGGCTCCCAGCAGGTGCAGGTCCAGGTGCCATGAGGCCTGCCTGACCTGGACTTCAGGCATTTCCCACGTTCTCCGCATCTTCTGCATCCGCCGTGTCCTCCAGTTCTCCCGCGTTCTCCTGTATCCTCCTCCTCAAGTCCAAATATCAGCAGAACCTGCAACTGCCTCTACAAAGGCTCCCAGCTCCCTCCTCCCCCGCCTCACCCCGACACCGCCGCCCTGGCTCTGCAGATCCCTCATCACCACCCTCGGTTCAGCAGCCACGGCTTCCACCGACCTCCAGTCCTTTCTCCAGGGGCCAGGTCATTTCCTGGGTATTCTTCAGGGTCATTCAAAGGCCTTCATGAATTTATTTGCCATTATCTATTAATAATCCACTGACTACTGGTTGTCTCTAATTTTATTATGTTATAAATATCTTTGTATCTAAATTCCTGACATCTGATTATCCCCTTTCTTGAAATTTCAAAAAATAGTCAAAGAAGGCAAATGTCTTAAGAGCTTTTTATTTTATTTTTGATAAGTTTTAAAAAAATTTATTTATTTTATTTATTCATTTTTGTCCACATTGGGTCTTCGTTGCTGCGCGCGGGCTTTCTCTAGTTGTTGTGAGCGGGGGCTACTCTTGGTTGTGGTGCGCTGGCTTCTCATTGCGGTGGCTTCTGTTGCGGAACATGGGCTCTAGGCACGCGGGCTTCGGTAGTTGTGGCACGAGGGCTCAGTAGTTGTGGCTCGCAAGCTCTAGAGTGCAGGCACAGTAGTTGTGGTACACGGGATCTTCCCGGACCAGGGATCAAACCCTTGTCCCCTGCATTGGCAGGCAGATTCTTAACCACTGTGCCACCAGGGAAGTCCATAAGAGCTTTTTAAACATGTTGCCAGATTGTCCCCAAGGAAGTGCACAAGCTTGGAGTCAGATGCCTGTGTCCAAATCCCAGCTCTGGCATTAGCTAGCTGTGTGACAAGCAATTGCTTCCCCTGTCTCTCAGTTTTCTCATCTGATAAATGGGTATAATAACATCACCCACCTCATGGAGTCATTGTGAGAATTCACAGAGTATTATCCTGTGGGTCGTGGGTTCTAACATTTATATTCCGTAGTCCAGCGGTTCTCAGGCTTTTTGGTCTCAGAACCCCTTTAAAGAGTGATTACACTCTTTAAATTATTGAGCAGCTCGAAGAGCTTTTGGTTATGTAGGTTACATCCATCAATATTTACAATATCAGAAATTTAACCTAAGAATTTAAAATATCAATAATAAATTCACTGCATAACTGTATCTTCAAACCAAAAATGAGTGAGAAGAGTGGCAATGTTCTACATTAAAAAAAAAATCTGTTTGGGGACTTCCCTGGTGGTCCAGTGGTTAAGACTCCTCACTTCCACCGCAGGGGACACGGGTTCGATCCCTGGTCGCGGAACTAAGATCCCGCGTGGCATGGCCAAAAAAAGAAAAAAAAAATCTATTTAATATCACGTTTGAGAAAAGACAGCTGGGTTCTCATGTCTGTGTCTGCCTTCACTCTATTGGGATACACTGATTTGGTTGAAGTACGTGAAGAAAATTTAGCCTCACACAGATAAAAAACTGGAAAAGGAAGGAATATTTTAATAGTCTTTTCAGATAATTGTAGATATTCTTCTTTGATACTACACCAACACTCAAAACATGGTAGTTTTTTGAAGGTTAGCTGCAACATGGAATCTGAGATGATATCAGTGAGCTTTTTGTGTTCTATTACATGAAAATCCATTGATCTGTCTTGCACTTTGAAAGGCTCTTTTACCCTCGTGTGATTTCATAAATCACGTGTTGGTCTTTTCAAAAATATTTGTTCATTGACTTATACAGATCTTGCAAATGTTGACACATCTTATTATACAATATAAATAAAATGTATAACATTCATTAATACTGCCACCAATCTCAACACAAAAGTCTGGCAATATTGGGAAGCTGTGAAGCTAAAGGTGTCATACAAGTTTTCCAAAATTGTACTTTTCGCCAGAAGGCTTAGAATTTTATCATTGGCAACAAATTCTGTCAGTTTGGTGTCACTGCCTTGATTCACACTAAGAGTCACCATTGCTTTTGCATCATCAGTGCAAAGTCATCACAGTGAAAAAGGCAAACATTGTCTCAGTATTACTATGAAAATAATCATGGACCTTCTGAAAAGGCTTTGGGAACCCCCAGGGGCCACCAGAACACACCTTGAGAACGGCTGCACTTTCATTTTTCTATTAGCTTGTTCATCTTTTTCTTACTGATTTAAGAAACATTTTTATTGAACTCAGATTAACCCTAGTGTTCCACATGTGATGGAACTATTTTATTATTTGCATTTGGTGGGGGAGGAGGTTGGGAAAATAGGTGTATGATAGGTGTGTGTGTTTACACATCTGAATCTTTATTTATTTATTTATTTATTTTTGGGCGGCACCTCGCAGCTTGTGGGATCTTAGTTCCCTGACCAGGGATTGAACCTGGGTCCTTGGCAGTGAAAGCACAGAGTCCTAACCACTGGACCACCAGGAAATTCCCTACACAGCTGCATCTAGTGGTCTTTTCCAATTTGAGTTTCTCTGTTTTTTAAAATTATCGAAGCAAGTTCTTCCCATACTTACTTGAATAAATACTGGATAGTTTCTGTATTAGTTTGTCAGAGATGCTGAACAAGGTATCACAAACTGAGTGGCTTAAACAACAGAAACTTATTTTCTGATAGTTCTGGAAGCCAGAAGTTTGAGATCAAGGTGTGGACTGGGTGGGCTCCTTCTGAGGGCTGGGAGGGAGAATCTGTTCCAGGCCTCTCTCCTTGGCTTCTAGTTACATTACCCTGATCTCTGCTTTGTCTGCACACAGTGTTCTCCCCATGTGCATTTCCGTGTTCAGATTTCCCCTTTTTAAAAAGGACACCTGTCATTTGGGTTGTGTCCACCTTAATGACTTCACCTAACTCAATCATCTGCAAAGACCCTGTTTCTAAACAAGGTCACATTCACAGGCACTGGGGATTAGGACTTAAACTTCTTTGGGTGGGGGGGTGGGGACGTAATTCAACTCATAGCATTTGCTTTTACTTTTTTCTAAAGGTTTGATAATTTCTCCCTTTCCACTTGATTCTCTCACGTTTTGGAATTTATTTATTTTTTTATATATATTATCAAATCGTTTCAAAATACTGATACTGTTTAGGGACCTGTCTCTAATTTTAATTGATTGAAAATTAAGTTTCTCATTGCCCCCCAAACCAGGGATCGAACCTGTGCCCCCTGCAGTGGAAGGTGGAAGCATGGAGTCTTAACCACTGCACTGCCAGGGAAGTCCTCTGGAATTTATTTATTCAACAAATGTGTGTTTAATAGCTACTATTTACTCGGCACTGTGAACTTGGGAACCTCAGTGAACAAAATAAAGATCCTGCTCTCCAGGAACCCATATTGTAGGGGCAATGGAGGAGACATAATAAAATAGATGTAATAAGTGATCAAGTTATATAGTTTGTTTAAAGTTATATACCTTGCTATATATCAATAGTTTGTGCTATCTGAGGGAATGTTTTGGATTATGGAAATGTTCCATTTCTCGATTGGGGCAGTGGTTATATTTGTATATGGCAAATGTACATTTCCAAAGGGAAATTTTTATCCGATGTCAACTGTATTTCAAGAAAATTGATTTTGTAAAAAGCGTTGTGAAAGAAAGAAAAGAAAGAAGGAAGGGAGGGAGGGAGGGAGGAAGGAAGGAAGGAAGGAAGGAAGGAAGGAAGGAAGGAAGGAAGGAAGGAAGGAAGGAGATCGAAAGAGGGCCTGCAATTAGTATTGCGATTTATGTTGGAATTCGGGGTGGAGTAAGGATGTCACCTGCATTCTTCGGATAGCGGGCCATCTGCCGGGTCATCGCTGAGGAATCCTTCCTGGCCCAAACGCCACCCTCCCCGCCACCCCCGCAGAAGGCAAGTTAGAGCCGATGCCCAGGTCTCAAAGGGCCTGGGTGGGCTTCCGGGGTCCACTGGGCCCGACGGCGCCCGCGCGCGCCCCCTCCCGGCCGCCAGGAGCATCAGCCATACGGTGTCTGCGGCGGGAAACGTGGATGAGACCGTAATCCGCTCTCCACGTTGACCGAGGACAAGCACAGAGGTCGTGTGCACAGGGCGAAGGGGTGTTTTGTCTGGTCTCCCCTCCCCCACCCCCCGTTACCGAATAACTAGAAGACCTCCTGTTTATCCTTCTGACATAGTTATTTCATCGCAATTTCGCTCTTTGGCCTATCCAGACGCGACACGGATTTAGCCTCAAGGCTTTCTGAATTATTTATAACAGTGAAACAAATATGACGTGACTCGGATGTCCATCTAATGATGACTGGATAAATAAATATGGGCTATCCCTGCAATGCAATATTGTTCAGCCATAATAAGAGACAAAATACACATATTTGCTACACTGCGAAGGAACCTGGGAGACCATACCCTGGTGAAAGAAGCCAGACACAAAAGGACAAATACTGCATGATTCCATTCATGTGAAATGCCCAGGACAGGCAAATCCATAGAGATAAAGTAGACTAGTGATTGCGGGGGGCTGGGAGATTTGGGGGGAGATGGGGAGTGACTGTTAAAAGGCGACTGGGTTTCTTTTGGGGTAATGACAATGTTCTGTGATTAGATAATGATGATGGTTGCACAGCGTTGTAAATATACTAAAAGCCGCAAAATTGTACACTCTAAAATGGTGAATATCGGGAGTTCCCTGGTCGTCTAGTGGTTAGGATTCAGGGCTTTCACTGCCGAGGGCCCAGGTTGGGGAATTAAGATCCCACAAACCATGCGGCCAAAACAAACAAAGATAAAAAATGAAGGATCAAGAAGTGGCATATAGGGGCTTCCCTGGTGGCGCAGTGGTTAAGAATCCGCCTGCCAATGCAGGGCACACGGGTTCGAGCCCTGGTCCTGGAAGATCCCACATGCCACGGAGCAACTAAGCCCTCCTTCCACAACTACTGAAGCCCGCGTGCCTAGAGCCCGTGCTCCACAACAAGAGAAGCCACCGCAGTGAGAAGCCCGCGCACCGCAACGAAGAGTAGCCCGCGCTCGCCGCAACTAAAGGAAGCCCGCGCGCAGCAACGAAGACCCAACGCAGCCAAAAATAAATAAATTAATTAATTTTAAAACAAGTGGCATATATATTAAAACTGCTCCCTCAAAAATGGTTTGTATATCCATAATTTCAGTTACCTTATATAATTTCACTTTATTTAAAAAAAATTTTTAAACATCTTTATTGGAGTATAATTGCTTTACAATGGTGTGTTAGTTTCTCCTTTATAACAAAGTGAATCAGCTATACATATACATATATCCCCATATCTCCTCCCTCTTGCATCTCCCTCCCACTCTACCTATCCCACCCCTATAATTTCATTTTAAATACCAAAAAGTGAAACTAAAATTTCTTTTGTTCCTTGATTCTAGACACACATTTTCTGCCTATTTTCATAACCTCTTTCACATTAAAATCATTGTTTAAACAGTACTGGCAAAGATCACTGATATGTTTTGTACTGATCCTGCCCTCATTGGTGTTAGTGGATACTGGCTTCACTGTCTGTACATTTTTCAATCAGATGGTGTAAGTGTTGAAGTGGCCTTTACATAGGTGAGGAAGGGATGTGTATTCCAGCGAGTGTACCATTGGAATCAAATTACAAATGTGCCCTGTGCTTAGGCGCATGTATCCACAGGAGATGGTGGTTCTCATTTCTAAAGTATTCAGTTTCAGTTTCAATCGTGGGATAAATATATCTTGAAACTTTATCTCTCTTTTTTTTTAGTACCTTGAAAATTTTTTAAAAATTTTAAAATTTATTTGTTTATTTTTGGCTGCGTTGGGACTGTGTTGGGTCTTCGTTGCTGCGCGCGGGCTTTTCTATAGTTGTGGCAAGCAGGGCTACTCTTCGTTGCGGTGCACGGGCTTCGCATTGCAGTGGCTTCTCTTGTGGAACACGGGTTCCAGGCGCACGGGCTTCAGTAGCTGTGGCACATGGGCTTAGTTGCTCCATGGCATGTGGGATCTTCCCGGACCAGGGCTCAAACCCGTGTCCCCTGCATTGGCAGGCTGATTCTTAACCACTGGGACACCAGGGAAGTCCCTCCATAGTTCATATTTTTAAAATAAAGTAGAACTAATGAAAATTTGGATCATACATACATTTTAAATTACTAATGGCTGTACAAATATTCTAGATGGTTGTCACTGATTGGAGGAGGCTAAGGAGACATGACAGAGAAATACATTTGGGATCCTGGATTAGATCCTGGACCTGAGAAGGACATTAGTAGAAAATCTGGTGAAATTTGAGGGGTTTAGTTAATGGGATTGTATCAATGTTCTTTTCTACGGTTGATTACTATGGTTATATAAGATGATAACATTAGGGAAAGCTGGGTGGAGGATATATGGGAGAACTCTACACTTTTTTTTCAGCTTTTCTCTAAATATAAGATTATTTCGAAAGACAAAGTTTTAAAAATTCTAGTTTGTGGTTAGAGAAATGTGTCTTCTCCACACTTTATTGTAGAAATATACACATTTATTATATGATCTTACTTATGTATAAAAAAAATGTACAATTGTGTCCCCCAAAAGATGCATTCAAGTCTTAACCCCCAGTAGTTGTGAATGTGACCTTATTTGGAAATACGGTCTTTGCAGACGTAATAAGTTAAGGATCTCAAGCGGAAATCATCATGGATTTAGGGTGGGCTCTAAATCCAATGACTGGTGTCTTTCTAAGAGCAAAGAAAGGGGATGGGGACACAGACACACAGAGAGACACAGGCAAGAAGGCCATGTGAAGATGGAGGCAGAGATTGGAGTGACATGTCCATAAGCCAAGGAATGCTGGACCCACCAGAAGCTGGAAGAGGCAGGGAAGGATCCTCCCCTAGAACCTTCAGAGGGAGTGACAACCAGATTTTGGACTTCTGAACTCCAGAACTGAGAGAGAATAAAATTCTGTTGTTTTAAGACACACAGTTCATTGGCTGGAGCGGCGGCTGCGCGGGTCGCGATGCTGTGAGATCTGCGGGCGCTGGTAAATCGGGCCCAGGATGTAGAGCTGGCCGTGCCTGACGGCGCGCCTGACGCGGAGTTGGGTGGGATAGAGAGTAGGGGGCAGTAGTCGGGGGTGTTAGGAGAAGGAGGAGGCAGCGGCGAATCGCTTGTAAATGGCTCCGAAGCATGACCTGAAGCCTGAATTCCAGGAGGGTGAGTCTGAGCCCCTGGGGAAAAGGCATCTAACAGCGTGTAATAGGGAGAGGGAGAAGAATTGTAATAGGGGCAGGGCAGGCGCCAGCTATAGCAGCCTCGCTGCTCTAGCAGCCCCCGCTCAGCCATTGGTGGGCGCAGCAGCGGGCCCCTCCCCAAAGCGAGAAACTGTCAATGAGCCACAGGTAGTGGTCCCGCTCAGCCACTGGTGGGCGCCACAGTGGGCCTCTCCTCTTCCTCTCTTCTCTATAAAAGGAGTCGAAATTTGGACTGAGGTAAAATGGGTTTTGTTTTGGTTTTTTTTTTTTTTTTTTTGAGAGGCTAGTCTGCCATCTTCTGGGTCTGCTAGCTTTCTGATTCAAATTGTTATTCCTTGTTCCAAAAAAAAAACAAAATAAAAGAAAAGACACACAGTTCGTAGTGGTTTATTGTGGCAGCCCCAGAGGACAGATACACCTACTTCGGATTGTCTTTGCACCAAAACATCCAGAGGGACAAGGTCCAATCCACCAGAAATGAGAACTGTAATTGGGGGCAATGGGACGGAAAGACTGTACTTTTACTTTACGTTTACTTTGTAAAATTTCTCTTCTGTGTGGATGGTCTTATGAACTGAAAATGACTGAGGCAGTGAAGGCTGGAAAAGAGGTCACCAGGGGAAGGTGATGCTGGAGGTCCCACTGCCCCCTTTTGGGTCAAGGACCACAGGAAGGGGAAACCTCAGGGACCCTACCTAGTGGCTGGTTTTCCAGGTAGAGGGGGCCCAGGAGTATGAGGTCCTATGACATAACAAGAAATATACAGTAGGGCTTCCCTGGTGGTGCAATGGTTGAGAATCCGCCTGCCAGTGCAGGGGACACAGGTTCGATCCCTGGTCCGGGAAGATCCCGCATGTCACAGAGCAACTAAGCCTGTGTGCCATGACTACTGAGCCTGCGCTCTAGAGCCCGCGAGCCACAACTACTGAACCCACGTGCCACAACTACTGAAGCCCGCGCGCCTAGAGCCTGTGCTCCGCAACAAGAGGGGCCACCACAGTGAGAAGACTGCGAACCGCAGCGAAGAGTAGCCCCCACTTGCCGCAACCAGAGAAAAGCCCGCACGCAGCAATGAAGACCCAACGCAGCCAGAAACAATAAATAAATAAATTAAATTAAATAATAAAATAAATAAATTTATTTTTTAAAAAAGAACTATACAGTATATTTGATCTCTGCCTGTGGTTCCTGACACAGAGCTCCCAAATCCCTTGGAATTTCCTGGGTGACAGGAGTGTCGTTTGTTCTAATGTGGTGGCTCTGGGTGGTTAGGTTCAGGATGGGGGCTGCCACCAGAAAGACCGAGGCTTGATTAGAAACTTAGAACTTTCAGCCCCATCCTCTGGGGAGGGAACAGGGGCTGGAGATTGAGTTAATGATCAGTCACGCCCATGTGATGAAGCCTCCATACACATCCCTGAACTATGGGATTTGGAGAGCTTCCGGGTTGGTGAACACGTGGAGGTGCTGGGAGGGTGGTGCTCCTCACCCCTTCCCTCATACCTTGTCTAGTGCATCTCTTCCATCTGGCTGTTCCTCAGCCATGTCCTTCATGATAAACCTGTTACCTTTTTTTTTTTTTTTTAGCCACACTACGCCGCTTGTGGGATTTTAATTCCCCAAACAGGGATTGAACCCAGGCTCTTGGCAGTGAAAGCACGGAGTCCTAACCACTGGACCTCCAGGGAATTCCCTTTCATTTAAAAAAAAATTTTTTTATTGAAGTATAGTTGATTTACAATGCTGTGTTAATTTCTGCTGTACAGCAAAGTGATTCAGTTATACATATATATTCTTTTTCATATTCTTTTACGTTATGGTTTATCACAGGATATTAAATATAGTTGTCTGTGCTATACAGTAGGACCTTGTTGTTTATCCATTCCATATGTAATAGTTTGCATCTGCTAATCCCAAACTCCCACATTTTTTTCTTTTTTAATTGAGATTTAATTCACGTGCCATAATATCCACCATTTTTCTTTTAAACAATTTTATTTATTTATTTTTTTAAAGGAGCAGTCTTTTTAAAAATTAATTAATTAATTAATTAATTTTTTGGCTGCATTGGGTCTTAGTCGCAGCACGTGGGCTCAGTAGTTGCAGCGCGCGGACTTAGTTGTCCCACGGCATATGGGATCTTAGTTCCCTGACCAGAGATCAAACCCGTGTCCCCTGCATTGGAAGGCGGATTCTTTTTTTTTTAATATAAATTTATTTATTTATTTATTTATGGCTGAGTTGGGTCTTCGTTGCTGCGTGCAGGCTTTCTCTAGTTGCAGCGAGTGGGGTCTACTCTTCATTGTGGCGTGTGGGCTTCTCATTGCAGTGGCTTCTCTTTGTTGCGGAGCATGGGCTCTAGGCGCGCAGGCTTCAGTAGTTGTGGCACGTGGGCTCAGTAGCTGTGTCTCATCGGTTCTAGAGTGCAGGCTCAGTAGTTGTGGCACGTGGGCTTCGTTGCTCCGCAGCATGTGGGAATATTCCAGAACCAGGGCTCGAACCCGTGTCCCCTGCATTGGCAGGCAGATTCTTAACCACTGCACCACCAGGGAAGTCCCAACAATTTTATTTTATTTATTTATTTTTTGGCCACACCTTGGGGCTTGCAGGATCTCAGTTCCCCAACCAGGAATTGAACCCCGGCCACGGCAGTGAAAGCGCCGAATCCTAACCACTAGACCACCAGGGAACTCCCTAAACCCGTATCTTAGTAAGGAAACTGTTTTCCTGGGTTCTGTGAGCCCTTATGGCAAATTGTTAAACCCAAGAAGGAGGTCATGGGAACATATGATCTGTAGCCAAGTCAGACAGAAGTTTGTGGGTAACCTGGGGACCCACTACCTGGGATTGGCATCTGAAGTGGGAGCAGTATTGTAGGACTGAGCCTTTAACGTGTGGAGTCTGTGCTAAGTTCTGTCAGTGTCAGAATTAAGTCATAGAAATCTTAGTTGGTGTCCACAGGAAATTGGAAAATTGGCGGGTGTGGAAAATCCCACACATCTGGTGTGAGAAGTGTTGGTGTGTGACTGTGAGTGTCGGAGAGGAAAAACAGGGTGTTTTTCCCTTTTTAGGACCTCAGGGCACAGAGGCCCCAAAGAGCCTCCCTGGGGCTGAGAGGTGGCCCAGGCCAGACAGACCTGGTGAAGGGCCAGGTGGGGGCTGGCTGGGGGTGGGGAGGGCCCAGGGCTGCTAGGGTTGGAGCTGGGCCTCAAAGGACCCAGAATCCTGGGATTTGGAGCCCACTTCTTTTTTTCTTTTCTTTTTTTAAAATTTATTTATTTTTATTTTTTTAGCTGCGTTGGGTCTTCGTTGCTGCGCGCGGACTTTTCTCTAGTTGCGGCGAGCAGGGGCTACTCTTAATTGCAGTGCGCGGGCTTCTCATTGGGTGGCTTCTCTTGTTGCAGAGCACTGGCTCTAAGCATGCGGGCTTCAGTAGTTGTGGCACGCGGGCTCAGTAGTTGTGGCGCACGGGCTCAGTAGTTGTGGCACACAGGCTTAGTTGCTCCGCAGCATGTGGGATCTTCCCGGACCAGGGCTTGAACCTGTGTCCCCTGCATTGGTAAGTGGATTCTTAACCACTGCGCCACCAAGGAAGCCCTGGAGCCCACTTCTGGAAAAGAGTCAGGCACACACAGTAGGCACTCAATACACGTGCATTCAGTGAATTTTTATTTTTGCCCACGAGTTGACTTTGTTCATACCCCAATGGTAAAATGTTGCCTCACAGCATTCCCATCCCCAGGAAGGTGGGCTCTCCTGTCTATAGGGGGCTTGGAGAGGATTCTTGTCAATACATTTTAGGGTTCTTGTTCATTTTTACCTGCAAGAGAAGGGGGTGGGGTCAGGCAGGGCCCAGAACTGACCATGGGAGGAGGACAATGGTGGCCAGTTGGGTGGGGCCGCCAGGCCAAGGGAGGGGGTCCCACTACCCTCTCTCCACCTCACCTGTGCCTCCCCCAAACCATGCCCAGGCCTCTCTCTTACTCAGGCACTCCCTGACCCCTACCTCCGGCCACCCCGGGACCTCCCACGGTGCCAGCTCCAGCTTGCTCTGCTCTTCATCCAGCTGTCCAAGGCCATCCCGGCAACCATTATTATTGCAGTGGGCCACACTGCCGACCTGGAGGCCAGTAATTTCAGGGCTGGAGGAACCACTCTCTATATGGGGGGAAACGGGGCAGGGTGACCCCACAGGATGGAGACAGTAAGGGGACTGTAGGGCTCAGGGTCCCAGGCTGACAGGGGGGCAGGAACCAGAGAAAAGACAGGGACACTCGAGATGTCCCCTCCCCAGCTGAGCAGAAAGAATGGGCTCCAAGGTACATGCCAGCCTTGCCCCACCCTCTGTAGTGACAATCTGGTGGCCTCAGGGCAGTGACTTGGCCCCTCGGAGCTCTGCCTCCTCACAGCTCATGGAGATGGCACCCTCCACCCCCTGGGCTGGTGGGAGGAAGCAAGTGGACATATGGCGGCACCTGGGACAGGGCTGGCTGCAGGGAGCGCTTCCAGGTGAGCCAGGTACAGGCTCCAGGGTCTGGGGGGAGGGGGTCCCTCTGGCTCCTCAAGCGCGGCTCCAGACATGCCTGGACTCCTGGCAGGGGATGGAGGCTGAGGGGTCCCTCAGGTCCCCTGAAGCTCCTGGTCTGTAGCTGGGGATGTCTTGGGGTCTCAGTCCAAGGGAAGCAGCCCCCTCCCCCGCCCCCCCATCCCTGGAGACTTTATTTGTCCTGGAAGCAACCAGGGTCCTGTTCTTGTCCTGGTAGCTGGCGGCTGGGCCTGGTCAGGCCTGGCTGATTGCGAGGGGGGACATGTCTCTCACCATGTTGATGGCCATTGCCGTGGGCATCTCTCCTGCCACCATCTTCTCAAGGTATCAGAGCTCACCCCTGTGTGTGTGGGGGGGACATGCCTAGTCATCTTCCTTCCCACACACTCTGATTCCCCCAAGACCCCTGGGATCCCCTCCCCAGAGGCTGAGGCCAGGTCCTAACCTCAAAGATCCAAGTGCTCTTTGTCCTGGAGTCTACAGGGCTGCCCCAGGCACCTTCTCTCTGGGGGTCTGGGGAGGTCCCAGAGCCTGCTGGGCCTTGGGCTCAGGAGTCCCTCCGCAGGCCTGGGGATGTGAGCATCCCTCTCAGGACTTTGGGCTGGGGGTCCATTGCCTCCTGGGCTCCCCCCAGACCTGCAGAGCCCCCTTCCCCAGCCGAAAAGGGACCACACCCCAGGGGCCATCACAGCACCTGCTCCCTCCACCCACCCCACATCCCTGCTCTGCCAGGGGCCTTGGGTCTCTGCGGTTCTGGTTTCTGGTTTCCACAGGCGAGGCAGCAGCAGAAGGCTGGAGCTGAGAGGAGGAGGGTCACATGTCCTGCCTCGCCCCACTCGGCCAGTGGCTGTCCTGCTCCTGGCCTCACTCCTTCCAGGATACAGCTCTGGCTGGACTCCTCCCAGGGCCCCTTCGGGCCTATGGTTGGTGACAGCTTCCCCTGGGGTCAGCCCTCATGGCTACCTGTACCCTGACCCACCTCAGGAAACTGTCTCCTGAGGGAGCTCCTGCAGCCGCTGGTCCGGCCCCCTCCCTTCTGCCCTCTCCTCTTGCCCATCCTCCTCAGCCTCCTCCAGCTGCCCCCTCCAACTTGCATCCCCAGGCTTGGCCACTGGGCCCCTCTCCTCTGCTTCCCATGTCATCTGGGAACACCCACCAGCAGCCCCCTGACCACCCCGCCCCCCATTCTGCCCCCTTTCCTGTCCACCAGGCAATTTTGAACTTTTCTTCCTGCTCAGGATCCTGATGCCCCCCTCCCCCATCTCACTGCTCCCAGCAGGATCCTCTGGTCCTGAGAACATGCCATGGGACAAGCCTGGAGCTGACCTGAGGGGGATGGTCCTCTGGCAGGTGACAGTGTGGTGGGGGACCCCAGGGATTGCTGGGTGCAGAGGAAGGAGCAGCTTGGCACCCTCCCTCCCCTGCCCCTCTCACACTCCCTGCCCAATTCCCCCCACCCCCTAGCCAGTTCAAAGGTACCCCCACATGCTGGTGGAGCAGCTCTCCCACCCTGGTCCCCTGCCCGGCACCAGGTCCTCACCTTCTGAAGAGAGCCAAGCTCTCTCTTCTCTGGCTCTTAGCCTCTAGCTAGGCCAGGACAGGAAATGGACTTGGGCATGCTATTTCCTCGCTCCTCCCTCTTGTGACCCCATGATGGCTTCTTAGAAAAACAGTGGCTTCACTGAAACCATGTGACATTTTTCTGAGGCTATCATGGTTCATTTCATTTTCTCTTTCACCTGCTCTACAATAAAAGCATTTAAGATGTACCTAGTTGTGGGACAACTAAGGGCACCGTGGGTGCAGGTGAGGGGGAGAGGGAGCGCCCAGCGCCTGGGCAGGCTTCCCATGTGGCTGGTAGAGGAGGAATGTAGAGGCACTGGGCCACTAGCTGTAGGAAGTGGGGCCAAAGACTCCACAGTTCTGAGCCCTTTGGAGAGGAGGCTGAGCTCCTTGTGTAAGCACAGCTATAAGTGCAGCCCTTATGTCCAATCCCTGCCCTCTCAGTCTGTAGCCCCCAGCTCATACTCATTAGAATCCCTGGCGCCAACATTTTTGGCAGGAGATGCTTACCCTGGGAGCTTGCAGCTGGGAGCCTTCAGTCCTGGGAGACTTCCTGGAGGAGGTGATACTTGGGCTTGGGAGGGCAGTGACCAAGGGGTGTCCTGGGGAGGGCTAGCAGGAGGGAGACTGAGGCTTCCTGGGGACAGGTCCTGCAGGGGGAGGCCCAGGGTCCCTGACACATACAAAATGCCACTCATCTTACCATCTGCCGTCCACCACCCACCATCCCTGTATCTCTGCATCTACTTACCTACCTTTGTGGAGAATGCAGCCTGCCTGATACGTGTGCCTTGACAACCAGGAGAATAGAGTCCCTCTTTTAACATGAGGTTGTTTCACAGTTACTTTAACTAATACCCTATAGATGGGTATTTAGGTTTTTCCCATTTTTTTTCATATTATGAACTTGTGCCAACACTATGCATGCATGGATGTCGCCTTCTGACCTTCAGCCGGCACGGCACTCTGTGACCCCTCCAGGGAGCGGCTCCCACCAAGGCTCTGGGGGCTCTGCAGTGTGAGGGTACCAGTTGGGGGAGTACCACTTTATATTTTTATAAAGTATGTTTATATTTTATAATTTTTAAGTGATGGGATTTTGGTTGGTTGATCTTTTACTTTTCAGTGTTTGGGGTTTTTTTTCTCAGTATTTTTTAAAATAAAAAAGTGCCGGGGAATTCCCTGGTGGTCCAATGGTTAAGACTCCACGCTTCCACTGTAGGGGATGTCGGTTTGACCCCTGGTTGTGGAACTAAGATCCCACATGCCATGCAGCACGGCCAAAAATTAAAAAAAAAAAAAAAAAAGTGCCACATCTGGCAGTCATAATTCATCTGAATTTTCATAAAGCCTCAACTGCTAACCTCTCCAAAGAGACTAAATATGCAGTCCTAAGAAAATAAAGTTAGTGCTTTAAAAGCTCTAGAAACCCCCAAATTACGGAGAGCACCCACCCCGAGAAGGAAGGGACGGGGAGCATGGTGCTGCCCTGGGCCAGGGCGCGTTGCACAAGGACTGCCGGCCACAGGGAAGGAGGCAGTGCCTGTGAAGGCTCGGGACCAGGACCACCCTTGTTGTCCATGCAAGGGCTTCCCTTATCAGGGTCCTGTCCTGGGCACAAGATCAGGGGCATCTTCCAGGGCCTCGGATCCAAGGTTTCTTCGGGGGCCGAGTGCTGCTGGGAGGCTGCTCAGGCAGACTCTCTGACTGGTGTGTGCCCCCCTCAACCTGAGCTGAGGCTACCTGGTCCCAGCCAGGCCATCGAGCCCACACAGGGCCTGGAAGCTACCAGGCCTGGCCAGGACAATGCTTACAGGCCTGTGGGAGGGGGCGGGCTGGGACTGGGGGCCTCCAGATCAAAAGACCATGTTGGAAACCCTCACAGGTGGCCCAGTGTGCCTCAACATCAGCCCTGGGAGCTGCCCTCCTGCGGGGGCCTGGTCTCCCTCTGGAAGGGAGGGTGAGATCCTTTTCTAGACCTCCTGCCCTCCCACCCCATTTACACCCTCCTTGCTGTTCCCATGATTGGTAATTGCCTGTTATTTGTTTGTTTATGGTTTGTATTGCCTTGGGTGGAACGGCAGCCCCAGGATTCCTGGGTCCAGAAATCAAGAGGTGGAGGTGGGAGAGGCTCCACTCACCCCTGCCCCAGGGGTCACCAGCACCTCAGGTTCCGGTGGTCCAGCGGCTTAAGTTCCAGAAGGAGGAGTGCTTCCACTGGGGTGTTGCGAGGAGGCCAGGGAACCAGAGGTTGAAGGCACTGGCAAGGCCTGTCCGCCTGGGGGAACAAGCAGAGGCAGGTGTGCACGTTGATTCTTCTTCAAGTAGAAGGAAAAGAGGCTACAAAAAGGCCTGGTTCTGAGAGGCCCTATTAAGGAGTTTGAGAGTTTATCCTGAAGGCATTTGGGAGAACTTTAAGCATTTCAGAAGGCTGCATTTTAGAAATCTTACTCTGATGAGATAGACGCTAAAGTGTTAACTGTGGTTGTTTCTGGGGGCAGGGAATTGCTTCTGTGCTGTTTGACTTTTCGCTTATCTGTATTTTCTCGTTTTCTACAATGACTATGGCTTACCTATATGGATGAGGTTTCATGGGGCTGCCATAACAAATGTCACAAACGGCATGGCACAAAACAACAGGAATTTGCCTATCACAGTCTGGAGGCCAGAAGTCCTAAATTGAGGTGTTGCAGAGCCTCCCACCCTCCAACTTCTGGTGGCTGCTGGCATTCCTAGGTTTGTGGCTCCACCACTCTAATCTCTGCCTCCATCTTCCCATGGCCTTCTCTCCTGTGCATCTCTGCGTCTCCTCTTCCTTTAAGGACATCAGTCACTGGATTGAAGACCCACTCCAAACTCATGGTGATTTCTTCTGGAGATCCTTAACTGGTTACCTATGCAAAGCCCTTTATTCCAAGTAAGGTCACATTCTGAGGTTCTGGATGGACATGAAGTTTGGGGGGCCACTAGTCAACCTACTACACTGTAGGATACAAATAAAGTTTCAAAGGAAAATTAAAAAATATTTTTGGAGGTTCCATGAAGGTTGGAGGGGAAGCCCAGAGGCTGGGAGCCTGGAGAAGAGTCCATCTTTAGAGTCTAGAAATGAAAACATTTGTCCACACAGAAACTTGCATAGTAACATTCATAGCAGCACTGTTCACAATAGCCAAAATGTGGAAACAACTCAAATGTCCATCAGTGAACGCATGGGTAAACAAAATGTGGTATATATACATTCAGTGGGATATTATTCAGCCATAGTAAGGAATGAAATTCTGATACATGCTACAATATAAACCTTAAAGACATTATGCTAAGTACAATAAGCCAGATACCAAAGGACAGATATTTTATGATTCCACCCTATGAGTGTTGGGCTGCACACAACAGGCCTACAAGGCCTGCACTTGCCTAGCTTTAAGAACAAAGAAAGAGCCCGGAGTCATCAACACAGACATCAATGGTTTAATGGATAGGGGGTTCTTATAGTTATCCATTTTATACATATTAGTGTATATATGTCAATCCCAATCTCCTAATTCATCACACCACCAACTAATAAGAACCTGCTGTATAAAAAATTAAATAAAATTCAAAAATTCAAAAAAAAGCTGGCTTACACACACACACACACACACACACACACAAATAATAATAATGGATAGGGGGGAATCTTACATGTCTGAAGCAAGGTCCCGGAGCAGCTCCCCACCGTGTGCAGCTGACGGTGGGCAGGACATAATGGCAGTCTCCGCTGCGGGGAGGGGTGGGGGGGGTTTAATTACCAGTTATAGGGGCACGCCCCTCACTGCCCCTTTGATAAGAACAATCACTAGCTGGGGCCTGGGGCAAGTACGTAGGAAGGTCAGTCATGTGCTTAAGATATAGGTGAAGCAGGCACTGGTCGGGCAGGGGAATATACAGAGAGCAAGAGAACAGCCATCTCGAGTGGCCTGACCATACAATGAGGTACCTAGAATAGGCAAATTCATAGAGACAGAAGATAGAATAGAGGTTACCAGGGGCTGGGGGGAGGGGCGAGTGAGGAGCTGGTCTTTAATGAGTCCAGAGTTTCAGTCTGGGGGATGAAAAACTTCTGGAAATGGATGGTGGTGATGGTTGCACAACATTGTGAATGTATTTAAATATTTATTTTTAAAAAAATATTTATTTATTTATTTATTTTGGCTGAGCCAGATCTTTAGTTTCGGCATGTAAACTCTTAGCTGTGGCATGCATGCGGAATCTAGTTCCCAG
Source organism: Eubalaena glacialis (assembly GCF_028564815.1). Classification (NCBI taxonomy): domain Eukaryota; kingdom Metazoa; phylum Chordata; class Mammalia; order Artiodactyla; family Balaenidae; genus Eubalaena; species Eubalaena glacialis. Next base: position 58,034,466 of record NC_083728.1, on the reverse strand, counting down.
ACCAGGGATCGAACCCAGGCCCCCTGCAATGGGAGGGAGGAGTCTTAGCCACTGGACCACCAGGGAAGTCCCTGTGAATGTATTTAATGCCACTGAATTGTACACTCAGAAATAGTTTAAATGGTACATTTTATGTTTATGTGCATTTTACCACACAAAACAACTGCACTAGAATACCATTTCTCACCTATCAGGTTAGCAAAAATGAAAAAGCACAGAAATGTACTCTGTTGGTGAGGTGGCGGGAAAGCAGGCCCTGCCATATTTTGCCAATGCAAACTGGTATAACCCTTACTGAGAGGACTCTGTCCTTACTAACAAAACTACATTTGTCTTTACCTTTTGCCCTAGCAATCCCACTTCTAGGAATTTACCTTAAAGATATACCCCCCAACAATATGAAAATACATATGCTCCTGGTTACTCATTGCAGCATGGTTTGTAATTAGAAAATATTGGAAACAATTTAGATGCTCATATATAAAAGAGTGGTTAAATAAAAGTCCATCCATACATCTCTGTGAACTGATACGCAATGATTTCCAGGATATATTGCTAAGTGAAAAATGTAAAGTGCAAGAGTATCTATATTATGTTAAAGGAGTCTAAGAATGCAACATGCATGATTTTGAATTTTCTTTTGCTATTAAGGCTATTATCAGAACAATTGATAACGCCTCTATATAAGGTTTGTAGATTATAGTATTATTTCCATGTTACTTTTCATATTTTGAAAACTGTGCTGTGGATATGTAAAGGAATTCATAGTTCTCCCCATAGTAAAGAAGATTGTCACAAGCATTAACTGCAGTGATTCATGTACAGAATTTAGCACAAAATATCCAGTAAATACAGGGAATAACATCATTGGGAATTTGGTTACAGGGAAGGGTCTCACTGAAGGTGGTGGGTTTTAAGAAACCACCACCTTCACCCTCAACCTCAGAAACACCAGCTTAGGCCCAGAAAAGACACAGGCTTTGCCACTTTGCCATAAATTACTCCAAAGGTTCATCCAGCTCATGGAAGCACTTGCTCCAGTTCAAGGAGGCAAGATTACAACATCCCGGGCACCGTACACCGAAGCTACAGTTCCTACACCAAGTGGTGGGTGTCCCAGTAACAGCGTCTGAGATGACTTTATCCTTCCGCGGTTACAAAGAAAACTAACATTCAACACAAACAAACTCAAACGGACCACGGTTCATTATGTGTCTGCCACGTGCTGGGTCCTATTGAGGGTGCAAGACCCTCGAGATAACCAGGACGGCTGAGCGCGAGCCCAAAGTCAGGTTAAAATGTTGGCCTCCCTGCAAAGCCCAACTTCTTCCAAGTCTGCTCTGAGGGAGATTGGCTGGTTCTCAGGCTCAAAGAAAACGGACTTAAAACCATTAACCTAAGACATTCTGCAGAAGGGTGAAAAACTTAAGGGTGTTTGTAACGTTTTTGCCCGGCCACGACGTATATAACACGTCCCAGGTTCTGTAGGAGAAAATCGCATCGCTGCCTGGCCGCCTTACTCGGAGATCATAAAAAAAATAATTCCCCAGGGGCAGCCGGCCAGGTTCAGCGGCTGGAAGCTGCGAACACCACGGCCTCCTGGCTCAGCCTTTGGCTCAGGTCCTGGGCCTGTAGCTGGGCTCTGGGGTTCCGGGGGTGTCCGCTGGCCGGGGTCTGGGGGGCTGGTTCTCCTGGGTGCGGAAGGACGGGTGCGGCGCGGCCCCGGGCTCGCCCCAGGAAGCCTGCGATCACTTGCAAGTAGCAGTATCACTGGGCTCCGGCTCATCGCCTCCCAACACGGGGAGACAAAATGGCGGTCGTGTGGGGGCAGGGAGAGCGAAGCTACATACGGGTTCCATGCCACGCTAGAACTACCACTCCCAGGATGATCTGGGTCGAAGGCGGGAGGCCGAGGAGAGCGCTAGCGTCGCTAGGCCCTGTGTCCTCCCGCCCCCTAGTGGAAAGTCTCTGGAATGCGTTGTTTGCTCCGGTCCGCCCCCCCAGACCTTCCTCGCAACTGGCCGACGGGAATCGTAGTTCTTCGACGACAGAGTTGAACCTCCTTCGGGCCTTACGAAACTACACTTCCCGGTTTGGTTTCGGCGCCTGCGCACAAGGCCGCGGGGCGTACTACGATTCCCGGCAGGCCCTGCGACGCGCGCAGCTGCGTGCTGACGCGCATAGTTGGTCGTGCTGACGTGCAGCGCGGCCCAGGCGGGGTGCGAGTGGCGCAGTCGGAGTCCGCTGCGGCCCCGGAGGAAGCGAGGAGTCGGCGGTGTCGGCTGAGGCGGGCGGACCGGCGAGGCAAGGCGGCGGCTCCAGGCCCCGAGGGACTCAGGAACTCGAGCAGCGGCAGCACCTCTCCCCCTCGGAGGCGGCGGGCGGAGGCGGCGGCGGCGGGTGAGAGGGTGAGGGAGCGCGCGAGCCGGGTGGGGGAGGGGCGGCGGCCCCGGCGCAAGGCCAAAGCGCGCGGAGAACGGTTCAGGCCGCCGCGCGCACGCGCGCTCGCCGCCCCTAGCCCGCGCGCGGACGTCCTTGCTTGTCTGCCTCCCCTCCCCCCTTCTCGCGGTTCTTGTCGCGCGCGGGCTTTTATTTCCCCCTCCCCCATGGCAACGGCGCGCGCCGCCGACTGCACTCGGGCTCGCGCGCGCTCTCGAGGGGGGAGCGCGCGACTCGGCTTTTCGTCTCCCCGACGCGTGCGGCGAGGAGGCTTTCCTGCAGCTGTCTTTGCCGACATTTTCTCGGCGAGGAGGGGGCTGCGGCGGCCGGGGCCCGCTGCCGGCTCCTTTCCCCCGCTCTTCTCCGGCGTCCGGCCTACCCGTCCCTCCCGGGGGCCTGGGGTCGGGCCCGGAGCCTCCCATACTATGGGGCGCCGCGCAGCCCCCTCCCCCATTTCTCAAGGCTGAAAATAGGCTTTGGCCGCTCAGGCAGTGCAGAGAAGGCCTTGAACTACATGCCCGGGAGAGTTAGGCAGTTCGGATTCGTTACTGTCTGCCATGAGGTATTAGGAAGACAAGGATTCTAAACGTTTAAAAAAAAATTCACGTATTTGGTGTAGGTATGTAAAGGCAGATCACATGCTCTTTTCTTTCTTGCACTTTTTCATCGTCTCCCCCAAAGTTGTGTTACGGCTGGGGAGGAGGCTGCCAGCCCTTCCTTGAGAAAACGCTGGACTTTGTCATTATTTGGCACACAACTTTTCTAGGCCTTGGTTTTCACTCAGACGCTTTTCTAAGATATCTTCTGGGTCAAAAATTGAAGAAGTGTTGTGTTTCCTCTTGAGTGTGAGTCTAGGTCTCTTCCTGAGCTAGTATTTTAGCTTCTGGGGTTTCGTAGTGTTCCCTCAGCTACTATAGTGCCCCAGTGCTGAGCTGCTTGTGCTTATTAATTTTGTCCATTTTTTTGCACACTCTCCTGCCTTTTTGGTGCGTTTGTTTTCTTGAATACCATAATACTAAATTTCAAGACCCCCTTCTGTCTGGTTAGTTGGGCATCGTGATAATTTTCCAACAGAAAAAACTCCTTTTTGTCTTTTTTTTTTGCAGCTTTTACTGTCAGCCTTTAGCTTGGGTGATTTTTGCATACCCACAGTCCGCGGACCCCAGTTTAAGTATCTTTATTTAGGTTTTGGTGATTTGTGTTTGTGTTGTTGATATACTCCTTGGTCCATCCATCTTTTTAGTGTTTTGAGCACTGTCTTAGATGCTGTGGTATTTCTGTTTGGGGTTTTTTTTTTTCCTTCTTTTTTGGCTCATTCCGTAAAAGTTCTTCACTCTGTTGTGATTTAATACCCTTTGCTTAGCAGCTGCTGGTTATCCTTCTCCAGGGAGTGGGAGGATTATTGTGTGAGGTGGTATGGAAGTGTGGGTGAATGGTTAAGCTGAAGAATTGATTGCAGGTCAGAAGCATTCTGCAAGGGAAGCAGAAACTGAGTAGGGTATAGAGAGCCAAAGAAGGCCTAGCTTTAGAATAAGGAGGAGAAAATTTGAGAAAATGAAAGTGAGGGTTGGAAGATTTCTTGTGCTGTAAAGAAATTTTTCATTTCTTTGCACAGTTTTACTTGCGTTTCATAGATTTAGCATCATTTGTCACTCCTTTAACCCAGTATGGTTATTTCGTTTTGTTTTGTTTTGAGATCTTTAGAGTCTGCAACTGGGATTGGGCAGGGACCCAGCCTTAGAGTTGGGGGGTAAGGGTCTCCAAACTGTTCTAGAGTTGGGTTAGCTCCCTTTCATTCAACATCTCCCTGTATGGGGTGGGGGGGGGGCTTTAGTACATTCTTCCAGGTATTTGTATGATGTTTCTTTCAGAATTTTTAAAATGAAGCCTTTTCTTTTATCCAGTTCTATGTTTTTCCGCTCTACTTTCACTAATCTCTCCACTTTGTTCCTTTGGTTCTTTCCTGGGATCATTTTCCCTCACACATTTCCCCATGTGAAACTATCTCGGACAGAATGAGTTGGAGAAAAAAACAGAGTACATATAGCTGGAGAAAGGAATAGAGTGTACGTAGCCAAGAAATCTAATCAGTAAAACTAGGGTTAGAGGGCTCTTCAGAGTCATGCTGGGGTTGGAACAGATTGAGAGGATAGAACCTGGTAGGAGGCACGTGATAACACTTGAGAGGGTTAAGGAAGGGCTGGAAGAGAAAAACTAGGAAATGAAATAACGGGACTGTTAGGGAAAGCTGACAGTTTGACGTTAATGAAAGTGAAGTATAAAGAGTGGGGGTTTTGTGAGTAAGTGTAGGGGAAGGAATGTAGAGAAGGTATGGGGACAGTTGGAATAGAGGAGGCTGGTTTGGTGTATTTAGAGCATTGAGTTGAAAATGTAATATTTTACAGGAGTTAGAGTTGGGTGAGCCCCAAACCACGTGAGAAATCCTATTGGGAAGGAAATTGAAGGAAAATTATCAGTCAGGATAGTTGATTGGAAATGGCCCCTTACTTGAGAGGTGAAGTATAAGAGGATTACATATCCAAGGTTCACGTGTTTCTGATGTGCATGCTGGCCTTTAGCCTGGGCCACCTTTTGGATATCTAGGGGCTGTTCAGTCAGATTGTATTCATAATTTCTGGCTACCTTTAGGGGAGCCTGAAATGCTTAGGTCAGTTCTTGAAGAGTCTAGACTTGGACTGCAGGCCTTTGGGTGCCACAGATCTTCGTTTGGTGTTTGTTGTGCCCTGTTTGGAGGCCTCAGTCAGTTGCCAGGGGTTAGGAATTAGAGTAGTTGGTGAAGATACCAGTTGTGTATATTGGGGTTAAAGGAGAATAAAGAGATAGTGTGGAGAAATTTGGGAGAAATGGGATCTTTGTTTTGGGTGGAAACAGGAAAGCTAGGTGAAAGCAGGAGTGGCTCTTGCACATTGTGGGGAAAGGTTGTAAGAGCTGGGCTATGATTTGGTGGAAATGAAGCAGTGTTGGAAGGATGAAGAACAGGTTTTTTTAGGAGACCAGGAGGATTATGCAGCTAAAGGAGGTTTAGTGTGGAGAGACATGTTGAAGTAGGGTTGAAGAAGAGCAGGGATTTGGGTGGTGGTAAGTGGCTAGTTTGGGGCCAGGGGCCTGACCCGTGTCTCCCCGCTCCCCTTCAGGAGCGGTGGTGCCCCACCCCGGGCACGGGGCCATGTACAACGGGATCGGGCTGCCGACGCCCCGGGGCAGCGGCACCAACGGCTACGTCCAGCGCAACCTGTCCCTGGTGCGGGGCCGCCGGGGTGAGCGGCCTGACTACAAGGGAGAGGAGGAACTGCGGCGCCTGGAGGCTGCCCTGGTGAAGCGGCCTAATCCTGACATCCTGGACCACGAGCGCAAGCGGCGCGTGGAGCTGCGATGCCTCGAGCTGGAGGAGATGATGGAAGAGCAGGGGTGAGGGAGGGCTGGGGGAGAGCCAAGCACTGAGTGAGTGCAGAGCTGGGGGAGTTAGGTGGGATGTAGGGAGCTTAGGGCTGGTTGAAAGAGGCCTGGAGAGGACTTGTAGGAGGGGAGGAGGTAAAGGAGCTAGCGAATTGAAAGGAGTTAAGGGACAGTTCAAAGTGGGAGATGAGGAACCTGTGTCTGGGATATAAAAGGGAGCCTTCTATGAGTTATTTAGATGGAGGCACATGGGGAAAGAGGGGGGCCATTGAGAAGCAAATATGTGCTTTAAGGGAGAGGTGGGGAAGCAGACCAGGGAAGAGACAAGAGCTAGCTAGGTAAGCTGATATGTGTTGTCATTGGTAGAGAAAAGGAAGGTAAATGGATTTAAGGATTGAGGCCTTGGACAGTAGCAAAGGCAGGAAAACAGGAATTGGAATAATACCCGGATAAAAGGGATCATGGGTTGGATAGGGAATTGAGGTTTTGGAAAAGGAACACATTAAGGCAGAAAACCTTTTAGAGCAGTGGTTTTCAAACTTCAGCAGTGGCGCCCGTTTCATATAATGCATGTTACTTTGGAATCCCAGGAAATGAAAGATTTGTTCTTGTTGATTGGATTTGGGGAGGAACACCTGGAACTCTGCCTGCTTAACTTTCCTCTCTTGGCCCCTGGAGTGTAGCATGTTTAAAATCCACTGTTCTAGAGGGTGTAGTCAGTGGAGGGAAGAAAGATGACAGGAAAAGAGCAGGATTTAATAGAAGGGCCCTTTGGGTGACAGTGAGTGAAAAATTGTATGTGTGCATGGAAAGGGAAGGGATCCTGCTGGGAATGAGGGAACTGTAAACCTGGGACTGGGGAGAGTGTCTAGTCAAGGTCTAACCCTGAAGGCTTTTGTTCTCCAGGTACGAGGAACAGCAAATTCAGGAAAAAGTGGCGACCTTTCGACTCATGTTGCTGGAGAAGGATGTGAACCCTGGGGGCAAGGAGGAGACCCCAGGGCAGAGGCCAGCGTGAGTGTTTCCCTCTCTCGATTTTCTCTGGACTCTAATCTGCTTTTGCTGTTCTCTCTGTTTAGTTTGGACTTTCTCCCTGCTCTTGTCTTCATTTTCTCGTGGCTGTTTGTGTGAATATGACTCTGCATTTTTGTTCTCTATCTCTTTTAGACCTTTGACCTTTTCTCCTCTAGGGTAACTGAGACTCACCAGTTGGCAGAATTGAATGAGAAGAAGAACGAGCGACTCCGAGCTGCCTTTGGCATCAGTGATTCCTATGTGGATGGCAGCTCTTTTGATCCTCAGCGTCGTGCTCGAGAAGCTAAGCAACCAGTTCCTGAGCCACCCAAACCTTACAGGTACACAAGACCAAGAAGCCAGTGTCAGTTTGTCTTCCTAATTCTAAGCACTCTGCTCCATTTTTTGTGTGTGGACTATGTCTTTTCAAATTCTTGAGATTTTGTTCTTCTGAAGTTGAAATGTCTAAGAAAGTTTGTCTTAGCACCCATCTCTGCCACTTTTCATCTTTCCTCAGCCTTGTCCGGGAGTCTAGCAGTTCTCGCTCACCAACCCCAAAGCAAAAGAAGAAGAAAAAGAAGAAAGATAGAGGACGGTAAGTTAGTTGGAAAGCTTTTCTAGTAGCCAGAGGACCAAACCTGTCATGTGTTTTCTGTCTCTCTGGTAATAGAGTATTCTTATTTCTAGGAAGTAGGAGAGAGTTGTCAGAAAAGTCAGGGAAGAGGGAGTTACCATTCAGGTCTCATCTGGTAGAAGAAATAATGTGTGCTGCTTCAGTGGGAAGGGTTGATTCTGCACCTCTGCAGAACTGATCAGCAGCATTTTGGAGTTATGTTGTTTTTTCCATTTTGGGGTTTGTTGCTATATAATAGGAGGGAGGTACCTACGCTTCTTGGAGAGTAAATAAGTTCTGGGCTTAGATCGGCACATTGGTGCGATTGGAGTTGTTCTGTGCTTTAGAAGCCTTTTTGGGGATGGATTATAAGTGGGTGGGCCAGGGAAGGAGGTAGGCTGAATGACCTTGTTTCTGAACCCATGTTTAGCAGGTCAGAGAGCAGCTCTCCTCGACGAGAGAGGAAGAAGAGCTCTAAGAAGAAGAAGCACAGGTATGAGGTGGGAATATATGGAATAATTGGAGAGGTTTGGTGAGTCCAGGTCTAGATAAAAAAGTAATAGTTTTATTTACTTTCTACCAACAGGTCAGAATCTGAATCCAAGAAAAGGAAGCATAGGTAAGAGCTCTTTGTGGCATAGGGAACATAGTGGCACGTGGAGCGGAGAGCCATTGCTTGATGGCCTTGCTGGCTCTTTGGGGTTTTTTTTTTTCTTGGAGTAAAGCTCAGTTCCTTGATCTCCTGCTGTCAGTAACTCAGTTCTTTCTATTTTACTTTTCGTTTTCTTTTTTTTCTTTAAAAATGATTTTTATTTTAAATAATTCTGCCTCATTTCCCAGGTCTCCTACTCCAAAGAGCAAACGTAAATCTAAGGACAAGAAGCGGAAGCGGTGAGTGAATTAGAGGGGAATTTGCTTAGCGAGTTGATGAGTGCTACCTGGGGATGGGGCAGAATGAGTCATGTCCCTGACTGGTAAAAGGTTGAAGGGTGGATAAGGGGAACCCAGTGCAGGTGTGACAGCACCCTGAGCTGTGGTGGTGGTCTTCCTTCAGGTCTCGAAGTACAACACCAGCCCCCAAGAGCCGACGGGCACACCGTTCAACTTCTGCAGACTCTGCTTCCTCTTCAGATACTTCCCGCAGTCGGTAAGGGGTGGTCCAGGAGGAAGGGAGGGAAGAGGGACTTGTGGGTTAATCAATTTAATATTTATTGAGCGCCCACGGTGTGCTAGGCGCTGCACAGACCATTCGGAAGACACGGTCCCTGCCCTCTAGGAGCTGACAGGCTAAAGCAACAGGATGGACAGACATATACATTTCCCCTTCTCTTTTTTTTTTTGTTTTTTGTTTTTTGTTTTCTTTTGTTTGTGATTTTTTGTTTTGTTCTGATATATATGGACTGCCAGAATAGGGGGGGTGGTGGTTTGTTCGTGGTGTCTGGGGGAGGAAGGAATCCTTACCCTGGCTTCCTTAATCGGGGAAGGCTTCCTGAAGGAGGTGGGCTCAGAGGTGAGTTGTGAATGAAGCGGGTAGGGAATGGACTGGGTGGAGGGTTTCGGGAGGTTTGGGGGAGGTAAATATAAAGGGGTAGAGGGAGAACGTTTTTGGGGATTGATGTTGAGAAGAGAAGGAGCAAAGTGAACTGGACTTGAATTTCAATATGAGTTACTTGAATTTTGTGAGTAAGAGAAGGCTTTTTGGAAGAGGGTTATATTGAAGAAAGGTGGATGGGAGCTGGGGAGGGGGTTTTCTGTTCTCCCCTGAACTGATTTTCTTCCTCTTTTCCCATCCTCAATTACCTCTCTCAGGTCTCGAAGTGCTGCAACTAAAACCCATACAACCACCTTGACTGGGCAAAGTCCTTCCCCTGCTTCGGGGCGTCGAGGGGAGGGAGATGCACCATCCAGGGAACCAGGTATCACCAACATAGGGCAGCCTAGTAGCCCGGAGCCTTCTACAAAGCAGCCTAGCAGCCCTTATGAAGACAAAGATAAAGACAAGAAGGAGGTATGTTCCTGAGTTAATGGATATTTTTTGGGTTGCAGGGCTGTGGATTCAGGATAGGTGTGTGAAGTTAAGGGAGAAGTAAGGTCTGGTTTTGTTTTCTGCATTCCTCTCAGTTATTCATAAAGTTCTCTTTTGCATCTGCAAATCCTTTAGAATTGTGGCTTTCAAACTTTACTGGGTGTTAATAGGTTTTATATCAGTGTTCTCTTTGTACTTACAGGTCGATAAAACTGGAACAAAAATTTTTTGAACTACGCCTAGTCTTACTACTTAAAATGTTTCTAGTATCAATTTCATTAAATGCTGGTTGTGGCTCATTAAAACTTTTCAACCCACTGGGTTGCTGCTTGCAGTCTGAAAACAGTACTTTGGAAAGATCTTTTCAGTACCTGTTCTTTTATACTTGCTATTAAACTTCAAGCTCTAATCATGTTTTCTTACTTCAACAATCACAGTATAATTTCAATTGCTCTTTGCTAAATTTGTAGCTCTTCTGTCCGTTTTCCATGTTATCCAGAGTTGCTTTTCCAAACTGCAAGTTGGATCATCTCAGAAACTTAATTTACTTCCTATTGCTCTTGACTTTAATATTTAAAGCTTTTATAACTTGGTTTCTTTCTGTATTTCCCTGTACTTCATCCTGGTCTTATTCACATAAATCATGTACTCAGATCTTTGTTTTTTTTTTTTTCTTATTTTAATATAGTTATTTTTTAAGGGTGAAGTCAGTCACTTTGGGAAACTGCTTTATCTTTCCATTTAAAGATACCTTTTTTTCTGCACTCAGCATTTTGTAACAGTTATCTGTTGTGAAATATAGTACATTAGTTTGCATTATGTTTTTTCTCCAGATAGAAGACTCTTGAGATTGTAGACTCTGTTTTCGTATGTTTCTCACTGTGTTTTATATTATGTGATCTCTTGTTATTGAATGAATGTGATAGCCTGTGGTGAGGAAAAGGACCAGTTGGTATAATGGGGTGCATAGAGGAAAAGTTTCATAGAAAAGGGTGTTGGGATCTTACAGGTGATCGGAAGTTTTGGTGCTTACATACCCGTATCCTTACTCTCTTTTCCACTCTTAGAAATCTGCAGTTCAACCTAGCTCCTCTCCGGAAAGGAGCAGCACAGGGCCAGAACCACCTGCTCCCACTCCGCTCCTTGCTGAGCAATATGGCGGCTCCCCACAACCCCTTGCAACAACCCCCTTAAGTCAGGAGCCAGTGAACCCCCCTTCTGAGGCTTCTCCAGCCCAGGGCCATTCACCACCTAAGTCTCCTGAGAAACCTCCCCAATCTTCTTCAGAGAGCTGCCCACCCTCCCCTCAACCTACCAAAGTTTCTCGGCATGCCAGCTCTTCCCCTGAAAGTCCTAAACCTACACCAGCTCCTGGGTCCCGCCGAGAGATTTCTTCTTCTCCTGCATCCAAGAGTCGCTCACATGGCCGAGCAAAACGGGATAAGTCACATTCTCATACTCCTTCTCGTAGAGTGGGGAGGTCCCGTAGTCCTACCACTAAGAGGGGGCGGTCTCGGTCTCGAACCCCTACCAAGAGAGGTCATTCTCGGTCCCGGTCACCTCAATGGCGTAGGTCCCGGTCTGCACAGAGGTGGGGACGATCTAGGAGCCCCCAGCGACGTGGCCGCTCTAGGTCTCCTCAGCGACCAGGCTGGTCCAGGAGCAGAAATACACAGAGAAGAGGCAGGTCTAGGTCAGCAAGACGAGGCAGGTCACACTCTAGATCCCCTGCAATTAGGGGCAGATCTCGTTCTAGAACACCCGCCCGCAGGGGCAGATCTCGGTCTAGGACACCTGCCAGGCGGAGGTCACGATCTAGAACACCCACTAGGCGCAGGTCTCGGTCTAGAACACCAGCCCGGAGGGGCAGGTCTCGGTCTAGAACACCTGCTAGGCGCAGATCTAGGACCCGATCACCAGTACGACGGAGGTCTCATAGTAGATCGCTAGCCAGGAGAAGTGGCAGGTCACGCTCTAGAACCCCAGCCAGGCGTGGGCGGTCGCGCTCCAGAACCCCAGCCAGGCGTGGGCGGTCGCGCTCCAGAACCCCAGCTAGACGAAGTGGCCGGTCGCGCTCTAGAACACCAACCAGGAGAGGGAGATCTCGGTCTAGGACACCAGCAAGACGAGGAAGATCCCGTAGTAGAAGTCTAGTTAGACGGGGAAGATCTCACTCTAGAACACCACAAAGAAGGGGCAGGTCTGGCTCATCATCAGAGCGGAAGAACAAATCCAGAACATCACAGAGAAGGAGCAGGTCCAACTCAAGCCCAGAAATGAAGAAATCTCGAGTTTCTTCGAGGCGGAGCAGGTCTCTCTCTTCACCAAGGTCCAAAGTAAAATCCCGCTTGTCTTTGAGGCGAAGCCTTTCAGGGTCCTCTCCACACCCTAAACAAAAGTCTCAGACACCACCAAGGCGCAGTCGCTCCGGATCATCCCAACCTAAAGCTGAATCTAGAACACCACTAAGGCGAAGTCGCTCTGGTTCTTCTCCACCTCCTAATCAGAAATCTAAAACTCCATCAAGACAGAATCATTCCAGTTCATCTCCTCAACCTAACGTGAAATCTGGAACGCCACCAAGGCAAGAGTCTGTAACAAGTCCCCAGGTAAATGAACAATCTGCAACACCACAAAGACAGAGCCGTTCTGAATCATCACCTGACCCTGAGGTGAAGTCTAGGACCCCTTCGAGACATAGCTGCTCTGGGTCTTCTCCTTCTAGAGTGAAATCTAGCACATCTCCAAGACGGAGCCGATCTGGGTCATCATCTCCACAACCCAAAGTGAAAGCAGTAACGTCACCAATCCAAAGCCATTCTGGCTTCTCTTCTCCAAGTCCTAGTAGAATGACATCTAAAACACCTCCAAGGCAAAGCAGATCAGAGTCTCCATGCTCCAAGACAGAATCTAGATTGTTGGAAAGACACAGCCATTCTAGATCCTCTTCTCCAGATACCAAAGTGAAACCTGGAACACCACTAAGACAAAGTCACTCAGGGTCTACTTCACCGTGCCCCAAAGCAAAGCCCCAAACTCCACCAGGGCATAATCTTCTTGGATCAAAGTCACCATGTTCCCAAGAGAAGTCTAAAGATTCATCAGCACAGAGTTGCTCTGGATCTTTCTCCCTCTGTCCAGGAGTAAAGTCCTGCACACCACCCTCATCTCTGCAACAGAAAGGACAATCTCCAACTTCACCAGACTCCACATCTGGTACTTCAAGTCCAGAAATGAGACAGAGTCATTCTGAATCTTCATATCTGCAGACCAAATCTCAGACACCACCTAAGGGTGGCCAGTCCAGGTCCTCATCTCCAATCACTGAGCTGGCACCCACATCTCCAACAAGACAAGATAGAAGTGAATTGTCAGCAGGTCCTAGGCTGAAATCTGTAATGTCTCCTGAGCAGAGCGGGTCCCAGTCTGATTCTTCCCTATATCCTGCAATGGACTCTAAATCTCTTCTGGGGCAGAGTAGATTGGAGCCTTCTGAATCAAAAGAAAAAACTGGCTTACTCCTTCAGGAGGATGTTACTGCATCATCTCCAAGAGCAAGAGACAAATTGAGTCCTCCTCCTGTGCAGGATAGGCCTGAGTCCTCACCAGTACTCAGAGACACCCCTAGAACTCCATCAAGGGAAAGAGGTGGTGTGTTATCTCCAGATACAAAAGACCGAAGTAGTGCATTAGCTAAGCCAAGCCAAGATGAGGAATTAATGGAGGTGGTAGAGAAATCTGAAGAATCCTTAAACCAGGTCCTGCCCCATTTGTCTCCAGAACTTAAAGAAATGGCTGGAAGTAACTTTGAATCATCTCCTGAAATAGAAGAAAGATCTGCCATGTCTTTGACTCTTGACCAAAGCCAGTCACAGGCTTCTTTGGAAGAAGTCCCTGCAGTAGCCTCAGCTTGGAGCGGGCCACGCTTTTCTCCAGAACATAAAGAACTATCTAACTCTCCTCCCAGAGAGAATAGCTTTGGATCACCTTTAGAATTTAGAAACTCTGGCCATATTGCAGAAATGAATACTGGATTTTCTCCTGAGGTTAAAGATTTGAATGGACCTTTTCTTAATCAGCTGGAGACAGATCCATCTCTAGATGTGAAAGAACAATCAACAAGGTCCTCCAGACACAGCAGTTCTGAGTTATCCCCAGATGCGGTGGAAAAAGCAGGAATGTCTTCAAATCAGAGTGTCTCTTCGCCAGTACTTGATGCTATACCTAGAACACCCTCAAGGGAAAGAAGTAGTTCTGCATCTTCTGAAATGAAAGATGGTTTACCCAGAACTCCCTCAAGGAGGAGCAGGTCTGGGTCTTCCCCAGGACTTAGAGATGGGTCTGGGACTCCCTCAAGGCACAGCCTGTCTGGGTCGTCTCCCGGAATGAAAGATATACCTAGAACACCATCCAGGGGAAGGAGTGAATGTGATTCCTCTCCAGAACCAAAAGCTTTGCCTCAGACTCCTAGGCCAAGGAGTCATTCTCCATCATCCCCGGAGCTCAACAATAAGTGTCTTACCCCCCAGAGAGAGAGAAGTGGGTCAGAGTCATCAGTTGAACAGAAGACTGTGACTAGGACTCCTCTCGGGCAGAGACGTCGGTCTGAATCTTCTCAAGAACTTGATGGGAAACCCAGTTCATCGCCTCAGGAGAGAAGTGAGTCAGACTCTTCTCCAGATTCTAAAGCTAAGACACGAATGCCACTTAGACAAAGGAGTCACTCTGGATCATCTCCAGAGGTCGACAGCAAATCCCGGCCTTCTTCTCGGCGTAGTAGGTCTGGCTCATCCCCTGAAGTTAAAGATAAGCCAAGAGCAGTACCCAGGGCACAGAGTGGTTCTGATTCCTCTCCTGAACCCAAGGCTCTTGTCCCTCGGGTCCTTCCAAGACGAAGCAGATCAGGTTCATCAAGCAAAGGCAGAGGCCCTTCGCCTGAAGGAAGCAGCAGTTCTGAGTCCTCTCCAGAACACCCACCCAAATCCAGAACTACTAGAAGAAGCTCTAGGTCATCACCAGAGCCCAAGACCAAGTCTCGTACTCCGCCTCGCCGTCGCAGCTCCCGATCATCTCCTGAGCTGACTAGGAAGGCCAGGCTCTCCCGTAGAAGCCGTTCTGCATCATCCTCACCAGAGACCCGCTCTAGAACTCCCCCAAGACGCCGAAGAAGTCCCTCAGTGTCTTCCCCAGAGCCAGCCGAAAAGTCAAGATCCTCACGCCGGCGGCGTTCAGCTTCATCTCCACGCACTAAGACAACTTCAAGGAGAGGCCGTTCTCCTTCACCAAAGCTTCGTGGGCTGCAGAGGTCCCGTTCCCGCTCGAGGAGGGAGAAAACCAGAACAACCCGTCGTCGAGATAGGTCTGGATCTTCTCAGTCAACCTCTCGGAGAAGACAGCGGAGCCGGTCGAGGTCTCGGGTTACTCGGCGTCGCAGGGGAGGCTCCGGTTACCATTCAAGGTCTCCTGCTCGGCAGGAGAGTTCCAGAACCTCCTCTAGACGCCGAAGAGGCCGCTCTCGGACACCCCCAACCAGTCGGAAGCGTTCCCGCTCACGCACATCACCAGCCCCATGGAAACGCTCCAGGTCTCGGGCCTCTCCAGCCACTCACCGGCGATCCAGGTCCAGAACACCCCTGGTTAGCCGACGGAGGTCCAGGTCTCGAACTTCACCAGTCAGCCGGAGGCGATCAAGGTCCAGGACATCAGTGACTAGACGAAGATCTCGATCGAGAGCTTCCCCAGTGAGTCGAAGGCGATCTAGGTCCAGAACACCACCAGTAACCCGCCGTCGTTCAAGGTCCAGAACACCGACTCGCCGACGCTCCCGTTCTAGGACTCCACTAGTGACTCGGAGAAGGTCCAGATCTAGGACCCCACCAGTAACCAGAAGGCGATCTCGAAGCAGAACCTCCCCTATCACTCGCAGAAGATCAAGATCCAGAACATCCCCAGTCACCCGAAGGAGGTCAAGATCTCGCACGTCTCCGGTAACTCGAAGGAGGTCCCGCTCTCGAACCTCTCCAGTGACACGCCGCCGATCAAGGTCCCGAACTCCTCTAGCTATTCGGCGCCGCTCTAGGTCTCGAAGCCCATTGTTACCACGCAAGCGTTCTCGAAGTCGCTCACCACTTGCTATTCGCCGCCGTTCTAGGTCCCGTTCTCCACGAACAACTCGGGGCAAACGGTCCTTAACAAGATCTCCTCCAGCTATCCGCAGGCGTTCTGCATCTGGAAGCAGTTCTGATCGTTCACGTTCTGCTACTCCTCCAGCAACGAGAAATCATTCTGGTTCTCGGACACCTCCGGTAGCGCTCAATAGCTCCCGAATGAGCTGCTTCAGTCGTCCTAGCATGTCACCAACTCCTCTTGACCGCTGTAGATCACCTGGAATGCTTGAGCCCCTTGGCAGCTCTAGAACACCCATGTCTGTCCTGCAGCAAGCTGGTGGTTCCATGATGGATGGTCCAGGTCCCCGAATTCCTGATCACCCGAGAACGTCTGTGCCAGAAAACCATGCTCAGTCCAGAATTGCACTTGCCCTGACGGCTATCAGTCTTGGCACCGCTCGGCCTCCTCCGTCCATGTCTGCAGCTGGCCTTGCTGCAAGAATGTCCCAGGTTCCAGCTCCAGTGCCTCTCATGAGTCTCAGAACAGCCCCAGCTGCCAGCCTTGCCAGCAGGATTCCTGCAGCCTCTGCAGCAGCCATGAACCTGGCCAGTGCCAGGACACCTGCCATCCCAACAGCAGTGAACCTGGCTGACTCAAGAACGCCAGCTGCAGCAGCAGCCATGAACTTGGCCAGCCCCAGAACAGCAGTGGCACCTTCGGCCGTGAACCTTGCTGACCCTCGTACCCCCACAGCCCCAGCTGTGAACCTGGCAGGAGCCAGAACCCCAGCTGCTTTGGCAGCTTTGAGTCTCACGGGTTCTGGCACAGCCCCGACTGCTGCAAACTATCCGTCCAGCTCCAGAACACCCCAGGCTCCAGCCCCTGCAAACCTGGTGGGTCCTAGATCTACACATGCCACAGCTCCTGTGAATATTGCCAGCTCAAGAACTTCTCCAGCCTTGGCCCCTGCAAATCTCACTAGTGCTAGAATGGCTCCAGCCTTGTCTGGTGCAAACCTCACCAGCCCTAGGGTGCCCCTCTCTGCCTATGAGCGCGTTAGTGGCAGAACCTCACCACCGCTCCTTGACCGAGCCAGGTCCAGAACCCCACCAGGAGGCCCAGGCTCCAGAACCCCACCATCTGCCCCAAGCCAGTCTAGAATGACATCTGAGCGGGCTCCCTCTCCTGCCTCTAGAATGGTACAGGCTCTCTCACAGTCAGTTCTTCTTCCAGCTCAGGATCGGCCTAGGTCCCCTGTGCCATCTGCTTTTTCTGACCAGTCCCGATCTTTGCTTGCCCAGACCACCCCTGTAGCAGGGTCTCAGTCCCTTTCCTCCGGAACGGTGGCAAAGACCACATCCTCTGCTGGTGACCACGATGGCATGCTCTCTGGCCCCGTCCCTGGGGTGTCCCACCCAGAGGGTGGGGAACCACCTGCCTCTATGGAGGCCCAGCAGCCTTCTGCTTTGGCTGCCCTGCAGCCAGCAAAGGAGCGGCGGAGTTCGTCCTCCTCGTCCTCCTCTAGCAGCTCCTCTTCATCGTCGTCGTCATCCTCCTCCTCCTCCTCCTCCTCTGGCTCCAGTTCTAGCGACTCGGAGGGCTCTAGCCTTCCCACTCAACCTGAGGTAGCACTGAAGAGGTGAGGGGACTTCTAGAACTCTTCTACGGGGAAGGTTTTGGGGATGGTTGGTGGGGGTGGGGAGGGAGAAGCCCTATCCAGAGGTTCTTGGCTCTCTGAGGAGGTATGGGGACCATGATCCTTAAGCTGGGGGTAGAAGAGAATGCCGGGGTGGGGGTTAACGGGGGGGAGGAATGGGACAGGTAAAAGTCTCCGAAGATTAATTCTCTAGAGGATAATGATAAGTTTTCCGTCTCTACAGAGGACAGAACTAGAGGAAATGGACTTAATTTTACAGCAGGAGGGATGGCAGTTAGACCTCAAGAGGAACTCCCTGGGCTGGAAGGATCTTCAGAGGTCATCCTATCCCTCTCCCTGCCTCCAGGCAGGACGGCCCCTCCCCCAGCCAACCCACACACACACAGGCCTCCCCACGCTGTGGCTCTCCTCTCTGAGGACGGAGAGGACGGAGACCACCCAGCTTGGCTTCTACACCTGAGCCCAGGGACCTTATTCCTCCATCAGGGACATTCTTGAGGTTTAACCTTGATCCCTTTTGCTGTGGGCCCCAGCCTGTTGCTTGTGTTAGCAGAGGTTGGGTCAGTTGGGGCCACTGCTCTCCAGAGAATGCACTCACTGGCTCTCGGCTTGGAGAGCTCCCAGGGCCTTTCTCAGGCACCCCTCCCCCACTGCCGTTCCTCCAGGCCAAGGAAGGTAGGGTTGGGGCTGGGGCAGCTTGTCTCCTTGTGACGCCCTCTTCTCCCACAGGGTCCCCAGCCCCGCCCCAGCCCCAAAGGAGGCTGTTCGAGAGGGCCGTCCTCAGGAACCGACCCCAGCCAAGCGGAAGAGGCGTTCTAGCAGCTCCAGTTCCAGCAGCTCCTCCTCTTCTTCATCCTCCTCTTCTTCCTCTTCCTCTTCCTCCTCCTCTTCTTCTTCCTCTTCTTCGTCTTCCTCTTCTTCCTCTACTTCTTCCTCCCCCTCCCCTGCTAAGCCTGGCCCTCAGGCCTTGCCCAAACCTGCAAGCCCCAAGAAGCCACCCCCTGGCGAGCGGAGGTGAGTGCTGCCTTGAGAAGGAAGGGGTGGGGTGTGACCCTGGGGTGTGAGATCCCTGCTGGACTGTGGTGTCTGCTTGTACAGGAGGAGTTGGGCTCTCCTCTCCCTGCTTACTCTGTTCGTGCCCTGTTCTGGCAGAGGGCTGTGTCATCCAAGTGGGTGCTCATGCCAGAATTGGGGAGTCCTAGGTTCCTTCCTCTCCCTGCCCCTGACATGCAGCCTGGTCCCAGGTTCCAGGGATTCTAGCTTTTAAGTCCCCGTTGCTACTGCCAGGGTCTGGCCACCGTCATCTTCTCCCGACTCTATCCACAGCCTCTTCCCTGTCTCCCTGCCTCCACGCCATTCTCTTCCACACGTAGCCAGAGGGGATCTTTCTAAAACGCCCATCTGGTTACTCCCTTCACTCCACAAATCCTTCCGGGATGCCCTGTGGCCTGCAGGATAAAGCCCCACCTCTGCGGGAATGGCGTGTGAGGCTCTTCACCAACTGGCCTTGCCTGCCCTGTGTTCTCCTCTCCTGCCCGCCCCCACACATACCCTGTGCTCCAGCCACACTCAGCAGCGCCTTGCAGTCTAAGGAGAACCCCATGCCTTTGGACATGCTGTTCCTCCTGCCTGGAATTCCCTTGTCCGCCTGGTGAACTCCTCGTTCTGCAAGACTCCGCTCAAACAGCACCTTCAAGAAGACTACCCTGCCCCTTCCCTGCCCTGCCCCATGTCTCCCTCCCCTGGGTCCCCAGACCCCATGTACATCGGTCCTGCGGGGCTGCTTCCCACACGTGGGGCCAAGCGAGCCTCCCTTGGCCTTCCTTCACCATCAGACTGAGCCCCTCCAAGGGCAGGGACTGTCTTTATCTTTGCCTCCCCCGCTGCACCCCGTGCCCCGCCTGTTGGGGTACTCGGTGGATGGTGTGCGGGCGGATGGGTGAGTGAGCGGATGAAGGTGGGTCTGAGGTTGGCCCTGCGTGGTATGAGGTTTGGTGGTCAGGACCTGGGGCGGGGTGGGGGTGGTCCTGAGCGCTGGCTTGTGGGTTTGAAAGTGTGGCACTATGGGGACCTACTCTGATCCCCAGGTCCCGCAGCCCCCGGAAGCCAATAGACTCCCTCCGGGACTCCCGGTCCCTCAGCTACTCGCCTGTGGAGCGCCGCCGCCCCTCACCCCAGCCCTCACCGCGGGACCAGCAGAGGTAGGGTTGCCAGTGTGTGCTGTCCTGCCAGTAGCCCAGTCTGGCCGCCACTGATTTCTGCAAAATAAGTTCTAAGGCTCCAAGGTACCAAGGGTTGGTGGCGTCCTGTGTGTGGTCTCACGTCTGTCCTTCATTGTAGCAGCAGTGAACGGGGTTCCCGGAGAAGCCAGCGTGGGGACAGCCACTCCCCGGGCCACAAGCGCAGGAGGGAAACGCCCAGCCCCCGCTCCGTGCGGCACCGTTCCTCCAGGTATGTGTCTGTCACACTGTAGGGCTGGGCTCACTTCTGAGAGCTCCAGGGCTGGCTGGGGCCTCTGTATTGATTATTCTCTTCCATTTCAGGTCTCCGTGAATCTTTTTGGGGGAACTCCACCATACCCCAAGTTCTGGAGCCACAGGACGTGCCCCCTTTCTCCCCAACAGAGCCGTGGGAGGGGGTCTTTGTCTGCCCTCCCCCCCAACCCTGGCAGCATCCTGGGGGGAGGGCTCCCTTCTTTCCCTCCCTCTTCCTTTTTTTTTCTTTGTTCTGTGAAATGTTAATCTCTGTGAGTTTTTCCTGGTTCACATGTTTTGGGGGGTTTGTGGTGGGTGGGAATGAGAATGGGAGTTGCGGGAGGGGAGGATACAGTTTGGGACTCCCAGGTCTTGACTCAGAAAGGATCTGGGAGGCACTGCCCCCCTTTTAGCCCCGAGTTCTTGGGGGGATGATGGTTTGGTACTTGCGGACCTGTGTGAGGTATACCCGGAAAAAAGGGGCAGGAGTTGAAATTGGTTGGCTCCTCCTGGCCTGCCAGTGAGGTTGTGGCCCCCTCCCCCCCCCAACTTTTCTTCACGTTTCTTAAAGGCATTTTGGTTTTTTAAAATCTGTACAGCAAGAGCAACTTTTTCTGTCAAATAAAAATGAGAAATGCAGGAATTGGTCTATAGATTGTTTATTACGGGTGGGGAGAGTTAGTTAGGAGAGGAGCTGCCCTTATTCTGTGGCTGCATCCCCCCTGCAAGGGGCATACCTTGGAGGAGCCTCATGGGGTGGCTCTAGGCTGTGGATCCCCCACAGAACCCACTCTCAAACCAACACGCTCGTTCCAGCTGGGAGCCAGCATGCTCATGCTAGGAGGGGGCTGGCCACTCTGAAGAAACAAAGCCTCTAAACCTTTTGTCCCCAGACTGAGCAGAAGGCTGGCCTGGGGGCTCTGGGTTCCTCTCCCCATTATGGCCTTTTGAGGGGTAGGTTGGGCTGGGGGTTGGTAGCTGGACTCAGAGAGCTTGGGATGCAGCAGTCTGGCCTGGAAAGAGGCTGAGGGTGGGGTGGGGTGGGGTGGGGTGGGGTGGGGCGGGACACACCAGTGAGGTGATGCCGGAGTCAGGAGAAGGTGTGTAGAAAGAGGCAGCAACCAGGTGGACACCCAAATCTCTTTTATTGGGGGGGTAGGGCGGTTGGGGGGGCCTCTCACTGCACAGCTTGTTCATTGGCGCTGCTTCCTGAGTCCTGTGGCTTCATCACATCCGGCAGCTCGGGTGGGCTGGAGAAGGGCTCGATGCGCAGGGCCTCAAAGGCCTCATCTGGTGGAGAGGGGGTGGCCACTGCAAAGTGAGTCTCCCACCCTTACGGGACCAACCTGACCCCTGCTCCCCTCCCCCAGCCTGGCCATGCTAGGGTCCTTTTCCTCACCCTCTGCATCCCTCAGCCTCTGGGATTGCATCCACCTACAATCTCCCCCATCGCCTTGTTCCCTTCACACCTCCTCTTCTCATCATACTTTGAATAAAATCTCATTGTGTCATTATGTCTCTCCACATGTCTCCTTGTGGTCCCCATATTCCCACATCAAGCTCTTTCTTGCCTCAAGATCTCTGCATTTGCCACTCTCTAGCTTGACACTTAGAATGGCTGGCTGCCTAAGAAAGGCATCCAGGGGCAATCAAATATCACCTCTTCAGAGAAGCGTTCCCCAACCACCCTGTACAACCACCCACTCTACATGCCCAATGCCCTGTGCATTGCCCCGGGAACACTGGGAACACTTAACCGCTAGCGTGAATGCCCTGTTTCTCTTGACCAGCTGCTTTCCTACTAGAACAGCAGCCCCAGGAAGATTTTCCCTGTCTCATTCCTGCTGTTACTACTTCAGCACAGATCAAATGAACACCACAACTTTTTCTTCTACATGGGAAACTTCTCTCCACCTGGCTCAGGGATCTCAACCAATTAGGCTCCCCAGGGGAAGTCGGTCACGTCTGACAAGTTTTAACTTTGGGGGTTGAGGGGCTGCAACTGGCCTCTAGTGGGGAGAGGCCATCTTTCGTAAGAGCCAGAGATGCTAAACATCCTGCAATGCACAAGACAACCTCACCCAGAATCATCCAGCCCCAAACGTCAGCAGCGCTGAGGTGAAGACACATGGCCCAGCTTAATAACGAATTCATCTTCCAAGCCACAAATCTGAGTGACAATTCTTGCCTTCATCACCTCTCCCCATTCTTTGGAAATAAAGTCTGGAAGATGCTATTTAACACCAGACACTATCATATCTCCCTAACTAAGCAAACCACTTTGGGGGGTGGGGAGAGACCCGTCTCTCTGCACAAGGAAACAACTACCCACCCAGAAGTGCGTTTTTGCAAGTGGAAGCAGACGGTCTACAGTCCACACCACAACCCCTATCAAAACAGCAATGACACACCTGAGGTGATGCCACCAAGGGTCCACAATCTATGCCATAAGTGGGGGTCATGGGGAGAAACAAATCACCTCACTGTGCTGTGATTTTTTTCACCTGCAAGATGGTTGAGTAGCTGCAAGTCTATAGGGTGCCTCTGTTCAAATTAGAGGAAGAGATACTTTTTCTGGAAAAATGCAGCCTGACCCTGGCTTAGGAAGAACAGATGTGCTTTCAGCCCTCCCTTACCTGCCTCAGAGAACAGCCTTGTATAGTACCCACCCTGTACAAAGTCTGCACCAGCCCCTCACCTGCCTCACTGTCACTGTGAGAGTTGAAGGAACCCACACAAAGGCCCGTTAAGACTGCCTTTTCCTGAGCACTTGCAGGGCCTGGGGTGCACGGGGGCTCACATTGCCTTGCTGTGAGGCTGGTCCCAGTGTCATACTCCTTTATGGAGACAAACTCCAGCCTGGGAGGGGCGGGGCGTGAAGTAGCTGCCCGAAGACACAGCTGCTGAGGCCTCATATAGTTTATCCTTATGAAACTGAGAAGTGCAGCTAAGGCTATATGCTCCCTCCTGAGCCCTCGCTACATTTTCTTAAAAGAAGCTAGAAAAATAACTCCCTGTAACTTCATCCAGATTTACCCAGCCATTCACACAGCCCCTAGGTCTGTCTACAGCTGTGAAAACACCCTATAACCCCTGTTTAAATTTCCAGAGACAAAGGATAAAATTTAAATCTTTTTCTTGGCAAAAGGAGCAACATAAACCACCCCCACCCCTCAGGTTTCTAAACTTTGGTCAGGGTGGAATGTGGCTAAGGAGAGTACAGGCTCTGGGGCAAGAAAGGGCTGAACCTGATCTAACCTCCCCAGGCTTAGTCTACTCATCCTTAAAATGATCACAATACAACTCTGGCCTGTACAGAGATGCTGGGGGAGTAAGCCATGTACCACGGAGACACTGGCTGGCATGGTGCCCAGCTCAGACAAGGTCCTGGCAGCCTGCATCTGAACTGTGGCCTCCCACATGACTGCCAGCAAGCCTCGGCGTCCATGTCTCCCAAATGGGGATGGCAGTGCTTACCCCTCAGGGCTATCAACAGGATTAGATGGGACAACAGAAACAAAATGCAGAGTGCAGGGCCAGGTGCTCAGTAAGTTCTCTGTAAATGTAAGCTGGTACTGTGACTAAGAATCTTTGAATCCTCCATGAAATGGGCTTCAATTTCTACAAGTATCTCATATGCTTCTCATTGTTTTTAATGGGGAAGCAAACACACTATTATAGGATATTGCCTGCATTTGGTGAACTGGGAGACATGGTCCAGGAGGCTTGGAGGAACAACTGCAGGCTCCCTGACCACCCCTTTCTTTGGCCATTTCCACCCTGTCGCTGCCCCTCTCACCTGCCCTGAAGGCTAGCCCCACAGTGGCTGGGGCCTGAGGCCGTGCTGTCTGGCTGGTGAAGCCACACTCGCCCAATGTCTTTCCGTCGTCCAGAAGCTGGTCGTCCTGAGGAGAGAGGCAGGCAGGGTCTCAGGAGAGGCCCCAGGAGGGGCAAGTCCCAAAGACTTTTCTGGTCAGCAACCACACTGAAAGTCAGAAGACGGAAAAGAAACAGCCCCAAGTAGGGCCCAGAACCACCCCAGAGTATATCAAACAGTTTCCAGGACTACACCCAAGACTTTCCAAATCAGAACCTCCCAGGGTAGGGTAGGGGTCTGGAATCTACCACCCTGCAACTCCAGGTGAATCTAATTTCAAGTGTCAGTGACCCCATCTGGCCACAGGCAGACCTGGTTGAATCCCAGCTCTACCACCTTGCACAAGGTGGTTGATCTTTTTGATGTGACGTTTCCTTATCTGTAAAACGGGAGTTATTGGAATTCCCAACTCATAGGGCAGCCAGAGGCTTCAATGAGCAAAGGACACACAGAAAGCACGGAGCACAGCAAGTGAAACAAGCTCAGGCAGTAGGAAGGGTCCTTATTACAGAAGCCCCAGCAGGTAACAAGAAGAAAAGGCCTTTAGAGACAAAGGGGGTGAAGGCTCAGCCTGGAGCAAAAGATCCGATTCCCAGTTTCCACCCAGAATCAGATCAAGGAACTTAGGTGAGGGACCTCATACTGCCAGAAACTTGAAATGAGGGGCCACCAAACAGAACTCCCCAATGAAAACCCCAAATCCCACGACATCCTTGCTGGATAATTGCAATTGGTTTGTAAGGGGGAAAGGGGCGGGGGCTTTTAGAACATCAGCAGTAAGTTGGGGAGTAATAAACAGTTGTTGGGTGAACAACTGGTGGGACCTGACTCATCTCAACACCCTCCATTTCTCCATTTCTTTGTATTAAGGCGTGTCTGGGGCGGGGGGCGTGTGAGAGGCCTGCACAGGATTGAGCATCGGGGTTCAAATCCTGACTCTGCCAACAACCTTGGCCTCGTTAAGTGGCCACCTCCGAGCCTCAGTTTCCTTAACCGCAGAGCAGGGAAGTCAAGGGTCAGCACGTCGCGAGTGGGATCGCTATAGGGATCAGATGTGACGCTGGCCCTCGGCGCTCAGCATAGGGCCTGGCGCGCGACTTTCAAGCCATCCGAACGGAGACCCCCGGTGTAGCGAGCGCTATCGGGGCTTCATCTCCCCGAGTTCGAGCAACGGCCCCACGCGGGGGAGTTCCGGCCCGCGGCAGCCGGTCGCTGATGTTTACATCAACGACGGGGCCGCCTTGCGCCCACGGCCAGGCTCGGGCGGCGGTTCCGAGCAGCACGCTCCCCCAGCCCCCGGCCGCCCGGAACCGACGGGACCGCACCTTGTACAGCCGCTGCTCGTCCGGCGGCCGCTTGAGGATGCCCTCGACGATGCGCTTTAGCTCGAACACAGTGCTCGACTCCTTGGCGTCCGTGAAGATGGTGGTCTTGTGGCGCCGGATCATGAGGAACACGTCCTGGGGGCGGCGGGCCGGCGTGAGCGCGGAGCCCGGGGCCCCGCGCACGGCCCACCGCCCTCGCCGCCCCCGGCCCCGGCCCCGGCCCCGGCCCCGGCCAAGCGCCCCTCCCCCAGCGCCCGCTCACCATCGCGGCTGCTGCCTCTCCCCCTCGACGCGCCGGCGCGGCCGCGCTCCGCCCCGTTCCCGGCAGCCCGCGCGCTGGCCCCAGCGTGCCCCGCGCCCCGCGGCCCCGCCCCATGGCCGCCATTTTAAGTAATCCGCAAAGGGGGCGCTACGGCCGAGCCTCCGACAGCGGACTCGGCGCCGTGGCGCGGGGCGGGGCCGGTTGGCGGAGTGGCGGAGGTAGTGGGAGGCCGACAGGGACCGAGCGCGGGAGGGACGTAGGGCGCGGTGGTGCCGTCTTGGGTGTGGCAAACCGAGTTCCCCATGTTGATGCAGTCTAGGGGACTCCCGTCCTTCTTGTGGGGAATATCAGGGACTAACTTCGCAAGCGTAGGGTGCCTCACAGCCTAATGAGAGTGAATGAATGATGTGTCTCGGTCATCAGGGCGGCAAGACATTCACATCTCAGCGAGACCTGGGCTGCCAGGTTTGGGAGTCTGACTCATGATTATGGGGCTTCCTGGCGGCTGTTTTGAGGAGGTGTTAAATTCTGGATCTTTCGGCCGCCGTATCAGGAAACAGCCCCATTTCCCTGCCCTAGCCTTGGTTGTAAGAATTATTTAAACCAGTTCACCGAAGCTTTAGGGCCTGTAAGGATCCTTGGAAGCTGCTTTTGGGGTTAGGGAGTGTGTAAGCAGCTCTTTGCAGGAAACCGCCCTCAGCAGGAAGCCCCTTTTCTTGTCAGTTTAGCAAAGCTATATTGTAAATAACTTTTTTTGGGGGGGGGCATACTGCTCACCACGTGGAACCTTAATTCCCCTGACTAGGGATCCAACCCCCTGCCCCCCTGCGTTGGAAGGTGGATTCTTAACCACTGGCCCACCAGGGAAGTCCTTGTAACTAACTTTTAAACCAGGCACTGCCCCTCCACCCATCTCTGGCCCAAGCACACCTTTCAGATCTTTTAATTACACAATACCTTGCCAAACTAGTTGGTTCTTTAGAGAAATGA
This sequence comes from Eubalaena glacialis, assembly GCF_028564815.1. Classification (NCBI taxonomy): domain Eukaryota; kingdom Metazoa; phylum Chordata; class Mammalia; order Artiodactyla; family Balaenidae; genus Eubalaena; species Eubalaena glacialis. Next base: position 58,008,264 of record NC_083728.1, on the reverse strand, counting down.
GCAAGTATTTAACAGATGACCAGATCTCTTCCCTAGCTTTCCCTTCAGTAACCTGAACAAACTGTGTGACTAAACTGTGTGAACAAGATAACATCTAGAGGAAGAGCCCAAGAAGTTGACGAGCCTGCATGCAGTGGAGGGATGGCAATAATTCTGACCCCCCTATCTCAACAATTAACTGAGATTACTTCCCTTCTGCCCTTTAAAAGTTTCATGGCCGAGTACAATCTGCGGAGGTGGTTTTTGGGGGACGCTGAGTCCATCATCTCCCCAGATTGTTGTCATTCTGATTAAAAGCACCTTTCCTTTGCCACCAACATTTGTGAGTATGCAATTGATTGTGAGCAGCAAGCAGCAGGACCCCCATTTGATAACAAGTCCTGGCAAACATCCTCAGAAGAAGCAGCATGCATGGCCAAAGTTGGTGTTCACGCTTCCCAGGAGGAGGGTGCCCTGGGCAACTGCCCGCCTTTCTGCCCAGATCCACGCAGGCTCCGGAAGGGCCTGTGGACTTGGTTTCCCTCTCTGGCCGCCCTTCGTACCTACTGACAGCCTAGGCCTCCCTCCTTGGTAGTTGGACGCTCTCCTGTGTCGCCCCAAATTGCAGTTATACTAGAGCAAGAGAAGGAGGCTTTTCTTTCAACCTCTCCCAGGGAGAAGAACGTCAGCTGAGTCATCGCTGGCATGTGCCAGAGAAGGCATGCCGTGGCACCCAGTGAGAGATGAGCCAGTGGTGCCCCTGGATGCTGAACAGCTCAGCAGTTGTTGAGGCCACAATTTGAGGATTCTTTGGAGTGGGTGGAACCTGAAGATGCTGCTGCCTTGGCCCTGAATCAAGCTGGTGGCTAGCCACGCAGGCTCTGGGCTCAGACCTGCTGGGATTCAAATCCTTGCTCTGGCACTGAGTGTGCAGCCTTGGGCAGTTAACCTCACCAAGGCCCAGTTTCCCCCTCTCTGAGATTGGAGAATAACTGTTTGTAAAGTTTGTGGAGCCTTGCTGTAAGGAGATAGGGTCGGGGGGGGGGGGTCCCTGGAGAGAGAACCCAGCATGGTTTTCTTGACAGAAGAGAAGCCATTTTTGGCCTAAGCCACTTTGTGATCTAAGCCTGGCCTCATTGCAAGCCCTTTCGTGAATATGCACGTACCCTTAGCCTAAAATTCCCCCAATTTTGCCGTTCGGGGAGACACTGCTTTGGGAAAGATCCCTGGTGTTCTCTTCACTTGCTGCAAATAATAATAAATCCTTCCTTCTCCCGATCTTTGGCTTGGTTGTGTCTTTTCGCTTGACACTCACCAAGAGGCAAACCCAGTTTGCGGGTAACATCACCAAGAGTTAGCACTCAATAGATGTTTCCTAAACTGTAGCTATAGTTATTTTTGACTTCTGGCCTCTGGCTCCTCAGGAGTCCTTTGAAGTCCCTTTTCTTCCTGGGACTCCTCCCCACCTGTGCCTCAAGGCAGACCTTTCCCTCAGATGGGATCTCTGTGCACCCCATTGTGCTATGTTGGGTGGGTCGGTTGCAGGAGGTAACTGCAGTCCTCGTGTCAGTACAGTGACACCTCCTGCAGTGGGAATGGGGTCAGGAGAAGTTTGAGGGAGGAGCAGGGGCTGAGCCCCCAGCCCCCCAGTTCTGTGGTCTAGCTGGGTGCAGGCCCTCCTTCCTGGGGGCCATGACAGACAAAATGGGAGTCTCAAGATGGTGGGTGAGCCAGCTGGCCAGCTGCTCTTGCTTCTCTGCACAGGAAGTCCTCCTGGGCCCTTTCTGCCCTGTTGCCTCAACCACCCAGCGCTCACGAAGAGACCCTCCCCGGCCTCCAAACTAAGCCTGTAGGGTCTCAGCCTGGTGGGCCTTCTCCTTTGGTCTACTTAAACTTTTTAAAGTGTTGATTAATAAATAGTAATTGTCAATCATCACTCGTTACTAGTGTGCCTCTAGTTGTGTCATACAACTGGTTTCATTTCTACGAGGGAAGTGATAATTCAGTGTGGAATTAGAGTCAGTCGCCCAGATTCAAATCTGGTTCCACCTCTTGCCTGCTGTGGGTCTTAGGGCATATTACCTAGCCTTTCTGGGCCTGTTTCCCCATTCGTGAAATGGGCACACCTCACGGGTGTTCAGAGATCAGCGGAGAGTCCGCCAGTGCCTGGCGCAGCCTGCGTGCTCACTGGGCAGAACTGAGTCATTCTGACTCTCCCAACAGCCATGATAGGGTTGGTGTTACCAGTTCAGATTGTAGATGGGGAAACTGAGGTTGTCAGTACTCCTGGGAGAGGCTGGGCCATCTGGTTGCAGCTCTACCAACTGGAGCAGGTGAGCAGCTAGAAAATGCTTGCTTGGACAGGAGCCTGATGTCCTGTCCCCGGTGGGTTCTCAGGACTATCCTCGCCGCCCCAGGGGCTCCCTCCTGGCAGGTCAGGCAGCCGTCGTGAGGCCGGGGGCAGGATGCTACTGATGCAGGGCCAGGTCCATACCCCCCCCCGCCCCACCCCCCACCCCCCACCCCCCACCCCCGCCCCGGCTCCAGGCCCAATGACCTTGCTGACAGGCGGGATGCAGCAGCACAGGGTGCCGCGCCACTGAGCCTGCTGGACAGAGAAGAGCTGTAGCTTGTCCAGCCCTGTGAGGCTGCCACAACAGGAACGAGCAGAGAGGAGGCGGGCCTGGAGGCCACACTGTTGGAGTGGGAGGAAGTGGAGAGAACCAAGGCGGTAATACCCTCTTTACCATCCCCAGCTGCCTCCAGAATCAGACCACCTGGGTTCAAATCCCAGTCTACCATCTACCCGCTGTATGCCTCTGGGCCTGTTTTCTCATCTGACAAATGGGGAAACCCCCCTCACAGAGTGTCTAGTGAGAATCTCATGAGATGGTGCAGTAGAGCTCTCTGCACCGTCTGGTGAGGGTTTAACGAGGAGTAGCAGATTTCTGCTCATTCCCTTCCGTGGGCAGCCCGCCCCCTCCACTTCTAGGACACCCCTGCTTAGCTCTCACCTTACGCTTCAGAAACACTTGGCTCTGGGACTTCCCTGGTGGTCCAGCAGTTAAGACTCCACGCTCCCAATGCAGAGGGCCCAGGTTCGATCCCCGGTCAGGGAACTAGATCCTGCATGCCGCAACTAAAGATCCCGCATGCTGCAACGAAGATCCCGTGAGCCTTAACTAAGAACCAGCACAGCCAAAGAAAGAAAGAAAAGAAACACTGGGCTCTGAATGGGGATCCATTACTCTAATCACGGCAGGTCCAAGACTGAGGCATCCTGGCTCTCAGTCCCTGGCTTGTTCTTGTCTCAGTACCTTGGGAGGCATCTTAAGGAAGTTCTCTGGGCTGGCCCCCGGCTGAGGGCGGGATGGGAGGACGGTCAGCATCACCCAGCAGGGGCGGCTAGGGTCCCACCGCAGATGTGCCCACAGCCTTTTGCCTGGCCTGCCACAGCCATGCCCTGTTCTGGGTACCCTGGTCCCCAGTGACCCCACCAGGGGCAGCCAGTAGACGGCCCTCAGCCTAGGGGAGACAGCAGCCTGGAGCTCCCTCACTGCCCAGTCCACAGCCCCACCCTCCCAGCCTGGCCTGGCCCAGCAGCGACCACGTGCTGCAGCCACTTTTTCCCCTGGGAGGAAAGAAGGGAGGAAGACGAGGCTCAGGCCTGAGTGGAGGCAGCTGCACTTGGTCCTGCCCAGCCAGGCTGCCCCTTCAGTGATAGCCTCCCCTGTCCCCCCTTTCCCCACTGCCCCGTCAACTGCAAAGGGGGGCTTTGGAGTTTCCAGGTTTTGTTCCGGTTCTTGTTCTTTCTGCTGTTCTAGAAACTGAGCTCTGTCTATAGGGATGGATGATCCTTGGCCTGGGGATGAGGAGACGGCAGAGAGGGGATAGGACACCAGGTCCCAGCACATGAGGGTGGTCAGGGAGCTGAAAGGGCCTAGGCCGGTCTCCAGATGCAGGTGGGGGAAGGGGGCGGTCCTGGGCCTGGGGGGCCTGGCCAAGGCTAGGACACAGCCTCAGACTCATCCAGGGCATGGATGGGGGCAGTGGCAGAAAAAACAAGGATAGCAGAAGCTATGGCCAGGCCTATCTGGGGGCTCCTGTCTCCTCTTGGCAGAGGGCATGATGTCAGGTGCCCCAAACTCCTAAGACCTTAGAATTCATGGGAAGGCCAGGCCTGGTGGCTGGCCACCTGCCTCCTGGGGCACTTTCACTGCAGTGGGGCAAAATCTATATGAGTTTTCTATTGCTGTGTAGCAGATGACTACAAACATAGCAGCTTAAGCTCTAATTTATTAAATCACAACTCTGCGGGTGGGCTAAACTGGGTTCTCTGCTTAGGATCTCACCGGGCTGAAATCAAGGGCTTGGCCTGTCAGGGCTCTCATCTGGAGGCTGGGAGAAGAGTTGGCTTCCAAGCTGGTTCAAGTTATTGGCCAAATCCGGTTCTTTGCAGTTGTAGCGCTGAGGTGTCCCTTTCCCTGCTGGCTGTCAGCCAGGGGCTTTCTTCAGCTCCTTGCCACCTGGCCCCTCCATCTTCAAAGCTAGCAATGGACAATCATTTCCTTGGTGTTGGATCCCTCTCATATTTGAGTTTCTCTGACTTCTTCCAGAAAAGAAGGGCACACAGACCAGACCTAGCACTGACTCACTTGCCTGTCTTTGGGTGCTCTGACTGGAGCTCAGGGGGTTAAATATGAGCAGGAAGGGAAGGGAGGGAGTGTGAGACCCCCGGACACTCGGGAGGCTCCTGGAGGAGGGTTGGCAGCTTGGGTTTGGTGAGCCCCAAGGAGGAGGTAGGAGATAGATGAATGGATGGGTGGATGGCCCCTTAACTTTATTAGGCCTCTAAGCCCTAAGTCAGAAGGGGCAGGGTTGGGGGATGTGTAGATCCCCACACAGACCAGGCAGCTGAGGGACCCCAGAGTCTGGCTTCAGGTCACTGTCACTGCATCAGAGGCTGAGGCGAGCCTGAATCCAAGGGCTGTAAGTGGCCACATTGGTACAGACACCTGGACGGTTGGGCAGGGCACAGCCCTTGCCCCAGCTCACCACACCCACTAGGACCCAGCGCCCAGATTTCATGCAGGTCAGGGGTCCTCCAGAGTCACCCTGCAGGAGAAAGAAGAGCTTAGGTCCCAGCCCTCCAGGGACTTTGGGTCCCAGGGCTGCAGTCCCCCAGGTGGTGCCTCTGGGTTGGGGTCCAGGACACTGAGCCCTGGAGGTGGTACCTCCTGGATCCTGGGTTCTAAGGAGGTAAGGTGCTGGCCATAGGAGAATGGACTCCAGAGTTTCCAGGCAGCTTCTCACACCTGGCAGGCATCCTTCTGGCCCTCGACATAGCCGGTGCACAGGTTCCCTGGCAGCACTATGTGCTCGGCACGAGGCACGTTGGTGCCCATGTGGTAGAGGAGGTCACAGGTGCGAGTATCCAGCAGTGGCACCCTTACTCCCTGCAGAGGTCGCCACTCTGGGAGTGGCACTGGAGAAGAAGGGGGACTTCTAAGAGCTGGGAGACAGTGAGGTGGAAAAACTGTGAGGATGTTTGGGTCCCTGGAGGTCACGCTGGGTCCTGGATTGGGGCAGTGAGGGGCTGGGATTCCTGGTCAGTGAGAGGTGGAGAGAGATCGCCTGTCCCTCCCCCAATGCCCCAGTGCCCCGCCCTCTGCCTCACCTCCTGAGTGGAGGCTGCCCTAGCCAGTGATCCAGCACGGTGTGCCTGGTGGTGGGCAAGCCCCAGGCTCAGGCAGGCAGATGGGCTGGACTCATGTGCTCAAGGGCACTGGGCGGCGAAGCTGCAGCAACGCCAGGTCCCCTCCGGCCCCGTCCTCTGAGTAGTCCGGAGGCAGCAGCACCCTCCGCACGGGCACCAAGAGAACATGGGGCAAGGCGGGACCCAGGTGCAGTGCCCCGAGGCGCACGTGGTACTCATATGGCAGCGCCCTCCTGCATGACAGCGGTGGGTCTAGTTAAAGCAGCTCCTCCTCCACCCCCAGTAGGGCCCCCGTACCCGCCACCCTCTCACTCAGAGCCTGGGGACCACGCTTCCGCCAAGTGGCGCCCCCCCATTCCGTGGGTCTTGCTCCACCCGCCCGTGCCCCGCTCGACGTTGAGCCCTCAGAGTAGGGGACTGCCCCTTGTCCAAGCCTGGGCTGCCTGCTCACCTCAGGAAGCGGTGTGCTGCTGTCAGCACCCACTGGGGGGCATGAGCGAGCCCACACACACATGTGCCCCGCGGTGCTGGATGCTCGCCTGCCTCGGCCGCTCTCCGTCCTGGGTGTCCCGGCCCCCCACGATGAGACTTGACACCTGAGGCTGCCCGCAGGCTGTGAGAGGACAAGGGGAACTCAAGGGCGAGCAGAGGAGCGGGGAACTGGGCGGAGGATGGGGGCAGGGAGACACAGGGCTAAGGTTGGGGGGTTTGGCACACTGGAGGAGGAAGCAGGGAAGGGACTGGATTATGGGTTTGGTGTCAGATAACAGGGTGAGGGGAGGGAGGTCAGAGATTAGGAATGAGGGTGCCCTCTGGTTGGAGCCTGCAGAGAGAGGAGGAGGATCTAGCCCCCCCAGAGGCCCTTTTGTCTTCCTTTAGACCCTGGTTGGTCCCAGACCTAGCCCTGTGGCCCAGGCTCTATGCCCTATGCCCAGGCCCCAGAGACCACCACTGCCCCCCACCCGCTGTGAGATTTGGCCACTTTAGGTCTGGATACAAGCCCTGGAGCCCAGCCCCTCCCCCATCTTGTATTTCCACTTCCTGACAGCTGCTCCTGCGTGCCCCCCACCCCTAGACCCCGCAGCCCCTGGATTCTGTTCTCACTCTTGCAGCTGGTGTCCTCCTTGCTAACTGGGCTGGGGGATGACCTGGGGGCTTAAAGACCCAGGAGGGGGTGGGGGCCTGGCCAGGAGGTAATTAAGGAGGTCAGGGCTGGGCTGTGGCTTCATCAGCCCAGGCTTGAACAAAGATGCTTTGAACAGTGCTTTTGAGGTGGCAGGAAAAGGACACCTGGGTTTCTCAAAGGAAACCTGGCTTGGGCCAAGGTGCACAGAACTGGGGGCGGGAGCCTGTGCCCAGCCAGGTAAGGGGGGGGGCGATGTGGAGTGGGGATGAACGGGGGTGGGGGTTGTTTCGGTCGGGCCACGAAGCTCCAGAGGATCCTTGGCCGCTCACCTCTGAACCGGATCCTGCCTCCTGGCTCCTTGCAGTGCTCGGTCACTGGGGCTTCTGAGCGGCATCGTTCTGTCCAGAAATCCTGGCTGGGACAGCCTCATACAGAGCCCAGGCTCCAGGCCTTGCATAGCCCCTCGCAGCCCCAGCTCTGCACAGTTTTTTTGCGGGGAGGGGAATGAATGTCTTATGAATATCTTGTTTAAACCTGGCGGCTCTCCTCGCTTAACCCTAGAGGCAGGAGCAGACTTGACCTTGGGAAACAGTCTCCTCTTCAATTTGGGGCGGCCAGGACAGCAAGGCTGCCGGTCTCGGGTGAGGCTGGGAGATGCTGGGGACAGGGCTCAGTTGGCGGGCTGGGCCTGGACTGTGCCCACCTCCCAGAAGGCTCTGGAACCTCCTTCTACCAAGTCATCCAGCAGCCCTCCACTCGGTTCCTCCTCGTGGGGGCCTTCCTGCCCAGCACACCTCCTCCTCTGCCACGTCACAGTGGGAGTTGATGTGTGATAGAGGAGGTTTGATTTGTTTGTTCTCCCTCCATGAGGCAGGGTCTGGGTCTCTGTCCCTGTCTTAGCTCAGGCTGCCAGAACAGAACACCACAGACTGGGGGGCTTAAACACAGCTTATTTCTCACCATTCTGGAGGCTGGAAGTCCAAGAACAAGGAACTGGCAAGATGGGTTTCCCTCTGAGGCCTCTTCTCTTGGCTTGTAGGTGGCTGGCATGTAACTGTGTGATCACACGGCCTCCTCTTTATGTCTGCTGGGCATGGGGGGGCGGTGCTGGTGTGCTTTTAGAAGGACATTAATCCTATCGGATCAGAGCCCACCCTTATGACTTCATTTAACCTTAATTACTTCCACAAACAGTCACATTGGGGGTTAAGGCTTCAACATATAAATTTTGGAGAGGACACAGACATTCAGTGCATACCAGTCTCCCATGGCCTGAACAGTGCCCAGCACAGAGTGGGCACTGAGTATTTGGGAGTGAAAGGGGCCAGCAGGGCATCATGCCGGGAGTGAGGGTGAAGGATATGAACGAGGGGACCTAGAGGCGAACCAGCCCCAGCCCCAGCCCCTCCACTCAGAGTGACGGAGGGCAGCCTCAGGCCTGACCTCTGCTGTCCACGCTCTAGGAGCAGGCTCAAGCCCACGCTCGAGGACTCTGGAGTCGGCTTGTGGAACGCCCGCCCTCCAGCCCTGAGACCTTGGGAGAGTTTCCTCTTCTGTAAAACCCTCCTCCCAGGTGGTTGTGAAGATTAACTGGGTTAGCCCACGCAGAGCTTGGAATAGTGCCTGGCTGATGTAAATGCTATAGAAGTGCCACAAGAATAAAAGAAGCACCTTCCCCAAGGCTCCTGACCTTTCGTTACCCCGGATTCAGCTGCCATTAGAGGCCTTGGCAGGAATGGAGCCAGGTGGGCAGTGTTCCCCTTGGTGCAGAGTTGGGGCAGCTGGAGAGGCAGGTGGGAGCAAGAGTGACCAGGGACCCTGGGAACACACAGCTGTCTCTGGGGATATGGGCCAGACCTTGAGAGGGGAGTTCACTGGAAGGCGGGATGGAAGGAGCTGGGTGGTTGCCTGTTGCAATTTAGGTGAGGCGGGAAGCCTGGAGGACAGACACCTGGGTGCAGGGACCAGGAAACAAGTTCCCACTGAGAAACTGGCTTATGGTGGGAGGATCTGGAACTGATTGAATATTGGACAATCAAACCTGAGAGAAGTAGGAAAGGAACCTCTTTCCAGGGGCTCACCCCAACCCAGCCCCTGTCTCAGATTGAGAAACTGAGGCACAGACCCCTGCTGGGCCCACACGCCCTTCAGTCCCACCCTTGAGTCACACTGCAGAAATGGCCCCTTGGCAAATGTCATCTACTTGCCCTTCTCACAACCATCCTTCTCAGGGCCACAGCTGAGTCATCCCCACCTTTTTCTGGTGCCGGACCTGTCCCCACTTCCACGGGAGGGCAAATGGGGGCCATCATCCCACCATGTCCTCCAGGTCACAGTGATTGATCAAGAAGTGACACATGACCCCAGACCAGCCAATCAGAATCCTTCCCTGGGATTTTTACCCTGGAGGAGGGAGAGAGGACCCCTTGGGGCCCAGGCAGGGGGCAGCCATAGCTGCAGCCACTGGCGAGGACTCTCAGCTGGCCTGAGAGCCTGCAACCTTGCAGGCTGAGAAAGAGTGTCCTGTGGAGCTGGAGCTCCTCATTCCAGTCATCCTTGCCCTTGGTGGGCTGTCCTTTATCCTTCTAAAGCAACTCTCCTTCACTCATGCTGGTACTAGGGGATTCTTTTGCTTACAACCAAAGTCTTTAAATGCCAAGGATGAAAACAAAATAACAGTTCAACAAAGGTGGAGGGGAGGTGCGCCCTGAGCTGGCTGCCCTGCCAGTGTGTTTCAGTATGGCGGTGCCCAGCCCACCATCTGCAGCACAGGACTCATCTCTGACAAGTGCCCAGCCCTGCCCTTGGCCAGACCCCAGGGGCACCCTGTAGACCTGGCAGCAGGAGGAGGTGGGAGGGGGTGGCCTTTCCAGGATTCAGGTGGTGTGCTCACTGATGTCCCAGCAGAAGCTGGGCCCTTTGGGACGGACACAGCCAGACCCCAAACCATGCTGACCCAACAACCAGGGGTCATCCAAAGCAGCCTGAGGGGGGACAAAGGTGTGGGGTGAGCCAGGCCAGGGGGAGGGGCATGCCGTGGCACCTGGCTGGAGTCCTCTTGAGCCTCTGGGTAGGTGGCCCTGAACAGGACCCTATGGGTGGACGTGCGCCTGGGCGGGCTTGAAGGTATTTCTGTGGATGAGTCTGTCACACGGGCACTGGGCCACCAGAGGCTACTCTGCCTGCGCTGGAGGAGGGGCAGTGTCGCAGTGTGGCCGGTCTGGGGCCAAGCGCTTAATAGGCATTAAATCACACTGTCCTCCAGTAACACATGGGACACCAGGGCAGTGAGTGTTCTGCTTGGGGTCAACTCAGAGGGCCTTTGGGGGAGGTGAGTGGGGGCACCCTCAGGTTTTGGCTGTTGGGGAGGGCAGATGGGGGGAGTGGAAATCTCAATGCAGGTGAGTCTTACAGGAGACCTGGGAGACCCCACCCGTCTGGTACCTGCTGGCCCCTCTGAGTCAGGCCATGCAGTGAGAGGTGGACACAGGCCTTTGTGAGCTGAGTGACTTGAATGGTTCTATCACCTTGCTGGGCCTCAGTTTCCTCATTGTGATGAGGGGGAAGAGAAGCTCCAGCCTTGCAGGGCTGCCGAGAGGCATGAAGCCTGAGCGTGGTGTCCTACAGCCTGTGTGGCTGTCCAGGTGGGCAGAGGCGAGGAGGGCACCCTCCCAAGACTCCTCCACCTGCCTCTTCACAGAGACCACCTCTCAATCGACCAGAGCTTCTCATACCTTCTGCTCTCACAGCACCTCTGTATCTCATGAAAACGCAGATCTGCCCGAGCAGTTCCAAGCAGCCCAAGTCGGCCCTGCTGGCCTGGTCCCTTGGCCATGCTGAGGCTGGGTTCTGGGACCCCAGCATGGGGGGGGGGAACACGCTTGATGCTGCCCCTCCACCCAGGCCACCTACGGAGCTTGGAGCCCCCACGACCCCAGGACAAGCCTCAACCATGGGGAGTCAGGAGAGAAGGGGCCATGCCAGGTCCTCATCCCCCACAGGCGATGCTGAGGTGTGTCCCCGTGATTTCTCAGGGGATCCCGGCCAGACAGCACCTCAGCTGCCCACAAGGGTAACCTCCTCATCTGGGCAAACGTCATTGGCTCTCACCCCTCCTGCCTCAGTTTCCCCACTCTTCACTGGGGCTTCTTGGTATCGTCTCCCAAATAAATTACCCGCACCCTCGTCCTGGTCCCGGGTCAGCTTTTGCGGGACCGTGGTGAGACCAGGAGCGTCTGGCGTCTGTGTGGTGGGGAACACGGCATGAGCACTGGGGGTGTTTGGGGGTGTTTCCTCCACTGCACCCCATTCCAGCCTTCCTAGCCCCCAGGGACCCTGTTGCTACTTATGTCCTCCTGTAAATTATCTTTCTTTTTTTAAAATATTTATTTGGCTGCGCCGGGTCTTAGTTGCAGCACACGGGATCTTTGTTGCGGGATATCTTTAGTTGCGGCATGAGTGTTCTAGTTCCCTGACCAGGGATTGAACCCCGGGCCCCTACATTGGGAGCACAGAGTCTTAACCACCGGACCACCAGGGAAATCCCTGTAAATTATCTTTCTGATTGAACTAACCTGAGAGGGTTCTGTTGTTTGCAACCAAAACCTGTATAGCACAGATGGGTGACGATGGTTTAGGAGTTAAGGAGTGGTCTTAGGGTGGATGGGACGCGGGTAACTGTGAGGGTGTCCAGGAATCCACCCAGGGCCACAGAACGTGGTGCAAGGCATCAATGTGAACATGCACACGTTTATTAGCAAAGGGGACAGAAGGGGACTGGGCCTGGTCCAGCAGGCAGTCCTGCCACTGGGGTGCCCCCAGCCCTTGGCTAATGTGCCTGGAGCTGCAGTAACTACTGCACCCTCATGGGCTTAGGTGTGCACAGGCCAGCTGCAGGAGTCAGGGAGCCCAGAGCAGAGCGAGGGGCAGCAGCAACTGAGAGGGGTCTGGCCTGGGTGTGCTGCGGCCCACCAGCACCTGGATCCAGTTGAAGTAACTACTGACATTGGTGTAGATGCTGGCCCGGTGCGCCTACCACAGCCCACTCCCCAGCTCACGATTCCAATCTGAATCCACAGCTCATTCTTTTCACAGACCAAGGGTCCACCTGGGTCACCCTGGAAGCAGTGTGGGTGAGCAAGACCTGGGGTGGGGCAGGAGGGGCCAGTGGAGAGGCTGGTAGAGCAGGAGGGGCTGTGGAGCTGGGCAGACTGGGTGCAAATCCCACTCCTCCCCCTGGAAGCAAACAAACTTCAGTTTCTGCATCTGCAAAGGGGGGCAATAGTCTATCCACTCAATTTCACATAAGGATCAAAGGAGGTACAATTAATGTAAAACGGGAAGCTTGTTTTATAGGCTGGATAAATGAGGTCTACAATGATTTTCTCATGAATAAACTCTAAGGGTGGATTGGTAGGGGTCAAGGTGGTTGCTCTCAGGCCCAAGATTGGGAGGGGTGGTACCCAGTTTCAGTATGGCCCTCATTGGGGCAGGGGTACTCACTTTGCAGGTGTCAGTGTTGCCATCCTCAGAGCCAGCACAAATCATATTATTACTGCTGTGACTGTGGTAATCAGGCTGATGGAACAGGTAGGAACACCTGGATTTGTTTATGATGGAGACTTGCACTTCCTGAAGATTGTAGGGAGGTGACAGATCTGTCAGGGGTTGAGGGTGGGAGAGAGAAAGACAACAACCTTAGCCTCTCCTCTTCCATCTGGAGAAAGGGGGTATGAAGGGGAGTGGACTTCCTGGAGTACCCACAGTACCTGGGACATTGCCCTTGATTCCTCTGCTCTAGTCCAGCACCCAGCATGTGGTGGGTGATGAACAATATCACAGAGGGACCCAATGGATGGACAGGCTGTCACAGCTCCTCCCTGAGACTTGGTTTCCCTCTCTGTAGCCTGCAGATGACAGTCGCTGCCTGAGCCAGTGGGGAGAGACCATGGCTGAAGCATACACCGGGGGAGGGGCTGCTGCAGCTGAGCTTGTTTATAATTAGTATAGCTGCAGGATCCAGGCTGAAGTTTTCCCAAATTTGATGAAAGATATGAATCTACACATTCAAGAAGGTGAACAAATTCCAAGTAGGATAAACACAAGGAGATCCACACTGAGATACATTTTCATCAAAATATCAAAATGCAAAGACAAAGGGAGACTCTTGTAAACAGCGAGAGAGAAGCTACACATCAAGTATAAGGGATCTTCAACAAGATTGACAGCCACATTCTTTTCAGACACCCTGGAGGCCAAAAGGCAGTGCAATGACATATGTAAAGTGCTAAGAGACTAAAACAGTCAACCAAGAATTCTATATCAGGCAAAACTATCCTTCAAAAAAAATGAAGGCGAGATTAAGATATTCCCAGATAAGCAAATGCTGAGAGTGTTCATCATTAGTAGGCCTGCCCTACAAGAAATGGAAAAGGGAGCCCTTCAGGATGAAATGAAAGGGCAGTAGCCAGTAACTTAAACCCATAGGAAGAAATAGAGAACACTGGTAAAGGTAACTACACAGGTAAACATACAAGCCAGTATTATTATAGTTTTGGTTCATACCTTTTTTGCTATACAATTTAAAAGACAAATGCAACTTAAAAGACAATAATTGTAAATCTCTGTTACACAGAGATTGGTTACACAATATATAAAGATATGGTTACACAATATATAAAGATGTAAACTGTGACAATAACAACTTGAGAAGAATAGAGTTGTATAGGAACAGAACTTTTGTATGCTATTGACCCTAAGTTGATATTAATTCAAAGTAGACTGTTATAAGTTTAAGTTATTAACTGTAATCTCCAGGGAAACTGCTGAGAAAATAACTAAAAAATATACAGAACAGGAAGTGAGAAGGAAATCAATACAGTACACTAATAAAAATTAATTAAACACAAAAAGGGGGAAATAAGGAACAAAAAAGATATAAGACATAGGTATAGATATAGATATGATATAGATATAAGATATCTATATCTTCTACATCTGACAAAATATAGAAAACAAATTGAATAATGGTAGAAGTAAATCCTTCCCCATCAGTAATTAATTTTAATGTAACTGTATTAAACACTCCAATTAAAAGGCAGAGATTGGCAGAATGGATTAAAAACAGAGATCCAACTATATCCTGTCTACAAGACAATAATTTTATTATTTTTAAATTTTTTTATTTTTAAAAATTTATTTATTTATTATTTTTGGCTGCGTTGGGTCTTCATTGTTGCATGCAAGCTTTTTCTAGTTGTGGCGAGCGGGGGCCACTCTGTTGCGGTGCACAGGCTTCTCATTGCGGTGGTTTCTCTTGCTGCGGAGCACAGGCTCTAGGTGCGCAGTCTTCAGTAGTTGTGGCACGTGGGCTCAGCAGTTGTGGCTCATGGGCTCTAGAGTGTAGGCTCAGTAGTTGTGGCTAGCGGGCTCTAGAGCGCAGGCTCAGTAGTTATGGTGCATGGGCTTAGCTGCTCCACGGCATGTGGGAATCTTCCCAGACCAGGGCTTGAACCCGTGTCCCGTGCATTGGCAGGCAGATTCTTAACCACTGCGCCACCAGGGAAGCCCGACAACAATTTTAGATCCAAAGGTAAATATAGGTTTAAAGTGAAAGGTTGGAAAAAGAGATTCCATGCAAATAGTAACCAAAAAGAGCTGAGGTTGCTATACTAATGTCAGACAAAATGGATTTTCAGTCAAAACATGTTACAAGAGTCAAAGAAGGGGGACTTCCCTGGTGGTCCAGCAGGTAAAACTCTGTGCTCCCAATGCAGGGGGCCTGGGTTTGATCTCTGGTCAGGGAACGAGATCCCACATGCATGCTGCAACTAAGAAGTCTGCATGCCGCAACTAAGAAATCCCACATGCCACACCTAAGTATCCCGCATGCCACAGTGAAGATCCTGCATGCCGCAACTAAGACCCAGCACAGCCAAAATAAATAAATAATAAATAAATATTTTAAAAAAGAATCAAAGAAGGACATTACATATTGATAAAAGTGGCAAGTCCTCAAGATATAATAATTATAAATATCTACACATCTAACAACTGAGCCCCAAAATACATGAAGCAAAATTGCTGTAACTGGTGGGAGAAATAGACAGTTCTACAAGAACAGTTGGAGACTTCAATGCCCCACTTTTATTAATGGATAGAACAACCAGAGAGAAGATCAGTAAGATAACAGAGGACTTGAACAGCATTATAAAGCAGCTAGACCTAAAAGACATATACAGAACAATCCACCCAAACAAGAGCAGAATACACCTTCCTTCCAAGTGGATGCAAAACATTCTCCAAGATAGATGACACATCAGGCCGCAAAATAAGTTGCAATAAATTAGAAAAGATTGACATCATAGAAAACAGTGGATTGAGGCTAGAAATCAATAACAGAAGGAAAACTGAAAAATTCACAAATATGTGGAAATTAAACAACATACTCCTAACCAATGGGTCAAAGAAGAAATCACAAGGAAAATTAGAAAGTACTTTGAGATGAATGGAAATAAAAACACAACATACCAAAACTTATGGGATGCAGCAAAAGCAATTCTCACAAGGAAATTTATAGCTGGAAATGCCTATGTTAATAAAGGAGAAAAATCTCAAATCAACAATCTAACTTAAGGAACTAGAAAAAAAAGAGCAAATTAAACCCAGAGGTAGAAGAAGGAAGGAAATAATAAAGAGAGGAATGGGAAAAAAATCAAACTAGGGAACAGAAAAACAATAGCGAAAATCAACAAAACCAAAAGTAGGTTCTTTGAAAGATCAACAAAATTGACAATGAAAGTGGGGACATTATTACTGACCTTAAAGAAAAATTAAGGACTATAAGTGAATACTATGAACAATTGTATTCCAACAAATTAGATAACCTAGAGGAAATGGACAAATTCCTAGGAACACACAAAATACTAAAACAGACTCAAGAAAAAATAGAAAATCTGAACAGACACATAACAAGTAAAAAGATTTAGTCACTAGTCAGAAACCTCCCAATGAAGAAAAGCCTTGGGCCAGATGGCTTAAATGGTGACTTCTATCAAACATAAGAGGAAATTAACATCAATCCTTCTTCCAAAAAACAGAAGAGGAAGGAATACTTCCTAACTCATTCCATGAGACTGGCATTACTGTGACACCAAAGCCCAAGCAAGTTATCACACACAAAAAGAAACTACAGACCAACATATATGCAAAAATCCTCAACAAAATACCAGCAAACTGAATCCAGCAGCATATTAAAAGAATTCTACACCACGACCGAGCGAGATTTATCCAGAGTGCAAGGTGGGTTCAACATACGAAAATCAATCAATATAACATACTACAGACTACAGTAATAGAATGAAGGAAAAAAAAAAAAAACCCACATGGTTATCCTAATTGATGCAGGAAAATCCAACACTTTCATTATAAAAACACTCAATTAACTAAGGATAGCGAGAACTTCCTTAACATGATAGAGATCATATGTGAAAAACCCACAGCTACAGAATTGTGAAAGACTGAAAGCTTTCCCCCTAAGATCAGGAAAAAGACAATGATGCCAGTTTTTTGCCACCTCTATCTAACACTTTACTGGAAGTTCTAGTCAGAGCAATTAGGCAAGAAAAGGAAATAAAACACATCCAAGTTGGAAAGGAAGAAGTAAAACTATGTCTATTCACAGATGACATGATCTTATATATAGAAAATAATGGAGAGTACACAAAGAAGGACTAGAATTAATAAATGAATTCAGCAAATTTGCAGGATCTAAAATCAAGACACAAAAGTCAATTATATTTCTATACACTACCAATGAACAATTTCAAAAGGATATTAGAAAAGAAATTTCATTTTACAATAGCATCAAAAAGAATAAAATAGTTAGATTTAATTGAGGACCTGTACACAAAAAACTACAAAACATTGCCGAAAGAAATTAAAGAAGACATAAATAAATGGAAACGTATCTTCTGTTTATGGACTGGAGACTTAATATTATTTAGATGACAATACTCCCCCAAAGCAATCCACAGATTCAATGCAATCCCTATCCAAATTCCAATGGCCTTTTTAGTGGAAATTGACAAGCTCATCCTAACATTTAGAGGGACTATCAAGAGACCCCAAATAACAAAACCAATATTTGAAAAAGTAAACAAAGTTGGAGAATACACACGTCCCAATTTCAAAACATACTTGGAAGCTACAGGAATCAAACAATGGGGTCCTGGTAAATGGATAAACATACAGACAAACGGAATAGAATTGTGAGTCTAGAAAATAAACCCATTCTTCTTTGGTCAACTGATTTTTGACAAGGGTGCCAAGATAATTCAGTGGAGTAGAGAATAGTCTCTTTAACAAATGGTGCTGGGACAACTAGATATCCAAATGCAAAAAATGAAGTTGGACCCACTACTTCCCACCATAAACAAAGATCAACTCAAAATGAATCAAAGATATACATATAACAGCTAAAACTATAAAACTCTTCAAGAAAACATGAGGGTAAATCTTCATGACCTCGAATTTGGCAATGATTTCTTAGACATGACACCAAAAGCAAAAGCGCCAGAGAAAAAATAATCTGAACTTCATCAAAATTAAAATATTCTGTGCATCAATAGATACTATCATGAAAGTGAAAAGAGATGTGGTCCACGAGTCTTGGCTCAGCCTTGCATCCGAAGTGCTCTTCCCCCATCAACACCAGGGACTGACAACATGGAACCTGGAAGGAAGGAGCTATGATGCCACTTTCGAAGAAACTGAAGGGTTAAGTAAGAGGATTCAAAACACAACTTTCTGACGCTAAAGCCCACCTGTTCTGCAGAACTTCGGCTAGGTCTTCATTTCAACTTTCAAACCTTTAGCTCCTTGTCCTTTTCCTGGAGATTATTGCCTCTTTCCTGGCATCACTTGGCTCTCTAAGCATCATGAACCCCATTAGGCCAGCTGGTCTTACCCTTAGCTACGTATTAGAATCACCTGGGACGCTTTAAAATAGCCCAATGTCTGTGCCACATCCCAGACCAATTAAATCCATGGAGTGAGACCCAGGAACCAGTTTAAAAAAAAAAAAGAAGAAGAAAAAAGGAAAAAAAAAACCCCACAGAATAGGAAAAAATATTTGTAAATCATATATCTAAAAAGGGTCTAATATCCAGAATATATAAAAACGATTACAACGTCACAACAAAGACAACTCAGTTTAAAAATGGGTTGGGGGGGTGGTCTTCCCTGGTGGCGCAGTGGTTAAGAATCTGCCTGCCAGTGCAGGAGACATGGGTTCGAGCCCTGATCCAGGAAGATCCCACATGCCGCAGAGCAACTAAGCCCGTGTGCCACAACTACTGAGCCTGCGCTCTAGAGCCCACGAGCCACAGCTACTGAGCCCGTGTGCCACAACTACTGAAGCCTGCGCACCTAGAGCCCGTGCTCTGCAACAAGAGAAGCCACCACAATGAGAAGCCTGCGCACAACGAAGAGTAGCCCCAGCTCGCTGCAACCAGAGAAAAGCCTGCGTGCAGCAACGAAGACCCAACGTAGCCAAAAATAAAATAAATAAATTTATTTAAAAACAAACAAACAAATAAATAAAATTGGGTTGGGAATTCCCTGGAGGTCCAGTGGTTAGGACTCTGTGCTCTCACTGCTGAGGGCCCAGGTTCAATCCCTGGCTGGAGAACTAAGATTCCACAAGCCACGTGGTGTGACCAAAAAAAAAAAAAGGGTAAGGGACTTAAATAGCCATTACTCCAAGGAAGATATACAACTGGCCAACCAGCACATGAAAAGTTGCTCAACATCACTAGTCATTAGAGAAATGCAAATCAAAACCACAGTGAAATACCACTTCACACCCACTAGGATGGCCAAAACAAAACAAAACAAACAAACAAAAACCTGGAAAATAACAAGTTTTTTATTGAGGAGAATGGAGAGGAATTATAACCCTTATTGTTGATAGGAATGTAAAATGGAGCAGCAGCTATGGAACACTGTTTGTCAGCTCCTCAAGAAGTTAAACATAGAATGACCATGTGATCCAGGATTGCACTCCTAAATACATTCACAAAATAATTGAAAAGAGGTATTCAAGCACCAATTTGTATACTAATACAAATACCCAAAAGATGGAAACAACACAAATGTCATCAGTGGAGGAATGGATAAACAAATTGTGCATCCATACAATGGAATATTATTCAGCCATAAAAGAGAATGAAGTTTTGATACATACTATAATATGGATGAATCTTGAAAACATTATGCTAAGTGAAAGAAGCCAAACATGAAAGGTGACACAGTGTATGATTCCATTTATATGAAATGTCCAGAATACGTAAATCCATAGAGACAAAAAGTTGGTTAGTGGTTGCTAAGGGCTGGAGGGAGGGGGTAATTGGGAGTGACTGCTTAATGGTTATGGGATTTCCTCTGGGCGTGATGAAAATGTTTTGGATCTTGATAGAGTTGATGGTTATGCACTGTGAATGTTCTAAATGCCATTGAATTATATACTTTAAAATGGTTAATGTTATATGAGTTAAACCTCAAAAAGAAAGAAGGAGTGAAGTACTGACACACACTAAAACATGAATGAACATTGAAAATATTATGCTTAGTGAGAGAAGCTAGCACGTAGTGTATAACTGCGTTCATATGAAGCGTCTAGAGTAGGTAAATCCATAGAGACAGAAAGCAGATTAGTGGCTGCCAGGGGCTATGGCCCTAGAACAACGGGGAATTAGGAGTAATGGCTAATAAGCATGGGATTTCATTTTGAGATGATGAAAATGTTCTGTAATTAGACAGTGGTGATGCTGGAACCACTCTGTGAATATACTAAAAAAAAAAAAGTCTGAATTGTATGCCTTTTTTTTTTTTTTTTTTTTTTTTGGCTGCACCGCACGGGGCGTGGGATCTTAGTTCCCCAACCAGAGATAGAACCCACACCCCCTGCAGTGGAAGTCCGGAGTCTTAACCACTGGACTACCAGGGAAGTCCCTGAATTGTATACTTTAAAAGGATGAATTTTATGGTTTGTGAATTATACTTCAAAAAACCCCCAAAAACAAACAAAAAAACCAAACAATGCCTGATGCCTTTTTGACAAGTCCACCCCAAAACCTCGCACACCCCCGCAGGCTGGGGGTGTGGCCTGGGCCGGTGGGGGGGCCTCCCTCTCTGGTTTCTGGCTCACAGTCTCAGGAAGGGAGGGGGAGCTGAGTGTGGGTACAGAAAGCCCTGCTCTACAGCGGGGCAGGGTGTGGAAAGGAGGTGAGGAGAGATTGCTCAGCTGGCCAAAGTCAAAGCACAGTGGCACACAGACCAAGGTGGGGGCCACTGCAGCTGGTGTGGCTGGCACAGGGCGTGGTGAATAACACTCCCCTTCCCCACCTGTCTGTCCCCAACCTCACTCTTTTTCTCGTGGATGTCCCCCCAGCCAGTCACCCAGCAGTCGTCCCGGTTCTTGAACTCAGAGGAGGAGGACAGGACACAGACGGGCTGGATGTGCTTATTGAAGGTGACGGAGGAGGACAGCTTCAGCAGGGAGATGTCGTCCTGCGAATACTTCCTGGATTTGGGTTATATAATAATACTCTTCACCCTGTAATGACAGAGGTAGGCCCGCAGGCTCCAAATGGGTGGTGTGGCAGACAGCTCGCCAAACTGGACCGACCATTCATAGGGATCACTGTTGCTGGCAGGGGAGGAGAAAGCCGTCAGGGGTCCTCAGAGGGAGGGTGGGCCACCTGAGCACACCTGGGGCTGCTCCCTGAGCTGAGATCCCCGGGCTGCTGCGGGGCTCACCCCAGACACCATTAGCAGGTCTTCCTTCGACCAAAGAGGCCAGGGTAGAAACGGGGAGAGCCCAGACAGCCCCAAACAAAGTCCCACACCTGGGGACTTGAGGGGGTTGGCAGGAGGGTGCCTCCCCTGCCAGCTCATCTGGCCAGTCACTCAACCACCTGTCACCTCCAAGAGCCCTTCTCAAAAGGGAACGAGCAGGTGCACGGGCGCCACAGCAGGCTGGGCTCAAAACAGCTTCCGGGGCCACTGTCACCACAGGCCAGGCTCTGTGTCCAGCACTTACTTCAGCTCATTCCTCCCCCGGGGGGGGGGGGTCACCTCCGCTGGGAGGTGGGGTGAGGAAGGTGGAGGTTGGTGGTGCCATTTGGGGACAAGTGAAGCAAGAAAGAAAAGAACAAGACAAACAAATGTGCGTGGGAATGTTCTGGGAGAACGTTCTGGTAGAAACTGCACAGGGTTTCCTCCCGGAGCGCCCTGGGGGACTCGCGTGGGTGCGTAACGGGCTGCAGCCGGGACTGGGCCTCAGGAGCACACGAGGGCCGTGTCCACGTGGGGCATGCGCGCAGGTCCTGCTGCAGACCCAGGGCCCGGGGTCAGCGGGCCGCCCGCCCCCAGACTCACTTTTGGAAGCAGTGCGCGGCCGAGAGCACCCAGCGGCGGTTGAGCAGGCTTGCTCCGCAGTAGTGGGAGCCCCATAGGCGCAGGCTGCCCTGCCACGGCCAGCGCCCAAGCTCTGCGTCCTTTCCACCCACTATGCGTGTCGGGACAGTCCGTTGGCCACATGGCCCTGGGATGGACAGATGGACACCAGGCTGAGCTGCGGGAGGCAGGCCCACCCCGTCCACCCTCACCCACCGGGTGGGAGAAGGGAAGGGGCGCCCCGGGGAACCGCGCGTCCAGGGGTCTTGCCGCCCAGGAAGAAGGGGACGCTGGGGACCTGCCCCACGTGGGCCACAGGCGCCCGCCCCTCCCCCACACCCAGGGGCGGCCCCATCAGTTACATGCGAGCATAGAAGAGTTCTCGAAACCTGGGGCGGGGAGAGGAAAAGATGAGTCGCCCTTCGCGCTCCGGCTCAGGTGCCCTGCGCAGGGAAGCGCGCCCCCTGGACGCCTTACCTGGAAGCAACAGGTCCCTACCCCGCAACGCTGCGGGTAGGAGAGAAGGTGAGCTCCCCTCGGTCTCCACGCGCCCCACCCTTCCCCCATCACCCCTAGCTGCGCCGGCAGCCCCCGCCTCAGCTCACCCTGCCTCGCGATTTCGACCCGCACCAACAGTTGCGCGAGCAGCAGCGCCCCGACCTGCGCGCCCATGGCCTCTTCTTCCCGCCGCCTGGCGCTCCCTCTGCTTCCGCCAGCTCCAAGGCCCGGCTGGGGCGCCCCCTCGGGGAGAGGGAGCCACGGGAACCCTGGCCGCCCCCTTCCCTCAGCTTGACCTCTCTGGTCCAAGGGCTGTTTGGGAACCTGGGACGTCACAGTGCCCCGGCTTTGAGCTTCTACTGGGGCTCGGTCCCCCAACTACGTACCTTGTTATGGCCCAGGAGCCAGTGTACCCAGACGATCCCTTTCTTGTCTGCGACCCTGGGGGCCTGGCTGCCCCCCATGCTGCCCTCTTTTCTACCAATTCCTTCTGCTAGGAAGGACCAAGGACCTGACCCACAGCCAGGACTCCCATGAAAGCACATTAGCAAGTCCTCACTGAGACCCCCATTGGGGGTCTCGCACTGTTGGGCTGAGCCAGGAAGAAAAGACCCCTCACAAGCCTTTCTTGGGGAAATGATGATCTTGGGTCTTGTCCCTCCCTGTGCTGGCCTCATGCTAGTCCCCACGTGCGGCCCAGGCTACCCCCTGGCGGCAGGCCCCGGCCCCTTTTATTACCCTCCTCAGGATTCAGTCTTGAAAGTTGAAACTGCCTTTCACAAACTTTCTTGCCCTGGGTCCTGGGGGGAAGGAAATTGACAAAGAAAGGGAGAGAGAGACGTCGCTGGGTTGTTCATCCCAGCGTCCCTGTGACCGGTGACTCTACGGACTGGGAACCTGGGAAGGCTGTGCCTGCTTGGTGCCCCTCTATGTGTCCTGAACACTGCCTGGGATGTGGAGGTGTTCATGGAGTGTTGAGTCCCCCAGCATTGGCTTCTGGGGGTCCCTCCAGGCAGGGGAGCCAGTGTGGACTTGCAGGAGTATCCACAGGTGTGTATCCCCCTCGGGAGCCCTGGGTCTTGGGTCCAGCCCGGCAGCACCCTCAGCAGGGCCTGGGTGGTGACTGCCAAGGGAATGAGCTGCTGGAGGCAGGAGCAGGCGGAGCAGGTTCCCTGCCTGGCCAAGCGGGAGAGAGGGTTCCCAGATGGTGTCCTTGACCCGGGCACACTGGTGGAGACATGGTGGAGACGCCTGATGCTTGGGGACAATGGAAACTTCTGCAGAGGATGAAGCCAGCCTGTCAGCAAACCTCCTGGACTTCACACACTGCAGAGGGGACAGTGGGCATGGGCTCTGGCTGGTGGACACAGGGACAGACTGTGTGCAGCAAGGGCTGGAGTTTTCCCCTAAGACGGTCCCCCTCTGTGGCCTTTGGCACCGCAGTGCTTGTGACTGGCCAGTCACTGTGAGCTCCCTGGATCAGGGCTAAGTGCGGCTCCTTGCACAAGACGAGACACAGTGCCAGCACCTACCTTGCAGTGCTGTGGGGACGGCCCAGGAACTCCTCCTCCCCTGCAGCCTGAAGGATCGCTTAAGCCGCAGATCCTGTGCAATCCTCGGGGCTGCCTACGGCTCTTGAGAGCTCTCTCCTCCCTCTGACCACCTGCCTGTCTCCTGCCCCTACTGTCCTTTCCTGGTGAATGCCATGCCTGCTCCAGCCTGGGGCCGGCCTCTCCCTGCAGACCCCTCGTCCAGATGGTCACGCAGCAGGCTTCTTCTGGGCCTTCAAGTCTCAGTGCTAATGTCACCTCCTCAGCTAGGCTTTCCCTGTCCCCCTTCCATCTAAAGCCAGCCCCATATGCCCCCACTGACTGTCCTTCTCACTGACCTGTTGTATTTCCTCCCTAGAACTTAGCAATGTCCAAAATGATCTTGTTCGGTCCTTTGTGTGTGTAGCTGTTGGCTCCCTCCAGGGACTGTGTGTGACACACCCAGTGAATGTGGAATTGAAGGGCTGATGGAGGACCCAAAGGGCCCCGCTCCTGCTCCTCTGCCCTGCACAGTGGCCAGCAGGGGTCCCCACTCACACACACAGGGTCCCAGCCCTGTGCTCCCTCCTCCAGCTGCCGGCTTACATTTCTCCAGCTAGTTCCTGGGCTCCCCTGGAAAGACCAGGGCTGGGGAAAGAGGGAAAGAGGGAAAGAGCAAGCCCAGCCTGGCCCCGAGCCCTCACCATCCACGTCAGGGTGATGTGGATTCCCCCCCAGCCCTGCCAGGAACCCCAGGATATGTTACTGCTCTGCTGGCCACTGAGCCAGGGACAGGGCTGCTGGGGAGAGTTGGCTTGGGCAAGCCCTGGGGTTTGCAGCCCTCAGTTTCCCTGTCTGAAAAATGGAGGTAACAGTAATGTGCACCTTGCAGGGCTGCTGTGAGCATCTGGCGACGCCCTGTGGTTAAGCTCCTACACATGGAAGATACTTTCTCATGCACCCCTCTGGGGCCGCAAGGCACAGGGAGGATCACCCAGCCAGAGGAATGTCCTTCTGCCAGCTAGGCTTTACTGCCTCTCAGACAGACACGTCTGCAAAGGCACCAGCCCAGCACTGGGCGCTGGAAACCCCAGTTCCAAGAGTCCCAGAAACCACCCAAGGAATCCTTGAACGTGGGTGCTCCTTGGGACTCAGCCTTGAATGGTGGGTGAGAAGCAGGTTCTGTCCCTGGGGGTCCACGGGGTGGCAAGGAGGGAGAGAGGGCATCTTGGGGCCCCCTGGGGACACCTGAAACGCAGATGCTGGGCCCAGGGCTGTGAGGTCTGAAGAGGGATAGATGTGGGTATTGGGAAGGGGGCTTGTCATGGGGCTGGGTGGGGGGGGGGGCGGAACCAGAGAAGGTCCCTGGAGGACAGAGGATAGGTGGATGGTTGAAGGTGGCTGTTGGGGAGGGTTTGGGGAGGAGGTCCCTGCAGGAACTGCCTGCTACACTCTTGGCAGGGAGCAGAGAGAGAGGGCATGAGTTTGGGATGCAGGGGCTGAGGTTGCAGGGCTGACTGCCCGGATAGGCAAGGCAAGCCACGGGGAGACGGGGGTGCCCCCAAGCGGTCCCAGAAGCAACAACAGGGCAAAGATAAGATCCTAGCAAGGCTTGGAGAGAAGTTCCTGACATCCCGAGCTGAGCTCCAGGTTGTGCTGACAACCCATGTGGTGTAGACGCTGACGTTGGTGGAAACACTCAGCCTCTTAGGGAGCCCGCAGTGGGATCCCCAGCTCACAACCCGTGTGACAGACGTGACCAGTGTCACAGACCAGGGGGCTGTATGATCAAGAAAGGAGAGCTGACCAGCCTTGGGCACTGCAGGGAGAAGGAATGTGGGAGACTTTTCTGATTCCTAAATTTTTTCCACTTCTCAAAAAGCTAACATATGACCCGGCAATCCCACTCCTAGGCATAAGTCTGGAGAAAACCATAAGTCAAAAGGATGCATGCACCCCAATGTCCATTGCAGCAATATTTACAATAGCCATGAAATGGAAGCAACCTAAATGTCCATCGACAGAGGAATGGATAAAGAAGATGTGGTACATATATACAATGGAATATTACTCAGCCATAAAGAGGAATGAAATAGTGCCATTCAAAATGGCAAATAGTGCCATTTGCAGGGACATGGATGGACCTAGAGATTGTCATACAGAGTGAAGTAAGTCAGAAAAAGAAAAACAAATATCATATAATATCACTTATATGTGGAATCTAGAAAAATGGTACAGATGAACTTATTTGCAAAGCAGAAATAGAGTCACAGATGTAGAGAATAAACTTATGGTTACCAAGGAAAGAAAGTGGGGTTGGGATGAATTGGGAGATTGGGATTGACATAGATACATTACTGTGTATAAAACAGATAACTAATGAGAACCTACTGTATAGCACGGGGAACTCTACTCAATGCTCTGTGGTGACCTAAATGGGAAGGAAATCTAAAAAAGAGGGGATATATGTGTACGTATAACTGATTCACTCTTCTGTACAGCAGAAACTAACACAACATTGTAAAGCAACTATACTCCAATAAAAAATTTTGTTTTAAGTACCCATTCTTCTCAATTGACCCTCGCATCAACCTAGCCTGCAGGCAGCTCCCCTCGAAGGGGCTCGCTGGGTCTCTGAGCAGCCCCAAATGCTTGGTTTAAACCAAAATCATGCTCAGTGAATACTCAGTACTGCATTATTGCTTTTTTCCTCTACCTAATCTCTTGATTTCTGATTTAAAAGATGTGGATTTATTAGTTTATTGAGTATTTAGAACATTTTTTGCTTTATGTATTTCAAAGCTCTGTTATTGGGGCATAAAGGCTCATGCCTCTTACATCTTTTCAGTGGCTTGTAACTTTTATCAATGTAAGATACCCCTATAGCTCATTCTTAAGACTTCAAGCCGTGGGTTCTATTTTATCTGCGATTATCTGCTGTGTGATACTCCACAGCCACTTTCATCTTGTTTGCAATTTTTCCACCAATATATATTCTTCAATCAAAACAAAATAAAAAGAATACATTTATAAAGAAATTACAAGAAGTTAAATTTCTCAACCTATTTATGCTTGGCCCTTATTGGAACAGACTTGCTGGAATCCTTGTAAAATAGTAAAGTACCTCCACTAACAGTATTATGGATTTTTGTTATTGCAAAAGAAACGTAAGTTTCATATGATTTACTGACACCTTATGGGGATAAAGGCACATCCTGCCTGCTTGAGATTGGGTTTTTTGGTCCCAGAAATTATGTTTGAGAACTCCTGGATTATCAGAATTATGTAAGAGCCAGTGTATTTCATAGTAAATCTGATTTAAAGACATCCCTATTATTCAGCCATAAAAAAGAATGAAGTAATGCCATTTGCAGCAACATGGATGGACCTGGAGATTATCATACTAAGTGAAGTAAGTCAGAAGGAGAAAGACAAATACCATATGATATCACTTATATGTGGAATCTAAAAAAATGATACAAATGAACTTATTTATAAAACAGAAATAGACTCACAGACATAGAAAACAAACTTATGGCTACCAAAGAGGGAAGGGGGGGAGGGAAAAATTAGGACTTTGGGATTAAAATACACACACTACTGTATATAAAATAGACAACCAATGAGGACCTACTGTATAGCACAGGGAACTATACTTAATATCTTGTAACAACTTATAATGGAAAAGAATCTGAAAAAGAATATATATATATACACGTGTGTGTGTGTGTGTGTATGTGCGTGTATAAAACTGGGACTTCCCTGGTGGTCCAGTGGTTAAGACTCCATGCTTTCACTGCAGAGGGCACAGGTTTGATCCCTGGTCAGGGAACTAAGATCCCACATGCTGTGCAGCATAGCCAAAAAACAGACAAAAAACGGAATCACTTTGCTGCACACCTGAAACTAGCACAACATTGTAAATCAAGTATATTTCAATAAAATTTTTAAAAATAAAATTAAAATTAAAATAAATAAAAATAAAGACATCCTGATGGTCCTATCATCATCATCAAGTGTTCCTTAGAACTCACAACCATTCAATAACCCTTTTTGTGCTCACAGGTACCTGGTCACCTGCTAAGTGTGATACTGAGGAGGTAAAATATGCATAGTCCTGGTGCTGTGATCTGAATGTTTGTCTCCCCCAAGTTCGTATGTTGAAATCCTAACCCCCAGGGTCATGGTGTTCAGAGGTGGAGACTTTGGGAGGTACTTAGGTGATGAGAGCAGAGCCCTCATAAATGGGATTAGTGTAGATATATATAAATTTTTCTTTTTTTGGCCACGCTGCGCAGCTTGCAGGACCTCAGTTCCCCAACCAGGGATTGAACCTGGGCCACAGCAATGAAAGCCCGGAATCCTAACCACTAGACCACCAGGGAAGTCCCTATTTATTTATTTATTATTTATTTATTTATTTATTTATTTTTGGCTGCGTTGTGTCCTTGTTGCTGTGTGCGGACTTTCTTTACTTGCAGCGAGTGGGGCCTACTCTTTGTTGCGGTGCGCAGGCTTCTTACTGTGGTGGCTTCTCTTGTTGCGGAGCACGGGCTCTAGGTGCACGGGCTTCAGTAGTTGTGGCACGCAGGCTCAGTGGTTGTGGCTTGCAGGCTCTAGAGCGCAGGCTCAGTACTTGTGGTGCAGGGGCTTAGTTGCTCCGCAGCATGTGGGATCTTCCTGGACCAGGGCTCAAACCCGTGTCCCCTGAATTGGCAGGCGGATTCTTAACCACTGCGCCACCAGGGAAGTCCTATTTATTTACTTTTTATTGAAGTGTAGTTGATTTACAATATTGTGTTAGTTTCCGGTGTACAGCAAAGTGATTCGGTTATACATATATATGTATATTTTTTTCAATTCTTTTCCGTTATAGTTTATTACAAGATATTGAATATAGGTCCCTGTGCTATACAGTAAATCCTTGTTGTTTAGATTAGTACCCTTATAAAAGAGAACCCAGAGAGCTCCCTCACCCCTTCTGCCATGTGAAGACACAGAGAGAAGGCAAAAGCTATGAACCAGGAAGCAAGCCCTCAGACACGGAATCAGCCAGCACTTGGATCTCAGACTTCCAGCCCAGGAACTGTGAGAAATAAAGGTCTGCTGTTTATAAGCTGCCCACTTTATGGTATTTTTTCATAGCAGCCCAGTGGACTAGGACACCTAGCAAAGCATTTGGCTTAGCAATGGACGAGCTTTCATAATCCTCTTTTTCCAAGTGTGTTCATTACATTCCATGTTTCTACTCACATTATGTTAAGAATATACAAAGTGGAGGAGATACTTCTTCCTCTTCAGACTTAAATAATCTAGGAGAACTCAGAGTGCTGTAGACAGATAACCTGGCCGATATGGAACCAATATCATGTACAGACCTGCCTTTCTAATGGTCTGCTAATAGGGATTCTAGAGCCTGGCCTGGTCTCCTTTTCTCAACCCCTTACTTTATTTCATTTAAAACATTTTTTTATGGAAAATGTATATACAAGAACTGATCTTGAATATCCTTCCACATCTCTACATTTTTCTCTCATGTAATCTGCCCCTTTTAAACATTTGCTCTAAGTTCTGACCATGTTTCACTACTTTATCTTCAAGTTTGCTGATTCATTTTTTAGTCACGTCCATTTTATTATTCAGCCTTTTGGCTAAAATGTTTTACTTCAGCAATATTTTATTTTTATTCATTTATTTATTTTTTAAAGATGTATTTATTATTTATTTATTTTTGGCCACATGGGTTCTTAGTTGCGGCACTCGGGATCTTTGTTCAGGCATGCGGCCTCCTTGTTGCAGTGCACGGGCTACTCTCTAGTTGTGGCGTGCGGTTTTTCTCTTCTGTAGTTGTGGGGCGCAGGCTCCAGGGCGCGTGGGCTCTGCAGTTTGCGGTACGCAGGTTCTCTAGTTGAGGCGCGTGAGCTCAGTAGTTGTGGCATGCAGGCTTAGTTGCCCCGTGGCATGTGGGATCTTAGTTCCCCGAGAAGGGATCAAACCGGCGTCCCCTGCATTGCAAGGCGGATTCTTTACCATTGGACCACCAGGGAAGTCCCAACTTCAGCAATATTTTTTTTAAAGTAATTTTTATTTATTTATTTATTTTATTTTTGGCTGCGTTGGGTCTTCATTGCTGCGCGCAGGCTTTCTCTAGTTGCGGCGAGCGGGGGTACTCTTCGTTGCAGTGAGTGGGCTTCTCATTGCGGTGGCTTCTCTTGTTGCGGAGCACAGGCTCTAGATGCATGGGCTTCAGTAGTTGTGGCACGCGAGCTCTAGAGCGCAGGCTCAGTAGCTGTGGCGCGAGGGCTTAGTTGCTCCGTGGCATGTGAGATCTTACCAGACCAGGGCTCGAACCCGTGTCCCCAGGCAGATTCTTAACCACTGGGCCACCAGGGAAGTCCAATTCAGCAATATTTTAAATTTCCAAACACTCTTTCTTGTTCTCTGATTGGTCTTCTATAGTATAATTCTTATTTAATGCTGATAAACCCCTCTTCAAGCTTTCTGAGGACACCAGTTAGAATTTTCCAAGTTGTCTGCTGTTCCATGTACAGTAAGTCTCCTACATACGAAACTGAACGTTGTGAACTTTCAAAGATTTGAATGTGCATTTGAATGTCCAATCACGTAAGTTAGTTCACGTGTCTGGTGTACTTTGTCACGTGCGTGCATCCTATACAAGTGGTTGTGCTTTTGTGTACTTTAGTGTACAGTACTGTATAGAGTACAGTAGTACAGTATCTTTATTTCAAGCCCAGGATGTCCGGAAGTAAGCATAAAAGCAGCAGTGATGTAGCTAGTACTACTGTACTTTTCAAGGTACTGTATTGTAAGATTAAAAATGTTTTCTTTATGGACTTCCCCGGTGGTCCAATGGCTAAGACTCCATGCTCCCGGTACAGGGGGCCCAGGTTCGATCCCTGGTCAGGGAAGTAGATCCCACACACCGCAACTAAGAGTTTGCATGCTGCAACTAAAAGATTCCCGAGTGCCACAACTAAAGACCCTGCATGCCACAACGAAGATCTTGTGTGCTGCAACTAAGACCCAGCGCAGCCAAATAAATAAATTTTTTTTAAGTTTTCTTTATTTTTTGTGTTTGTTTTTTATGTATTATTTGTGTGAAAGTATTATAAAGCTATTACAGTACAGTACTATATAGCCGATTGTCTTAGGTGGGTACCTGGGCTAACTTTGTTGGACTTATGAACGTGCTCTCGGAACGGAACTCGTTCGTATGTAGGGGACTTACTGTATTATCTCAGTTTTCCTTGGAGTCAGTTCAGTTTATTGAAATAGATCCTTCTGGTGCATGCGCAGATTTTCTGCAAATATTTCTTCATCCTTGGTTGCTGTGCAGTAAAAGGTTAACTGAACAGGCCTAGGATGTTCAAACCCTGCACAATCCAAAGAAAGGACTGGCCCTTGCCCACCTGCTAGGAAATAACCTCTGAGCCCTTGGAATGTCCTGCCTGAAAAGACTGTCTTTGTAGACCTGGGGTCTCGGGCCACTCTGGATAGTTGATGATAACGATGTGATTTATGGCGGGGCCTTGGGTCACACTGGATCAGCTGGACCTCTGAAGGGGCTGCAGTCTGAGAAATAAGGTTGGCCACATGGGCCCTCCATGCCTATGTGATGAAACCCCAGTAAAAACTCTAGACACCAAACTTTCAGTGAGCTTCCCTAGTTGGCAAAACTTCACGAGTGTTGTCACACATCATTGCTGGGAAAATTAAGCACTGCCCACCTGACTCCCATGGAAGAGGACAGCTGGAAGCCTGCACCTGGTCTCTTCCAGACTCTCCTCTGCACCTTTGGCATTTGCTGATGTTATCTGTATCCATTAACTGTAAGGAACCATAACCAGGAGTACAACAGCTTTTCTGAGTTCTGTGAATCCTCCTAAAAAATCATTGACTCAGAGGGTGGTCCTGTGGACCCCAACTCAGTGGTCTGCTCACATCTATGAGAGAGCCAGTTTGGTGACTTTGGTGCCCTGCAATATTGTCTGCAAGGAAGGGAAGCTACCTGTAGACTCCGTAGAGTTAGGTGAGGCTTGTTGCCGGGCAGCAGGCAGACAGGGAGGCTAAGAGCCCTCTAGATGGTCAAATCAGGCCAGCGTTTATTCTGTGGGTCCTGTAAAGGATCATCACGTTTAACATTAGATGACACAGTGCGAGACCCCCAATGGGGGTCTCAGTGAGGACTTGCTAATGTGCTTTCATGGGAGTCCTGGCTGTGGGTCAGGTCCTTGGTCCTTCCTAGCGGAAGGAATTGGTAGAAAAGAGGGCAGCATGGGGGGCAGCCAGGCCCCCAGGGTCGCAGACAAGAAAGGGATCGTCTGGGTACACTGGCTCCTGGGCCATAACAAGGTACGTAGTTGGGGGACCGAGCCCCAGTAGAAGCTCAAAGCCGGGGCACTGTGACGTCCCAGGTTCCCAAACAGCCCTTGGACCAGAGAGGTCAAGCTGAGGGAAGGGGGCGGCCAGGGTTCCCGTGGCTCCCTCTCCCCGAGGGGGCGCCCCAGCCGGGCCTTGGAGCTGGCGGAAGCAGAGGGAGCGCCAGGCGGCGGGAAGAAGAGGCCATGGGCGCGCAGGTCGGGGCGCTGCTGCTCGCGCAACTGTTGGTGCGGGTCGAAATCGCGAGGCAGGGTGAGCTGAGGCGGGGGCTGCCGGCGCAGCTAGGGGTGATGGGGGAAGGGTGGGGCGCGTGGAGACCGAGGGGAGCTCACCTTCTCTCCTACCCGCAGCGTTGCGGGGTAGGGACCTGTTGCTTCCAGGTAAGGCGTCCAGGGGGCGCGCTTCCCTGCGCAGGGCACCTGAGCCGGAGCGCGAAGGGCGACTCATCTTTTCCTCTCCCCGCCCCAGGTTTCGAGAACTCTTCTATGCTCGCATGTAACTGATGGGGCCGCCCCTGGGTGTGGGGGAGGGGCGGGCGCCTGTGGCCCACGTGGGGCAGGTCCCCAGCGTCCCCTTCTTCCTGGGCGGCAAGACCCCTGGACGCGCGGTTCCCCGGGGCGCCCCTTCCCTTCTCCCACCCGGTGGGTGAGGGTGGACGGGGTGGGCCTGCCTCCCGCAGCTCAGCCTGGTGTCCATCTGTCCATCCCAGGGCCATGTGGCCAACGGACTGTCCCGACACGCATAGTGGGTGGAAAGGACGCAGAGCTTGGGCGCTGGCCGTGGCAGGGCAGCCTGCGCCTATGGGGCTCCCACTACTGCGGAGCAAGCCTGCTCAACCGCCGCTGGGTGCTCTCGGCCGCGCACTGCTTCCAAAAGTGAGTCTGGGGGCGGGCGGCCCGCTGACCCCGGGCCCTGGGTCTGCAGCAGGACCTGCGCGCATGCCCCACGTGGACACGGCCCTCGTGTGCTCCTGAGGCCCAGTCCCGGCTGCAGCCCGTTACGCACCCACGCGAGTCCCCCAGGGCGCTCCGGGAGGAAACCCTGTGCAGTTTCTACCAGAACGTTCTCCCAGAACATTCCCACGCACATTTGTTTGTCTTGTTCTTTTCTTTCTTGCTTCACTTGTCCCCAAATGGCACCACCAACCTCCACCTTCCTCACCCCACCTCCCAGCGGAGGTGACCCCCCCCCCCCCGGGGGAGGAATGAGCTGAAGTAAGTGCTGGACACAGAGCCTGGCCTGTGGTGACAGTGGCCCCGGAAGCTGTTTTGAGCCCAGCCTGCTGTGGCGCCCGTGCACCTGCTCGTTCCCTTTTGAGAAGGGCTCTTGGAGGTGACAGGTGGTTGAGTGACTGGCCAGATGAGCTGGCAGGGGAGGCACCCTCCTGCCAACCTCCCAAGTCCCCAGGTGTGGGACTTTGTTTGGGGCTGTCTGGGCTCTCCCCGTTTCTACCCTGGCCTCTTTGGTCGAAGGAAGACCTGCTAATGGTGTCTGGGGTGAGCCCCGCAGCAGCCCGGGGGTCTCAGCTCAGGGAGCAGCCCCAGGTGTGCTCAAGTGGCCCACCCTCCCTCTGAGGACCCCTGACGGCTTTCTCCTCCCCTGCCAGCAACAGTGATCCCTATGAATGGTCGGTACAGTTTGGCGAGCTGTCTGCCACACCATCCATTTGGAACCTGCAAGCCTACTACAACCGTTACAACGTGGAGCAGATCTTCTTGAGCCCCAGGTATCTGGGGTCTGCATCGTATGACATCGCCCTGCTGAAGCTGTCCTCCTCCATTACCTACACCAAGTACATCCAGCCCATCTGTCTCATGGCTTCCTCCTCTGAGTTTGAGAACCGGACTGACTGCTGGGTGACCGGCTGGGGGGACATTGAAGAAGATCAGGGTGAGGCTGGGGACAGATGGGTCTGGGGCGGGGGAGGGCGGCAATGTCATGTCCACTCATTCTAGCTGCACCAGCCTCAGTGGCCCCCACCTTGGCAGCATCCCCTCTTTGGCCTACTCAGCATCCTCTCCACACTGGCTCTCCACTCTTTTTTTTTTTATAAATTTATTTATTTATTTTTGGCTGCGTTGGGTCTTGCACGGGTTTTCTTTGGTTGTGTCCAGCGGTGGCTACTCTTTGTTGCAGTGCGCGGGCTTCTCATTGCAGTGGCTTCTCCTGTTGCAGAGCACGGGCTCTAGGCACACGGGCTTCAGCAGTTGCAGCACGCGGGCTCAGTAGTTGTGGCTCATGGGCTCTAGAGCGCAGGCTCAGTAGTGGTGGCGCACGGGCTTAGTTGCTCCGTGGCATGTGGGATCTTCCCGGACTAGGGCTCGAACCCATGTCCTCTGCATTGGAAGGCGGATTCTTAACCACTGCGCCACCAGGGAAGTCCTCTTTTTTTTTTTTATTTTAGATTTTTTTTGATGTGGACCATTTTTTTTAAGTCTTTATTGAATTTGGTTACAATATTGCTTCTGTTTTTTTATGTTTTGGTTTTTGTGGCCACGAGGCATGTGGGATCTTAGCTCCCCGACCAGGGATGGAACCCACACCCCCTGCACTGGAAGGCGAAGTCTTAACCACTGGACCGCCAGGGAAGTCCGTGGCTCTCCACTCTTGCTCCCCCTTAACGAGCAGTGCTTTCTGTACACACACTCAGCTCCCTCTCCCTTCCGGAGACTGTGAGCCAGAAGCCAGAGAGGGTGGCTCGCCGGAAGCCAGAGAGCGTGGCTCGCCAGAAGCCAGAGAGGGTGGCTCGCTGGCCCAGGCCCGAAGCCCCAGCCTGCAGGGGTGGGGCTGGGGAGGGCTGTTTCAGGAAGGCCTCCTTTCCACCCCAGCAGGGTGCTCACCACCCCCCCCCCACCGCCAGCCAGCCTCCCACTCTGGCTCCTCCATCCCTTCTGCAGCTGCCGGAGTGGCCTCCTGTCCTGGAGTGCCAGCTCCTTTTCTCTCCTTGAAATGTCAAGCCATGCTCCAGCCTTGGCTCCCCACTGAATCTCTGTGGGGCTCCTTGCGCTGTCATGAGCTGCCACCTGCTTCTCTCTCACCACGAATCCTCTGAAACCGCTGGACACAGGCCCCCAGAGGGGCTGTGGGGGCTCTAGCCTGACGGACTGGACGGCGCCTCACACTGCTCCCAGGCCCAGCGTGGCCCTGCCTCACCCTTAACCACAGCAACCATATAGATAAAGCTCCTCTCATGCGCTCTGTGTCCCTGGCACTGTTCTGGGTTCCAGGGACTCTTCCTTCTGGAGCCTACCTGCCAATGAGGCTGGGAACATTTTTATACCTACTTTACAAATGAGCAAGCTTGGAGAGGTATGGAAATTGCCCAAGGCCCCAGGGCTCAATGGAGAAGCCAGGGCTCACTGGCCCGGAGAGGGTAGCACACCTGGAATTGGCAGGGGGCAGATAGAGGAGTCGACAGGAGACCTGCCCCGTCCTTTCCCTTCACCCGAAGGGGCTGGAGAAAGTGCCCCTGTGAAGACTGCCTGGGCCCAAAGGGCTGAATGGGTGTGAGCCAAGGAGCCTAGCCAGGCAGACCCTGCTCCCTTCCCCCGGCTGACAGGTGGTAACACCCAGCCCCAGGCTGAACCCTCACTCTCACAGGTAGAAGGTGACTTCTTGTCCCCCACCCCCCAGACCTGATATACTCTGTACTAGCTGGGAAACCTTGGGCAAGGCACTTCATCTCACTGTGCCTCAGCTTCCTCATCTGCAAAATGGCATAATAATACCTCCCACCTGAGAGGGTAGTTCTGAGGCTTAAAAACATTCATACATGAGGGCTTAGCAGAGCGCCCGGCAGCCAGGAAGCTCTATTTACAGACCAGCTTTCAGTGTTATTGTGGTCACCATCCTCTGCAGGATAAGGAGGTGTTTCGGACCCAGACTTAGGAATTGGACAGACCTGGGTTCATATCAGGCTCTGGCAGTTCCCTGATACTTTGCTGGGGGTGGGGGAGGGCAATCTTGCTCCTGAATCTTTCCTTACCTGAGAATGGAGCTTGATCGCACTGCATCCTGGGGGGCCGGGCATGCGCAAATGCACGGGGAGAGAGTGCACCAGGGATGCCCCACCTCCTCAGGCACCTGGGCGCTGGACTGTGTTAATCCTAAACCATCTCAGCTGCACTAGCCCCGCCCTCAGGCGTGCTACGGTCTCTCCCCGGTCTCTCCCCGGGGCCTCAGCCAGGGCCTGTTATCTGCAGGCTACAGAGAGGGAAACCTGTAACAGCTTGTCCATCCATTGGTTCTTTATGTGATGTTGTTCATCACCCATCAGGTGCTGGGTGCTGGGCTAGAGCAGGGGAATCAAGGGCAATGTCCCAGGCATCGTGGGTGCCCCACGGACCACCTCCCCCCACCCACCGCCTTCGTAGCCTATGCCATTCCTCCCAACCTGATGGTAGGGGAGAGGCTCAGGATGCCATCTTTCTCTGTCCCCTCAACTCTACAGCAGCACTGCCATCTCCCTACACCCTCCAGGAAGTGCAGGTCGGCATCATAAACACCACCATGTGTAACCACCTGTTCTCACTGCCTGATTTCCGCCGTGACATCTGGGGAGACATGGTTTGTGCTGGCGACCCTCAAGGTGGCAAGGATTCCTGCTTTGTGAGTGTCCCTCCCGTCCCCAACCAGGGCTTCTGGGCCTTAGTATCACATCACCCCAGCCCCCAGGCCTGAGAGCAACCTGTATCCCTGCACTTCATTTGGTCCTCACCCCGACCTGGGGGCGGGGATAGAGACTATTGCCCCCACTTTGCAGATGCAGAAACTGAGGCTTGGTTACTTCCAGGGGGAGGAGTGGCATTTGCATCCAGTCTGCCCAGCTCCACAGCCCCTCCTGCTCTCCCGGCCTCTCTGCTCACCCCTCCTGCCCCACCCCAGGCTGGGCTCACCCATGCTGCTCCCCAGGGTGACTCAGGCGGACCCTTGACCTGCGAAAAGAAAGGGCTGTGGTATCAGGTTGGAATCGTGAGCTGGGGAGTGGGCTGTGGTAGGCCCAACCGGCCCGGTGTCTACACCAACATCAGTGCTCACTACAAGTGGATCCGAACGGTTTTGGCCAAAAACACCATTTGCAGGCCGGACCCCTGCCCGTTGCTGTTGCTCTTCCCTCTGCTCTGGGCTCCCCCATTCCTACAGTTGGCCTGAGCCCAGCAGATGGCCCCCGAGAGTCAGGGCCATCTGCTGAGTCAGGCCCAGTCCCCTTTGCTAATAAACCTGTGCATGTTCAAGTTGAAGCCTTGCACCGCGTTCTGTGGCCCCGGGTGGCTTCCTGGACACCCTCACGGTCACCTGTGTCCCATCCACGCCAAGACCACTCCTTAAGCCCTAAATCATTGTCACCCATCTGTGCTATACTGGTTTTGGTTGCAAACAACAAAACCCTCTCAGGTTAGTTCAATCAGAAAGATAATTTATGGGAGGACATTGGTAGCACCAAGGTCCCTGGGGGCTAGGAAGGCTGGAGTGGGGTGCAGTGGAGGAAACGCCCCCAAACACCCCCAGCGCTCATGCTGTGTTTCCCACCACACAGACGCCGGATGCTCCTGGCCTCACCACGGTCCCCCAAAGGCTGACCCGGGACCAGAACGAGGGTGCGGGTAATTTATTTGGGAGACGATACCAAGAAGCCCCAGTGAAGAGTGGGGAAACTGAGGCAGGAGGGGTGAGAGCCAATGACGTTTGCCCAGATGAGGAGGTTACCCTTGTGGGCAGCTGAGGTGCTGTCTGGCCGGGATCCCCTGAGAAATCACGGGGACACACCTCAGCATCGCCTGTGGGGGACGAGGACCTGGCATGGCCCCTTCTCTCCTGACTCCCCATGGTTGAGGCTTGTCCTGGGGGCGTGGGGGCTCCAAGCTCCATAAGTGGCCTGGGTGGAGGGGCAGCATCAAGCGTGTCGCCCCCTCCCCCCACTCTGGGGTCCCAGAACCCAGCCTCAGCATGGCCAAGGGACCAGGCCAGCGGGGCCAACTCGGGACGCTCGGAACTGCTCGGGCAGATCTGCGTTTTCATGAGATCCAGAGGTGTTGTGAGAGCAGAAGGTATGAAAAGCTCTGGTGGGTCCACATCCTGCCCTCCCTCCCCACCTGGAGACCCCCATCCTCCCTGCTTATGTGTGAGCCCTGGGGGTTTCCCAAACAGGGAGGGTGGGCAAACGCTGGTGGGGAGCCCCGAACCAGACGGAAGTGCCCCCCGCGGTTGTGTCCCGCGCCCCCCCCGGTCCACCCCCGCACCCAACCCCCCCTCCCCCGCCAGCTCTCATCCCCTCTGCAGCCACAAGGATTCAAATCTACACCCAACAAGTCCGGCCAACACATAACACCCCTGTAACACCCCTGCAGCTTCCCAGTGCTCCTAGGGTCTCCTGCAGGGCCCCCCTTTTATCACCCCCCCCACTCTGGCTGCATAGCGCCTAGGTGCTCAGCTCTTGCCCACCTCTGCCCTTGCAGATGCTGCTCCCTTGGTCTAGAATGTTCTAGAATGTTCTTCTCTTTCCTGGTTGGCTCCTGCCTTCCTCCAGGCCTCGGCTGAGACCTTGTCTCTTTATCGGGCCCATCATGCCTGCTCACCACACCCTTCACAGTCAGTCCCTCATGCCAACTATCTCCGTCTGTCATGAATGTGGGCTTTGTGGTGCTTTCCCAAATGGGTGGCCCTCAGCCTGCAGAAGCCGTTTGTTCCCCCGAGTTGGGCAGGGTGAGGTGCTTCCCTGGTCTGTGCTTGGCGCACAAGGCCACAGCAGGACTGAGTAGCCACGTGCTCTCCCTGTAGGTCACCTATGGCACACCCCTGTGGTGGAGCCGCCTGACAGCCCCAACAGGAATCGGGGCCCAAGGCTGGGGAGAAAGTGAACAGCCGGGGACCCTCAACCCTGTGCCCCGGGGTCATTCATTACTGTCATCGTGGGCGCAGACCCATGCAGCCAAGGGCCCAGCTGGGGCATACAGAGCCCTGGGCGCTGGGTAAGCACAGGGAGGGGACACCAGGGTCCCTGGTTCACCCCCTGCCGTGTCCACTGCCCTTGCTCTCAGCACTTGTCCTGGGACAGGCTGAAGAGACCTGGGAAGGAATTGGAGATCTTCAGGCAGGGGTGATGGGGCAGGGCCTTTCCTAGGTGGAGAAACTCAGGGCTTGTCACCCCCCACCATCTGGGCCCCATAACCTTCAGCCTTTGTATTCCCAGCTGCCGTCCATGAAAGACATGACCCTGGCCCCAGAGAGTGGCCTTGGGCACTCCTGGACACAAGGGTCCTGCACCACCCCCAGTCGGGACCCATCACTGACCAGTAGGTGCTGACCTGCTTTGCAAGTGGCATTGCCTGTCCCGCCACCACTGAGGCCGGGAGTGCCATAACCCTGTGGACAGTTGAAGTCCCTCTGATCACTGGGGGAACCCACAAGGTGGGGACATGGGGGGCCCTGTCTGCTAGATCATAAGTGACCAATGTCCTATGGTGTGTTTTCCCACCAACCAGTGTTAACAGAGAGGAGCTTCCTCTTGTTCTCACATTTGCTAAGACAGTTAAACCTGCAACTTTCATCCTTAGTTTGCAGTCATAAGATGCTTTTCTAAGCCTAGTTTTTCTAGGGTAATTGTTAGTTTATTGAGCTCATGCTTATTATTTTTCACCACATATTGTGGATGGCACCGCTCATACATTTTTTCCCTTCCTTTTCCTATTCTCCAAAAAGTTGTAGAAAGCCGGAACAGACTTTCTAGACAGCCACTAAGGTTATTATTTCCCTTTTGCAAAGGTTTAATAGAATATAGGGGAAATCGAAGTATTTCTGACAGATTCTAAATGTAAACACAATTCAGAGCTTTGTATATATTTTTGCATATGGAGAGTTGGGTATGTATACAAAGACACCAAAATATCAACGCTTGTTACCCCTGAGTGCTGGGGGTATAGGTGATTATCATCTTTTGTATACTTTTTAGCCATTTCCAGATTTTCTTCATTAACCATTTACTAGTGTGTTACTAGAAAACCAAAACCAAAACCAAACAAGAATCCAGAATTGGTTGGGCAGTTTGGACAAGAGACATTTTCTCAGGCTTTCAGAAGGGATTCTGTACAGATGCAGATTCAAGCCACCTGCCTCCAACCAAACTGTTGTTCTGACGCCACTTCTAAGTAAAAACTTCAGGACCACTGCTATTAGTAAGCACAGAATGCTAATAAGAATCTAGACTGGGAAGCTAGAAGATGATGCAGCAAGGCCTTCCAAGGTCTGAGAGGAAATTAGGTTAGTTTTAGAATTCTAAACCCAGCAAACCATCAATTAAAGGGGAGGGCAAAATTATGTCACTCTCAGACAGGAAAGCTTAGAAGGTTTATCTCCCACCTGCCCTATCCAAGGACCATAACCATGGATGTCTATGTCCTAATCTCCGGAAACTGTGAATATGTACTTCACTTGGCAAAGGGGTTCTGCACACGTGATTAAGTTCAGGACAGGACATGGGGAGATTATTGTGGATTATCTGGGTGAGCCAGTGTAATCCCAAGGTCCTTATACCAGAAGGAGTCAGAAGAGGGAGTCAGAGGGATGGGGTGTGAAGTGGTAAGGCAGGACCCACCATTGCTGCTTTGCAGATGGAGGCAGGGCCACAAGCCAAGGAGTGAGAGTGGCCTCTAGAAACTGGAAAAGGCAAGGGAAGTGATTCCCCCCAGAGCCTGCAGAAAGGGACATACCCTGCCAACACCTTGATTTTAGTTCAGCAACGGACTTGTCAGAATTCTAGCCCACAAATGGTAAGACCCAGATCCACCAGGCATCAGACCCAGCATGAGGCGGAAGTTGGGGGAGGTTTGGGGTTCAGAGGCCACCTGAGGGCAGGAGAAGGGTGGAGAGAGGGCGCCCCCTAGTGGCATCTACCCACAAAGGCACAGATCCCTGGGATGTCAGAATAGGAACCTGCCTAGGGCAGGTGTCCCAGGTGACTGCACCTCAGCCCCAGTTGGCTGAAGAGGCTCATGTTAGAGACACTCAGTGTTGTCCTGGGAAACAAGACTGGGGAGCTCCCCTTGGGGCCAGAATCAGCTCCCCCTGCGGGGGTGCGGGAACAGGAGGGAGGAGGAAGGTCCTGGGAGGCGGGCAATAGGGCCCAGTCATGTAGCCAGCCCTGTTTGCCCCGGCCTGGCCCTCAGGACCCTGTGTGTCCAGGAGGGGACGAGAGCCCCCCACTGATCCCTTCCTGGGGACAGTACTGGGACCTAGCCCTGGCTTGGCCAGGACCCTGTAGGGCCAGCAAGGGTCGGGCCCAGGAGCACTTGACCTGACACCAGGAAGATGGGCAAAGACGGGCAGGCCCGGCCCGGTGGCTGCACGTGGTTGAGGACACCCAAGACATGGGGGTGTGTAGGGGAGGAGAAGAGGACAGGTGACAGGGCCTAGCCAGGGCCCAAGGGGACACGGGACTCAGGCTGAGGATCCCCAAGCCCAACTCAGGGCCTGCTGTGGTGTGGGGTGGGCATGGGGGCGTGTAATCTCCTCTTTCAGAGCTGGTGACCCATGTGTGACCCAGACAGACCTTTGGGAAGGCCACCTCCTCATGGCGGGGGGGGGGGGCGTCCAGTCAACAAATAAGTGAACAAAACAAAGAAATATTCACACCTTGCCTCTTTTCAGGTTCTCAGGGCACATTTGCCCTGGGAGCCAGGCTGGGCCCGCTTGGGCATGGCATGGGTGACCCGGCCCCTCGGCTGAGCAGGTGCTGATTCTGGCCCCGTGGGGATTCCTGGGGTGCCCCCTGGGCACACGATAGGGGTGGGGGGACAGGGGTGTGCTCACAGGGCTCTGCCCATCCCAGGCTGCTCTACAGTTTGGGACAGCGCCCCCTCCTGGCCCTGAGAGGGAGTCCCCACAACCACCCTGACAGGTGCTGGGGGCAGAGCAAGAAAAGGAGCCCGGAGCCCAGCCCCCAGCCCCCAGCTTGCTGCCTCCTGCCCAGGCGGGACCCCCTGGGCTCTGCGATGGTGCCCTTCCTTCAGAAGGAGAAGCGGGCTGCAGCAAGCTGTCCCACCATCTTCACTCCGCCCTGTCCCTCGCTCCCTCAGCATCCACCTCTGAGGAATCGCCTGAGACAGGCGGGCCTGTCCCTTTTCTTCACAGGAGGCCTTCTCGTATCTGAAGAAATAGCCTCCTCAGGCCATCAGGAGGCCCTGTGTGTGGCCCCAAAGGCATTACTTTGATTTAAATGTGTCCCAAACTGTTCAGTGGCCTGGGAGACACACCTGTCTTCCAAAGTGGATATGCCAATTTTGTGTTCCCACCAGCAATGAATGAGAGTTCAACTTCATTTTTTATATCTAAAAATTTGTACCTTCCCTATAGACTGTTAAAATGAAATGAGTTAATATATAAAGGGTTTAGAATAATACCCCGTATAGAGTAAGCACTATCCGTGTGCTTTCACCACCATCACCATCGTCTGGGCTCAGAACCGCAGACCCAGCAAAAGTTTCCTAACAGATCCTCACGTCTCTTTGTGATACTCACTGACATGTTCCTCTTCTCTAATTCTAATTTTACATGCTGGTTGAGAGTCACTTAGTGGTTCTTAACCTGGAGTCTGTGGGAAAATTCAGGAATCCATGAACTCGGATCAGGAAAAAAGCACCGATATTTTCATTGTCTTCTACTGGAAATTTCATGTTTCCATTGGTAGAAGGGACCTGGGACCCCTCTTTAACAGCGCCTGTGCCCTCATCATATCAATTACAGTTGTCCCAGATAGCTTGAAATTCACACTCAGCACTGCTTCCAAATTATGGGTGTTTGTGTTTTGCTTTTTCCTTTTTTATTTTGGCCATGCCCCACTTGCAATGCAGGATGGTTCCCCGACCCCAGGGATCGAACCCTGGCCTCTGCAGTAAAAGCACCAAATCCTAACCACTAGGCCACCAGGGAACCCCCAGATTTGCCTTTTCCTGAATCAATAATAAAAGCACAGGTGTTCATAGGACACTTGTAAGGCACGTGTTAACAGGTGTATCTGCAGCTGCTTTGTGGGACGTTCCTTTCTTCTTGTATCAGGGGGAGGCAGAAGGAAGGAACCGGAAAGGGCAGCAAAACTCACAGTGGAGATATTCCAGTCTTAAGCTTGGTTGAGGGGAATCTCCAGCTCTTTGTCTGCGCTGCGCTGAGTGTGCTCTTTGCTGAGGGCTTAGCAGGCTGGCAGCTCTTCTACAT
Organism: Eubalaena glacialis; assembly: GCF_028564815.1. NCBI lineage: Eukaryota > Metazoa > Chordata > Mammalia > Artiodactyla > Balaenidae > Eubalaena > Eubalaena glacialis. The sequence goes on along the minus strand of NC_083728.1, from coordinate 57,965,354 downwards.
TCCCTCCTCCCCAGGTGGGCTCCCCACTTGTCACAAGGGGTCGAATAGGTGACAGCCTGTCCTCCTGTGTGGTCCCCTGGGGAGGTGGGTTGGGTTGTGCTGAGCTCTGCATGTGCCCATTAGCTGGGGGACGTTTGCAAGAACCAGGGACAGGGAAGGGGGCTGAACGTTGGCTGGGAAGAGGCCGAGGAGCCAGGGGCGCCTGGAGCTCAGCAGGGGTCTCTGTGGATCAGGGGCAATGGGGTGTGGCGATGATTGCCTGGCTCAGGACTTGTCACTGGGGTCCTGCCTGGCCTTGGCCACCATCTCCCCTAGTGACCTCAGGCAAGGTGCGGAACCCCTCCGAGGCTGCTTCTTCAGATGCAGTGGGAATAAAGCAGTGATGTGATGTCACCAGGATCAGGACGCTAGTCTGGAGGCCTGATCCGAGTGATGCTCCACCAGCAGTGTTATCCCGCAAGTCCTTGGACGGGGCCGTGGGATTAGACTTTTAATTTACTTAGAAGAGCACAAGCAACTCCACCTAAATGAGGGAAGGGTGGGGCCCTGTCTCCCACCTTCTCTGCAGCCGGCCTTCTGTTCCGTGCAGTTGCTTCTGTGTCTCCAACCCCTTGGGGGTCACCTAGGGCAGAACCTGCCTGATTTCTTCCTCCTCATGTACCCAGGGCTCTGTGGCTCTTGGGTGTTTCAGAGCAAACATCAGTCCTGGAGTGGGGGGGGGGGGGGCTGGAGGGGGGAGTGTGTGGCCGGAAAGTCCACCTCCCTCCCAGCATCCGGCTGAGGTTTAGGGCGCACTGGAGCCCGCGGTAAGGAGTCCCCAGCGGTAGCGGGCCGGAGTCCCTGCGGTAGACGCTCTAGAGGGTCACCCGGGTGGCCTGCATCTGGCACCGGCGCTGCGGCACCAGCAGGGGGTGCCAGGCCACCATCGGGTACTGCGCGGGCCTGCGGTTCAGCGCCCACCCTCCCGCCTCCCGGCGGCCACTCCCGTCCGCCAACGGCCAGCACCTGCTACACTGCCTTTCGGGAATCGGCTTCAAGTGGGGATTTGGCCCCGAGAAGCCGTCCGCCCAGTCGGCCCGCCGCGGTGACCAGAGAGCTGACGACCCGCGCGGGGAAGCAGGACCCAGCAAGGCCCAGTGTGGTCCTGAGCCGGTCTTGGGTCCCACCACGCGCTGCTTCCTCGCGGCCAGGTGGGCTCCCTCACCTGTCGGGACCAGAGGCCAGGTGACCCCGGGCTGGTACCAATCGGCAAGGCCAGAGTGATGCTGAATGCCCGTGTTGAAGAAAGGTTCTGCACACACGTGAGCCCGCCTGATTCTTGCCCCCAAGGGGAGTGGCTCCAGGCGCCCCAAGCTCCCTGGCCCCGCACACTATGCGAGCCTTATATCCTGATGACCGGAGGTCCTGAGAACAGCATCTCAGGACGCTGTCTCCACCACGCGTGACTCCGTGGGGCCCGGGCAGGCCTCGGCCTGGAGGACACCTCAGTGTTTGCAGTGGGAACGATGAGGAATTCCCAAGAACCGGCTCCCAAATAAGGAGGAACTGTGCCTGGGACGGTGCTTCGCAATTAGTCCCCACAGCAGCCCCTGAGCTGGCGCCACGCCTGCTCCGCCCCCTCCCTCCCCTCCTCCCCCCACCCAATCCTCTTCCTGCTCTCCTCCGAATGCTCCTCTTCTCCTACCTTCCCCAGTCTAAGGCAGTGACTGCTGTGGGGATCAGTGCTGTCACTCCTCCCATCAACACTGTCCCATTCTGACCCTCGTTGTTGCCAACCAGGAGGCACTGGGAGGCAACCCCCTCCCAGCTGCCAGCCCCAGGAAAGGTGGGCCCCAGAAAAGGGGTCGAGTCTCCTCAGTACTGGAAACATTTCCCTTTTAGCAAGTCAGGGGCAAGGAATTAATTATGCAACAGAAAGGAACTGGTTCCAGAGTGCTGCTTGTGAAAACTGCTTTCTGTTGCAGTGTTTTGTGTACGTGTGTGAGTAATTCTCCTGTGATTTGATTTATTCCTGCAACAGGGGGTGGATGGATGGAATGATGGAAGGATGGATTGAAGGAACACTAGCATCCATCCTGCACCCATGTGGGGCCAGGCCTATTGCCAGGTGGTTTCACAATTGTTCTCTCATTTAATCCTCACAACACCTCTCAGGTGGGTGTTAACATCCTATCTTTACAGATGAGGGAACCCAGGCTGAGAGAATCGATGTAATTTACCCAGCGGTTGTGGAATTTAAACCCACTATCGCTCTGCCCCCTGCTCCCCTGTTCAGATGTCCATCCAGTGCCCATCTGGGTGCCATCTGGGGGGAGAGATGTCCTTTCCTGAGTGTCCCCACACACTTCAAAACTCACACAGCAAGCGGTCTCCCTGCAGGTTTCCTTCCGCTGCTCTGGGAACTCGGGGCCCAGAACTTACAGGGCCTTTGGCAGAGCCGGCCTGGCCCCTGTGATCTCCTTCTCAGTGGTTCTACAAAAGTTAAGAAACCAGGCACGTGTCAAACCTGAGCCCTGGGGTCCAGGCTGACAGAGGGACGGTTTATCCTGGGCTCGGATCCTGCTCTTCATCTGGGCTTTGGTCGGAAGTCAGCCTGTCAGCCTTCGGAACATCTGAGTACATTCTAACCCCTTCCTTATCCACGTCCTGGCTGAGCCATGGAGGGTCGTTTGTTTTGGGGGCTGTGAATTGTTTCTTCTCCACAGCACTGAACTCCCAGCCCCTAACCTGTCCCTGGACAGTGTCACTAGTCCCAGGCCCACCAGAGGCCCACCAGGGTGCAGGGACCACCGGCCAGCCATCAGGGGGCCCTTGAGAGACATTCAGCCATGCAGCCAGGGTGGTTGGGCAGCCAGATGCTGAGAGGAGCTGCTGGAGGTGGGGCAGCCCCTCCACTCCACCCCACCCCCAAGAGGCCCCAAGAGAACCCTCTTTGTCTGTTGCACCAAGCCGGGGTTGGGGTGGAGTTTTATGAGCACAAGTGTCAGTCTTCCAGATCCTCTGCAAACACCCTCTGGAAGTGGCCAGGGAAACAGAGGACAAAGGGGCTGGTGTGTGTATCACAACCAAGGTCAGGCTGCAAGGTCTCCGTGGGTTTTGCTCTTGGTTCAGGCTCCTTCCTCCTCACTCTCCATCGGCACAAGTGGGAGGTGGGGTGGGGGGGAGGAGGCACCCCTGGCTGGGGGAACTGAACCGTTTCTGCTGTCTTTTGCCAGCAAATGTGGGGTGCTCTGAGGAACACACACACACACAGACAGATCACATACACACATGACAGACACACACGCAGATACACCCAAACACAGACACGTACAGAACGTACACAGACACATAAACACACACACATACATGTACACAATCATATAGATGCACAGACATATACAGACACACACACACACACAGACACATACACAAATACAGACACACACGCAAACATATACACACAGAAACATAAACGTGCACATACACATGAGGCGTTTTGCTTAAGTGAAGGACCAGCTATTCCAGGAGTCACGATGCACCAGAGTCACTTTGAGCTCTGGGGCCTCAAGCGCCTGGGCTGTCACCTTCAAATCCCCAGTTTGAGGTCCATTTTTTCTGTGTCACCTCCAAGCCTCCTGAATCGCAAATCCCACCAGAAAGGTGAGTCTGGACTGCATCACTCAGGGTTCACAGGGCCCCAAGCAAGAATAAGGCCACCGGCTCAAGCAGGGGCACAGCGTGGAACCCAGAGGTGCTTGAGGGAGACTTTGCCAGTGTTCCCCATCCAATCTGTGTAGGTTGGCACATGGGTGTAGACACCAGGCTGGTATGGCCCAGCGCAGCCTGATTCCCAGCGTACAGTCCCAACCTGGATCCAAGGATCATAGACGGGACAGAGCAGTGGCCCCCACAGTCACCCCAGGGACAGGGAGGGCAAGAGCCGAGCACAAGGCCTCCCGGGGCCCATGGGCCTGCGCACCCTCTGCTGAGGCCACAGGGGCTGGGCAAGGATGCTGCTCCCTGTGGACGCTGGGGTGTGGGGGTGGGGACCGAGTGGGGACACAACGAACCTGGAGGGTGGGTGGAAGCCACCGTCACCTCGCAGGAGTCTTTTTTCCCATCACAAAGAGGCACAGAACATGTCATCCTGGATGAGGCCCTTCCTGAGGAGGCTGGGCTATCCTAGGTGCTCACCTGCTGGTACGTCTCCCAAACCCAGATGGGCCCAGCCACCGCCGGGAGGACCCACGCTAGGACTGGATCTCCTGCCCCTCTGCCCACCCAGCTCCTCCCGTCTCCCAGAGCCACGAGGCAGGGGCTGGGGCAGTAAGTTCAAGCCCCAGGCATCTGCCTGGGAACTGAGGGCCCTACTAATCTCACAGACTCTCAGCCTCAACTGCACTGGCTCCGCCACGGGCAGAATCCAGGACACCGGCCCAAGGCCCCCAAGTCCTATGCGGGTCCCTGTGGTGAGAGGGCTCAGGGAGTCTAACTGCACCAGGAATCTGTCCCCTGGGCCACCCCTGCCCGTGGTCGAGGGGGGACAAGGAGACACGGAGGCCAAGTTGGGATGGGAAAGGGAGGGAGCGACCCACCTGCCTCAACACAGTAGAGCTGGGATCCGAACACCCAGGAGGCGCTGATGATCCCACGTGCCAGCCTCCGGGGATGATGGCGCGGGTGAGTGTCCCCACTATGTCGGCACCAGGGTCTGTGTCCCCCGGGTGGGCCTCGGCCGCCCCTGCCCTCCAGGAGACTCTGCAAGACCAGCAGGGAAGTAGCAGTGGGGGATGCCCTCCATGGAGCCCCGAGCTCCAGGCGAGCCCGCCGCCCAGCAGGGCTGAGGGGCCGCCCTCACTCACGCTGCAACGGAAGCAACAACCACTACCACAACCCAGCGACAGTGGCGACAGCACCCACAGTGACCACAGCAAAAGCAGCAGCAGTAACAACGACACACAACCACGTGAGTCAGGGCATCCGTTTCGCTTCCTGCTCACACAGACCCTGGGTCCCGCATCCAGAGCCAGGTGTAGAGACGCCCCTTCACTCTTGCTGAAGACGCCATCCTGTTTAGTAAAGCGCAGCTGTTCCAAAGCACATGATCAATCAATCAATAAAGACCTAGGAGGGAACAGACGCAGGTGCTGCCTCTGCAGCTAAGGAGCCGGTGGCCGCCCTCCACCCATCCCACTCACCCGAGGAAGCAGTAACGCCCAGCGCGCCCAGCTGAGGTGGGTGAGGGAGCCCCCACCCACGTGCCCCTTGAGGCCATCCTCAGCTCACCTGCTGCAGCCACAGTCCTTCCTGGTCCCCTTGATCTCCCACAATCTTCCCGGCATCCCTGGAGAGGCTCCACCCCGGGAGAGACCGGCAGGTGGGGACGGGGCCCAGCCTCGGCCATCACATGTGTCCCCTCCTCTCAGTTTCTACTCCAGCACCTCCTACGCACACCTCACTGGCCCTGGACCCTTGGCTGGGACGTCCAGGGCTGGGCCAACCCGGAGGCAGCACATCCCTGAGGGCCCCTAGGAAAGACAGACCAGGGAGGCAGGGTCACCATTCTGGTCATAAAGTCACCCCCCTCTGTTAGACCAGGAGTGCAAGAACAGGGCGAATCCCAATTCTCCTTCTGGTCTGGGGGAGGCCACCCCAGATGGAAGGAGCTTCCAGGTCTCCTCCTTGATTCTTCCTCCTCCCACCTCCCCAGGAGGCTCGCTGGCCCCCCAGGGCCAGGCCTCTGCCCCTTGGCCCTGTCCCGGCCATCCAGAAAGCTCCCCGGAGGATGACAGAAGCAAGAGACCCAGGCCCCAGAGGAGAGCAGAGGGGCCAGTGCGGCGCAAGGCAGCGGTCAGCAGATGCAGCAGCAGAAGCAGGCGGAGGCCTGGCCAGCCGCGTGACCCTCCACCTGCAGACACTGTTCAAGGGTCAGCATCCTTGGATGGCACCCGAGGGATGGTTGGTGGGTCCCTCACCAATGGCAGTCACCCGGAGCCCTGGCTGGGCAGGACCTGGCCTGCTCCTCACTGGCAGTCCTCTCGGACTCCTGTCCTGCCCCTTCCAGGGAGACGGCTGAGAGGAGGCCGGGGACCACAGGGCCCATCTGAGGCCAGTCCCTCCTAGGATCCAGGGTTGGTGGAGCTGGTCGGGCCTCCCCAGACTGAGATGTGAAAGCCACGTCATCCTGCAGGCAGCCCGTCACCCCCTGTGTCCAGGAGACCTGGGGTCCCCACTCACTGCTAAGGGATAGCCACCTGGTCTCCCTGTCCCACCCAGGGCACGCGAGGTCTCCCTGTGGACCGGCCACCTCCTGACTCCCTTCTTCCCAGAGGAAACTGCAGCTCACGGAGAGTAGAAATCTCTGAGTTCATGGTTAATCCACAACAAAGCCTTCACTTTTTATTTGTGGCGTAGGACAAGGCAAGTTGAATTTAGTGAGTTTGACATTATTAGAATTTCTCTGATGATTAGGGACAGTCCCCACTGGGTCAGTTAGCAGAAATTAAACCCAAGGACCCCAAAGGCAAATCTCCTGAGTGATGTGGGTCAATGGCAGTATCTAAGGGTTGGAGCTCAGCAGGTGGCTGAGGCTAGATGCTCCTTTGAACATAGCCACCTGGGTGCTCTGCTCGTGGGAAGGGTGACTGGTCTCTGAGTGCAACCTGTAAGACCTGCAAACTTAGACCTCACGTGCAAACACCAGGGCGGGCTGGCAGTGAGCTTGTGTCTAGTGTAAGCAGTGCGAGGGGGAGGGCATTGTGAGTCAGACTGCAGGCAGGAGGTGTGTTCATTGGCGTCCCCATTTGACCTTGACCCAAGCAGTGGAACCGAATTGAAGGAACAACACGACTTTCCAGTTCTCACAGGACTCCTCCCTACGGACCGAGTCAACCTGTAGGATTCTTGGATAATTTCTGGGCAGAATGGGGTGGCCTCAAGAGAGAATAGACTTCTGCTAAGGAGAGAACTCAGTGCTTGAGGGAATAATTAGAAAAACAAAAGAGATGTGTCCACACTGTCCACCAAACTGATGACATAGACCATACTCATTACCATTACCATTAACTCAAGAAACATTTACTAACATCTGCTATTTTTCCAGGACCCTTTTCTGGACACTGACCATATCATGGTGGATAAGGTAAAGGTCTCACCCTTCATAAGCTCAGAATATTTCCTGGGAAAGATAACTGAGTAAATAGACAGTAATAAGAGAACATGACAAATGCAGGGACAGAGGCTTACCTTCTGGTTATGTGTGTTAGGGAGGGGATGATAAACAAGGAACAAATGAAATAAATTGTATATATTAAATATTAATAAATGTGCTGGAAAAAGAGAAAGCAAGGAAAGGAGCAAGAGTGGAGGGAAGGAACATTGTAAACAAGATGATGACATGGTGACATCTGAGTAGAGATTTGTAGGAAGTGAGGGAGTGGCCATGCAGTCCTGCAGGGGAAGAGGAAACCATAGGTGCAAAGGCCCTGAGGCAGGAGCATGCCTGTTGTGTTCCCAAACACAGCTGGGAAGCCAGAGAGGCTGGAGCCCCACAAACAAGGAGGAGAGAGATGAGAAGGGAGGCTGGAAAGATGACATCATTTACTCTGAGTAGGGTTTGGAATAGAATGACAGGATCTGACATAGGTTTTAAGAGAACCACTCTGGCTGCTGTGCTGAGAACAGCCTGGTGGGAACAACAGCCGAAGCAGTGGGGCCAGTTAGGAGACCATGACAGAAATCTGGGATAAAGAGGAAAGTCACTTGGGATGGCGTGGGAAGAAGTGGCCAGATCTGGATGTATTTTGGAGATAGGATAGAACTCACAGGATGTGCTGATGGCTTGAATTTAGAGAATGAGAGGAAGAGAGGTGTAAGGAAGACGCCACAGTTTTGTGTTGTTGGGGTTTTTTAAATCAGTTTTATGGAGGTATAGTTTACACAGAGTAAATTTCACTATTTTTAATAAATTATAGTCCTATGAGTTTTGATAAATGCATCCAGTCATGTAACCATCACCACAATCAAGATATAAAGCCAGTTCCATCACTATTAAAAAATCCCCCTAAGCCCCTTCGGGGGCAATCCTTCCCCCACCCCAGCCCCTAGCAACCACCCGTCTGCTCTCTGTCCCTATAGATTTGCCTTTTCAACAGTGTCATATAAATGGATTCATGGTGTGGAGCCTTTGGAGTTCAGCTTTCTCCCCTCGGCATCACAAAAGACAAAAATAAAAGAGGGATTTCCCTGGTGGTGCAGTGGTTAAGAATCCGTCTGCCAATGCAGGGGACACGGGTTGGATCCCTGGTCCGGGAAGATCCCAAATGCCGCAGAGCAACTAAGCCCTTGCGCCACAACTACTGAGCCTAGCTCTAGAGCCTGAGAGCCACAACTACTGAGCCCGCATGCCACAACTACTGAAGCCTGCGCACCTAGAGTCCATGCTCTGCAACAAGAGAAGCCACCGCAATGAGAAGCCCACGCACCACAACAAAGAGTAGCCCCCGCTCGCCACAACTAGAGAAAGCCCGTGCGCAGCAACAAAGACCCAACCCAGCCAAAATTAATAAATTAATTAATTAAAAATAAATAAATAAATTTATAAATAAAGATTTAAAAAAAAAGATTCACCATGTTGTGTATAGTTTGTTCATTTTTGTTGCTGAGTAGAATTCTACTGAATGGATGGACCACAGTTTGCTTATCCATTCACCAGCTGAAGAAACATTTGGGTTGTTTCCAATTTTTGCCAATTCTGAATAAAGCTGTTATAAATATCTGCATGCAGATTTTGTAAGAATATGTTGTCTTCTCTCTTGGATCAATCTTAGGAGTAAGATTGCTGCATGGATGTTCAACATTACCCGAAACAGTCAGCATGTTTTCCACAGGGGCAGTACCAGTTTGCACTCCCACCAGCAACACGTGAGCATTCCAGGAGCTCTGCATCCTCGCCAACACTTGGTGTTGTCAGTACTCCAAGGTTCCCAAACGGAGCAGTTGGAAGGAAGGACTGCTGCTTTGTGCTGAGATGGAAATTCTGCCAGTGGAGCAAGTTTGAGAGGGAATACTGAGATTCATTTGGGGTCACCTTAAGGATGAGATGTCTATATGATATTTACAAGGGGATGTTGATTAGTTGAGTGGACACGCAGGGAGAGAACTCTGGAGTCACCTCTATGGATGGTGTGTAGAGCTATGACACCAGATGCTATCACCCATGGATACAAGTAGGTGAAGGAGGAGAGAAGCCCCAGCTCTGATGTTGGGGCATCAATCACATAGAGGTTGGGAAAATGAGGAAGAACCAGCAAAATAGACTATGTTCTGTGAAAGTGATTTTTCCCCCCTCAGTAAGAATTGAGACAACTGTGTCCCTGAAAACTGGTATTTGTCCTGGTTTGCCTGTGTGTGATTGTTTAGTAGCTGCCAACAGGAAATCAGACCCACAGGCCCATTGGGTCAAGGTCAAGTGGTGATGCAGATGAACACAGCCCCCACAGTCTGACACACACCACCTTCCCCCATGCCCTGGTTACGCTCTTACTCACTAGCTGCCTGCCAGTCTGCCTGGTGTCATCATGTGAGGTGTAAGGTTGCAGACCTTGAAGGTCATACTCACAGGCCCAGTCATCTTTCCCATGAGCAACTTTGTGATACTATGAGCACAACGACCTGGGCACAGGTAGCAAAGTTTGGCTTGGAGCTGGGAAATCCATTGTCTCCACATTCATGTAGAATCCCACACTCCCCAGGCAGTCTGGGGAGCTTGGGGAGATGGTGCCCTTGGTGAGGAGACTGGTGAGCTCATTAGGGCACCATCAATGGGGTCATGGTGAGACTCCTTCAGGTGCCTCCGTGGGCAGCAGCACTGACTGGGAGACTTCAAGCAGGAAAGGGAGAGAAAGAAAATAATTGCTCTTGAGTAAGCATGATATGAAAACATGAAACTAACTGGGACACCCTCTGAAGGTCCAAAGCTCTTGTGGACAGGTATGAGCTCAAAGCCGTCATAATTTGGATAATTTAAGTGTGATTTGATTGTACTGACGAAATCTGACATACTGTTTCCATGATAACAAACAGTGTTTTTTGTAAAAAAAAAGCAAAAAAGTTTTCTGTTGCTCTAAAACTATTCTGGGGGCTTCCCTGGTGGCACAGTGGTTAAGAATCCGCCTGCCAATGCAGCAGACACGGCTTCAAGCCCTGGTCCGGGAAGATCCCACATGCCGCAGAGCAGCTAAGCCTGTGCGCCACAACTACTGAGCCTGCGCTCTAGAGCCTGAGAGCCACAAGTACTGAGCCCACGTGCCACAATTACTGAAGCTCACACACCTAGAACCCGTGCTCCACAACAAGAGAAGCCACCACGATGAGAAGCCCGCGCACCTCAACAAAGAGTAGCCCCCACTCGCTGCAACTAGAGAAAGCCCGGGCGCAGCAACAAAGACCCAATGCAGCCAAAAATAAATAAATAAATAAATAAATAAATTTATAAAAATAAATAAATAATTTAAAAAACGATTCTTCAGAATAGTTTTAGATTGACAGAGGGTCTGAAGCAGGTATATCAGTTACAAAGGCATTTAGCTGCAGTAAAAGAAGATCCGACCAACAGTGGCTTAAAAGCACACAAGAAGGATGGAGGTGGCTGTCTAGGATGGAGGCAACTTCTCAACCATGTCCTCACACCTGCAGCTTCTGAATCTTTGTTCACTGTCAATTTAGGTGTTAGTCAACTCGTAGCCTCATGGTGCTAAGATGGCTGCTAAGGGTTAGGCATTACATCTGTATCCAAGACTAGAAGAAGGCAGACGGTGGGAAAGGATAATGCCAACTGAACATGTTCCTGTTATCAGGAACAAAACAAAGTCTTCCCAAGAAACTACCCATCAGACATCTGTTTCCACTGGGACCTTGTGGGAGACTGTGGAAAGGAGCATTTAGTTTTTCCAGTCTCTAAGGTGGAAGAAGGAAGGGAGGGGTGTTGGAATGGGGTTATTGGCTTAGCCAGCCAAAGGAGTCGGCCACCAAGGGAGCTCATGGGGTTAGATGTGATTTACACACTTGTTCTGGATGCAGAATAGAGACGAATTGGCAGGTCCCTGGCGTGGGAGTGAAAGTCTTCTAAAGAATTAAAGATCTGAGGAAGGAGCATGTGGAGGAGCAGTAGCCAGACCTCGCAGCCTATGACTAAGGCACTTCCATAGTAAGGACATGGGTCACTGTGGCCAGATGGCGGCACCCCTGCCCTGGGGGAGGTAAGGAGGATTCTCCCTGGGGCTGCTCCATGTGGGGGGTTAAAGGTGAGTGGAGGCACCTGCTGGGAGCCCACGTTGGCGTGCCAGCCCCTCCCACTGGCACTTCCTCTTAGCCCGACAGGCCCAAGGGGCTCCATGTGCGGCCCCCAGAGGCAGGAGGTGTCGGCGGAGCCGAAGCAGTGATGGCCCCCACCCCCGCCCATTTGGGGCTTGCTCCTGGCCTGGTTCCAAACAAGGGGCAAACAGGCTCTCTGCGATGCTGGTGTGGACCCCACCAGGGCTAGACTGACCACATTTCCACCTCCTGGACCCCCCACCCGACTGGGGAGGGAGTCACTGGAAATCTTGTCACACTTTGGACCCAGGGCGGGCTCCCCACCCCATGGCCCAGCCCGTCTGTCAGGCTTCTTGGGGCTGTGGGAAGGTGCCTCCGGCTCTGGGGCTCCCTGGAGGGTGATAGCCAGCTCAGAGAAAACCCACCCTCACCTGAGGGTCCCACATTTACGGGGTGACTTCTCAGCCCCAACAGATGTTTCCTTTTTTTCTTTAATTTTCTTTATTTTTTTATTTTTATTTTTTTTGGCTGCGTTGGGTCTTCATTGCTGCATGTGGGCTTTCTCTAGTTGCGGAGAGCGGGGGCTATTCTTTGTTGCAGTGCGTGGGCTTCTCATAGTGATGGCTTCTCGTTGCAGAGCATGGGCTCTAAGTGCACAGGCTTCAGTAGTTGTGGCATGTGGGCTCAGTAGTTGTGGCTCACGGGCTCTAGAGCACAGGCTCAGTAGTTGTGGCGCACGGGCTTAGCTGCTCCACGGCATGTGGGATCTTCCTGGACCAGGGCTCGAACCTGTGTCTGCTGTATTGGCAGGCGGATTCTTAACCACTGTGCCACCAGGGAAGTCCCCCCAGCAGATGTTTCTAGGTGTGGCCTTCTCAGGGGCTTCTGTCAGGATGCCATTGGAGGCATAGGCAGAGGGCGGTGAGAGACAGGGCGTGGGGGACACTGAGCCACAGAGGCCAGTGGCCAGAGACGGAGACAGAGAAGGAGTGAGGGGACAGGGACAGGAAGTGGGGGAGCGAGGAACAGAGGAAGAGCCTGGAGGGCAGAGGGGGAAACGGAGGCAGGAAGAAGGGCAGCGAATGAGGCACTGGTGGAGGGGTATGGGGGGGGAGGGGAGACTGAGTCCAGAGAGGAGGGTAAGTGGACAAGGGAAGCAGAGTGACAGGTAAAGCGGGACCAGGTCACAAAGGGGAGGGGCCTCACCTGAGCCACCTGCTCACTCCCCAGCTGGAGGCCAGGTTAGCGTTTGTTTGTTAATAAGACCAACCCCACAGCACTTATTAACACGGGGGTGATCAAAACAATATGAACAAAAGTTTTAGAACAGTGCTCCCAGTAAAGGATACCAACCAACCAAACCACACCTGTGCTGCCTTCTCAAGCTCACTGCACTGATCGTTTCTAGTTGGAGACCCTGAGGCAGCCACTCAGCTCTGTCCTCTGCACAGCTGGGCCTACTTGTCTTCCTGACTGTTAGAAAAAATCTCTCTCGCACATACTCATCAAACCAACCACACAGCCCTGCCTGCACATTCGCTTGTTTCTGGGAAGCCCAGGTGGGGCTGATGGGGTACAGCGTCCTGGGCCCTGGGAGGAGGGGCAGGGCTGGTCCAGGAGGCCAGAGGCCTGGCTGCAGGAAGGTGGGCGGTGGGAAAGGGGAGCATTAGCTCGGTCCCAGGCAGACCCCATGGTGGCCTAGGACTCAGCTCTCAGCCCCACCCCGTGGTGGCAGGTGAGGTGACTCAAGCCCCCACGGAAACCTGCTGTCTCACTGTTTTGCTCCTTCGTTCTGGGGGGAGGATTCACAGAATCGGCAGTGAGTCACTGGCTGAGTCAGCTCCTGGGGAGTCCTGACTGCCTCAGCCCAAATCTGAGACACCCGGCTCTAAGATGAGGGAGGATGGGGGACACCCCACTCTCATGTGTGTGTGTGTGTGGGGGGGGGTTCTCCTAGCCAGCCCTGTTTCGGAAATTCAACAGGCAGGTTGGGGACCTGCCTGGCCCTGCAGCCCCCAACACCCACCTTTCATGTGGGAGAGCTGGGCCTCCTGTCTCCTCTCCATTTGGTCTCTCTGGTGGCAAGGGGTTACAAAAGGACAGTGCAAAGGTCAAAAGTCAGGATGTTGAATCCTAGGTGGGCAGGACACCTGGGTCCCTGGCCAGACCTCCATCTAAACTCCTACCTGCCAGCCCCCGTTTTAACCCCGACTGGACCCTGCTTCCCAATGTTCCCATACACGAGGGAAAAAATAGGAACTGGGGAATAAACAATTTATTGAAATTGGAGGAATAAATAAGACGTGTGGGAGGAGTTACAAATAACTGTAAAAATCATTAACATGTATGTACACAAAGGCGCTCCGGGCCTCGGGGGTGGGGCCTGAGCCCAGGGGCGGGGCGGGGCCTCCCCGCGGAGGAGATAGGCGCCGGCACTCGGGCGCTCCCCCAGAGGTAGACCGCTTATTTACAACAGAGGAAACAGCACGTGGTCTCCCCAGATCCCTAAACCCCGCGGCCCCGGGCGGCCCTGCGAGCTCGCCGCGCCCCCAGAGCCCGTCCCCGGCGCCCTGTGGGCCCGCTACCCTGCGAGTGCCCGCGGAGCTGCACCCCTTGCACGATCCCCTGTACCCAGGAGCGGTGGGCGGCCAGGCTGATGTAGACGCCGGGCCGGTTGCGCTCCGCACAGCCCTCGCCCCAGCTGATGACGCCCGCCAGCAGCCAGGTGCGCTCGACCTGGCACATCAGGGGGCCTCCGGAGTCGCCCTGCGGAGAGGAGGGAAAGTTAGGGACCCGCGTGGGGCAAGCGGTGAGCAGCGGGTGGCAGTTCCCTTCGCGGGGGACCATTTCTCCGACCTGGGGGCCGCGGCACTCTAACCAACGCCACCAGGACCGGGAGGGCGGGGAAGGACACACTTCCCAGGCTCACTTCCGGTAAGAAGCACTTTGTGCTAGACCTTCTCCCTCACAGCCCTGGAGGCAGGGAGGATTGTGACTTGCTTCACAGTTGAGGAAACCGAGGCTCAGAAAGAAGAAAACTGACCCAGCCCGGGTGTGGACCATCGCACCGTCCCGCCGTGCTCCGCCACAGTGGTAGAGCTGGAGCTGGTTCTGGGGGCCAGGACCGTGGCACCCCTTCAGGAGGATGCCAGCTCCCTGAGAATGGGGTCAGGCACACCGGAGGTGCTCAGAATGTTTGATGTATGAATGGCTGAGCCAGGCTGGGGCCGGGTTCTGTAGGCATCTATCTAGGGGGACTACCAGGTCACAGCCGATTCTGGGAGGAGGCCCAGGAGGAGAGGGGTGATGGAGCTCAGTGGGGCAGGGCTGGGAAGGAGGTGGAGTGCTCACCAGACAGGCGTCCCGCTCCCCCTCCAGGTAGCCGGCGCACAGCATGTCCTCCGTAATGGCGCCCTGCCCGGCTCCCCACCAGTACAGGCGGCTGCAGACTGCTGAGTCGATGATGGGAACCTTTAGCTTCTGGAGGGTCTGAGGGTGGGTCAGGGGCACTGGGAGCAGGGAGGAGAGAGTCAGGCTTGGGAGACTCTCCTGGTGGCCTCCTCAATTCCCTCCTCAATTCCCTCAGCAGCGTTTCTCAAAGGGTAAATGGATCAACTCTGTCAGGCTCTCCCACAATGCCTGCAGAAAGCCCAAATTCCAGGACTCCACTCTGGACATACTGAATCCCAAATGAACGTGCAGCCTGAAACTCTGAATCTTTAATAAGATCTCTGATGCCAATGAGATGGTTCAAACCAATGGTCCAGGCTTGTCCTGTCTCAGGCATTACTTTAACCAGCACCGGTACTGCTACAGACTAATGGCCACTCAGTGTTGAATGTTACTGGGACTTGAGGGATTCCCCCCCCCCATCCCCTAGGGGGATTGACCCTAGGGTTGGTCTGTAGACCTTCCCCAGTTCATAAATCCACCTTTCACAGGAGCCCCTAAGAATGACCGTGGGGAGGCTGGCTGAAACTTCAGAGTCAGTGGGGTCCCCAGACACCCAAACTGGTGTCATTTCTCTTAATTCTGGAATCTGGTTAAAGTTCCATATATATATGTCACTGCTTCTCTGCCTCTTACTTTATCTAATCTAATTTGTGTTTCTAGATGAGGTTTTCCAAACCTCCAGACTTGGTTTGCCAGTTATATTTTACCATTTATGGAGACTGCATTTTCTCCTGGGAATTTTGCCTGCAATTGTGTCATGATGCCACCAGGGGGCATTTATTCCAGATTTGGAATCTTAGGGCTGTTTTCATATTCACCTTGGTCCCATAGACACCTCCTCTCAGCTGTTCCTATATCACTTAATATCTTGGTTGATCTGGCATCTTTGCCTCAGAACACAGCAAAAGGTGCCTTTTAACTAGAAGTGATCTAGAACTATCCACCTAGGCTTCTGTGTCATCACATCTCTGGGTCACAGCCTGTCTTTTCTTCTATCTGTGTCGTGCTCTGCCTCTGGCCTCTATCCTTTGCTGCCCATGGCACCTGTATCTCCCAGTGTCCACCACCCTCTATCCCCACCCACCCCCACCCCCCTGGTGGGAAAGAAGCCACACCTCCATCGTGGATACTCCCCCAGCCAGCAATCCAGCAGTTGGTGTCCGGAAGGAGATGGACGGAGGAATCAGGCAGGCAGATGGGCAGGATGCGTTCAGAGAACTGGATGGCGTGCTCCAGGCGCACCAAGGCGATGTCAGCACGGGCGCCTTCCTTCCAGGAGTACACAGGGTGGGACTGCACCCAGGCAATACCCACCTCCTGGGACCTTGGGCCGGGGTTCCCCAGCTGCCAGGCCCCCAGCAGCACAGAGAACAGGGCTGGTTTGTTCAGATGGCTGGAAGGGAGAGGGAGGGGGTGGCATCAGCCAGGAACCACTGGGTGGTCAGGAAGGGTCTGGGAAGGGTTTCTGGGGGAATGGCAGGCATATGAAGGCCCCTGGTGAGCAAAAGAGGCTTCTGGGGAGAAGCAGGGACTCTCCTGAGGGACCCAAGACTGGACTGAGGCCTGGAAGCCGGGGCCGTGTGGGCAGCCCGGGGTCTGGGGAATCGAGTGGAGGGGACCGGCTGAGCATATGTACCCCTTGAAGCAGTGGGCAGCCGTGAGCACCCAGTGGTTGGTGAGCAGGGAGCCTGCACAGTAGTGGGTGCCATTCTTCTGGATGCTCACAAGCCAGGGCCACTCGGCATCGGTGCTGTCCTCACCACCCACGATTCGGTTCAGGTGTTGGGGCTTTCCACAGGCTGGGGGGCCTGGCGGAGGAGGGGCCGGTGTGTCAAACCCTCAGGCACAATCCTTATCCCTTCCAGCCCCCCTTCCCTGCCTTCAGCACTTAGGCCTGTGCTCCAGTCTCCTCCCACCCTGCTCCGTCCTTTGCTGCCTCTTCCCCGGCCCTTCCACCCTCTGCCCTCCCCTCTGGCTCAGCACTTGGTCCTCTTGCCCTTTTACCTTCTCGGGCCGCTCACCCCCTCCTGGGCCTCTCTCCTCCGCATCCTGACTCTCTGGGCCTCGTTTCTTGCCTGCCCTTCCTCTCCAGCTCAAACCCCCTCTTGCCCCACTGCCCGCTTCTGACCTGTCCCCCACAGACAGACACTCAGACACTACCCTGCCCTTCAGGCTTCCTCCCTCCCCGCTTCCCTGAGGGCAGCTCTGACTTACCAGCTGTCTTGGCAGCAGCTAGGGTGGCTGAGGGCAAGAGAAAGAAAGGGTCAGGCCGGTGGAGGGGAGCCCTGGTGCCCAGCGATCCTTTCCGGTGGCTCAGTCCCTGGGGCCCTCCAGGCCACCCCAGGCGGAGCATTTCCTGGAGCCTGGGCAGGACGGACAGAAACCTCAGGCCCTCGCTGTGAGCTGCGGCCTTGGCCTCCCTGCAACTTCCGGTGCAGCCTGTGCCCGGGCTCCATCCAGCCTGCCTGGGGGTGAGGGGTCAGCTCCTGGGGTGTCTCACTGAGGTGAGAGTGAGAACCCCCCTCTCAGGCCGGAGGTCTGGATGCCGCTGCCCCAGCAGTGGACCATGCAGACCCAAGAGACAGGAACGGGACATGAAGAGGGTAAATAACAAGCAGAGCTGAGCACACTGAGCGCTGACTGCGCTCAGCCCTGTCCTGGGCCCTGTAGTGCAGTGTTTCATGTACTCCTCACAGCTGTGCAGGAACCTGAGGCTCAGAGCAGGCAAATAATGATAGAGAGGGAGAGAGGTAGAGGGAGAGAGGGAGAGAGGGAGGTGGGGGAACAGAGCAACAGATGAGAGGGAGAGGAGGGATTCAGGCAGGACCAAGAGGGAGGGCGGCTGGGTGGACAATGGGGAAGGGGTGGAGGGGGCAGCAGGCCCTCAGGACTCACCTGGAGCAGCCAGAAGCAGCAGGGAGGTTACAATCCTGAGGTAGTGCCTCCCCAGGGCAGGGAGAGTCTTGGGAACCACCATGGCCACTGCCGACAGGAGAGCTTGGGTTCCCTGCAGGCCACCCCAGGTTTTATCCTGTGAGGCGGAATGCCGTCGGACCAGTCCCCCAAGTGAGTGGCTCAGTCCCGCCACCCCAGGCTGTCAGTCACAGGGAGGGGGTGGGGCTTCGGGGAGGAAATAAGCCGTTAAAGTCCGGGGTGGGGGTGGGGCTGGGGGTGGGGGTGGGGGTGGGGGTGGGAGGGCTCTAGCTGGGACCCCTACCTCGGGCCTGGATCCGCGGACTCAGGTCTCAGGATCTGGGCTCTGGAGGGGCAGGCGAGGGAACCTGGGCCCTCAGGTCTAGGCTGGGCCTTGACCTTGACTGGGGGGGCAGGGCAGAGAAAGGCCCTTAAGCTTGAAGGGGGGGTGGTCCGGGTGGGGAAGGAAGGCACTCAGACCCTGGGGCCTGGGTCAGCGGTGGCGGGAGCCGTTGGGGAGGCCCTGGGGCCTTGGGTGGGTGACAGCGGGCAAGGGGCTGCCCAGAGGCTCCGTAACGGCTCCTGTGACTCAGCGGAAGCCCTGACCCAGCCCTGGGCTCGGGGATCCCGTTAACCCACTTGCCAGAAGGCGTGAATCAGACCCCCAGTGGCCACCTGTCCCGGGGACACCTTCCTGTGGGCCCTGTCACTCAGCAGCCTGAGGATTCATCTCTCACCTGGACTCCCAGGAAGCCCGGGCGGGGCAGCCAGTTGCCCAGGTGGCTGTGACTGATGCGGCTGCCTGGGGAGGGCTGGGATGCTGAGTCCCCACACCCCACCCCAGCCCCTGTGCTCCCAGGACCACGCCCCTGGACTCCTCCTTGGGGTCAAACGGCTGCTGGGTGATGCTTGAGCGGGGAGCCCAGGTGGGGGTGTGGGATGCGAAATGCTCCCCCAAGGAATCTGCCCGCGTGATCCTGTAGCCCCCACCCTGCAGTCAGGTCTTCCGTGACTCAGCGCCCCACACTCCAGACACCCGTGCCCTGAGCAGGAGGAGTCAGGCTTCTTCCGAGAGAGACTGTGTATCTTTGTCCTTCAGTCATTTGATCAACAAACCTTGCGATGGCCCTCGATATGCCTGGGGAGGGGCATGGACTGGGGAGGGGCATGGACATAACAGCAGTTACGGCGTGCTTAGTGAGCCAGGCACCACCTCATTCAGTCTGCAAAGTCCCTTATTATTATTCCCATTCTGCAGATTAGCAAACTGAGGCCGCTTAGGTTAGTGACTTACCCAAGGTCCCCCAGCTGGTGAGGGGAGGAGCCCAGATGTGAACCCCAATTCTAGAGAATTGGGCACCTGCTGTATGCCAGGTCCTGTGCTGGGCACCGGGACACGATAATGAATAAGACACATGTCCTATCCTTAGACAGCACACATCTCCCCAGGGGTGGGAGGCAGTGAGCAAGTAATGACCGCAAAGGGTCATGGGGGGATGGGCACAGAGGCCTGGGACTGGGGTAGGAGTGTCGGGGAAGGAGGGGGCTGCAGGCGTGGACCCTGGAGGGCCCTCCTGAGGGTGGGTGCTGTGTGCTGCGACTCTCAGAGGGGAGGGACAGTGAGGAGTTTCCCCATGGATCCTCGGGATCTAGGTTGGTACCTGGTGCACACTGGGTCTTGATGGATGTTTGTTGAATGAATAAACAAGTGAGGAAGAAGTGAGTCTGGAGAATTCCACTGGGGACCAACTGCTCCAGCCTCCTGCCTCTCCAGTTCCTCTCTGTTCCAGCTCTTCATGCCATTCATGCCACCTGGATCACTTCCCAGGTGATCCAAGGGGCAGGCATGTGCCCCAAGATGTTGCTGTCCTCGAGATGAGGTGGCCAGGAAGATAGCCCCAAGGGGAAGGGCCCTGGAAGAACCAGGGGAAGTCCAGAAAAGCCAGTGAAGACTTCCTGGTACAAGTCCTGGAAAAGGGCCCCACAGACCGGCTCCCCAGTTCCCAAGGAGTGGAGACCTTGGTATGATTCAACATTCATTCAAACAGAATATTCATTGTGCCCACGGTATGCCAGACCTATGCCAGGCATCGTGGCTGGGCATCTCTTCGCCGGGGCAGGAGATGGATGGGCTGCCCACCCTGCCACCCGCTCTCCATGTCCCTGCCAGGCCGTCTCAGGACCACTGATGATTTTGCAGGGAGGTGGGGGTGACAGATAGGGCTGCAGAGGCCTCAGAGGGCATAGCAGCTGGAGCCAGCAATGCTCAATCCAGAGAAGTGACTTACTGCCCCCCTTCTCTCAGCATCTCAGACGTGGGCACCGGAGTCTGGCAGATATCTGATCAGGGGTATCCGTTCATTATCCAACCAAATCTACTGAGCACCTACTGCGATACAGCTGTGAATAAACCAAACCAAAGACAATCCTGCCCTCACGGCAGGGACACCAGGGGAAACAGAATAAACAACATAAATAAGTAAATAATTTAGTTTAATAGATGATAAAGTCTATGGGGAAAACCAAAGCTGGAAGGGACTCTGGGGTGGGGGTGGGGATGGGAGGGGGAACAGGAGGTGGTGGGTGGGGTTTTGGGGTTTGTAATCTTAAATCAGGAGCCCAGGGAAGAAGTGCAAACCTTCAGCTGAGACTTGCAGGAGAGGGGCAGAGGTGGGTGTTGTCAGAGACCATTCCAGCCGCAGGAAGAGCAAACTCAAAGGCTCGGTGGGTGGAATGGAGGATTCCAGTGGCAAAGGAGAGGCACAGGGGCTAAGGGGGCCTGGCCCGGCCACCCGGTCTCCCTGTGTAGGTGACACTGAGCCTGGCTCCAGAGTATGAGTTGGGGACGCTAGGAGAAGATGTGGGGAGAGCCATCCAGGGTGAGGGGCCAACCAACTCAGGGCACAGGGACAGGGTACTCGGGGCAGAGGCCACCAGACCACCAGGGTCCTCGTGGGCCCAACCATATAAGGGAGCCTTGGCTTTAGGGCAGGAGCCCTGCAGACAGAAACCCAGCAGAGAGCGTCGGCCGCGGGAACTGCTCTCTCCTCTGAGGCTCATTTTCATGCAGTTCTGGCCCTGGCTTGGAGATTGCGAGCTGTTTTCTGTAAGGAGAGGCTGGATCTCTGAGCTGGAGAGGGGAGCCGGGGTGAGGTGGGGGTCACGCTGAACTCCAGGCAAGCCACTTGGCTCTGAGATCAGCACTGCATTCCAGGTGTGGAATCTAGCCCTCCAGTGGGTTTGGTCAGACCCGCACTGCTGTGTTTTTTAAATTGGGCAAATCCACATTAAAAAAAAAAAATCTGGGGGCTTCCCTGTCGGTCCAGTGGTTAAGACTCCATGCTTCCAATGCAGGGGGCACGGGTTTGATCCCTGGTTGGGGAACGAAGATCCCACAAGCCAGGCGGCGCGGCCAAAAAAATCTGAATTTTGACTAATGCTGTTGTGAACACGAGTGTACAAATGTTTTTCTGAGTCCCTGCTAAAACAGATGTTTGCACACCCATGTTCACAGCAGCATTATTCGCAGCAGACAAAAAGGTGAAACAACCCAGTGTCCATCGATGGATGAATGGATAAACAAAAGGTGGACCATTATGTACTGTTCAGCATGAAAAGGAATGAAGCACTGACACACACTACAACATGGATGGACCTTGAGGACATTATGCTGAGTGAAATAAGCCAGACACAAAAGGACAAATACTGTATGATTCCACCTATATGAGGTCCCTAGAGCAGTTAAATTCATAGCAACAGAAAGTAGAGGGTGGGTTCCAGAGACTGGGGGAGGGGGGATCGGAGTTAGTGTTTAATGGGTAAGGAGTTTGCTCAAGAAGATGAAAGTTCTGGAGACGGATGGTGGTGATGGTTGCACAACACTGTGAACGTATGTAATGCCATCGGACTGTACACTTAAAAATGGCTAAAATGATAAATCTTATGTATATTTCACTACAATTAAAAAATGGAAAAAGAAATCTGAATATCCACCGTTTCATGAACCTCAGAAGCTGTGGCAACACTGGGCCCCGCTGGGCTGAGAGGCCTGATTCCAGTCCAGCCCCACTCACCCATCCGCACTCTGCGGTTTGGGCCAGCCAGGGGACCGCGTCTTTGGGTATCTCCTGTGCTCGGAGGGCAGGGCTTGGGACAGAACAGATGCTCCATCCCTGCCAGGTGACTCAAGTAAGCTCCCAGAGCAAGCAGAGCACTCCGAAGGAGCCAGGGACATAGCAGCTGCTTCTTCCAACCTGGCCTTGGTTTGTGCATCTGTGCAGAGGCTTGTCAGCCCCGCTATGTCTGTCATGACTGCTCAGGCAAAGGGCTGGAGGCCACGCCAGGCTGAGCGCCGACTGAGCAACGGCCAGGCTGTGCTGTCTGCAGGCAAGTTTTTCCAGGGCACTAATGGTTTTGAGGAACCTGGCCTGGCTGGTCTCGGGGACACTGCTCACCGGCTGGCATTTCATCACCTTCCCGAGGGGACGTCCTTCCATCTAACCACTCCTGAACTGTCCTGGGAGCTCAGCTGTCACTCGGGGGCTCCCTGCCTCTTGGAGACTGGGGCGAAGAATGCTCTTAGTCATGGAGGAAAGGAGACCTTTCCAGTGACGTTTGGAAAGCTCTCCCCATCCCAAGAGCCTGGGTCCCCCTCAGAGCCTCGCCATGGCTCCTATGGCCCCAGGCCTCGCATTTCCTCTACCTCTGTCCAGGCTCCTCAAGGCCCTCTCGGTTCTGCTTACCCCAGTCCCAGCCCCAGAGTTCTGTTTCTTCTCCCTTCCACGAGAAACCCAGCTTCATCGGTGCACACCGAATCCTTTCCCCATCTTCAGGCTCTCGGACCCTGGGCTCTGTAGTCCAGGCACTCCCCACCCGCACCCCCACCCCAAATTCTGCAAAATAAAATTTTCTCCATCTTATAACAGCATTGCCTGTCCTCTTGACATTTCCTCAAAATGGAAGTTGAGCGTCCCCCTCCTTGCCCAGCCTTCCTTTCTATAGTCCTAGGGGTCCCTCCTCCCCAGTCCCTTCCTCAACCCCATACTTTCTAAACACAGAGCCCCTCCCTGACCCACACCACTGTCTGACTCTTTGAATGCTGGACATCCAGGGTCCAGGTGTTAATGGTGTGACTCCATGTATCTTCACTCTGGTTAATGTCTTCCTGGAATATGGAGCATTGTTCATTCTCGTGGTCCACTAAGACTTTCAGCACTTTTTAAAAAACTGCACTTATACTTGTTCCGCCATTCCTTAGTGGTCCATCTCTTTCTCGATGGTAGGTCTCCATGTCAGCTTCCTCCAGAGTTTTCCTTCCATGGCTTAGAGCATTCTCCTAGGTTTTGTTCATAACCTATTCCTTCTTCGGAAAAGTTGGCTGTACATCAGAATTCTTAGAGCACATTTTCCCCATTGACTCCTGTTGTTCTGGAAAAATATCCCACCAGCCTGGCTGGGAATCACCAGGGAGGAAGGTGGCCAGTCATCCTACAGAAATGTCATTGGAAAGGTCTCCTTTCCTCCATGACTAAGAGCGTTCTTCACCAGTCAAGCACACTGCTCTTCCTCCTACCCAGGACCAACTAGAATGACTCTCACTGCAACACTGAGAAATCAGTCTGGAAGGACTGCAATTCCTCTGCACCAGGAAACAGAGAGGGGAGCTCCATGCTGGGAAGGGCCGAGCCCGGACGGAGCCTGATGGGAAGAGTTGAGCTGGGAAGGGCAGAGGGAGTGGGCACGCGGGGCAAACTGCCTTGCTGGGTGCCCATCGCCGGCCTGGGCCACTTCTAGCACTCTTGGTGACTCATCAATGACTCGCAGACCTAGAAGTTGTGAGGTCAGAGGTCATGGCCAAGGGCTCATGGAGAGGAAGTGACTGTACAGAATTAACTTCGGCTAGGGGTAGGTGGAGAATGAGAGGCCCCCAGTTCCAGAGGTGAGCTGGGCACAGAGCTGGAGTCTGCAGGTCTGCCTGTGGGGTACCTACTGAGCCATGAGCTGGGCAGCCACATGATGCTGGCCAGAGAGGAGGTGTGGAGAAACCAACTCCAGCATCCCCTGCAAGGTGGAGAGCCACCTGCCTCCAGCCACGTTCCTCCTCCCCCATCAACCCTCCAGGGAAATAAGTGACTGTGCTAATTACTGCTAATGAATGGCTTCTGGGTAAGTCAAAGTGTGGATGTTTCTCTTGCCAGGAGGACAGACAGCTCTGGGGGAGTCAGTAGGCAGCTGGGATTGGAATACCCCTGTTCTAGGGGCCCAGGGAGAAAGACACCCCCCAATTGCAGTCCATAGCTGTGCCTCCAAGACACAGGCTGGGTACTGGGG
Source organism: Eubalaena glacialis (assembly GCF_028564815.1). Classification (NCBI taxonomy): domain Eukaryota; kingdom Metazoa; phylum Chordata; class Mammalia; order Artiodactyla; family Balaenidae; genus Eubalaena; species Eubalaena glacialis. The sequence goes on along the minus strand of NC_083728.1, from coordinate 57,941,363 downwards.
ATCTGGATTCCCACCAGGCATCTTTAACTAGGAACCTGGAGATTCCCTCGAATTCAGACACTCCACAGGCACCCCGTCTCAGAAAACGGCACCACCCTGCACCCAGTTGCTCAAGCCACACGCCTGCGAGCCATCCTTGATTCAGCCTTTTTCTCCCCACCCATAACCAATTGTAAAGGAAAAACTCCTTAGTTTGTGCAGATCCCACAGGTTAAAGGCTCGGTCCCACAAGACTCTCCCCATCTCAGATGCCAATCACAAGTGGTGGGTCCTCAGGTCACCTGCACTTGTCTGACGTGGCTACAAATCGGGAGTTCCCAGGAACCCCCTCCTCAGGTTTGATAATTTACTATAACGACTCAACAGAACTCAGGGAAACACTTATTTACATTTACCAGTTTATTATACAATAAAGGACACAGATGGACAGCCAGGTGAAGAGGCGCATGGGGCAAAGTCCGGAAGGGTCCCGACTGCAGGAGCTTCTGTCCCCATGGATCTGGGGTGTGCCACCTACCTTGCACGTGGATGTGTTCCCCAACCTGGATGCCTTCCAAACCCTGTACTTTAAGGATTTTTATGGAGGCTCGTCACGTGGGCACGATCCATTATTAACTCAATCTCCAGCCCCTTCCCGCTCCCCAGAAGATGGGAGATGGGGCTTGAAGTTTCAAGCTTCTAATCACGGCTTGGCCTTTCTGGTGACCAGTCCCCATCCAGGAGCAAAAGAGGCCACCAAGAATTATCTCATTAGAACAAAAGATGCTCCAATCACCCAGGAATTCCAAGGGCTTCAGGAACGGGGGTGAGGGGGGAAGAGACCAATATATATATATTTGCAGTGTAAGTGTCTGACATTAAGCTTTTGGTTGCTGGGGCATCCATTTCAAGACCTCCATCTCGAATGAACACATCGCCAGCTGTGCGACACAGCTACTAGCTGACAACCAGATAAGGAGCCAGGCGGCCCCGCCCATGAAGGATTAGAAAGGTTTAGAAAGCCCTGGGTGACCTAGATAACTGACCACTGGAGTGACCCCACTTTTCCCTTCCTGAGCCCAAATTCCCACTCTTAGGTTTTATTTATTTATTTATTGGCCTTGCCGAGAGGCTTGCGGGATCTCAGTTTCCTGACCAGGGATTGAACCTGGGCCACGGTAGTGAAAGTGCCGAATCCTAACCACTAGACCACCAGGAACTCCCCCAACTCTCAGCTTTTAAATTCGGCCATGAATTAGAATTTAAATTCGACAACGAGTGAAGCCGGGAAACCCCAGCCTCCTCACCCTTGGACCCTAATAAAGGCAGAGCCCCCTGTCCGCGTCCCCCATCCCCCACCTACCCTCGACCTCGCTGTGTGGCCCTACGGTGTGTGGTGTGCCCTCCAGGACCTGTGAGTAATAAATCTGGTTTCTTTCCAAAGTTTCCTGAGGGTTGTTGTTAAGGTGTGTCTTGCAATCATAATAAGAACCACAAGGGCCAGTCCAGCCACAACACGTCTGTGAAGGCCTTGCCGTGTCGTGGGGCCGGGAGAGGGGCTCAGGCACCCCTCGCCACCAGCGTTACTACTGATAGGCTGAGCCCGACACAGCAATACTTCTTACTTCCCACCAATCCATCGGCACGTTCTGGTGTCTCCAGCCCAGAACAAGCGAGCGGGAGAGCCCAGGCCTTCTCCCCCACCCCACAACCCCGGCACAGGCCCGCCAGCCCCCCTCCTGGTGGGTCCTGGGTCCCCTCCAGGCTCTTCTCCCACAGCAACCAGAGATGTTTAACAAAACACCAACTAGATCACGGCATCTCCCTGTTAAAAACCCTAGCAGTGCTCACTGCACTTAGGAGATCTCAAATCCTCGCGGCTCCTCCCTGCAGGTGCTGCAGCATCCACCCGTGCTGACCTCTTCCCCTTCCCGTCCTCACTCCTGGCTCACGCCCAGCCCCACTGGGCCTCTATTTCCTCTTCGCCCTTTGCACGTGCTGCTTCATCTAACCGGAAGGTCTTGACCGCACCTTCAGAGCAGGCACCTTCTCTTTGGCCTTAGTTTAAGTGACACCCTGTTATTCTTTTTTTTAAAAATTAACTAATTAATAAACTTGGCTGCACCGGGTCTTAGTTGTGGCAAGCAAGATCTTCGTTGCCACGTGCGGGATCTTTAGTTGTGGCATGGGAACTCTTAGTTGCGGCGTGTGGGATCTAGTTCCCAGACCAGGGATAGAACCCAGGCCCCCTGCATTGGGAGCGCGGAGTCTTAGCCACTGGACCACCAGGGAAGTCCCTCTGTTATTCTTTTACACAGCCCTGTTGGGAAAAGTGTGGAAGACTTGAAATGGGCAAATGAGATGCCTGGATAGCCTTCCAAGGCAAGCTGGAGCCTCCAGGGATCATCCGATCCCATAGGGGAGTGCACCTTTGTTTGTCTCTGATGAGGCTATTTGACAGCTCTGTGGAGACAGAATTTAATTGGCAGAAAACTGATAGTAATGCCAATAATTCCTGCTCCTAGAAAGCAAGTCACATCCCACCAATGCTACTGATTATTACCCTGTGAGGATGGACAGCATGGCTGGCTGGCATTCTCGTCGTCCTGTGGAAGAGATGATTCCAAACGTTACATTCCTTGCTTTAGGCTGCTGAGCAGTCTTGTATCCATTATTAGCAAATTGATTTCAGCATTCCTGATTTCCCATGTATATGTCTCTTCTTCAGATTCTCTTTTAAACCAGTTTTAACATCTTTATGGTTTCCTCCTTCATTAATGAGTTAAAATCTTTGATAAATGCCACTTTTATATTTATTTGAAAGTCATGCTTTTACCTTTTTTGAAAATTACACTTTTAACAGCTCACTGTTATACCCACAATGCTTGGCACGTAGCAGCTCCCACTTTTGCTGAGTCAATTGATTACTTAATTAAATGAAACAGTACACAACTTTTTTCCTAACTGATAAAACAGGCTATGGATTCTATTTTTACCCTTTTATATTATTGGAATCATGCTACTACATTATTTTAATCTGTTTTCTAAATGTAATATATTTTGGTATCTTCCCATGTCAGTAAACTATTTTCATAACATGAAAATTAACACTGGACATTCATTCTTTTTACTACTGTACAGAATGCTTCATTAAACAATCTTATTCAGAAATCTTTGAAAAACATCTCTGATTATTTCCACAAGTTATATTCCTAATAGAGATATTGCTAGGTCAAAGTTTATAAACTTATATACAGCTTTTAGCATGTATTATCAAACTACTCTCTATTCTAAAATTGTATAGTGATTTATTTTCCTTTCCTTTCTTTACCATAGAAAGATGAAATGCAAATATTTTTCCCTCATGTCCTGGCAGAGTTTCAAGATCCGTCTTTCTTGCCCTCGAGGAAAAGAGAACTGGTTTTCCAGTTGCTAATGACTTGGTCTCAAGACTTACCTTGCCCTCCGGTCTGCTGGGAAAGACAAGAGGAGACAGGAAATGCTTCACTGAGGAACAGAGAGGGGGAAGGAATTCCCCCAGTTTAAATGAAGGGAAGACCAGCAGATTTCCGTGTGAGGGCGCAGCTCAAAGGCTCAGGAGCCCCAAGGAGCCCAGGCTTCACTGGGAGACCCCAGCCATCAGGTGCCAGGGCCTGGGAGTGCCCAGAGAGGACCCACCTGATCAGAATTTACTCCTCACCCATGCCTGCCCTGCACTGGGCTGCGCTGCCAACCTCCACTTGTGCCACACATGCCACCTCCACGCTTCCCTAGCAAAGCAGATATCCAGCCAGGACGCTCCGAGGGGGCCCAAATGAATGTCACCTACAGGCTGTAAATAGCTGCTTCCTCAAGCCCCCGACTGCCCCTTAATGCCGCTGCTCCAGCCCTCCCCTAGACCCCCAAAGGGAGTAATTAAAGGGTTAATGCTGGGGACTTCCCTGGCGGTCCAGTGGTTAAGACTCTGTGCTTCCAGTGCAGGGGGTATGGGTTTGATCCCTGGTTGGGGAACTAAGATCCCACATGCCACTCAGCATGGCCAAAAAATGAAAAAAAGTGGGGGGGGGGTTAATGCCTGTTGAGACAGGGGACCTCCAAGGGTCTCCGGCCAGCCTTTTCTGATTGTTTCCTGCCTGTAAAGAACTGGTTGTTCAATATTTTTTATGTTGCCCTTGCACCTGTCCTGGGGATGGGGAGGGGGTCAGGGGGAGCAGTGCAGGAACTGACCTGAACAAGCCCCAGACTCCCTGAGCTGGGATAGTGGTTACTGTCATCTTCATTTCTCCTGCTTTCTCTCCCAACCTGATTAATCCTCTGAGTCCTTCCCAACTTTGCTTCCCATGGGACCAGTCTCTCTCTCACAGCTGTCCTAGACCCACAGTTCACAGGGCAGCCCACACTGCTAAGGGCTGACGCTGCTCCAGAATCATCTGCACCTCAGTTGCAACTGCTGGCACTCAACACATGAACTCACTTCAGCCTCCTTATCCTGCCCAAAGCACCGTCTTCCCCACCATACCTAGGAGGAAATGAGCTCAGAGAGGGGAGGAGCTCACCCCAATTCACATGACTGGGAAGTAGGAAGGCCAGGAGTCAAACACCCCAGGGCCATTTTAAGGCCTTGATAAGCCTGGAACATTTGTAACCTTGACGCCTCCACCACATGGCATCAAACATGTGAACGTGCACCTCCCTTTACCGAGTAAATGCAATGACCCTGTTACTATATGCGTTCAGTCGCAGTTGGCAAGTGAACATAGTGATATGTTGGAGACATTTAATAAACATCTATTCGTTTCGATTTGGCAGCTCCCTTTTCGGATTTGAGAGTAAGAATTATTTTTCAAGACGCAGACAGTTTTGTAAGCCCCACCGTGCTGTAATACTGAAAGGCTCCAACAAGCTGAAACCTTGGTCTTCTCACGCATGCCCAGCTCCTCCCGCGCCCCCCGCGCCCCAATCCCCATTTCACGCACAAGAAAACCACATACAGGATTCCTCTGGGTGCAAATAGCAGAGGACTGTGACTCACACTGGCTGAGGCAAAATAACATGACTGTTACTGTGAGTTTACTATTCCCGGAAACACCTGCCCGGGAGCACAAAAGGTGCAGATAACTTTACTCTTTGACTTCAGAAAAATCCATCAAAAATGGCACAACTTTTTTTTTTTTAAACTTTGGGTTTATTTATTTATTTATGGCTGCGTTGGGTCTTCGTTTCTGTGCGAGGGCTTTCTCTAGTTGCGGCAAGAGGGGGCCACTCTTCATCGCGGTGCGCGGGCCTCTCATTATCGCGGCCTCTCTTGGGGCGGAGCACAGGCTCCAGACGCGCAGGCTCAGTAATTGTGGCTCACGGGACTAGTTGCTCCGCGGCATGTGGGATCTTCCCAGACCAGGGCTCGAACCCGTGTGCCCTGCATTGGCAGGCAGATTCTCAACCACTGCGCCACCAGGGAAGCCCCATGGCACAACTTTTTAACAGGTAACATCAAACAACTGTTGAAGCTCCAAGACTCTGAAACCCTCACCTCGCTGAGACGACAAATCCTAAACTACTGTGACCAACAACCTTACACTATATAACATGATTCTTACCCAATCCTCATTAAGGTCCACCTTAAACCAGACCCCAAAACCTCTCTATCTCAACTTTGCCCTTCCCACCTCCTCTCCACTAAGGACTCTTTCAAGATGGTGCTCTCCCTGAACAAGGGAAGCAACAAACTCAGTTCTGTCTTTGCAACAGGCTGTTTGGATAGTATTTTCAAGGAGCCAACATTTGACGAGGGGTAGAGGACCAACACGGTGGGCCGAGCCCAACTGGGCCAGACGCAGCCCTGGAGTAAATCTCCCTGGAGGAGTGGGCACTACCTGCCAAAGAGAAAGAAAGGGAACGGATGTCTGGGAGCCAAACAACAGTGTCTACTGCAGTAACCCATGCCCAGCCGGGTTAAATGCCTTGCCCAAGGCCACACAGACTGTTGGCATAAGAGCTGGGAGGAGAACGCAGGCCTTTTGGCCAGCAGGCCATTGCCCTCGTCCTCACCCACACTGGAAGCCTGGGAAGCCTCCTTCCCTGATCTCCCGGGCGCTGCTGCCTCAGGGTGACCCAGGAGGAAGCTCCTGTTCCTCGTCCCTCCGCACTAATCCACACTAGTCCAGGAAATTATAAACTAATTGCCCACTGATTAATTAATGACCTAGAACCACTCTGGAACCTCAGCAGGCGGAAGCACGATCACCGCGCGGGGGATGCCGGGAAGGCGGCGGCTGGGCCAACTTCCGGCCTCAGAGGCAGCCGGGTGTGGGCTTTGGGCCGAGGGCGGCCGCGTTGGGGGCGGCCCTCCCGCGCCCCAAGACCCCTGCCAGCGTCCCCCGCGCCTGGACGCGCCCGAAATAAAAGGAAAAGCGTCTTCATGGTCCAGGAGCCTAGCAGGTGCCGCGGACCGCAGGGGTCTTCGACTCCGACTCCGGCTGCCTATCAGACTGTGTCTGTCGCCCCCCACTGGCCGTGTGGGGGACTCGAGCCGGAGTTTGCTGCTCCCCACCTGAGCCGCATTCCTCCTCCTGCCTTTGTTTCCCAGCGCCTTGAAAGAAGTAAAATACGAACCATCAGAAATGAGAGGAGAAGTCTTCCCTCGTGGCTCAGTGGTTAAGAATCCGCCTGCCATTGTAGGGCAGACGGGTTCGAGCCCTGGTCCGGGAAAAACCCACATTCTGCGGAGCAACTAAGCCAGTGCGCCACAACTACTGAGCCTGCGCTCTAGAGCTGGCAAGCCACAACTACTGAAGCCCGCGAGCCACAAGCCACTGCAATGAGAAGCCCGCACACCGCAACGAAGAGTAGCCCCCGCTCGCCGCAACTGGAGAAAGCCCACACGCAGCAATGAAGACCCAACGCAGCCAAAAATAATAAATAAATAAAATAAATAAATTTTTTTGAAAAAATGAAGAGACAGTGTGTTCAGGAGTTTTGCAAGCTGGATGTTCAATACATTCTTTATCTTTTAAAAATCATTGTTGGGGACTTCCCTGGTGGTCAAGACCCCACGCTCCCAATGCAGGGGGCCAGGGTTCGATCCCTGGTCAGGGAACTAGATCCCGCATGCCGCAACTAAAGATCCCGCATGCTGCAACTAAGACCCGGTGCAGCCAAATAAATATATATTTTTTAAAAAGTCATCGTTAGAAGTTGTATTATATAAACCTACAATTAAATTATATTCAAAAATGTAGCAAATAATCAAAATTCTTCTCTTTCTATTTATTTTACGATTATCTATGTTCTTGAGGTTTTTGTGTCTATTATATCCGTATGGTGGAAATACCATACAATGATGTGCTACTGTACATTTATTTCTGACTCCACATTCAGTGACCCTGTTGGTAACTTGACATCATCCATAATGGGAGTATTTATACCACAGAAATTGGCAAACTCTAGAAATCAGTCCCCACCCCCCCAACCCCCAACTCCCACCAGGGTCATTCACCAGCACACCACTTGAGTCAGACAATGGTGGGGTGCACAGAGAACAAGGCCCATGTCTTTTGGGGGGCCAGCACAGGAACATAATCAGTTTCCTCTTTATCAAGGCCCAGCACAGGTCCTGACCATGGTGCTCAATGAATGAGGAAGGGAGGGAGGGAGAAAATTATGTGCTAAACTGGGCTCTCTGTAAATTTTCTTAAGATCAGCTTACCTAACATTGTGCGTCTTACCTGACCTTTTCCCAGTTGACCTAACAGTCCTCACTGCATGGTGTGCAAGGCCTTGAATGCCAACAATTGAAATAGTTTCCCTGGTGAAGGTCAGCCAAGGAAGGATTTTGAGTTGGGGATGATATAATTCAAATTTTGCTTTAGGATGAGAATCAGGCCTGTGTGCAGGACAGGTTAAAGAGAGGAAGGAACAGAAACCAGGAGACCAGACTGTTCATTCAAGACTTGGCTCAGCACTCAGGACCTGTGTAGGGGCAAGGCTGTGGAGAGGAATGTAAATCACAATCCATGGCCCCAGGGAGTTCAACCTTATGGTGCAAGAGATAGTAAACTGACAATTACTATGAGTGTGATAAGTGCGTTGAAAAAGGTAGTTCAAAGTGCCAAAGGGTGACATTCTTTCTGGAGGAGGCAAAGAAGCTGTGACCCAGCCCTGACAAGTAGGGCTTGTAGGCAGAGGGAAGTTATCAAAAGAAGGAAGAGGGGTGGGTTCCAGGCTGAGAGAACTGCCCAGGCAAAGGCCTGGGTTTGTAGAGGGCCTTGGAGATTTGGCTGGAACAGGAGGGCTAAGAGGAGGGTGATGGGAGATGGATCTGGAAAAGCACTGGTGTTCTCACTGCTGAGGCTGAGCAGGAATGGTTAGTGTGGGGGCAAAGAGCAAGTCCTGACAGAATGGGATGGGGGATGCTCTGTGTATTCTCCTGTTGTGAGCTCCACGTCTGCAGCAACACGACGTTTCAGCCACATCTCCTATCTTCCTTCTGTGATCCAGCCAGGAAGGAATACTGATTCCCAGTATGGCTGAAGGCTCCTGACTCCATACCTGGCCCACGCTGCTCTTATGACCAAAGTTCTCTTCAAACACACATATTCTCTCCATCTATCTATCTCTCTGTCTCTCTATCTCTCACTCACACACACACACACACGCACACACACTCCATTTTGGAAATTTTATACAACTTTTATCATCTAGCTGGATGTCTTGATTCAAAGTCAGTACCCTGAGATTCTTTTTTAAAAAAAATTTTTGGACAAACTCAAGAAATAAAACTGCCTTTGAACAGCTTTATGTTTGATACATTAAAATTTTCAATTTTTTCGATGTTTGCATTTTGTTTCTGTATTCTGGGGCTATAAATATATTCTATATTTTCTTCCAATATGTTTCTATAAGCATATCATCACATTTTTATGAATGATATGAAGTGCAGATATACTATTTTCCAAATATATTAGCTAATTATTTTCAAGGATGCTGACTGAATAACCTTTTCATTCCCCACTGATTTGAAGTGACGTCAAATTAAGATACATTTATGTATATGTGTTAGGGTAAAATTCATACACATATCTGTTAAGTTTTGACCAGGGAAGCAGAACCTCCATGAGCAATATAAAATAAGGAATTAATTGTAGAGATCACGTTTTACATGATTGTGGGAGTAAGGGGGAAAGTCTATGGAAGGCTGGCTGCCTCTTCATCTACAACTGCTAAAGTCAGAGAAATCAGAAAATCAGAAAAAGAGTTAAGGGGGAAGCAAGGGAGAGCGAGGACAAACTGGAACCAATCTGTCTCTCTCTGCCTCTACCCTTGATAACATAATGACTTGCAGAAGGAGCTGGTGTCCTTCACCTTGAATCTGCAAATGTGCCTGGCTCAGGACACTGAGAAGCTAGTGGAAGAGACTTGGTGAGAGCTGCAGGAGCCATGGACCTGCTGCTGACCAAAGGGGCTCAGCAGATCAGTGATCATGTGCATGAGCTAGTGAGGACTCATCCCTGCACTGACCTCAGAGCTTCATGGCTGCTGCTTCATTTAAACCTTCCTGATCACACACGGATTTCTTTTCAAGCCATACCAACATGGAAGGGAATTCTGGGGAACATAGTTCCCAATATATATATATCAAGAAGATATAACAATTATAAATATATATGCACCCAATATTGGAGCACTTAGATATATAAAATAAATATTAGCAGAACTAAAAGGAGAAATAGACAGTGATACAGTAATAGTAGAGGACTTCAATATCCTACTTTCAACAACTGATAGATCATTCAGACAGAAAAACAATAAGGAAATAGTGGACTTGAATAACACTATAGACCAATGGACCTAGCAGACATATACAGAACATTCCATCCAAAACCAGAAGAAGACACATTCTTTTCAATGCACATGGAACATTCTTCAGGAGAGATTATACATTAGGTCACAAAACAAGTCTTAACAAATTTAATAGGATTGAAGTCATATCAAGTATCCTTCCTAACCACAATGGTATGAAACAAAATCAAAAATAGGAGAAAAATTTATAAATATGTGGAAATTAAATGATATACACCTGTACAACCAACCAATGGGTCAAAGAAGAAATCAAGAGGGAAATAAAAAACTATCTTGAGACAAACAAAAATAGAAACACAACATACCAAAACTTATGGGATTCATCAAAAACAATCCTAAGAGGAAAGTTGAGAGTGATAAACACCTACATTAAGAAAAAAGAAAGATCTCAAATAAACAATCTAACTTTACACCTCAGGGAATTAGAAAAAAGAAGGAAAAATAAGTCCAAAGTTAGCAGATGTAAGGAAATAAAGATTAGAGATAAATTTCAAAGACACTAGAAAGACAATTAAAAAGATCAACAAAACTAATAGTTGGGGTTTTTTAAAAAGATAAAACTGAAAAACCTTTAGCTAGACTAACAAAGAAAAAAGGGAGGAGACATTACAAGTGATACTACAGAAATACAAAGCATCATAAGAGACTGCTATGAAAAACTATATGCCAACAAATTGTATATAACCTATAAGAAGTGGATAAATTCCTAGAAACATACAACCTATCAAGACTGAATCATAAAGAAATAGAAAATCTGAATGGACCAATTGCAAGTAAGGTAATTGAAGCAGTAACCAAAGACCTACCAACAAAGAAAAGCCCAAGACCAGAAGCCTTCATGGGTGAATTCTACCAAACATTTAAAGAAGAACTAGCTACCACTCCTTCTGTCATGGAAGGATGGTGTGTGAAAAATGTAAAAAGAAACTTGGTACTGTTATCACTCTAGATACATGGAAAGATGGTGCAAGGAATATCACAGGAAGTGGTAGAAGAGAGCTGGACAAAAATAAAGCTTTGACCTAAAAAAAAATAGCAAGACTTGATCCACATGGAAAGAATAGGTCCTCCACTTGCAGAATTTGTAAAAGTTCTGTGCACCAACTGGGTTCTCATTATTGCCAGTGCTGTGCCTACAAAAAGGGCATCTGCGCTATGTGGGGAAAAAAATTTGGATACCAAAAACTACAAGCAAACGTCTGTCTAATTGTATTGAAGTTTCTGGCTTTCCATATGATTTACTTCTTGCTTTGAATTTTCAAGGCATAACATAGATGTTCAGGTTACAAAATATGTCTTAAAACAATTAGGTTTAAATCAGGGAAGTTGATTCGTATTCATTCTTCTGTTTTCAAGCAGTTCTGAACTGCAACAGTGTAACTAGTTTTCTGTCTTAAGTTGCTTTTTTTCCTTACAAACATCTTATTGAACTGGAATAAGTGGCAAATGTAATGAAAAAAGATTTTCCCAGTTCTATATGTACTTTTTATTTATCATTATATATTATTTTTATCCTTTCTCTCTACTTTATTTGTAGATATTGCAGAAGTGTGAAGGAGATTATTGATATTTGGCTCTGAACCTGGCATCCAGACATGTAATTCTTCCCTCATTCCCTGTTGGTTGCATAGTTCTCAGAATCAGCAGCCCCTTAATTAACTGCAGCTTCATAGGGAATTTAAATATCTGAGACCTTTATTACTGAATTGTTCCTTAAGTAATTAGCCCAGACCCAAATCAAACACAAGTTGTAGTTATGATATTTTTTATTTGTTCTTGAAGCCAAAGTGCCATTATCTTTCATATGAGAATGAAAACACAAGGGATACCCTGTATATGTCCACATGAATACACTGGATTTCAGAAAAATACATATTCCATACATTACCTTGAATTCAAACTGTCATGAAAGCCAGGATAACTATGTGCACCCATGATGATATGCAATGAATGAATCACCACTCTTAGGGAAAGTGCTTTGATGCAGAAACCAAACTTTTTTTTTTTACCTCCTCTACTTCCCCCTCCCCTGCTAAAAATAAATAGAATTTAATGAATTAAAGAAGAACTAATGCCAATATTTCTCAACTTTCCAAACAACTGAAGAGGAGGAAACACTTCCAAACTCATTTTATAAGGTCAGCACTACCCTCATACCAAAGCCAGATAAAGACAGTATAAAAAAAGAAAATTATAGGCCAATATCTCTGATGAACATAAATGCAAAAACCCTCAACAAAATGAGAGAAAACTGAATTAAACAGCACATTAAAAGGATCATGCGGGCTTCCCTGGTGGCACAGTGGTTAAGAATCTGCCTGCCAATGCAGGGGACACAGGTTCAAGCCCTGGTCCAGGAAGATCCCACATGCCGCGGAGCAACTAAGCCCATGCTCTACAACTACTGAGCCTGCGCTCTAGAGCCTGCGAGCCACAACTGCTGAGCCCGCGTGCCACAACTACTGAAGCCAGTGCACCCTAGAGCCCATGCTCTGCAACAAGAGAAGCCACCGCAATAAGTACTGCAATGAAGAGTAGCCCCCGCTCTCTGCAACTAGAGAAAGCCCACGTGCAGCAATGAAGACCCAACACAGCCATAAATAAATAAATAAATATGTTCACTATTAAAAAAAAAAAAAGGATCATGCACCACAACCAAGTGAAATTTATCCATGGGATGCAAGGAAAATTAAACATATGCAAATCAATAAATGTGATATACTACATTAACAGACTGAAGAATAAGAATTATATGATCATCTCAGTAGATTCCAAAAAAGCATTGACAAAATTCAACATCCTTTTTATGATAAAAACTCTCAACAAATGAGGTATAGAAGGAATGTAGCCCAACATAATAAAAGCCATATATGACAAGCCCACCGCTAACATCATATTCAACAGTGAAAAGCTGAAAGCTGTTCCTCTAGATCAGGAACAAGACAAGGATGCCTACCTTCACCACTTTTTTTTTTTTTTTTGGAGTAGAATTGCTTTACAATGTTGTGTTAGTTTCTGCTGTACAATGAAGTGAATCAGCTATATGTATACCTATATCCCCTCCCTCTTGGACCTCCCTCCCACCTCCCCCATCCCACCCATCTAGGTCATCACAGAGCACTGAGCTGAGCTCCCTGTGCTATACAGCAGGTTCCCTCTAGCTCTCTATTTTACACATGGTAGTGTATTTATGTCAAACCTAATCTCCCAATTCATCCCACCCTCCCCTTCCCCTGCTGTGTCCACATGTCCATTCTTTATGTCTATGTCTCCATTCCTGCCCTACAAATAGGTTCATTTGTACCATTTTTCTAGATTCCACATATATGTGTTAACATATGATATATGTTTTTCTCTTTCTAGCTTACTTCATTCTGTATGACACCACTTCTATTCAATATAGTGCTGGAAATCCTAGCCAGAGCAGTTAGACAAGAAAAAGAAATAAAAGGCATACAAATCAGAAAAGAAGTTAAATTCTCCCTGTTTGTAAATGACATAACCTTACATATAGAAAACTCTAAAGAGTTTGCCAAAAATATGTTAGAACTAATAAATGAATTCAGCAAAGTTGCAGGATGCAAAATGAACATGCAAAATTCATTTGCATTTCTATACCCTGACAATGAGCTATCTGAAAAAAGAAATTAAGAAACCATCCCATTTATAATAGCATCAAAAAGAATAAAGTTCTAAGTAATATACTTAACCAAGAACATGAAAGGTCTGTACATTGAAAACTATAAGACAGTGATGAAGGAAATTGGAAAAGGACATAAGTAAATGGAAAGATATGTGTTTATGGATTGGAAGACAATATTTTAAAAATATCCACACTACACAAAGGGATCTACACATTCAATGCAATCTCTATCATAATTCTAATGGCATTTTTCACAGAAATAGAAAAGGTAATTCTAAAATTCATATGAAATCACAAAAGACCTTGAAAATCCAAAGGATTCTTGAGAAAGAAGAACAAAGCTTAAGGTATCACACTCCCTGATTTCAAACCATATTACAAAGCTATTAGTAATCAAAACAGTATGGTACTGGCATAAAAACAGACACATAGACCAATGGAACAGAACAGAGAACCCAAAAATAAACTCACACACATACAGCCAATTAATCTTTGACAAGGGTGCCAAGAATACACAATGGGAAAAAAATAGTTTATTCAATAAATGATGTTGGGAAAACTGGATATCCACATGTGAAAGAATGAAATCAGACCCTTACACCATACACAAAATTTAACTCAAAATGGATTAAAGACTTAAATGTAAAACCTGAAACCATAAAACTCCTAGAAGAAAACATAGGAGAAAACCTCCCTGACATTGGTTTTGGCAATGATTTTTTGGATTTGACACCAAAAGCACAGACCACAAAAGGAAAAATAAACAACTGGGACTATGCAAACTGAAAAGCTTCTGCACAGCAAAGGAAACAATCAACAAAATGAAAAGGCCACCTACTGAATGGGGGAAAATATTTGCAAAGCATATATATACTAAGAGGATAATATCCAAAGTGTGTAAGGAACTCACACAACTCAATAGCAAAAAAATAAATAAGTAACCCAATTTAAAAATGGGCAAAGGACCCAAGTCGATATTTTTCCAAAGAAGACATATGATATCCAACAGGTATGTGAAAAGATGCTTGACATCACTAATCATTAGGAAAGTGCAAATCAAAACCACAATGAAAAGAAAAAAAAAAACCACAATGAGATATCACCTCACACCTGTTAGGATGGCCAACAGGTCATCCTTTTTTTTTTTTGGCCTCCCTGCACGGCTTATGTGATCTTAGTTCCCTGACCAGGGATCGAACCTGGGTCCACGGCAGTGAAAGCACTGAGTCCCCGAGGATGGCTAATATTAAAAAGACAAGAGCTAACAGGTGTTGGGGAGGATATGGAGAAAAGTGAACCCTTGTACTTTGTTGGTGGGATGTAAATTGATACAGACATTATGGAAAACAGTATGGAGGTTTCTCAGAAAATTAAAAATAGTACTACCATATGATCCAGGAATTCCACTTCCGGGTAGATATCCAAAGGAAATAAAATCAGTATTTCAAAGATATATGCACTTCCATGTTAATTGCAGCATTATTCACAATAGTCAAGATATGGAAACAACCCAAGTGTCCATCAATGGATGAATGGATAAAGAAAATGTGGTATAAATATACAATGGATTATTCAGCCATTAAAAAGAAGGAAATCCTGCCATTTGGGACAACATGGATGAACCTGGAGGACATTATGCTAAGTGAAATAAGCCAGACACACTATGAACACAAATACTGTATAATCTCACTTACATGTGGAATATAAAAAAGTCAAACTCAGAGAAGCAGAGAGTATGGTGGTGGTTGCCAGGGTCTGGGAGGTGGGGGAAATGAGGAGATGTTGGCCAAAGGGTACAAATTTCTGGTTATAAGATGAATAAGCTCTAGGGATCAAATGCACAGCATGGTAACTATAGTTAATAATATTGTATACTTGAAATTTGCTAAAAGATTAGATATTAAGTGTTCTCAACACACACACACACACACACAAAATGGTAACTACAGGAGGTGATGGACGTGTTAATTAGCTTGATTGTGGTAACCATTTCACAACGTATACGTATATCAAATCATCACATTGTACACGTTAAATATATACAAATTTTATTTGTTAATTATACTTCCATAAAACTGGATGAGTCAATAAATAAATATTGTCAGGGAGAAAGAAGGGAGAAACAAACCAGATGGTCTGACAAAGATGAATCTGTTTTGCACATTTTGAGAGGTAAATTAATTAGCAGAGCAGTAAGTCTATTCATTCTGTCCCTGAGTAGGTCTACTTGAGGTATCAGAGAAAACAATTTCAGTTGTTTCTGGATTCTGAGAAAACCTGAGAGTCGTGAGGTAGAGCATAGGTGATGGGACACACCTGTGTGACGTCTGTCATTGTCCTTCCATCAGCACCTTCTTGGTTCATCCAGGTGTGCACCATTTCCCTCATCAGAATTTCTCCACAACCCCCTCAAAACAAGCTCTGACAGCACCACTTTTGACCATGAGGCTTTTTTTTGCCTGGTGTGATTAGCTGGATCCCAGTTCAGAATAATGGTTTTGTGGCAATATTTAAGACTCTGAATCAAACAGTGGAGAGGGCAGAATGATCTGAAAACAATCACAAGTATTGTGAGAACATACCTTGCATTCAGTTTTTTAGTCAACTGAGGCCTAATTAGGAGAATAAGTGTCAAGGATCAGACTGGTCAACTCTCATTTATCAAGTGGCATTTAAAAATTGATGGATTGTTTTATCTCTTATCTGGGTCAGAGTCAGAGGTAAGTTACAGGTACCCCATTTAAAAATATTTTTTAGCCAGGGTGGAAATTCTTGTACAAACCAGTGAAATCCAGAGTGTTAGGTATCTCCTGAGAAGTCAACACATCATACTCTTAATAAGATATCAGTTACTGGGAGTTTGGTTTGATCACATGGGATGTCCCAATAACAAATGTAAAAAGTGGAAATTATTAACTTTTCACAGTCTACTTAAAGCTAATATTATACCAATCCATATAAAATGTAGGAAACTTGCAATTATATAGGCCATTTACCTCATCCTGTACTTTATATTATAGTTGTCATATGTGTTATATCCACATAGTTGTCATATGTACTATATCTACATATATTACAGACCCCACAATATACTTTTTGCTTTAAACGTTCATGTGTTTTTAAGAAATTGAGAAGAAAAAAGAGTATTTTATATTTATATACATATTTTCAGTGCTCCTAGTCCTTTCTGAAGATCTTTAATTTCACCTGAGATCATTTACCTCTAGCCTGAAAACTTCCTTTAGCTTCTCTTATAGTACAGACCTACTGGCAATAAATTCTCTTAGTTTTCACTTATCTGAAATTGTCTATTTCCCCTCCATTCTTGAAGAATATTTTCATTGGATGTAGAATTACGGGTTGACAGGTATTACTACCATTGCCATTATTCCAGCACTTTAAAGTTGTTCCATTGTCTTCTGGTCTCCATTATTTATGATAAGTCAGCAAATTGTACAAGCTTGAACTGAAAGGGACAGTTCTTTAAATTCCCAACTTTCTACAGACAAGAAGCAGGTTGGCAGAGAAAGCTATTCAGTTACAGACATGAACCATGTTTTATGGGAAAGCATGGATGATTCAGAAGCCAAAGCCAAAAGCCCAAGGGCAGAGCTAAGAGTCATGAAGAACTACTCCCAGGGCCTCTAGACAACACACACTCCCTGCTCCTGGAGCAGAAGGGAGCAGCACGTGTCCTTAGCAAGATTTCAGAAATGCTATGGACCAGTGCTTGCTATGTGTGGGGTTATCTATTGTGGTTATCCTGTCCCTTCCTCACCCTTGCATGTTGGGTGAGCAGGGTGAACTCTTTAGTTCACAGTTCTTCAGATCATGAGGAACTATGCCCAAGAAGCCTCGTCTGCATCTAAATCTGATTTAGTTGACCAGATCCTGGACCTCAAGTCTGGCTGATACCATAAGAGGATGAGACTTTGGGTGGGGAGTACTACGTTTGTTCCCTTTCTTAATTTTTTCCTCTGAAGTTAATAATAGCCTTTGTTATTGTTAATTGCCTTTGTACCTACCCAAACTTTCCAACTCTCCACCAGGTCAATCCCATTAGGGAACATATCAGTTCCTTTTTTTTTTTTCTTCTCTTTTTCATCCCTCCTTGATATACCCATTTTCCTTTCTCAGGGATAGTTGCTCTCTAAGCACCACTGTCATCCTGGGATGTCCCTTTAACTGTCATCCTTGGAATTCCATTTGCCTCTCTCCTGGTTTGGATTCCCCGTCCTGGGTCTCACATCTTCCTCTTTCTTGATTTACATCTTGTTTTGGTGTAGCACATCCTCCAGTTGTTTCATCTGATTGAAAAGACAGCTCAGTGGCAGAGTGCATCATGATGACAGTGTGACATTGTCAGTATTCCTGTCTCTTTTGTCACAGTGTTCCAGTGAAGGCTGCTCTCTCTGTTTGGGGCACAGCTGCCATTCTGGAATCTCCCTTCACCAGCATACTGCAGATTCCCTTCTCTCCTCTTCTGAGTTTGATCTCTGTTTTCCACAGCCCATATTTCCTACTTTCTTGGTTTCTTCCTTCTTTAGTCAGAGAACATCTTCTCCCCAATGGCTTCCCAAAAATCATGCCTGGGGGGTAAATTTTCTGAGAACTTCCATGTTTGAAAATGTCTTTATTTCACTCTCACACTGGAGTCAGTGTCGTAGTTATTGCTTCTTGCTGACAAGTTTCCTTCCCTCCTCCTTTCTGCTAACAACCTCTGTCCTGTGGTCACGTAGTGGCCATGCGACCAGCCTGGGCTACTTGTGGGACAGTTAATGTCCTTCCCTAGGATTGCTCACACTGAGTGGGGCAGAGGAGGAGCTGTAGCCCACTTAGCTGGCATTCCTTGAGGAAGAGACTCCAGTGTGCCTGGTTCCAGGAGTCATCTTGGAGACTGGAGAATGCATCACCACCAGAGAGTGGCAGCACATCCTGGGGCTAAGGTGGAAGGCCATCTGCACCACCCTGGGTCCTGAAGCTCTTCCTTCAACTGGAGCATCACAGGAAGGTCCCATGAACGAGGACCAAAGGTCCCATGAATACCTGTTGTGTTCTATGAGTCTCAGTTGGAGATTAATCCTTTGTCAGTTGCTTCATTTGCAAATATTTTCTCCCATTCTGAGGGTTGTCTTTTCCTCTTGTTTATGGTTTCCTTTGCTGTGCAAAAGCTTTTAAGTTTCATTAGGTCCCATTTGTTTATTTTTGTTTTTATTTCCATTTCTCTAGGAGGTGGGTCAAAAAGGATCTTGCTGTGATTTATGTCATAGAGTGTTCTGCCTATGTTTTCCTCTAAGAGTTTGATAGTGTCTGGCCTTACACTTAGGTCTTTAATCCATTTTGAGTTTATTTTTGTGTATGGTGTTAGGGAATGTTCTAATTTCATTCTTTTACATGTAGCTGTCCAGTTTTCCCAGCACCACTTATTGAAGAGGCTGTCTTTTCTCCATTGTATATTCTTGCCTCCTTTATCAAAGATAAGGTGACCATATGTGCATGGGCTTATCTCTGGGCTTTCTATCCTGTTCCATTGATCTATATTTTTGTTTTTGTGCCAGTACCATACTGTCTTGATTACTGTAGCTTTGTAGTATAGTCTGAAATCAGGGATCCTGATTCCTCCAGCTCCATTTCTTCTTTCTCAAGATTGCTTTGGCTATTCGGGGTCTTTTGTGTTTCCATAAAAACTGTAAAATTTTTTGTTCTAGTTCTGCTGTCACCTGCTTTTGAAAGAAATCCACATGACTGCAGAAGCCCTACTAGATGGTCACTCCTGAACATTCTGCAAGCTTATCTTTTGGATGGTCACTCCTGAACATTCTGCAAGCTTTCCTTTTTAAATTTCAAAACAACAGCTTTTCTGCTGTTGTTTTGAAATTTAATTTTTTTTCAGTCATTATATTTTCTAAAAATCTTTATACACATTCTTTTAAAATTTCCCCTTATATCATGAGCATTTTCCACATTTACCCACTCTCCATGGAAATGTCATTTTTTATTAATTATATTCAAAGGAAGTTTTATTTACCATCATCCAACAAGTTTTGTTTTTGTTTTGTTTGTTTCTGCCATTATAAATAACCTGGCCACTGACATCTTCATGCTTTTTCTGTATTTAGGATTTTCCTCTTAGAATAGATTTCCAATGATGAATTCATTGAGTCAAAGGGAATAACTATTTTAAAAAGACTGACAAACCAATTTATGAAAGGGTTGTGCCAGTTACATGCCCACCAGCTGGGGCATTTCCCCACATCCTCAACTAACAGCATTCCAAGGTCAAGCTAACTCCACACAGGAGAACAGTATCTCCTTGCTGTGGCTTTGATTTGCATTTCTTTAATCACTGAGGCTGAACATTTCTCAAAAAGTCTATAAGCCAAATTGGTTTCCTCTTCCGAGACTTGTCTGTGTCCTTCGTTCTTCTCATCTTTAGGGGCTCAGGGTTTTTCTGATCAATTTCTTAAGCACTCTGGACAACAATGTTGTCATCATTTGGCCACATTTCCTGCAAATATTTTTCCTATTGTTTGCCATTTTATTTTGAAACCAACTTTGCTTGTATTTTTTTAGTTTATGGGCCACATCTCTTTTCTTTTGTGTTGTCTACTGTGACTTCTAACATTAGAAAACATGCCCCCTTCCAGAGTTGATAGATATCCACTTCTATTTTGTTTTTGTTTTTTTTTTAGGAGAAACTGATAAAATATATTTAAGTCTCTGAATCCCTCTGGATTCCAATCCTCCTCACCTGTTTGGTGGCAGGAGTGAGGAAGGGACCTGGTTTCCTGCTCACCCTGCACCCCTGTCCCCAGCTTCCTGCTCAGTTGGGGGTCCACAGGCTCCGGGCCAACAGTTGTCCAGGGGACACGGGTGCTCTTTCTCTAGTCACTGGAGTCATCAGGAGCCCAACCTTCCCCGGCGTCCCCACTTTCTGATCACCTCTCGACTTTTGTTGCTTGCTTGATTTCAAGGCAAGCCTTCTTAGAATTGGCTTTTAAAAACAAAGGCAGAGAAAACCGAGAAGGACCTGAGAGTAAGTGGTCGGCCCAAAAGAATCTGAAAGGCCTCTGAGATCCCGGGAATTAATCATCAGGTGCCTGGAGAAATGTGGTTACCCTGACGTTTTGAAACACTTTCCAAAGTTTATGATTAGACATTTTCGATTTAACTCTGTCTTGCCGTCTCCTCCACACCGTTCACCTTGATGTTCCCCATAACTGGACAGTGCTGGGCACCCAATGTGCTCAAAAAACACTTGCGGACTGAATGATCGAATGATTCTAGAATCCCTCTTCCCATACTCTGCTCCTCCCTCCCCGAGGGACCCCACTCGCCCAGACACCCCACCGGGAACTCCGGGACACAGCACGGAGGGGTCGCGGAGGAGGGACAGGGGAGGCAGGGGGGCGAGAGAAGGCGGGCCAGCGCTTGGGTGGCAGTCACGAATTCAGGGTGATGACCCCTCCCCCTCACAGGGCTGATGGAGAAGCAAAGTGAGAATTGGGGGGAGGGGGTCAGGAGAGGAGGACAACGGACGGTGGGAGTGCTCGCGGTGTGTGTGTGGGGGAGCGGTGGGAGGAATGGGAAGAAGAGGGACAGTGAGGAGGTGAGAGACCTCCCCCGCCCCCCCCCCCAGCATCCTGCCCGGCCCGCCCGGCGCTGCTGCCGGCGGCCACTAGAGGGCAGAACTGCGCTGACCAGGAGCTCCCGCGAAGGCCAAGGCAAGAGGGGCGGGGGTGGCCTGACACCCAACCCAGCCCCGGAGCCCGCGACCCCGGCCCCCACTACCCCACGGGGCGCACCGTAGCACACCCAGGCCACGCTCGCACCCACTGCGCAGGCGGGGAGGCTGAGGCAGGGCTCTGCCTCTTATCCTGCGCTCCCCACCCCAGTTCTGGAGGGGATCTGCAGGTCCTGGTCCCTTCCTCCGGCCCCAATCCGAACCCGCCGCCTGGGCGGGCAGTGGCCGCCGAGACCCGACTCCGCCTCTGACGTCAGCCCCGTGCCCCAAATAACTTCCTCCCGGAGCCGCTTCCGTGGCGGCCGCAAGTCCCGGACACGGCCAGCCGCGCCCAGGGCAGGGTCACCCGGGACGGTCATCCCGGCCCGGCCTTCCCAGAACCAGCTTCCGCCCCGCCCACCCCGGCCCTCGGGTTCCGGGAAGCCCCTCCCCCGCCCCCGGCCCAGGGGAGGAGGGTGCCGACCCGGGGACGGAAGGGAGGCAGGGGGAGGGAGGTCATGGCCACCTTGGGGCCGGTCCTGGGGCTGCTGGGACCCAGTTCCTGGAGGGAGGGCCGGTGAGAGCGCTGGGGTCCGCTGGGGACCCCGCTCCGGACTCCCTCCCTGCTCTCCTTTGTTCCATAAGCACAGGTGACCTGGACTTTTCCGTGCCCATCCCCCCTCCTCCCAAAGTGTAAGCCCCAGTCCTGGACTCTGTTTCATTCACTGATGTCCGGTACATAGTAGATGCTCAATAAATATGAATGAACAAATGAATGAATGAAACAGGGAGGGTCTCATGGGCGGACTGTAGTCAGCTTATGTGGGGCCTGTGGTCAGTTGGGGGATGCGGTCAGCCATGGTGGGGGGTGGAACCCCATGCCACAAGCACCTAAATGGGGCAGATGCACCTTGGCCCCCAAACCCCAAGGTGTCTTAGGGTGAGGGGTCTGGCCCCTTGGGGTTCAGGGCCAGGTCATGGAGGAGTCGGGGTTCTGGGGTGCTTCCTTCCTGCTGAGAGGAACTGGGCGAGCCAGGCTGACAGGTCCAGCGGCATAGCCGAGCTGACACTCATCTCCAGCATATAACCCCACTTCATGGAGCCCCGAATGTTGTGCTAGTGTTCACGGAGCTCCTGCCACTGCTGTCCCCTGCCTGGCAGGCACTCCAGCCAGGCCAAGACCATGAGGCAGGTGCCGGCTGTGGCCCTGCTCCTGCTCCTGCTGCTGCTGCGGTTTGGTGAGTCTTAGAGGCTGCAGGGCCCCTCTCTCCTACCTGGAGCTGTAGCTAAGCCCCCCACTCCCTGGCCAGGCTGCAGGGCCCCTCTCTCCTACCTGGAGCTGTAGCTAAGCCCCCCACTCCCTGGCCAGGCCTGGGGCTGCAGCATGGGCCTCTCCTCCCTGCCCCAGGGGGAAGGTTCCAGACGTCCCACCTGGGGGAGTGAAGTGGGGAAGATTGGATGGGGGTGTGGATGCAGGCCCGGGAGGAGCCCGGAGGCAGTAACCATAACCCTGCTCCCTTTGCCTTGGGCAAGCATGGCCAAGCTCTGGGCTTGGAGCTTCTGCTTCCTCTCATCTGGGCCTCTCTCCCTTCTCCAAGGGCTGCATGGGTGCAGGATTTGAACTCGAAACCGCTGGCCTCCAATCCCTGGGCCACTGTTTGCTGGGCCCGGGAGGGGTAGCTGAGCTGCTGCCTGAGCCTGGGAGCCTCGGGAGGCTGGCGAGGGCTTAGCAGGGAGCAGGGGGACAGGGGTGCAGGCTCCAGCTCCCACCAGAGAGGGAGAGTATGGGAGGAGCAGGCCCTGAACCCCTGTCCCCTCTCCCAATCATGGGGCAGGGTTAGCAGGTGCCAGCCAGGGCGCCCCACCTGCAGGCCCCTCCCAGTGGGCGGGCTGCTCTCTGCCAGGGAAACTCTCCCGCATTCCTGGGCCACCTCACTTCCCTGTCCTTAAGTCACCTCCCAGGGCCAGGCCGGGTCACCCCAGGCTGCAACTCAGCCAGGGCTCCAGGCTTTCCACCAGGGGAGGAGGGCACCAGGGCGGCACCTTGGTGGGGAGGCCCCAGCCTCCCTGGGCTCCACAGGGCCTCCCCAGGTCTCGCTGCCCGGCCTACCTCTCCTGGCCTCCTGGTTCAAGAACCACAGCGTTCTTTGAGGGAGCCCATCTCCGCCAGGGTGTGTAACACCGTGATTGCTCCTGGTGGGTTGAGAAACCAAGGTCATCGCCAAAATGGAAACAGCGGCCTGCACTTGGCTCTCAAACAGCTGTGACCAGAGGCCTGAACTCCTTCAACACTGTCCTTGCCCCTCATCCCTGGCTGTTCCCTCCTAGAGCCTTGGGTCTCTCCTATCTATCCCCACTAGCAACTAGCTACAGGAGCATGAGGGCCCTGGGCCCAGAGGAGGGGCCTGACACCCCCACCAGCTCACTCAGCCCCTATAGGACGCCCACCCTGCAGAGCCCAGGTCTCCACATCACCCATTCCCGGTCAGCCATGCTCCCACAGCTGCTCCCATTCTCTCCCTCTTATACATTCCCCGGGCTCAGGCCCCATGGATGTGGGCTCTGCCTTCACAGAGCTCCTGAGCCCATAGGTGAGATGAGACAACAATTCTACCCCCAGGGCAAGGTAAGCAGAGCTCTGTGGGGCCAGGCGGGGGGACAGAAAGCTCAGAAGAGGGAGCCAGGCTTCCCAGACAGACAGTGCAAGCAAGAAGGGCTGCCTGGAGGAGGAGGCATTTCAGTTAGGCCTGATCTGGATTAGGACCATATAGAATCTGGATTTGTAGACACCAGGAGGAAAGGGGTGTTGTGGGCAAACATTCAGAGGCCGGAAGTCTCAGTCCGAATGAGAAGCAGAGTTGCATTAGGCTGGGGTGAGGAAGACTGCAGCGCTCCAACGGGGTGGGGGGTGGGTGTGCTGCCAGGCAGGGTGCGAGTGCCCTTGATCCTGGGAGCAGGCAGTGGAGGATCCATCTGCATGTATGGGAGGGGGGATGGCTGTGGGGAGGATCTGGACAAGGCTCTGGAAAAGTCCCACAGGGAGGGAACAAGCCTGAAAGCACGTTAATGCCGGCGAGGACAAGGTGAATGGGAGCATCTTGCCAGCAGAAGCATCAGCCTTAGAAAGAGCACGGGGTCTGGTGTTATCAATCTAATTAAATCATATTATACTAAGATGAGGGGCTGGAGGGAACTGCCCTCCTGGGGGCATTTGCATTTTAAAAAGGCACCTCATTAACACAAATCAATGTCCAGGCAGAATTCCTGCTCCCCCTTACCCCCCGCTGGCCTGGGCTGGCTACTTCCACCCTCACATTTCTGCTTGGCACCTCTACTTTGAAGAGTGGCCAGTCCTGCCTGTGCCTCCTCAGCCCCCTCCTCCTCTTGCTCCAAGCACAGCTCCCCCCCCAACCGCTTCTTCATCCAGCACCCCCAGCATTGGGGAGTGCACCCCTTAGACTGTAAGAATGGGGGTCCCGTAAAAATCCCCAGGGTCCTTGGGCACCCCATAGAGAGGCGTGGCTCAGCCTGGTCGTTTCCTTCCCCCAGGGCCCCTCAGCTGCCTGGGACTGGTTACCAAGAGGGGCTGGTGTATAGGGGGAATACTGAGGGCTGAGGTGGGGAGAGGCTGTCCTGAGCCCCCCATCCCAGCTCTGATCAGATCTGCCCCCAGTGAACCAGATATGCGAGTGGGGCTCTCTCTACAGGGCGGGTATTTCTGGAGTGTTGCTGGCACTGGGCTGGGGACTGTCGGCCTGGCTGGGGTTTCTGGGCTGGGGGGGGTGGGTCCTGTCAAAGCCAAGTAGCAGGCCCTGTGCCTATGTCCAGAGACATGGGGGCAATGGATCCTGGGGAGATGGAGGCCATTACCGAATGGTCCCACCCTCACCCCTCCCCTGTCACTCGCATGGGCAGGGGTGCCATGGCCCAGCAGGGTGCCGTGGGCTCCAACTGCAAGCATGCTGGAATGTCTGAGAGAGCGGTTGGCTCTTGGGAATCTGGAATCTTGGGAGGACTGACCCACGACCACTGGCTGGCCTCTCTCTACTCCCCAGAGACCCGAGTAGCTGGGCTGTCGCCCCAGGACTCCAGCCAGACATGGAGCCTCGCTCCCTCTATCTCGTCCTTCATCCCAGCCCCAGGCTGGTGGAGAGGGGTGGGGAGGGAGACCCCACAGCACCAGGGCTGAAGACTGGATGCTCCTCAGAGCTTCCTACCAGGACGAGTGTGGGGTGTGGAGGGAAGGCCCTGTGGGGACAAGAAGGAGCCCTCCTGCCCCAAACAGGAGAGTCAGCCCTGACAGGGTCCCCTCACTGGCATCTCCTGATTGTTTCCCCCTGTGGCAAGGGGCTTGTCTGCCCTTGCAGGTGAGCTCTGGCCCACAGGCCTGGCCTGTACACATCTCGGGGGCCGGACCTGTGGGGAACTGAAGGCCGCTGGCCTCTCCTGCCAGGTCCCCCTGTGGGCTGTCCTGCTGAGTCCTCAGGAGGTTGCGTGTGGAGCAGATGAGGGGCTACACTGACCAGCAGTGGTGGGGGTGGCGGGGAGGAGCAGACCTCAGCTTCAGCTAAGTTGGCTGATCACCCTCTTTTTTCTCATTTCCAGGGACTCAGGAGGCTGAGGCATTAATTGGTAAGCATCCAAGTCCCCTGGGTCGGGGGATAGGAGTGGGCTTGTCTGAGAGCTGCAAGACTAATCAGAAACCCACACCCTCACACACCCCCGGAATGAGACCCACAATGAATGGGCCGGGCACAGGGAATCCCACAGTGCGGGAAAGTTGTGGAGCCCAGGCAGGAGTGGAGGGGGAAGGTCTGACACACAGTGTAGGTGGCACAAGAGGGCCATCAAGGCAGGAAGCATGGAGAAGGGGGGCAGGGAAAGCAACAGAAAAGAAGCTAAAGACAGATTTGGAAGACCACTCACCTACCCCACGTGGGACCCTCCCAACACCCACTGACCTTCCGGGAGCCCATTTGTCAGGCTCTGTGATAAGACCTTTACCCGTGTTATCTCACTCCCCACCGCAGGTAGGTCTGATGTCACCATTTCACAGATGAAGGGAGTGGGGCCCATGGGGGTGGGGGACTTTCCCACAGCTGGGAAGGGTCTGCCTGTGTCAGAGGCTGACCTGATGCCCAGGCCTCTGACTTGCCTAAGGTCCCCAAGCAGGTCAGGGGCAGGGAGGCCGGGAAGTGAACAGAATGTGAAAGTGTGGGTTTGGGGGTATGGAATCAGAGCCGATGGAACTGGCCCCCAGTGAGCGCACCCCTGGCTGTGTTCCCCTAGCCTGCGGGAGCCCGAGGATGCTGAACCGGATGGTGGGCGGGCAGGACGCCTTGGAGGGCGAGTGGCCATGGCAGGTCAGCATTCAGCGAAATGGAAGCCACTTCTGCGGGGGCAGCCTCATCACAGAGCGGTGGGTCCTCACCGCAGCGCACTGCTTCTCCAAGTGAGTTGGCTGAGCCCCCATGCTCCCCCTCCCCACCCCTCGCCAGCACAGCCAGCCTCCCTCCCCACCAGGGGCGCAGATAATGCGGACAGAACAACACCTCCCACACCTACCCAACCCCGCAAAACGCCCAGCTTCAGCACCGCGGACAGCGCCGACCCGCTGCAGTGTGGGGCGCTCAGGCTGACCACCTATGGGGGGCGGGTTCCGTCTGCATTATCTGAGCTTTCCCTACCAGAGCTCCCTTTAGGTCCAACCTCGGGGCCAGCTTCCAGCAGCAACCCCTGCTTCCGGCTCTTGCTCCCCCCCAGCCCAGCTGGGAGGGGTCCACTCTCCTACTGCTGGTCTCACCAGTGAGGTGCTTTGCCAGACCTGGGGCCTGCCCCTGCCGATGCTGGCAGGCTCCTCCCATGCCCTGGCCCTCTTCCCCATCCCCCTCCCACACCTCAAATCCAAGACACTCCCTTTCTGGCTGGGACTCTGGGTACAGGTGGACTAGAGCAGAATGGCCTTTAGGTCACCTATGCCGTCCCTAACCAAAGGGCCAAGTCACCCAATCCCTACTACCATACTATGACCCACTTGGTCCTAGACCTTCAGGGTTTCCCAAGCATCTTGGCTCTTGCCTCACCACAGCTCTGCAATTCTTTTAAAACCTCACATCTTAAGTTCAGATATTTGGGCTCAGAGGGAGCAGGCGGCTTGCCTAAGGCTAGGCCCAACCCCCAGATGCACCCCGGTGGGTGATCATCTCCTTCAACCCTCACAGCAAGCCTTTCAGGTGGGGACTGTAAGTGTCCCCATTTTACAGACAAGGAAACTGAGTCACAGAGAACTTGCTGGGTGACTTGCCCAAGGTCGCCGGGCTGGCCGGGGTATAGCTGGGAATTAAAGTCAGGAATTAAAGTTGCTTCAGCTTCTACCCCCTTACCCACCTCATCCTGATGTATGTCCCACTGGAGATTACTTTTTTGAAGACAATGTGCAGAGAGAGATGTTGGCACCATGGGGGGCCTAGAGGGAGCCCAACTCCTCCCTCTTTCCCGTCTCCATTTAACTTCCACCAACTCCATCTGTGAAGCCCTTGTGGGGCTGCCTCACACCAGCTCTCTGCTCTCCCATCAGCACCTCTGAAACATCCCTGCTGTACCAGGTCCTGCTGGGGGTGCGGCAACTGGTGAAGCCAGGGCCGCACGCCATGTACGCCCGGGTGAAGCGGGTCAAGAGCAACCCCCTGTACCAAGGCATGGCCTCTAGTGCCGATGTGGCTCTGGTGGAGCTGGAGGCACCTGTGACCTTCAACAATTACATCCTCCCTGTGTGTGTGCCTGACCCCTCAGTCGTCTTTGAGACGGGCATGAACTGCTGGGTCGCCGGCTGGGGCAGCCCCAGTGAACAAGGTAATGGGGCAGGGCCAGGGCAGAATGCGGGACATGCCTAGAGAAGGCAGCGTGGGGGCCACTCTGAACCAACAATCTTTTTCTGTTGATATTGGTGCACATGATCTCTACTCAAATGGGTGGAGTAGGTATGGGAAAGGGGCAGCAGACTCAGGAAGAGGAGCCATGGGGAAGTGGAGAGTGGGGACTAGGAAGAGCCCAGGCTGGTGGGTGGGAGGAGGGAAGAAGGAATTCTGTCCCACAAAGCCCCCAGCCAGAAGAGAAGGTCTAAACGCAAGCAAGAAACGGGGAGGGACAGAGTTGTGGTTTTCGAGAACCCAGGGCCCCGGAGTCCTTAGTAAGACTGTCCACTGAGCCGCAGGCTGTGTCTCCCCTCCCTAGACCACCTGCCCAACCCCCGGAGCCTGCAGAAACTCGCTGTGCCCATCATTGACACGCCCAAGTGCAACCTGCTCTACAGCAAGGATTCTGAGTCCGGCTTCCAGCCGAAAACCATCAAGGACGACATGCTGTGTGCTGGCTTCGCCGAGGGCAAGAAGGACGCCTGCAAGGTAGGGACCAGGGTGGGCCGTGCCAAGGCTGAGCCCTGCTCCCCAGGCCCCAGTCAAGGTGGAAGCCAGCCCACCTGGGACAAGGGATAAGGCCCCAGGAGGTGGGCCCATGGGGTCCAGACAGGGCTGTGCATTTGACCAGCTGGGAAAGCAGATTCCTAGACCCCACCCAGGGGGAGTCAGGCAGCAGGTCTGCAGTAGGACCCAGGAAACTGCATTTTCAACACACTCTCCTGAGATGAATCAGGGTGGATAGTCTGGGGATGCTAGAGAAATGGGCACCCCAGGTCAGAGAGGAAGGACTGGGTGGCGGGGTGGGGGTAGGGGGGTGGGTCCTGGGCAGGGAAAACAGATAAAGGGAGGCAGACAGGCATGTGTGCACCCATGTAGCTGCAAAGCCTGGCTCTTGGGCCTCCGTGGACTCTAATGGTACCTCTTCTTCACCTGCAGGGAGACTCGGGGGGCCCCCTGGTATGCCTTGTGGGTCAGTCATGGCTGCAGGCTGGGGTGATCAGCTGGGGTGAGGGCTGCGCCCGCCGGAACCGCCCAGGTGTCTATATCCGGGTCACCTCCCACCATAACTGGATCCATCGGATCATCCCAGAACTGCAGTTCCAGCGGGCTAGCTCGGGTGGCCAGAAGCGGGAACCCCGGGGCCAGCAGCCCCTCAGTCGGAACTTTGCACCCTGCCTGGCAGCCCATGCCATCCTCCTGGTCCTCATGGCCCTGCTCACCTTCCTCTGAGCTGCGCTCAGGCCAGTGGGCCAGTGGCACCCCGGGGCCTATGGTGTACATTTGTAAATAGCTCTCAAATTCTCCCTACTCTCTAATGCCCACTTATTTTTATTTATGTTCACTCTCTAATAAAACCCCAACCTCAGTGCCGGCTGCCTGGGTGTAGACCCTTGGGGAAGGAGGGGGCTGGTGCTGGGCAGGGGGTGTGGCGGACGAGGCTCCCCAGTGGAAGGAGCTACAGCAGGCACACTGGAGGCTAGACATCACCGAGTCCTGTGACACCTGTGGCCTGACCCCCTCACAGGGGCTTCCCTGCTCCCCCCCGCCTCAGCATCCTTGCCAACGTGGTCGTCACCATGAGTGTTGCCAAGGGGTGCCCTGTGCTGGGCACTGGGGGCAGCAACAGATACCGGCAGGGGGCCCTGAAGATACCTGAAGGAGGGGGGCTCTGCGGGGCGTGGGGGAGCACAGCCCCCACTGCCTATGTCTGAATCATCCTAAACTTCTCTTGGCTGTCACACAGAGGAGGCAAGGCCCAGGCCACTCGGGGCCGTGGAGGTCGGCAGGAAAGGCCCCCCACCGAGACAGGCCAAGGCTTCAGCAGCTCCCTGGGCCAGGACCCCCTCCTTCTTCCTTCCGCAAAGTTTGGGGTTCAGGCCATCCTTGCAGCAGTCTTTAATGGTTTCTGCGAGGACCCCTGGGGAATTCAGGAATGAGCTGCAATCCTGCACAGAGAGCCTGGTGCTCGGCCCTGCCCCCAGGGGCCCCACCCCAGCTCTGCTGCCCCCTCTCGTCCCTTGTCCTGTCAGTAGCTCCACGCCATCCCCCTCCCAGTCCTCCCGTGATGGCCTGTGGCCACCAGGAATCTAGCAGGAATAGGTCTCAGAGCCCAGGCCCCAGCTCGCTCTGGCCCTGCCTGTCCTGGCCGCGATGGTGCGGCTGCCCACGGAGGTGGCCCCGGGTTCTCAGCTTGGCCCAGCGTGTCCACGGCAGGCCTTCTGTGGTTGGACGGTCAGCTCCCCAGTGTGGGCCGATTCCTGAAAGGCACCCAGCTTCCTGCCGTGCTCAGTGACCATGAACAGACGAGAGGCCTGAGAGGGCAGGGCCTCGCACACCACACACGCACACCCATGCTCACATGCTAGTACATGCACACACTTGCACACCCACACACAGAGAAACACGCACACGTACGCGAGCTCGTGCACAGGCCCAGCTGGCCCGGCAGGTGCTGGGAGAAAGCAGGCCTGGGTATTTATGGAACGTATCAATAAGCACTTAGCAGGCACCTGCTGCGGACCAGCCCCGGGGATGGAGTGGGGAACACACACTGAATTCGCCTCTGCTCTGCTTTGCCTGGGCATGTTCCTGCCAGGCAGGGAGCACTGCTTGGTGGCCCTCCAGGGACTAGGCCATCTGAGGGCTTCTTCTCCAGAGCAGAGATGGATTCCGAGTCCCAGCGGGAAAGGTGGGGGTGCGGGGCAGCAGGTGCACTGAGGCCTGATGGGGGGACGACCGGGCTGTGGGTGTCCTGAGAGTGGCCCCAGGGACAAGTTCTGGGTCATCTTGGCTGGGAGCAGGGGCTGGCCTGGGTCCTGCAGCTTTGGAGAGAGGCGACCCTGCTGTGGGGAATAGAAAGAGCTTCAGGTCCTGCAGTGATGGGGGTCAGAGGAGGTTAGGTGGCCCATCTGCCACGTCTGTGGTGAGAGGCCAGGATGGAGCCCAGGTGAGGGCCAGGCCCCCCTTGGAGGAGGACTTGCCACCCTGCCCCTGCCTCCTCTTCCTGCTGTCCTAGCTTTCTGAGTGCCCTGGGGTCCCCCATCACCCCACCATCCTCCTGCCTCTGCTACGGGGCAGGGGTCTGGTCAGGGTCCTGTGGGCCTAACAGGGAGGAGGGGCGAAGATGTCAGGGCAGCCCAGTGCTCCCCAGTGACGCCCCACCCAGCCGGGCTGGGAGGGCAAGGCTAGGGTCCTGGGTGGGTCCCAGGCGGTGGCCAGTGTGCGACCCTAGGGCACAGATCCCCCACGCCCTGGGCTCCCCAAACCCAGGGTGGACACTCAACGAGACAGCTGCAGGAGGGGAAGGGATACACTCGTGCAGAGACTAGGGGTTTAAAGGGAAGCAGGTTTATTCACGCTGTTCACAGTGCGCTCAGTGCTGTGAAGAAGGGGAAGGAGAGAAGTGCCCCCAGCTGTCACGGGTCCCCTCTCCCACCTGGGTGGGGCGCCGCTCAGACACAACTTTCCATGCTGCCCCCAAGCAGTGCCTCAGAGCCACCGCCTGGTGGGTGGGGGCCCCACCAGGGCCCCACCGGCTGCAGGGAGAAGGCTTTGGAGTGAAAGCCGGCTGGCACAGACCACCACACCGTGGCGGGCGGAGGGAGCGGGGTCCAGCCCAGGGCAGGGCCCACCTTGCAGCAACCAGAGCGGCCGGCAGGTGAAGCCACAGGAGGGGGCCACAACCGAGCCTGGAAATCCATGTGCGCACACACCATACTGCACGCTCGGGAACATAAGGCTTAAGATCAGCCTATGGGAGCCCCAAGAAGGAAAACCGCTGGGCCAGGACCCCAGGACCCCTGACCCCTTCTGGCCTCAAGGATCAGGGGTCAGCCACGGTCCTGACGCCAACACCTGGAGCAGGCAGGGGTGCAAATCAAAGCCCCCCACACCAGAGACACCGTCCCGACCCATGGGTTGTACACCAGCGTCCAGATTTGCAGTTTGTCTCAGGGAAGCACAGCTCAGTCCAAAGGTGCCAGAGCGGCACTGCCTCTGCTCATAGACACCAGTCCTGGAAACACGACAGACACTCCAAGAAGGCTGAGAGTTTGGGATGCAGGAGACTCCGGCATCTTGGGGTCAAAGACATCCTACCCAACCTCTGGGAGCCAGAGCTCTCCAGGGAACATGGGGAATGGGAATTTCCTCAAAGCCTTGGCGTCCCGGGAGTTTCTGAAGAGCCACCACCAGGGGGAGCCAGAGTGGCTGTGGGGGGTGGGGGCCCAGGGAATTTCAGAGAAATTTCTCTGAAGCTGGTGCTTCTGGCCAGGCAAAGAGACAAGACAGGTGCACACGCTTGACGCAACGAGGCATCAGTACTTTTTAAAAAGTCACTTGAAGATGATCTCCTTGGCCCAAGGATGGGGGCACGATACCATCAAGAGATGATGGGTGAGGGGCCGGGGGCTGGTCCAGCCGAGCGGGGAGACGGGCCTGTGCTGCTCTAACCTGCCAGCCCCAGGCTGGACAGTGACACAGGCGGCAGGCCCGGGGCTGCCGCGAGCCCAAGGCGGCGCTTCCGCAGTAGTGGCTCTTCCTTGCATTTTAAGACACTAACAGTTGTTCTGCTCATTCATAAATACACAATTTTATTTGCTATTTTCAGGGGAAACTTAGGCATTAAACTGTAAGCTGATAAAATACGGATACCTAAAAAAGTACAAAAGTATAAATATCCCCTTACAATAAATTTTAGTGAATTAAGTCTTAATATCTTTAAATTAAAAAAAAAAACCCACAAGCCTATCTATTATGTCAAGGTCACAAATCAAACAACGCTAAATGGCCAGCAGCGCCCCACTGGTACACCCCGAGGCCAAGGAGGGGCTGCCCAGCCCCCGCGCGCTCCACCGGGAGGACAGGTCACCAGGGCCAAGTGTGTCCTACAGAAAGATTGCTATAAACGGATGAAGCCAAACATTTAACAACATACAATAGACCTTACAAAAGGAGGAGGTAAGTCCTAGGTGCTGAAGAACTTGGTTCATCAGGTAATATTGGCAAAGGAGAAGAGGGCACAGGCAAGAAGCCTCTGGAAGCGTCTGGAGCCAGACAGCGGTCGGTAGGCACAGCTCCCCTGGAAGCTGGAGGTCAGGA
The DNA here is from genome assembly GCF_028564815.1 of Eubalaena glacialis. Lineage (NCBI taxonomy): Eukaryota > Metazoa > Chordata > Mammalia > Artiodactyla > Balaenidae > Eubalaena > Eubalaena glacialis. Next base: position 57,908,143 of record NC_083728.1, on the reverse strand, counting down.
GGCAGAGCCGCCTGTCGGGCCAGGCCCCCCAGATGGACAGGCCCCACGACCAGCTGAGGAAGGTCTGTTCTCAAAGCATGCGGACAGCGGTTTTCAAAGGAATCCTGGTAGCTCCGTCACGTCAGAGGGCAGGGCCCGTGCAGCCTGTGTCCCCAGCGCCCCAGAAACATCAGAGAGAACTGCATAGTTACACGAGAGAGCCGGCGAGAGAGAGATGTTTGTGATGTGCTGTAAACATCCAATTTCCAACGTGACCTGGAGTTTCAGCTCCAGAAGCTGGGTGGACAGGCCTCCCGCCCCGACCTCCACCCCAGGTGAGAACAAGGCACTGATGGGCGCCAGCTCCCCCTGAGCCCCAAGGTGGGTCAGACGAGGCAAAACTTGTACCTCCCTTTACATGACTTAACAGATCAGCCCAAAAGGCAGCAGCGCTTTTAGGCATTTCTAAGAAGTGAAAGCACTGGGTAGTCTATCCACAATTGGAAAGACAGGATGCAAAGGTCTCTCGCCTGGAAACTACAAATGGAGAAGCCTTGACTGTGCCAGGCCGGGTCAGGCCAGTGGAGCCCAGCTCTGAAGGAGGACCGGGAAGTAGTGAACACGCGGAGGCTGGGAGAAACCACCAACCGGTCATGTCTGGGAGGCACAGCAGACCCCCTGCCCTGAGGACCAGGGCCTGGTGCATGCCAGGGTGACCAGCAGGCACCCAGAGCCCAGGGCCGTGGCGCTGCGGCCACTTCCTACCAGCAAGGCCCAGGCTCCGTTACAGACTGTTTATGTAGCACCAAGAACGCTGTCCTTTAAATGATCTTCGGTGATTAAAGGGTCAGTCAGGAGCGCCCTGCCTCAGGCCCGAGCGGCACTTGTGAAAACCAAGCGGAGGTCCCTACAGAGACGCCCGCCCAGGCGGCATGCCGCCTCTGAGTGGCAACGCCCGGCCTCGGACAGCTGGTCCTGTCTCTCACCACCCACCTCAGAGGCAAAAAAAGGATTCACACCCAGATCTCTAGAGAAATTGTCAAAAGCAGGTTTCTTCTCACAGCCAAGCTTCCTCGACATGGCAGATCATTGCATCTTGGGAAAAGGTAAAACGTCTCTTCAGTTGTCAACACTGTGTTCCTCACATCCTTGAACCCCGTTCTTGCAAAATCTGAAAATGCCAAATGCAGACAATGAGAACTCGGGCCTTGAATGCAAAGGCAGCCTGCAGCCGGGAGCTTCACGGCCCTGAGGCCAAGTGCCCTGCTTGCGGGTGGAGCCCACCGCAGGCCAGGGTCCGAGAACGGGGACCCTGCTGTGCAGGCTTAGCTTGCCCACTTCCAGGCCGCACACAAGGGGCAAGCCTCCCAGCTCTCCACCTCTCCACCCGAGCCTGACATCACCATGCCTGGGAAGTAGTGAACCTGTGGAGGCTACGAGAAACCACCGAGCGACCATGCCTGGGAGGCAGCAGCAGACCTGTCCTCAACCCGGCGCCTCCCGGGCCTCCTGAGACATGTGGCAGGGCTCCGGGGGGATGACTCCTCATTGAGGCCCCAAGGACCTCTGGGCAGCATCTCTCTCGATGGCCTCCTGAGGATGGGAGGCTCCCTGCTCCCAAGGGTGCCAAAGCCCACCTGGCGGTTTAACTGCCCACCGACTCCTGATTTTCTCTCCAGCCCAGCTTGATCCCGGGCGGAAGACACATGTGTGCAACCAGGGCCCCCTGGGCCCCCAGCCCAACCTGCCCCTCTTCTTTCTTCCATGCCCCATTGTAAACCACGTCCCTTCCACCCTGCAGCCACACACCCAGAAACCTGGGCCCCTGGGATAGCCCTGTCACGCCCACATCCATTCGTGCCAGCTTGCTCCCCACACTGCCTGGCTGGGGTCACATCTTCCGTAAATGGACCACCCCCCTTGAGGGTGCCAGCCCCCTCCTTGCTACAGCCAGACAGGACTCTCTGGGACACACACTTGACCCCACTGGGGGACCCTGCCAGCCCTCGGCCGCCATGCTTGAGCCTCTCCCTCCCACTCCTCCTCAGCACCTCGGAGCCAGAGCAGCGCCCCCACCCAGCCTTCCTCGCCACTGGAACCATCCATGCCTCCCATCTTCCCCCAAATCAAGCTGGGAGCTCCTCAAGGCCACAATCCCATGGGAGCCAGGGGAGACTTCGGAGTTGGCAAAGTGTGCTATTTCGACACGTCAAGCATGGCTGCTAAGCACCAAGTAACCAGGACAGAAAGGCCACGTGTCCCGGCCAAGCCCAACCGCGCCCAGGCCAACACTGTAAGATGACTCTCCCTGCGATCCCACTGGCAGCGAGAGTGGCCTCCCGGGGGCATTTTCCACTTGAATTTCAGAGCTGAGAGAGATACGGCCCCGAGGACACTGTGTGTTGCTGAGCCCTGGACCCGGTGCAACGCGGGGACATGCCTGGAAGGGGCCCGCCCTGCTCATGCCAGGCCCAGCTCACACGGATGCCCAGCCAGAGTGAGGCCCTGCGGGCACAGGCAGACTTCTCAAGCTCATGGCCAGTGACCACCGGCCCTGACTCCTGCTCACTGTCAGGGCGGCTGTCCAGAACCACACGGCCCATCTCTCAAGTCCCCCGAGGGCTTGTTCAAATGACTCAAGAGAAGCCCAAGCTCTCCAGCCTGTCCCCTGATGCCCCCCCATCCCTGTGGTTCCCCAGGCCTGTCCCTCTGTCTCTGACAGCTCCGAGGCCGTCCAGGCAGCACACCCTCTTGCCCGCTGCCCACTCCCCGGTAGGTGCACCTTCCACTGTGCTGGGGGAACAGCACCCCAGGCTGAAGGCCCCTCCTCAGGCCAGCCAAGAACAAGCCCCTAAGCTCAGCAGGACTCACCCGCTCACTGGGAAAGCCCAGGAGGCCCCTGTCGGAGGGACATGGTCTGAGGACGTGACTTGGGGTGAGGGTGGGTCCCCACTCAGCCCTAGAGGACCCTGTGGCCCCCATGGCGCTAGTCCCAGCCCCAAGAGGGTCTGCCGCCCTATCATCGTGGCTGTTTGCAGGGAAAGCTGGAGTTTGGGAGGCCATGAAGCCGAGAGCTGCTCACTCAGTGGGAGCCCAGCAGAGCAGACGGCGTCTGAGTTCACAGGCCTCAGTGGTAGAAAGGACAAGGCCCACGTAACTACCACGCAGCCTGGCAGCGAGGTGACAGCACAGGAGGGGCCGCCCTGCCAGAGCCAGAGCCCCAGTGACTATCTCCTAACGAGGACAGAAGACCCCTCCCGGGACCTGTGACAGTCACGGCCTGTCTGCCCTGGAAGGAGCTCTCGTTTGGGCTGCCGCCCGCAAGAAGGCCTGAGCTGGGCCACAGGGACTGAGCAGGCTGTGCATGGCACATGGCACCCCCGCCCCCCGCCCCAACCCAGTGGGCCCAGGGGCCAGGGCCACTCCAGGGCTGCCCCGCCATCAGCCCACCTCGCCCCTCCCACAGCCCAGACCCTGGCAGTCACGGCCAGTGAAGCGGCTCCTGCCAGCAGATGTGAAGTCTGTAACTGGGGGCGGGGGGTGGGCAGTGCTGCTGAAAGAAGCCCCTCCTCCCTCCTGGAGGTTGGCTCCTCTATCCTTGCCCCCGCCCCAGCCCGTGCCCCTGGCTCCTACCACAGTTCACCATCAGGCCAGACCAAAGTCAAGCTGAGCCCCTAAGGTGCAGTCACTCCAAACCGAGACGGGCCACAAACGCAAACTACCGCCTGATTTCAAAGACTTAGAGAAGAGCAAAGTAAAATATGTCAGTGATTTTTTTAGGTTGAAATGACAATATTATGCATGTAATGGGCTAACAGTATTAGCATCAATTTCACGCATCTTTTTACTTTCTTAACGTGGCTACCAGAAAGTTTAAAACGACAGATGGAGCTCGTGCTGCACATGCCCTGGACGGCAGTGGTCCAGACCAGGGCCCAGCAAACTTTTCCTTAAAGGGCCAGGTAGTAAATACTTCAAGATTTCCGAGTCAAGAGGTAAAGCTGAAGATATTGTGCACTCATATAATCTCCAGAAAAATAACCACTAAAAACATAAAAGCCATTCTTGGTCTGCGTCCCCAGACCAGACTCACAGCCAGATGTTGGCCTCTCAGCACATGGCTGGCCACAGGCTCTTCCTGAGCTCCTCACCTGCAGGGCTTGGCGGGGAACCCCTGCATGACACCTGTGCCCTGCCCTCTCTGGGCCTCAACCTCCCCTGTGCAACGCGAGGGAGCAGACGAGGCACTCCCCGCTGATGGGATCCTGGCTGAGCCACGGGTTTCGGACAACAAGAGGGGCCAGGAGGCAGCAGGGACTTGAGGAGCAGCGAGGGGCTGAGGGGGCGTCCACGGAGCCTTCCATGACAGGGCAAACAGAAGGAGGGTCCCCACAGACTCCTCTCCACCAGCACCCCTAGTCTGAGGCATGAGGGAGTAGGGGTGCCACGGGCTTTGGTGTCGGGATCAGGGCCCACTCTCTGTGGCAAAAGCCCCGACTCCTTGGCCCTGAGCCCATGGGTGGACTGGTGACAAGGTGGGGAGACTGGCGGGCTGGGGGCTGCGTGTCCCTAGGAGGCGCAGGCCCGCGTCCCTGATGCTGGCACCCATGGCAAGGAGGCCCTTCCCAAGCCTGACACACACAGCGCGCAGGTGCTTCAGCCAAGGTCCCAACCCCACCCACACGGGCATCCTCAAACGGGACAGACAGCCCCGCCCCGAGACAGACTGGCTCCAGTGCAGATCTATGCGCTGGCATCTAGCATGGAAGGTTCTCTGTCAACTACAGGCACGAGACAGACGCAGGGGAGGAGGGGCTGGGATCAAGGAGGCTAAGGTAGGTGGTCAGTTTCAAGGGCGCAGGCTCACCATGACATTTACACTTAATCTGAGTCATTCCCTTCGTGACCCGTGTCTTCGTCGTCACTCTGGCTCGGCACCGGCAGGCGGCAGGGAGGAGAAGAAGAGAGGGACCGTCAGTGCAGGGCGAGGCGGGAGGCAGCAGAGGGAAGCCCAACCAGACAGGCCAGGCCTCCACGGGGCAGCAGAGAGCACGGCGCTCAGGGCTGGACCTGAAGTTGTGCTGTGCGGCGAACTACAGGCCAGCCTCGTCCAGATCACACTGTGGGGAGAAGCACGACGTCCCTGGGCCCCGGCACTCCCAAAGTTCCAGAGTTTTCCTTCCCTCTGTGTTGTGAAAAACTGAACCTTGCCCAAACAGAGGTCTGGCCTTTGCCCTCGGCTCCTGGGAGGTCATGACCTCCAGGACACACCAGTCTGACCATGTGATGGGGGGGTGGGGTCAGTTGGCCGGGGAACTGGAGACTGCAATCAGGCACATGGGTGATCAACTGTTGATCAATGGATCAATCATGCCTATGTGACTGAGCCCAGTAATATCTCTGCACACGGAGGCTGGCGGGGCACCCCTGGTGGGCGGTGCTCCGTGCACGGTGCCACGCATCCTGACTGCACGAGGAGCACCTCTGCGACATGAGCTCCACGTCTGGCATACTTCCTGGCCTCTGCCCCACACACCCTCCCCTGGCAAGTTTGAAACCCCCCCTCTTTCCGTACTTCCTGTAATAAACTGTAACTTTGAGCAGAACAGCCAGCAGTGAGTTCTGAGTCCTCCCAGCAGATCATGGAGTCGGAGAGTGGTTTGGGAAGCCCCTGAAGTTGGGGCTGCTGGTGGCCGCTCTCAGTGGACCGGTCCCCTCTCTGAGTTGCCCGACCCCCACCCGCTCTCTCCTGCCACTTCCACCTCAAGACGTGTGTGTGTGTGTGTGTGTGTGTGTGTGTGTGTGTGTGTGTGTGTGTGTGTCTGGCCCATGCTGTGGGCACGCAGTGAGCAGGTCCACAGTAGTGGACTCACTGTCCTCAGAACATGAAGTACTGCTCCAACCAGGCTGTGCACAGGTGTCCCCAGATCCCGACCCCCAATCCGGCCTCAACACTCTTCCATGGCTTACGGAGGCCCTGGCTGTGCTCCGCCTCCTGGGGAGCTCCTGCCACAGCCCCAGTTTAGAAGCCGCTGTGGCTGCCACACTCCAGAGCCAGGTATTTCTGGAGAGAGAAATAGGGCCACACTTTCAATGGCAAAGGGATTTGGGGTCATGAGTGGAGTTCTGTCAGCACAAACGCATCCCTTCTGCAGCTGAAAAGCCACCCGAGGGACATGAGCTCAGGCAGTTGCCCTGGAGGACTTAGCTATGAGAATTTTTCAAGTTCAGAAATAAAAGTTTCTAAAAATAAGACAACTTGCACAAGAGCCCTGCAAACGCTTAGAGAGGTATGGCTCCTCGTGAGGCTGGGGGCTCCGGGAGGTGGGGTTGCCTCCTACCCTGACTCAACAGGAAGCACGTCCCCAGGCATGGCACTGGGACCCCTTTGTTCCCGGCCCATTGTAGGGACCTGCACCAACCCCCACGACAGCCTGTCCTGGGCAGCGGCGGAACAGCCCGGATCCTGCACTTGCAGCTGCAGGCACCCTTGCAGGCCAGGGGTTGGGGGTGGGGTGGGGGCCAGGATGCGAGGACTCTGGAGGCCCCAGGGCCTGGACAACTGCCCAGTCGTGCTGGGGTGAAAGAGCTGCCTCGAGCACCAGTGGAGGACGGCCACCGCGGGAGGACCAGCGGGCGAGGTGAATCTGCCATCCATTCCCAAGCCCACGCCTCCAAGGAAGACCCTGAAAGGCTCACAGGGGCAGTTCTAGGCAGGTAGCAGCCAGGGTGGCACCAGCCAAGAGTGTGAGGAAGGCCTGGAGCTCCTGGTTTAATGTCATCAGTTAAAACCCCTCTGGCCTTGCCCACACTCACTCAAAACACCCTCTGACAGCATGCCGGAGCCTTCCACCAGGGCCGCCTGTGGGCCCAGGACACACAGGCTGGCCGCCACAGAGCCCCTGGGTCCCCTCAGAGCCGGCTGTCGGGCTGTCCAGGCACCACCTGGCTTGAAGGTCCAGAAGGCCTGCCCAGGCTGATGCTGGACTCTGCAAGGACAGACACATCTGGAGTCACCAACCTCAGGAACAAGCCCAGAGGAGTTGCCACTAGAACCTGTCACCTCCAGGCAAGGGTAGCAGCTGCTCCCTGCCACGAGGCTGCCCTTGCGCTCCTCGGGAGACAGAAGGGCCAGACGTCCAGCAGGGAGCCAGTGCAGTTCAACAGGAACTGGCCTGTGCCAGGCCAAGGCAACACTCCGTGGAGTCTCAAAATCACACAACCTGCTGGATCTGCTCCATTTACAAACCAGCACGACTCCCAAGCCTGGGATGGGTGTATCCGAGGCGGGTGCCACCAGGAGGCCCTGCCCTCCAGCCTCGACGTCCCCAGCCCCCAGGAAAACGGCCCACAGTGGCATCACTCAGAAGCGTAGCCCCCACCGGCAGGACTGGAAGACAGCAACGCTTCCAGGAGCAGGCTAGCGGGTTAGAAGAGGTGAGGGCGGAAGGCCTGCGCTGTGGGAGTCACAGCGTGTTCAACAATCCCGCACTCCACCACTCGCATCCCGTGGACGTCCGTGTCCTCTGTTCCAGGACTCTGCTTCTGATATGCCAGGCGAGAATTACGTGATGATGGACAAGCAGCATGAGGCGAGCAGGCCGCCAGGAAGCCTGCACGGCCAGGAGCGCCGCGACGACAGTACGAAACACAGCAAAGGAGAGAAACCCAGCCCTGCAGAGGGCACTCGGGCCGCAGCCTCACCCACCTTGGCCTTCTCACTGGGCTCACTGGTCGTGCCGTATGGGGAGTTGTGCAGCTCCTTGGAGACCACGCAGAGGAACTCGGCCTGGTCTTCACTCCCATAGTTGTAGGAAGAGCCAATGCTGACCAGCTGGGAGGAGAGAAGGCCAGTGGGATGTGGGCAGAGAGCCTCACACACCTGGCTCAAGACCAGCCCCCCGCCAGGAGGGAAACAGCCTGCGAAGACCCCCGGCAAAGACAGCCGATGCTCGGGGAAGCTAAGGGACAGGATTCAGCCAAGAGACTTTTAACAAACTTACTGAAAATAAAGTCCCTGAACACCCACACTCAAGCTCAGACGCAACCGTACACACACACCACGTGCAGGACAGGCCTCCTGTGCCAGCACGTTCAAGCTCCTCTCAGGTTCCTGGCTGGGTCCCGGGGACGCTGAGCGACCCAGGGAGGGGAATGCGATGCTGGAGTGGGCACCAAGTGGGCCGGGCCCGAGAGCAGGCAGCGGGGCGGTGGCACTCTGCTCTGCCCATAAGTTGTGCCCTCCGCACGGGCTCTGAACACAAGAGTGTGAGCACACGCCCGCACACATGTGAGGGCGAGCCCCTCCCCAGGGAAGCCAGGACCAAGCCTTCCTCCCACTGGGGCTACTGACTGCGAAGGGGCATAGGAGGGCCGCAGCAGCTCCGACAGGCTCAGGGAAGGGCTGGGGGCAAGAGAGATGCCGGGGCTGTGGCTTCCCACGCCTCAGCCGCAATCTCAGTCTGGGTGTGTCCACGCCCATGGCCCTGCATCCCCGGGCCTCCAGGTCACCACTACGGCCACACAGGAGCTGAGGGCCGACCCGCCTGCTCCAGCTTAGCCCAGAGCCACCAGGGACTTTGTGTTTAATCAAAAGAAAAGCACTAAAATTGTAGTGAGCTATCAGTGGCACAATTATCAAGGCAGTGCCTGGAAGGCCCTCCATCTTTGCCTTCTCTACTGATGGAACTGCCCACGGAGGACAGGCCAGGGGCGGGAGCGCCACGTGCAGTGACAAGGACACGGTGAGCACCGCCGAGTGAGGGAAGTGTGCAGAGCGGTGCGGCCCGCTCTGGGAAAGGAGAGGAAAGCCCCAGGGCCAGCGTGCCCACCCTGCCTCTCTGGTGGAGAGAAGTGGATGGTTTCTAGAGGTCATGGAGGGAACAGATCAGACCCCCGAGAAACTCATCCCTCCCACCCTTCCCCCAAGGCTAGGTAGGGTGCCCACCTGTCAGCCTCTGCCAGAGATAACACTCTGGATGCTGGGGAATGGGGTCCAGGGAGTTTGTGTTTTGTGTACACATACAGGTATTTGTTTTCCGAAACATGGGACTGATTTTGCAGCAATGCTGTTTTGTAATTTCTTTGTAAACCTTAGGCTTTTCATTGGGGGTTAGATGGCTACCAAAGCGATAGTGAAATAAAGAGTTGAGGAAGGGGAGGAAAAAAAAAAAGAAAAGGTCTGTTCTAGGAACAGACTGGAAGGCTGTTCTAGGTTCATAAATGCCTCTCGAAGACAGGGCCGCCACCTGCGGACCTCAGGGGTGCCCGGCCCTGGATGCAGATGGAGCAGCGCGTACGCAGCCACTCAAAACCAGGTCTGCCCAGGGACCACATCCTCACGAGGCGTGCAAGCCTCTCAGAACCTGGCTCTGGCCTTGTCACTGACCACTAGGCGACTCTAGGTTCAGCCCCACCACCTCGCGGGGTCCCAGGCTCCGGCCCCTCTTCCCCTGCAGTTCTGGCTCCTGTTTCTGGGAAGTAGCCAAGTGAACAAACATGACCCTGGTTCTGGGGTTTCTCTGGCATGAACAGGGGAGCACGTCCCCAAGGGAGGAACTGGGCAAAGCGGGTGAGACTTGGGGAGAGAGGAGCTGCTCTTTGCTGTGGGTTTGGGATCCGCTCGGAGGAGCTCAGGACAAAGCCCTCGAGCTGGTCTCGGGGAGGAAGTGCCCATGCAGGAGGCACAGGAACCCCTCTCCCTTCCACAGGAGCCACAGCGAGGGTGACCTAGTTCACGGATCCTGAACCGGTGACCGCAGCTCCCGTCTCCCCAGCCCTTTTCTAGGCTGCACACCAAGGGACAAAACGAGGGGCGGTGGGAGCCTTCCTTTCCTTTGTGAGCCTGGCGTGACTGTGCTGGGGTCAGGGAGTGAGGAATGCAAATGCAACCACAGGACCCCGCCTGGACACCCTCCACACCCCCGCCCCAGGGCAAGGGCAGGGCATCAGAGCAGCCCTGCTGGCTACGTCTCCGGGTGGAGAGTGGGACACAAGTGCCAACTGCACCTTTCATGACATTTCAAGAGGTTGCCAAGCATTCTACAGCCTGATTCATTATTTCAAAAGACCCATAACAAAGGGTAGCCTTAATTAGGAGGGATGCCAGGGGACCCCATGATTTCCCACCGTGGACAGAAAGCTGGCACCAGAGGACGCTCTCAGGAGCCAGAGGGGGCGGGCTGGGGTCACAGACCTGGTCTCCGCCCTTCACGACCAGCGCCCGGGGCTCGGGCCAGGCAGGGTCATAAGCCCAAACCTCAGAGTCTCTGCCTAAGACACACAAACAGTGACAATGAGCTTGTGGGCAAGGTATCACCCACTCAAGAGGACATCCTTGCCGTGTTCTCAGGCCCACAGGTAACGGGCTGCAGTTCCCCAGGACGAGAGGCAGCATGCCCACAGAAACACCAGAGCGCTGTGGACAGAGGGCCGTGGGTGGGCGGAAGAGACTTGGCTCTCAACCCTTCTCACAGCCGTCCTAGCAAAAGCAGAGCTGAGGAAAATGAGGGGCATGGCCGAGCCAGAGTCAGCAGCACTTTCCAATCAAGGGTAGGACAGGGGGCTGGGGGGCTGCAGAGCAGCCCCAAGGGGAAGGGCATCTGTGCCAACGGCAGCACAAAGGAGCGGGAGCCCCATCTGCTCGGCCAGCACAGAAGGGCCAGGAGGGGCCAGGGCGGACACGGGAGGGGACGGGTGGTGGGCTCAGGCCAGGAGGCACTCAGGATATCGACTCCACACACACACACACACACACACACACACACACACGGACACACGGACACACGGACACACGGAGATGTCAGAGAAAAGCACACAGAACAGTCCTCCCACAAAAGAATGGGCTAGACTAAGAAAAATAACTGCAGAGAGAAGACTTGGGAGGTGGGACCCTAAGAACAACTCTTGCCACTCCCCCCATCACCCGTGACCAATCCAGTCGGGACTGGTACAGCTGCTGCTTGTGAGAGGTGCTGGAGACATGATGGGGACCCATGCTTCCATGAACTGCAGGCCACCCAACACCTCATTACTGGTCCCGGGGGCCAGCTGACCTGAGGACCCGGCAGGGCCTTTATAATTAAAAGATCCATTGTGCTGCAGGCTCAGGGGGTACTCTACCTGCTCAAACTTCCAGCCGTCGGACATGGTGGAAACCATCTGCGTGAGCTCCTCCTCCTGACACTGGAGCACACGGTACACGTGCTTCACCGGCACCTGTGAGAAGGGCCACAGGTGAGGGCAACGCCTGTGCCCCGCCTCCTCACAGCCCCGCCCCACGTGCCAATCAGGGACGGCGACGGGGGCCCGGGGAGGCCGACGGTTCCCTTCCACCTCTCGGGCCCAGGTCGTGATGCCTAAAGGAACCCCAAAGGCATCCACCGAAGAAGCAAAACAAACATGCTGGAACAGCTGCCGTTTTCTGCTTTCCCATCCACCTCCAAAAATATTTCCATTTCTGAATTCCAAAATAAAATGAGTCATGTTCCTGAAATCCCAAGAGCACCTGTGGCTAGATGTGAATACACGATGACAGCCATTCCTGTGCCTTGGGGGAACCACACAAAGTCTCTGAACTAAGGGGGTGCCTTGAGAGCCAGGCAGGACCAGCCTCAGCCCTGCTGAGAGCCCTACAGCCCAGCCTGCTCCCAGAAAAAAGCTCTCAGACACGCACAGCAGCTCGGACAGGAGCCCGTGGATCTTCCGATCCACTCACCCACCCGACCTTCGCTGAGCTATGCTCCAAACTCGGCTTCTGGCAACACCGCGGGGAGCACTGGCCAAAGGCCTGTCCCAATACAGCTGCCGCTCCAGCCGATACACAACGCGTCAGTGACAGGGTCACAGCTCAAAGTACACTGGTCACCACACAGCCCAAGTGCTTTCATCTGTGAAACAGTGGAGGACACTGAGCGCTGCTCAGCCTGAGCCTGCTAATCCCCTTGCCAGCCTGTGAGGGGGCCTCTCCCACATCCACCATGCAGGGGGGACACGGGCACAGAGGGCTGGTGCCAGCCCAGGTCACAGGGTTCGTAACCAGGGGGGCTGGGCGGAGGGGAAAGAGGCCTCAAACTGGCCAGAGATGACTGGGGAGCTCGTGGCCACATCTCCTGCCCCCTCCCCAGGCCCCTCCCGCTGTCCCGATGGTCCCGTGGCTCCTGCAACAGGGAGAGGGCGGGGGTTGTGTGGTGGGCGGTCCCAGCCTCCCACGCCGTCGCCCCAGTGTGCCCTCCCCTGGCCCCTGACCAGCCACTCAGAGAGCCCAGGCTGTCAGCAAGCCTCTTCACAAAGGCCAAGAGCTCCAGCTCAGGGCCTGCCGGGCGCCCAGCGGGAAAGCCCGGGGTGGGTGGGGGGCAGTGAAAGAGTTTTAAGTGGACGGAGACTCTTCATGTAGTCTGGCATGAAGCTCTGAGAGAAAGTGCACTTCACAGCAGCCTCCTGGCAGAGGGAACCCGCCGGGCAGGGCCTAGTGCTCTGCTAGCAAGTGCAGAGCCGGCACCGCAACAAAGACTAATACCTAGACCCTCTGGCACCTCCCTTCGTGGGAGGTGCTAGACACAGCCCACCTCAAACAACACTGGCCTAATGGGCAGCAGACTGGCCGTGCTGGCCCTGGCACTGCTGACTGTGGTCAAGTGCAAATGGGTCCCACATGGAGCTCTGCACCACTGGGGACACAGTCCAGCACAAAGAGTACCTACTGAGCCCTTCCTTCCTGGTAAAAGCCAAACTCTCATAGTGCCTACACACACCTACAGGACCCCCACCTCATCCGTCTGTGCCCAGCTTGCCACCAACTCCCCTGTGCTGTCCCTCCAGCCACGCTGGCCCCCTGCATGGGTTGAGTACTCAGCTACCACAGGCCCTTTGCACTCGCTGTGCCCTGTCTGCAATACCCTCCCCGAGATGGCCACACACTCAAGCCCCACAGAGGCCTCCTGCTCTCCCTCTGCCCCCTCCTCACCCTCACTGGACCGTCCTCCTCAGCAGCTGCTCATCGTTCCCCACTGGAGTGGGGCCCCCGAAGCACGTGCCCTGCGTGCCGGCCAGGGCGCCAGCTGGCAGCACGGCGGGAGGTGTCCAGAGGGCGGGCCACAGGCGCCAGGACAACTCCAGAGGAAGCCGGTCAGCAAGGAGGGAGGGAAGCGAGCCGCGCCTTTACGCCAGGCCTCGGAAGGTTCCTGCACCTTAGTCACCGGTCTCACCTGTGATGTTCTGCTGTCTCGTTCTCTAATTTTGTCCTTTACAAGTTTTATTAGTGAGGTGATATTGTAAAATTCTGCTTCCTCCAACACCCCTAGAATAAAGAAAAACAACTATAATTCCCACCAGATCAAAGAATAAACGTTGTGCCTCTGCCCCTCAGTGGACCGGTGGCCCGTTCTCAGCCCAGCCCACTGGAAGCCCCCAGCCCCCGTCGTCATCCTACAGACTCTGCAGACACCGCTGGCTCTCAGGGCCCCAGGGCGCACACGGAGAAAGGGCATGTTTGTGGACACACGTCTGGCCCACGTCCTTCCAGGTGACCCTCTGGGTGCTGAGTTCACGCCGGGTCCCCAGGACGTTTCTCGGACAGACCCCCTCCAGAGCCTGCAGCCGTCTGTCCTGGGCTAGCGGCCGCCTCACATGGGTCCCTGCGTCAGTCAGAAGACGGCTGGTTGAGAGGCTGCTCAGCTGCGGGACTCCTGCCAGCTTAGGAACCCTTTCCTGCCGTTTGCAACGTCCCCAATTTAGGGGCTCTGAACGGCCAGGAAACTCTGAAGAGCGGATCGGAGGGGCCCTGCCTCGGGGGCTCCTCGTGGGTATTCCAGAAGGTCAGGTGCATGCCTCCTGCCACCATGCCTGTTTGTCCCGACCAGTCTGCACTCTGCACAGCGGATCCCTGCGCTAGCGGCACCGGGAGCTCAGAGCCGTGGACTCTGTCTGACCCTCGAGCTGCAGCCTAATGAGGTCTCAGGGACTCAGCAGAGCGGGGGGTGGGGCAGCCACCGCCCAGGCAGACGTCTCTCTCTTCAAGGCCCCAAAGGGAGGTGCACCTGGCACGTCCCATCTCAGGATGACGCGGGGCGACGTCCTATCAACCCTTCCCTTTGGATCCAGGGGTGGGGACTGTGGGGCTGCGATTAAGCCCCGGAAGCCTCAGGATAAGCGCTTTGGCCTGAAGGGCCAGCCTTCTACCATCCAGACGCTCCAGGCGCCCCTCGTGCTCTGAGGGGCAGATGGGAAACGGCACCCGTGGGGGCCTTTCTCCCGAAAAAAATCACTGCGTCTGAGGCTGACGGAAGACAGGTGAGCGAGGCCGGGCGGCAGGGGCTTGATCTGTGGCAAGTACCACATTTGCTTTCTAAGCAGATCACGCTGGGAACAGTTTGCCTAGAACTGTACAGCTGCACACACAGAACACACGTGTGTGCACGAAAAAGACGCTGCAAAAGAAGATGCAGACACGTAGTCAGAGGAGCAAGAGGGCCCAGAGAGAAGGAGGCAGCGGGCTCAGCTCAACAAGCAAAGGGGAGAGAGCCCTGGGCTCTCAGCACCACCCGGACCCTGAGCTGGGAGCCATAGCACGGCAGGCATCTGGAAACGCAGGAAGAACTCAGAGGGGGTTCTGCCAGGGCTGCCCCAGAAGGAGAGCAGACCCGGGGTGACCGAGACCGGGGACCCCCGGGAGGCGGCGGGCCCCAAGCTGTGTGAATCAAGGCAACCATAGAGCAGCGGGCCCCAGGGAGGAGCCCCACCCTCACGGCACCAGCAACCAGACGCCTGAAGGAGGGAATGGGTTGCAGTCCCAACCGGCCCCCACCCAGCTCTGGATTGTCTCAGCTTCCTGGAGGAAGAAAAGGGGAAGAGGCAGCACCGAGCAGCCCTGTTGCCTCTGAGATAAGCATCTGTGAGGGATGGAGCTGGAGAGCAAGGGAGGGCCCCCCCGACCCCGGTCCCCCCTGCGACTCACCTTCCTCGGCAAGGTCTTTGTTAATGACCAGCTTTCCATGTCTCAGGTAGTTCAGCACAGGCCCAAAATAGGTGGGGTCTCTGTCGATTAAATAGGCACCGGTTTCATCCTACAAAGAACAACACACCAAGGTGAATCCCAGTCAAGAAAGCACAGTTCCCACAGCTGGCCCGCAGCCCAGCCACAGCTAAAGGGGGTTTTGGAGGCTTGTGGGCTGTACGCGTCTAACACACAACTGGAAGGATCAGCGTTTATGGCGCTTTAGGGAACCCCTAAGCAGCGTCGCCTGCTTCCAGCCACCTGCAGCCGTTGACCCTGATCTGTCACCACTGCAGGTGAAGCCAAGTTTAAGCTCTGTTGTGTCAAGGTGACCTCCCTATTTACTCTGAGGCAAGGAGATTGTGTACAAGGCCTCTTTCCTCACAGCTCCAATAATTCCTGAGGGCGAGTTCATCCTTTTCTCATTTCAGCAACCGTCCCACAAGAGTAACCTGACACACGTTCCCCCATGGGATGCTCTCAAAGGCAGGACTGATGCCAACAGGTCAGCATCTGAAGGACACCGCGACCCGGGCCGCCGCTGCTCATTTCGGGGCTCCTCGCTGGGCAGGACTGGGTAGTCAGAGGCTCATGGAACACAGCTTCATTTTCTGCTGCCAAGTGACCCTAGAGCTCCCCTGAGACTGCTGACCGCCGAGGAGGCCTCCCCCACAGCAGCGCCTCCCGGGGTCCATCTACAGAAGGCGCTCCCTCCACACCTGGGCAGGCCCTGCTTCGCCCCCATGGGCCAGGGCCTTTCTGAGTGTTAGGGACCCTCACTGCCCACGGCACACAGCGTCAGGCATCTTGGCAGGGAGGTGGCGAGGCGGAACCCCCTGAACCTCTTGGACGTGGTGAGCCCACGGGCCCCAGAGCTCACTCCCACTGGGAGGAATCTCAACCGTGAAGCGGAGTGCTGTGTTAGGGCCCCCTTCTCACTCATGAGCATCAAATCTGGAATTTCGTGTAATAAACCTGGTGGTTTCAAGGGTTTCCTCCCGAGTCCACAAAGCTGTAAAAACCTGCTCTCCTCAGATCAAATCCGGATGTGGGGCCAGCGGGACCCGGAGCCTCGCTGATGGGTGGGCAGGCCCCGCTCAGCCCGGAGCACCTCTGCCCCTTCCTCTCTCCCACAGGCCCTGGGTGCTCAACCCAACCTCCTGCCTCGATAGGCCACCGCCTGGTCCCCCCATGGGCTTCCTAGCCCCCAGGGCAGCATCCAACCACACACAGACCCCCAACTTCATCTAAGAAAGCACTGGTCAGATGTTGTCCCAAGGGACCCTGCCTCCCGGCCTGGCTCCTCAGCCCTTTCTCCAGACTCCCTAGACCCCTCCTCTTCTCCAAGCAAGGCCAGAAGACCCCTGGGACAGGTTTCTGGAAGAATGATGCTTCAGCAGCCTCCCTACTGGTGAAAAACAGCCGCCATTTCCTACAAAGGGGCCGAGGTCTGGATAGAAAAGGATGGAGCTGCCGCAACACGGAATCCAGGGGCTCTTCCCTGCACCTTGCGGATGAAAAGAGCCCAAGCGTGACAAGTGCAGATTGCCAAGCTCAGGAATTATTCATCGGCTCACTGCTACCTCCATAGACAGCTGGCAGAAGATCGAGAAGGAAAGATCAGACAGGGACTGGGCTCATCTCCGCCCTCAGGACACCCCAGGGAGCCTCCCTTGTCACACGGGGCTGAGGTCCCACGACGGGGCTCAAGGCCATGCCACCGACACACTGGGTATCTCGCTCAGCACTGGGAGTGGGCGGGAGAGGAAAAGGAAGTGACCCAGGCCTCCAAAGCCTGGAGGGATGGGGGATGGGACAGAGAAGGAGGGAAAGGAGGTGAGCCCACAAAACTGTGGTGGTGGCACGCCCAGGGCCAGGTGAGAGGGCCACCGCCCAGATGCAAAGGGACCCCTGACCAAGCACTGGAGAGCACTGGAGAGCCAGAGAAGGGCAGGGGCGGGAGGCCGCTGAACAGGGGTGGCTTTTTCACTAAAAGGCCACGTGGCCAATGCTCCGAAGGAACTCCTGCCCAGGCCCAGCCCGCAGCTTGGCGCACATCAGGCCAGGCTCGTGGCCCCATCTTAGGGTGCCTGAGGTGAGGCCCTCTAACCCCGGGGGGCTGAGGACTCCCCAGGAGGGACTGGGGACCCAGCACCCAGGCTGGCAAATGCAGAGGCAGCAGCAAGGGGTGGGGGGACAGCATGCCCCCACCAGCCTCCCCAACATGCTCCTGCCCATACCCTGTGCTCAAAGGCAAGTGGCCTCCATGCTCAACTACCCAGCCATCCAAGGGAGGGGCAGGCCCGTCGCTGTGTGGGGACCCCTGCCTTCATAAAAGGAGCAGCCTCACGGATACTTCCAGAACAAGGCCAAAGAGTCCAAAGCATTTGCTGCTAACTGGGCTGGAGCCCAGGCCCAAGGGTGGAAGAGCAAAGAGGACCCCACCTGCGTCTCAGGGTCTGGAACCCAGGCTTCATATCCACCAGCAGACGTTCCTGGTGGCCCACCTGGAGAACAAGAGAGGCACTGGTCCCTGGAGATGCCGGGAGCACAGCCGGGAGAGAGCTGGCACCACAGCGAGGGGGGCACAGAGCCACAGTTGGCGGGAGCACGGAGGTCGAACCCCTGGGGTCCAGGCTCACGCTCGGCTACTCAAGGCACATTGCTCCTCTCTCCAGGCCTCAGCTTCCCCATCTGTCAAATGAGATACTCAGCCAAGAGGAGGCCGGGGGCCCTTCTGGCTCTAACGGTCTGTGTCTAGTCCAACGTCTCTTCAAGGTGACAGAGCTGGGCTTGTGACCTGTCCTGGGGGCTGGGACAAATTCCAAGGCAGAGAAAGCCACATGCTCTGGCCACGGAGATGGGGAAGCACAGAGCCAGGAGACTGAAGCGCACACCTGGCCGGGCCCTCAGAGGCCTGCGCCTTCCACACCTCCTCCCCGGGTAGGAAGCAAAGGCAGTGCCTCCAGTGACACCCTCCCCACCCCCCCACCCCCACCCCCCCACCGCACAGTCCGTGGCTTATCTTAAAAACCCGTATGAAAACCTAGAGGAGGCCATCCTGGGCACTCAATCCACACATGGGTTTAGAAAGCTGGGGCCGAGGGAACCCCAGAAAGAGGCCTGGGTGCTGGGCATCCAGACCTGCACCAGAGCACTGGCTGCCCACAGCTGGGCACCAGCTCCCTGGGTGTCCCAGGACGCACTGCCTGAGCCGGCCTCCAGGGGACTGGGGAAGCTGGAATGGGCTTCAGTTGGGACCCTTGTCACCCCATGCTTCTCCCATGTGGTGTCATCAGCTGAGGGCAGGAAGCTCAGTCCAGCAGCTGCCACGCTGGCCCCAGCAGTGTGGCCTTAGCACTCCCTCCCGGGAGGGAAGACCCACCCACCTAGACCTGGAAATGCAGGCCCATGGGGTGACCCTAAGATACTGAAGGTCAAGTGGCCATCC
Organism: Eubalaena glacialis; assembly: GCF_028564815.1. Classification (NCBI taxonomy): domain Eukaryota; kingdom Metazoa; phylum Chordata; class Mammalia; order Artiodactyla; family Balaenidae; genus Eubalaena; species Eubalaena glacialis. The sequence goes on along the minus strand of NC_083728.1, from coordinate 57,889,721 downwards.
CCTAGCAGTGACAAGCCCGCCCCTCCAGCCCCGCCACTGCTAAGCAGACTTTAGGAGGCTTCATGGCAGCTTCCTCCATGGACCCCACAGGGCTCTCTGGCCCAGTTTCTTCCCGTGGATTTGTTTTGATCTGATGGGCTTCATTGAGAAACAAGGACGATGACTTCCCTGGTGGTCCAGTGGTTAAGAATCCACCTGCCAATGAAGGGGACACGGGTTCAGTCCCTGGTCCGGGAAGATCCCACATGCTGCGGGGCAACTAAGCCCGTGCGCCACAACTACTGAGCCCGCGTGCTGCAACTACTGAAGCCTGCATGCCTAGAGCCCATGCTCTGCAACAAGAGAAGCCACTGCAATGAGAAGCCCGCACACCACAACGAAGAGTAGCCCCCGCTCACTGCAACTAGAGAAAGCCCACACACAGTAACGAAGACCCAGAGCAGCCAAAATTAAAAAAAAAGAAAGAAAGAAAGAAAGAAATTAAGAACAAGAAACAAACAAGGCTGAGACTCTAGGGTTAGGAGAGACTGGGCAGCAGCATGTTGGGGCAGCGCTCTCATCCTACAAGGAGTGCCAGGGCCCCCAAATTCCACTGGGCTTTATCTTGGGCAACAGCCCAGAGGACCGCAGACTGACTCTCGTTTAGAGGCACCCAGGCAGGAGCTCTGGAGGAACGCCGTCTTCCAGCACCTGAGCCCGAGCAGCACTCGAGGGTGTACGCGTGCCGGCAAGGGCTGCCTGCACACTCAACTGTGACCAGGCTGCGACTGACACGGGCGCCAGGGCCCTCGGCATCTCATGTTGCTTGTGTTTGTAAGTGGCCCTGGGGCCTCCATCCTAAGGCAGAAATAAAGAAAACTACAGAACACAGAAAAAGAGAAAATACCAAAACATCCCAAATTCAGAAGTCTCAGGCTCGCTTATGCAAAAGCATAGAGAGAATGGTCTCTGTGACACCCACACCAGCAGCGGAAGGGGATGTCCGAGGCTCGGCCACCGGCAGCTGTGGTAACAGCACCCCATCCATCACCTGCTCACGGGAGAAGAACCTTGTGATGTGCACTTGGCATGGTCACACTTACGAAAGGCAGCAAGACACGAGGATCTCTCTCCTCCCTCCCTCCGTCCTCTCCTCAATTTATATAACAAGCGTGTGCTACATTTATATAGTGGCAAGGCTTGAGGTTTTTGGGTTTTTTTGTAAAAGAGCCAGAATTAAGATTGCTTGCTTGACAAATCATTTTCCTCTACTGACTATCCCCACTTCTCACTGAGTCTGCATTTGACCTACTTGTGAGGTGCTGGCTTTTAAAATATACATCTATCCTAAAGGCATAAAAGAGAGAAATGCTGGACTTGGCTCTTGAATATTTAATGAAGGTCATGCCCGTCAGGTTACACACTGTTTGCTGGGGGCTCACTGATGCCCAAGTTGGCCGAATCCCACTCCAAGGGGGCCCAGCCTCCGAGGCCGAGCTGCTGGGCTCCAGGGAATTGTGAATCCTGCATCCCTGAGCCTGTGCCGCAGAGGGAACGCCCTGGCCACGGCCAGGAGCACCCTGCCCGCAGTCACTTCTCTGAGAGGAGCCAGCAGGCAAGACAGGCCAGAGCCCACGTCACACGCTCTCCGAGGAGACCCCTGACCTGCAGTCCCAAAATGGATGGAGGCAGAGAAGACGATCCTGATTGGAAACCCGCGCAGCCCCACCCCGTCCACTCCCTTCTGAGCAGCCCAGCAGCCTCACCCCTCGGCGCTGGTTAGGAGGCAATGCTCTGACAGGGCCGCTGAGGTTCTCCTGCCCGCCTGTGCCTGGCCCTCACGTTCAAGACAGATTCGAATGCACTGCCCGGCGAAACATCGTGGGTCCAGGGCGGGCCGCCCGCCCCCTTGATAGAACCATGCACATGGCCTTGAAAGCGGCCATAAGGAACGAGGGTCGAGGAAGTCAGGCTCTCAGGCAAGGCTGTAGACGGAAATGCATTCTGTGGTCAAGTCTCACTCCAGCTCCGTGCATTCTCTGGAGAGGCCTGCACCTGGCTCCTTTCTATCACCTTCCCAACTTCCACAAACACACGAGGAAATGGAACACAAGAAACGCACGGCCACTGGAGACTAGAAATGCAAAGGGTTGAGTATCCCAAGCTAAACGCAAGATGTATTCTGTCAGATTTCCCCATTTGAAATCTAAACGCAAAAGCATAGAATTTTCTGTACACAAACATTTGCAATCAACATAATTAGAAATAATTTTCACTCTGAAATAATCCATTTAAGTGATTCTGTTTCACTTAAAACCTTCACCTCTGCCCTCTTTTCTCTTTTGTTTTCTACAGTTTGTCAAATCCTTGACCTAGAAGAGGCCTTAGACATCACCAATTACAAATGAGGAAACAGAGGCCCAGAGGCCCAGAGACTAGAGGCCTGTCCAAGCAGCAGATGTGCAGAACTGTGCTGACGTGTGTGGGAGTGCTGGCTGCTTCTGACTTAGCTTTCCCCATATGAGACCCTACGATGCCCTGTGTACACCTGGAGATCAGAAACCCTCCGGCACACACAGGGAATAAAGGAAAAGCAAGGGCTCTGGGTCATTCCCACCCTCAGATCTCAACCAGCACCCAGCTCTCAGGGCCCTGACCCCCGGGTGCCTCCCAGTCCTAGAATGTGGCTTAGAAACAGAATTTAGGGTGACATAGAGGACTCAAACGAGGCTCACTAAGAAACAAATGCAAGAGGACGTGTGAAAGGACCCCAGCACATGAGGCTCCTGGTTATTCTCGTAGAACAAACGTGCTTCAAATTCACCTAAGGTGGCGGTGGGGGGGGGTGTCCCCACCAAGCTCCACGAACAAGCGGAGATGGCTCACAGGGACCGTTCAGCTCAGCAGGACCGGGGCCTGCTTGGAGCAGATGTCACATCAACTGTGCAGACAGAAACAGGCATTGGGCCACCCCAGGGTGTGGGGCAGTCGTGGGCAGGATGTCGTGGGTGGACCTGCCAGCCAGAGAGCCACCCGTCCAGGTCACAGTGCTATGAACATCTCTGTCACAAGGCAAGGGGGCAGCCATCTGTCTGGATTTCTCAGGTACTTCCCTCCCTACAGACACTCCAGTTACAGAACACCTGCACATAAATCCCCTACAGATGCCACACTACTCAGCTTGGTGGCAAGAGAGAGAGAGAGAGAGAGAGAGAAACTAGGAAGTCAACTTGACATGGAAACAGGCGGAAACCACGTCCGCCTGGGAGAGAAGCACCAGTAGGAAGAGCCCAGGGTCCCTGGCCGCAAACCTCCCCACAGTGGTTCTGCCAGCCTGGAGGCGAGGCCCCCTCCAGGCCCAGAGTCTCCAGTCCCCTGGACGCCAGTCACTCAGCTCAGGCAGGCAGGACATTCTGCAGCCAGGACGCCCCGCCAGGAGTTCACACCACGCCCGCTGCTCCCAGGGGTGCCCAAGCCCTCCCCAGCAGCTGCCCCACAGCCACCGCCCTGCTGGCTCCAAGGCAGCCTCTGTTCTCTTCCTACGCTCGGCCCTGCCGGCAGATCCGGTGCAGAGTTCCCCCTTCCTTCTCGCTGGGGCTGAAGAGCAGGCCCATGGCTCCTCTGCACCCTCGCCCACCTCCCCTCCTCACCGAGGACTGCCTGGCGCCCAGCACTACCTGCCTCTCCGTTACCTGTTTCGAAAAACCTACCTTGGCCTATGTAGTGGCAGTGATGGGCTGGCCCAGCTCATCACCTCCAGAACCAGCCCCAACGGAGCCTGACTTGTAACACCAGGCCAGGATCCTGGAAGCCCAACCACTGAGGAAACTAAAACCCACAGAACATAATACGGATGACGAGGAGAGATGAACGGTATACACCCCCGCTCAGACGCCTCCCTGATGCCACAAGCCCATCCCAGACACACATGCAGGATGGTACTGAACTCTGGAGCTGTGTTCTCCAGGCTCGAGGGCACCAGGTTTCTTGTACGATAACTCGATGGCTGCCCAGGAAGCTGTGCCCCTCCCCCTTGGCACAGGCTCCAGTGCCCAGAGTTGGGAACCGGCCCTCCAGGGCCTGTCCTAAGAAGTGTCCGTCTGGGACGCAGGGGGCACTGAAGGGCCCGGCTTCCACACCCCACCCTCTGAGGCCGGCCCAGCAACCAGAGCTACCTGCCAGCAGCATGAGGTTTGCTGCAAGTGAGGGAGCGTGTAATAAGTGACTAACAGGAACAAAAACAAATTCTGAGGGGGACAAAAAAGCATTCTTGGTACATTCTTTCTACAAACAAAGTACAAAAGTAAAATAAAGACTACTAAGAGCCATCTCTAATTCCTGCAACGACCCAGCACCAGGCAGTGTGTGGGGGAGGGCTCATATTCCTCAGCTTCCTTAATTCTCACAACTCCTCCTCTGTGACTCCGCTCAGAGAGGTACATTAACTAACCCCAAATCGCAGGGCAGGTTAAGTTGTGGGTGGAGTCAAAGTCAGGCCTGAGTCCAAAGTCTAACTTGGCCACCATGAAAAATGCCCCGTACCCCCAACACCCACATCCCACCAACTCCAGACCGGAATGTGCTGGGCGCCCTGCAGTCTGGGGAGAGCACCAGTGCTCGAGGTGGCCTGCTGGCACCCTGGCCACACAGACCCCTCCCTGGGTGCCACACAGAGTCAGCTCCTCTAAAGGACTTTAAAGATTCCTGGCCCAATGAAAGCTGTCCTTGAGCATCCCTGGAAAGCAGTCATGTGCACCCACTCCAGGGGAACGCAGCCACAGACAAGCCATAAGGAGCTGGCATCTCTGGGTTCCCATAAAACTCTATTTGCAAAACCAGGCAGGTGGACCGCAGCTTTCTGACTGCTGCTCGAAACCAAGACCAGTCACTGTCCCGCTGGCCAAGAGCGAGTGAAGGCTGCCCGTGCGGTCGGGGGAAAGAGGAACTGCTCTGCAGTTGACGACCACTTCCTCCCAGCCACTCTCAGACGGCTGACGGCTGTGTCCGATGCCCCGAACAGCTCTCCTCACTAAAGGCAAGCCCTTCCTCAGGGCTTCCCTGCTCAGGTCCGAGGGGCCCTGTGGAGAGGTGACCATGGCATCCACGGCGAGCGAACCCCCACTGCACTGGGCCACCACCTGCCCAGGGCCTGAGCCAGGCGTGGGGTCAGGGCTGAGAATACGCTCGGAGCCAATCCTCAAGCAAAGCGTGAGACGAAATGCACAGTGGCTCGGGACCCCCACTCCTGGCCTCAGACCAGAGACCCAGCCCTCTCACTGGAGCTCACGATGCTCTCAGCCTTTCGCCTCTGACTTAGTCACACGGAACATAATCTGCCGTTTCACTCTAAGTAATCCCCACTTCTCCTGCCAAGCGGCTTAAAAGATAGTCCTTCCACCCACACCCCCATCACTTAGCCCTGTCCGTAAAACTCCTTTCACTATCTTTCTAATCCTGAAACTCTAGCCAACACCAAGTACGCTGGGGGTTGGCACAGGCAAAGAACTGCAGAGGACATGGCATGTCATCGGAAGCACCTCGACGGCCCCACCCCTCAAAGACCCATCTGATGCCACCACATCTGCAACCCCAAAGCCAGGACAACGGCCCTGTTGAAGGGCAAAAGCTCATGTGAAACAGTTTTCTCCAGGCCTGGCTCAGCTGCAGAGACTGAATGCCCCCCCACCCCAAATCCTACTTAATCTGAGTGGTTTCCAACCACCAAGTAGTATTTCCTGTTTCCCTTTTATTCCTAAAGCATCTCCACACTGAAACAGGGACTGATTCAGCTCTGAACAAACTCTAATATGTTTTTCAACAATGCCACTGGGCCAGGTACCATGGAATACAGAGAGATATAACCCAAATGAATCACATGTCGAGTATTTACAAAGCACTTCTGGGAAAGAGTGTTACACCTGGCCTGCCCCTGATGGAACAGGGGAGAGAAAAATGACCCAGGATAGCAGGTGAACAGATGCCGAAATGAATAACACAGACACAGCCCCACTGGGGAAGCACCAGGAGGAAGTGAGAATTCACACTTGGGCTATCTATAGAGAGAACTTCGTGGCAGCAAGGGCCCCGAGTCAGAACTGGAGACAAGAGGGTAAGGGTTTAGCGGCTTGGGGCACCGTGGGCAGTGGGTCCCAGTTACAGTCCAGCTCCCCACCCTCCCTAACAACCTGTCGGCTATTTAACAAAGCACTCCTCCAGAAAAATGTCCTGACACCACCACTCCCACAGGGCTTCATGACTGAGCTCCCCGCCAGACACTGTGCGTTTAACAGCAAGCTCCAGGTCCTCTCCCAGTGAACTCCAAACCCATCAGGCTCCTGAAAGATTCCAGATCTTCCACTTCTTGGAACTCCTCCCCCTGATCTCCCCACCCAACCCCGACCCAAGCACTACTCTGCAAGCCCAGGTGCTCAATGAACAGGAGACAAATGCCCAGCAGGAAATCTTCCACCAGGTGCGTCCAGCCTTGTGAATATCTGCGAAGTATGCTTTCATCAATCTTAACTATGAGGTCAGGGCTTGGAGATTTTTACATGTGATTCAACATCCTGTTTCTCTTCCATCACATAATTGCTAGCATTCCACTCTTCCAAACACCCCTTTCCCTCCACCCTCATCCTCAGATTCCTCACTCAAGGTTTAATGATCTAGGAGTGAATCTCTGGGACATTCTTTCATCAGAACCGAAGGGGGAAAAAACTGAGAAGAATGAGTACCTTATACATTTTCTCATTTGAGGTAAAACACTCTACGACCATGACTAATGGGAATTAGCATTACTCTTTCTGGCAAATTCACATCTGTGGCTAAAACTAACCCATATTTACTATCAACTATTTTATGAGACAGAAACTGTATCTGCTGCATTACCTTTATGTTCTAAATTTCAATTTTACAATTGGGAAATCAAATGTGGTTAAGTGGATGACGGTGAAAAAAAGCAACTTCAACATAGACATACTCTGATAAATTACCCTCCCCAAAGGACTACTATACAGTAAAGCATAATTTTTTTAAGTAGTCTTGAGACAGTAAAGACTTAACTGGGCAAACTATAGTTAATCAGCTCTGAATAATTGTCTCAGTGCTAAACAGACAGCCATTGCCTCAAAACAACCCAATGGACAAGAGCAATGTAAAATCGGACTCAATATACAAAAAAGAAACGCTCAAGTAGAAATGCAAGTGAATGACCACTAAGGCCCACTGTTTAAACAGAAAAACAAAACAGTAAAACATACACCCACGCTATAAAAGGAAAATCATAGCTAACAAAAGCTTATTTCTATCCTGGAGATGACTATCATTTTCTGGGAGGTCAATTCTCTAAGAGTGGAGAGCTTGGTCAAATGAGCAATGGAAACAGCTGGGGGGGTGGGGGTGGGGGTACTGGAGCGCTGGCATCTCAAACCCTGATTTCTACCCATGACTGGTGGTTTTGTGGTAACTCGAGTTCTCATTTCCCGATCATAAGGTCATGCCACACAGAGGATGGTCTGTGTCAGGCTTCTGATCTTGAAGACGGATCTGAATCTTTCTGGGAAGCCTATGCCTGGCAAATGCTGGGCTGGCAAGGCACAAAGCCAAGTGCAATTATGTAGGCTCGAGTGAAAGACACAGGAAAGTTAGAATAAGGTTTGTGAACTGCCTAGGATAAATACAGGTAACAACTATTCTTCCAACAGAGCCTTTTATGAGTTTCAATGCTGTTCAGCTCCAGAGATATTCTTCAGCCACACAAGTCTTGTAAAGGTAATAATTAAAATAGTTTCTAGTACCATCTGCACAACAGTATGAGCATTTAATCTGATGAAAGGCAATCAGCAAACCAAGCTACAGATTCCTATCCTTTTGAGAGGGCAATAGGAAAACTAGGTTAATTAGAAAGTAGATTGAAAAAGATTTCCTATTTTGCCCTTCCTTAACACCCCTAAGCCACCCCTTAATATGAGCAACATTCCGTTTGAAAAATCACTCTATGGACGGCACTTTCTGAGAGTGCTGAGTGGGTGCGTGTTGCGGCTGAAAACGATGGAGCACCAACTCTCTAAATGCAAGTCACTGGGAAAGGCAGGCCACCCGTGTCAACCCCCCACACCAACGTTAAGTCAAACGTCTGGAATGTGAGAAGATGAGAAGAACACCAGGGTTCTCGGATTCCAGAGCCACTAAGTACACTGGGACGGAGAAGAGGTGTTCTCACACCAGGAGCAAAACAATCTGGGGAGGAAAAGAAAGTAGATCCACAGCAGAGTCTGGGGTCTGCGAAACCTCCTCCACCGAAGAGCAGAGAGGGCGAGACAGAGAGACACCCCGACGTGGACTGGCTGCGGATCTTCGAGGGTGGTGGGCGCCAGGGCACCATCCTCTCCTTCCCCGGCCCAGGACAGGGAGTCGGGGGGCTCGGGTCGAGCTGGAGACGAGGGGAGCGCGGGGCTCGGAGCCGGGGCGGGTCTCCTCAGCGTGGGGCAGGGGGCGTGCGGCGGGCCGCCGACCAGGGCGGCCCGAACCCTCCTGGCTGGCCCGCGCGGCCCTCACCTTGTCCGAGTCCAGGTCGGGGTCGGCCTGGCACAAACGGTACAGGAAGGATTTCGGATCCCGGCACAGCGTCTGCCGAGTGGTGAGGAAGTAGGTGCCGCCGACGTTGAGCCGGACCCACTTGGACACGCTGCCGGGGCGCTGGGCTAAGGCGCCGAGCCCCGCGCTACAGCGGCGGCACAGGCTACCCCCCAGCCCCGCCCCGAGGCCGCCCGGGGCCAGCGGCAGCAGCTCGCAATGATTCTCCGCCATGATCCCAGCAAGCCCCGCCACAGCTCCTCTCTACCGGAAGCGTCCGGCCTTTAATACAGTCCTCCGAGCTCCGTCCCGCCCACAGGTCCGCCCTCGTAAAGCGCCCACCCCGACGTCACGCGGGAGGCGGAAGTTCAGGTCCGGAAAAGCGGCCGGCCGTGCCACCTTCCGGCCGGAGCCCGGCGCGGCGTGGTCCGATGAAGCCAGTGCGAGCGGGCCGCGGCGGAGCCGGGCGTCGGCCTCTAGAAGGGTTCGCTGGCCTCCGCCGGGCACCTGCGTGCCCGGACGCCCGGTTCCCAGCCGCGAATCCAGGTCACCCGACCCGAGCCCCGGCCAAAGGAAGAGCTACGTCAGCGAGCGTCTACACTCTACATGCTTTTTTATTACAAGACTACCGAGCATACGTGGAAAATTCATCATCCAGCAACTACATCTAAAGCACAAATATTTGAAAAAAAGAATAAACAGATTCATTAAATTATGATATGATTAAATCATCGACCAAATAGAAAATTTATATAATAAAGCCAGAAAAAAAGTTGTAAAATATAGTTTACAATAATTATTCACATTCAAGGCTGTACATCAATACATACAACAACGTGGCCCCGAACATGAATTCAATCCAAATAATTCATATATTAGATTTTAAATAACACAGACTGAACTAGAGGCCAACAATAGCCAGCAAATAACCTTATATAAGAATAAAAATACAAAAGTGTATATCCTAATATCATTGCATTATTTGTTTTCATAAGTTTTTTTTTTTTAATTTTTGCTTTGCCTGTACATCACAGTTACAGCTACAGACCAGGTAGAGAATATTATACATGTTCTAACTGACTGCCACCAACCTGAAAGCTAACATACTACTGATTCATCCTATTTTGTGTTGTTAAGGAACAGCTACAGCAGCTCTAAATATTGCAAAAATTTGATTGCAATGTCCAAACTCATCATGACAGAGGCTTTTCATCAGCAAATCGACCCTTATTCATCGTCACTCAGCCAGATGGGTTAGACTAGGGTGGATCACACAGCTAAAAAACATTTGCCTTTTGTAAAAAGTTCTCTGTACATAAAGTTTGGGATTTCTTCATATTGAAGAAATGAATTCTGGGGGAAATTCAGGTATACATTTAGGCTTGCCCACCATGCTGTCTGAGCTACAGATAAAACTGCCCTTTGCTGGAACAGCTTCCGCCCCAGACCAGTTCTCCACAGGCAGCCTAATTTACAACCCTGCAATCTTGGGCCAGCAGCCTGCACCCCTCAGAGGCTCTGGGAGTGACTCCTGCCCTGATTTAAGGCACTTGCCATGTAGTCTGCCTAAGAGGCAAGGGCCACACCCACTTGAGTCACCATCAGTTCATGTTAGGTTTGGATATGAAAAGAAACAATATGTAAAAACGCATATGGCACCATCTCCAAGAATAGTACCTTCACCATGTTCTCATAGTGGCTGCAGCCTCTGCCTCATTCTGTGGACCAACCTGGGGAGAAGGGGATTTGGGGTGTCAGAGGGAAGGTAGGAAACCTACTTCTGCACAATCCGGCCATAATCTCTGGCATAGCCAAGTGGCACTGAGCATGGCACCTAGAAAAATCTTTCATGCATGTTTCACCTCAGAATTGACAGACCCCAAACTGAAGTGGAGAAATTAAGAATGAAACCAAATTTGGGTGGTCTGTACTTCAAGACAACTAGGCAACCTGCAACACTGTGGGCGAGGAGAGGGGAGGAGAAATCATTAAATCCTTGTCAGCCAGGACAATCACATTCTACAATGAAAAAACCTGGCCAGCGTGCTCTACTGAACTGCTAAGACCTTCTGACTAAGTCCCGCGATTTCAAGAACATGGGGGCAAACACACTTCTGTAAAATCTAGTTGTCTACATGGTTTCTTTTTCAAGTAGAGCCTTTGCTCTTTTACTGATTCCAAATGGCCCAATGTACTTTCTGAGTCTATAAACTTAATTACAACTCATCCACTAAGTATGTGGCAAGGTCAGTTCAACACTTTTTATCTCTGCTGACTGTGCAGATGCAAATTCAGTACCATTGTGGACACAAAGTACAAGACTCTGTAAATATCACCAAGCACTTGAAAGCCATAGCAGCAGGGATGGGAAGGTAACATGCAAGCACAACCAGGTTCTTTCAATAAAATAAGGAAATTGGCTTTTGGAAAAATATGTCACAAATGGCCTGCAGTAATGACATTTTAGCATTAAAAAAAAAAAAAAGAGCAGTCTTATTCAAACATTCTTGGGGAACACACAGCTTACCAGAAATTGATTTGTTCAGGATCTGTAGGACACAACTAAGAAAGTTCTGTACTGGAACTCTGAACATCTAAGCATCAGATCAAGACAGAGGAGAAGAGAGACTATACTAGCTTTAAAATGAACAAACTCTTTGACCCCAAAATACCACTTCTAGGAATCTGGGAAGGGTGGGGGCAAGGGAGATCAGAGTCAAAAATCAAAGATTTATAAGGATATTAATCACAGCATTATTTAGTGAAAAACCAGAAACCATCTAAATGTTTTATAGCAATGAAATGGTCAGATAAATTATGATAAAAATTATTAACCATTAAACTCTACAATCATTAAAAACAAGGTTTTTGAACGACATTAAGATAAATACCAAGTGAAAAAAGCGGGGTGCAAAATGGTGCACGTTGCAATGTTCCCATTTCAGTTACAAAAGCAAACACACGTGTGCGGGTAGGGAGGAGGGGGCAGCAGGCTAGGCACCAAGATGCTCGCAGTGGTCTTTCCTGGGCGCTGAGCCTCCAGTTGATTTTTTTTCAGAAAACAAATGTTTTAAGAAAGTACAAAATCACCTGGAACCCCATGCTGGCACCCTGTCCTCGGGGGTCTGTGCCACAGACTGTCTCCTACAATTCCTTCAGGCCTGCACCACAAATACCACAGAGTAGCCCCCAAGGGGGCTGGGGTAGGTGCAGCTCCCGTCAGCTGTGGCATGACCCCAAGAGCCATCTTTCCCAAAGCAAGTCCGTAACCGGCCTCCCGAGAGTCAAGGTTCAGGATGGCAGGCACGCAGGGTGCCACTCACAGGGTGGGGCTTCGTGCTCCACATGGGGCTGACCATTGCCCTCTAGCCTGGTCAGGTCCACAGAGGGAAGGAAATCCCATCCAAACCCAGCTTCCTCACGTTCCCAGAGAGAGGCAAGGCACAGCGGGCTGTTTGGGCCAGCAGAGACTTGGCCCTCCTGGCCGTCCTCCCTCCACTCTGTGCCAAGAGAGGCTGCATGGTGTGAGACCATCGCTGCTTGATAGGTGCTGGCTTTGGTGCTTATCCCTGTCTTGTCCCCTCTCAGTAAGACACTCCTGGATCTATTAGACACCAGGGCATTTTCTTTCTCACCTTGGTTAAGACCACATTTATATATATTTCTAGGTATGTCTGCATGTGTACAGAGACTGACACCCGCGTCCACGTCTTAGAACATAAGGCACCAGCATGCCAGGACGATGGCTCAAAGGATGAGGTGGATAAAACTAAAGATGACATGAGTAAGCACATGGTAAGACTGGAATATATAGGGGCCTTAAAAAAACAAAAAGGAAAGAGGACTCTGAGCAGAGAACGGTGACCTACAAAGAAGGGTTCAGCTGTCACTGGCTCAGGTTGGGCAGTCACTTCAGCTCTGCCAGCTTCGAGCTCAACCCTGAACCCCTTATTCTCTGGTTTCGGAGGTTAAGATGGAGCTTGTCGGTTAAGCCCAGGAGGTAGTGGCGCCATCCAGAGGGAAGAATGCAACGGAAGATTTGTCTCTCCCCGAGCAGCCCAGCCGAGTGCTCTTTTAAAAGCCAAATATCAGCTCTGCTTATTTCCCTGCAACCAGACACCCAGGAAAGACTGTGCAGGAGCGGGCTCCTCACCCTCCTAACTGCACACACACAGATGAGGACGCTCTGACGAGGGTAAATATAAACATGGGAGTGCGCCTGAAATCAAAGTCCTGAAAGAAAGGGTCAAGAAAGACTCACTTTCTGGAAAGCATGTGAACACAGGCAAGACTTTTCCAAAGTGAGGAGGAGGAAACGGGGCTCAGTCTACGACCACACGCCTAGGGCACCCTGGGACGCCCCCAGGGCAGGCACCCCCTACACCTTGGTATCCTCGACACACACACACACACACACACACACACACACACACACAGCCCAAGCAGAAACCCCTGGCAAACCTGGCTCCCACCTCTGCTCCCATCCAACCCCTCTCCCTGTCCAAGCACCGTGGGATTCTCCACATCCGAACCTTTTTCCTAGTTTAAGAGCCACTGCTATCATATCACTAAAACAGTTTAAGACATCTTTCCTCTACATGTGGACCAGTGGTCACACAGGGTGATGGATGGTTCGTTCGAGATAGGAGATGGGGTCAGGGAAGTAGTCAGGGGACCTTTTCTGTGGGAGGTTCTGTTGGTGCCTTTGTGAAAGTCTAAAGGAAATGGCAAAGTCATCCCTCCCCTGGGGACAGAGCCGTGTCTGTGAGCGGCAGCCTGCAGGCCGCAGCGCCTGCTCCTCTCCCACCTGGGACTGAGGACTGCCCCCCAGAGACACCCTGGGCAGGGAGATGAATGGCTGAGCCCTGCCTGGCTGACAGGCATTCTCTGTTCAGGGGGCAGCAGCAAAGACAATCAATGGACCGGTAAGCCCTGGACCATCCTAAGTGCACAGCAGTGCGTAGCCTCTAAAGAGCTAAAGGAAATAAGCCTGAAACTGGAGGAGAGCGGGCTGGGGCTTGGATTCAAGTGTGGTGTTCCTGCCCCTCATGCAAGGTGAGTGACACTTTTTTCCAGGCAAAGTCCACTTGATGGGGACCAGATGACCTGGCAACATGAGAAGGCTTTTCGATTTTCACTGTGCATATGTAAAAACGCTCTGAGTTAGACTATGAGACTGTTCAACTTTAGCAGGAAAAGTGTGCATGTGGCAGCTGGGAGCCTGCCCTCCTCCGTGAGGCCTGGGTGTGATGGAGGACCATCCAGTGTGCCGACTCCAGGCACCTCTCAGCCCTGACTTAACCCTCCACCTTTCAAACAAAACTCTCAGGAGGGGCCACCAGCTCTTACTCCTCCACAGGGAGGCCTCCAGGCCCGTCTGCTGCACTGCCCTGGCCTCACACGGGGAGGGGAGGTCACTGAGCCCCGTCTCCTGGTGCACCTGGTGTTCCTCCCGGGCAGGTACTCAGTTCCCCACCTCAGAGGGCAACGCCGCTCCGAGGGATGACACATCGGAATGCTTGGCTGGCACCTTCTAACACAGCAGAGACTCCATATTTCACCTGGACAACCTGTTCTACTTCTCAGTGCCCGAAGCCTGCCCGGCCAACACAACTCACAGACAGACAGCAAGGACCGCAGAAATCTTGCAGCCAGGGTTACATGAGGAGGCAAGCACGGGCCGTGGGGACCAGGCCATACACTAGGGACGCGAAGAAAGGAGCACATGGACAAAAGCCAAGAACCCTCCTGCCCCACAGAGCTCGGGGGCCACCCCAAGAGAGGTATGCCCGGCTCCCTGGTGAAAAGTTAGTTCCACGATGATCCGGGGGCAGAGAGAGCCCAGAGACATGCCTGGGTGGTCCCCTTGGCCACAGCAGGACCAGCAGGTGACAGGGCACATGGTGGAGAGGTGGTGCCGCGAGTCTGTCTACGAGTCCGGGCGGGAACCAGGCGGATGTGCACGATGCTGGTTCCCATGGCGAGCAGAGTGCGAGAAGCTCCACATGGCACAGAGAGCAAGCAAAGCGACCCTGAATTCCTTTTCGTTATTGGTTTTGTTCATTGTGTGGTTGGGTATTTTTCTTTTCTTTTAAATAAAAAAGCTGCAAGGTTCCGCCGTCTGCATCCCCCTTGAGATGGCTGGCAGGTGGTCTGGAAGTGTCCAGGTGGCGGTGAGCCGTGCTGGGCACACGTCCTGCAGCGGGTGCAGGGCCGCGGGCGTCACTGCACGGCGGCATCCGGGTGGCTCTGGTATCTGTGCCTCCACACCTCCTGGATCTTTTTGCACCATTTGTGAGCATTCCCGCTCGGGTCCATCAGGTAATACGTCCTATTCGGCTGCAGAGACAGAAATGTTTAACATTCTCCAGGGAGTCCCACCAAGACCAGCACCTCCACCCATCAGTGAGAAACTGTAAAAAGAAATCGCCGTCCACTGCAGCCACTGCCAAGTCCCTTCTGGAAGCACATGAGCATGTGAATTTTTTCCTTCCACATATGTGCAGAAATTAAACATACAGGTGATGACCTATAGCTCCCTGAGGTCACCCCCAAACTGAAAACAAGCACAGGCATCTCCCAGCCCAACTCTGAACTGAGCCATGAACATTGGGGTCCCTGGAAGGTGGGAAAGGGGGAGACCACTGCCCCTCGACTCCAGATGCCTCCTTGAGCCACAGCATTTGGATGCTCTGAATGGAGGCACAAAGGCCCAAAGGCCTCTTAAGTGCCCTGCAAGGGAGAACCCGTGGGGACAAACTCACCGTGTGGACAAAGAAGGTTTTAAAATTCTTGGCCTCTGGTCGGAGTTCCTGTGACCATGGAATTTCACCTTTCAAGACTTTGTTGACAGGATCCACATAATATAAGTGTGGCCCTTCTGTGAGCAGTAATTGTCGTCGCCGTGCAAATAAACCCTGATGCAAATTAAGAAGAAAAAAAAGAAAGAAGACACTGCTTGTTAAGGCTCAGAAGTGGATGCTGACAGCACTTACTGCTGCCTTGGAGGTTGGACTGTCAGAGTAGCTCCTGGCACAGGGACCACTGCTGGCCACCTGCCCACTCGCCTGGGACAGAGGGGCGTGCACACCTCCTCCTCACCTGGACCCAGCCCCTAAGTTCAGAGAGAAGTGGGCAGCACTCA
The DNA here is from genome assembly GCF_028564815.1 of Eubalaena glacialis. Taxonomy (NCBI): domain Eukaryota; kingdom Metazoa; phylum Chordata; class Mammalia; order Artiodactyla; family Balaenidae; genus Eubalaena; species Eubalaena glacialis. The sequence goes on along the minus strand of NC_083728.1, from coordinate 57,874,024 downwards.
CTGCCCGGCCTGTCTGCCTCTGTGAGCTGGATCCCGACGCCCCTGTGCCGGGCGTCATGTGGGGGAGTGGCCACACAGGCAGCACACCCGAGGCCAGCACACCAGCACACGGCCCTGTTGCTGAGTCGGCCAAGAGGGGCCTGCCCTTGGCAGTCAGGCCCCTGCCGCTTCTCCTGCCCTCTGCTCCACGCCGAGGCACAGTGTCCTGTCTGCTGGCGGTCCCGCCACAAGCCACCTTCACAGAGGTTCTCATGGCAGAGATGCCCCGGGGTATGGGAGGCTGAGCGTGGCCAGCAATGCAGGCTGGGAGCCCGAACTGAGAAGGGCCCGCGGCAGCAGAGAGAGAACATTTGTGGAGTCTGATATTTTTGGATACGTTAATCCATTTAATTAATCCATAAGACATAATAAGTAAGATTTCAAAAACAATTCTAATGAAGTAATAAACGACTTGCTGGGATTCAAACAGAACCTCCTCAACCAGACAGAAACCTTGACCTCAGTGAACCCAGCCTTGGGCACAAATCGGAACCCTGGCTCCCCAGTCAGAAACGAGAGTCTGCATTTCTGTCTGCCATGGCCTCTGCGTGCTTTCAAATGCCTCCTCCGAATGGCTGAAATCTTCCTCAGCTATGAAATCTAGAGATGATCTCTTAAAGGGAACCAAGACAAAGGTGCTATGGGCAATGAGTTATACAGGAGCCCAAGGAGCAAGGCCTGACCCTGAGTGAGAACTGGGAGGAAGATACAGACGCACAGCAAGGAGCCATAGTAATCTAACTTACCTTGCGCTTGTCTACTGGACCCATTTTTAGTATTAAATTATTTTCTACAAACTGGTGCCTATAAAAAGAAGAAAACATGAATCAGAGTCAGAGACAGAAATTCTCCAAACTCCTCCCTTCAAAACAAACTCCCCGATGGCACTGTGAACTTTGCTTCAATCCTCTCCCTTCAGAGGTCCAAAATCACTTCAGTAACGTGAGAAAACGCAAATGTACCTTAGCATGCAAGCCCTACTGCTTTACAGAATTTGCAATCTGTATGTGGACCAGGGTCCACAGATCCTAGAAATATCACCTACCCTCACCTCTCCTCAGCAGTGTTTGCACAGCAGGGGAAAGGCAGAGGGGAGGTGGTGGGAACACAAGTCCTCATTACTTTAAGCAAGGCTGGGGTGAGACGCAGAACCCCACCAGAGCCGGGAGGCCGCTGCGAGGCAAGCTCAGGATGCAGACTATTGTTCTCAAGTCACCTCCCCAAGCTGGAACCCCAACTCAGCGCTCAGAAACCACTGCACTGTTTAGAATCACAAATCCCTAAAAGAGCCAAGTGGGAAACTTGGTTTAAGAACATCTTATCTGGGGACTTCCCTGGCGGTTCAGTGGTTAAGACTTCACCTTCCAATGTAGGGGGTGCGGGTTCGAACCCTGGTGGGAGAGCTAAGATCCCACATGCCTCAAGGCCAAAACACCAAAACATAAAACAGAAGCAATACTGTAACAAATTCAATAAAAGACTTTAAAAATGGTCCACATCAAAAAAAAAGACAACATCTTATCTGGTATTTCTACCATAGTAATAAAGCACTTGTATCCAAATACGGCAGGAATTTAGAAGGAAAAGCTTCAAATACAGGTTTTGACTTAATATACATTGTTAACAAGTATAGTCCACTTTGATTCATAGGAGTTTAATTTCTGCAGGTTCTCTCTTTTGGTTAAAGCTAACAGTTACTGCTTTACGTTCTGTCTGATTTTACTGAAATTCCTGATCTAAGGTTCTACTGTAGAAACAGTAAAAGGCATAAGACAACTGTCACCTCAAACAGTGACAATTTTACCATGTGAGTATCTGAGCACATCCACCTGCTTCCCCTGGCTCCTCTTGGGACGTTCTCCCACCGAGCTCAACTGGCCCCCAGGTTTGCCCAGCCTAACACACCAGACCAAGTCCCGCTCCCCAGAGCCCACTGGGCTTCTCCACCAAGGCCCCATCACGGAGGACCCAGGCCCAGGTAAACTGACACAGCGTCATATGGATTTTGAAAACAACTAAGAAAAATGTCAATAGTAACAAAAAAAGTGTTGTGACCTTTATGAGGAAAAGTGCGATGCTTCCTCTCAGACGTATTTAAAAACCAACCAAACAAAAACAAGACTTGAAACAAAGAAAAAAATCAAGGAGATTTTGTGAGAAGGAGACGTAATGAGGGTCACTGCAGCACAAGAAATACAGGGCCGAAGGGAAAGCCCCTTTACCAGCAGGCCCTACTATGTCAGAATGTATGGTAGTAAAGAACCACAAACTGATAATAAGCTGAAGACTTTAATTAAATTATCGGCGGGTGGGGGGTGGGGGGGGGGCGGGGCGAGTGCAGTCTAATTCCAGGCCGGTTAAGGACCGCACCACCAAGCCCTCCACTTAGCTGGGCTGCTGGGGCCGGGTCGCCAGGGAAGCCTGACAGGCAAGGACAGAAGAAGCCTCAGGGAGCCTTTGCAGCCTCAGCTGGGTTAACACGAAGGACGGTTTAAAACAGTAAATTAAACCAGAAAACGAAAAAGAGAAGGGGCCAGGCATCTACGCTGAAAACAAAACAAGTCACCAAATACAGAGTAACAGACGTGACTACACAGGAACAAAAGGAATCTCTAACTACAAAAATAACCAAAATTCACAGGAAAACAGGCTGGAGAAGATTTTCAGCAAATATTACCTATAAAGAGTAAACATTTGTACTCTAGAGAGCATACATAAAGCAACATAAAAGGCTTAAAACCTTGACAAAAAACTGAGGAAGGACACAAACTGGAAATTCCCAAAAGGGAATTAAGTGACCACAAATTCTCAATGGCTCTAAACAAAGTAGGAAATAGAGCCCCACTTTTCAGGCGTTCTACTGGGGTGCACTGGGGTGAGGTGACCGCAGGCGGGGGCTGTGGAGTAGCATTCTCACCCACACCGCCACCACCGGCCCTGAAATGAGGAGGACTCGCTGAATACTGCAGTAATCCGGCTCCCAGGAATTTATTCTAAGGAAGAAAAGAAAAACAAAAAGGAGGAGCACAAATGTTCACAGCAGTACTAGTCACATGAGTGAACCTGAAGCCAGGGAAGCAGGCGAGCCCCTTCCCAGCCCTGCAGAGGGAGGGGCCCAGCTATCTCCTGACACAAGGCCGAAGCCTGCACCACACTCTCCCAGCTTCTCCCAAGAGACAGGAGAACCATGGGTGGCCCAAAGCGGGAAAGGCCAAAGCTGGGCTCCGACTGCACCCCGTGGCTGCGGTGAAATGAGCCCAGGAGGCAGGACGCGGAGTGGGTGGACGGAGCAGCCTGAGGCTCCACTGTCAGCATAAACACCCCAGTCCGTTCATTCATTCAGTTAACTAACCAAGCAGCTTACAACAGGCTACCGGTTATTGACCTACTTTGAAAAGCTTAAGGACTTAAAGGAATCATTTTGATCTTTTACTTCAGAAAGTCAATTCCCACTCTCCTGAAGAAAGCTCCCCAGGCCCCCGCCCCGCACTGGCACCTTCTTCTCTCTGGCAGGTGGTAGATGCCCGTCTGCAGCTTAAGCGCCGAAACCAGACCTAAGTCAGAGACACGCCTGATTCTCAGCATGTAAGTAGCATGTAGTTAGTGTGTAGACAGGGCTTTAACACAGCCTCGCTTTCTCACACAGCCTCTGGCTCCCACCATTCAGGCGACAGTTGTCACTGCCTCTGTACAGATGTCAACACGGGGGCTGAGAGTCTCACGACTTCCCCACCATCATTTCACAAGGGGTAACAGTGCAAAACCCCCCACTTTTTTTGATTCCAAAGCCAGTTCTCTGCTCCTCACCCTCTCCCATCCCACCCAAACCCCGAGAAGACCAACCTCAAGGATATAAACCTGAGGCCACCAGCAAGTCTGGGCCATTTCAGGAGAGCCGAGTGAGTCTGCCAGGGCCCGATGGGCTCTACAACCACCTCGGGCAGGCTATCCACGCTGGGCTTCTAGGCAGGTGAGGGAGGACCACATGAGCATGGCCAGTTTGCTCTAAAATGCCATCTCTCAACCCTTCAGGTCTCAGGACCCCTTCATACTCTAACTTTATGGAAGACCCCAAAGAGCTCTCCTTCATTTGGGTTAGATGCATCAATACTTATGTATAAGAAATTAAAACAGACATTTTCAAATATTTAATTCATTAAAAAACAAAATAAATCCATTCCACATTAACATAAATGATTTTTTAATTTTAAAAATAATTTCTTTTGAAAATGAAGGTAATTAATGAGAAGCATGACACTGCTGTACACTTTGCAAATCTCTTTAACATCTGGCTTCACAGAAGAGAGCTGGATTTTCACATCTGCCTCTGCTTTCACTCTACTGTGATATGCTGTCCAGGCTGAAGTACATGAAGAAATCATAAGAGTATTTTAATAGCCTTTTCAGATATTTGTGGGCATTCTTCTTTGATACTACACCAAAACTCCAGAAGTGTAGTTTCTTAAAGGTTAGCTGCCACGTGGAATCTGAATCCCCAAGAATGAATTTTTCATACTTTTGACATTAGAATCCACCAACCTACCTTGCACTTTGAATAGATCTTCCGCCCTTATATGATTTTACAGCACCAAACATTGGTCATCTGGAAATAGTGGTTCGCTGAGTTATGGAGATCTTCCAAATGTTGACAAATTTCATTCTACGATATCAACAAATCAATTCATAAATATTGCTACCTTTCTCCCCAAAAAAGTCTTTAAATATTGGGAAGATGTCAAGCTCACAGTGATGAATAAAGTTTCCCACAATTCTAATTTTCACTTGAAGGTTTTGATTTTATCATTGGTAACAAACACCAGCAGTTGTTTTCCTTGAAGTGACAGGCTCATTCCAGTCATTTTCCAGAAAAATGTTGGTCAAATAGCCAAGTCTGAACAACCAGTTTGTCAGTCAAACCTTCCAGTGAAAATGGTCTTCCATGAAAAGAGCAGCTCATTCAGCTCCCAGCACAAACCACCACACAGCGCTTTTCTTGAGGTAGCCGTCACCCTGGAGGTGCAGCAGAAGTGCTTTATGCGTACTTCCCATTTCGTTCTACAGCACATTAATTAAATCAATCATCTTCAATGACCACTCCTAAGTGAGGCTGGCTTGTTGTCTTTTCCTCTGCCCCTGTGATCGTGTGGCTGTGAAGAGCCGGCTCTTCTCGCACCGCCTGGTGCCATGGCCGGGATTCATGACCTGGCACTGACAGTTTTACCCACCGTTGCTCCTGCACCATCACTGCACATGTCAACATGTTTGTTCCAGAACTGTGAAATTCAAAAGAGGTGCTCAACACGGACTGTCTCAGCACAAATTGTGCTTTCTGCCAAGCACTTAGGTAAAAGGTAAAAGAACCATCTTTCTTTGATGGTAAGTTGGGGTGAGCACTGGACAAATACAAGTAAAGCAGTGAGTCTAGTCCCATCTGTAGATTCATCCACTTGGAAGGCAAAAAAACAATTTGGAGGTAGAGATACCAACTCACTCCCTGTGTCCTCCGCAGCCACATCTTTAATCCAGAGAGTCGCTGTATCGTATCGTGGACCACCATTGTGGCCGGGATTCCTCTCAGTGGCTCTCATCTGCATCAATGGCATTCACTCAGCAGGGTCAATGGCTCGAGGCTCTTCAGCCTCCCAGCGCTTGTTAAGGCGCTCCAGAGGCTTTCTGATGTTTGGCTCTGAAAGAGCTCATCACGTGTACACTTACAATATTCAATTCCTGTATCTTTAAAATTCTGAATGACTGGTCTCTAAATGATGCTGCCACTTAACTGGCACCAAAATAGTATGCAAAGACATTCTGTTCATAGACACAACACAGCAAGGTATTCACATCTATAAAGCCAGGGAAAGACAGCCTTTTGTCCTATTTCTGTTTCATATTTACAGTTTTGCCTAGTTTCTCTGGAGTGGATTCCTTCCTTCCATGAGTCAGAGAACCCAGTGTCTTCTTTTTGCATCTTTAGACTGAGGTGATGCTACTGTGGGTGGGAAAGCAAGTCTTCTCCCTTTTTAAGTCAATGATCTATACTCAAATATGAAAAACATATAAATGTTCTTTTGTTTTAGAATATATCATTAAAATCTAAAATAAGTTTCAGATAGAAATTATTAAAGTTTTTGAGAAATTTTAAAATAATATTGCCAAACAACTCAAAGTATACTTACTTCTTCACTGTGTTTCCATGTGGGCACAGGAAAAATTTCAGGATTGCAAAGCGGTAAATTACTCGATGATAGGAAGTTACAATAATCATAGGAGGTACAGCTGAAAATAGCTAGTAAGAGCCCAGCAGAAATACTGAGAACTTATTAACATCTAAAAGTGCACATATTTATACCATAAACCTACCACTTTAGAAGATTCAAAAGATAGAAAACACAAATTCCATTAGCTGTCAAAGCAATGTCATCCTACAGTGTGTAGCTTCTGAAAAACTCCACTGTACATTCATAGAAAATAAAAGTAGAAAAGCAAACACCATCTTAGTATTATTACAGAATGATTATTATGGTCTATGGGCCAGACATTGAGAATCACCGTTCTAAAGAATGTGCCTGAGGGATCTCCACTGACCAAATGAGAGATGCCTTACTTTCCACAGTCGTCAGCTTCCAAATGGGATTGAATTGGGAGGAAAGGGAGGAGAGCGCGAAAAAAAGAAAGAGTGGGCGAGAGGTTGCAGGGCCTGACCGGCCACCAGTTACTCTGCCCTGCCCAGAACCGCAGGCTGAAGGGCCCGGGCTGCCCAGGGCCTCTGAAAACGCCCCGGGCGGGGCACACGGGCCTTCTGAGTAGCTACCCGCATGCCGGCAACAGTGCTTCTCGGCCGTGCTCTGCACCCGGCCAAGCCTGTGGGGTGGACACATCAGGCCCTTCTCAGGGATCACAACCTGGCACATGGACCTGCTCAGAGCAGGGCGCCCAGCAGGAGCCCTTCCCTCCTGCTCGGTACATGTTAGGGCTCCTCGGAACACCACTGCAGGGAACGTAAGCCCCCAAGAACTGGAGATTGTTTCAGCTGGCCAAGAGGTACACTCACTTTCCTAGAGATGATAATTTTTTTTTTTTTTTTTTGATGTGGACCATTTTTAAAGTCTTTATTGAATTTGTTACAGTATTGCTTCTATTTTATGTTTTCGTTTTTTGGCCACAAGGCATGTGGCATCTTAGCTCCCCGACCAGGGATCGAACCCACACGCCCTGCATTGAAAGGCGAAGTCTTAACCACTGGACCACCAGGGAAGTCCCTAGAGACAATCATTTCTAATTGTACAAAATCCTAGCCTCATCCACCTGCCACTTTTCCTCTGCGTCCCCCACCCCCATTCCTCTGCACAACGGCGCCCATGTCCAGGTGGCCTCTCTTCCTCTAAGCCTCCTTCCCCACCCCCACCCAGGCGCCTCTCTGCCTGCGCAAAAGGTGAAACCGTAAAAATGCTTGAAGAAAATGTCTAGGTGGAGAAGCTCTTCTCAACAGGACCAAGATGGAAAGCAGAAAATAAACACACAAACAGGTTCAACTTTGTTAAGAATCTGCAACTCCCCCCACCAAAAAATGCACAAATAGAATGAAGAGATAAACTGAAAAAAAAGTTTGCAAAATAAACAGAGAAATAGTCTTCATATCTATGGCTCTGAAAAATCAATTTTAGAAAGATGCAAAACATACAAGAAAAAAAGAGTCAAAGGATACAAATGAACCTCAAAAAATAAATACAAATGGCCAATAAACATGGAAGATGTTTGCCTCGATAAGAACACAAACACCAATCACACGGGTCCATTTCTAGAGCATCTGAACGCTCCAGGGCAGGAAAGGCTGTTGGGCAGTGGTTATTTAAATCATGGTGAATCCAGGTCCCAACACGGTTGCTGGCGTGCCTGGCCTGCCAAGTCCCAAGGGCCAGAGCCCGGAGGGTCCCAAACCCACTCACCCCCCAGCCGGCCCTCCAAACACCCACTTCCAGTTGGACACTTTGAGGGTCCTCATCTGCAGAAAGGCAGCTGTGTGAGGCGGAAGGGAGAGGAGCCTTTACAGCAGTGGTGTCGAAGGTAGGACGCCCAAGCTCTGTCAGTTACCACGGCTGGCGTTCATCCCCGTGCGTTCCACCCTGCGTTTCTAAATGGGGCGCTGCTTACAGCTGTACGTTCTTACCAAGGGTTTCCGCTGGCCTGCTTCTCCAATAACAACCTCTTCTCATCTTCAGAAAACTGTAAGTCCAGTTCAAAAGAATTAGTGTCCAGGTCGTGGATATACTGCTCGATGTTGCTTCCCACCCTCTGGGGCAGCCCCGCGTCCGCGGCGGACAGGGAGTGGGAGGAGGAGGACGACGACACCTGCATGCAGCCGAACTGGCTCAGGAGATTGTCGTACTGCACAGAGAAGAGGGAAAAGTGAGAACAGCGCCTGGACTTCCCTCCGGTCCAAAGATCCAGACACACTCTGACCTATCGTACACTCAGCAAGCTCTCACCGCGAAGGCCGTGGGAGACGAGTCACCAACACGCAGCCCAGCTTTCTCCTCTACTACACAGCTGACCACCAGCCTCAGGCTGGATCCAGCCTGCCCTGCGTCCCCCTTCTGATGGCAATGTCAGAAGCTGTTCGCCCCAGAGAGGAACTTATCCTCAGTCTTAACCTACAGGAGGGGGAGGCCCGGGACCTGCGGCCTGCTGGCCTCTTTGATCCTGGAGGATCAGGATTAAGATGGCGACACTTGAGTACCGAGAAGCCAGAGCTCTCAACATGGCAAACATGATGGAATAGCAGACAGAGGGCCTGCAACAGACACTCAAGAGTGTGCACACGCCCATGAAGCCAGGCTCCCTGGGCACCGAGACCTGAGACAACCGGGGCCCCAGTGGCTCCCTCAGATCCTGGCCAGCAGAGCGTGCTGCTCCCCTGGCACACCCCTGCCAAAGGCCCTGGGGACCCCACCCGTGCCTGCCGGCCATGACCCCAGAACGACATCAGGGCCCAAGGGCCTGGTCGGCAACTAGGGCCGAGGGAGGGAGCCCTTTGCAGTCTGTACACACAGAGGCTGTGGACAGCCGTGACCACTGAGGTAGGGAAGCAAGTCAGGGGGGAGCACAGACGGCACTCCACATCTGGCTCAATTCAAGTCTGGGCATAAAGGATGTTTTAAGGCAAAAAAGGGAGGGATGTGTTGCTTAAAACAGTAGATAGGAGACATAGGGGGCTCTTGATCTCCAAGAGGTGATGCCAGTTGTAATTTTAACTTAGCCTTGGATGACTTTTACGTGAACTCCAGAATTCCTCAGTCAATTGAGGTGGAACTCTATATATGATAACTGGTTACAATAAGCCACAATGACAGAAATCAAACCAGAAATATGGACTATGGCTGATAATCAAAACACCTGACATTACATGTAAATATGGGGGTCCTGGTGGAGGGTGACCTGAAGGTGGTGACGGACACACTGCAGCTCACCATCCTCCTTGGCCCATTTCTGCATGTTTCACACCGTCCATAAGGAAAGTTTAAAGGACAAAGTATACTGAAGACCCTATGTCTGAGCTTGCCTCGGAACCCAGGGTGCCTCATCCCTCGGGCCTGTGCCACTGTCCCGCTTGTACCAGGCACTAAGAGCCGACAGTGACCAGTGTCCATCCTCAACACTACATCCCCCAAAAGTTCAAAGCAGCAGCAGCACCCTGGGATTCTCTGGGAAATACCAGAGGCATTCCGGAATGTCTTCAGATACAAAATTATAAGGACATCGGCCAAAACCGGAATACAGAAGCCCACCAGGAGAATCAGCGCCCAGGCTCTGGTTCGACCCCTTTGGGCAAAAATTAACTAGAGGAAATGAGAAAGGGATGCACGCACCTGGCGATCTGCACTCGGGGCCGACGTTAAGCCTCTTCGGCCCCAGTCTCAGTGAGGGACTCAGACTCGGGCCACAGAGTGTTCACTGCCCCTCCCCCTCCACGGATCTACACTGGCTCCCCCTTTAGCCATTCATCCCACCACCTGGGGTCCCTGGCCCTGCCCAGAGGAGCCACTTCCCAGGCGGGCCGGCAGGACCCATCTCGGCCCTGGCGCGCTGGCTTACATTGCCGTAGCAGTCCTCATCATCTTCCGACATGGCTGGTAAGTAAGCTGTGAGCTTCGGAGGCGTCTGGTGATGCAGGTTCTCCCACGTGATGGACTCAAAGAACGGATGAGCTTTCAGAGGGCCGTACCCTTCCATTTCTTCACAACCTAATCGCTTTGTGGCATCTAAAACCTTAAATAGAAGTCAAGTCAGCGTCGGGGTTAAAAAGTAATTCTGACAAAAAAAATTATTTCTGAGTAGTTCTTTTCAATTCTTGGGATCTCCTGGAAATAGGAAGGGCACAGTGTGCTGGGGACAACTGAGTCACCGTGGGGGGTGGGGGGGGTGGCCAAGCGCAGCTTTCACTTCTCCTGAGTCTCTGCCCCTCCCCCCACAGGTGAAAATGAATCACTACATCAAAAGTTAATGAATAGCAGCAAGTATTCTCTTAAAATCCTAAGACAGGAAAAAGAGGAACTCACTGGCTTTAATAAGAGAATGGAGAGTTTACGTTAACAGGAAGCTATCACAGATGGGGAGTAAAGTGCCTTGGGTCCCCCGCCTGCACGTGGTCTCAAAGGGCCCCACAGCCAGCTCCTCCAGAATTCGGCTGCCCCCCCAGACCCACAGAGGATCCAACGCACTCCCCCAGAGGGGACAGACACACAAGGGACAGGTAGGAAGAGGCTGACTGACCCTGCTCCCCCAAATCAAGTGAATGGAAGGTCTGGAGCCAAAACACACCAGGGGAAGGGACACTACAGTTTCCAGAACATAAACAGACACTCCCTTCCTGGGTAAATCTGTTCACCTTTGCTATATAACTTGGGTTGATCTTTAGCACCTTCATGTAGCTGACTCTAAAGTTGATACTCACAGATGTCGCCAAGTAGAATTTACAGCCACCTGCCACTGCAGCACGCCGAGCTGCTCCAGCGTCTGGTAACTTAAAATGGTGTGTGTGTTGATGAGCAAATGCAAAGTGATACAGTAATTTCTTATCTTATTAAGCTCAAGAATCAGGCACTTGGAAACTGAAAAGGCCTGACGGGATGAGACTGAAGATATGCATCTACCTACAATCACTATCAACCCTAAAATGCCCTTTTATTAAACATAGGTGCCTCCAAGGAAAGGCCCTCTGACCACAAGTTCAGAGGGACTCCGGGTGTGGCTACTGGATCATCCTACCAGAAGAAAATTCAAAATATTTACCAGAAGTTTTTCCACAAGATCTCTTGCCTTAGGAAAGAATTTTTCAGGAAAGTCATATTCCAACTTAATGATCTTCTGAAATATAAGATATTCATTTCTGTAAAATAAGAAAAGCCATCATTCTGGGCAGGCTCACATAAACCTCCCCAGTACAGAGCTGTACTTTCCTGGGACAGCCGTCTCCCTCTCTCCCCAGAGAGCCACCATGTTCACTAAAGAGCCGTCATAAAAGTTCCCCCCACCCTGCCCTAACCCTGGGACTGCCCCCTCCCACTTCTCTGTCAGGCTGCTGCGAAGGGCTAGGAGGGGGTTGTGGGGTGTGGGTCTCTTACCCAGCTCGGAACGGTGGCAGTCCTGCCACAAGCTGGTATATTATGCATCCAAGAGCCCAAAGGTCTGAACTTTAAGGGAGGAGAAAAACAAAGAAGAATGACATTTGTAACATTTCAGTGGGGAGCATGGTTCATTTCCATCCTGTCTGTTCACACCACCCATTTCAGCCTCTGATCTATTTCTCACCTTTAAAACCAGGTCAGTGTGAGGGTGGAAACCTGCTCTGGGCTCTCCTTGAGGGGGCCTCTCTGCGGATCCAGGACCAGAGGATCCCACACACACACAGCAGGCACTGCTGGGCCAGGCTGGGCGCCTCGCTCAGGGGCAACCAACGACCTCACAGGCCCAGTCTGGTCCTGGCCAGGGAGCAGCGGTCACTCCTGACTACAGAAACACTGGCCAAAAAGCTCCTTCTTCCAGTCCCAGGGGCAGGGGCAGGGGCACTGGCAGGTTGGTACAGCTGAGTCTCAGATTCTCTCACAGCTCACTGTTTACCCCCAGGACACAGACGCGAGCTCATGTATGCCAAGGAGCCAAATCACAGTCCACAGGATGCGCACAAAGCAAGCTTTCTCTTTCCCTTCTTGGACTTGCTGTGCAAAGCCCTGCCCCTCCTTTATGAACATTTTAATTATACATTTTTTTAAAATTTATTTTTATTTATTTTTGGCTGCATTGGGTCTTCGTTGTTGTGTGTGGGCTTTCTCTAGTTGCAGCGAGTGGGGGCTACTGTTCATTGCGGTGCACGGGCTTCTCGTTGCGGTGGCCTCTCTTGTTGCGGAGCACAGGCTCTAGGAGCGCGGGCTTCAGTAGTTGTGGCACGCGGGCTCAGCAGTTGTGGCTTGCGGCTCTAGAGCATAGGCTCAGTAGTTGTGGCGCGTGGGATTAGTTGCTCCGCGGCATGTGAGATCTTCCCAGATCAGAGCTCAAACCCGTGTCCCCTGCATTGGCAGGCGGATTCGTAACCACTGCGCCACCAGGGAAGCCCTTAATTATACATTTTAAAGGAAACACACTACGGTTCTGAATTTCCCTAAGTCTTTTCCAGAACCAGCTGGCAGGGACCCTGGAGGGGCTGCTCTGCTCACCACCCTCCTTCCCTCTCGCTCCTGTGTTTTCTCTCCCCTCAGTGCATCTCAGAGTTCACGGCTGAGAACTACTTTGCATATTTTATTTCCTCTGTAAATCTTGCATTCTATTCCCAGCTCAGCCCTATGAAAGCATCAAGATGCAACTTGCCCTGCATGGCCAACTACCTCCCCGCAAGCCCTAAATATACGTAGGGCTCATGCGTTGCTGGATACAGTCAGTTTCTGGAAGAGGCCACAGCTTGGCATTCTGGAAGATGAAATCGTAGGTCGTGGGTGGAGACAAGAGGCCAATTACAGTGCTGGGGGCCTTGGGTGAAGGCTCTGTCCTCGGACCCATATCACAGCACCGTTGGCCCGGGGTAGATGAAGCACTTGATGTGGGTGAAAAATGCCACAGATCAGAAATCTGAGTCACAACACACAGATGGAGTGAAGGGCATGTTAAAAATGAACGTGGGCTTCCCTGGTGGCGCAGTGGTTGAGAATCTGCCTGCTAATGCAGGGGACACGGGTTCGAGCCCTGGTCTGGGAAGATCCCACGTGCCGCGGAGCAACTGGGCCTGTGAGCCACAACTGCTGAGCCTGCGCGTCTGGAGCCTGTGCCCCGCAACGGGAGGGGCCGCGATAGTGAGGGGCCCGTGCACCGCGATGAAGAGTGGCCCCCGCTTGCCGCAACTAGAGAAAGCCCTCGCGCGAAACGAAGACCCAACACAGCTAAAAATAAATAAGTAAATAAATAAATAAAGTAGCTATTAATTAAAAAAAAAAAAAAATGAACGTACATTCTACTCAGTAACTAGTTCTTACACTTGGTTTTCTCTGCTGTTTAGTGTAGTTAAAATGGAGAGCTACAAGAGAAAAACGCCAACAGAAAAGTATCGGCCTTTCCATGTGGCAGTGGCCAGAGAGGAGGGGCAGGGCTGTGGGGTGGGGCTGCCTGTGCTGCTTTCACGGGTCATCTCCAGGGAGTGGGACTGCCAGCAGAACAGCTTCAGGGCTAACTTTCCACAGGTATCTTGCCATTTAAAATGTTTTTTAATACAATGAAAACTAAAGGGGGAAGCCAGTGTAACATTTCTGGAAAGCAGTATGCACTGATGATTTTTTAAATGCTCAGTTAAACCAAGTCACTCTACTTCTTGAAATTCAAAGAGGAACGTGGGGGCATCCCTGGCAGACTCTCCAGCTGAACAGGCAGGAGGGCCCTTCTTCCCCAGCGCAGGGCATGCGGCACGTAAAGGCACACCAGGCTGTGCCCAATATATGAAAACTACTTCAACGTCTAACAGTAAAGGAAAAGCTCAATGAACTACAATGAATTCATATGCTGGAAAATCACACAGCTGTTAAAAGATTTCTGCCAATAATGTTAGTGACATGGGGAAATGTTCATCATATAATCACAGGGAGCAGGACTCAAAAGTGGTTATTCAGTATGATTCCAGTTGTATAAAAATTATGTAAACACATTTAAAACACACAGAAAAAAGTAGCTGGAAAGAAAGACATACCAAATCATTATCTGTGACTACTAGTGGGTTGGAGACTATGAGTGTTTCTTTGGCTTTTTTTGTTTGTTTGTTTGATTTTGGCCACCTGGACTGTGGGATCTCAGCTCCCCACCAGGAACTGAACCCAGGCCTCAGCAGTGAAAGTGCCGAATCCTAACCGCTAGACCACCAGGAAACTCCCTACTTTTTTTTTTTTATTCTCCATATTTTCTAAAAATTATTTATAATGAATAAGTATCATTTTTAGAATCAGGAAAAAAATTCTTAACTATTTTTTAAATAAGTATCACATGACTTTAAAAATTAAAAGCATAAAAAGGCACCCAGTGAGGTCTCACTCACAGCCCTAACCCTTACCCCCACCACAGATAAACAGTTATCCGTGGCTTGTATATCCTTCTTGAGGTTTAAATGCACAGACAAGTGACTCTGGGAGGCCACTCTGTGTCTTCCTTCTCTCACTCAGTAGAGCCTGGAGACCTTCCTCCATTAGTGCGAAAGGAATTCCTCTTCCTGAAAGTAAACCCCAACTCGAGGAAAAGCTAGTTCTTAGGCAGCAGTGACACACACTTGGAGAATCTGGCCCAGTGCACCCACCACCTGGAGGAAGGTCTCTCAGCCTGGGCCCTGTGGGCATCTGGGACCCGTCATCCTCGCTGGGGGGCCATTTCTACACTGTAGGATGTTGGGCAGCGCCCCTGGCTCCACCCATTCCCTCCCCACCCCCGCCAAGTTGTGACACCAAAACTGTGTCTAGACATGGCCAGATGTCCCCTGGCGGGCAGAACTGTCCCAGCTGGGAAGCCCTGACCTACAACAGCATCTGGCCCACAGTGAGAGCTCAAAGTTTGTTGGTTCAATAAGAGTAGAAAACAAAAAGCAAAACAAAAACAAAAAAACCCCAAAGAGCCCAGAGACTGCTAAGATGCCCAAGCTTAATTTTTCTGAATATCCTTCCAACCGTCATGTTTGTGCCCTGTGGCTCCACTCGCTAAAGAGGTTTTAAAAAGCCGTCAGGCTCAGAAACACAGAGCTGCTGTGCCCAGAACCATCACTCCTCTGCTGCCCTGGCAGTCGCTTGTCACTTTAGGAAGGCAGCCCCTTGCAGCATGCCAGTGCACGACACTGACTGTGTGGGCCTCCGTCAGCTCCAGCAATGGTCCCAGTGGGCTGAGTGTCTGGCCCAGGGCAGGAAGAATCCAAAGAAAAGCTTCAACCACAGAACTTGTCATCCCCAAACTCTGAAAGCCTAGGTTCTCCTGCCACCTCTCCGTCTTCTACCTGCCTCATGTCCACCCAAGACAGCACCCCAGACTTCTCCCAGCTCCTGGCCATCGGCACCCCCACCTGCTTCACCTCCACTGTCCAACTGCCCTGCCACTGACCCTCTCCACTCTCTGGACCTCCACTCTTGTGAACACAATATCCCACCCCCTGCACTTCTCATTTTCACAACTGAGGACTCCACCAAGGCCCTCAATCCTGTGGCCACCACTGGGCCTGCCCCCTGTAGTGCTGGCTGGGCCCCTGCTGGGAAACTGGCCCAGTCCTGTCCCCTCCCACAGACGCTGCCTTCTGGGCCTGTCCTGCACTCTGCAGAGCATGTTACACTGAACAGTTGACCTGCAGCTGCTGCCACAGCCAGGGTGCCTGAGCCGGAGGTGGCACCAAGGGTCCCGGGGCTCTGGGACACAGCAGGAAGCCTCGTGTCACTAATACAGACCTATCGGCCACAGTACTCCCCACTGAATAGTTAGTTGTTTAGTTGTTCCTGAAGGAACAAGATCAAATCTAGAAGCATAAAAGCAACAACCAAGCCAGGAAGTATAAGTAGTAACAAAGTAGCACATAGGTTATCAAAGTAAAGATGCTGGTTAAAACACAAAAGGCTAACTTCTTCCAAAGTAGGCTTGGCTATGTAAAGGCCATGAAAGGCACTCTCTTAACTATTAATTTCACCTGAAAAAAATACCACCTACTTTAGAGAAAAGAGAATTATGGATCAGATGAAAACAGGTTACCTTTTACAGGCCGATTTCTCTGTGAGCAGCTCTGGAGAAACATACTGGGCTGTTCCTACAAACGAGTTGGCCCTGGCTGATGAGAAGAGGGAAAAGGGTAAAGTTCATGCTGAGACACAAGAGCATTTTCCACCGTGGACGCTGCACAGTCGGTGTTCATCTCTTGGGAAGCCACGGTCACCTGAGATCAGACTGTACGCTCCCGAGAACAGGACTTGTCAGGGGCCCTCCCATCACACCCCCTTCTTGGACCCGCCCCTGCGAGGGCTGGCTTCAAGGTCACCTGCTCAGCAACACCAGCCCTGACTGCCAGGGCAGCCCCTCCTGGACCCCTCCCTGCCTTTCGCCAACACACCTGAGTGGCCTCGCCCAGCGTGCTGTCAGCTGGGAGCATCTTGAGGACAGGGGCCCTGTCTGTTCACTGCTGGACCTGTGGTGCCTAAAACAGCCCCGGACACACGCAGAATGTGGAAAGGACTGGATCTCCCACAGGCTGCACGCAGGGCAGGGATACCCTCTCCTCATAACAAACAGCTCAGGCAGGTTAGGGACTACGAGAAGAATAAGACTCGGGCATCACGGCCAGAGACCCTTTGCAACAGTCTGCCACCTCTAGTACTGGACTGTGCCAAGTTCAACTGCAGACATGTGGGGTCTGGCTGCTGGACCCACCCATCACTGCCGCAAGGAGGCATGACACCCACGTCACCCTAGTAGGTCCTCAGGGGCTCATCAGTGTCCAGGCAGCCCTGACAGAGCAGCACTGTGGGCACAAGCCAGCCTGCCCACCCCCCACCCCCCAGCGCCACCCCAGAGGTATCCCCCGCGGGGCATCCTCTGGCATCGGGGACAGAACAGCTGCTTTCAGCCTTGCCCACGACCAGAGGACACAGGATTGGGGATTCCCGTGTGAGAGCCGCCCACCATCTGAGGACAAATCACTTCTCTAAGGAGCACGTGAAGTGCTGGGTCACCTCCACCGACTGATTCACTGGGGACACCCATGGCACTGGCAGCCAACTGCCTCCCACGACCTTCCACGCCTGCACCGCATAACCAGACTCGGTAACCCACTTTGAACGGCTGCCAGCGAGGCTCTGGCCCTGCTCAGACCGCCCTTCCCACTACCAGATCCCTGCACGGCAACCCGGGGCACAAGCAGGACACAATACCACAGCTCAACACCATTGTGCTCCAGACAAACAAGACCCTTTCATCTAGCCTGACCTACAGATCAAGCTGTCCCTTTCCTCAACATGTTTAATAATCTGGGCTAGAAATTACTTGTCTCCGTGGATGAATTTTCCTGAACTAACTTAGAAAGTGTACCGGGTAAAACATTACACCAATATACCTACCACTGAGAGGTCTCTGGCCCTTCAGGATCACTTCTGAAATCAGGCAACACTAAAAACTGTAACAGGCCCCCGGTGAAGGGGCCTGCCTGTTGGCCCCATTGTCTCAGCTGTGGACAACTGGGCCCCCGGGACATCTGGCAATGCCTGGAGACATCTCTCGCTGCCACAATGGGGGCGGGAAGGGGCTGCTGTCACCTAGTGGGTAGAAGCCAGGGATACAGCTAAGTATCCTGCAGGCACCAGACAGCCCCACAGCCAAGAATTCTCCAACCCCAAACGCCCCCAAGGGCTTGGCTGTGAAGCCCTGGGCGGCCTCCATGGGACAGCGCTCTGCCCAGACATGAGTACCCGCCCTCCAAAGACCCGGCTCTAAACACAGCAGGAGCAACTCACTCAGTTCTGGGATGTTCTAGAGGAGGGAGAGCTGGGGAAGGGAGGATGGCTGAAAGTTCCTTCTTTTTCGTCTTTCCTTCTCAAAGTCAACCACCCTGCTACACAAAGTGCTCCAGTTTGGGGAAAGTACCCTTCTCTTCCTGCACTGACTGAAGGCTCTGTACTGGGCACCTCAACTTAGGCCTGACTCAGAAATAACTTGACAGGGTACAGCCACCTGCAGTAAAACACAACAGACCCATGCTTTGTCTGTCTATAGCTGTATTCTTTACAGTGTATGGCTATAAACAACACAACACCAGAATTAAAATGCACAAGAAACCCAGGGCCCATGGCCACACCAATTCAGCATGCAATGGTCTGCTGTGAGGCAGGCCCACTGGCCATGGTGGCCATTGGCTCCCCACCTGCCATCCCTGGGGTGGGCAGCCAGCAGGGCTCCCCATACGGGAGACTTCCTAACTGCGGGTCCAACAGCCTCCAAAGGCAGATGCCTAAAAAACACAGACAAGGCCGACATGCTGCATCTTCCCCATGTGTTCCCAGATGCGGTCTCTGTCCTCCTCTGTGCCCTGGAGCCAGCAGGAACCCCCAGTGGGAGACAGGAGAGAGATGGAGATTATTCCTCCTGGCCAACCCTCAGGCCACAGCCCTCTCCCACCACAGAGGCCCCCCCCCCTCAGGTGCTGGTCCCTCCCACCTGCCCTCCCAGGGCCGAGGGGCTCTCTATCCCGCTGCGGGAGTCCAGCTTCCTTGGGCCCTGCTGTCTGTAACTGGTCCCCTAGAGGTCAGCTACTCTCCTGTAGAGACTTCTCAGCCACATTTGCATCCTTCCAGGACCCTGACAGCCGAGAACACCGAAGTGATTCAACAGAGGAAGAAAACAAATCAAGAGCTAAAACCAAGTGAAACCATTCAACCTTACAATGAATCAAAGAAATGTTAATGAACACAATAGCCTATCAAATCAGCAAAGATAAAAAAGAAGGAAAATGCACAGTATTGGCAAGGATTTGAAGAGGAAAACCTCACAGTGCTACTGGTGGGAATGTGAAATACTGTGACTTTGGGGGAGCAATTTTCCAACAAACATCAAAAGTCACACAGGACAGGTTTGCTCTCTGACCCAGCAATTCATTTCTGGCACCTGATCCTCCAGGACGGAGCCAGCACAGATGGCAGGGCCATGACACAATCCTTCGGGGGCCAGGCTTCAACTCGATACTTCACCTGTTTAGTGTTTCTGTTCTTCATAATAATCGTGCATTACTTCCGTGATTTATATTTTTAAATGTTATTATTAAAAAGTTCTAGAAATATATTTTTATATGGAAATATATGTATTACACATAATTAAATAATTCAGACTATCATACAGTATGCAGAGGTATTTGTGCTTTTAAATAGCTACATTATGCACAACACAAAGTGGACAGGAGACACACACACACGACATGGCTGGGCTTTAAAGAGCAAATCATGACGGCATTAGGACTGTGTGCTGCTGCTGCTGCTGCTGTAAGCTTTCTGGGCCTGCGTCTGCTTGTCCCCCACAACACCTGCTGCTTCCTCTTCCCCAGGAGCCTATGTCCACCTGCTTAAAGGGACTCCAAGTCCCTGGGGATACAGAGTCACCTCCTTAGAAAGGAGCTCTTTCGCTAGTCTAGAGATGAATGAATCCTCTGGAGTGTGGAAAAGAATAACTGTCCTCAGAATGATGTTCTAAAGACATAAAATAATATCTACAAGACTATACATAATGAAAGTATCAAAATATTAAAGTAATAAATATGCAATATACTAATATGTTTTTCTTTAAATTAATGCACCAACAAGATCTGGCAGCAGGTCTATTAATAGAGTAATTCTGAAGTAGCGATCAGCAATAGATCAAGAATCTGTGATGACTGTGACAGGACGTGAAAACATCTGTGATTTCTAATGACACAGATGTTTGTTGCCTACCTTCATAACTGAAGGAGATGCTCGATTTCACTGAAGGGTTAGTGAAAACAAGTAATTTTCTCCTCTCCCACTTCACGAATGGCAGATTTCTATCTGTGACACCAGGGTAAGAGCCCAAGAGTGCATTAGAAAGCCACAGAGATAATCTAGTTACCTCCCCCTGTAAACTCAGAGATTAGCCAGAGATCAAAATTCTCCAGCTATTGGAAAACCAAGGTCCACAAGCCACCGTTGGCTTATGCTGCCTCCTTTAGGCCACTGACGCACTCAACAGGAGGCCAAAGGGTCAGGGTAAAGAAGGGTTTGGGCTGGGTTGTTACCTCCACCCTCAAAGTGGTTCAAATAAACTGGCCAGCACCCTGGGCTGTGGACCACCCTGGCCATCACAGACCTGCAGGTCAGACTGTGAGGTGCCAGTGGGGACGGAGGGACCTGACATGCTCCTGAGGTCAGAACACTCTCTTCAAAGCCAAAAGTGCAGACCGCTATTGTCTTATCCATGAACCCACATGTGAAGCACAGCAAACACACTCCACAAAATGTGCTTATTAGCTCTTGGACAGAACACAAGCAAACTGAATCCAGCAACACATAAAAAGGAGCGTGCACCATGACCAAGTGGGATTTAATCTCAGGAATGCAAGGGTGGTTCAGCACATAAAAACCAATCAATATATTACATCACATCATTAGAATAAAGGACAAAAACCACATGACCATCTTGATCAAGAGATGCAGAAAAACCATCTAACAAAAATTCAACACTCCTTCATGGTAAAGTATAAGACAAACTAGAAACAGAAGGGAACTTCCTCAACCTGATAAAGGCACCTATGAAAAACCCACAACGAACATCATATTCAATGGTGAAAGACAAAGCTTTTCCCCTAAGATCAGGAACAAGACAAGGATGCCTGCTCTCGCCATTTCTATTCAATGGGGAGGTTCTAGCCAGGGCAATTAGGCAAGAAAATGAAGCAAAACGCATCCAGGCTGGAAAGGAAGAGGTAAACTATCTCTAATCACAGATGACATGATCCTGTATGTAAAAAGTCCCGAGGAAGTCACTAAAAAACTATTACAACTAATAAACAAGTCCATCCAGGTTGCAGGACGTAAGATCAGTGTACCAAAAAAAATCAACTATATTTCTATATACTCTCAATGAACAATCTGAAAATTAAGAAAACAATTACATTTACAATAGCCTCAAAAATAAAATAAAATACTTAGGAATAAATTTAACAAAAGAAGTGCAAAGCTGGGACTTCCCTGGTGGCGCAGTGGTTAAGAATCCGCCTGCCAGGGCTTCCCTGGTGGCACAGTGGTTGAGAATCTGCCTGCCAATGCAGGGGACACGGGTTCGAGCCCTGGTCTGGGAAGATCCCACATGCCGCGGAGCAACTAGGCCCGTGAGCCACAACTACTGAGCCTGTGCGTCTGGAGCCTGTGCTCCGCAACAAGAGAAGCCGCGATAGTGAGAGGCCCGCGCACCGCGATGAAGAGTGGCCCCCGCTCACCGCAACTAGAGAAAGCCCTCGCACAGAAACGAAGACCCAACACAGCCAAAATAAATAAATAAATAAATAATTAATTTTTTAAAAATGTCAGTTGAAAATTTAAAAAAAAAAGAATCCGCCTGCCAATGCAGGGGACACGGGTTCGATCCCTGGTCCGGGAAGATCCCACATGCCACAGAGCAACTAAGCCCACGCGCCACAACTACTGAAGCCCACGCACCCTACAGCCCGGGCTCCGCAACAAGAGAAGCCAACCGCAATGAGAAGCCCACGCACCGCAACGAAGAGTAGCCCCCACTCACTGCAACTAGAGAAAGCCCGCGCACAGCAATGAAGACCCACCACAGCCAAAAAAAAAGTGCAAAGCTTATAACACTGAAAACTACAAAAAAATTTTGAAAGAAATTACAAAAGATATAAATAAACAGAAAGACACTCCACGTTGAAGGATCAGAAGACAGTATTGTTAAGAGAGCAATACTCCCCGAACTGATCTATACATTCAACAAAATCCCTATCCTAATCCCAGCTGGCTTTCACTTAGCACAATGTTTTCAAGGTTCATCAATGCTGGAGCCTATATCAGAACTTCATTCCTTTTAAGGCTGAATAATATTCCACTATACGAATAGACCACACTCTGTTTATCCATTCATCAGTTGATGGACACTTGAGTTGTTTCCACTCCTTGGCTATTACAAATAAAGTTGCTATGAACACTGGCATACAACTTTTTATGTAAACATTTGTTTTTCAATTCTCTTGGACATATACCTAGAAGCTGAATGGCTGATTATAAGGTAACTATGCTTAACCTTCTGAGGAATTGCCAGACTTTTCCAAAGCGGCTGCATCATTTGACAATCCCACCTGCAGAGTACGAGGGCTTTGATTTCTCAACAGCCTTGCTAAGACTTCTTATCGGATGTCTTTTTGATTAGTCATCCTAGTGGGTGTGGAGTGGTGTCTCAGTGTGGTTTTGATTTGCATTTCCCTAATGATATTGAGCATCTTTTCATGTGTTTATTAGCCATTTGCTTATCTTCTTTAGAAAAATGTCTATTCAGACCCTTTGCCCATTAAAAAAAAACTTTTTTTGTTATGAGTTCTTTATATATTCTGGATACAAGCCCCTTATCAGATATATGATTTGAAATTTTTTTTTCTATTCAACCCCATAGGTTGTCTTTTTCACTTTCTTAATGGTATCACAGCACCAAAGTTTTAAAACTTGTTCTGCTGCTTGTACTTCTGGTATTGTATCTAAGAAACCAGAGCCTAACCCAAGGTCATGAATGTTTACTCCCATGATTTCTTCCAAGAGTGTAAGAGTTTTAGCTCCTACATTCAGATCTCTGATCTGTCCAAGTTAACTTTTGTGTATGTTGTGAGGTGGGGTAATAATGTTTTTGATGAATTGGTCATCGTTGGAGGATGACAGTGAACCAATTCATGCTTTCCAAAAGCTGCAAATAAAGGGGAATGAAGCAAGCATTTATCCTGTTTTTCCTCCACAATCAATATCACTAGTTAAACAAATAGTGGCTAAGGGGAAGTTTCTCTTTAAAGAAGAATTCCAGGGATTTTTCCCTGGTGGCGCAGTGGTTAAGAATCCGCCTGCCAGGCTTCCCTGGTGGCGCAGTGGTTAAGAATCCGCCTGCCAATGCAGGGGACACGGGTTCGAGCCCTGGTCCGGAAGATCCCACATGCCGCAGAGCAACTAAGCCCGTGTGCCACAACTACTGAGCCTGTGCTCACGAACCTGCGAGCCACAACTACTGAAGCCTGTGCACCTAGAGCCCGTGCTCTGCAACAAGAGAAGCCACCTCAATGAGAAGCCCAGCACCACAACAAAGAGTGGCCCCCACTCACCGCAGCTAGAGAAAGCCCGCGTGCAGCAACGAAGATCCAACGCAGCCAAAAATAAAATAAATAAATAAACTTATTAAAAAAAAAAAAAGAATCCGCCTGCCAAGGCAGGGGACACAGGTTCAATCCCTGATCCGGGAAGATCCTGCATGCCACAGAGCAACTAAGCCCATGTACTACAACTACTGAGCCTGCGCTCTAGAGCCCACGAGCCACAACTACTGAGCCCGCGCACCCTACAGCCCGTGCTCCGCAACAAGAGAAGCCCGCGCACCACAACAGAGAGTAGCCCCCGCTCGCTGCAACTAGAGAAAGCCCGTGTGCAGTAACGAAGACTCAACGCAGCCAATAAATAAATATATAAATAAATAATTTTTAAAAAAATTTTTTAATTAAAAAAAAAAAAGAATTCCAGCTCAAGAATGAAAGAACTGGGCTATGATCACTCTGCATTCTCTAATGAACTGATGGATCTAGGCCATCATGGCTATAAAGGGCTGTTGACAGGGAGAGACGACTGGATGCTACACGCTTCCTAATGAAGAACACACCACACACACCAGCCTCTGGTGTGAAAGGACTGAACCTGAATGTGATCAAGCAGCCACAACCAACTCCCAATTTTCAAGACATACAGAGGGGAGAGGAGCATGTTACATGACTCCACAGAGATGCAATCAGCAAACTCTGGGAAACTCTATAAGACAAATGACCTGGTTTCTTCAATAGACTGCAAGGGAAAAAACAGAGATGGAGAAAAAGCTATAGATAACAGAAATTTAAGAGAAAAA